>NC_141690.1:15709947-17007447 GCF_964263255.1 Lissotriton vulgaris | reverse complement strand
GACATCTGGTGTCCGTTTCCCGTCCTTTGGAGCGCTACGGGCAGGGGTGCATCAGAGAGGTGCGGGAGAACTCGTTTGGAGATATATATATATATATATATATATATTCTCCACAACGCCGCCACCATGAAAGTAGGGACAGGAAAGACCACGCAGATCCAAACGTTATAATCGGCAAAGATTTAAAGGAGAGTCACCAAATCTGACGCGTTTCGGGCGTCCACCCTTGCTCACAGATATATATATATATATATATATATATATATATATATATATATATATATATATATATATATATACTGATAACAACAAAGGTTACAGAGACATTCTAATAAGGAAATAGAATTAAACATTTTTAGAAATTCACTGACAAAAACAAATGTTACAGTTGGGCTCGGATTTCAGTCCTACAAAACCAGCGAAATTCAGCAGTTCTAGTTACCTCTGCTAACTATAACTTAAACCGCCACAATGCACTGCTTACGACCACAAATATTACGTCACTCATGACATGGTCAGTGACATCACTGATGACATCATTGATGACATCTCAAACAACATCACTGATGGCCCCCTTGCCCGTTTATACTGGGTTTGACCCTGGTGACTGGGGTAAAGTTGGCATGAAAAGGCTTAGGGATGGGGGTCTTGCAGTTCCCCTTCCTTTTTTTTATTGTATTTAGCACTGGGGGTGAGGTTCCTGGAGCAAATTAAGGATTGGGTGGGGGGTGTGCAGGCCTCCTCCCCTTCGATTTTGTGCCCAGTGGATGGAGTCCCCTGAGTCAGAAGCCCAAACCTATGCTGCATCCGGCAAAGGCTGTGCATGGTGTGGGGTTGGCAGCCTGCTAGGGATTTAGCCCCAGTGCCTGGCAGCTGGCCAAACCTGTGCTGCCTGTGCGTGTGGTCGGTTGCCTCTGGGAGAGTAGGCCACAGGCCAGGCCAAGTACCCAACCTCCTGTTGTGCGCAGCCAAAGGAGTTTGTCTGCCGGTGGGGTGTTTGCTGTTGGGCCAGGCCGGGGTTGGCAATTCAATAGAAAAGTAGTTACCCACCACTATGTAAACTATAAAAAAAAATTAACACACTCTTTGGATGATGTCATCAGTGATGTCATAGAACATGTAAAGAGTAATGTAGGCCATAAGCAGCGCATGGCGGGGGCACTATTTATAGTTAGCTCTGCTAAATATAACTGGTAATTTTCAGGTTTTTTTAAATTCAAAATGTTAAAACTATATTGTCACTTCAACCTCTGGCTTTTTTTCAGTGAATAAATAAATGTATATATAAATAAATGTGTATATATATATATATATATATATATATATATATATATATATATATATATATATATATATTCAAACATTGGTCCTCTGTTCGACAACCACTTCAATCAAGTGCACACAAAAAGCCATCCAAGGGGGGTTAAGGCAATATTCAAAATTTAATTTGCACTTCTGCAGCAAGTTGTCAAACGCTTTTCAGTGTTTACGCCTTCGTTATTGTCAACAAAAACTTTACTTCTTTGTGTTTAAATAAAAATCAATCAATCAGCAAGTTTATATAGTGCGCTACTCACCCGGGAGGGTCTCAAGGCGCTGGGGGGGGAGGAGTCCGTTACTGCTCGAAAAGCCAGGACTTGAGTTGCTTCCTGAAAGAGAGATAGTCCTGGGTCAGCCGTAGGTGGATGGGGAGGGAGTTCCATGTCTTGGCCGCCAGGTAGGAGAAGGATCTTCCTCCGGCGGTGGCTCTGCGGATGCGTGGTACGGTGGCGAGGGCGAGGCTGGTCGATCGCAGCTGGCGGGTGGGCGTGTAGAAGGTGAGGCGGTTGTTGAGGTACTTGGGGCCTAGGTCATGGAGAGCCTTGTGTGCGTGGGTGAGGAGTCTGAACGTGATCCTCTTGCTGACGGGGAGCCAATGCAGGTCTTTCAGGTGGACGGAGATGTGGCTGTGGCGGGGGATGTACAGGATGAGTCGTGCGGAGGCGTTCTGTATGCGCTGGAGTCTTTTCTTTAGTTTGGCTGTGGTTCCTGCGTAGAGGGTGTTCCCGTAGTCCAGTTGGCTGGTGACGAGTGCCTGGGTGACCGTCTTCCTGGTTTCGGTGGGGATCATCGGAAGATCTTACTGAGCATGCGCAGGGTGTTAAAGCAGGATGACGAGACGGCGTTTACTTGTCTGGTCATCGAGAGGGAGGAGTCCAGGATGAAGCCCAGGTTTCGTGCGTGGTCTGCTGGCTTGGGGGTGGTGCCCAGGGCGGGGGCCCCCAGGCGTCGTCCCAGGCGGAGGGGGATGATCCTAGGATGAGGACTTCCGTCTTGTCTGAGTTCAGTTTCAGGCGGCTGGTCTTCATCCACTCTGCGACGTCTTTCATTCCATCCTGGAGGCTGGCTCTGGCGGTGGCGGGGTCGTTGGTGAGGGAGAGGATCAGCTGGGTGTCGTCGGCGTAGGAGATGATGTTCAGGTTGTGTTGGCATGCGATGGCTGTGAGGGGGCTCATGTAGACGTTGAAGAGGGTGGGGCTGAGTGAGGATCCTTGAGGTACGCCGCGGATGATTTCGGTGGCCGCGGATCTGAACGGGGGAGGCGGACTCTCTGGGTTCTTCCGGCGAGGAACAAGATGATCCATTCCAGTGCCTTCTCTTGGATTCCGATGTTGCTGAGGCGCTGTATTAGGGTGCGGTGGCAGACAGTGTCGAACGCTGCAGAGAGGTCCAGGAGGATGAGGGCCACTGTTTCCCCATTGTCGAGCAGGGATCTGATGTCGTCGGTGGCTGCGACGAGGGCGGTCTCGGTGCTGTGGTTGGTTTGGAAACCGGACTGTGAGGGGTCAAGGGATCCGTTCGTCTCGAGGAAGGCGGCGAGCTGTTTGTTGACGGTCTTCTCGATGACTTTGGCAGGAAAAGGGAGGAGCGAGATGGGGCGGAAGTTCTTGAGGTCCGTGGGGTCCACTGTCGGTTTCTTCAGGAGGGCGCTGAGCTCGGCATGCTTCCAGCTCTCCGGGACGGTGGCGCTTTTGAAGGAGAGGTTGAGAATGTCCCAGAGTTGGGGTGCGATGATGGAATCAGCGCTGTTGAAGACGTGGTGTGGGCAGAGGTCGGTTTGGGATCCGGAGTGGATGGTGTTCATCGTGCGGGTGGTGTCTTCGGTGCTGACCGGGATCCAGGCGCAGATGGTGGTGGTGAGGGGCGATGGTTCGGTGGTTGGGTGCGTGGTTGGTGCACCGAAGCTGCTGTGTATGTCGGCGATCTTGCGGTGGAAGAAGGAGACGAGTGAGTCGCAGAGGTCTTGCGAGGGAGTGATGTCATTGTTTCCGGCGCTGGGGTTGGAGAGCTCTTTGACGATGCTAAAGAGTTCTTGCTGTTGTGGGTGTTGTTGGCCAGTCATTCTTTAAATGTTGTCCTTTTGGTGGTGCGGATCAGCTGGTGGTGTGCGCGGGTGGCATTCTTGAGTGCCGTCATGTTTTCTGTAGTCTGGTCGTGGCGCCAGGCTTTTTCAAGGGTGCAGCAGTTTTTCTTGGATGTTTTGAGTTTGTCGGTGAACCACGAGGCTTTCTTGCTGCTGGGTCTGCTGGGAGGGTTCTTCATAGGTGCGAGGCCGTTGGCGCAGTTGGTGAGCCTCTGTGTGAAGATGCGGGCTGCTTTGTTGGGGTCTGTTGCGCTGGCGGGAGGGTACCAGCTGAGGGAGGTGGTGAGCTGGTCGGCAGTGATCTTGCTCCAGCTCCTGCGGGGAACCTGTTGCGGGTGGTGGTGGGTCGTGGTTCTCCTGAAGCTGAAGTGGACGCAGCTGTGGTCAGTCCAATGAAGTCCGGTGGAGTGGCTGAAGGAGATGTGCTTGCTGGAGGAGAAGGCTGGGTCAAGCGTGTGGCCGGCGTAGTGGGTGGGGGTGTTGACCAGTTTCTTGAGTCCGAGGTTGGCGAGGTTGTCCAGCAGGGTGGTGGTGTTGCTGTCCTTGTTGTTCTCCAGGTGGAAGTTGCAGTCCCCTAGGAGGATATAGTCTGAAGAGGTGAGGGCGTTCTGGCTGATGAAGTCTGCGATGGTTTCGCTGAAGTGTGTGCGTGGTCCCGGGGGTCTGTAGATGAGAGTACCTCTGAGGGTGGTCTTGGGGTCGGTGTGTATCTGGAAGTGGAGGTGCTCGGCAGCGGTGAGGGTGTCGTCGGAGTTGGTCGTGATGCGGATGGTGTTCCTGTGGACGATGGCAAAGTGTATCCCAATTCATGAACATAGAAAGTGTCATGTGCTGTAACTACAAATGAAATTAAAATAAACGATGGACTAAAATGTGGCCGCCATCTTGTGACGGATCTATTATCATCCGAACCAGTCAATGCTTATCGCCTGTTATTTCCTTAAACGATAAGCAAATCAAAATCGATCATATTAGATACATTGCATCTTTGTGTACAATGAAATGTTTATAGAAAATGCATACGTACAAACATTTGCAACAATGAGCTCTATTTATAATTAGTTCATTACAATCTCAATAGATTCATATGTATGTGTAACTGGCTAATGGTTGGCCGCTACGTTTGCCATCATGCCCTGAATGGGCTGAATATAGTAGCATGCACGAGATTTCTAAGGAACATTTGCCCCTATGTGAAATCAATTTTCAGGACTGTACATAGGACTTATGTTCTCTCTCTACTCACGGAGGACAGTGTATGAGGTACGGTCAGATTCTTATTACATTAGCCTACATGGACCCACATCTCCTCTTCATTGTTGAGTCCCTGAGGGGCCCTTGTCTGCAATTTAATAATGTATTTCGACTCCAGTGTACGAAGTTTTTTTACATTATCCCCCCCTCTCTCTGATTTAACCATTTGGTCCAAACAGAAGAAGGTCAGGAGGCTACTGTTACTGTTGTGTTCTTTTTCAAAGTGGCGAGTGACCGGATAATTGGGGTCTTTATTCGTGATCGCTCTCAGATGTTCCAAAACTCGTTTTTTTGCGGGGTGGATGGTACTCCCCACATAATTCTTACCACATGGACAGGTTAAACAGTAGATTGTGGAGTCTGAATTGCAGTTTAACGGCTTGATAATTGGCACTTTAGTTCTTATTCCTGGTATTCAGTATGTTTTGACCTTACTACTGTACTTGCACGCCTTGCATTTCATACAGGGGAAGAATCCCGTTACAGGATTGTATTTCTTTTTTCTGGGATCATAATGGCTATCACCATATATTTTTTTTCATTTTATGGAAAAGGCGCTATCCTCGCAGTTAACGACGTCACTGCGACGTCTCGAATAATCGCAAAAACGGAAAATACGCAAGGGGTCCGCGGGGATCACCCAAATATTGTTAAAAACTAAAGAAAAAAATACCTTTTAGAAAACAAATCTCAATATTTCGAGTACTAGGGTGGCTCTGACAAGATCAGTTGTGTTGGTTGTGTGTATATGGCTGCTATACATAAGACCTGATGCAGAGTTTCAGGTTACTTAGAAACACCCAGTAGCTTTCATCTGTAAAGTGCACTCTTTCATTTCTATAAATGCCATTCGTGTCAAAACACAGATTGTTGTTATCGGTACAGCCTATGTGATGGTCTCTGAGGAATGCAAAAACAGTTTTATTAACCTGTTTCCTGACTTTGTCAATCTGTGGACAGAATTGATTGACCACGTCCATTTCTGTCTTTGGCATATATTAGAGTACATTAAGACAGTGTGAGGGAAAAGTGATATCAGTTTTTTAAAGGTGTACTTCATTAGGATTTTCAGCCCTACCCCAGTCAATGTGCCTAGGTCATTGTCACCAGAGTGCACAATCATGAGGTGAGGAGCTTGGGAATCCACAATGGATTTAACCAAAGCCAGCAACTGATGAAACTTAAACCCTCTATGGCCAAACCAAGAAATTTGAACATTTGGAAATCCCAAGTTCCTGTCAATGCCTCTCGTTTTTGCAGCCTCTTTAACCTAATATATATAGATGTGGTCCACAATCCATACTTTAAGCATTTTGAAGTGCAAGAGCAATAGTAGTCAGGAGAAGGCTGGATCTCAATGAGGTAGTTTTCCCAGGGAAAAAGCAGTTGCTGTCAGCATGATAGTGAATAAAATTAGGTAGTGTATTAGATGCCTTAGCAAGAAGTCTTATTATTGGCAGTGTTAACGAAAAGAAATGAAATACAGACAAGGATATGCCTTTAAATCTGTGGAGTAAGTATCTTCTTGGGAAGCAGCATGTTCCTTCTAGAATGTGCTGTGAACTTTTGACCTATTTGTTCCCCTGGGTTGTTAGGTACACTTAGCTAAGACTGTATTGGCGTGAGAAGGGTGTTAAAGAAAAAGAATAATTTTCTTAAGTTGAAGAGTGATGATACAATGTAATGGCGCGCTTTCACTTTCAACTCAGGACTATGTAACAAACTGTTGTGTAGTATTTAGATTTCAGAAAAATGAAGCTAAATATAGGTTTAATCTCCTTTTTTTTCAAACTAACAGGAACCTCGTTTTGAAAATGAGGTAAAGGGTTAACAGATGCTAACTATTCACAAGTGAAGATGCAGTTGTCTAAAATGAAAGACTTGATTTCATATTCTGCCTTCCTCATGATGATAGAGTGGAAATTTGAAGAGGTTGCCATTTTAGAGTTGCTTTATTTGAGAGTGGTGTACCATTCTTGTGCTTAGTTTTTACAAATCTTAACAGTGTCAAAACTATCCATAAAGCACTAAAACAATAATATAATCTACAAACTCAATTCACTGGTATGTATACAACTTTGTAATTATTTTCAAAATGTACATTAGAAATGAAGCTGGGAGTTTGATTAAAAGGAGTATCACAGTGATGTGAAACAATATGAGATTAACTGTATCTATTAGAGGGTATGTGTTTAAGAGGTTAGTGGTGAATGTTTTGGGAAGTACGAGAAACATGACTTTGTTCCTCTTTATTACATTGTGTATATTATAGAAACTAAGAATGTTTTAAATGTCCAAACATCATGTGCAGAACAGATACATCTGTTATTTGCATTCTGGGAGTTGTAGTGCTTTTAGTAACATTATTAAACAGGAATAGTGTAGTGAGATATAAAAGATGAGAACATGTTGTATGCCTGTATATGACTTAGAAAGAAGTAATACTTGTTAGGTATGTATTGGGAAGTGTTTGTCAATGTGGTTTTTAACTTATATGACTGCTTTGCATAAACGTAGATGGTGAGATATGGTTTTGTGCTTGCTCATAGCTGTATATACGATGGGACTTTTAAGTTTACTTAAGAATGCAGAGAGGTATATACTTTTGGAAAGATGGCTTGCAGGTGTGCATCTGTTAAGAAATTGCAGATATGTTTACATGGTGATCTATGTTAGTAAGGCTGATGAAAATTTCAAGTATATTGTCAGTGTAGTCTCTTTCTTTAAGCGCGGTTTGTTTAAAATTGAGAAGGATTAACAGTGCGGAATGCCTCAAGAGTTGTGCTATCTTTTGTTTGAGATATGCTGAAAATATGTTTTAGAAGCAGAAGTAGTATTTGAGAAAGGATGTAGGTATGCCATTCGCAAAAGGTTTTGGGTTTTGAAAAATTTCAAAATGTTTTTCATTTTAGAAAGTAACGGATACATGTGCACACTCAGTAACAAAGCAATGTATGTTTCTAGAGAGTGGTGTATGCAATTCTATATCAAGTGTGATACCTAGATTTCACTAACACATAGCTCAGACGAAAATCATATATACAGTAAAACAGGTAGTTTGATACTGACAGAAGGAGATAGCCAATGAGTCAGAGATCTAGTGACAACTGCTATGTATCTAACAGCATTGAAGGCACTTTCACAGTCAGTCAGGCAGTATTCAGGCACTCATGCAATCCTCGAACCACTAAGGCAGTCATCAAATCAGTGATTAACTATCAATGGAGTTATTCAATTACACAGGCACTACATATGTACTCTTTCGACCAGGCAGGCAAACATTTCTGTCATCATTGAACTATGCAGGCACTACCCATACATTCATCTGATCACCTAGGTACTAACTATTGACTTATGCAATTAACAAGGCTTAAACCAAGCAATCATTATAACATTTGCGCAGAACCTGTGCAGTCATTGCAATACTGAGGCACACGTGCGCACTGATGAAACACTCAAACTCTACTCATCCACTCATCTATTTACATAGAAAGTACCATTGTAGTAAACCTATCACCCATCCAGTACCCATGCAGTCATTTAATTACTGAGGCAAAAGTCTTGCAGTAATACAATCACCCCAGCAATACACTTTCTTTTATCCAATATCTCAAGCTTTAACAGTGGAATTATGCAGTCACTCAGACACTTCCCAGGCACTACTGATGCACTTATACAATTCTCCAGGCACTACCCATGTAGTTATCTAAACATCCAGGCACTACTTGTTCACTCAACCAAACACAAATGGGCAGCATCCAATCACTGAAACACTATTCATCCACATATCCCATGGGCCAGGTGCTATGCATAGGCTTAAACAATCATGTATGCACTATCCATGCACTGCATAAATCACCTATATAGTATGTATGCACTCTTGCAATCACCCAGGCACTAGAATTGCACTCATTTATTCATCCCATCAGTGTCTATGAATTTATTGAATTATTAGAGCATTAGTCACATACGTGCCTAATTATTCAGTCTCTCCTCATGCACTCATCCAAACACCAGATACTATTGGTATACTCATGCAAAAACGCAGGCAGTAAGTATGCAGATCTGGAATGACCCATGGAATTATGACAGTCAGGAAATCATCTAGACACTACTTGTATGCTCAGGGAATCACCTAGGCACAACCTATGCACTACCTATGCACTCATGCAATCATCCAATCACCCAGGGAGTATTGATGTATTCAACCACAAACCCATGTATTTACAAGTTTTACTGAAGAATAAGTAGGCTTTTAGAACCATGTGGGGAATTATATATGCAACCTGCCACACAGTCTTTGCAAGTACTTAGAAGAATTAGTAATATATATGGTTGGGTATATATTAATGTGCATATTTTTTAATGCAACGTTTCTCAAAATTTAAATCTGATACATTTAAGTAGCATGGAGCTTGTAAATACACTCGCTTGGCTTGATGTTCAGTTTAAGATTGACTACAGAAGGGATAAACTGGTCTCTCACCGTGTATAAGTTAGAAGTGAGATATGGGGCAGCTGTGTTGTAGGGCAGGGTGCTAACATGATAAAAGGTAACTAATAAATAAAGTTTTGTGTTTTGCTTCGGGATTGATATATTGAAGTAAGTGCATGTATTAATATAGCTAGGTTCATCTGTAGAATTTAAACTGCAACATACCATAAAAACTGTTTTTGTATTATGTGTAGGTCAGTACCAAAGTAGTTTGTATGTTGGCTAGGGTAAAATATACTTGTTTTTTTAACAGAACAAGATATACATAAGTGCACACAATTAGAATGCCTACAAAAGCTCAGACGAAAAAGCAATAGAAGCAACTAAAGTATCTCTGCAGAAATGAGTTACAAAACGGGTGAAATGCAGAAAAAGTGCTGAAAGATAATAGAGCAAAGTCATTTAGTAATATATGTGAACATTTGCACAGATTACAACATAAATAAAATACAATTATGACTGTGAGAAACAAGAGTGTACCTTGGAAGACGAGCAAAGATTGTAACAAACATGGACACAACATAACCAGTATAGAGAAGCAGTTTAAAGAAATCAGATCCAGGATGTTTCATAGTAGAGTGGTTGTAAATTTAGTGATACATTTAAAGTGTAGAAGGAAGAGAGATGCAGTGAAACAGAAAGAACGAGTTGATAGAATAGTTGATAAGGCTTTTGCTTTGAAGAGGAAGATTTTCATTTCGATTCGTAATAGAATGAAGACTCTTGACATAGTGTTGTGCATGACGAGACAGCACCAGAAGAAAAGATTAGTGAATAGAATTAACTGCTGTACAGTTTTTAGTGGAGAATGGATACATACTTCTTGTACAGATCCTTTCTTTAATGAAGAAAGCTATCCACAGGATAACATATTAGTTCCTGCTATTGATTAAAAAGGACAATGTTATGAAATGAAGAATGGTAGGTGATGGCACCAAGAAATATAGAAGAAGTTATTGCAGAAGAGGTACAAGGAAGTCGTAGTAAGGGTCCTGTATACAAATGGAATTGTAGTAGTGTTTCTAGTATTAGATAGCAATCTATTGATATATCAAGAACATTCCTATGCATCTTTTCTAGGCTAAGTTTAAAACACAAAAGTTATAGCACTCAACAATGTGAACTTTAGTTAGGAGGCTGTATTGTGTGAAAACTCCTGCTTTATGTTTAGGAGAAATTAATAGTACACTTTTGCATGGTAGTGTGGCAGGCATAGCAAAGGTTTGTGGTGATGTGCAGTTTTGTTTCTTTGGTCCTGAGCAGAATTCTAGGGTAAAAGAAGAGTTGTTAAGAGGAGGAGTTGAAGAACAAGACTCATATATTACAGTTGATAGTTTTAAAGAAGAGATTACAGAATGTAACAGTGTTGTCTAAAACACCAGAGCATGTTTGTATATGTTGTAGATGCACTTACTAGAAGATTTAAACACAGACTGTTGATTTGTATTTAAAAAGTGAAAAAGTAAATAATGATAGCTTGCAAAAGTTACCTGCGTATTTATTTGTAGAGGGACGGTTTGAATTGTTTATACGGCAAGTTAAATGTAAGTTTTGTTACAATAAATTAGAAGATAATAAAATGAACAATACATAGATATTAGATACCCACTTTGTAAGATAATAAAATGCATGCTAATGTAGAAAAACTATTAAGGGCCAAAAAAAAAAAGAAATTCAACATTTATTATTCTTTGCAGCATTGCAAAGGGCCTTCATGGACTGCTCTCTAGTACTCTATACAACTCTACAATCCATGCAATATGTTCCCATTGAATAAAACAGTGGAGCCAAAGCTTGAAGTTGAGAATAGACTTTTGAATGGACTCTCTGCTTCGGTGTTGTGCTGCTATTGAAGTCAAGGGTACTTCAGTTTTGCATTGCCTTCTTCCTGCTCACTATGAATTTCTCTTATGAAACATGCAAAAAAAATTAAACCGGGAAAACAATTACCATGTATGATTTTTGGCAGCATTGTGAAAAGCTGTAAGACACTGTTCACCAGCTCTTATAACAAAACTACAGTCCAGGCAATACGTGGCCATTCTTGAAAACTTTCTTGAAGCCATATCTGTTGTAGTAGTCTGAAGGGACTTTCTGGCTGGGAATTGTTGCTGATGCCGCAGATGTAGATGGTCCTCCAGCTTCCCTCTGCTTGATCGGCAGTTGGAGACTTTTTCTATGATAAGTTTTAAGATGATTTAACATGAACGTCTTTCCTCTAGTTCTTCTCATTCCACTTTATTTTTTGGAAATAGTTGTAAAAAGTTAAATACCAGCACAATTTTTAAAAACAGTTTGGATACCAATCCTTAGTTTGAGTGTTCGGTAGTTATGTTTTATTTGTTAGTTTTAATGTTGAAAGTTATTTTTTGAAACTGTTCTTTTTTTATAAAAATGTTGTTAAAATAAAGTTAAACCAATATGTTACTGAACAGCTAGACACAAACGTTTGCAAAATATGTCTATATATCTGTTTTAGACTTTGTTATTTTATTCGTGACTACTGAGGTCATTGCGACCTCCGGTGTTGCTGTGAAGAAAGAAAATGCATTTTTGATTTAGTTATTTCAAAAAATGAATACAAAGGGGAACGTTAAATTAGTATCTTACTAATTAGCTACACTGAAAGCTTATGTAAAATATGTCTATATGTGTATTTTGCATTTTGTTAAAAACACCCGGTATTCGCAGTGTTTCCTTGGCAGTGGCACTCATAGAATCATGCAGGCACTACATGTGCAATCATCAAGGACGTCCTAGCTCTACCACTCTGCAAACGCGCCTCCTGGCATAGTACTAGTTGGGCAAGGAAGTCCCCTTGTCTAATGAGGGCATTTTGGGTCCAAAAATCCCTCTTTTTACCTCCAACAAGTTCCATGCAGTCTGTTTGCTAAGAGGTCATGCCCCCTTTCTGCACCACTCTGCAAACAGGTCTCCTGGCACACTACTAATTGGGGAATAAAGTTCTCTTGAATGCTAAAGGACCTTGGGGACCAAGAAGCCCTCCTGGTACTTTCTTCAAGTCCTACTCCGTGGTATTCCTGAGAGCTGGTCAGTGGCCCAGCCCCCTTTCCACACCATTCTGCAAACATCATTGATACTTAAAAAAACATGGAAATTCTCTGAAAAAACAAAGGTTACAGGTGAATTATAGTTTGGAGTTAGCATTTAAAAAAACCTTAGGAGTTCACTGAGAAATCCAAAGATTACAGGTCTGTTAAAGTTAGGAAATAGGATTAAAAAAACCATTAAATAGTCACTATAAAAACAAAGGTTACTGGGGCTGCACCTGCAATGCAATGCTTATGACCTCACATATTACATCACTCATTACATGGTCAGTGACATCACTCATGAAATCATCCACAGAATCTCTGATGTACCCACTCACATCCCAATATAACCTTTCATACAAGCACTCCAACTTCCACACTAGCATTCTCAAAAGCATTTTCACACCCATACCTGTACTTAAACACCCACTCACTGATTCATAGGACTACACACACACATCCACTCAGTCACCTATACAGCCACACAAACACCATCTTACTCACTAATACAGCTGCTAATATGTCCACTCATACACCAATATAGCCACTCGCACACAGTGACTCCTAGAGCTACACACACACCTACTCACTCACCGATAGTCAGTCACAGGCATTTACTCACCTATACAGTTATACACACACCCAATCATTTATTCATACAGATACTGACACATTCTCACTCACCTATTCACTCACTGACACAAGCACACACTCACTCATACAACCACTATTGCAATCACTCAGTCACACATACACTCACTCATATACTCCAACACTCACCTATGTTGCCTTTCACATATGTAGCTACTCACTCAATTACCACTGATGAAACCATTCACTTACCGACACAACCAAACACACACCCGTACAGCGCCTCATTCACTCATGCATACAGGCAGTTACACACCCCCTCATCCACCCACACAAACATGGGGACACTAATACATGTACTAAGATAACCCACTCACCCATATAGAAACTCATGTACACATTCACACACCTATACAACCACTTAGACACCAATTGACAGACACAGAGATTCACACAAGTCACTCACCCATACATTCACGGAGACACCTATTCACTCACTTATACAGTCAATCATGTACCCACTAAATCATACATACAGGCACTAATACACCCACTGATTCATCAATACACCTTGATCTAAAATTCAACAATCATAACCTTTTTAGAAACACTCACATTCACATGGTTGATGTCATCAGTGATGTCATTTGAGATGTCATCAGTAATGTCACTGGCCATGTCATGAGTGATGTAATGTGTGTCATATGCAGTGCACCGCGGGGGCACGAGTTATAGTTTTCTCAACTAACTATAACTGCTGAATTTCTCTGGTTTCGTGTGTGTGATATCTGAGCCTAACTATAACAATCCTGTGACCTTTGTTTTTTTCAGTGAAAATGTGTGTGTGTGTGTGTTTGTGTGTACACACACTCTGGGAACTTCCTTGCTTTAGTATGAGAACTGCTCCTTTTTAGGGAGTTCATCTAGACACCATCAATACTGTACATCTGCCCTCTCAAATGTCTGCTAGTCCAGTGCTTATATTTCTGCTAGACAGCAAAGTGTAGTATTGCACATTTGCATGTCTTTTCCTAACCCAACCTGTGTGTATCATACACATTGTACAAGGTAGGTTGTGGTAGGATTAGAATATTTATAGAATTTGTCGTGTTTCTTTTCATTAATTTTCCCCTTTAATTTATTTTTTAAAGCTATCCTCTTCCTTCATGCACACAATAAAAACCTGAATGTTATGGTGAACCTTTCCCTTTCTGCACATCTTGAGTCTGGATCATGTAGGTTCTAGATGAATGAGTACAGTGTGAGAATTGCATTGGAAACTGTTTGGAAAGTAATATAAATAGTGTAGATGTACATCTCATTTGCATTGCACTAGTATGGTACTAGTAAAACAATTTTTGTAATATTTCAAAAATACGTGTGCATAGTTTATGCATGAGATCAGCATTTCTGTACTTGTAGAGTACGTATGCCAATCACATGAATATTGGGACTTCTCTTTGACTTACTGAGGGCTGCATTGTCCGCTGGTAGCTCAGCGAATCCAGCTCTTTGCCCACTGAGCCTTTTAAGCATTGGGCCCCATTTGTATTCAAGCTCTCTTCCAACACTAAACGCATTCTCTACCTCTTTAGTCATGTGCCCTGCTGGAATTGTCTAGTCTGCCTTTTAATCAGGTTCCTCTTGGTGTAGAGGGCTTTTTTTGCTTTCGGTTCCTGTTATTTAACTAATTTATTTTATCATGAATCATGGCTCATTTGGAGGGCCCTCTGTGCCCATTTCTTCTGCTTGCTAATTTTCTGTGGGTGGCTGTTAGTGGTTGGGTAGGTGCTAGCACCATGATACAGCTAGGCAAATGATCTTATGATAAATACTCACAACTCACTTTACTAACTTAATGTGTTCTTGACTATGAGACTAATCTATTTTCTTTTTTTTTCCCCCTAGGACTTCATCCAGCAAAAACTCGATTGGAGCTCCAGAAGCATCTCACAATGCTAAATAATCAAGAGCAAGCTTCAGTTTTTGAAGAAGTTCAGGTACAATGTGTTATTTATGTTAAATGCAAATTTATCAAATAACTTTTTCATTGTGTTTATTCATGGTTGGGCCCGATGCAACATGCTTGGACACACCTTTTCAAAATTGGACATAGCTAAGACCAAGTGACATTTCCTATTCAAATACAACATGTTTGAATAGCTGGAGATTAGGCATCTTTTATTCATTTCAGTGATCCCTTGCATGTTAGAACTCATCTGGCAACAACTAGATGAGGAGCTGCACAGAACCCCACTACGCCCACAGTGCTGTAGAAAACTAAACCAGCCATTGAAAGGCGAATCAAGAAATTTGTAATATGCTTGTCTCCTTAGTGGTCCTTGTGCAAATATGTATCCATCCTCCGAGGATTATTATATTAAGGATATATATTGGTGTGGTGGCCCCTGGGGTTTGGTGGCCCTGTGCAGGTGCACAGCTTGCACATGCCTAAGACCGCCCCTGGTCAGGGGAGGGCGAGGGAGGGAGAGACAGAGGGAGGGAGAGTCAGGGGAGGGCGAGGGAGTCAGAGTCCGGGAAGGGCGAGGGAGAGAGGGAGGGAGAGAGTCAGGGGAGGGAGAGACAGAGGGAGGGAAAGTGAGGGGAGGTTGAGGGAGGGAGAGAGTCAGGGGAGGGAGAGAGAGGGAGAGCCGGGGGGGGGGGCGAGGGAGGGAGAAAGAGTGAAAGTCTGGGCAGGGTGAGGGAGGGAGAGAGTCAGGGGAGGGAGAGAGTCAGGGGAGCGAGAGAGAGGGAGCGCCAGGAGGGGCGAGGGAGGGAGGGAGAGAGGTGGAGAGTCAGTGGAGGAAGGGAGAGGGAGAGAGTCAGCGGAGAGCGAGGGAGAGAGAGAGACAGAGGGAGGGAGAGTCAGGGGAGGGAGGGAGGGAGAGTGAGAGTCAGGGGAGGTAGAGAGAGGGAGAGCCAGGGCAGGGTGAGGGAGGAAGAGAGTTAGGGAGGGTGAGGGAGGGAGAGACAGAGGGAGGGAGAGTGAGGGGAGGGCGAGGGAGGGAGCGTGAGGGGAGGGCGAGGGAGTGAGAGAGTCCGGGGAGGGGGAAGGAGGGAGAGACAGGGAGGGAGAGAGTCAGGCAAGGCAGGGAGAGAATCAGAGGGGGAGAGAGTCAGGGGAGGGCGAGGGATGGAGAGAGAGGCAGAGTCAGGGAGAGGGAGAGTCAGGGAAGGGAGAGAAGGGAGATTCAGGGGAGGGGGAGGGAGGCGGAGGCAGAAGGAGGGAGGGAGACAGAGGGAGACAAAGGGAGGGAGAGGGAGAAAGAGGGTGAGAGGGAGGGAGAGAGAGGAAGACAGGGAGAGAGAGAGGAAGACAGGGAGAGAGAGAGGAAGACAGGGAGAGAGAGAGGAAGACAGGGAGAGAGAGAGGAAGACAGGGAGAGAGAGAGAGGGGGACGGAGAGAGAAAGGGAGGGAGACAGAGAGAGAAAGGGAGGGAGACAGAGAGAGAAAGGGAGGGAGACAGAGAGAGAAAGGGAGGGAGACACAGAGAGAAAGGGAGGGAGACCGGGAGAGAGGGAGGCGGAGAGAGGGAGGGAGACCGGGAGAGAGGGAGACCGGGAGAGAGGGAGGGAGACAAAGAGGGAGGTAGTCAAAGAGGGAGGTAGACAAAGAGGGAGGGAGACAGAGAGGGAGGGAGACAGAGAGGGAGGGAGACAGAGAGGGAGGGAGACAGAGAGGGAGGGAGACAGAGAGGGAGGGAGACAGAGAGGGAGGGAGACAGAGAGGGAGGGAGATGGAGGGAGGGAGGGAGGGAGAGAGAGAGAGGGAAGGAGATGGAGGGAGAGGGAGAGAGACAGAGGGAGGGGGGGAGGAAGAGGGAGGGAGACAGAGAAAGGGAGGGAGAGAAAGAGAGGGAGGGAGAGAAAGAGAGAGGGATGGAGAGAGAGGGATGGAGAGAAAGTGAGGGATGTAGAGAGAGGGAAGGGGAGAAAGAGAGGGGTAGGGAAGGAGATGGAGGGAGAGAAAGAGAGGGGGAGGGAGATGGAGAGAGGGAGGGAGATGGAGAGAGGGAGGGAGATGGAGAGAGGGAGGGAGATGGAGAGAGAGAGGGAGATGGAGAGAGAGAGGGAGAGTGAGAGGGAGATGGAGAGAGAGAGGGAGAGTTAGAGGGAGGGAGAGAGAGAGGGAGGGAGAGAGAGAGGGAGGGAGAGAGAGAGGGAGGAGGGAGACAGAGAGTGAGGGAGCCAGAGAGAGGGAGGAGGGAGACAGAGAGTGAGGGAGCCAGAGAGAGGGAGGGAGCCAGAGAGAGTAAGGGAGCCAGAGGGAGGGAGTGAGAAAGAGAGAGGGAGGGAGACAGAGGGAGGGAGAGAGACAGAGGGAGACAGAGGGAGGGAGGGAGACAGACAGAGGGAGGGAGGGAGTGAGACAGAGAGAGGGAGGGAGACGAGAGAGAGAGAGGGAGGGAGGGAGAGAGAGGGAGGGAGGTAGAGAAAGAGAGAGAGAGGGAGGGAGGGAGGAAGAGAAAGAGAGAGAGGGGGAGGGAGACCGAGAGAGAGAGGGAGATATGTGTGTATGCTGGGTCTGGTGGCTCAGTGGACCAAGACATCCGCTGCAGGGGCCTGTGTTCAACATCATGGTCACAGGTTTTTTTTCTCTAGCCCCACCCCCTCTCTCACTGACCACGCCCCCACCGGTGCGGCCCTCGGCCATAAACTACACTGTAAATTTGGCCCCTGAGAGAAAGTTAGTGAGTACCCATGTTCTATCAGAACCCATACTTTGTGTCTTGTACCAGTAAATATGGGCTAGATTTCTTTGGCACCAGATACTCATGGGTGAAACATTTTGTATTCTATTTACTTTAGTCTCCCACAGCTTGAAGTTATCTCCCACTTGCACAAATAAATTGGTGTCCACATTTAAGTAGTAGTGTTTACTTGCCCCAAATTCTTCTATCTCCTATCGGACATATTTTATGTGCCTTATTCACAAGCCTTTTGAACACATTTTTATTGTTAATAATAATTCAGGACAAGCTACCTTTTGCCAAACAGAGGTAGCTTATTACTCTTTGTTACATGCAGACCTTAATAAGCAAAACACGAATTGAGCACCTCAATAAAAGTCGAGCAACAAATGGCTCAATAGTAACAAGAAATAAAACTGATCACACCCATAGTTCATCCCAAACACTGAGCACCTTGTGCCCCATCACTAGTAAGCATAACCAACTGACTACCTCAACGGAAATTGAGAATGAAAGTGATTAGAATACCTACAAATAATCAGCAAAGTAAATATAATAGAGCACCTCAATGGAAATTGAACATGAAAATGGCTCCGCACAAGTACACATTAACAGAATCAAATACCTCAAAAAGTCATCACCAGCAAACATAAATAGAAATGAACACCTCAAAAAATATTGAGCATCTAAAGGTTCAATTCAGTACCAATAAACTTAAATAGAAATGAACATTCCAAATGCTCACTACCAGCAAAAATAAAATTAAACACTTCAAATATATTGAGCACCTAAAGTAATTCAGGACTTGAGCTATTCCAGTAAATTACAGAGACACTGAAAATTGAATAATCCAAACAGAGCATTACATTGTAGGAAAATTAAAGAGTAGAAATGTACCATCATTTATATATTAAAAA
The DNA here is from genome assembly GCF_964263255.1 of Lissotriton vulgaris. Classification (NCBI taxonomy): domain Eukaryota; kingdom Metazoa; phylum Chordata; class Amphibia; order Caudata; family Salamandridae; genus Lissotriton; species Lissotriton vulgaris. Next base: position 16,989,042 of record NC_141690.1, on the reverse strand, counting down.
TTTATCAAACTGCATGGCAAGTTTTAAATAGTAGCAATATACACTCATAACATTTCTTACAGTATAATAAAATCACTATGCATTACACAGTCACTTATGGTAAATATATATGCAAAATGATTAAAGGCAGCTGTGCACATCAGCGTGACGTGCAGAAGTTGTCGACAAATAAACGTATGGACCATGAAGTAATAAGAGCATCAGTACTTTTACTTATCCATGGTATTAACCGCTTGTAATATGTGACCAGTACTTAACTCTCAATGCGCTGTTGTGCGCTTTTACGCTGAAGGACTCAACAGTAAACGCTGAAGGACTCAAAAGTGAACGCAGAGAAAATTCATCGCAGTCATGCACATTGACGTTGCAAGGGAAAATTCAAGATGGCACTGCGTTGGTGATGCAATACGTTAAACGCCATGTCGTGTGATCACAACGTCGCGTTGCAACAAACTTCCATGTTTCCAAAGTGTCGATCATGCAATATCTTTCTGTGGTGTCCAGGCAGCAATGAATGTTGCCTTACTAACAGAACCCAAAACACACTGGCGGAGGATCCACGTAGTCTATGTCCTTCAATGGCCTCCAGGAGATGGTAATCTGTGGCGCCTTAGTAACAGAATGCGGATCGGAATGCGGATCGCACTGTACTCCTCTCCTCTTCGGTTAGGGTGGTTGCTCGTGCAGTGACGACACAGTGGAGCAACAGCAAGCTTGTCAAAAAATGCAGTTAAATAAGGAGAGCCTCCAAAAGGATTAAAAATAAGTTTCTTGGCCACCAGGTTGTCCCTGAAGATTGGAAAAAACAGAGGCGAATAATAGAGCAACAGTACTCACATAAGGTTGTAGAAGTTGGTAGGAAAGCACCAAAACACTTCAAGTACTTGGATCAGTAGGCTTCACAAACTGCCCGGCTTCTCTATGTTGCAATTCCAAACAGTAGAAGTGCCAATAGTTAACAGCGCACAGCTCCTCAGTCACAGTCATGTAAAGGTAGGTAAGGCAGATAAAGCACCAGTAGACTTTCAAATAATGTTCTTGAATATGCGACCAAACTTACTTCAGTAGGCTGTCTGATGTTGTAGACACCGGTGGGGCATCCAAGGCAATGGGCATAAGGCTTAGGAAGTTCCTCTTTGTTTCTTTAGCAATTTCTTCTCTTTATGCGTGGTTTCTTTTCTCAATTGTCGCCAGTGTAACATCCAATAAAAGATGATAACTCTTTAGTTGCTGTGTTCCAGATGAAGATTTATTGTTGATATGAAGTCATAGGATAAATAGATACCGTATATAATCAGGATAGTAGAATCCAGTCAAGGTTAAGGTAAAGGCCCCTCCGGGAACAGCTGCCCTGCTGCTCAGCCTCCAAGGTAACTGACAGTACACGCAAACATACACAGATAGAACAAGGAAGACGTCATAGAGACAGGCTGAGCAGCAGAGTACAAGACATTACAAAAGCACAAAGAAGGAGAAGCAACAGGATGCAACACAGCTCTAATAATAAAGCGACACCAATATTAGATAATAAAATATTTATACATTTTTTGGTTACTATTGGGAATATTTGCACCCCAGAGCCAACAATCAAGCTGTGGTTTACATTGTATTTTCTGGTTTTTTTTTTTATTCAACCGTGCATCTCTAGATAATGAAAAAATTAATAAATAGAAATTGGGGTAAATGAAAGTTATGCATTTATTTGACATACCAAAAAATCTGAGTTTAGGCTTAGGGGTCAACTTTACCACATCATATTCTGGATAATTTGTGGTTTAAATCTTTTTATTGAGAAGAAAATGCCAAGAGCAGAGAATATACATCTTTACATGTGTCACCATTAGACACTTGTGCTGGGATACACAGCTTTAGTCAAGAATACACAGGAAAGAGAGGAAATGGATAATTTATAATATCAGGTAATTTTGAGGAGTGTTTTTTTCGGAAACTGACTTACAACACAAAACCAAACACTTTGTGAAATTACTTTGATATTTGGAAATGACCTAACATCCTGTGTCCCCACACTTCTCTCAATGAATTAGTACTCCATCAGTGTGGGTGGATTTTTCATCTGGGACAGAATAGTCCCAAAAAAGTGACTGTGGATAAATAAATAAAATAGTTGAGTCTCTCTGGTAGTGGAACTTAACGTTTCAAGGCAATATTGAGGTCAATGCTTTATGCACAATGGGTATTTGTATAGATCCAACTACTTTCTGGCCAGTTATTCATGTCTGGATACACTTTAACACAATTCAACATGGTTTTGCGCCATAAGTGAGTCTCACCTGTGTCAACCAGAGGTGGCGTGACACCACAAAACCCCAGGAAGCAGCTCACTGACCAGGATGCATATGGTAAGCCTGGCTTTTGTTTTCTTTTACAGAATAAAATCTGAAACTCTTGTGAGGAGAAGCAGGAGTGTGTTTATATATGTGCATCCCTTTATAGAACTGCTCTGGGTACTGTCTCCTGCCCAGAGCTCAAACTGTCGCTCTACCGGTGCCAGTTTTCTCTTGCTCAAAATTTGAACACCTCCCTTTCCACTTACTCTAAATTCTTTGACTCCAAGGGGCTCGGGATCTAGGATTGTTCTTATTATTCTTATTGTTGTTTTGGTTTTAAAGGAAAACACCATTACTTTTTAAGAAACCCAACGAAGGGCATTGGAACAGCAGAATAAACCTTCTTCGCTGCAGATGCATCCACACTCGTGCATCAGACCCAGTTTGAGGTGGTCCTCCTTTCAAATGGTTTTTGGACTGCTTGACAGGCACAACCTTTCTATGATGATACCCCTCACAGGTAGTCTTCGTCTAGGAATACCCACAACTTAGGCACAAAGAGGTGTGAGTTTTTGCACCTAAGCCATCAGTCCAGCTGGGATTGTTTTCAAGGAAGACAGAAGGCTGGCCCTCACTAATGGGCCTTTTTCATCTTGCACAACAGAATCTGAAGTTCTAGCCCTCACCCCTGCAATTTACCAAAGAGAAGTGCTTCAGGTAGTCTATTCAGCAGTTCCATACTAACCAAGACTTCACTTGAATGTTTAATGGGAGGTCATTTTCCATCCACCACAGCCGAGTGTCTGGCTCTCCAGCCACAAAAACGCCAGCAATACAATCCCATTGTCTGGCAAAGCTGTCCTCACCCTTCATCCTATAACATGCTGTAGCAGACACATCCACATGAGATCCCACCTTTTCTTTTATAAATAATACTTTCATCGAAACTGAAGGACGAACATCAAAACAGTGCTCCTGCATTTTTAGAATTTGCATTTGTTACCCATACAATTTCCTATATTACTGTGATATTGAGGTTACTGCTATCTTTGAGCGCAACCTAAATCTTTCGATATTTCCCTACATTGCCATTATTTTCCGCTTTGAACCTTTTAACTCGTTGCCTGATCTGGCTAAATCTTTGGTCTAGGAGTAGACTAGCAGCTGACAGACTGATTGCCTGATGCTAGTGTCTATCAAAAATACCAAATGTAGCACTACATTCACATACAAATTTTGTTGTTCGCTCTACAGTCCTGTTACCCCAAATGGCATGCTAGTTAAAAATCTTTTGGATCCATAATTTGAGCTCTACATTGTTCAACATCTATATGGCCCCACTTGCCAAGGTGGTTAGATCATTTGGGCTGGAGGTGCTGTCTTATGCTGACGACACCCAAATAATGGTCTCTCTCACTCAGTCCGTGAAGGACTCTGCCCTGAATTTCAGGAATTGCATGGAGGCTGTCTCCCAGTGGATGGTACAGAACTTCCTGAAACTGAATGGGGAGAAAACTGCGGTTTTGATTTTTGGGGGCAGTCAATATATCTGGTCAAGAGATTGGTGGCCGCCGTCACTAGGGGAATGCCCCCTTTTTCGCCATTATGCTAAGAACTTAGGGTTGCTAATGGACACTGAGCTTCCTTTTGACCGTCAGGTCAGCAGGACTGTTTCCACCTGCTGTGGCATCATCAGAGTCTTCAGAAAGATTGCCCATTATCTTTCCCCGATGCCTGGAAACAGGCCACAGTGGCATTAGTCTCTTCCAGATTGGATTACTGTAACGCCCTCTATATGGCCGTTAACAAGAGCCTTATCCATCGTCTCCAAATGGTCCAGAACGCGGCGGCGAAGATGGTTTTAAACCTTCCCAGACTTGCATCGGCCTCGGCAGCCCGGAAAAACCTACATTGTCTCCCTATACATTCCAGGATCTCTTTTAAAATTCTTTGTCTAGCTCATGGAGCACTTTATGGTACTGGCCCAGAGGGGTTTAGGTCACTCGTTCACCCCTACTCAATCCCTTCGTTCCTCCAACAAAAATCTTCCTGAGGTCCCCAGGTTTGTGAGAGCGAAGTGGGGAGGCAGAGCGTTCTCCTCCGGAACTCTTGGGGCAACCCTCGCTTGCTCTGTTTCGCAAGGCCCTAAAGACTTGGCTTTTTTCCAAAGTGTACCAGTAAAGCCGACGCTGGCGGATTATGTATTAGATGACTCGCTTTGGCACCTTGATGCCCTTGGGCTAAGTTGCTCGATAAAAGATTCCTTTTTCATTCATTCATAAATTCTGGCACAAAACACTGCCCTTTACTTAAAATTTCTGATTGCCACCTCTTCTTGTTTCTTTCAAACGGGCCTCTTTTTCCCTTCCATTCTGTGCATGCCTCCTCTCTCTGAGCACAATCACCCTATCAAATGCTTGTGTGTCTTAATGTCTATTAGTGTATCTCTGTAAATTGCCTACAGGTAATTTACAAGATCTCGACCTCTCCTCTGAAAGTCATACCCCTGAACCCTCACAATACCTAACGTTCTCTAGTTCATCTATTAATTCCACGTGCATGTATAACTCCCTCCCCATCTCCAACTCCTGATCACAAATCAGTGAACTGCCCGACAAAACGCACCTCAATGCCTCATCAAGGGTGGAAAGCTCTATATAAATACACCTACAGCTAAAAGACTGATATCCTAAGCCAGCATTTCTCTTAAAGAGGCCTCTAACATTTCTTGAATACAATGCCCCCTCCTTGACACCACTTCAAATTGATGGAAAACTCACACGTCTGGTTCCCCACACTCAGTAGACCAAGGAAAACACAATTGTGGGTGAAACCACTGAAGAAAGATGTAAATTGCAGGGAATTGCCATGTTTTGAGGAAACAATTGCTGACATGTTTACAATCCTCATGTTCAACATATTCACATTCTGTAGCAGTAGGTACCTTAGGTTATATAGAAATAGAAAGTACTCAATGTGTATACCTTCTAGATTGCCTAGGAAATTATGTATGTCATCAGAGGAATAGTGCAGCATATACAGTGATTTGTGGGGGGAAAAGACTCTTTAACAGGGGTGTATAAAAATCTCAGAAGAGAAAGGGCTACTTGCTGAAAACCAAGTCTTTTAATGAATTCAGAATTCAAGTGAAATTTTGGTACATGAGAGAACTTTGCTGCAACAAAACTCCAGGGTGCAATGATTGGTTGCAGAGACACATTTATGTACTGTGAATATTAATATAATAATTCACAATTCCATAATGTAATCATAAATGTGATTTTATAGGGCAGTCTGTACATCTGCAGTTGCCTTAAAATATGATAGTTATGTATGCTACCCCTTCCAGGTTTAGCCTAGTATCCTGACACCATGTAATCATAAAGTGATTTTATAAGGCAGTCGGTACATCTGCACTTGCCTTACAATAAGATATTTATTAATGATACTCCTTCTGGTGTTCGCCTAGCATCCTGACACCATGCCAGGAGATTCTTATAGAAACAGGGGCTTCACTGAGAGGGAGTGAAAGGTAGTGTCATTTTACACAGATCATATAGTGGCTGGCTTGTTTAATGTGCCTTAGGTCAGTGCATAAACTCAAATCATGCAGTTTCAATGTAAACAAAATTGAGAAGCCACTAGAGTAAAATGAATTTTTCACATCTTTTTGCCACCAGCAAGTGTGAAATTAGCACCTTTGGGGAAATATGTGCAATAAGATGACTGATTACGATTGGGGGAGTTTGCATTGTAGATACTTTAGGACTAAACAATACTGAGCTTCGTTGTTGTGCGATGCTTGGCTATCTCCTCTTAAGATGTTCATTCTCATACTGGCTGTATTGATGATTATGGAATGCTCGCCACAAGGCTGTTTTTCCTTTTGCTAAGGCACCTGTGACTGATAAAGTCAACCCGTGCATAACAAAACTAAATATCGGGTCTGTGATGCAGTTGAAATTGTTGGTTGCTGCTCGTGTCATTGTACATATGCACATTTCTTAGCGATGTGTCTCAAGGGTCTCATTTGCGTTAGATGTCATAATGACGCACCCCTTTGGGCCATGGTATTTTGATGCCCTCACATGGAGAAGGGTTTGTTTAGGATTTCCTGTGTCTCATAGTTTGTCTCTGTAAGGAGATATCTTTCGCATGGCCCACTCCCTTGTAGTGCGAGCAAGCAGGGGTACTGTCTACATTTGTTGCCCTATATCCCTTCACACCTTTAAATCACTTTATTGAACAGCTGTTAGTCTCACTTTTTAATAAAAAGTATTGGATCATGCCATGTGCTTGTTTGTAGTTCCCACTGAGACACCTTTATATTGCCTAGTATTTACCAGTCTGGAAATATGGTTTCTCCCAAATGTCAACTGAGCCAAGATAACCTGTTATCCCTCCTTTGGCTCCCCTAGCCGGCCTGCACCATCATAAAAACCAGCTGCCATGTATGGTGGTTGTGGGCACACCTGTAGCCAGGGCACCTTCTGACTGCACTCTAACAAGTGTAAACAAGCATTTACAATGCAATGGTCTCGGCATTATTAAAGGTAGAGCTATTGGCATTGCTCATGACATTTTTTTTTTTAAATCATAAATAAATAGCATTGTCATTTACATTGCCAATAGCTTAATCGTTAAATAAATGGCATTGTTATTTACAACGCCAATAGCTTAATCGCTCACATATGCATGACCTATTGCATTTACACCCACACAGAGCCTCACATACATACAGAGCCACCCACACAGTCATTGACATAGAGCCACCCACACACACAGAGCCACCTACACAGATCCAGCCTCACACAGACAGAGCCACCCACACATAGAGCCACCTACAAAAAAAAGCTATCCACACAGAGCCACACACACAACCACACAATCGCAGTCTGTTACTAGAAGTCCCTCTAGAACCGTTCTCTAGCGCTGGCTGAACCGGGTTGCAGTGTCGCAGTCTGTGACTAGAGGTCCCTGTAGAGCCGTGCTCTAGCGCTGCGTTGACAAATGTGCAGTGTAACAGTCAGTTCCATTAGGCAAAATATCGCAGACTATTGCAGTGCTTTGTAGTAGTAGTATCCCGCATAATCATTTCTAAATACGTAACATTGGGCGTAGGTTAAGTGCACTTTAGTTTGCTACTTTTAAAGCATGCGATGTTATGTTGTCATTACCTGATGCACCCGTAGCCTAGTTGTATCATGTATGCATAGTGCTTGCACATTTGTAACGCTTTAAAATTACTTTGACATACGGCACGTTATATCGTGGCTTAATTGCTGGCTTTAAATCGTGTGAAAGAGACACCCTGTATTTCCGAAGAAGCACTCGTAACAACGCTTAATCAAACCTAAGCCTCAATAGATAATAAGAAACACAATAGTCACTTGTGTGCTCAGCTGCTGATCATTCCCAGCTTTCATATATACAGAGCCAGGCTGCTGCGCGATGTGAATAGGGTGCAGAATCGCAGTATGTTACTAGAGGGCCCTGTGTAGAACCATAATACAGTGCTGGCTGAGCCGGGGTGCAGCGACCATAGGTAATAAATATTATCTTCTAAAACTGGTGTTGATAGAAAAGTAGTTTTTCTGTGGTTTAAATGCGGCAATCCGCTTTGGAAGTTCTACAGGGTGCAGGACTGTTACAATCACGGTTTCATTTTGTGTATAGAGAAACGTGTATATAATTGTGACCAAATATATAAATTATGCCTGTATCTAGTATGTAAAGGGACATGGCATTTCAAAGTGTGTATTCTTATAACAAACCTGTATCCAAACGTTTAACTTTACCAAACAGCCCTAACAGTAGCCCTAGTCCCGAGACTGACTTGTGACTAAGGAGCTTAAAGGATAAAAACTACCACCGATGCCAGATCCCTAGGGTTTACACTGGATCTTGTACCATGTAAATCAATGACTTAAATTTGCATAGGATTGAGTGCTATGTAGAGCTGAAAATGCCATGCCAGATCAAGATGCTACTAAAATTGTTTGACGTTCAGTTTGGGGTTGGAAACAAACCTTGAAGGCTATGCTGCAATCATCGATTCTATGATTTTGGCCCATACAGCATTTAAATGATGCAGTATTTGTGAGAAACTAAAATAATCTTGCTGAAAAGATTACACTATTTGTAGAATTAATGTCCATGAGGAGTTAACATGTCCTCAAGTTTCAGGTAATGCTTCTCAAAAAATTAAAATACTTCGAACTGGACCTACTTAACCTTACAAACAGGAGCATAACACAAGCAGTGCCCACAATAACACAAGCAGTGCCCACCAATCAGAGGCCCCACACTTGGCTCAAAACTTGTGTACAGGTGAAGCAACCACGCTAAATGACATTTTGGTGGCCCCTCACTAAATTTCGAAGATTGTGGCTCAATCATTTTGTACTACTCTGCTGTTTACACAGGAATATGCTATGATGTAGTTTTCATATTATTTTGTTGGTCTCTGAATTAAATGCTCATCGCTGTTATATTCTGTGATCTGTAAATCAGGAGTTCATTTTCCGAAGGGCCAACTCCTTCCCAGTTTACTAAATTGGTACCATCATATTTGGTGATACGAACACCAATTATTTACAAAACTTGTAAAGACCAGAAGAGCAATATAAAATGAAGCAAACATCGATTTATTATGTTTTACAAGAAGTATTTTCTCTGAAATAGATGGTTACCTCTGACAATCAATTGTATTTCCCAAATAATTCCAGTCCATATATGCTTGACTTCTAGGTTGCTTGGTGCAGCTGTATAAAAGTCGAATGCGAAGGTGACCCGTCAGCACATTTTGAAAACTATTCACAAGCAAATTACAAAGTGACTAAAAGCTCATTATATGCCTACTGAAGTATTAATCTGTAATCTAAGAGGAGTTTAATGTTTTGAACCCAGAATTGTAAAGTTATGTAGGCATTAGGTAATACTTTGCATAATTTTACAGTCAATAGTACATGAATTAAAAAAAAAATGTAGCTTCGCTTAGTGAAGGGGTGAGAGCCTTCTTACATCAGTAAAACAATTAGTATGAGGCAGTTAACGCTGGTTGCACCACAGCACTTTCTTTTCCTTTACCTTTAGTCATGGTGCACAGCAGGTGCACCGCTGTACAACATGGCTAAACAAAACTTTGACAAAGTCAATAACTCTCGCTTAGTTGAGACCTATTGGCTTTACCACAGTTTTAGAGTTTTCCAATCCCCAGTCACTGCTGCCAGCTTCTGGCTTTTCAGTCATACCATTTCTGCAAAACTCGAAGGTTTAGTAGATTTTTGTGCTCGCAAAACATTTGAGCATGACAAATCCCTAACTAACAACCAAAGAAGTAAAAACATGCATACATGAAAAAAATGAGTTGTAAAATTGAGTGAAAACATAATCCAGGTTCTTCTTAATCCTAGAAATTACGCTCGATTATGTGGACCTAACCATCAATTTTGCCCAGAAATAAAATCGTTCTAACCCTTTGTAGCCAGGGGCTTGAAAAGCTGGAAATTAACCCCTTGTTTGAAATGTTGTTCAAGCCCTCCCAACGCTCGCTCTGAACGTCTCATCATTTAGGATGTCATCGGATGAAGTGGCCCTGCTTTAGTCCGTTTTCTGTAACTGGTTGTGGTGGGAACCTCACACTATGCTGTATGGGGGCAAAACATGTATATGAAGTTTCCATATGTGCTGTTGCCATCTGCACAACTAATCTTAGACGTTTTATCCTTCAGTTGAATATGGCCCTTCTATCTCTTCTTCTTAAGGTACTTGTGAAATTTATGAGGTAGCAATGTTGTTGGTTTCTTTTAGTGCATGGAGGCAGTGCATGTGTGTTACCAGCTAGCAGGCTTTATACAGGAATGGGATTGATCTTCGTGTTATGTTTGAGATGTGCCAAAGAGAGATATCGTTTTTACTTTCCACACAGCTCTTTTAAAAATGCAGAGAATCCTAAACAGCACCTTATACTGGCTTGAATAGTAAGCTAATGTCGATAACTAAGGGCAGCAGTAAAGCGATTAGTGGAAAAAAATCAAAAGTACATCTGGTTGTTCTTGTTTGAATCTTTCTCGGGCTGCCTTAAATAAAATTATGCTCAGTTAATCCAGCCAGGAAGGTCAAGCTTTGCTACAGCAGGGACGGGGCAATTAAAACAAGCAAGCAACTATGTGGGAGGACAGGGAACGAACAACAACTGCTGAGCGACGACGTGGGGAACGGGCAATAACAGGCGAGCAACGACACAGGAGATGAGCGAGGGGATGGCAAAGCAAGTGGCGAAACAGCAACAATGACATTGTGAGGCAGAAATAATAAGTCCTAAACGAGAGCGGGACGGAGGAGGGCTGCGGGCACAGGGAAGGGGGGGGCGAGGCGTGACTAAGGAGAGCTGCGGGCAGAGGAAAGGGGGGGGGGGCGCTCCCTCACAAGGCAGTCTGGTGTCTCATACTAGCGGATCTTTCCTTTGGGCGCGATGTCTCAAATCACAGCCCCAGTCCCCTTACCTGGAATGTGTTTTCGGAACCCCAGTTAGACCGCTGCATGCAAGTGACCGGACTGTCACTGAACAGTGCTTGCTCCCTGGACTCCACTTCCAGCGGGGGGCAGGAAAAAGACACGGCTGAAGAGCCGGTTCACGGAGCCACTGCACAAGTAGCGCCTTGACCCACAAAACACAAGAGGACAGCGAGGCTCACCTTCATTGAATGGCGGCTGGCAAGCTCCGTCTTTTCGGATTTGGGGGAGTGGTATAGAGAGGTTTGATGAGTCGGAGAGTTGAGGTAGGAGATATATTGAGAGTGGTAGAGGATGAGAAATAGGGTAGTGCATTGGATATGCTGAATTAGAAGAAAAGTAATAAATGTATAGATCCATAAGTACTTGGAAGGTATATACATGCATAAAGGAAGGTAATATATGTAGATTACAGATGCATTAAATAAACTCTGGCTTTCAAGTGTTGTATTTTAAATTAATTTAATGTATTCATTTATATATATTTTTTGCAATTCAATAGTCGAGCAATTGTAGATGAATAGTTATGATAAAAGATTTACTTATTTATACAGTCACATATATATGTTAAAAACCTAGAATAATGTAACTATCAGTAACATGTACATTTGTTAAGAAGAACTAACGAATAACTATATTTTAAAAAAAAATCATTATTCTACATGTTTATACAAAGTAATACACATATATAGGTACATTTCTGTAGTACAAATAAATGCTTATATACAGAGGGATATATATACATTTCTTTTTGCGTATGTGGGGAAGAGCAAATTCTTGAGTAGTTTTCTGAAGATAACGTGGTTATCCATGGATCTTATGTTGGGGGGCGGGGGGGGTTGAAGAGTTCCATAGTTGGCTGGTTGAACAGAGAAGGATGTGCCATCTATGTTTTTTTTCTTGTACATTGGGATTTTGAGGCAAGGTGCCACTCTAGAGCGGATGTTCCTTTGTTGAATGTGTTTGGTGATTTTATTCCTGATGAAGACCAGCCCCGTTCCAGGTATCACTTTGCATGTGGATCTTCTGGCAACCGGTAACCAATGCAGGCCTTTCAAGGCAGGGGAGATGTGGTCTTGTGGTTTTATATGTAAGAGTAGTCTAGCATCCGAGTTCTGAATCCGTTGTAGTCTTTTCATGGTCGTTAAGGGTGATCCGTGGTAGAGGCTATTGGCGTAAGTGAGTTTGAACAGGTCATGGGAAATGGTAGCCTGGACCTTGTTTCGAAATCCCAACTGGGGGAAGAGGTTGTCGCAGAGTTTTTATCATAACAAAGCTTGATCTTGCTAGTTTGTTCACTTCGGCATTCATTGATAGCTTGGATTCCATGGTCATTCTGAGGTTTCTTACTTCCTATGATACGTTAGGTGGTGTTCCCAGATCATCAGGCCAAGCGGCGAGCAGGTCATAATGTTTCCAATTGCCACATGTGACTGTTTCTGTTTTGGAAGGATTCAATTTGAGTTGGCGCCACGCCATCCATTAATCCACAGCTCTGAGACAACTGAAAATTGGCAAGTTTCAATGTCTTTAGGGCATTTAAGCTGAAGGAGTATTTTTGTGTCATCTGCATAGTTATAGCATGTGAGGTGAAATTGATTGATCAGTGCTGGTAATGACTTCATGTAAATGTTGAACAGCATGGGCTAGATGATAAGCTTAAGGGACCCCTGCTTCTGTGAAGCTCAGTTTGGATGAGAAAGGTGGGGTATGGATGACATTAGTTCTGTTGAGAAGGTAGTGTGTGATCCAGTCTAGAGCAGTCCCCTCTATGCTGGTTTTGTAGAGTCTTTGTATTAGAGTGTCAAGGTCAACTGTGTCAAAGGCAGCCAAGAGGTCCAAGAGAACTAGCGCAGCAACCCTGTTGCGGTCAACTGTGTTCTTCAGGTCATCCGAGATAGCAAGGAGGGCAGATTCTGTGGCTGATCCTTGGCGGAATCCTGTTTGGAAGTCTGAAAGTATGTCATTCTCTTAAATAATTTGTGACATCTGGGCGAATGCTGCTCTTTCTATCAGTTTGCCCTGAAAAGGTCCATTTGTAATCGTTCTGTAGTTGTCCAGGATCACGGGTACACGTTTGTTTTCTTCAGTAATGATGGGCATAGGTAGGACTTTTTGAGTTCATCTGGAAATACTGCGGTAGTTAAGGAATTGTTGATGATTCTTCTTACTGAAGTGGTAGCAGATGTTGTTAGAAGAATTGTCTTGAAGGTCAGAAGGGCTGCTGGCAGGCCTGCTTGCTTTGACCAGGTTCATAAATTCATTGTGTGAAATGTGTTGGAAGGAACGGAGAGGCTGGGTTAGAATATTCTTGGATTGTTGTTTTGGAAAAGGGTGCTTTGTCTTTGTTTTAAGCATGAGTCCAACATGTCCTCTTTGGCTGTGTTTTGATTTACCAGTTTGTCTGTGAAATCTTGAGTAATGATATGAACTCCTTTTAGGCAATTTGTTTTACGTTATTCATTCAGAGTTTTAGAGAATTCTTTATTTTCACAATTATCGTTTTGAATTCTGTCTGAATGGTATCTTTTGTTACCTTTTTTGATAGCTGACTTGTATAATCTGTAAATTTTCTGTAGACATAGTTTGTCTTGATTGGTGTTTGTTTTGAGCCAGGCACGTTATAGCTTTCTAATTTGATGTTTTATCTCTTTTATCACTGTATGTCTCCAAGGTGCTTGTTTGGTTTTGTTCTGTTGTGTGGTTTTTAGTGGGATCAGGATATCAAAAGCTTCCTTTAGCCACTCCTATAGTTTTTAACAGATTTTATTGCGTCTAGATCTATACTGGATGTTAGTTGAATTTCTAAGTGTTCCAAATTGAGTTTGTTAAGCTGTTGATAGGTGGATGCACATAAGGTAGTTTTAGGTGCGTCATTTAGTGTAGTTTTATGTTGGAAAGCAAGCAAATGGTGGTCTGCCCATGCAACCAGTGTCATTGTTTGAAAGGTAGCTAGTTCTGTATTTGCAAAAATGACATCTAGGATGTGACCAGCGATGTAGACGATCTGATGCAGGTTCAGTGCGTCTAGGCCAGCATTGATTGTTTTCGGGTGGTGCATATTGGGTTTGTCATACCAAATGTTGAGGTCACCCAGTATGCATAGGTTGGAGTGTGTCTGTGAATATTTCATTTCTAGGAGGAGGTCTGCAAAGGAGCAGGAAGTTACTGGAGGAAGACGGTGCAGGATTGCATCTGGTGAAAAGACCCTCACAATCTTTTATGGATTTAGTGATAAGTAATGTTTGTCTGAACACAACAGCTTGGCCACCTACTTTTTTGCCCATATGATTTTGGGTTATTTGATAGCGTAGAGGAACGCCTTCATGCAGGAGTTGAGCCATATCATGTCCCAACTATGATTCAGTTATGAGGAGTATGCACTTGGTTCCTTCACCATGCCCAAATTTGAAAACGCTTGCCCAAAATGGTACCAAAGCCAAGCTGAACAAAGGGGTCTCTCAAAAATCATGACATTATTGAAACAAAGAATGGTATACCCTGCCATGAGTCTGATTTGATAAAGTACCATCCAATTGTCTCATCAAACCTTATTCTGTCTCAAAAAACTGAATATTCCATCCTTCGTCTTATTGAACTCTTGTCCAAAAGATCTCAAATAAAGTCTTCCCAAGGTGTGCCTACCTAGTAGAATCTCCAACCAACGTTTCAGCTTCTTTACAAAACTTATCATCAGATCCACAAAAAGACTTCTATTTTAAAAGTCAGGCCTAAAAAAACGAAACCCACGCCACTGCCCGGGCTAATGACGCAACCATCGTACGAGAGCTCTGCTTCATAGGAGAAGTGAAACAAAACCAGCACGGAAAAGGGGCATCATCCATCCCTTCTATCAGCTGTACATGTCTCCTCACCTCTTGAGCCCATTGTAATTTCTTCAATGTCTCTCACCTCTTCTAACAAATTCCTCTCTTCCCTGCCTTCATTCCCTTATAGTCGGCTTGAATCACTTATATCATATTACAATTTCTTGCACTGCAAATCATTTGCCATTATTGTTTTCCTTTTTTGTTTTAAAGGCCAACAGCTGAACGTTTAAATAAAACTGTAAAGTGTTATTCACTTGGTTTGTACGCCACCAGAAAAATAGAAGAGACTTCATAAGTAATTTTAAAAAGTTACTTTGAGCAAAGATATTAGGTTGGAGAATGGACTGAAAAAATGAAGCATTCAAATTAATCTACAAAAAACGAAGCTTTTTCCAGGATTTTTCAAGTTATTACTGCAGATGAAGCCAGATTGTTCGAATCTTTATAACACGGGACATTGGATTATTCCAGCACACACAACGAGTTTGAACATTGATTCCCGGGAACTTACTAGTGTGTATTTCACATAATGCTTGTCCCCCTATGGCCCCGGTCATCCTCACATGCCTACATCCATGTCGCATTTGTTTACCTCATCAATTGCTTTATAGAAGTGTCGTTCGTTCGTCATTCTGACCAATGTGGTAGCAATGGTCATTTCATCACAATAATGTGTTACTCAATTCATCGTTTTGGGAGCCTTATAGGATGAAATTTATCATATTGAGATTTCATCCTCTGATGCGCATTTTCCCAGTGAAAGTCTTATTCTAATGCTAAAGAGCATGGATTATTTTTTACAGGAGATTTAGTATCTTGTGTATTGATTCTAATTAGTTTGGGATGAAAAATTAACCAAATGGTTTTAGGAACGTTGGAATGAAGTTTAGTGACTAATGCAGTACCTCCCACAGCCTGTTCAGTGAGCATCGGGCAGCGAGTACTTTTTCCCCGCAGATTAATAAGACTGCAATAAACACATTGTGAAAGGTTACAGGAAATCCTCCCCCCGCCCCCCCAAAATGTATCTCGCAGCATTGTTGGCTTTTTACGTATTCTGAAATGCAAAATGGGGAAATTAGACAAACTGTGTGGGAGTAAATGGAGGGTACCCCAAAATGTAGACCTCCCAAAATTCACCTCAGTCAGACTTCCCACAATATTTACTGGATTGGAGACGGTGTTAACCTCAGTTTTATCCATAGTCAAGCAAAATACAGTACATTATTAATTTGGAATTGAATGGAATTGAGTGGGCTCAAGCAAGGACAATTTTAGAAGGTTTTATTACTGAATTAAAAAATAATTGCTATAGTGTCAATGTCATGAAGGCTCTCTATGCAGTGTTGTTCAAAATATGTGAGTATCAGAAAAATATTATAAGTTTCAAAGTGCTGCAAAATCGGAAAACATTGGGAAAGCATCATTGGTAGAACACAACAGTGTTCTCCAAATCACCACTAAAATCGAGGGTTTTATACACATTCGTGCATAGAAAATTAGAACTTTTGCAATATAATTGTAGTATGAGCAAATGTATCATTTCATCAACAAATCGGAGCACAAGAAAAAAAAAACAGCACATACCTGAACACCTAAGCACCATCCCATTACATGAACATTATTCAGCACCCACCATGCTAATGTCATCTGAAGATGTTCGAACAAACAAGTTATATTTACAGTGTCACGTTATTTGAATGAATAGGTCTCTGTGAAGAAATAGAAATTATAGCAGATATGGCAACATGTTGGCAGTTACAACTGAGTGAAAGAAACGTCACCATGAACAGAAAAACTATAAAAGTGGAAATATCCTAATACATTTCAGCTTGACTGTGTGCTGCGGAGCTTGTGTGGAGTAGATGGGTGCAGGAGAGAAAACATTAAATGAGTAACAGAGATGACATCCATCTTGATGGCGTATGACACTGAAATGTGGCATATCTAATATCCAGTAGAAAAACAAACTTGTACATATCATAGGAAAATTTATTTTAAAAAAAGAATTGCATTAATTCAGTTAGTCAAATGAAGTGTAAAAGTGCATACTGTTTATTGTTAATAATGCGGGGAATGAGATTTTGATACCCTTTTTGATCACTTAGATACTTATCTCATTCATCTATTTGGATCGATTATTTTCTGTCATTGAGTAAAAGACAAACCCCGCATAGGTTAAATAAACCCCATAAACTGACGCAACTCTGAAGAACCACTTACAACTGATGAAGTTTTAAAAGTTTAATATAAAATCAGAATTAAGTGCATATACAATCCTCTCAGGATAAGATTCAACAAGTATACCGGAACTAGAAGGAACATAAATTCCCTAAAGAACCTCAGTCTACAAAAGAATACAATTAAAGTCAATTCCAGAATCAGCAGATTAAAAAGCATAGACACAAAGTGGTTCCGTTGCGTCATCTATAAAAAGAATAAACAAGTTAATTCTGTCCCTACTCTATACTAGGTGACATCCCTACTTCGCAAGTTCCTTACCTAAAAAAGGTGTCAGCAGTTTGACTCCCAAAGAAGTTCAAACTCTCTTAGCCTCTAATGGTAACTTATATCGAGAAGCAGTACCCTCTCTGCCTACCCATCTGCTCTCTAAGGGTCCTCGGCCTACTGCTCTCTTGCGCTCTGATCTCTCTCAGCGCTCACTCCTAACTTGCTCTCAGGCCATCTGCTCTCTCTCTTCGCTATCTTCTCCCCGGGGTGCTGTCCCTAAATACACAATCACAGTATGGGTGGAACGCCCCTTGACGCCCACCACGTACATTCACATATGATATCATTCCTAGCTCTTTCCATAGCTTCATCTCTTCGCGTCGTCCGTTCAGTTGACCCTTCTCCTTAGACGCCATCTTCGTCTTCTTGCTGGTGACTTCATTGACATTCCATTTGACACTTTCGGAGCAAAAGTCTATCACCTCAACAGAACTTCATTCTTTACGACTATATTCTTAACCTCATTTGGTCCTGTGAACGGTCATTTCTAAACAAGACTCAAATTCCAAGCGTCTCTTATCACGTTTAGGCCATAAACTTCGTCCAGCATTGTCACCTTAAATCTAGCAAGACCTTTGACTCTTGTCTCGCACATTCAGATCAAGGCTATTCACGACTCCTGTGAGCCCACTAAATTACATACAGCGGACTACACTCCTGCGAACTCTTGGTCAGTTAGGTTAAAATCACATATGACCAAACCCTTCTCTAGCATTCCTACAAACTCTTCTACACAGTATAACCTTTAACACACATTTATATATAATCGAATTTAGCAAAGCAATGATTATAAGTGAATACATTCTACATATAACGCAACATTTATATTCTCGTGCTTACATAGTGCTATACATTCCCTGCACATTTCTTCGCTTTACGTAATAATCACACACGTATATTCAGTTTTGCACGTTCTACTGTTCGTAAGCATTTCTATACATTTCTATATTAGCCCACTATGTATACGGGCCTTCTAATTCTAATGCATATTAGAGTAAATACAGAATACATTTCCTATTACATTGGTTACATCTGCTAACTTCACGCTACAAGTGTTAACTTCACGTTATAGATTCCACGTTTATGCGATATGCTTGTGAATATGGTACATACATATTTTTTATTCAAATTGCGCTCTCTCAGTTCCCCCCTTTGATGACCTCTAGGAGTCATCACTAAATGCAATTTGAATAACACCTTACACAGAACTAGTTACAAGATTCCCTCTTTTTATCGTTTCGAGAGCTCTTAAACTTTTGTACTGTTGATCTTGCAAAGCAGCTAATCTCCTTTCCTGCTCTCTCATGGACCTTTGTAACCGGTTCGACCTATACCATTTGTACAATTTAACTAACCCTAATAATGTAATTATGCAAATCAATACTATTAATACAGGTTTTAATATGTACCACACAATGCTTTTACCAAGGTTGGCAAACCAACTTCCAACCTTTCCTACTCCATGACCTACTTTCTCCCAAATATTTGTTTTTGTTAAATCTTCGATTTCTTTATGTATCTGTGTAATGTTTTGTATGACTTTCTCAAGTGGTTTTGAATTATCTGGAATATAAGTACAACATTCTTGGACCTTCAAAGTCTTGCAGACTCCGCCCTCTTTTGCTAGCAGTACATCTAAAGCAAGACGGTTCTGAAGAACCATTGCTCTAATCGACTGCATCTCTCCTTCTACTAGCATCAATGACCAGGCAGTACTTGCAGATAATCTATCTACTACTGTAGCTAGTCTCCTGATCTTAACATCGTTAAGTATTAAACCTAACATAGGAAACATTGCTCCAAATATGTCTCCAACTACTTCAGCATCTCCTATTTCCCTTTTCGTTCTTGTCGAAGCCTTTCCTTCTATGATCGCTAAATCCTTTGCATGATATATTTTGGGGAAGACAATTGCCAAGTAACACAAACCATACCAATTGTCAGGCAGTTTTACATAGGCATTTCTTCCACATACAAAATATACATTAGGAATCGCTTGCATCCCTTTCATAAAATCCTTCGTATAGTACTCTAACCTAAAAGCATGTTCGCAATTTACTTCACCTACAAATACACTCTCATAATACGTCTTGCTTCGAGTTAAACATAACTTTCCTTTCTGCGTTCTATCCAAAGCTATTGGACCATTGCTACCCTTCTTCTTGTGCGCTTTTTCTTCTTCGGTCCAATCTGTTTTCCACTGTCCTGACATTTTCAGAATCTTCTGCCTTCTGTATCTGTCGTCTACTTGTCCTATGAACTTTTTCTCAACTTCTGACACTTTGCAAGTCAGATTATTTCTGCGTGCATATGAAGTATCTAGTGTATCCCAAGGAAGAAAGAACTTGGCTAATCGATCTTCCTTTTTATAATAGTCCCACTTATTCATTTGTTTATAATTCGGGACTTCAGGCAGTACCGAATCATAATTTGAAAAGTAGTACTCGAACCCTTCTCTACCATAAAATATACTGAGCAATAAACTACATGTTATCCCATAAGTCAGTGGGAGATGATGATATCTGATGCCTTCGTCTACGGAAGCCGGCAATTGCATACATACATAACATTCTTTGGCTTCCATGGCATCAATATACTCATACAATAGCTTGGCATATGCATTTGACCTAAAATTTCCCTGTGACTCGTCTACGTGTAACCTACGAGCTTCATTTGCCAGTAACGCCTTTTCACGAATTACATTGCTCTCCTCCTTCTTTCCAACAAGAGCAGGTTTCAAAGTCGTTACAGGCTTTACATCTGTTGTCTCTTTTTCACTTGCATGTCCTACCATGTACGATGTGGTAACTACTGTAATAAGAAGAAAAATTACTACTGCTATGTACCTATTATGCATTTTGCTTTTCGGTTTGGGTTGCCACTCTCCATGTTATCAAACAGCGTAGCTCTTTCCTTTTCGAAGAAAAGTTTTCTTTTCAAGTCTTTGTCTTGCTTTGTTTGCTTTCTCAGTCTGTAAAGTGCTCTTTATAAACAAAAGTCTCTTTTCACAACAATGTCTTTTTTTCTTCAGCAATAGACAACCCTAACCCTTCTCCGTCCTCTAAATGTAATCCCTAATTTTATTCTTCTTCCCACTCGGCGCTAGGTTATCTTCTTCTTTATAGCTTAAACACAAAAAGTCTTTATGCATCTACAATTATTCTCGTACCTGCAGCTTTAATAACATGTTCCAATAATTCCAAACGAATGACTTTTTCTTCTTGTTCTGGTATTTGATGACCAAAAGTCGGAAACTGTAATCGATTTAGCACTAGATCTTTGATCCGACTCAGGTAAGGGGTTATGGGAAGTGTGAAAGTCAGTAACCCCTCATTCTCGAGTCCAGGCGTCAACATCCATATCTCCACTGCCACAAATGGATCGAGATCGATCACTTTCACTTCTCTCACTCTCCCAGATTTCTGTCCCCAAGACATCTGCTAGATAAGTCCACTCTGGGGTGGCGTACCTTCTGCAGGGCACACGTACCCTTCTCGATCTTCTCGGACTTTCAGAGCCTGAATCTGTAGCTTCTTCTTCTTGCTCCGACTCTTCAGAAATCGGGACAAGGGTTCTCTCTTGATTTGCTTTTAAACTTGGCCTTCTCCTTCTCTCCGGCCAACTAGCTTCGTCACTCCTTGTCCTCCTGCTCCTTGTTCTTGGACTTGTCTCTTGATCACTCACAGCTTGTTCGTCATCTGATTCGAACTCCCAGGTACTCTCTTCTTCTGAGACGACTTCGGTCTCACTGGTGTCCTGACCGTCGTCGATAGCCTGCTCCGACACAGGCTCAGCCTCTTCGATCACCTCTACAGCTTGGCTTTCCCCCTCTGTGGCTTCTCCGCTTTCCGCTGGATTCTCATCCGAGAGAGGAGCTGTTTCTTCCAGAGGTGTTGGCACTCTTCGGGTGTGTGAGGCGTGTATCCAGTTGGGCAAGCCTCCACACTTTACTGCAGTGTTCGTAACTAGTATGACTTGGAACGGTCCTCGCCAGCGCACGTCTAGACAGTTCTTCCTAACGTGCTTCTTCACCAGGACCCAGTCCCCCGGACACAAGTCATGGCATAAGTCTTGTGCTGATGGAACCTCTGCAGCCTGGACCTGGAGGGACACAGAATTAATGGCATCAGATAGTCCCTTGCAGTAGTCCAAGATCAAATCGTCTGTGATGTTCAATAGCGCTGCAGTCGGAACCGATGGCAATCTCATAGCTCTTCCCATTAGCACCTCGTGTGGAGAGAGACCTGTTCTTCTATCTGGTGTGCTACGTATGCTCATAAGAACCAATGGAAGTGCATCAGGCCAACTCAGAGATGTCGATGAACAAACTTTCGCAAGTCTGGATTTTATCGTACTGATAATTTGCTCCACGATCCCTGAAGCTTCTGGTCGATAACTGCAATGGAGCTTCTGATCAATACTCAAGGCTGAACATAGCATCTTCACTATTTCGCTATTGAAATGAGTTCCTCTGTCCGATTCCAAAGAGGATGGCACCCCGAACCTCGGTATCAACTCTCTAAGCAACAATTTTGCTACTGTAAGTGTATCACACCTACGAGTCGGGTAAGCTTCAACCCATCTAGAAAATATACAGACAATCACCAACACATATCTGAGTCGATTGCACTTGGGCATTTCAATAAAATCCAGCTGCATTCTATTGAAAGGCCCCCCAGATCTTCCTATGTGACTCAACGTGACTGGTGTTCTCTTTCCTTCGGTTAGTTGCTGACAGATCGCACAACGCTGACATACTGCTTCTGCCGCTACTCTAAACTTCGGATTAAACCACGTTTGTCTGAATACTCTCACCATAGCATCTCTACCTATGTGTGCTGATCCATGCAATTTCCTTGCCATTGGACTAACAAGTTCGTTTGGTAAAACTGCTCTCCCATCTGCAGAAATCCAAAAGTTCATTTCACTTTTTGTACATCCAGCTGTCTCCCAGCCCTTTTTCTCATCATCTGGTGCATTTTCCTGAACACATTTCAGTTCGTCCCACGTATCTACAGTGTCTAACAACATAGTCAATTCAGTTCTTTCCTGTATTCCCCCCACTTCTACATTGGTGTGAGAATATCCCTGTTCTGCACAGTAACGTGCTACCTCATCGGCATAACGGTTGCCTTGAGACACAAAGTCTACATTCTTCGTGTGCGCCGCACATTTGACAACTGCTATGGCTGTCGGACCTTGCAATGCCTCTAACAATAATCTCACGAATTCTCCATTCCTAATTGGAGAACCCGAGGAGGTCATGTAACCTCTTTGAGACCATAACTTCCCGTAATCGTGAACTACCCCGAAACCATACTGGCTATCGGTATATATGGTGACTCGAATTTTGTTACCTGCTAAACAGGCACGGGTCAAAGCAATAATTTCAGCTACCTGAGCGGAGTGTACTCCTTCCAGGCAGGCGGCTTCCACAACTCTGGTAATAGTACAAACTGCATATGCCGCTCTCAGCTGACCAATATCGTCTCTTACGCATGAACCATCAACAAAGAATATTTCATCGGGGTCAGTCAATGGCTCATCCACGATATCTGGTCTCGGTTTGGTGCATAGTTCAGTCACATCAAGGCAGTCATGATCTGTACAGATTTCATCATCAATCTCATTTGGAAGTGGCATTAAAGTAGCAGGATTCAAGACGGAGCATCTTTTTAGGGTCACATTCTCGGCAGCCAAAATGACTTGCTCGTAGCGTGTGAGCCTGCTATTCGTCAGATGCTGAGTCTTAGTCCTGGTCATTAACAATTCTACAGAATGCGGTACGTACACCACTAACTGATGTCCCATTACCACACTTTCACATCGTTCAATGCTGACACCCGTTGCAGCTACGGATTTGAGACATCCGGGCAACGCTGCGGCTACTGGGTCTAATGTAGCCGAAAAATAAGCAACTGGCCTACGCGCATTGCCGTGTATCTGGGCCAAAACTGCTAAAGCGCATCCTTCCCTTTCGCAGCAGTAAAGCAAGAA
Organism: Lissotriton vulgaris; assembly: GCF_964263255.1. Lineage (NCBI taxonomy): Eukaryota > Metazoa > Chordata > Amphibia > Caudata > Salamandridae > Lissotriton > Lissotriton vulgaris. The sequence continues at coordinate 16,965,899 of NC_141690.1, read as the reverse complement.
TGGTTTTTCGTAATCAGGCATTCCCAAAGCCGGGGCACGACACAAGTCCTCCCTCAGCTGCAAAAATGCCATCAAACAATCTTTGTCCCATGGTACCGGATCACTCACTCCTTTGTGCGTCAGCTGTAATAAAGGTTTTGCCTTCAGTGAAAAGTTGGCTATCCACTGCCGACAATAACCGACCATGCCTAGAAACATCCTGACTTCTCTTTGTGTTTTAGGCGCATTCATTTTCATGATCGCCTCTATTCTGTCTGGAGACACCTTCCGTTTTCCCTTTTCAATCCTGTGGCCCAAGTATTGCACTTCAGTCAGACAATACTGCAATTTACTTGGAGACACCTTGTGTCCGTTCTCGGCCAAATGATTTAATAAGGTAATGGTGTCTACCTTGCAAGCTTCCTCAGTTTCTGACGCAACTAGGAGGTCGTCTATGTACTGGACTAGAACCGAGTTCTTGGGCAGTACTAGACTTTCAAGATTTTTCTTCAGCAGCTGGTTAAAAATCGATGGGCTTTCTGTATACCCCTGGGGAATACGACACCATGTTAAAACGCGATTTTCCAGCTTAAAAGCGAACAAATACTGGCTCTCCTCATCTAAAGGAATCGAAAAGAAAGCCTGGCACAAGTCTATCACGGTGAACCATTCAGCTTGGAACGGTATCTGAAACAATATCACTGATGGATTCGGTACCACTGGACAACATGAAACAACGATATTATTAATCTTTCGAAGGTCCTGCACTATTCTGTATTTCCCACTAGGCTTCTGCAAACCCATAATCGGGGAGTTACATGGACTTCCCACGATCTCCTTCAGTATTCCCTGTTTAATCATGGATTCGATCACAGGCTTTATTCCTGCAATCGTCTCCGGTGTCAACTTATATTGTGGTGTTCTTGGATACTCAGCATTGGGTTTTACCATGATCTTTACAGGTTCAACCCCTTTTATCAGTCCTATTTCTTCTCCAGTAAAATCCCACACTTCAGCTGACACTGTCTCCTTCAAGTCCTGTGGAAGCTCCTCCACTGTTAGGGTAGGATATAGTTCCACGCATTCTTGCGAGTTTACAACCTTAAAATCAGCATCATCGTTCGTCTGCACTTCTACTCCTTCAGGTGTGCAATATATGGTGCAATTTAGTTTACACAACAGATCTCTTCCTAACAGACACACAGGGCTAGAATCACAGATCACAAACTGATGTTCATCACTGTAATTCCCTATCTTCACTGACACTGGTTCAGTTAGAGGATTCGTCATTCTCCTGTTGGCGACTCCTACCACCTGAATCGTCTCTCCCGACATTGGCAAACCTGGGACTACCGCCGATCTCAAAGTGGATCGAGTGGCCCCCGTGTCTACCAAAAAGGTCGTAGGACATCCAGCCACCTCAGCCTCTACATATGGTCCTCTCTGGTCTACCTCCAGGGCTGCACCTAGAGTACAGTCTTCTTCCCTATTCACTTGTTGCCCTGTAAGAGGATCAACGTAGTAGCATTCTTCTCCTCCTACGAACAGTGGCAGTTGTCTATAGGTTTTTCCTCCATTTGTAATGCGAGGCGGTTGAGGGAACGGGGCTCGAGGAGTCTGAGTCCCCCCTTTGATAAACTTTCCCTTCGGGACTGCTGCTCCCTTAACCATGCTGGTTTGAACCTCATCCTCCTCCTGTTCTAATTCCCCCGTCTCGACATTATAGGGACACTCGCGTCTCCAGTGTCCTGCCTCGTTACACTGATGGCACCTCGTTGTCTTTTTCAACGTTGCGATGTCTACCCTCGGTCTCGGTCTTTCTTCCTCATCTCTGCTCTGATTATTCTGTTTCTTTCCTGGTGTTCCTGTTCCCGGTTGCCGCTGTCCACCCTTTCCAGCTGATTGCATCTGCACCAACATCAGCTTTTCCTTAAGTTTCTTTGCTTTCGAATCTATTTCGTCGCTACAGTACCTCGCATACCTCAGAATCTCATCTAACGGTTTGTTCTGCCAACAAATCAAATGCTGTTGAATCATTAGACTTATGTCTGGCCTCAATCCTAGGACAAACATCGACACAAACTGTCCTATGTCTTTGGGATCCATTACATCCAACCCACTATACTGTTTGAATGCTTTCAGCAATCTCTCATAGAACTCGTGAACTGTCTCTTTAGGTTCCTGAGTTGTTCGATCTATCTTAACCCAGTCTATGTCCTGCACTGGCACTTTCTCCTTTAGCCATGCAATTACTCTCTCGTACTTTTCCATAACTCTATCTGATGGACCATTCGTCCTGGCATCTCTCGGAGGCTCACAAGCGGGCCATTCAACACTAAGCTTGCATGCCGTCCACAAATCTCCGGGTACTACGATATCGAACAGAGTGTTCAAATCGATCCACAGTACCTTAGAGATCTTCACAAACCTCTCTACCTGCTTGTACCACTCGACGGGGTTCTCTCTGAGTTTTGGAAAGGAATTGGTAAATGCCGCTAAATCTCCCCTACTCCAGGGTACATGCACGTAGTTTCCGTTCGCGATTTCTCGCAAAGGGAAAGCTTCCATGCGCATTAGCTCTCCATCTTGGGACCTCGCAAGTGTACTCCTCCTGAAGGATCCCCTCTTGGACCATCTTTCCTCCCATTTATCCAAATCGATCCATACTCTGATACTCAGGATCAGTTCCTTTATGTGTACTTTCAGTCCAATCGTCCTACGATCATCTAGATCCTGATCCGTGCAATTTAGCCTATAGTTACCCTGTAACGCTTTAGTTCGTGATATGTCTATCATATACCTGTCCGCCAACTCAGACAATTTTTCATGAACTGACCTCGCTTTTCGAGTAACGTCCTTAGACATAAACAGTATTTCATCCTGATCATACAGCTCTATCCTTTCCATTGGCAATGTGCCGTCTATTATTTCATCCAAGTCTGATTTTAAACTCATTACATCGAGCCGTTTTGCCTTTATCTCAGCTTTCAATACCTCAGTCCTAGGTGGTTCGCTTACATCCCTCTCACCCCCACTATGAGCCCTACGTCTCGGTGCAGGTGAGTTATGAGGCGTCCTTCTTGTTTCTCTTTGTTCCCACCTCTCTAGATCCCAAGCTTTTCCATCCTCCCTTGGGGTATGGTGGAACATTGATCTATTCCCCATTACTACATTCTGTCTTTTCGGCTCGGTCTCTCTAGATATGAGATAGGATCTTCCGTTCTGTTCCACATCACTGCAACTTCCTTGCTGTCTGGTGTCACTTAATAAATGGAAAGGTCCTTCACGGTCCTCCATGTTCCCGCGATCTCGTTCGTGATCACCAGATGTATGGCGAGACGTTTCGCGACTCCCTATATTCTCCTGACTTCGTCCATGATCACCGGATGCATGGCGAGACCCTTCACGACTCTCCATGTTCCCGTGATTCCAATGTCGCACGTTTTCTCTCGGGGCATGGTGAGTGCACCTGAAACTATCTCGGTACTCCTGCGTCTTTCGTTCCCCCTCACTAAGGATGACGCGAGGCACTCCCCCACACCCTGCACTCCTGTCGTCGCACACTTGCCTGTTGCCACTGACAGTATGGCAAGTATCTCCTCTGCTTCCTTGACTCCCTCCCTCCCACTCAGGGCTGCTTTCGCCAGCTCCGCAGTGAGAGAGGATCCTGTTATCTTGGTCTCTCCATTCTGCTCCTGTTTCTAATCTTTTATTCTGAGTCTCTTCGGCAGCGTCCCATTCTCTCAAATATTCCCTTAATTCCTTATAGGATTTCGGTTTCGGTCCCCTCAGATCCATCTGTCCTCTTTGACCCCCTTGTTCTATCCAGGGACCCGTTGCGGAATCTAGTGGGGTACTCTGACTCATTGGTCCTAGCAACTGCCTCTGGGAATTGATTGTATTATTCCTTCTCTCTATCTCTGCCCTTTCTCTGTCCCATCGTGCCTGTTCCTCCTGCTGGACCCCCTCTGGGTTGTAGATTGACACTATAGGACCTATGGTAACAGGTACTTGTAAGGCGTCGGGCATTTGATACGACCTTGCATGCTGCGTTTCTGGATCTTCTGGACCACGAATCTTCCTACTACTCTCTGTACGGGACTAGATTGAGGTACTTCCTCACCTTTCTTGGGATCCCACTCTGTTACTGGGAGCGGTTTATATTCCCCCCATCTAGCTCCGTCCCCTTGCTGTAGTTCGGGACTTTCGGCTTCTCTGTTGTACGGAGGTGGTCTATCTAATAGTAGCCTCTCTATCAGATCCTCATCTGGCTCGCTATCCTCATCTTCTTCTAGAGGTTTCTTTTCTCCCGTAGCTTCTAGCATTGTGAACAGTTTGTCTGCTTCTATTTTTTGCACCCTCCACTTTTTAGCTTCATCGTCCCATTTAGCATCCTGCACTGCTTTTACCGATCGCCTCACTCTTTCCTGGCGTCTACTCACGCTCTTTTCATGTGCTGTTCTAAACCATGCACTAAGGGCTTCGAACTGTGTTGGCCTCGGTAGAGGTCTTGTTGCGAGCATTACCGCTTACAGTTGGTTCAATACTTCCAACTTAAACGTCCCGTATCTCGGAAACGTCAGTTCCTTATTCCCTTCCGTTAGCTTATTCCACTCAGAGATCCATAGTATTGAGTGTAAGCCTACATTTACTGCCATATGATAAGCTGGTGTGCCTTCTGGTGGAGCTTCTTCTCCTGCATACAAGTTTCTTCTATCTCTCTTAAAGATCGCCCTTAACCGTTTAAAACACTTCATTTTCGATAATCTACAATTTTCCTCTGTTCTCTTCCTTATTTACGTCCCGATGACAAACCAACCAATCCCTACGCGGCTCTCGCTAATCAGCCTATCCCAGCGCGGTTCTACACTGACCGACCAATCTCAGCGCGGCTCTACGCTGACGTCACTCGTCCCCTCTGCAGCAGTTCCTCTCCTTTCTCAACTCGTCTCACGGTCTTGCATGCGTTTTCATTCATACGCTGAAAAATGACTACTTCCGTCCAAGCGATCACTTTTCTCTGACTGTACCGCCACAGTCTAACTGTAATTGTCACCTCAACTGACGAGACGTCTTTCCTCTCACGGTCAGACGTTCGCCTTAACTGATAGGTTACTTAAACACAGTAAACGTACGACCAGCGTCCGTTACTCATACACTCACTCTTACGCTCCCCCTATCATCGGTCCTTCGGGCGATCAATGGTACCTCATGACCCCCTTTCAATGGTAGACAATTACTCTGGGTGTTCGATACACCCGAACCACTTAAGCTCTCCTTGAACTTAAGATTTTATCCGGTTGCGCGCGCTCACAACCTTCCCTCAATCACACTACAGGCATTCAACTCCGCTTGACATTACAACACAGGTACAACATAAAACACCGCAATCTTACAACGCATGACCCTTATACTCACTCTCGACCGACTCTGCTGCTTTTCTCTCGACGCACCGTCAGCACCGTCTTCGGCAGGGATTCTTCTTCTGGTCATCGATGACTAGAGACCTTGGGGTAATCTAGACCTGACCTAGGTTGTCTTCCTCAAGAAGAAAACCATCTTTCTCTGCTACCAACTGCGGTCAATGAGATTTTGATACCCTTTTTGATCACTTAGATACTTATCTCATTCATCTATTTGGATCGATTATTTTCTGTCATTGAGTAAAAGACAAACCCCGCATAGGTTAAATAAACCCCATAAACTGACGCAACTCTGAAGAACCACTTACAACTGATGAAGTTTTAAAAGTTTAATATAAAATCAGAATTAAGTGCATATACAATCCTCTCAGGATAAGATTCAACAAGTATACCGGAACTAGAAGGAACATAAATTCCCTAAAGAACCTCAGTCTACAAAAGAATACAATTAAAGTCAATTCCAGAATCAGCAGATTAAAAAGCATAGACACAAAGTGGTTCCGTTGCGTCATCTATAAAAAGAATAAACAAGTTAATTCTGTCCCTACTCTATACTAGGTGACATCCCTACTTCGCAAGTTCCTTACCTAAAAAAGGTGTCAGCAGTTTGACTCCCAAAGAAGTTCAAACTCTCTTAGCCTCTAATAGTAACTTATATTGAGAAGCAGTACCCTCTCTGCCTACCCATCCGCTCTCTAAGGGTCCTCAGCCTACTGCTCTCTTGCGCTCTGATCTCTCTCAGCGCTCGCTCCTAACTTGCTCTCAGGCCATCTGCTCTCGCTCTTCGCTATCTTCTCCCCGGGGTGCTGTCCCTAAATACACAATCACAGTATGGGTGGAACGCCCCTTCACGCCCACCACGTACATTCACATATGATGTCATTCCTAGCTCTTTCCATAGCTTCATCTCTTCGCGTCGTCCGTTAAGTTGACCCTTCTCCTTAAACGCCATCTTCGTCTTCTTGCTGGTGACTTCATTGACATTCCATTTGACACTTTCGGAGCAAAAGTCTATCACCTCAACAGAACTTCATTCTTTACGACTATATTCTTAACCTCATTTGGTCCTGTGAACGGTCATTTCTAAACAAGACTCAAATTCCAAGCGTCTCTTATCACGTTTAGGCCATAAACTTCGTCCAGCATTGTCACCTTAAATCTAGCAAGACCTTTGACTCTTGTCTCGCACATTCAGATCAAGGCTATTCACGACTCCTGTGAGCCCACTAAATTACATACAGCGGACTACACTCCTGCGAACTCTTGGTCAGTTAGGTTAAAATCACATATGACCAAACCCTTCTCTAGCATTCCTACAAACTCTTCTACACAGTATAACCTTTAACACACATTTATATATAATCGAATTTAGCAAAGCAATGATTATAAGTGAATACATTCTACATATAACGCAACATTTATATTCTCGTGCTTACATAGTGCTATACATTCCCTGCACATTTCTTCGCTTTACGTAATAATCACACACGTATATTCAGTTTTGCACGTTCTACTGTTCGTAAGCATTTCTATACATTTCTATATTAGCCCACTATGTATACGGGCCTTCTAATTCTAATGCATATTAGAGTAAATACAGAATACATTTCCTATTACATTGGTTACATCTGCTAACTTTACGCTACAAGTGTTAACTTCACGTTATAGATTCCACGTTTATGCGATATGCTTGTGAATATGGTACATACATATTTTTTATTCAAATTGCGCTCTCTAAATAATGCACACAATTATTAATCCAATGCAGTGTGTAATATGTCAGTAAATATGTTGCTTATTCTAGAATCTCGACTGTGATTCATATAGGCTTATCATAGGGATTTATAAATAGTCACGTTGTTGAGCTTCATATAGTGTTCAAAGTGGATTGGAACTGCTGCAAAGAACACTGTCAAGCTTTTTTACCACCTAAAAAGAGTTCTATACTTTAAAAAATGTTCCTGAAAAGTTACATCTGGATTTAACATGTTCTTTTGGATGTCCTGGGCTGAAAGCAGATAGAAGTGAACAAACCGCTAAAGAAGCAGCAAGGAAACTCTTTATCCCTTGCTCAGAAAGTTGTCTTCTTTTTGAAAGAAATATAAACATGTCAAACCTGGTGATTTGTAAAGTAAAAGGCTACTTTGAAAATATTGTATGGCTGCTATTGGCTGCAGATGCACCCTCGACTCCTATGTGAGGATTATTACCAAAGCATTATTAATGTGGAAAATATAGGCAGCATTACCTTACTCTGTGAACACTGTCCTTTACTAGATAGTTTATCTATGAAGCCTCAGGTAGCCAAGGTCAACTCCTCCTGCTTTGGGGTGTTCAAGTGGGTGAGAAAGATTATCTGGATGCTCCCTTTGCCAGCTCAAAGGACTCTGGTTCAAGCCCTTATTCTACCAAGGCTAGGTTACAGCAATGTGTTGTATTCAGGCTTTGATAAGGCTTCAGTTTGACGACTCTGGCTTGTCCAGACTTTAGCAGCCAGACTTCTGTTTCATCTGCCAAAACATCCTGCTTTTTCTCATCTGTTCCATGAGCTCCACTGGCTCTCGATCACTAAGCGCATCCAATTCAAAGCCCTGTGCTAGATCACTAGAACGCTCTTCCTGAGTCTCTGAGAAAGTGTTCTTCAATTCTTGCATTTCGGAAAAAAGCTGAAGACTTGGTTATATGATACAGCGGCTATGTCACCTTACCTTCTTGATTAGCGACGGAAAGCCATATATGTGATATTTTATAAGATCATACATAAATAACCAAACTTACATTAACTTAGTTTTAAAACGCGTCACTATAAATCCTTTGTTACTCTTGTATGAAAATAACTAACCAATCATTTTCAAAATTTTATTTTCACGTTTTGTATGTGTGATCATATATAGATTTTGTGATTTTTGTAAAATGGTCACGCAGTCATAGGAACACAAGTGATTAAAGCACAACATGCAAAGCACTTACAATTGAATGCGTTTATTTTGTTATTTTTAAATGTTGGCTCATGTAACTTCTCAAACCTTCACTGCTTTGCAGTGATTGACAAACTAGTAGATAGACAATACAAATATGTGGTTTATATTGGAACATGTACATTATTTTCTTGTCGTCGTACATCAATCAAACATTTATAGAGTGCGGCAAATCACCCGTGAGGGTCTTGAGGTGCTTTAACTGTTTACTGCTGTGTGGAGGTTTGATCATTCAAACATCCAGGTCTTTAGTTCTCCTGAATTGCTGGAGCGACGGTGCGGTCCTGATGTGCAGAGGGAGGTTTTTCCAAGCCTTGGCTGCCAGGTGCAAGAAGGAGCGCCCTCTTCTGTTGGCTCAACAAATCCATGAGGTGGCTGCATGCGAGAGGGAAGCTGATCGAAGGTGTCTAGTCTATTGGTGGAGAGTCAGGCATTTGATGATGTATGGGTGGTCCTCCGTTGTGCAAGACCTTGTAGTCGTGGGCCAGCATCTTAAACTGACATCTCTTCTGAATCAGGAGCCAGTGTAGTTTCTTGAGATGAGGTGTGATGTGGATCCTTCTGGGGTGGATGAGTATAAGTCTTGCCACTGAGTTCTGTGTTGTCAGGAGTCTCTTCAGGAGGCGTACAGTGATTCCTACATGGAACGTGATTACATAGTCCAGTCTGCTGATGGTGAGGGCCTGCATGATGATCCTTCTGGTGTCTTCTGGGAACTACCTGAAAATCTTGCTGAGCATCCAAAGGCTGTGGAAGCAGGTGGATGAGACCACATTGACTTGCTTCTCCATGGATAGCTAGCTATCCAGATGATGCTGAGTTTGTGGGTGTGATCTGTTGGGGCAGGGGGTGCCGCGTTCCGTGGGCCAGCGTGCATTGGTCAATGGCGAGAAGTTGTTCCTCAAAGAGGAGGACTTTGTTTTTTCGGTGTTAAGTTTGATGCATGTTTCATGCATGTTTAATATGCATAGCTCAGACTTTACCCCGATTTTCACTAGTAAGTGTTCCCAATAACAAATAAATTGTAGAATCTTTATGTTCTGATATCGTTTAGTATTACAGCATTAAATGATTGCACATTGCCTATGCTTTTAGAATTTGTTCCCCACACAGTATAAAAGGGAGGGATTTTGGAGTATTTAGCACTGGTTGAGTGTTTAGTGTGGTTTGAAAACAAATCATGGGTTATTAAGACTCTTGGGGTATGGATTCTGGAGCATGCAGGTATTGCTAGGTCTTTTCAATTAGTTATTGTGCACATAGGTCAGGGTATCCTGTTGGCGGTGCACAAAATCTGGTCGAAATGAGGAAAAAAATGTTAAATGTGATCAGAACAAGAAAGGGACTGAGAAGATGAGAATATATCAATGACCACAGCACACAACAGCTGAAGAGTAATAAAATGGGAGACCAAGGCAGTACAACTAATTGCCTGAAGATGGTCAAGCTACAGAAACAAGAGAAAATTGGAGCAAAAGCTAAGACAAAATAAGAAAAGATGGTTTTTTGAGGTATACAATAAGATGCAGAAAGTAATGGAGTAGGAGGAAAATTATGTGAAGATTGAGTATTGAAAAAAATAAGTGGTGGGTAGTGGAAAGTGCAAATCAGAAAGATAAGGAAAACATTAAGGTATTCAAAACGACACTGGTAACTGAGACCAGAATATGAAGACCTGTCCATGTTATCACTTTCATTTACATATATTCTGTAAACTGTGGTATGCATTCAATGCATTTTTACATGATAAAGTAAGGGGGGGTGTTGGTACAGGTTGTAATAAGGGCAGGCAGCATCGACGTTTCGACTCGGCTGATGCAAGGCGGGAACTTTTGGGCCTCAGCTGCGAGTCTTCATCAGGACAAGGGGTGCATCCTAAACCTGGTACCAAGCCTGGCTACACAGGTCGAAGATCCAAACATTTTTCTGGGCCCAGAGTCGCCAAGTGAAACAACGTTCTGTGTCAATTAATTAGACAACCATCACTGAATCGGTGATTCGTCCGTGAGGTAACAACTTCCTGTAGTGAAGTCGAAATTCATCCTGCTCGGCAATCAATGCCGCATTGACGACTTGGCGACTCTGGGCCCAGAAACATTTTTGGATCTTCCACCTGTGTAGCCAGGCTTGGTACCAGGTTTAGGAAGATTTTCAAAGAAAAAGAGATTGCGTACTTACCTCTCCTATCAGTCAGGACCTTACTGAGGGGATGACAATATCAAGCTCGCTTCGGGTATCATGAAGGAACCAAATGTGTGCTTCCTCTTTGGTAAATTTGCTTAGTTTAAAGGTAGATCACCATTTAATGGGCATCCAAGGTCCAGGAGTAACAAGTGCTTCCCAGGTTCCGCCGGCGTGCTGAAGAATCAGTAATGGCCGGTTGCGCGTCTCTGCAGTGATACCAACAATACAGGCCTACACAAATGTTGTTTGCATGTGTTAGAACATGAAAACCAGACATGTGTGGTCACGTGTTTGCTTTGCAGATGTCTACCCCCATTGTTTAAACTGATAGCACCACCACTGTGGCTTCAATATTACACCCCCCACGCCCACCTCTCAACACACACTCTTTGAAGTTGGGGTCTAGCTGCACCCCTGGTGGGGGTGCCCCCATGAGTTTGTGAGTGCAGGGTGCAGCATAAGCCAATCATATTGGTACTTGCAATATTTATTTACGCTTCGACCACTGGCTTCATAATGCTTTGTTTCACAAACAACAACATAGTGAACATATGTGTAGCTTTTCGTGTTGAAGTTCCAGCTAACAATTCGTGTGCTTGTATTCGCCTTTAGCACCCCCTGGCGTTCATTCTGGAGTTCTGTTTAGATTTCAATAATTTTGTAAGGCTATTTCTTTTGTTTAAAACTAAGCCTTCGAAGGCACAGAGATACGAAAAGATGATGTAACATGAACGTAATCTTTAGTGTTTATCATTTTACAGAAAATTAGGCCAAGATCTGACCAGAAAGAAAATGAGATGATCATTTCTATCCTGAGGTGCTTGTACGAGGAGAAACAGAAAAGCCACACCCACAGTTGGGAGACGAAGCAGGTGGAGTATTTATTCGTTTAACTGGTGATAAACGTGACGTTGTGGCTATGAGTGGACTTTACTGCCTGGACGATGCGGGTTGATAGTAATTTTTTATAACATTAAGTATGCAAGACTTCTACGAGTAACCTTGTGAATGGAATATTTTTTAAGTATCAAACTTCAATCAAAAAGTACAGTTACTAAACAAGGTTCTTAATGACAAACTGTACAAACTGTGAAAATATTCGGATTGTAAAAAATGCCACAGGACACCAGGACACACAGTATACTTCAAACACGTGCGACGCGACAGTTTTTATTAAACGGGTGCATTAGATTTGAAACCCTCTGTCCAGCCGATTTGGACTTTGTTGTGTTTTTGATTAAACGTGAAGTACTGCCAGCGGGGGTCTTTGTGTGTTCTAAATATCTAATATGTGGCTTTTCTTTTTGCAGGCGTCGCAAACGGACCATTCTGCCCCGGAGCTGCCCAGCTTTGCCCCAAGGTTCCGATTTGATATGCTGACCAGCAAGGCCAAGCGATCCTTGACAGAATCTTTAGAAAATATTTTATCCAGGGTAACACTCGTCTCCTCCCTCTGCTCTCTTATGAAAGATGCTTCCCTTGTTGAAGATCGAGTGCACATTTTAACATCTAGACGGAAAATCGTTTGAGTTTTTAATGTTACTTATCCCGCAAGCCAGCGTCACATACATACTTCGGAATCACGCTGCTTGGTACCACATTGTGTCACAGAAGACGGCACAATACCTCCTGTTCAAACTTAAGGGGACGTTTTCTCGATAAATACACAACAGTTTGTTACAACACAGAGCAAGTTACAGACTAGAAATCTGCTCTATTTGACCTCAGTCATATTAGATATTGATACCTTTTTCATGTTCATAGTGCAGGTCCCCAAGACTACGGATGAGAGGAAATGAAAGCACAGGTGTGAAGGAGGCATAGGCCTGAATGAGCCAGTGTGAATGGACTTGGTATTTATTGCAGATTGGAGGTGAGACGGTCACCCATGGTCAGGCACTAGCATCCCCAGCCATACTAGGCGGCCTGCTCACAATCTGTTGTTGTGAACCCACCAGTTGTGGGTGGCCCCACCCAGTTAGATCTCCTCCACCCCAAAGGAAATAATGTGTGCAACAACGGTTTCAGAGAAAAGAAGTGTATTTCACTCTTTTCTGTGTCAAGTTCGATTCACCCAAACAACCCTGCTGGAAAAACTTAACTTCTGGGGCAAAAATGCATCATACGTATATTTTGGTGTGTACTCTTACACTGGCGTCTGAAAATAGTAGACACACAACTGTTAGTATTATACAATACATTATTTAAATGCATTGTCAGTACATAAATATTATGTGTCAGAATTATGGTAATTATTGTGGTAATCTTAGTAGTCCTTCTATAAATCAAACAAAATATCCGAAAGACCCAAAGCATTTTACATCACACATCTCCACAAGCCCTAACAGATTAGTCTAATCCCTACCTAGCAAATAAATGCATACATATATATTCAGCCTATGGTTATTCTGTTGACTGAACTGTTAGTGATCTCCCTAACTATTGTATGCCATCCCTGCCAACCCCAAATATCTCTCAGAAATGTGTTGGGCCTGCAGTTGAATAATGCCACTCCAGTATGCTCCCTCTAGCTAGCAGTCTTGTGTATGGCTCTCCCAGATTCCTGGGTCTCTCTATACTTTTCTCCCAGTGGTTCTCTATGTAGAGAGGAGGAGGACCTTCTGTGCATCCTCTTGTAGCGGCATGAGCAATGCCTTTATTTGAAAAGTGAGCAACTGTAACCAGTTTGACTCCCTTCTTCCTTCCAATCCTGTGCCATACAAGGCTGGCCAGCCTTGCAGCGCTAATCACTACTCCTAGTTCTCCAGTCAAAAGAATGAATGATTTCTGCTATGTCTGTGTTTTTTGTGTTACTCTGACTAATGTCAACCTGCAGCTAAAATAATATGGCTATTTTGCACTCTTGTTTGCGTCATCAATTAGAATATTAGTTTTCTAAGCCCTAAACTTGGCACATTCAGACTGAAGCGGTAGTGCTGTAGATGCTATATTTATTTTTTATTTATTTATTTTTAAAGGTTTATATAGCGCGAACAAGATCTTTGCAGATATCAGAGCGCTTTACAGAAACAGTAGGTAGGATAAACAAACTGTTGAAAACAGTATAAAATTCGGTAGTGAGTGAGTTGCAAAATAGGGTAGCAATCGCACAAGAGTATACACACTAATAACAATCAAGAAACAATAATATAGAAGCCGTCCAGTGTCGACTCGAATAAGATTATAGCACCCCAGAGGGTGAGTAACCACACTGTTGAAAACAGAATAGTAGGCAGTAGTGAGTGGATTGCAAGTTAGTAAAGCACTCAAGTCATAGTGTACAGCCCTAATAAACAATCTGGAAACCAATAATATAGCATCCGTGCAATGATTTTGATCCAGTAACAGTCATAAAAGAGTCTAACATAGATAAGCATTCAGGTAGCCGATAATATAGGAGCCATGTACTGTCATTGTTCCAGTAGCAATAGGGTTCAGGTGAACTTAGCCATAAGGATGGCTTTTAACTCTTTCTTGCTATATGCAGTCAGGTCTGGTTTGCATGTATGCTTTATCAGGAAAGCCCTGCCACACACAACAGAATACCTCCTTTATCAACTCTGCTGTTATGTATCCCCACCCCAAAAGAAAAGTATTAGCCAGTCGTTCCCTAGAATCATCTCCCGTTAAGTGAGCTCGAAGAATAATTACAAACTTGAATACTGGCGGTTAGGCAGACCTACCATTCAAATACCTGCTGTATGAAGAGAACCATTCACTCTCTCATCATACCAAAGCAGTTAAACACACATTGTGTCAATCAAACCTCACCCTTGTTATTAAGCCCTTCAGTGCCCTGGTATGTTACAACACCCCCCCACAATATCTGCACTTCACCCAAAGCCTTGCAATATCCACTTGCATTCCAATGCTGATCACTCCCTCCACCCCGCGTCTCTTCATAAATACAGCACTTTATGATGAAAACACGCCTTTTCATCTCAGTCCATGAGAAGCAAGGTCCTCTGCATCCTCAACATCTCATTGACCCAGAGCATCTTTCCAGACATTTTGAAAGTTGTGTTGCAGCCTCCGACGCCATCTTTCGCACCAACCATGGACACAAGTTATTAATTGAGTAATATAATTTCTACAATTCATTGTTTATTTCTTGTCCACCAATCCCCATTAGACTACAGGGCCCAGACTGAATGTTCTACATGGATTATGATAAATATGAGGAATACCTGGGTTCATGATTAAAAAGTACTGAGCCGAAAGGTGAGATGAGTGTTAATGTTTGTCTTCAATAAAATTCAAGCCTGTACAGCCAAAGATAGCAGAAGTTAAAAAGACTAAATGGTACACCTGTGCCTGCATTGATAATTCATTAGGTTTGTGAGGATGGACAATAGAATGAGCAGGTTCTTTAATGAAACTGTCCTTAAGAAATAATGCAAAAGCTTAAAATGTGCCTGCAGATATCTAGAAAGAGAAGGGAGGGGTTCCACCATTATGACTTCGGGCCGCTATTGCATGAAGCTGTGAGCAGGAAACCTCCATATTTTTGCCAATATTTAATACAAACTGATCGACACAGCTTCTATTGAGGTACTGGGAATGAGTGCTTGGATGACTGACATTCCACTTCCACTAATGTTCAAAGTCTGCCATTAAAGTACTACTTTTGAGTGACTAACTTCCTGCCAAATGACGGACGGATGGACCCATTTACACCAAAAATACATAACCGGTAACTGTGAAATGTGGTCTTGTATTGCCATATAAGGGTTCTGGTGACATCATAAACCAAGATGCCAAAGGCTGAGTTTCGAAAATATCACCAGAGCTCCGACATGGCAGTATAGGAACATTGTTACAAAAACTAATAGTTAGGGTATTGTTTTATATCATGTTTATATGCATTTAACATTCAAACAGGCGGCAGGGGTTTATTGAAAACGGCAAATGCGCTGCCAGACTATACTGTTTGACTGCAGTCAGTAGTTAAAAATACAGGGTTTCAAATAAAACCGGCTTTTCGTTCTTGGAGCCAATCTGGATAAAGAAGTCAGCTCTGCTAGCAAGGTCAATGCCTACAATAAGAGTGTCGGGCTCTCTTAAAAAGACTGCTCATTAACCACCAGGCGGTGATTTTGCTGAAAGGTTTTTGAAGCTGCTGCCAGCAAGGCAGAGCTCCCAGTAGACCTTGGTTACAATTGGAATGTTCAGCTATCGTCAATTAAACAATGGACATAGATTACACTCTGATTGCTAAAGCTACTGCGAGCATGGTGGAGTTATCAATGTACCTTGACTTTATTTAGAACGTAAGGGTTTTCTTTGGTGTCACAAATTGACTATTGCTAATTAAGCAATAAGCTAGGCTAAGCTTAGATGTTTGAAGCGTTTCCTTAGTAATTAATTAATTAATTGGTACTGGTGATGCTGTGAAGACGCTGTCATGTAATTTCTGGTATATATTTATAAATATATATATATATATATATATATATATATATATATATATATATATATATATATATATATATATATATATATATATATATTCACAGAAAAAACCATAGGTTATAGTGGATATATAGTTAGGAATTTGCATTTACAAAACCTTGAAAATTCAATGAAAAAACCATAGGTTATAGGCCATATATAGTTAGGAATTAGCATTTACAAAACCTTATTTTACTCGCATAAAACCATTGAAATTCCATATATAGTTAGCTAACTATAAGCGCTAACTATATATCGCGCACCCGCAATCCACTGCTGATGATGTCACATATTACATCATTCATGACATGGTCAGTGACATCACTGATGACATCACTGATCACAACATCCAGTGATTGTATGTGTCTGTAAAGTTTAAATATGTTTCACATATTGAAGAATGAGTGGATGTATAAGTGTCTGGATGAAGAATTTAGTAGGTGCATGACTGACTGTATGAGTGAGTGATTAAATGTGTCTCACTGAGTACATGGGTTAGTGACTAAACTGTCTTAATTCGTGCATCAGTATGTTTGATGTTGTGTAAGCTGCTGCATGTGTTGATCAGTAGCTATAAGAGTGGCCATATGGGTTATTGATTGGTTGCCCAAATATTTGAATGGGAGGCTGAGTGTGTGTGTGGGTGGCTGGGAGGTGCGTGACTCTGTGCATAGATGTGTAAGCAGTTGATTCACTAGGAGTATGAGTTCAAGAGTGCATGTGGAAACAGCTATATGGGCGGTTGACTGTGCATGGGTGTGTTGGTGAGTGAATGGATTTCTCATTGCTACATGTGCAAGTAAGTACGTATGTAAAACACAATACATGTGAGAGTTGAGATATATAAATAACTGAACATAAGAGCCAGTGAATGTGTGAGTGGCTGTATCGATCACTGTGAGCTTGTATCAGGGATTATATAAGAGAGTAAATATGTGTTATTATATGTTTGAATAAGTAAGATGTGTATAACTGTATAGTTGAGGAAATGGAGGTGTGATTGATTCTTTGCATGACTGACTAGGTGTGTGAGTAACTCCATGGATGAGTGACAGTCTGTGAGTGTCTGTTTATACTGAGTGTATGTAAGGTTATATTAGAGTCTGAAGAGGTTCATTGTATTATCACATGAGTGATGTGATCAGTGATGACAAATGAGATGTCATCAGTGATGTCATTTGAGTTGTCATCAGTGATGTCATTTGAGATGTCATCATTGATATCATTTGAGTTGTCATCAGTGATGTCATTTGAGATGTCATCAGTGATGTCATCAGTGATGTCACTGACCATGTCATGAATGATGTAATATGTGACATCATCAGCAGTGGATTGCGGGTGCGCGATATATAGTTAGCGCTTATAGTTAGCTAACTATATATGGAATTTCAATGGTTTTATGCGAGTAAAATAAGGTTTTGTAAATGCTAATTCCTAACTATATATGGCCTATAACCTATGGTTTTTTCATTGAATTTTCAAGGTTTTGTAAATGCAAATTCCTAACTATATATCCACTATAACCTATGGTTTTTTCTGTGAATTTCATTGGTTTTTTAATAGCAAATATGAAAAGCTTTAAAATGTCAAGTACGTGATAGATAAAAACATTTTCGTATTTATGCACGCTGATGTGCTTTGAACGCTGCCCCCCCCCTCCCCTCCGTTGTAATCCGTCGTACCTCCTTGTCTCTCCATTTGATTGATTGTTGTCCAAGCATTTACTGTTTTAGAATTGGTTCTCTTTGGATCATTCTCTATTTACAAACAAGCACAAAGTCGCAATACTCTGTTTAGTCTTTGCAGATAGTGAAAAATCGTGTAAAAAAAATAAAAGTAATCGAGCAAAATCAGTAGGCCACTAATTGGATCTCTTTTTGACCTCGCTAAAATAGAAATATTAGGAACAACCCTTCTTGAGAAATACGAAAATAGTGAGATGAACTGAGCTCCACACCATGAGGGCTGCAAGACAGCTCGGCTCCATCACCCATCCCGCACAAAATAATGACAAACCCTATGCAAATATTAAAAATATAGACAACACACCAGCAAAGAAACAGGGTAAAACATTTTATTAAAAAACTATTTACATAACGTTGGTTTATAAGATGATGTCAGTAGTGGACCGATGTGTGAATAGATCGAAAACAGCACAAGGCTCCAAGATCCGGATAGCAAGCTCCTGGATGTTGGGTGCCATAGTTTAGAGTTCTGAATTTCAGCCTTTTTCAATGCCTGTGCTTTGTTGAATCAAAATGGCGGCTTGACACAAAGCTGACTCAAGCGTTGCTACTGATGCTATGCAGACCAAAACTGGTTTTCAGTTTGTACATTTTTCTAGATTTTTCAATCCAAGTTTGGTTGACTTTGTAGAACGATGGCTTCAGATTTTCAACATACGGTGTGGTGGCGCTGACTGGGAGGGGGCGCTTCGCTCCTGCCCCCTCCCCAAGTAAGATTTTCATACGTGAAAGTACGTTAATGGTTTTGGTCCCTGAGATGCTTCGATGTCACTACCATTCTCAAATAGCATAAGTTCTAGATGTTGGGTGCCATAGTTAAGAGTTCTGAGCAGCGCTTGTAACACTGTCTGAAGCTTATTTCCACCTACTGCAGCTTCACTATTCTCAAAGTAAGTGAGTGTCGTTTGTGGACCTGACTGCATTAGAAAACAATGTAATATGTTACCTTCCTAAACAGCTTGACGGAGGCCCCTGAGGGACGCTGTGATGGCCATGGACTCGGAGAAGACGCTTGGCTCCGACACCCTCCCCAAGTCTTATAGCACTGGTGTAGCCTGAGATCGCCCCCGACATAGGCGGCCGGCTCCCGGGGTCCGGCGGTACTTTTTGCCTTTTGATGACTCTTCAATTCTGGACCTTGTCCCACAATCCGTTTGACCTGAAGACAAGCTGTAGTGGGGCGCCCCTTTATCGTTTTAGTTGCCATTCCGCCCGCTTTTGCTACACTGTGCCTCTTCCGCCATTCAGCTGTTTTCCGCCCGCTCTTGCGACTACAGCGTCTCGCTCACCATGTAGTTGAGATGCGCCCGCTCTTGCGGTGCAGCGATAGGCGGCTGCCACAGGACTCTCAAAATGGCGGCCGGCTCTTCGGTTTTGGGCCTGGTCCACTAAAATGGCCCTGGGACACCTTGGAACTCGGACGCTTGTCTGCTAGGGCTTGGGTCCCATTCTCGAAAAGCGTCCCCTCAGCCGTGAAGATTCTACAAAAGTCTTGGGGGCCTCCGACTCCCGCAGGCTTCTGGTGGGGAGCGGCTGCCATGATTGCTCGTGGAATGGCCACGACGGAGCTACGAGATGGTAGTGGTCTCATGCTGACGCCAGCTTTAGTCTGAAACATCCAGAAACACTGTAGACTACCAATTCGATCAGTTCCGGTAGCGCCCCAACATGACCCGGAAGAGAAGAACTTGCCCTCCCCTCTTTGACTGATGGTTCTTGTTGCCTGTCCCCTCTGTTGTCATTTAACAGAACTTTTTGGACTGCTGAAAGGGGTTGTGTTCTGAACGCTGGTTGGTGGAGACATTTAGACTATATTCTTGACCTACGTTGTCGCGTAATGCGTTTTATGACACGCCGCGTTAGCGCACCCGGAAGTGATCCGAGGCGCGGCGCGCAGCGCGTAACGTAAGCATAACAGGTCATGTGACTTGTTAATAAAACTTTTCATTGGTTCATTTTACTTTTGTTAATTTAATGATGAAAAGCTTGGTCTTATGACCTAAAAATTACGCTTTTTATTATTTTCGAACAATATTTTTTTTTCAAACATATGTTATAATATTCCAGGCTAATGTACTTTCCCGGAAAATTTACAACTGTCTTGCAAGTAAAATATATTCCTTTTTCGAGAAAAAGGGCGTTTCTTCCTTCCATGACGGAGCCGTTGAGTAAAAGAGATTCGGCCTGCTGTCTTAGTCGCCGATACGCCTGATTATCAGATTCTTATCGATCACTTTATGTTGCAGACATGAAAAACACAACTGCCCTTGACCATTTATCTTTACTGCGTTCCTACATATTATACCTTTTATCCGTCATGTAATTGGACTGCTTTATTTCACTTGCCTTTTACTGATTCGAAAACAGTCACTAAAAGTAAAAACTTTACAAATGAAAATACTACTACCGTGTTTTGTTTTAAAAACCTTTATTGTGAAAATGTCAGTATACAAATACGGGCCTATAACCACGTGGGCCGGCCACGGAGCAAACTCAAATCGTATATGATGAGGAGACATTTACACTGTAGAAGAACGTAACGAGCGGGCCATTAGGTGACAAGAACAAAGGTGTCTAACAGTTGCGGAATCGGTGGACGTACATTTTGTAATTAAAATACGACAGGGCCACTTACAATAACATTTTCTAGATATACATTTGCGGGCAAAGAGTTACGAGTCCCATTTATACCGGCGCCATTTTGGGCGAGGCCGGGCAGGTCCAAGATATAGTCAAAATGTCTCCACCAACCATCGGCCAGACCAGAACCCCTTTCGGCCCTTTATGTTACAAGATGGTGTCTTCTATTCAGAAAATATTGGTGGCAGCATTTTGAAAGGAAACAGAAACAGCCGTTCTCCTAGTGAGTTTCACATTGTTACATTTAGGAAGAATGTTGAAGAGTAGTATGTGGAAAATCTGAAGCCATTTTTCTACAAACTCTCAATCAGACTTGGATGGAAAAAAAAACCTGAAGAATGTACAAACTGAAAACCAATTTTTGTCTGTATAGCACCAACAGTAACGCTTGAGTCAGCTTTGTGTCAAGCCGCCATTTTCATTCAATCAATAGCGTCCCCCTGCACACATTCAGGGACCTGGTCGTGTCTTCAGATGAAACGCATTGTAGGAAAAGAAGCAGAAAGGAAAAGGAAAAATGTTCCGCCGGACCTAGTGAAGCTGCAGCAGGTGCAAATAAGCTTCAGACAGTCTTACAAGCACTGCTCAGAACTCTCAACTGAGGCACTCAACATCCAGGACTTGCCATTCGGATCTTGGCGCCTTGTATTTTTGTTTTGTTTTTGATGGAGGGGAAAGAACAAAAAACAGACATTGAAAAAGGCTCAACAGTGCAGGGCGCCTTGTGCTGGTTCCGACCTATTCACACATCGGTCCGCTACTGACATCACCTCATAAACCAACGGGGCACCCCACGCCGACTTTCGGCGCAGCATTGTAGGATGGCCACACCAGTGCGGCAATTTGCTGGACACCACCTCGGTGCCATCCAGATCTCGGCGCGTTCATTCATTCAATAGCGTCCCCCTGCACACATTCAGGGACCTGGTCGTGTCTTCAGAAGAAACGCATTGTAGGAAAAGAAGCACAAAGGAAAAGGCAACAAGTTCCGCCGGACCTAGTGAAGCTGCAGCAGGTGCAAATAAGCTTCAGACAGTTCTACAAGCACTTCTCAGAAATCTCAACTGAGGCACTCAACATCCAGGACTTGCCATTCGGATCTTGGCGCCTTGTGCTGGTTCCGACCTATTGACACATCAGTCCACTACTGACATCACCTCATAAGCCAACGGGGCACCCCACGCCGACTTCCGGCGCAGCATTGTAGGATGGCCACACCAGTGCAGCCACTTGCTGGACACCACCTCGGTGCCATCCGGATCTCAGCGCGTTCGAGTCACTGTGCCGGAAGAGTAACCGGAACTCAGCTGAACACGCCGTCTTTCGGCGCAGCATTGTAGGATGGCCACACCAGTACGGCAATTTGCTGGACACCACCTCGGTGCCATCCGGATCTCGGCGCGTTGTGCTGCCTTCGGCCTATTCGCACATCGGTCCGCTACTGACGCCGCCTCACGTGCCAACGGATTTTCTACGCTTTTTGTAGCCCTATGTCGCATAACAGGTCATGTGACTTGTTTATAAAACTTTTCATTGGTTCATTTTACTTTTGGTTTCCTAAAGATGGAAGGCTTGGTCATATGACCTAAAAATAACACTTTTCATTGGTTTAGAACATTTTTTTTTCCCAAACGATGAAAGCCCCACCTTGTTTCTGGATCATTCAGACTGAAGCTGGCGTCAGCATGAGAGCACCACCATCTCGTGGCTCCGTCGTGGTCATTCCGCGAGCAATCATGGCAGCCGCTCCCCACCGGAAGCCTGCGGGAGTCGGGGGCCCCCAAGACTTTTATACAATCTTCACGGCTGAGGGGACGCTTTTCGAGAATGGAGCCCAAGCCCTAGCAGGCAAGCGTCCGACTTCCAAGGTGTCCCAGGGCCATTTCAGTGGACCAGGCCCAAAACCGAAGAGCCGTCCGCCATTTTGACAGCCATGTGGCAGCCGCCTATCGCTGCACTGCAAGAGTGGGAGCAACTCCACAACATGGTGAGCGAGACGCTGTGGCCGCAAGAGCGAGCGCAACTCAGCTAGATGGCCGCCACCTGGGGAGACCCGTTCACGCCGCCTCCCCCCCCCCCCCCCCCCCCCCGGGCCGCCGCACGCCAATTTTCGGAGCAGCATTGTAGGATACCAAAACCAGTGCGGCAGTTTACTGGACATCACCTGGGTGCCTGTCGTACATGTTGTGTCAGCCATGTGACACTGGACACAGACCGCTACTGACGAGGCCTCCCCCCGCACCACCCGGGACGCCCCACGCTGTTTTTCTGTGCTGCATTGTAGGATCCCTAAACCAGTGCGGCACCCAGGCGACATCACCTGGGTGCCGTCCAGAACTCTGCACGTTGTGCTGCCTTGGGACTATTCGCACAACAGACCGCTACTGACGAGGCCTCCCCCCGCCCCACCCGGGACGCCCCACGCCAATTTTCGGAGCAGCATTGTAGGATCCCTAAACCAGTGCGGCACCCAGGCGACATCACCTGGGTGCCGTCCAGAACTCTGCACGTTGTGCTGCCTTGGGACTATTCGCACAAAAGACAGCTTCTAACCATTGTTGCTTTTTGTGTTAATAAATGTTTAAATGTTTTTAGTTTTTGTTCTGTTCATTATCGTTAAAAGTTAATAAAGTTTTATAACCTTAATTTGTTGGAGTGTTATCTATTTTTTGAAAAACGGGTGAATGGGGCCTTGAATCGGGTTATTGTCATGTGTGGGCTTTGGAAGTGTGCTGCTGCAGGATCGGACATTTCAAACTCAAATGCACGTTCTTTTTCTTACCTTTCCGAAGCATGGAGCGCAATAGCAAGCAGAGAAAGAGTGATGCACGTGTTGAACACTACCTGACCTGGCAAGTTGCTGGCAGTGCCCCCCCGCCCGCTCCTGAAAGAGGGCACACACACACCGCCGCCCCGAGTACTTCACAAATCTTTAAAAGACCATGCGCTTGTTCATGAGGCTTAAATGGTTTATCACCTCTTCTAGAACCCCTACATCGACCCTCTGACGTTTCATGGAAAAATTACCATGTAACACAATACCAAGCCCTGTCAGCTGAAACCCCCAAGGAATCGTGGGGCATATTATCAAGGGGGTTTATCTCCGCTTTTTTGGCTTTAAAAACCATGAAAGCGGAGATAAAATTATTTCCCTATTATCAAGCTGTCGCTAACACCAGTTAGTGACACCTAAAAGGAGATAGCGACCATCTTGGGCCCGGCTTTGCATGTCAGTGATACTTATCACTAATGACATGCAAAGTGGCGTGCCAAGATGTTAGCGACTGGAAACAGTCCCTAACATCGCTACCTTCTATTACCAACTTTTGGAGATATTCGCGCTAAGCGCGAATATCTCCAAAATCTAACACCTGCCCTGAGCAGTTCTTAGCCATGTTATCCAATGGGAGGTGGATAACATGGCTAAGAGCATTAGGTCGATAATACATGAATATCGCTGACTTTTCTGCGATAATAGCAAGGTTTATCTGCGATAAAAATCGCCGATGTGCGGCGATAATTTTTGTCTCTAAACAAGTTATAGACAAAAATTATCGCTAGTTGTTAGTAATATGCCCCCGGGTTTTTGCTTGCAGAAATCGGGAGGCGGGAGACTAGCACTGAAATCAGTACTCACACGCCTGAATCAGGAGGATTGCCATGTCTGAATTCTCTACAGCTGGGGCCATAAACTACATCCGCAGGGGTAGGTGATAGCCTGGGACCAGCCTGGCATCTAAAATGGCTGCCGTGCACGACAAAATTGTGGCATTCGAAAAAAGGCAAGATGGAGCAGCCGCTGGAAGAGATATATCAACATATATCAGCCTCCTCAGCCACCCTCAGGAAACATAGGGGATTAGGATATGTCTCCCGCACCCCCTTATACCTAGTACTTTAATTAACGAAGCACAAAATGGCGAATTCCCGTTTCGCTACCAGTTTGCGGCCCAGTTCGCGGCCCGTGAAGCGCTTCTACCGTGAAAAATCATTTTTTTTTTATTTTCCCCACGGGACCCTTTAATAACCCCAACAACATTCCTAGGGGGTCAAGAGAGGGATACCTTGCCCCCTTTCATTAAATTCCCCCTTAGTTTTTCACCTTTTCTTCTCTCTCGATCCTACCGAGAGACAAGATGGCGGCCGCTCCGGACTGTCACGCAGCAAAAAAAAAAAAAAAGCTCACGCACAGCCGCTGGAAGAGATGTATCAACATATATCAGCCTCCTCACCCACCCTCAGGAAACATAGGGGATTAGGATACGTCTCCCGTACCCACTTATAACTAGTAATTTAATTTACGAAGCACAAAATGGCGAATTCCCGTTTCGCTACCAGTTTGCGGCCCAGTTCGCGGCCCGTGAAGCGCTTCTACCGTGAAAAATCATTTTTTTTTTCTTTTCCCCACGGGTCCCTTTAATAACCCCAACAGCATTCCTAGGGGGTCAAAAGGGGGATACCTTGCCCCCTTTCATTAAATTCACCCTTCGTTTTTCACCTCTTCTTCTCTCTCGATCCTACCGAGAGACAAGATGGCGGCCGCTCCGGACTGTTTAGAATGTTGACAGACACCGGAGAGCCAATCAGCTTTCTGCGCGCAAAGTTCCGATAAGCGAAAAGTAAGCGGACCGGATCGCTGCCCAGAGCGCTGTTACAGATATATATCTTGATTTAAACGTTAATTTCTCAAAAACTACTGGAGCACATATATTGAGACCTAGCAAAGGCACATCGGGCTAACAGTCCCTACAATTTTGCCAAGTTTCGTGCAAATCCATTCAGCCGTTCGAGCTAAAAGTGAGTCCAACCGCCCTATGGAAAACTCAATGCAAAAAACGCGTTTTGGGACCCCCCTTTTTTCTCAGCCCCCCCTTGACGAAACCCCACCAAATTTTCAGGAGCTGCTCAGAAACAAAATGTGCCATTTTCCTGAAAATTTCAGCCGATTCCATCCACAAACGCCAAAGTTATTAGACATAGAATTTTCAGAAATCCCATAGGGAAAAAATCCTAACTATATATACCTACTGGCGAACGCCAGTAGGTAATATATATATACACACACACACACACTGAGGAAGGCAAGTGCCGAAACGAGTTTTTCTTTTGTGCAATAAACCTACATGGTTTTACTTACTGAGAGTGCTGGTGTGTCGACTTTTGTCTGGCAGAGGAGCGGTAATATACATATATATACATATATATATATATAATGAAAGTAAATGCTCTGTGATGAGTTGCTGGTGCGATTTGCTATATCTCCAGCTGCAGATCGATTTAGTCACCGTGTTGTATAATACGCAGTAGTTGTTTTGAGAAAATGTCTAATGCTTCTAAATGAATGTCTCTGTGACTTGTTAGTGAGGAACCTTCTACTTTCTGTTTGATTGCATTGAGATGTACTGCATGTGTTCCAGAAAGATCACTACACGTCAATATCTAATCAATATGTGTTTCCAGAAATATTGATTTCAATTTGTAATGCAATTAAAATGTTCTCCCTAGGGTAGTAAAGCCAGAATCCAGCAGCAAACATCTGGAAGTTTGGATTTTGACAACCCTTTGCCTGGTTCATTACACAGTGCAAGCACTGTAAGTAGAGTGGTCCATCTTATTTAAATATATATGTGATGCACAGATAGATAATACTAAGATTTGGCTTAAGAGACACATCTTCCAGCTTGTTCTCATCCATATATTCTTACCCTTATCAGCTGTAGGTATTCAGCATAAGCATACCTCATCAAGGCATCTGTTTCTCTCACAATTAATCTGCAGTACAATCGGCAATGTCTCCTACTTCTCACTTCTAGGCACTGAGAAGTGTAAGCAGTCCCCTATTCAAGTCCCCAGCCCATTTTGTAGAGCACACAACATCAATATGATCCCATGAAAGTCTCAGAAACATTTCACAGACTTAGTTCATTTACCCATTCATTATGTTGTTGCGAGCTACAGGCATGAAACAAAATGGGAACAAATGATACTCCGTAACTGTGTGCATCACTTGCTGGACTGGTCTTCTATCGCCACTGCAGCGCACACGGCAGCATCTTCTCGCTTGTCTCAGACTGCCTTCCCATATCCGGGCTTTTCAGCAGCCTCCTCCCATCAAGAGGTAGCTTCCCTTAGGCATGGTTCTGCAAAAGCCAGCATGCTTTTGTCTAAGGAAGAGCTGTCGAAAATAGGTCTGTGGGGCTGGATCTGTGCTAGAATTCCAGAATTATCACATAAGCTGGATTTACATAGAGTTAATCTGAATGTATGTGTCTTGGTCTGCACAGCACATAAGGGAATTCAGATGTGCAGAGGCCTCTGCTACGGCCACCTTCTTCAAGGGGCATCAGTGCATCTTTTATATAAACAGTAGGTACAATCATGCAGAGTGTTGTCCTTTACTGTAGACGATTCAGAAAAGGGGGTGGTGATGAACAGAGTGTCTGAATTAAGCAGACCACTCTTACCGAGTCCAAAGATCAGGGCTTGATCCATCACCGTTATTTATCTCACTGCCCCATCCCAGCTCAGAACCTGGCTATATGCAAATCAGTCTGTCCCTGGCCCAGTGCATCATGGGAACAGGGCAGACTAAACTACCAAGCCAATTCTTCACCAGAAAGGAGACAAGCTACCGGGGACCGGTTTCTGGCATTTCAGCCGTCTTCGGCCCGGCTTGCTTGAATCCTGATGGAGCAGTGACAAAGGGTCTCATGTCTGAGTATACCCTGCCACACCTATAGTGGCCAAAAACGATTCAGAAAAGGGGTTGGTGATGAACAGAGTGTCTGAATTAAGCAGACCACTCTTACCCAGTCCAAAGATCAGGGCTTGATCCATCACCATTATTTATCTCACTGCCCCATCCCAGCTCAGAACCTGGCTATATGCAAATCAGTCTGTCCCTGGCCCAGTGCATCATGGGAACAGGGCAGACTAAACTACCAAGCCAATTCTTCACCAGAAAGGAGACAAGCTACCGGGGACCGGTTTCTGGCATTTCAGCCGTCTTCGGCCCGGCTTGCTTGAATCCTGATGGAGCAGTGAGAAAGGGACTCATGTCTGAGTATACCCTGCCACACCTATAGTGGCCAAAAACGATTCAGAAAAGGGGGTGGTGATGAACAGAGTGTCTGAATTAAGCAGACCACTCTTACCCAGTCCAAAGATCAGGGCTTGATCCATCACCGTTATTTATCTCACTGCCCCATCCCAGCTCAGAACCTGGCTATATGCAAATCAGTCTGTCCCTGGCCCAGTGCATCATGGGAATAGGGCAGACTAAACTACCAAGCCAATTCTTCACCAGAAAGGAGACAAGCTACCGGGGACCGGTTTCTGGCATTTCAGCCGTCTTCGGCCCGGCTTGCTTGAATCCTGATGGAGCAGTGAGAAAGGGACTCATGTCTGAGTATACCCTGCCACACCTATAGTGGCCAAAAACGATTCAGAAAAGGGGGTGGTGATGAACAGAGTGTCTGAATTAAGCAGACCACTCTTACCCAGTCCAAAGATCAGGGCTTGATCCATCACCGTTATTTATCTCACTGCCCCATCCCAGCTCAGAACCTGGCTATATGCAAATCAGTCTGTCCCTGGCCCAGTGCATCATGGGAACAGGGCAGACTAAACTACCAAGCCAATTCTTCACCAGAAAGGAGACAAGCTACCGGGGACCGGTTTCTGGCATTTCAGCCGTCTTCGGCCCGGCTTGCTTGAATCCTGAATCCTTGAATCCTTGTTGTTTAATTATTTTGTCCACCATAAGCGTGGAAGGGTATACTCAGATGTGAGTCCCTTGCTCATTGCACCATCAGGATTCAAGCAAGCCGGGCCGAAGACGGCTGTAATGCCAGAAACCGGTCCCCGGAAGCTTGTTTCCTTCCCAGTGAAAGAATTGGCTTTGTAGTTTGGTTTGCCCTGTTCCCATCATGCACTGGGACAGGAACAGACTAATTTGCATACAGCCAGGTTCTGAGCTGGGATGGTGCAGTGAGCTAAAAAACGATGTTGGATCTAGCCCTGATCTCTTGACTGGGTGAGAGTATTCTGCTTAATTCAGAAACTCTGTCCATCACCACCCCTTGTTGTTTAATTATTTTGTCCACCATAAGCGTGGAAGGGTGTACTCAGATGTGAGTCCCTTGCTCATTGCACCATCAGGATTCAAGCAAGCCGGGCCGAAGACGGCTGTAATGCCAGAAACCGGTCCCCGGAAGCTTGTTTCCTTCCCAGTGAAAGAATTGGCTTTGTAGTTTGGTTTTCCCTGTTCCCATCATGCACTGGGACAGGAACAGACTAATTTGCATACAGCCAGGTTCTGAGCTGGGATGGTGCAGTGAGCTAAAAAACGGTGTTGGATCTAGCCCTGATCTCTTGACTGGGTGAGAGTATTCTGCTTAATTCAGAAACTCTGTCCATCTCTACCCCTTGTTGTTTAATTATTAAGTCCTTTACTGTAGAAGCATGAATCATCTCACTGGCATTGTGAGTGTCGTTGGGCTAAGTCTCTGCCTCAACAATGCTCAAGTAAATGTAAATGTAAATGTACATGTATTTATATAGCGCAAATCGCCCACATCGCAGGCATCTATGCGCTTGCTTAGGGAACCCGTCCTGGTATTCCCCTGTGAGATACCCCGGCAGGGTATCCACAAGGTGAAAGCCAGGCATCCCGCCGCGAGGGGCCGTTGTGGAGATTAAGCAAGCTATTGCCCAGAGTCGCAGAGTGTGAACCCGTGAGTCGAGTAGGCACCAGAGTGAGAATTATCAAGTCCGTGGAATTATTGAGCCCAACCCCCGTCGGGGCGGGGAATTGAACCCTGGTCCAGGGCCAATCTCAGCTTCCGCGTCTGCCGCCTCTAACCCCTGAGCCACACTTCTCCACAATCAAGGCATCTGTTTCTCTCACAATTAATCTGCAATACAATCGGCAATGTCTCCTACTTCTCACTTCTAGGCACTCAGAAGTGAAAGCAGTCCCCTATTCAAGTCACCAGCCCATTTTGTAGAGCACACAACATCAATATGATCCCATGAACATCTCAGAAACATTTCACAGACTTAGTTCATTTACCCGTTTATTATGTTGCTGCGAGCTACAGGCATGAAACAAAATGGGAACAAATGATACTCCGTAACTGTGTGCATCACTTGCTGGACTGGTACTCTATGGCCACTGCAGCGCCCACAGCAGCATCTTCTCGCTTGTCTCAGACTGCCTTTCCATATCCCGAGCTTTTCAGCCGCCTCCTCCCATCAAGAGGTAGCTTCCCTTAGGCATGGTTCTCCAAAAGCCAGCATGCTTATGTCTAAGGAAGAGCTGTCGAAAATAGGTCTGTGGGGCTGGATCTGTGCTAGAATTCCAGAATTATCACATAAGCTGGATTTACATAGAGTTAATCTGAATGTATGTGTCTTGGTCTGCACAGCACATAAGGGAATTCAGATGTGCAGAGGCCTCTGCTACGGCCATCTTCTTCAAGGGGCATCAGTGCATCTTTTATATAAACAGTAGGTACAATCATGCAGAGTGTTGTCCTTTACTGTAGAAGCATGAATCATCTCACTGGCATTGTGAGTGTCGTTGGGCTAAGTCTCTGCCTCAACAATGCTCAAGTGATCCCACATGTCCAACTTTCCTAAAATCATTGTCATAAACACAGGATTTGTTTGTTTTAAATATGCTATTCCTCGCGAATCTTCATTGCATAGCTTTTTGCAAAATCAGAATGTGATTTTATGAAGGCGTAGGGATGTTAAACACCCCATATGCTATTGCATTGGATATCGACAAATTTAGGATTGGTTTTGCTGTGATACTTAGCTGACAATATTGTAGAGACAGCAAAACAAATTCAAAACCTGGATGAGTTGTGTAGAGCAGAGTTGTAGAGGAACAGCACGAGGAAGAGTTAAGGATCTGGTGGAGTGGGCACATATGCCAAGAAAAGGCAAAGGGGCTGAGTGATCAGGTATGCAGACTTCTCTGCTGGTTCAGAGATCAGTTCACATTGATTCAAGTGGCATTGAGGACTGCCACACAGCCGGTCCGCGGCACACTATAGTGTGTATATATCACAAGCGGAGATCCAGGCTCAAACAGTTTAATACCAGCAACTTTTCCCTGGTATCGAGGTGTGCATATGACATGATTTCTCCTGCCCTGACCCATGTTCCTTCAGCAACAATAATACCCTCATACAGAAGAAGTTAAAATGCTGCCTAGAGTACCCCCTCGACCTTAGCCGCATCATTCTGCTTCTGCGCGAGCTGCCTTGATTGTACCAGCCTGTGTTAGTGATTCTTGATCTTTGCCAATGGGAGCAGGCAGTGACTTTCAGCACCATGCATCCAGGCCTTGGATTGTGGCATTTTACACTGACTCCCGCAGTCTTACTTTTTCACCCTCCAGGCTGCTATCACCTTGGGGTGGGGGGGGGGGGGGGGGGCTCACTCATGCATGGCAACATTGAAAAATATTTCACAACGAAATAGAAATATACGAATATGGGTGGAAAGATCTGTTCCACTTTTGGGAGGTATTAGCTAAGTACAATACAGTTTATTTATTTCTATAATAAAGAAATACAATTGTTTATTTTTTAGAAAATATGTTGAGCGAGACAGCTGAAAATCGACCAGTAAAAGGAGCTTAATTTTGACATGTTTTTTTCAAATTTGCGTGCAAATGATAATTTGAATACAAATGTTACGTTTAAACAAATACTGTTCATAACATGTAAAACTGTCTTCTCAAGGGTGATGGTGTTTTGTTTCTGTTTTAGGAACAGTTGACCAGTGATGCAGAAGCGGAGGACCTTGTTGAGTCTCCACTGAAGCCTCATGGGTCTGTGGGAAACCTCTCCCAGGACAGCAAGAGTGAATGCTCCTCTCAGCCGGAGGAACTCTCCCACCCAGCCTTCCGACGCCGGGCCAACACGCTGAGCCATCTCCCAGTCCAGAGGACGGAGAGCGTGGATATAGTCGAGCGAGCTCCATCGATCTCGCAAAGAAAACTCACACGGTATCACTCGCTGAGCACCGAGTCCCCTCGCAAGCAGGAGTAAGTATCACGCTTTAGCCATGTGAATGATAACTAGGTGCACACCACACTACTGACCGCCTGTCCTCCAGAATCCACATGGCCAGTTATTTGCATTTTGCATTTATTGAAGAAGCAGAACCCCCTCTTCATCGATTTTCTGTACAGTGTTTCAAGCGATTAGCAGTGTCAGGATGGGGTGTAACTCAGAGGCAGGTTTATGAAACCAGGACACATTGGTTATTAGACACAGGCTTGAGAAGTGAGACACAGAGATCATATTTCATGGTAAGTCCCCTTAATTGATTTGGTTTTAATTAATTAGTAATGTAACAACATGACGCATAAAAGATTGTGAAAACATAATTTCCTTAACACTTCTAAAGAGTTGAGATGGCACCAGTTTTGGGTCAGTCAAATGCCTCACTCAGGCTCATTTTGTGCCAGTTGCCTGTTTTTTCTAGCAGCCGACTACCCTGTTTGCCCCTAGGATGCCCCTCATGCAGCCTCACTTTCACTGTGGCTCTCGCCACCCCCACCCGCAGCCATGTTTTGACTTACCTTCCTGGTCCTCTCCGTACTAGGATGTCGTAATTGCCATATACCACCACAGCATGCATCTCACTAGTACTGTTGATGAGTGCGAGATGGATTCATTATGTCAGTGGAGACGTCATGTAATGGATTGATTGCGTAATTTGTTTATTTGTGAAGGGGGGGCGATACAGGGTTTATTGTCAGGGAAGTAAGGACTGTATTGCTTACCTGAGTAGGAATTGGTCTGGTTTTGAGGTTCCACATTACTTCAACTGAACTTTATTCACATGGGTTCAGCATTTGGTAAGGAACTTTGATGTTCCTGACCGAGGCTTGTGCAGTTAGTTTTTAGTGATCTACAGAGGCTACACCCTGTATGACATTCACATAGGACAAAGACTATAGCTGTGATCTGTATGTGATGCAAAAACTATGGTCCATGCCTTCCTGCACGGACTCATGGCCTGTAACATTCGCCTCTCGTGGTCTGTGGCATTTGACAATCTTCGGATTGCGCAGGGCAGAAATTGGCAGTGCCCAGTACTCCCCACAACCAGGCATAACTCATCATATTTCTCTATTTTCAGAGTTCACAGGACATGGACTGTGGCCGTGATCTCTATGCACTGCACACAAGTTGACTATGGGCAGTCATTACATTCTGCATAATCAATTCGTCCCAGACCGTTTTTTTGGATGGTAAGGGATTTTTAGGGTGGGTATAGGTTTTTGGGTGGCAATTCCCCACCTTCCCTTTTCTAACATGCCTGCCACCCCTAAGGTAGGCCCCAGGTACCGTGGTGGGCCTGGTGCAATGTATGTAAAAGATAGGACCTGCTGTGGTGTGCCTGGCATGACCTGGTAGCGAATTACCTCCCATTTTGTTTTTCGCTACTGCAAGGCTACCCATTCCCCATAGGACAGAATGGTAAGTTTGTTTATGACATCTTATAAACATAACTGGCCTGGGGAACTGGGTAAGAAAATAAAATGTACTATGCCTGAACTTACAATCTTTTAGTGAAGGTGATTTTTGCATTCTGTGTTTGAAAATACCACTTTTAGAAAGTAGGTATTTTTTTACTCAGTCATCCCATATGCCTCTGCTGGAATGTAAATTGCCTGTCTGGGTTTTGGGTGACAGAAGGCTGGGGAGCAGGCGTGGCTCCAGATATTCTAGGTAGGTCGGGAAAGGGCTGAATTACCTGGGCTGCAATGGGGGAGGAGATTTCCTTGCACCTCAAAGGGCCTGGTCTGCCTCCGACAATGCCGTCTCCACCACATGCCAGGAAATCACACCAGAGAAGGCAGAACTGGTTCTGGCTGGGGACAGACACTCTCTACCCAAGAGATCAAAGGATTTTGGGATATAAGTATTGGGGCCCAGGTCCCTGAACTTTAAAACTCTTTTGGCCAAGAAGACTGCCAAGAAGAAGCGCCGGAGATGCTGTGAAAAGGACCTACCACTTTGGTGTGTGCTTTGCTGTATTGGCCTACCGTGGCTGCTTCTGTCTTGGGCAGTGAAAGGACTTGACTGAACTTTCTGCAATCTACTTTGTGAGTTTCCCCAAGGGCTTGAGGTAGAGCTTGCCCCCCTGTTCACGAAGTCTCAAGAACTGCAAAGACTTCAAGCGCTTCTGCCCTCAGCACTGGGGACTGTATGTTTTGTGCTGCAACAGAAGAAAAGCAAATCTACAACGGCACTGCCAACCTCATGTCCTGAAGGCAGCACAGAGGGCACCGCTGCAACGGCACACCACGATGCCTGCTGACGCTGCCACCGAGTTGCTGCTTGCACCGCGACCTGCCCGCATCGCAAGCTGCACTATGCACTTCAGCACTCAACGCCTGCCAACGCCAGCGCTCCTGACTTGATCAGAGAGGAGTTTGATCTACAACGCGTGCGACTACAAGGGCACCGACGACTCTTGCACTGACCTCCGCAACCGACGCCTGTGGACGCCGTGCTTTCGGAGGCTCAACGAGAGGTCTCCGATGCCCTGTATTTCTGAAAGGTACTGTTCGCGGGTCTTCCCGACACCTCAGCTGGCCCGCAATGCTGCGGTCAGCCAGAGCTGTTTGAATTTGTCTGCTCACAACGCCGCGATAGCCCTGGACGGAGCTATCAACATCAAGTAACTATTTTCCAA
The DNA here is from genome assembly GCF_964263255.1 of Lissotriton vulgaris. Taxonomy (NCBI): domain Eukaryota; kingdom Metazoa; phylum Chordata; class Amphibia; order Caudata; family Salamandridae; genus Lissotriton; species Lissotriton vulgaris. Next base: position 16,931,771 of record NC_141690.1, on the reverse strand, counting down.
GCGTAATTGGATAACCGAAGATTTTTAAGTACTTTATTGGGGATTTTTTATCGATCGGTTTTGGTCTGGTTTTAAATTTATAAAAATATTGAATATTTTTCGAAACTGGTGTGGTGTCCTTTTGTAGTGCCTACACTGTATTACTGTTGGTTATGTGCAAATGCTTCACACACTGCCTCTAAGGTAAGCCTGACCGCTCGTGCCAAGCTACCAAGGGGGTGAGCAGGGGTTATTTTAGGGGTCTAACTCCCTTATGCTGACTAGAGTGGTGATTTTTGCCCAACTTTGGCGCACTCCCTAGCCAACCAAGAATCCCATTTCAAACACCCATACATTAAAAGTTCTTTCAATGCACTTGCATTGGATTGGTTGCGGTGCAGTCCCTACCAGACTTAGGTGCTGCCTGCTGGACCCTTCTAACTTAACAAGCAAAGTAAAGAATGCACAGAAGGCACGAAATAAGCATTTCTGACAAAGGTTGACCGACAAGGATCTCAGTTTCAAGATTTACTCAATTTTAAAGACATTTACAATTAAGTATATAGACTGAGCCCACATTCGGGAAATCAATAAGCATGCAGATCAATATAGAATAGGCAAATAACCCAGTAACGTTCTACTTCAAATCCAGATTAGATTAACCTCCTAAGAATGGGAAAATCGTCTCCTCCTAACTTTGAGAAGCCATGCCCTTACATAGTATTTTAGACAAAAGCTTCATACATTTACTACATCAATACATGGTTCACATACTTGTAAACCATTAGAAGAGCAAGAGTTGCAATGAAATACATTTGAAGATTTTCTCTCTAATTCTAATACATGGAGCTCTAATGTTCACAAAATCTGTTTTCATCACATGAAGTGTTACATTTTATATGATTCAGTCTGGGACAGTTACTCTGTTCTTGGGAAAGTCCACTCTGCCCAATCAACTAGGAGAATTAATTTCTCAGCTAGTAAAGCTCACAAGTCTTTATTATGACACAGAATAAACAGCAGTTCAAGTCACTTGTTAGACAGCAACGTCACGAAAAGATGGCCGCCGAGGCATAAGTTGTCCCAAGTTAGAAAATTCATGAACTCTTAAGCAGTAATCATTGCAATTTTCAGAGGACGGAAACGCTATACTTGTGTTTTAAGTGGATACGATTTAAGTAATAATGTGCCTGAAACTGGGATAATTTCTACTTTAAATATATTGTTTCTTACCTGTTTGCTGTGATACGTTTGATGTAACAGAAAACAAATCTGGTATTTTACTGTCTATTTTTCTGGAGAAAAAAAATTCAATTTGGCAAGGTAGACATTTATAACTGAACTAAACGTGATCGTCGTTGCCCACTTTGTTTGGTATTTCTTCTGCTGTATTTTTTTTTCTTTTTCTTCTCTGTTTATGTGACTCCCTTCCTGCTGCTCTCCCCCTCACGCTGGAATGCTGCTTGCATAGCTCGGACATGCCTACAAGAGAGCCCTCAAACTGCTCAGACCAGCCTGCAGCTCCCGCTGCTTCCGGCCGTTTTGTAGTCTCTGCCTCTTCACCTAGTTTGTTTAAAAAGTTTAAGTACAGTTCGTTTGCGGACCAAGGTGGCCCCACCGTGCAAAAGAGGTGAGCCGGCAAGCATAGTTTGGTTTGAATGCTTTCGGCATTTTACATTTATTTAGTTGGGCACAAAAGATTTAAAATGCCCAAATTGTTATTCTCGTTAAACACAATATTTATTAAATATCATATATTTTTCCCATAATGGAAAAAGTAATTATAGTCGTTGCAAGTTTTTAACTAATGTCAGAGCGTGATCGGTCGCATACCCTCTAAATGATTTGGTACAGTCAGTGCATGTTACGTAAAATGAAAACGTTACACTTTTTGTACTTATTGGGTAAGTGTGGAGTGGGTTAAATGATTTAGAAACATTATTAAAACTGTCGAAAGTTTTATTTAAGTCTTGCAAACTAAGAGGATCAAAAATTATGATTATGGACGTCAAAAATGCTTTCAGTTACATGGGTTTCGTCTGCATATTCCTTGTTAGGCGTGTCAGAAATTCCATAGTGTTGTGGGAGCTTTTTTATAGCTTACATTTTATGTTCTTTGCTCTCTTGCCTTACCTGACTGCTTCTTTATTTCAAACTGTCCTCCAAGCTTCTCCTACCGTACTGTCCTACGGAACAAGCTTCGCTCTTCTTCCTCTGTGCCAAATTTTCTTAAATTTCTGGCTCCCGTAGCAGAAAATCACTCTTCTGAATTAAGCAGCAAAAAAAGGTAGGGCTCAATTATTACTGTCAGTCGACTGATACTCACATCATTAATAATTGGGATATTGGATTTGATAACCACAATGTATTTTGTAAATATTGAAATGATGTAATTATGTAGGAAGAACTCTGAGATATCCTCCTAATAAATGATCTGGAGTGGAAGACTGTGCTTACTTGTTTGAAGCTTTCCTCGACTAACCGTCTAGTAACCCATACTTGTACCTCCGGTGTAGAGACGATTACACTTTTCCATTGTGTAGCATTGCTCTTCAGTTCACAGGTGCATCTACAGTCAAAGACTTTGATCTTGCTTTTCTCTTACACATTTACTACTTTCAGTGATTTGGATTGTAAGCAAGATGAAGCTGACATTAACAGTGAAAGCCCAGTAAGAACTCGAAGACATTCATGGAGACAGCAGATATTCCTTCGTGTAGCAACACCGCAGAAATCCTTTGATTCTCCAAACCGATATGAAGGAGGTAAGACCACATAAACACATGTTGTAGATATTGTTGGATTTCAGTATGCATGGAGTTGCTTTATTGAAGAAGCAGTGCCAATGGCAATATGCTTACTTATTCTGCATCAGTGTGGTTGTATTGCGGTTAGGACTATGTTCATCCACCGCTTATAGCTGGAATCATTGTGGGTACGTTGTCCATTAGTTTGGGTGGGTGCTCAAGCTCCATTGGCTGGAGCGGGCGCCATACGTGAATGGGGCATGTTGACTTTTCCATTTCAGTGTCGGATATGTCTATCGAGGATCTTATCATGAAAGATCCTCTGCTGTGTTTATTGGGGAGGGTTGTATGGCATTACAACGCAGGCTTTTACCCCGCATGCCATTACAATGCAGGGATTACAACTAAAGTCGTTACAACGACTTTCGCTAGAGGGCGCTGGATAGTAGAATAGTTTAATTTTCGATTCCAACTCCAGCCCACGTTGACAGTAGGGAAGGTGTTGGATAGAAAATTAAACTATTCCCTATACAACAGCGCCCTCCAGCGAAAGTCGTAACGACTTTCGTTGTAATCCCTTCGTTGTAATGGCATTGCGGGGTAATTCCTGCGTTGTCATGGCTGTTTCCCATTGGGGAGTGGGTCCTATACAGTGTTCCATATTACCTTGTTTCAGTGGCAGAGGGAGAAATGGGAGCATGCCATGCTTCACCTTTCTGAGCTGTGTGTAGAGAATTACATATTAATCAACTGTAATTCTGATAGGATAATCTGAATCAACCTTTAAAACTGGATGCACTGAAAGTGACCGATCCCTCTCTTTAAACTAACCTTTACAAAAAAAAGAACAGTTGAATTAAACTTGCCATGTTTTTCCAGTACCACTATACTAGCAATTTCTGAAAGGTACAAATCATCTATACCGTAACAAATGCACATATTGAAGGCTCCGTATCCAGCTCTCCCATCCGCCCCTGCATCAAGCTTACAATTTTTAACATCCAGTAGCAATAGCCTGGACATACAATTTCACTTCAGATGTTGCCCCAGAAATATGTTCAGTCTGAGGATGTAATTCTGTACCCATTGAAAGAAGCCTGGCTCTATATTTGCCAGGGCGTGTCTTTCTTAATATGTGAACCAATGGCGTGTGGCCTGTGTAGACTATAAAGTGAGGTTCTCACACAACTTTTGTACTGCCAAAGTGCAAAAAATAATTTCTTTCTCGACAACCTAATATTTCGATTCTGGGTGTCTGAGAAAGTGTTATAAAAGGCAATGGCATATATCCCCTGTCCTCCAAATAGGGACAGTAAACCACCCATGAGATACTAACCTGCTTCTACAGGGATGTTAACAAATATGACTGGTTACACGTTACCAGAGTGCAGGTGCATTACTGATTGATTTCTGTTAAATACTACTGTGCCTTTTCATCCCATTGGTGTATACTCAGCCTTCATTCATCAGTAAACCTTTGAGAGTCTCAGTTTTGGAAGCAAGTCCATGCTTAGCGTAAAATTCATGCAAACGAAAGAATGGCATCAACTGCTCCTGCTGTCGGGTGGCAGAGCATTCACAATGACCGTGACTCTTACTGGTAGATGTAAATGTCTCCCTGTTAACACATTTATATTCTCTAATATTGTATTCCACTTTACGTTATGGACACACCTGATCCAGAAGGATATTGTGATTCCCCTCAAACGTACTACTAAGATGCCCTCTTAAATGCAATAATACTTTTGTAAGCTGTAAACATACTGAATATTGTACTTTCAAACTGTGAGACAGCTGAAATATATAGAAAATTATCCTTTGAAAACATGATACCACTGAGGTTAGGCTGAAGGGTATCATCATGACCCGATACGTAGCAGAAGGCCTGATGAAGATGGTTAGATGGTGTTTTTCAGTCAGTGCAGACATGTCTCTTTTCTGATGAAACTGCTGCTGTTTATACTCTTACCAAGAAGTAAAAGTTATTTGTTTTCAAAGGGCATTGTACCTCAAATTATGCAAGAACTCTTTTATACTTTGAAGATTTCAGAGCATCAATCTGCATTATCTTTATACTGGACCTACAATCTGGTATTCCAATTTCTAATCTTCAGCAGCGTTCACAAGCTCTTTGTAATTTGTCCTCTTGAAGGATTTGCTTTTGTATCAGCTGCTCCTCGAAACACCTACTGATCTGCTGTACCACTATTGGTTCAAGTAGTCATCAGTGGCAGCTCTTCCACTAAGGTGGAGTAGCGTCGCCCCACTGACTTCAATAGAAAAATAAAATGATAATAACGTATAATTATCATTTTATTTTTCCTATTGGATTGATTGTCTCTCAGGGCGGGGATAGCCGAAGCAGGGAGAGGAGTGGTTTGCACTCCTTAAATGCGCATGACTGCTTGGCCAGCCCTCTGGAACCGGCCACACAGTCCTGCGCACTTTGCATATTCCCTACCGGGCTTGCTTTACACAGCCTGGTGAGGAATATGCATCCCCGGTCGGCCAAGTTAAGTTTTTTTTTTTTCTTGCATTCCATACCGCACCTCCTCTCCTCTCCTCTCCTCTCCTCTCCTCTCCTCTCCTCTCCTTCCCCACCACACCACTCCCAATCCGGAGCAGCCGCTACTGGTAGTCCTCTTTACTTTCACCGTAGCTACATCATGGTGCATTTTTTATATTGAGAACCAAGATGTTTTCCATTCTTGAACCATAAGGCTAAATTAAGTACAATTCAATACTTTATTCCACTCCTTTCTATGACAGGCGGGTTTTCTTTTAATCATTTCCAGAAATACTAAGGACATCGATGAAGCCTGAAAAACATATGGACTCTGAATTAAATGTACTCTTATTTTTTTGAGTCTTGCTTAATAATTTGCTTTCACTGAGGATTGAAAAATATAAGAGCTACTTATTCGCTTTCCTATGAACTTTTGGGATTCGATTAATAATATTCCATTGGTTTATAATGTGTAATAATAAGATTGTGGTTTTCATTTAACATGCACCTGTTGTATTTTCATTTTCTGCCCCTGGCAAGCATATGTCTTTTTTCCCCAAAAGGTTAGATGGTGAGAACCTTCCTCCACCATCACCTTATGGCATCAAGTTGCAAATCAAATATTTAAGCCAGTTCTTATTTACACTCTTCAATTCAATATATAGATGCACCTCCCAGTTCTTTATTCAGGTTAGGACAATTGGAGGAAGTCAAATGGATGACTCAACAGTTAAAAATAAATCTTTCATCATCCTAGACCTATCTTCTCTAACCTTATGTGTAAAAAAATGTCACTGGTGTTTTTTTTCCCTTGACCCTAATATCATGCTCAAATTCATTGATCTTGCTTGAGAGGTTGACAAAAATCCTGAAGGACTACAAAGAATCATGTGCCGATTCCTCTTCTTCTCGATCGCTAAGCCTCGTTCCCAGGGTGCTGGTTTAAATAGCCATCCAGGGAAAGCTTTGCTTTCTCTTGCATAATGCTTCCATGGCTGCAAACCCTGAAAACTATTCATTCTTTTAGAAGCCCAATATTGTAATACTTGATTCTCCTTACTACTACACAGGGAACTTATATTAAGCATCTTTTCTGAAAGGATTGTACATCTAGATAAAGAACACTCTTATGCAGTGTGCACCTTTATAACACTCAGCAATTCGGCATACTCATCAGGATACTCATACAGGACACTGCCCTAGTCTTCCATGACACAAATGACTCTAATATGTTTATTTATTTTTTTGCATGTCACCTCCCTCATATACAGTATTTACACATTCCTGCTACTTTTATGCAGCACCCAAACTCACAGTAAACAGTTGCCTTCTTAAGGCAAACCCAAACTTAAATGTGGCAGCATGCAGGTAAAAATATCTTTACAGTAATTTTTATATTTCCTTATTGGCCCTGCGTGTATGCGAGACCTGTGGACGTTGTCTCTGAGTCAGTCAATCAACTTCTATCCTGTTCCCAGCAACTGGACCTGAGCCAGTACATGGTAGGTTTTCTGCATTGGGTTATCCTGCTGCAGCTGGCTTATATTATGCGCTCTCAATCCTCGAATAAAAGAATGGGAATATTGGGAAAGCCTTTAAACACATTTCCACTGGAAGGCTGCTAGGCACTAGGAATGCACCTACCCAAAGGGTCCGGACAGATTTAATTTATAATTAAAAGGGTGGGACTTCACAATGTCCCAAACTGTTAGTGTCTCCTTGCTGCCCGAGCCACGTCGATGCCTTCTCAATATAGGGGAACCGAATGACTTATCACGACATGGACAAACATGGGCGACAATAGGCCTCATGGTGGCTAAAAGGAACATAGCGCAGAAAGGGGGGGCACTGAAGTACCATTGTTAGAGGCTTGGTGTAGGGACATGGACATCAATATGATGACTGAGAGGACTGTCTACATAAATCGGAGGTGCCCCCGGAAGTGGACCAAAATATGAGCGGCCTGGAACACTTATAGGGGGAATATTTGCGACCCAATACCTGAATCTGATGGCGATAGTTCGGAAGATGAATCAGGGGAAGACTGATGTGATAGGTTGGGGAGGGTACACTTTGGCTTATAATGTGAACCGCTGGGGTGGGATGGGGGAAGATAAGAATTTGTCGAGATCGATTCAAACTTAGAGTAACTTTTGAATATATACCGGCTGATTGTCTCACCGATGTTCTGTGCAAAACCAATAAAAACGTGTTTTAAAAAAAGGGTGGGACTTGAGTGCTTCTGAAAAGCATTGTATCTTCAAATTGATCAAAGGTGGAGTGTTAAGCGATTCACCAGCAGAGTCACCTGAAAGAAGAAAGCCCTTCGAGGAGAGGTGAGGGACCATTACATGAATTGATACACTGACTGGACACAGCCACATTAGATCATAGATTGTAGAGAAGACCATTGCGCCGCTGGCCACAACAAGTCCAGTGAACACAACATAACTGATTCATCTCAATACCCTGAGCCGCAGGCAATCTGTGCAAAGTAAGTCTCACTGAATGTTCTAATTATCTGAAGCTTTTAAATTGTCTCTACAGGTTGTTCCCAATAGCATGCATTGACCTAATTATATCTATACAGAATGAAGCCTGCTTTCTTTCCTAGATAGTGAGGTAGTGTAGAGGCCTCTTTTGCTGTTGCCATAAGATGGGGAGTTGGTTCCACAGGCTATACTGCCCCAAGATTGGAGAGACTCCAGTTTTTGACAACATGGCAAGATATGGTGGGAATGCTGTATCTTCTTTTTTTTTTTTAAACCATTTTTATTGATTTTTTGGCATCAGGATCAGATTAATCACTTCATATACTTACACATACTGATATTTCTGTTTGAATCTTAATTGAAAAAACATTCGTCTTGCTAGACCCACCCTGCCCCCCAACAGGTGGAAAGTTCAAAAAGCAAACGTTAGGCTTGCTGCCAAGCAAGATGGCCGTAGCCTAGAGGAGCTCCAGGGAAAAGACAGACTACCCAGCATATCCGTGCAATAATCCCCAGGATTATCACGACTCATAGGCACCTACTTGTGGCTGATGGTGAGCGGATCTCACCGAGCCGGGTCCGGCACCCTTCCGGGGTCCGTGGCGCTGTGGAGGGGGCAGAGGCGGTGATGGCCTGCCGCGGCGGCTCCAGTCTGGGGACTAAATTGCGGCATGTGCCAACCTCTGAGGGGCTGTCTGCGGTGACTCTTGCCCGCTTTGTGTGGCTGCGGGAGGACTGTCGGCCGTGGACGCGGCGGGAGTGGTGGCGGCCTAAAGCACAAGTCTCCCCCTGTACTAGCGCGGATGCCTACTGTGGCCTGTAAGTGACCCGCGGGACGGGAGGCGAGTTGGCGGCCGGTCTGTTCACGCGACCGGGCATCCCCCTGCACCAATTGATGCACCTATCTGACCACTGGCGATGTGAGAAGGCTTCCGTGTTGGTGCTGGGCAGCTGAGGCTCGGGAGTGGGCCGGTGGCTCTACCTGGAGGTGGGCTCACCTGGGTGTGAGACATGGAAGGAGAGGGGCACCAGATGCTGACTGCTGCCAAGTACACAGTGGAGAGGAGGAGCTATCTGTATGGGGACCAAGAAGACCGTGCGGCACCCGCAGACTGTAGGGCCGATTTTCCGAAAATGACCACCAGGGTCACTGAGGTAGAGCCGGTGACCAAATCTTTAACGAAGGACACAACTACGTTGCTCAAAAAAGTGTCACAGCTTGAGATGGAAAACAAATGCACGACGGCGAAGCTGGATGATCAGGAAGGGCACGCCTGCCCACCTCAACAACGTTAGAATCACGGGCATTCCGGAGAGCGAAGGGGGCCCGGCAATGGACCTATACGTAGAAGAACTCCTAAAAAATAGACTACAACCCAGGGGACTCTCAACCTTTTTTCTCTGTTGAACGTGCACGCAGGGTGCCGGGAGGGAAGTCCAAACCTGAAGCTTCCTGGATGTAAAAAAGGCCTGAGAGCCTGATAACTGCCCTATTCTAAGCTATTTCCAGCGCTGCTACGGATTGTGGCAGATGGAAAAACTTGTTTTTTTGAGACGCCTGAGGAAGCCCACGACTGGCTGGAGGGATGGCGGCGAGTAGAGGGGACTGGGCGCCCTGATAGATGTCGGAGACAGCACAGAACAGAGGACGACCATAGAGATCGGGAGTGTGACGTGGAGGGGGACTGCCAGCGGCAGAAGGAGGTCGGAGAGTGAGAGATAATCATGTTGCATAGCCGAACTCACTGTCGATCAGAGACAATATTCGACCCTACAGTAACATTGCCTTTGAGGAGGCGAAAGATGTAACTTCCTTTGGACTTCTCCCCCCCCCTACACGCAAGTAATGTTCATGGGGAATGGGTTTAAGCACTCTATGTTGGGGTGGCAAGCAATTGAGAGTCCGTCGGGCAGGGAGGCAGGGTGAGGGGGGAGGAGGGCAGGGGAATGTTTCTTTATTTGTTTCTCTGTTATTATGATTTCAAGTGCAGTATTCAGATGCGCATCGTGCCAACACAGTACAGGACATAGGTACATCCCCAGTGATCCGGCAGGGAGTCTCGCAAACATCACCAGACATGGTACAACACGCCCTGCCTAGCCTTACGCAGGGTACAAGCTCGCTGACTCAGGGGGCTTCTCTCTCCCTGCTCACTTGGAATGTGCGTGATCTGGGGAAGAAAATTAAGAGAAGCTTGGTCCTACAGTGTATCAAACAGAGCACGCCAGCAGTAGTATTGCTGCAGGAGACCCACCTTACTGGCACCACCTGTAAAGCACTGGACAGATGGGGGTACAAGATGATGGTGCACTCAGAGTTCTCCTTGGGATCCCGGGGGGTGGGTATTCTGGTGCGCAAGCAATCTCCACTGATAATCCATAACACAAAAACAGATGACCAGGGTCGGTTCACAGCCTTGACTGGGCAGTGGGAGGAGCGCTCTATCAACATAGTCTCAGTTTACGTCCCACCAGCATTACATACGATTACACTCCCGGCTCTCAGTAAGTTTCTACTTGTTCTTTCGGCGGGGGAGTTGCTGATTGGGGGTGACTTCAACGTTACTATAGACTGGACGATAGATGGATACCCTGTGAGGGCCAGTGGCTCCAGAGTATCTCGCCTTGGGGGTTTTCTAGAGGCACTCGGACTTACGGATGTATGGAGACAATACCACCCAACCACACGGCAATGCACATTCCACTCTGGGGTACATTATAGTCTGACAAGATTAGATTATTATTTGGCCTCAGTGGACAGCCTTCACAATATCGACAGCGTGGAGATCAGACCCAGGGGTATCTCAGATCACTCTCCAATACTCTTGCAATACACGTACCACCACAAGATGCGACGGCGTATATACCCAATATACCCAGGCTACCTGCAGGTCCCCAAAATCAAAAAGGCCATTACTAAGGCGACAGATCACTACTTCCGTGAGAACGTTGCCTCGATTGACTCTCCCACCACCCTGTGGGAAGCGTAAAAAACAGTGCTGCGAGGGCAGGCTATCGCATCTATTACAGGTCATCAACCTGAGAAAGGGCAAGAGCTACTAGATATCGAGCTGGACTTGCATAATGCAGAGACACAGCACACTGTTAATCCAACACCCGCCACGTCCCAAGCCCTACGTCTGAAACAACAGCAACACAGAGAACATCTTCGGGTTGTGGCCATGCACCGGTTAACGGCCGTGAAACATAAGGTGTATGAAACAGGCGACAAGGCAGGAAAACTCCTTTCATGGCTTGACAAAAGGGAGCAGGGTAATAAGTGGATAGCACAGATTTCTACGGAAGGGGGTGGGCCTACTACGGATCCACAGACGATAGTGCACACACTAGCACAACACTTTCAAACGGTATACAGGTCCACCTCTACGATGATGCAAGAGGAGGCCATGAGTAATATAAAGGACATTGATATGCCCAAACTCACCCGGAGGAAGCACTTGAGCTAGAAACAGATCACTCGGTGGAGGAAGTGCAGGGGGCTATTTTTTCTCTGTAGACCGGCAAAGCAATGGGGCCCAATGGGATACCTAAAGAACTCTACAGAAGAACTGCGGGGGCTGTTGCCCCACACTTACTGCGCATGTTTTCAGGGCGAGCTCCCACCAGATCAGCATATGGCTACTATAGTGGCTATACCAAAACCGGGCAAACCTGCTGAGGACACTGCCTCGTACCGCCCAATATCACTGATTAACATGAGGCCAAAATTCTTGCTAAGCTCTTGGCAACTTGGCTCACACCACACTTGACGACCCTGATATACCCAGACCAGTCCAGTTTTATGCCCGGCAGGAATAGGGCCCTCAACTTGCGACGCCTGCATGGGGTAATGGCCCGCGCTCCATACATACAAGAGCCGGCGGTCATATTGTCTCTGGATGCGCGTATGGCCTTAGATATGGTCGGATGGCCCTTCCTATTCGCAGTGCTCTCCGGCATCTGTAATTTGGGCCTAATTTTTGTGCCTGGATCCGTCTTCTCTACACTAAACCGATGGCCCATGTTGTGGCTAATGGCCACATTTCAAACGACTTTCCCCTGACATGTGGCACGCGTCGGGGTTGCCCCTTGTCGCCATTACTCTTTGCTCTGGTGTTGGAACCACTGGCGGCCTGGATTAGATGGGCCCCAATGATACGGGGACTTGAATGGACTGCAGGGTGGGAAGACCGCATCTCCTTATATGCGGATGATGTCCTATTAAATTTAACCTCTCCTAAACGTTCCATACTAGTTATCCTAAACATCTGTGAAATCTTCGGAAGGGCGTCTGGATACACTATAAATTGGTCCAAATCGATCCTTTATGTATTAAGTGGCCCCCCACCACAGCTCCCCTTGGACTGCCCACTTCAAATCTCTGAGAATGGCTTTAAGTATTTAGGTGTACATATAACAGGCTACCCTGACGAATTCCTCGAACGAAATCTCCAACTCCCGTTAGACCGCCTTAAAAGGGATGCAACACACTGGGGGACACTGCCGTTAACATTGTTAGATAAGGCAGTACTCTTCAAAATGATTGATCTCCCCCGATTTTTATACGTGCTTGAAAACAAACCGTTCCCAGTCGCGCCAAGCTATTTTATAGCGTAGTAGCCCAGGTCTCCAGCTTACTATGGGGAAATAAACCGGCGCGTATAGCGCATTTCAAGTTAGTCCGTGGGTGGTACGATGGTGGGATAGCGCTCCCTACCATACAGTTATATTATTGGGTGGCGCAATTGAAAGTTATTAATCAGTGGATGCATGCCCCGCAGGATGACACAGCATTTAAGGCGGATAGATCAGCCTTGGGATCCAATGGTATGCTGTCTGCCCTTTACGACCGGACGCTGCCCAAAACATTGGTGGAAACCCACACAACACACTGTTACCATAATGCACAGGGCTCAGGCTAAACTCGGATGGCAGGGGGTTATAACTCAGCTGACACCTCTCTGGGACTCAAAGCGACTGGGTAAGCTCAGGAATAGTAAGGGCTTCGATAGGTGGGACGACATAGGTATATCCACAGTTGGGGATATGTGGAGCAAGGGGGAAGTTGTCACGTTTGAGCATCTTCAGCGACAGTATGAATTGGCCTCCTCTGAAATTTTTAGGTACACACAGATAAAGCATGCACTGACAGTGGCACTACCACCTGGCACCGATGTCCCGGAGGCTTCCCCTCTGGAGGACAGGTTGCTGACAGATTGTATGTTTAAGAAAGCAACATCATTTACATACCAGAAGTTGGTCAATAACCTACCGGACCCCTCAGGGACAAATGGACCCAAGACGTGGGAGACTTTAACTAGACGGAATGGCAGCAGACATTAGCTTCCCCGTGGTGGGTATACCATCGCGACTCAGACTGGTGCAGCTAAAAATCTTGCATCGCTCTTACTATACCAGACACACCTTACACAAGATAGGTAAAACACCACACTCGTATTGCCTACGTCATTGTGGGGACGAAGACACCTTTTTCCATACCATATGGCAATGCCCCAAAATCATGGATTCTTGGGTAAAAGTGATGAGAACTATTTCCCAAACGGAAGAAGCCTCACTAGTACCGGAGCCCAGACGCTGTTTGTTGAATGTTTGGGAGCCTAACGACCTCCCTCACCAGGCACAAGATTGAGCCACATTAAGGATTATGACAGTTAAGCGTACCGGGGTTCAGCGGAGCTACCCACATTGGCCGCATAGTGCAAAGATATGGACGAGACCATGATTGCTGGAAGAACAGTATACACCAATCGGGGGTATCCATGTAAATGGAGTAAAATCTGTGAGTCCTGGAACAAATTTAGGTGGGATATATGTGAACCACCGAGTGCTCGAGATGATGAGTGTGGAGGAGGAATAACACAGAAAGGAATGTTGAAACTGTGATGGGAATGGGCTACGAAGGGAGAACGTACTTTATTGTTGAATTACCTGTAACAATACTGTCCGACTGTATAGTGAAGATAGATACTGTACATCTGAGATTTTTTACACTGCTGTGCTGTGATTTCCTTGTTGAAAAATTTATAAACATAAATACAAAATAAAAAAACCAAAAATTAGCAACAGACCATGTTAAATAAATTCGAGGCATACAGGGACTCGCATTTAAAACAGTATCTCCTTGCGGTACCATCCATCGTTATAATATCCAATTGCCCCGTTCCCCTTCGGGCACCTTGTGTGGAGGTACAGGTGGTAGGTTTCCCTAGTAAGTTATACCTTTGTGACTACCTCACTTTCATCAGTGCATAGTTCAAGCATCATCTGCCACCATGCTCTCAGATCGTCTTCTAGTTTTTCATCTCATCTAACTTGTTTCAGCCTGATTTCCTCGGCTTTTGGCCCATTCAAGTATATCCCGCATCCATTCCTCTGGAGTCGGCAGGCATGCATCTAACGATTTAACAGCGATACAACGCCTAGCCAATACTAGCCCATGGATTAGGAATTTACGACTAAGTTTCTTTTTGACTGAGGCTTGAAGTAAGCCCAGCAGTATCTCCCGGGGGGGTACCCTCCAGTTCCCAATTTGTGACCTGTTTACGAGTTTCAAGTATCTTTCTCCAATATGGCACTATTTTAACACAGTACCAGACTATGAATGAAGTCAGCTGCAGGAGCTCTACAGCAAGGATATTCGTCTGTTCTTTTAGGGTTCATTTTTTACAAAACATTGGGAGTGAGGTACAGTTGGAGGACTAAGTTGTATTGATTAATTAAAACCGAGCATTTAAACTGATTGTGTGTCTTTTTGTGTATTTTTTGCCAATCCTGTTGCGTGCTATGGTCCAGAGGCTCTTTTCTCATCGAATGTGGGCCTTGGAGTTATAGGTAAGCATCCTCCCACAATGCCCTACAGAGATGGGTGATACTCTTTCGTCCTCCTGTCATATCAAGCAACCTGGTCAATGTCTGGGACTGGACAGGCTCCTCCGAGAAGGTAGATTGTTTTTAGACTTTTCACATTACTAGTGGCACGCAAGCCATTGTTCACTGCAATCAGGTGAATACTGAGGACACTGGTCAGCAGGGAGTCTTGGATTGAGCGAACCAAAGCACAGATGTAATGTATGTATGTATAGGCATTTATATAGCGCACTACTTACCCATAGGGTCCCAAGGCGCTTCGACCGCTGCAAAACCCTTCCTGGCTTCCCTGAGAGATGGTCCCTTAATGGGTATCTCCATATTCTGGTCATGATTTTGTAAATATCTCCTACTTCATCTGGGAATGCCAGTCCTGGCTCTAGGACTGTTTGACGTTCTTGCTAATGAGCTTGAATTTGTCATGGGATTCAGTTAAGGGTCGGACTAGTACTAACATCACTCGATGAGGACAGAGCTTCTTTGGGTGAATAAATGTCCATTTATTTAGGTGAGGGCTGGCTATCATTTAAGTACTGCTGTATCTTCATTCCCTAGCTGACGTGATGGATTCTGAGAGCTTCTACAGAGTTTAAAAAGTCAGTGTAGAGAGGGTGGAGTCTTGGGGGTACTCTGCAGGCCACCAATTATCTACACTCCTCAGCAGCTGGTGAAAACATACTCAATGTTAATGGGTCTCGAAATCTATCTATGCAAACATTTAACTTGCAATATACAAGTTCAGGAATGCAGAAGTATTTAGTCTTGTTCATTGGGTCCTGAATCATAATCTTTCTGTGCTTATTATGCGGATTAAAAAAGGACCCTGCCTTATTGCATCATTGGCCAAAGAAATGGCCAGGAGGGTCATTTTAAAAGAAGATCATTCATACCAGAAAATGGGTATTGGGATTCTGAATCAATTGAAAAAATTACTTTTTCTGTCCTCTCCCCTTCAAAAATACTTTAGTTGTTTTTGGAAATGGGGTGTGGGAGCTGGTGTTGGAGAGACTAGTGTGATCTTCACCTCAATGATAAAATCATGAAAGGTGACTATCTAAGAGAAGATGAATTTAAGTATGATTTAGGTAAAGATGTGGCCGCATTGGTTTTCACTTAGGAAGGTCAGTGGGTCGGGTTTCCTTGTTCTTGAGGCATATGGGAAAAGCTACTGGGCATTGGTATTTTTCGTTAGGTTCACCTAAGCAGAGTAAGTTGAGAGAGTGGTTGGAAGGTGGTCCACATCAGGTTGCATCATTCTAACTTCAGAGCAATGGGATGAGGGCCAGTAAAGGAAAATGCCTAGCAAGCAAGTTCTCACAGGACGATGCAAAAAAGATTGAGTGAAGAGTGTGTGGCGCTGATGTCGAGATGTATGCCTTTGTGGGATGAGCTTTGCTCTCTTCCACTTTTTATGGTGCTGTGGACTCAAGTGGAGTTGTGATGGAGAGTTGCAGACAGTATGGTGTCATTGGACTAGCTCAAAGGTTTAGCCCGAAAGGAACACATTTCTGTTTCACAGCAACCTTAAATTCCTTTATGGTGCTTTGGTATAAAGTGGAGGGTTGGGTGTATAGAGAATTGTTTTTTTGTTTTTTTACTTTGAATATGAGATTGAAAGCTGAACAGGGAGGGAAGCTGAATATTTATTTCAAATCTGTAAAAAGTTGGAGAGGCGAGAGGAAAGAAGGAAAATGTAAGTGGGGGGTCATGATGTAGTGGGAGGTTTGGGCTACTAAACTAAGTGCCTCTGTGCTACATAACGTCAGAATAATCAGGGTGACAGAAACAAATTGGAAGCAAATGAACAAAGAAGAGACAGTTGCATAAAAGTCGAGCAAACGGACTCATCCAAGTTCAATTTACAGTAAAGAAATGTATTCTCTGCTTTTCTAAAAGACAGCACATTAGGCTTCAATCTAATTTCTACAGATAGTAAATTACTGTTCTTTTCTCTATTGACATTTAGCTCGAGATCGTTCCTTATTGCAAGGTCACAAATAGTACATACGTGTCCAGACATAGTCACACCGACGTGACCAGACCGCCGCTTCCGCCCTGGCATTATGCTTAGAATTTGAGCATCTCTGAAAATTATTCTTTTCAAATAACCGACGACTCTGATAGAATTAAAATAAAAAATTACTCTCCCTGAGGAAGCCCCAGGCCGGATGGCCATGTAAGGGGGAGAAACACATGTTGCCTGTTTCTCTTTCGTCAACTCTTATGAATAGAGTACAAATAAACTCACTATCAACAAATACAAAAACCATTGCGATATTGAAATTTTTTTCCAGGAAACCTGAGACATAACAATTCTTGCCCAGACAAACCTGCAAAAATTGTGTCTAGACATATCCTCCTTGCCAGAGATATAGTGTTACAAAATTGTGCACACATTTGAACATGAGAAATTAATTTAAAGATAATGTGTCTAATGACTATGAGCAGGGCAAAGTGTTGATGCTGTGTGCATACATTTTATATTTATTGTCAGTTAGGATCGGGTGTGCCACGGTATTCTGTATCTGTTGTAATTGAGTCAGTTGACCACAGAGACCTACAGAGCAAGAGTGAACAGAGTGATTAATACTCAGTGAACAGTGAGATAGCGAGTCAGAGGCTGAGCGGTGAAGTGGAGGGGGGTGATGGGCTCGGGCGGGCACAGGACATATGAGGCAAAGAGAATTCAAGGTGTAATCGAGAAGGTCCTGTGTAGCAGCATTGTAGCAATTAATAGCTCTCTGCTTGCTGCTCACTCTCGGCTCCGACCTCCCCCCCATAATCTCTATCTCTATCTGTATGGCCATGTCCTTGTGTTGACCGCTGGCTGCAGTGAGCGAGGACTCTGAACCATTGTCTCGCGGCTTCTGTGGTTCCTCATCCTCCCGGGGCTTTTGTCATTTCTGCCGTTCGCAGTCTTCTCTGCGCTCTGGAAGAGTCAGAGTGCGACCTGAAGAGTCCGGGCGCCTGGATAGCCTCCGCTTCAGCCAAGACTACTAACTGAGGAAGGCTGTAGTGACCTGAAACCGGTGATTGATGTCTGTTGACTGGAGAGCAGATTGGAGAGTGGTACAGAGAGGAGAGTGGCATGAGGGGTGAGAAGATCCAGATTACCCCTCACTTTCAGCACCCCGGCGCTTCTGTTGTGCGTCACTCAAACGCGAGGAAGTGAGAGCGCGACCTCAAGTCGGCGGAAGCGGCCCAACTAGGTTGGGTTCGGCTTGCGGCGAGCTAGTGTGCCCTGTGTAAAATCCCGGCTGAATCTGCGGTGCAGCAGTTTCATTAATATAAAGCACTATACAGTCCTACAGCTTTCAGATTCAATTTCTTCCCCATTTCGAACTATGACCGCAAAAAATCTACGCTCAGGGAAACTGGTATTTGTAAGAGCATGCAAAAAAAACTAAAGCCAACTCTCTGAGGAATAAGTCAGTACAGATAAATATTTTAAAAGAATTCATTGCCATTTTCACCCTTTTCTCAAGAAAAGAGAGGAGTCAAAATAAAGAGGGCAAATATGGAGCCTAAGCCCGAATCTCCACTCCAAAAGGTAGAAGGAACAGTGGAATCTATACCTTTAACTATTGTTTCTTCTCCGGGAAATAGTCAGTTGATGCATCGGGCCATTTCAAGCAGAACCTTGGCATTCTGTTGTTTTGTGTTAATCAGTGAGCCAGGTGCTACTTGGTGATTATTGTGGTAATTCAGTGGCAACACAGCTGATGAAGTTACCTGATCCAATGATCCTTTGTGAATGTTAATGACAATTTCTGCATCCAAGATGACTCCAATTTTGCTTGCAGAAAGAATTGGGAAGTTGAGAGAAAAGGGAATGGAAATTCTTTCACCTAAGTGTAGCAGAGACTTAACAAGTGTAGTTGTGTTTTATTCCATTCAAGTTGAGGGTGTTATGTTATGGGATATTTGACCTCTTGGCGTTGTACAACTAACACAACATGAGCTCAACATCTGGATTTATAGACCTTGTTTAGTTAAATAGCCAGATATTCAAGTATTTTCTGAAATCTAGAGCACGCTTAGGATTGTAGGGATAGATGTAGCAAGTTTTTGCAGCAGCCATGGAGAATACTTTGTCACCGTAGGAGGCTTCTTTTGTTCTGACGTCCGAGAGAAGGCAGAAGCTGCCAGAACACAAGTTTCTAATAGGATTGTTCCCAGAACATTTGGAAGCAATGACCCTGTGCATGATCGTCTGAGATTTGAAAGTGATTCATGTACAGGTAGTCAGTGAAGCGATTTTAAGTGATTTGGTGCTGTCAGCATTTTGCAGAAGTTGAAGAGGTTGAATCACTTTGTTACAAGAAGCCAAGTAAGCTGTATTCAAATAGTCCTGTCTTGTCTGGATCAATAAATTAGTAACCCCCATATGGAGGGCCGACTACAGTTATTAATTGTTTTCTTGGTTTTTACAGACTAGCGGGCAGTGCCCCTCTTTGGCACAGGGGTTACAATTCGAGCCTCTACCTTCCTTTAAATCCAATAGTAGTGTGATGGAAATCGGGGGCGGCGCATACATTTGAGCAGAGGATCGTCACCCCACAAGCCCCAGAGTTGAAAAATAAAATGGCATTAAAGTTTATTACCATTTTATTTTTCAGCAACCCATCCCGAACTAAGTGTCAGGACTGGGCGGGGCCATCGCTGCCGAGTGGCAGCCGCAGAAAGCTGTGCGCTTTAAAGTGCGCATGTCTCTTTGGCTGGCCATCTTGGGACGGCAAGCCAGCATGCACATTGTAAAGTTCTCTAACCTTGCTGTCTAAGACTGCAGGGTTAGTGAAAGCACAGGCATCCAGTGCTGTTAGGAGCACTAAGAGAACCTGCTCTCTCCAATCCTGATGCTGCTCTCATGCTCAGAGAGCAGTGCCAGGATTGGGTAGCGGAGTTTTCTGCATCCAAAGCTTCCTGAAGACACCCGATTGAGGAGGACGTTGCGCTGCGAAGGCAAGTCTAATATTTTCTTTTTATCCTCCGCCCACCACCCTCGGCACAAGCTAGCCACCACTGATGGAATTGTAAAGTAAAGGCTGTAAAAGTGGAGACTCTTTAGGGAGCTCTACCTTCCATCAATGACTAAAGGGATTGAAAGATCTCCAATTTAACAAATTGCTGCCTACCTACCCGAAATACGCATAATAGCTTCAACGCCAGTTCTGACATTTTAGGATGATAACAGTGGTTTCAAACAGTTTGGATAGATCTTGTGCTGCAGCGTATCCATCCCACGATGTCTCAAAAGCCTTATTGATTCTTTTTTAAAGTTGCACTGATCAACGAAGTTCCTCTGCGTGCTCCTTGATTGGTGCTAGCTACTGGAGACTCGCAACAGAAGAGTAACTCTCTAAATTGTCCAGGTCTATACCTGACTCCTTGAAAGAGCGTGTTAAGGAGACTTACTTTGAATGATAGATTGACTATTTTGGTGAGATGGTGGAGGGCTATGACTTCAGCCCATGTA
Organism: Lissotriton vulgaris; assembly: GCF_964263255.1. Lineage (NCBI taxonomy): Eukaryota > Metazoa > Chordata > Amphibia > Caudata > Salamandridae > Lissotriton > Lissotriton vulgaris. The sequence continues at coordinate 16,911,683 of NC_141690.1, read as the reverse complement.
TTAGAAGTCAGTGTAGGCAGAGATTTACACATGTAATAGGAGGGGCAACATTTCATATTCCATAATGCGCTATCATTTACCTCCCCACCTCTTAGAATGAATTCTGGGGTATAATGAATGTCACTAGTGTTTTCTCTTAATATTTAGGTAAAGTTTAAAGTTAGTCAATTAATACAGGGACTTATTGAAATCTAGATTTTATCCACAAATCATTCTAACCCAGAACTTTTAAATAATTGGCTCGCTCATAACAGCCACACCCAGAATGTATTGGGTTATTGAGTAAAAACACAGGAACGGGGTATGGTGTCCCTATTTGACTGGTTTCTAGTCTCCTACATTCCTGTCCGAGCCACCTGCATATCCGGTAATCCTCTCCCCTTAGATTTCCATGAAGGGCACATTGGGTACAAACGACAATCAAGAAGGACCATAGGAAGGGTCCTCATGAGCGCCATGAAACCGTTGGTGAACGTGCGCTGTATAAATACTTTTAACGTAACGTAACGAATTGATCCAACCTCAATTCCATAGGGGAGACAGTTCCTGTTCATTATGGTATTTAGCCATTGGTATTGGGAGCATGGTGGGGAATCGTCCAGAACAACATGCAGTGACCATCAGTCCTATTAAAAAAAGAAAAAGAATTCAACAGTCAATACCCATACTTAACATGTGAAAGAATAAGTGCTGGTGCCCAAAGCTCTGCTCAGAAGCCTGAGTCCGGTGCAATTAAATGTCAGTGCAACGAATACCGAAGCTGAGTAGTCGTTAGTTCACTTCAGGGCTCTTTAATCCACCATCAGACACTGTCTGCCCCTTTATTACATTCTTGCATGTTCCTACTATCTGCCTTTGTAACGTTGTTTTCTCTTTTTCTCTTTCTGTGTTTTCACTTTGTGTGTTTTCCCTCTCTTTCTAATGGTGACTGTCTGATGCAGAAAAATAAGTGCCGGTCTTCAAAAATTAGAGCTGGGGCAACCACCGGCTCAAATTAAACACTGGTCTGGGTTTTTCTAGCTAGAATTTAGCCAGTTGAAATGGAAATCATCCAGTTGAAATGGTATCATTCTAACAGATATTGCGAAGAAAGGATTTTTTGAATGGGTCACTGAAAAGGCTTGACTTTCTGGAAAGGATAGATCGATAAATCATGGATTCTTTACTGGTATATTAATAATGCATCATAACATTTAATAAGCGAGGATCATAAAATAGCCTCTTATAGCCCGATGCTGAGGGCTGTACTGATTGTTAAAGGCCCTGAACCTGAGTGCGGCGAGGGCCTATAATGAGGGAGAGGGCCTTTAACAACCAGTATAGCCCGTGGCAGAAGGGCTATAAAGCTATTGAAACAATCCCCAGAATGTTTTAAATGAAAAAGGAAGAAACATGAAAACAAGCGTTGGAACGTGGAAGCACGAGCTTATACCAGCCCAGAGCTACTCCATTGTCTTCAATGAAGCGCTCAACTTTCCAATGTTACAAGTAGATGTAGTTCGTGACCATTCTTGTATCCATAGAAATGCTTTGAAAACCATTGCCACCCCTTCTGCCTGCTAGACCATTGTCAGGGTAGTATAATCATGCATCATTGTTGCATAGTAGTTTTAAGAATGCCCACAGCTTCCGTTTGCATAGCATATTACTTCAGGAGTGCAATTCTTACTGTTTACTGTGATACTTACATCAAGCCTACTTCAAAAAGCACACACGCTGGAATTTAGAGTCCACAAAAGAATTACATGTAAAAGTAAGTTTGTGGGGTATATTCTGCACTGCCCATGTGACCTAAACTGTATAAGGGAGCACGACTTGAACCCTTCATAAATTATTTTCGGTGCATTTGTGTGCAATACAAACATGGTTTATACCCATCTACTATCAATACACTATCGGTAATTACATGGGGCAAAGGCAGGGACCCAAGGACATAGTTGTATTGATATATCCTACAAAAACAACAGAGGTGGATACAAGGTGAGCCTTCTGAGGAAGCTGCAATCACGTTACATTGTACAATTTAAAACGATGCTCCCAACCGGACACAATCGGAATGAAGAAGTGCTGAAAATGGACATCAGACGTGCCTCCTTAAGGCAGGGCCCTGCCTTCTTTTCTCCACTCATTCCACTGAAATGTATCCATGTATTAAAACTAGAATCTATGTTGCGATGCAGAGCCCACCATAGTATGTCTACTAGAATGTGTGATATTCATAAGGTTAGAAAATGCCTGAACTTAATCCTTATTAGAGCATTGGAATGTGGAGCGCTCCATTGAATACAATGGAGTGCTCTGCGCTTCTGCGTGCCGGTAAAAGCCTGCAAAGCAACATTTAAATGCTGTTTTACAAAGGCAGTAAGTAAAGTTTATTTGTTGATTATTTAAAATCATTACAAACAGCAAATTACATATCCAAAACCTGATTAAAAATATACAGACACAGTGAGTTTTTATGTCTAAGATGAGATCCACAGATAAGCCCTATCATAATTTGTTCAACCGCAGTTGATCAATTTGCAAATAAACGATTAAGCAACAAAGGTTCAAATGCATTGTGCTGACATCAGCAGAAATTAAAGTGCCTTGTGCTAGCAGCAAAAGTTATCGATAGACCTTTTAGATTGATAATGGTACCAGATATACATCGTACCAACAATAATGTTTTACAAAGGCCTCTCGGAGCCCAAGAGGATTTAAACCCATTCAGACTCCGAGAGGCCTTTGTTTTATTTGTTAGAACATTCGGCCCTCTAGTGGCCAAGGCCATTCCGGCCATTAAAGTCCCGCTCCCTTGTTAAAGGCCCTCGCCTTCGGCTCTGGCCTTTAATGCTGGAGCGGGCCTTTATTGGCCATTATAGCCCGCTACGGAGAGCTATAAGGCTATAATATTTGCCCATTTGAGGGCAACCAGGAGCGTAACACAGGGCTAGGGAAAAAAGACATACCTTTTGACAATATTTAATAATGAAAAATAATATAATGCATATTACGGATTTGCCCACCTGAGGACGTTATTTGCGTCTGTTTCACTATAGGTCAGAGCAACAAGTGAAGAAGGAACCTCTGAAATCTCTCTTTAGAGAGAGAGGGGAGGGGCGGATAGCTGGACCAAAGGATGAGAATGTGCCACCCAAACAGCCAAAGCATTGCACTGAACATTGCTCGCTTGGTTCCTGCCTTTATTATATTTAAATATTTTCTTTCCATTAACGTGTGAGTCCGGGGAAAAGAGTTTAAACAGCTGAGAATGTGTATACATGGGCGAATTATAGAAAATCAACTAAGTTAGAAGAAGAGGAGGAGTCTGCGGGCACTAGCCCTATAATTAAATTACATTTAACACTCGGCAGATAAACCCGGGACCGTTATCCAGCTGCTCTACACGCTGCAAAGAAATGAAAGGAAGAGGTTGCAGAGGTCTCCCTTTCAAATTCCCACAATGCAGGTTCAGTGGCTGTCAGTGCTCCTGGCCGTTCAAGGCACTGACTGCAAGAAATCCGCATAGTCAGCACAACTAACAACTTTCGTGCTCCGCAGTTGCCGAAAATAGAACTGCAGGAGATTTTCAAGAACATAAAACAAATATACAGAAGTATTCAGAAAATTGCTACCATACATGCCAACATTTTAGAAGAGTACAGTGGGAGAGAAAAAAAAAACATTATCGTGAGAATGTGTTTCTTCCATTGGCTTCTAGACCGAGGCAATCTAGGCGGGAAACAACTAAAAAAAAAAGCAATTTTTAGCTTTAAAAATTGGCAGTCTCGCGCCTTATTCGGAGCTATTGGCAAGTATGGGCTACCTAAAGTGAAAACATCTGAAGGACATGAGAACACAGCATATTCAGGCAGGGTTCAACCCAAAGTATTAGTGCAGACTATTATTACATGGGCCTGGGTAATTGCATGGTGGGTAAAAGGGGAAGAAAACCCAGCGGGTCCAGCCAATAGAAATAGTCTTGGTTCTTCCTGCGCTTATCGGACATTAATGGGTGCTGTGCATGTGAGTTATTTTATATAAACAGTGAGCAAGCACTTCACTATGCTGGTTGGGTTTAAGCCCATGTACATCCTGGAAACTATCAGCTCCCGCTCCAGAGATGTTTCATCGGGTTTAAAAAAGCAGAATCGAACTTCATTACAACAAATGTTGCCTCCTTTCCGAACCTCTCTCTTCTGGCCTTTCAGAGATGGCACTTTTGCCTTTTTTAAATGATGAAATATTGGATATAAATTTTGGAAAAGGTGATGGACAGAGTTTCTGAATGATGCAGAATACTCCTACCCAGTCAAGAGATCAGGGCTTGATCCATCACCGTTTTTTAGCTCACTGCACCATCCCAGCTCAGAACCTGGCTACATGCAAATTAGTCTGTTCCTGTCCCAGTGCATGATGGGAAGAGGCCAGACCAAACTACCAAGCCAATTCTTCACCAGAAAGGAGACAAGCTACCGAGGACCGGTTTCTGGCATTTCAGCTGTCATCGGCCCGGCTTGCTTGAATCCTGATGGTGCAATGAGCTAGGGACTCACGTCTGAGTATACCCTCCCACACTTAGTGTGGATAAAATCAATTTTGGAAAAGGTGATGGACAGAGTTTCTGAATGATGCAGAATACTCCTACCCAGTCAAGAGATCAGGGCTTGATCCATCACCGTTTTTTAGCTCACTGCACCATCCCAGCTCAGAACCTGGCTACATGCAAATTAGTCTGTTCCTGTCCCAGTGCATGATGGGAAGAGGCCAGACCAAACTACCAAGCCAATTCTTCACCAGAAAGGAGACAAGCTACCGGGGACCGGTTTCTGGCATTTCAGCCGTCAACGGCCCGGCTTGCTTGAATCCTGACGGTGCAATGAGCTAGGGACCCACGTCTGAGTATACCCTCCCACACTTAGTGTGGATAAAATCAATTTTGGAAAAGGTGATGGACAGAGTTTCTGAATGATGCAGAATACTCCTACCCAGTCAAGAGATCAGGGCTTGATCCATCACCGTTTCTTAGCTCACTGCACCATCCCAGCTCAGAACCTGGCTACATGCAAATTAGTCTGTTCCTGTCCCAGTGCATGATGGGAAGAGGCCAGACCAAACTACCAAGCCAATTCTTCACCAGAAAGGAGACAAGCTACCGGGGACCGGTTTCTGGCATTTCAGCTGTCATCGGCCCGGCTTGCTTGAATCCTGATGGTGCAATGAGCTAGGGACTCACGTCTGAGTATACCCTCCCACACTTAGTGTGGATAAAATCAATTTTGGAAAAGGTGATGGACAGAGTTTCTGAATGATGCAGAATACTCCTACCCAGTCAAGAGATCAGGGCTTGATCCATCACCGTTTTTTAGCTCACTGCACCATCCCAGCTCAGAACCTGGCTACATGCAAATTAGTCTGTTCCTGTCCCAGTGCATGATGGGAAGAGGCCAGACCAAACTACCAAGCCAATTCTTCACCAGAAAGGAGACAAGCTACCGGGGACCGGTTTCTGGCATTTCAGCCGTCAACGGCCCGGCTTGCTTGAATCCTGATGGTGCAATGAGCTAGGGACTCACGTCTGAGTATACCCTCCCACACTTAGTGTGGATAAAATCAATTTTGGAAATAGACGCTTATGTCAAGCAGATGAAGCGGTGGAGGGCTGACCTTCAATTGTCCTCTAACCCTAGCTCGTAAGACTGTCGATGTTTGCATATTAAATGTTGCTAGATTTTTTCTTGGGCAGGACCAGGGCGTATCTTGGTCAATAAGACTGAGGAAGAGGATGGGGGTGAGCTTCAGATTTTTCGACAATCACTCTGAGATAATTTGTTAAAACATGTTCCATGAGAAGCAGGACATGAGGGGGGCTTCAGGGGCAGTTGAAAGAGAGAGAAGGAAGGATTGTTTGGGGCACTTAAAACGGAACATTTTTCAAACTAATCAACATTTTTAAGGACTTCAAAACAGAGACGAGTGTGTGAGTATTCACGCTCTTGTCAGTGTGGGCATGTAAAAATCCCAGGTGAAATCAGACAGACACTTCATCTTATCTGACTGAAAGCACTTGTGCTCAACTATTTATGGCAGAATATATTTTTTAGGGGTGTAAAACGCTCCATACACCCCCCACTTAAGGTACGCCCCTGCGCAGGACAAACGGCAACGATGATGCTTGTAACTCGAATGTGGAAATGCGGACTGAAGGCAACCACTGCCAAAACATGAGTAGTTTACCATGGGGACATGGAGGCAGGTCTATAGGCATAAGACAAGGGCAGCCTATGTGCTGCATAAGGACTGCTCAGATGTACGTTTATGTTTAAGAAAGCCATTAGAAACCATCATTGGCAAAGCCAACAGGTCCAGCTTTATTTGGCTAAGGCATGCAAAGGTAGACATTCACAAGTGGTGTGTAGCACATTTAAGCCAGTTCTATGCGCTTTGCGCTGCCGAGGAAAAAGTAGCAAAAAGGGATTACTTTCTGTTAATAATACGTAGAGGAGATAGAGAATTGAATGTGACAAATCGTAAGACTGCAAAGTAGAAATTAGCTGCCCACAAGAACACAAGGATTATTTAGGCAAGGAGTAGTAGCGACAAGGTAGGGAAGGAGAGGTAAGCGAGATGAGCTAAGGGTAACAGACACAAGTTGAACTTGTCTGAATGGCAGGAGCAGCAATAAAGAGCAGTGCTTCCATACAAGCTATAATGCAGTGATTTCACTTTGACCTTGAATTGTTTCTGGGATGACAACCATAAAGATAATTTGCATGTTGTGCTGTGTCTTGCATTAAAATACACGTTTATGCATATTTGCACCTTTCTGACAAAGGAGAGTCAGACAGTGTTAATTCTAATCCCTTAGGGGCCAGTACCTAATTGAGTTTATGATGACAGTAATTGTTGTATAGAATTATACGTAATCTTGATCCTTTGCTTCTTTTTAAATTGACAGACACATTGACACCTGAACTGGTATTGACTGAACAGGTTCCTTTGCTTCAGGGGTTCTATATAGACTCTACTTTAAAAGGATGGGGCAATTAATCCTTTAATTGTTACACCATATATCACTTTCAAATATTGGTCTTTAATAATAAGAAAATTGCATTACATGTAACTTTTTTAGCCTTGGTAGGGTTAGAGAGCCTCTGCATTAATTCTGATTTCCTGTAAAAAAAAATCGTGTACTTTATTGGGTCCGTTGAGGATGGGGAAACGCCATTGTGTTTGCAAATGCAAGTCCTATTCTGCGCTCTGGCTCAATTTACCATTCCAAAAAGAACCTTTGAAATTGATTACCCTTAGGATTATGTTTTTTGTTTGTGTGCATTGGCCTGAATCCTGATAGGAAATGCTTCTGGATATTTCTGCTATATTCTATATGTTTGATATCCCCTTTTCTTCTCTCCCTATCCTCCACCCGTCCCCTCATGATTTGCCCACGTGTCCTGGCCTCAAGCAGTGTGGCTTGGGCTGCCCCAATGATGTAGCATGGCCCTCTATTAGGTAGTATTTTATTTTATGCTGGTTGCGGTGATTGTGACAGTTGAAATGTCTCCATCTTGTTCCAAGGTATTGTGGGGTTGCAAACAAACGGATGCCTCAATCTTTCTATCTACGGCTTCCTCACCTCAATAATCTCCTTCCTTATAGGAACACCTGTTTCACCTCTATAGGGAAAAGTGTCGACGTTTCGACCCAAACGTAAACCGGGTGGTTTGATTCCTCAACTTAGGGTCTTCATCAGGACGGGATCAGGGAGGGATAGGGAATGTTTCCAAGTGCACGTAAGTTAAAAACCAATGTCAATGGGCACCCTTGTGTGGTGAAATACCCTGCGTGCGACGTTTTGTCCGCACCAAAGGTTATTTCATTAGGCGCACCAATTATTACGGGCGGTGTTATCCAAACAATTAATCAGCGTGATCTCTCTAGTTATTTGGAAAGGCGCGGAGAGGTTAAACTCGTCTCAGAACGCTGCCCGGCTCACTCCTTCGTCTTCGCGTCTGCTGAATGCGGAAGCTAAGTTAAGTTAAGTTAAGCTAAGTTGAGGAATCAAACCACCCGGTTTACGTATGGGTCGAAACGTCAACACTTTTCCCTTTGGAGCCTGCATCTATCAGTGTTTGCCCCCCTTCCTCCCCCCCTCTCCCTCCGAATCCCCTTGCCAACAGTGCAAATTAAAGACAATGGAGGACGTGTTTTGAAAACCACAAGCTAGTAAAAAGAATCAATTTTTTACAAGCGTTAGCAAGAGCAGGCTCACTATTGTGTATATATAGCAAACTCTACACTTTGTCTTTCTGATCTCTTTGATCAATCACTTGAGCACAAATCTTTACCTTTCTCTGTGCACGTTCAGCTTTTTATACTACAAAAGATTTTTGTTGATTATAAATGTAAATATTTGTATTTGATTTGCAAGAAAAAATTCTTTTCAAATTATATATTAAATCGGAGAATCCGGCTGGATTCAATTGAATTCTCGAATGTCTGGGTAACTTTTTTATGTATAAACTTGTCATTTTGGGTTAATGTATCTATTCAACCAACTATATAGATTTAATCTAGAGCTGACTGAAAATTATTGAATTAAAATTGATAAATTTTGTTACATGTTGAATCTTTGTCAAGGACCACTTGTTCATTATAATATGTGGTATAATTCTCAACACGAAAAAATGTGAGTTCCTCCCCATGTCATTAGTTTCGTTGGGTACAGCTACGTAGTTCCAGTAATTGCCCCCGATCCAGCTAAGGTGATGAATTTCAAAGCAATACAACCCTCTTCCTCCCTCTTAGAGTTGAGACATTTTTCTGGCATGGTGACTTATTGTGGAAAGTTCATACTAAATCTGACAATCCATACAGAACCTTTGAGAGAACTAACCAAGTCGTCAATCTTTGGGCACAGGGGCAATGCATAGACTGCTGCATTTCATGCCACAGAAGAAGCACTGCCCAAAGATATGATGCTGAAGTACTTTTATTACTGAATCATCCATAGATGCTGGTCCATCAGAACTTTGGACGGTGCTGTCACAATGACAACCAAGTGGGCGCAAGGGACTTACGCAAGTCGATCGCTGACTACCAGAACAATGATATTCTCACTTAGAAAAAGAATCGATCACTGTCCATTAGTGGCTTTTTCAGTTCATTTATGTCCGTTCCTTGTGTCTATCAATCACATGCCTCTTATCTCCCTTCTTGAATGAATCATCTGCCAAGCCCTCACTGAGAATACAAAAGTGGATACTCCGGCTCAAAGAGAACTCCTTCTCCATTAACCATCTCCCCAGATCAAAGAACCATGCTTACTTCCTGTTGTGGCTACCCCACCCGGCCACGCCCCTTGAGATATATGACACTATTGAGATAGAGAAGTACATCAGACTCATCATGTAATGGTCCAGTTTAAAACTCATGTTGTTGTAAGATATAGCAGTAGACCGCCTAGGACTAATTTCTACTGATTGTTATCAGAGTAATACAGCATGTTGACTAGAAGATTTCATTTGAGAACGTACAAATGCAAAACCAGGAAGCCACGCTCTACCTCCAGTCTCTTAACATCATGAATTGGCAATGACCCTGAAAGGATGCCTCCTCCAAGAAAATCTGTGAATTATTCCTTGTACCTTTACTGACTGGTGGATGTTGTGTGCTCATGTGGGATATCAAGGAATGGTGTGAATTAAAATCTATTTCCATTTAAAAGTCTGGTGCCCTAGGCTAGATCAACAAGTGGAAGAGGCCATAGCGGGAAATGGGACAGGCAGTCCTCATGACCACCCATCATTGCTGAGAAGGTCTACTCATGCTGGGGTAAGAGCCAGCAATGCCTTTGAATCCCTCCTAATGGGTGCCACATACTGGTGGTCATCGATTATCATGCAAAGTATGGCTAGGTAGAACTTGTAGAGTCCACCCACAGACCGCTAAAGAACCTCCTTTTTAGAGTCAGGAACTGGTGGAATCCCTTTTGCTGCTAGGTTTCAAAACACTGAAAGATAACTCCCCGATGGCCACAGGTCAATGAAGAAGCAGAATATACTAGGACGATAATAGCTCAGCCTATCCCCATAGCCCACACTGCCAGCTAAAACAGTGAAGGAGTCTTCCGCACGTGTTCCTACAAGAATAGAGTAGTTCGGACTGGACTGTTCCATGGGGCACAGGGTCAGAGCTGATTTGCATATAGCCAGTGTCTAACCCAGGGTGGTGTGGAGTGCAAAAAAACGATGGATTTAGGCCCAGATCCTTGTACTGGGGTGAATGTATGACATTGTTCTACATTCTGTCCATCAACTGTGTTTTTTGCAATTTTCACCCCGAGTGTGCTGGGTATACTCAGACGGGAGTCCCAGGCTCTCCACACCACTGGAGTCAAGCTATCCAGGCTGAATGAAGGCTGACAGCCAGAAACCGGTCCTTGGATGCTTGATTCCGGTCTGGGAAAGACATGGCTTGGTAGTTCGGACTGGACTGTGGAGAAGTGTGGCTCACTGGTTAGAGCAGGCAGACCCTGAAGCAGAGGTCAGACCCGGGACCAGGGTTCAATTCCCGACGCGGCAGGGTCTTGAGCTCAAATGTCCATGGACTCGATAATTCTCGCTTCGGTGCCTGACCTAATCATGGGTTCACACTCTGCAACTCTGGGCATTAAGCTTGCTTAATCTCCACAACGGCCCCCCCGCGGCGGGATGCCTGGCTTTCACCTTGGGGATGCCCTGTAGGGGCTATCTCACAGGGAAAAGCCAGGACGGGTTCCCAAGGCAAGCGCGGAGATACCCCTTCGGGGGTCGATTCAGGCGCTATATAAGAAACATAATAATAATAACTGACAGGGTCAGAGCTGATTTGCATATAGCCAGTGTCTAACCCAGGGTGGTGTGGAGTGCAAAAAAACGATGGATTTAGGCCCAGATCCTTGTACTGGGGTGAATGTATGACATTGTTCTACATTCTGTCCATCAACTGTGTTTTTTACAATTTTCACCCCGAGTGTGCTGGGTATTCTCAGACGGGAGTCCCAGGCTCTCCATACCACTGGAGTCAAGCTATCCAGGCTGAATGAAGGCTGACAGCCAGAAACCGGTCCTTGGATGCTTGATTCCGGTCTGGGAAAGACATGGCTTGGTAGTTCGGACTGGACTGTTCCCATGGGGCACAGGGTCAGAGCTGATTTGCATATAGCCAGTGTCTAACCCAGGGTGGTGTGGAGTGCAAAAAAACGATGGATTTAGGCCCAGATCCTTGTGCTGGGGTGAATGTATGACATTGTTCTACATTCTGTCCATCAACTGTGTTTTTTGCAATTTTCCTACAAGAATAGAGGCTGACCCCCCTCTTTCTGCCACAGGGAGAGCCCATACACATCTCTGCCAAGGGCAAATTGTAAATGATGTCATTCCACACCAGCTCCACTGGGCTCTTAAGCCTCTGGAGAATGAATTAGGTCTGGTGCGTCAGTGAAACAAAAGTGACCAGCACTTCTCCAAGTGAAATCCCCAGCAGTTTGCCTTAGTGGTTGGGGATGTAGTGCTCCTGAAAGATCAGCACCAAGGAAGTAAATGTGGCTAATCATTGAAACTTTGCTGTGACAGTGGTGAAAGTAAAGGCGACTCAGGTGCATTGAGAGAAAGGAAAAGAGACAATAAACAGAAAGGAGTATTTTTTCTTTTTTAGCGGGTTCAAATGGGAGACTATTGCAAGTGATCATGGACAACAAGATATGAGCGGCTCCCCTCATTGGACGTGAGCTTTTCAAACTGGGCAGTCTTCCCCAGCCGATAAGAGAGAAGAGCTAGCTCCCCCGTGCAGGAGAGAGTTCTGCTTCTGCCCCGGTTGGCACAGGTTTGAAGTCTTCTTCTCCAGTTTCATCATGAACCTATCGTGCTGCTTATCCTAGATATACCCTAAGGGTTCAATAATACTGAGATTTTGTTTTATGAGGACTATTTTTTTCTGGTTTTTCTTATCATTTTCTTTCATTCATTTGGAGAAAAATTTGTTTTATCCCATTTGTGACACCAAAGAAATGTAGCACCTTACCATGCACCTGCCCCCTTTTAATCTACTATACTTGTGGTTTCATCTCGTGATGTTGACCAGTTAATGAAAGGGTCTTCCAATCTGTTTTCCTGGCATGGTTTAAAATCCAAGACTTCTTTTGCCCAAAGCATATGGGTCCCTGTGGATCCCGCTCTGCACAAGCTTGGCATCACAATGATCTACGAGGAGTCTGTATTTAGTAGAATTATTTTTGTATAGATTTTGTATCAACCCTGCCAAGTACCAACCATCAGGCATTAAACTAACACATTTAAGTGTGGTGGTCCGCATCACTGCACTGAAATGCATTGTCATGCATTTATTGTGCCTCAGCTGTCTGCCAGAGTGCTGCTATTTAGCGCCTCCACTAATGGTCAGAGCTCTTAGCTGGTTGCTTGTGGCAGACTTTCGGGCTGGCTCAGCCCGTGGTAATCACTGACTTCACGTCACCAGACTTCAGTGTCATGATTTCATTTGCCCAGTCACTATAGGTGGGTGCGGCATACCTTATAGTTGTTTGTCATTTTTCAGCTCCTGGCTCCATCCTTGGCGGCGCCGCCGTCCAGGTCGGACACTCCAGTCAACTCGTGCTGTGATGTAGTTCCTAGGATCCCCCAGGACCTGCACGTTTTGGATGACCTAAACTGAGGCCTTGGTGTCCAAACTGCTTCTGGACACCCCCACAGGTTATGTCAGCCGTTAGACCAGCTAGCTCTACAGTGCCACTACCTCAGCGATCTTGGAAAACAGTACAGTAATTTTTGCTCAGTCACGCGTGCTTGCTTATTCTCAGAAAATACACAGGATGGTGGTTAGGACGTTTCAGTAAGTATTTATTGGTCCAGCATCAGTCTTGTGTAAAACATATTTGCTGCGACAATCAGGAGACAGAAGCATACGAAAGAAATTGCAAGTACCAATATAGTAAACAGTAGATAAAGTTCTACCACAGTGCTTAGAAAATGAACATATACAGTTCAGAGAAGACAGTAGCACTTGCATACTCCTATAATGCGCGCCCTATGTAAATTTCCTAAATGTGCCTTGCCTAGATATGTAGGTGTAGCATGTATAGGTATATATATGTATGTATGTATGTAGCCAAGAATACCCTAGGGAAGAATCAACCCCCTCACCTGATGGTAGAGAATGAAGGACCCCGTCTCTGCTCCAAGGATGATACCCTGCAAGGGATGTCAGACCGCTGCGTGTCGAAGATTCAGCATGCAGGATCCCATGTCAGCGTGGAAGGAATTCTCCTCTAATTTGCAGGGGGAAATAAGGGCCTTATATACAAAAGTGTTCACTCCAGGGTTTCTTTTAGAATCAATATGTTTTAAAAACAATCATAAATGTTTTGAAAACAATCATAAATGTTTTGAAAACAATCATAAATGTTACCCCAGTATTGGAACTTTCATAGATTCCCATGCTTTGTATCATTCCCCGTCGTCGGAATGGGAGTCTCGGTAACAAAAAATACCATAGCTGTAGGTACAAAAGACAATGGAAAAAGGCCTAGGCCTCATTCCCTTTTGTAGCATATCACCCTCTTTGTGCAAAAGAGACCAAACTTTGGCCTCAGCCAATCAGAAGTGCCTCACCACTTAGAACCTTCCTGAAGGAACCTCAGAGCCTCAGATTTTCTACCGCACGTTGTGCTAGGGAGTCTCCTTTGAGCTCTGCTCAACTTCTACTCTTTTAAAGGATTTCAGCAGGATTTTCTTCAGAATCTTTCAGATTCTCTTCAGGATTGTTACTGCCTTCCAGGATGTCGGAAATGGAGAAGAAAAAAGCCCTTTTCAAGCCTTGTTCCTCCTGTGGCAAGAAAAGGCTTTTTGTGGAGGATAAGCATAAGGACTGCATTTATTGCCTCTATCCTGACCACCAAGCTGCTGACTGTTCCATCTGTCGCACTTTTTCTGCCAAGACCCTCCGGGACCGTGAGGGTAGACTCCTGACATGGCTGCAAAAGCTTAAATCAAGGAAGGATACTGTCTCCAGTGACAGTGAGGATGCTGGATCGATGGCTTCTACTAGAAGGTCAGTGAAGAGGGGTAGGGGTTCCCCTTCTACTTCTGTAGGAAGATCTTCTAAGGCCTCAAAAAAGACCCCCAGTGAGTCTGAGAGCCCAGGTCCCAGCAAATCTCCTCACGGAAGTGTAAAGGAGAGGGATGGACCTTCGACGCCGTCTACAGGTGCGAAGACTGCCACAGCCTTCAAAACACCTTCATGCCAGTCTTCTGAGAGGACTTCTAAGTTCTCGACGACGAAGACGTCGACAGCGGGAGGCCCGTCGACGAGAACATCGAAGACTCCGTCGACTGGAGGTTCGTCGACGTCGAGACCGTCGACGGCGGAGTCCTCACCGTCGACGGAGAAACTAAAGACGCCGACGACGAAGGTACCAGCTTCACAAGTGTCGACGAAAGAGCCGTCGACGACGAAAGCCCTGTCGACGTCCAAAGTCCAGTCGACGACGAAGGCCCCGTCGACGTCGAAGACCCAGTCGACGACCAAGGCCCCATCGACGTCGAAGGCCCCGTCGACGTCGAAAGCCCCGCCGACGACGAAAGCCCCGCCGACGACGATGACAACGGTGTCGACGACGAGAGTCCCGTCGACGACGATGACGACGGTGTCGACGACTGTGGTCTCGTCGACGAGGGCGTCGACGACTACTACAGTCACTATGACAACGGCTGGTGTGTCGACGGTTTCGTCGTCGACGACGTCCACGACCCCTATCTCGACGGCATATATACAACCGTCGACTACGGAACCTACGATATTGTCCACAGAAAAGCGAATCACCATTTCTGTGACGCGGATCACGCCGGAGATGACTTCTCCAAGGACAGTGTCCCCTCTGTTACCAACAATGCTCCTTCAAGAGGGACAATCAGAGGAAGATGACCAAGATGCATATAGCTATGCCAATAGTCCTTCACAACTATTTGTCAAATGCCAGGACACTGACTCAGAGGGCGAATACACCCACGAGGAACATGGTCATAGTCAGAAGCAGCAGCAGCAAACTGACCAGGAAATGGTTTCAGTGCCAACATCTTTCCTGCAGGATCTACATAGGATGCTACAGGACTATAAGTCTAAGGCCAGTAGACCTTTGCCAAATACTTCAACGCCTGCTACACCTTCAAGGGTTCAAGCGTCATTGGTGCCACCTACTTTCTCGGCTCCAACTTCTCCACAGCCTCAAGCATTCGTTCCACAGGATTCCTCTGGATTACCAGGGTCTCATGATGTTGATGAATCCTCGGATGAGGATCAGCAGTCGGATCATGTCTCTAATCCCGACACGGAATATGACGAATACGTTATTGACAATCCCGCATCACCAAATCTGGACCCGGCGGACTCCCCGCCAGCGGATATTGGGGGTTTCCATCAGCTAATGGAGAGAGCGGCGGCAAGATTTAAATTAGCAATGCCTAAAGTCACCACAGATTGCTTCTTGTAGGACTTTAAGGAACCCTTTCGAAAGACTGCCAGGTCTATTCCTATCGTGGATCACCTATGGAAAGAGGGTGTAAAGACAATGACACACCCGGCGACGGTGGTGCCGGTGCTACCGCGTCTCGAAAAAAAGTACAAAGCGACCGATGAAGCCCCAGCGGCCTTGACAGGTCATCCAAGACCAGACTCGGTGATCTCGCAGGCAGCGCAGAGGAAATCGCGCAACCCTTCGGCACCGCTGACAACTCCTCCGGACAAAGAAGGACGGAGGTTAGATAACGTGGGAAAAAGATTCTCAGCGATGGCAAGTTTGCTAGTGCGAGCAGCTAATGCCTCAGCGATCCTGGGTAGGTACGACCGTCAACTCTGGTGCGATGTCGCCCCGTACCTTGACCAGCTGCCTCCTGAATCTATGTCGGAAGCAAAGAAGGTTTTGCAAGAGGGAGAAGCGACGTCGATGGAAATCATCGATTGTGCAATGGATATTGCGACTACTGCATTTCGTTCACTGGCTGGAGCAGCAGTACTCCGTCGCCAAGGGTGGCTTAAAGCTACTTGGTTCCGACCCGAGGTCCAGAACAAAGTGTTGGATCTCCCCTTTGATGGAGAAGCGCTGTTCTGCAAGCTTATTGACGACACCCTGCAAGATATTAAAAAAGACACAGAGACCGCTAGGTCTTTAGGAACACTTCAGTACAGGAAGTCTCCTTTCAAGGGCTCCAGAGGCAGGGGTGGTACTTATAGAGGATCCTTCCAACAACAACGTTATTCCAACACAGGATCCAGTTCCCAGCAACACCGTCAATCTTACCAGCAGCGGCAGGGCCAGTCTTCCAACTACTCTAGGCCTTACGGTAAAGGAAAGCAGGGGGCGCGAGGATGAGATTCGTCCAAGCGCCAATAGCGGCCTCCTGGCTCTTCCTACTGGACCCTCCTCCAGGAAGTCATCAGTTGGAGGCAGGGTCAACAAATACCTTCACAACTGGTCCCTAATAACATCGGACCGTTGGGTGCTCAACATCATTCAGAAAGGGCATACCTTAGAGTTCACTCAAGTTCCGCCACCCAAGCCCCCGGCAGCCACTCCTTCAAAACACCAGCGTCTCCTTTGGCTCGAAGTTCAACAAATGCTCCGAAAAGGGGCGATAGAACCAGTTCCATCGAACCAAAGAGGCCAAGGATTTTATTCCAGGTTCTTCCTGGTGAAGAAAACGCTCGACAAGGGGCGCCCCATTTTAGACCTCAGGGGGCTAAACACCTATCTCATTTCTCTGTCCTTCAGGATGGTGTCCCTCCAGGACATCTTGAAGCTGATCAGCCCGGGGGATTACATGGCCACACTCGATCTCGAAGATGCCTATTTCCACGTTCCGATTCACCCAGCGCACAGAAGGTTTCTGCGATTCACAGTAGCCAAGAGCCATTACCAATTCAGGGTTTTACCCTTTGGACTCCGCTCAGCCCCAAGAATATTCACGAAGGTGCTGGCTCCAGTAGCAGCTTTCCTGCAAAAGCACAAGTTTCAAGTCTTCCCCTATCTGGACGACTGGTTACTGAAAGCTCCGTCCAGGGAAGCAGCGCTACAGGCGGTTCAAGCATGTACCAATCTATTTCAAAACCTGGGTCTCACTCTAAACGACGAGAAATCTTGCCAGATCCCGTCCAAAAGAGCCCGGTTTCTGGGAGCCATCTTGGACTCAAGGCTTTCACGAGCATTTCCTACTCTGGAAAGGAGGCAAAAATTACAAACGATGGCCCAAGACTTACAAACAAGAAAGTCTCTTTCAGTTCGCCGCTACAAGTCTCTGCTGGGAGTAATGTCATCGTGTATTCCACTGATCCCTCATTGCAGACTGAGGATGCGTCCCTTGCAGGAACAACTGGACAATCAATGGCGGCAAGTCCACGGTTCCTTCGACGACAGAGTGGCTATCACTCCGGAGATGAAGAATGCGGCCTTATGGTGGACAGACCAAAACAACTTGTCCCAAGGCCTATTCTTCGCAAGCGACCCGTCTCCTCAAGTGATAACGACGGACGCGTCGTTGGAGGGTTGGGGAGCAGTGCTGCAGGACCTACATGTCAGTGGTCATTGGTCACCCCAGGAAAAACGCCTCCACATCAACCTGTTAGAACTCAGAGCGATACGTCTGGCTCTGCAAGCGTTTCTTCCTCGCCTGGAAGGTTCACAAGTGCTTATCAGGACGGACAACACCACGGCCATGCACTATGTGAACAAGGAAGGAGGGACCAGGTTGCGCCCATTGTCACAAGAGGCCCAGCAGGTTTGGGAATGGGCGATCCGACACAAGATGTCTCTGATGGCAGACCACTTGCCTGGCGTCCTAAACGAAAACGCCGACAGACTGGGCAGGTCATCCTCGGTCAGCCACGAATGGGAGTTGAATCAGGAAGTCTTGGAACAAGTCTTCAGCCGGTGGGGAAGACCGGACATCGACCTGTTTGCCGCTCCGACCAACAAGAAATGCCGGTCTTACGCAAGCAGGCTTCCCAATCCTAATTCTCTGGGAAATGCCCTTTCGATAGCCTGGTCGAGGACATTTGTCTACGCTTTTCCTCCCATTCCTCTGATACCACGACTCATCAAGAAACTCAAGGTGGACCCGTGCAGGATGATCCTGATAGCCCCGGCTTGGCCGAGGCAGTTCTGGTTCACGGAGCTCCATCTGTTGTCGATTGCTCCCCCCTTGCCTCTACAGATTCTGCCGGACCTTCTCACGATGTCCGAAGGACAGATTTTGCATCCAGACCCTCAGTCGTTACACCTGACTGCATGGCTCCTGAGCAGCGAGAATTTATGAACCTGCCATTGTCAAAGGAGGTTAGAGAAGTTCTGTCCCAAGCAAGGGCCCCTTCAACAAACAAAACTTACCGCCTTAAGTGGAAAAGATTCTGTTGTTGGTGTCGACAGCAACACATTGATCCATTCAATTCCAAACCTCATCAGGTCCTCCCTTACCTGCTGTCCTTGGCCAAGTCTGGTCTAGCCCATTCATCAATTAAGGTCCATTTGGCTGCTTTGCCACGATTCAGAAGGACAGAATCTGGGCCTTCATTATGGTCTTCGAGAATAATCAAGCAATTTCTTAAGGGCCTGTTCTGGGTCTATCTACCGGTGAGACCGCCTCCT
The DNA here is from genome assembly GCF_964263255.1 of Lissotriton vulgaris. Taxonomy (NCBI): domain Eukaryota; kingdom Metazoa; phylum Chordata; class Amphibia; order Caudata; family Salamandridae; genus Lissotriton; species Lissotriton vulgaris. The sequence goes on along the minus strand of NC_141690.1, from coordinate 16,893,010 downwards.
CCAACATGGCATTTGAATCTGGTCCTTTCTCAACTCATGAAGGGCCCTTTTGAACCAGTCCATCGTTCTGACATCAAATATCTTTCGTGGAAATTGGCTCTTCTCCTCGCTCTCATGTCGGCCCGGCGTGTAGGGGAGTTACAGGCCTTGACCATTCAAGAACCTTTCCTTCAATTCAAGAGGAACACTGTCATCATGAGGACTAACCCTAGGTTCATGCCAAAGGTTCCCTCGGATTTCCATTTGAATGAACCGGTCATTCTGAAAACATTTTTTCCTCAGCCTTCCACACCAGCGGAAAAAGCGTTGCATTCGTTGGATGTGCAACGATGCTTGAAGTTTTATTTACAACGTACTTTTCGAAAATCTTCTCAACTGTTTGTGGCCTTCGGGGGACCAAGTAAAGGCCTTCCACTATCCAAACAGGGTGTTTCAAGGTGGATCACAAGCGCTATATTACATTGTCACAGGGCTGCTGGTAAACCTCTGACTGGAAAGATACGAGCGCATTCCACAAGATCTGTGGCTTCCTCCACAGCCCTCTTCGCGGGGGTGCAAATTAAGGATATCTGCAGAGCTGCAACCTGGAGCAGCGTCCACACCTTTACCAAGCACTACTGCTTGGAATCTCTGCAACAGGATGATGCAGCAGTAGGACAGGCTGTCCTGAGGAACCTCTTCCACTAATGGTGAGCTTTCCTTTCTTCCCACCTTCCATTTTTCACATTTTGTATCTAATGTCATTTTCTCTACTGCTATTATTTACAATGCAAAATGTGATTATCTTGCCAACTGCTTACTACTCTGATACAAAGCATGGGAATCTATGAAAGTTCCAATACTGGGGTAAGAAAACAAGTTACTTACCTGTAACTTTAGTTCCCTAGTATTGGTAACTTTCATAGATTCCCATGCGCCCACCCACCTCCCCGGGGAAAGCTCAGCCTACAGCACAGATGGTGTCTCAGTACACAACGGCTACGAAAATCTGAGGCTCTGAGGTTCCTTCAGGAAGGTTCTAAGTGGGGAGGCACTTCTGATTGGCTGAGGCCAAAGTTTGGTCTCTTTTGCACAAAGAGGGTGATATGCTACAAAAGGGAATGAGGCCTAGGCCTTTTTCCATTGTCTTTTGTACCTACAGCTATGGTATTTTTTGTTACCGAGACTCCCATTCCGACGACGGGGAATGATACAAAGCATGGGAATCTATGAAAGTTACCAATACTGGGGAACTAAAGTTACAGGTAAGTAACTTGTTTTCTTTTTCGTAACAATGCAATCATGCACAGTGGGCTTATTGGCCAAGGATGAAAAAACGGTGTCCCTTATACAGAATAATTATGCAGTGCCTGAGGACATGTTTATGTACGTCTGGTACAGGGATTATGATAAAACACTAAGAGTAAGTGACAGGAGAAAACTACTAGGTAAAAGGTCACCTATTCAGAACAGTTATTACTGTGTGGATGGGACAATGTAAGTAAAAAGGGGCATACATGACAGTACTAGCCTAAAGGACATGGACATTGGCTGCACTGGACTGGAGGGCAGGGCAGCTGCTAAGGCAGTCACACACCACCACTCTCCGACAGTGGTCCGGTCCGAACCATTACGCCGGCCGGGTAACAGATGAGTGGTGTATTCCAGGCTTCTCCTCTGGAGTTGAGGGGCTTCCAGCAGGACTTGAGCAGCATCTGTAGACTAAGCCACTGTGCGGTTAATGGCTAGAGGGTCACCACCTCTCCCAGAGTATCATGTCTTAAGATTCTGCAAAGGGCCTCAAAATAACATGGGTCTAATACCAACTGACAGTGGGGCTGAATTCTTTGTCTCTCCATGACTTTTCATGCAACAAGAAAAATGTTAAGATAACTTTAGTGAATAATGTAGTGCTGGAGCGAGATCAGAGTTTTGTCTAGTGATGGTTTTCACAAAAGCACATGAACCACGCATATTTACAAAACTGTATTTTATGAGGATTAGATGCGAGATACTGCTCTTTACTAGGTTAGTGCCTTTCTATTTCTGGTGCTTTGCAGCAGTTTTAAGATCTTCTTAGAGTTTCTCGTTGATTCAGTGAGTGTAATTTCTGATATTTATAGGTTTCCCTCATCTTCATTACTTTATTTTTGCTCGTAAGAAAGTGTCAGTCTTTGTCATTGAATGTCACTCTTAATTGCACTGAAATTATGAAAATGTCACACATAAGCGATCTGAAACTTTGGCAGCTATGTTGTATTTGTTTAGATAATTATTTTAAACCACTACTTTTATGAAGCTTAGATAACAAATAATAAAAATAATATGTTATGTTTTAAAATGGCTGAGGGTGGAAACTCAGCCGTTGGGTCTGCGGAGTTATTTGGCTTGCACGATTGTCTGTAAACGTTCTGGTTCATGTGGGTTAAAATAAATGCATCTTTTTCGTTGAGCTCAACATTTGTATGGCAGTGTTTCACCTATTGTTCCAGGGGTTGGGTTACATTTGTGTTCTTCCGTTTCATATTTCTTTGCGGCCTGTTTTTCCGGAGGATTCGTACAGTGAGACTATTGGTTCGTGTTATGCTGCAGTTAGCACCGGTTTCCTTTGACTTGCCATCCCAGTTGGGCAGCGCCTGTTTAAAAGTTGTCATACCACCGATTACCATTTTAGATTGTTTTTGTCATATCGCCAAATTGCCTCTTTTAAGGCCTTATGATCCCTAATATGACAGAAACCGGGACTGCTCTCAAGTCCTTGTAAGGTGTGCAGTTGGGGGTCTGGAGACTACGTACAGTGTTTGGTGATGGCAGTGCCAGACTGTAAGGGATTACTCTATGCAGCTTATTTATGCGCACATTTAAATATATTTTTAGGATAGATTGTGGTTGCGAGCTGAGGGTAAATATGAGTATGTGTTCCTTTTCTGTGGGTAACTGAATTGATCACGTTAAGGTTAAATCCTTCTTATTTTCCTTTGGTCTTAGTTAGAACCGTTGCAATAACCGTACGACTCATAAAGTATTCATTTAATGGTCATTAGGGTTATCCAAATTGTTGCTTTATTTATTAAACAGACGAACAACAGCCGACACGTGTTTCACCCTATGTGGCGAATAACACCAGGGCTTTCTCAAGGCTAAGCATGTTTGGTCACATCATTGTCCAATTTATTCATTTTTTTCGATGCTCAATACCACAAAGAATTATGTTCCATGTTCGATTCTGCCTTCAACCAGCAGTCCCACCCCCCACACTTAAACGTCGCTCGTTGTCGAAACACTTAATTAAGATGGCTACCACCGGGTCATCGGTGTCGGTTTTGGCCCCAAATGGGCAACGAGTTACCGTTAAGGTGTCTGCGGGCACCGCCCTACTGCAGGTACCGAGATGGTGGGCGTGTTTTGAGGTGTGCTGTACGGGCAGTTGGGTCTCTTCAGGTGAAAATTCCAGGAAAAAAGCGTGACCAGTTGCGAGCCATGCTGCTTTTAACAAGCTGGATAATTAAACACGAAAACGGGAGCTGTGAACAAGATCTAGTACATTACCTGCTTAAGGTACATTTTTATAACAAGGCACAATTTAAAACTCCGTTTTTCGCATATAAAGGAATGTATTTGTGTACGTCAAACTCTGCCCCACACTCCCCGGGTCCTTTTATGTTTTCGATCGGACTCATCCGCTCTGTTCATTCACGCAGGGAACCTAAGGTCACACCCCTATCCGAGATGGTTTGATCCTCTGGACGTTACATAGGTGACATTGCATTCCTCTCGAATATCAAACGTTTACTGAAACAAACTAAACTCCGTAACCCAGGGAATCCTGAGTATCCAATCCAACCCTCACACTGCAAAGCCACGCTAAGGAGCAGAAGGCACAGGATGGGCTCTCAATTGTAGTGGAGATGGTCTCCCCTGAAAAGAGTCACTTGGGGCGATAACCTGGCCCTTCACAGGTTATCTTCAGCGCTAGGGTCGGTACCCTGGTTACCCGTTCCTTAACCTCTCAGACCAGGCACACCTCTGGTCCATCAACCCGGGATCCAGCCCAGGCCCATCTCTGCAAGGATCATCCTCCTCCATTGTCTCTGGTACCGGCTGATGAACGTTTGGAAAAAAGACACGTTGTGTTAGTCTACCTGCCCATCAGTTTGGACAAGTATCATGGTGCCATTCTGACAAATTGCCTTCCAAGGGCTCAGCTCAAAGAGAAGTTGGTTCTTGTTGCCAGGGTATCAATGGCGGACTAGGGCCACATCGCCAGTTCTCGAGTCTTTACACTTCACGTGCTTCAGGTTGCTCTGGTAGACTGCCGCATTTCGCTTTTGGCGATGGTGAAATACTTGCCCATCATCAATGGGAGCAGGCATCCAGCTAGAACGATAAGATACAGCATCCAAAACTCTGTGCTCACCTGGCTCTGACCCATCCACTGCCACATGGTTAGTTACTCACAAAGAAATGAATATATTGCCCACTCCAGGGCCTGGTGGTTGACATGCACGATCCGAGTCACCGTTTTCATGCATTCACTTGCCAGATTGCTTTTCTCCCACCCGCGCCCTCCATGTTACATCTGCCATCCACCTGCACCCTCAATGTTTCTTCTGTCCCCGGTGTTGCTTTCCTCACCCGCCTTCAATTTTTAAAAAACCAAAAAGAAGCATCAGCGCCATCATTATGTAGGTACATGCATGTTTGGTGCGCGCCCCTACAAAATGGTGCCACTGACTGTATCAATGGCTTTTTAAAAATTCTTTAGCCATGTGGCACCGCATCAGCGATGCTGTGCAACCTGGTTAAAAACCATTGGCAAAGCCAAGAGGTCTCAAAGTCTAGACCTAGTGGCTTCGCCAATGCTGGTACAGGTACTGTGGCTAATGATACAGATTGTCAATGATGCCCTGAGAATATTTCAGCACAAATATGATGAATATATGTAACTTTGTTTTAAAAAAAGTGTGATGACATAAGCGGAAAAATCAATTAAATGTTAGTATTTAAGGTTTAATCAAATCCATCAAAACACCAAAATGAAATGAAAAACGCATTTATTTTGGTCTGTTTTTTTATAGCTAGACCCATGCTAGTTTCCTGAAAAACATCCCTGAAAATCAGTCTATGCGCCCTACACTTTATTAGTTTCCCTTGTCAAGCTTGTACTTGAATACATTGTGGCACTCTGAAAAGGAAGGTACAAGCACAATAAATTAGTATGCCAGGATGCTGCCGCTCACAGATACTGTTTTGTGCTTCTACTATGCGCTCATGTCGCCAGTCAAAAAATCATTCTCTGGTTAACCAAATCAACTTCACAAAAAAAGAACCCCACAGAGGTGATCTTCATGACTATGCTCATCTGAGCTGCCGGAGGTCTTTCATAAGCTGCTGACAGTTCCTTCTCAGCATTACCTTTCGGTAATGCTTTGCGGATAGCACTGGCAGCCTCTCCTGGCAGGCCACAGGCAGTGCACCTTAAGCTTCCCCAACCAGCTTTTTTGAGGGCCAATGAGTACAGACAGTAGGTGGTTGAAGGTCGCTGGCAGCACCACTCTCGTTTCCACAGCTATGGTTATAAATCTTAGTAAAACCAAAATAAAAAATAACTAGAGGGAGTTTTGCAGGAAAAGGTATTTAAAAAAAAAAACTCGATAAATGTAAGCCTCAACAGTAATAGGATGGACCTGTGTGTGTGTGTTTTTTTTTTTAAATCATCTACTTGAAGCAAACTAGTGTCTGTGAAGAATGGTTCCCCAGTTATAAAGCTTTGTTTGAAGAGTCTAATCACACTGTTGGTCGTTCCTCTTAATTGTCTTTTGTTGTATATTCCTTTTTCAGAAGTAATTAAATTAACATATCTTTTAACTCTCAACCGACAACAGCCCAGTTTTCAAATTTTAAATGTTTTGGAAAAAATATCGAGTATTGGATCGATCCAGAATAGTATGTTCGTAGTATTAGTTTTATTTGCAGATATTAGAGCAAATAATTCTGAATATCGCTAGAAGGACTACATCTGTAGTGTCTTGATCCCTGCTGGAAAAGGGTCAACATAAAATGAACAAGCATTGGCATAGCCAATAGGTCTCGACTTTGGGACCTTATAAGTGATTAGTTATCCAGCACAATATCCTTGGTGCAACAACATCAACTGTTGCATAGCTAAACACTTATAAGGTCCCAACGGCACGACCTATTGGCACTGCCAATGCTTGTAGTACTTATTATTGAACCCCTAGTTTGCTTACTTATGAAAAGAAATATGGCACATTGTTTTCTCCATACAGAGTTATTGATAAACTGAATGTAGATTAAATCACCGTCTATGCGAGGCAACGGGACGCCGATTGGACGCCAATAGTCATGGCGATTTTGCGAATATGGCTAACAGTCCGTATTACATATCAACTCGACAAAGTGGGAATGACTCCATCTGACAGTAAACCCCTGAGAAGCAGGTGCAGGGCAGATATGGAGTTCAGGATGGTGTGATAGAGGCGTCGCAGTGAGCAAAGCCACAGCTTACTGTACTCCGTTACAGGTTCGCTCTAGATCAGCAACAGAGCCATATTCTGTGCTGGATCCAACTGCTCCAGAACATCCTGGTCAGAATCAAACAGATAAGGATGGTTGTCCTGCAAGGATTTACTTACCTTTATTGAATATCCCTATCCCACCCATCAAGAATACTTCACTCACCACAGCAATAGGCTTGGAAACTTGCTGGGATAAGAAAAAAACATAACAGAACTACCATAAGAAAGAGGAGCTTTTCACACACCGGCCTGGAGCGATATTACCTTGCAGCCTAAGCACGGTAGGCCTCGACCTCGGATAGCATATTGTAATGCCTTAAGTTCTGCTGGTGGTCTTTGGTATGTAGTCATGCAGGATTTCAGCATGCATCGTCTTGCAGTAGAAGAACACATCTGGTGTGCTGTACGGTATGTAATCTTTAAAAGGTTGAACACTAATAAAAAAGTATAATTAAAAAAACCTTTCACTGCCCCACAGTCAAAGAAAGGGAACTGATCACCCAGATTCAGTACAATGATCCTTACCCAACTCTCATGTCTAGGTTTCACTCATTTGATGTCAGAGTAGCGATTAACACCTTTCTAATCCCACTGACTGCTTTCCTACATGTTTTGAGCGATACAGAATCCAAAGCAGTGCAAATGCCACATATTGTAGAGTGTTGATAGATGAGACAGAAGACAAAAAAAACTAGTGTGACTGCGGTGGGCAATGGTGCAGTTTGTAGCTACTGCAAGGTGCATGTGAAGCACTGTTGTACAGAAGGTGGAGTCGCAGAGAGTAGGTATATGCAGTCACACGGAGTCATGGTCTATGGATCTGTGAAGCACTCTGCCACCGATTGCCATCACTGAAAACTACTTCGGGAGTTTCCTTAGCTAGATAGAACTATTCTGGCTGCTGTTCACCCCTTGACTTAACAGGAATTGCAACTTAAATTCTATGAAATGGTGAATAACGTTCTAGTTCCAGATTTACTTGGTTCTTTTGCACAGGTTTTCCCCGAGTCTGGAAGTTTAACGCTTCTACCTACCACCTGTTCTGGGTAGGTGATAAAGATGTCATGTGGCCTGTTAATGTTGGTCAGATCGGCATCTCACAAAGAAAGAGGTGTCGATGTGTAGGGTGTTCAAAAGCAGGGAAACATTCTACAAGGGGCATTTCGAGTAAATCAGAAAACGAAATCAGGGGAGTTTTCTTAATAACTTTTATCGAGGGCTGGCAGGTTGAAATCAGGCCTCTTTGCAGGGCTTACAAGTACTGCAATGTGACCACAACTGGGAGACCTCTTGTACCTTATATGTGAATCCAGGGAGTCTGCCTTTACAAGTCGTTTGATCGGAATTAGGTCAAGTTCTAGCAAGAATTATTGGAAGGATCCATGTTTGAAAGAGGGGTAGAGTTTTCCCACTTTGCAACAAGGTGTTGGAAATCATTTGTTTTGTTGTAGTACTTTCTTTTTCTCTGTGGACTTGCATGTTGCGTCTCACGTCCCTGGTAGACTGACAGCAGCCAGGAGTGACGTCACTAATCCAAACCATAACATGCCTGGGGCGGTTGATGCCGAGTCAGTGAGCTGACGATCTGATGTGGGGGCCTGAGCAGAACAAAAAAAAAACACTTCTAATAAAGTAAATAAATAAAAAGTAGGTGTTCAGGGACAAAACAAATATGTATACAGAAAAAAAATGCTACTGAGAATTGGAGGCATACATAACAACCCGAGCTTTGTTTAAACGCAATTGAAACAAAGATACAAATATGATCAACAAAGTTACAGAACGTCTTTTCGTGTAGTGTTCATGTGGCTATATCAAAAATGGGCTTACTAGGAACCCCATAAACAAGAAAGAAGTTTTTATAAAATATATAATATACGTAGAAGTTCGAATAACAGAATGTTTGCAGTTGGGTGCATTAGGTCCAAACAGGATCCAGCGAGTCGGGAAAGAGTCTGGTTCGGCCCTATAAGGCAGGGAGAAAACACCGTGCGTGCTTCATGGTGAAGGCTTAAGCAGGCTGAATCCTCCTGGTTTTCAAGACAGCAGTGGGGGTTATTCATCGCGGGCGGGGGTGGGTGTGGGGGACTGGGCGGCGGTTTCGGCCGTTGCTGAACCTTTCTGCCTTTACCATAGCTTCTCTTGTCAAAGGAATGTGGTCATTGTGAAAACAAGCGTTTTTGGGAAGACGGCGCATTCTTGTAATCTCCTTATCAGCATGTTTAATTAGCGGCAAATGGCAGAGCGTGTACAGGACTAGGCAACCTTACCTTTAGGCAATACTAGTTATCCCCAAGACATCACTGGCGAGAGGCAGAGTGAGTATCTCTATATTGCACTGTAAAAGTTCTGTAGCAGGCGTACAGCGTAAATAAAACAAGCATTAGCCGCATAAACATATGCACTGCATTACATCGCAGCGCCGCAAAAGTGAAAGTAATCGCGGTGTCGCGAAAGTAATCGCGGCACCGCAAAAGTGAAAGTAATCGTGGCTGATGACGCGAGTTATGGGCGCATGGTAGAGTAAACCATGCAGCGCCATTACAGGAAATGAAAGAGCGCGATCAGCTTGCTATAACGCGCATACGCGCTCTTGTGCGCGTTTTAGCAAGCTGATTGCTTGCAAAGTAGCATTTCTTAGAGCCCCAAAATGTCTCGGCTGAGACCAGCGGATGCGCTGGATCAGGCCGAGATCTAAAAAGGTAGCAATCAGATTTGTGTCTCAGCGAGCATCAAATGCTTCTAATATAAAGAAAATTAGATGATCTCTGTGTATGAAAGCTGCTGCAGGCATATATATACCATTGCTAGTAGGAAAATGCTCCTCCAATGCAAACAAATGTATTTGCTGCATTCTGTTCACTTTTATACAAATAACAAATAATCAAAACAGAATAAGGGCCTGATTTTCAAAGTCATAAATGTGACCAGTTTTAATGTAAACCCAGGTTTGGTTTTCACAAAACATGCATTTACATTAGTGAAAACATTTACAAAATGTAGTTATATTCACTTACCTTTTGTGCAAGTCTTTTTTTTTATATATATGCATAATTCTCTCCTCTGAAATTACAGCGCGTAAGATTCTGATTTCTCCTTCTTCATACTGCCAAAGTGTCTGACTGAGGCTTGCAGGTCAAATGGATCATCCTCAAAGCCTCAGGGTGAGCAAATAAAGCACAGGCAATACCACATGTTTCAGTTGAAATGGCAAACAGACATCGTAGAAGTGGAATTCTTATTTTGAGAGCCACCTTTATCCTCCACCTGAGAAGGATATTCCTAGCAACCTTAAAGGGAATGTGGTAGAACTAAATGCATTTCAGTGTAAACAAAATGCAAGGTGTGAATCAGTTCCTACAGTCAATGAAGAGGTGAAATAGATGTTAGATGCAGTTTACTGGTAGCTTCAGCATATGGCCAAAGTAGTGATGAAAATGTCTACTTTGAGAAATTGCTTGCTGCTGTTGTAATGTTGGTCACCCTGCATATTTGTGGGGGGTATAATATGGTGCTAGATTTAAAATTGCATAACTCATCCAAGTTCTCACAGGAGATCTAACCCAAAACAAGGAAGGTAGGCAATGAAAAGATTGATTGTAATCTGATTGACATCTGACTGGTGAAGACTCTGAATATAACTTGCTATTCCTTCAGATCACAGGAACAGTTATTGATTCAGACTCCAGTACTTTTTAGCAAGTAAGAACACATTAGGGTAAATTTGGTCGAGTCTAAACAGTTAGTTAAGCCCTTTTCAAATTTTCAGGAATAACTATGAAACTTCTGGGAAAAGTTAGTCAAAAGCTGATACTTGGTAATATGTTGCCTGATGCACAACTGGTAATTAATAATACAGAAAAAGACTAGTAATTCTTTATAAATGGAATGACAATCACCTCACACGTAATAATCTGGAATAGCTATAACATGTTTGCCCAAAACAGCATTGTGGATCATGTTTTTAGAAGACTTGACATTTATAAAGTAAATACACGAGTTGGAAGGCTGTTGAGCTGGTAAAGAAGCTATTAGAAAGCCAAAATAATTGTGACCTCTTGAGAGAGTGTTGCAAATAAAGGAAAGGGGTCTTTAGGAACACTTTAAACAAGTGGTGTTAAAGAGGTAAATTCAAATAATGAATGTTCTATACATGATCACAGTGGAAACACTTCTTCTGGCTTCGAAGACCAGAGGAAAGAGAAGACAAGATTGTTATTTCATCTTAGAAACCTTTCCAGGACCCCTTTCAAATTAACACCTTAGCAGCTATGGAACGTCCAGCTCCAGTGCTGAACGTTCCATTGCGCAGGTGCAGTTGGAACGTCCAACCGCCGACGGCAGCACTCCCGAGGTAGTGGTGCCGTTGGCCGTTGGACTGGCGCAGCACTTATGAGGTTAAAGTTTGACCCAAATTCAGTGGCATCAACACTGAAATTAATGCATTGCTCTCAAGATGATAGGTTGACCTGGCACACAGTAGGTTGCAGGAGAGCTACCGGGTTGTGAATTTGCGTAACATGATTGAAAGATATAAACCCTAAGAATGAATGACTGTGGGGTTGGATATGTGTGATCAGACTGTTCTGGAAGCTCCCCGTTTCCATTTAGCCAGGAGGGATTCTTGACCCAGAAATGTCAACTTTATTGATTTCAGGACCCTATGAGTTATGTGGTCCTTAACTTTAATTGTCAGGTTACTTAGTTACCCATGCAGAATTACTAGGATTACCATATTGGAACAACTACAAATACTAGAATAGCTAATAAGAAAAGCTTACGTTTCTTGCGAAGTATAGTAGGCAGCAAATCACAACAACGACCCAATGCATTTTGTGGTGAGATTTTCTGTTTTGGACAATAAAAGAAATTAGTGAATATAGTTTAAAGACGTTGAGTGGTCCCTTCACACATGGTGCTCCACAAGGTTTTCTTTCTTGTTGCGTTCCTCCGATAACCTTTGGTGGGAAAATGTGGACCCTTGGGACAACAGTCCAACGATCTGAGTACCAGCTTCTGTATTGATAAACCCTTCACTGTCACCATGTGCTGCTGTCTCCGCCTCAGAGTTACCCAATGTTGTACATCATGTACTTTATCAGCTTACTAACCCACATTTGATCCTCCCGTAATGTTTCACCTGTGCTTCTGAGTGCTTAAGCCCCTTAACACATGATCTGCCTTCCCACTTGTCTACCCGCAGAAGGAATCATTAACGTAGTCACTTGCCTGTTGCCAGGGCCCAGTGGTAGGGCCGCAGCAGTTAGGACCACAGCGCCGCCCTTCTTCAGGTCACCTGGTGTATATGTTATGGTTCCTGGGGAGTTCCTGACTTATCTCATGGTCCCACATCTGATCTTCTCCCATCTTCATGTTAGCTCTCCTCTGAGTACTCATCTGCTGTCTCCATTTCTGTCCTCTCAAAACCTGGCGTACTCTACTCCGATTCCGACTTCATCAAAGCTCTTGTGACTCTTTGCTTAAGTTCTCTCCCTTCCTGTTGGCTTTTCACCTCATGTTCCCTGCCAGGCTGTTGCTTCCGGTTTCCTGTAGGCGGTCCAGCTATTAGCGACCTGACTTCTTCTTGGCTGGTGTTTATGGTGTCAGCCATATTGGATTCCCTTAAAGGGTTGGAGGACTACTGGTCACAGTTAGTTATTAGAACCTAAGGGTTACACTCATAAGTAGAGATCTGAAAGAGACATGTTAGTGATAGATTCCTTACCTTGGAATATACCCCAGGCGTCAGTCTGGATCCGGAAAGTTTTCTGCTTAGCAGTACCCCGGTCCACCAGTCGGTGGCGTTGTACGGCTCCGCGTCTATCACTGGCGTCGTAAGCGCCGGGATTACGTCACGGAGGCTACTTAGGTGCCATCCATGCGTGCTGACGTCAGTTCTGTGCACGACTTTCCGTGCCCAAATGCAGAGCCATGCAAGATGCTGACCATTGGTACATAAAACTAGGGCCCTAAAAGGGGATGACCTTAACCCTAGTGATCAGTTCGCAGAACGGGGAGGATGGGTGGGGCGGTAAGGAATCTATCACTGACTAATGTCTCTTACAGTTAAATCGTTACACAAGTAGTAACTTGCATCTGAAAGAGACACGTTAGTGATAGATTCCTTACCTTAGAATAGATACCCCAGCAATACCAACCCCGGTGGGGGGCTGCGACCAAGATTACACCAAAAAGTTACGGAGCTCAGAACGGCCAAAGAAGCGGTCTCTCCGGACCAGACTGTCAAGGCAGTAGTGCTTGGTAAACGTGTGCAGCAAAGCCCACGTAGCTGCCTGACAAATGTCCTGCAAGGGAACGCCACGTCCCAAGGCGGTAGTGGCTGCCGTAGCCCTGGTCAAATTGGCACGCAACCCCGCAGGAGGCTCCTTCTTAGCCAAGGAGTAACATGCTTTGATGCACAAAACGACCCACCAGGAGATGGTCCGTCTGTGCACAGCCTGACCTTTTTTGGCGCCCACGTAGCCAACAAAAAGCAGATCATCCACCTGGAACGGTTGTGTACGCTGCAGATAGAATGCTAGTGCATGTTTTGGGTCCAGACGGTGGAGCCTCTCCTCTTCCCTGGAAGGATGTGGAGGCGGAAAGAAGGTGGGCAAAGTGATGGTCTTCCCGAAGTGGAAGGGCTTAACAATCTTTGGCAAGAAAGAAGGACGGGTCCTTCTCTTACGGATCTACACAAGTAGTAACTTGTGCTTTACTACCCAGAATGGTATTGGTAACTGAAATTAGTTTGCCAGTACAGACTATAATATCTGTTGTATAATTACTCAAAAAGTAACAAGCTAATATGCATTGCATAAATAAAAGACGCTACTCAAGCAGAAAATCTGATATCTTGGGTAAAACTCAACTTACATAGGTCAATTTTCAATAAATATGTGGTATAATCATGAATATGAAAAATTAATATAGAAGACAATATTTCTTTGACTGATTATGGGAAAGGCGGACATGCGTGGAATTCAGGTGACATCTCTGTCAACTACATTTAAAGTGCTTAGTGACCTCTACTTTCAGCTATACCTGTTACCAATATATAGTTACCTGCATTCTTACTGCTCCTGTCATGACCAATCCTTACTTAGGTCATTGTATCCTTGAATGATTGACTGAGTGAATGATGGCCTCTCAGCACTTGTAGAGCTGTACACTACCAGCTTTAAGAGATAAAAGGGGAAGAACAGTCTAGAGCAGTGGTACTTAAAGTACGGCTTGGTGGCCACTGGTGGCCTGGCAGAGCTCTCCTTGTGGCCTACAGACCTTACTCTGGGAAAGACGAGCAGAGAAATAAAAGCTGCCCGAGTTACGTTTTTTACTGTCATTCTTAGTACGCAAGCAACTTTGTTTCCTGGTTCTGGACTTTTTTTTCCCATACAGCCGGTTCAGGCTGAATAATCCAGATTTTTCAAGCCCAAAATGGCTTTATATTATGTGTCTCCCATCTACAATTGCCTGGGTTTCAACATAAGCCAATTAGGAAATACATTCCCTCGATTTTTTTCTAAATCTCCCATTTTCCAATTTAAAAAGGTGTTTTTTACCTGCCCCGATAATCTCCCATCCCTCCTTCACTCCCTGGGTATGGCCCAGCATTAATGCGCCCCTCAAGCACATACCAGATTGTACTTTGTGGCCCTTGAGAAAATATTTATTAGAACCCATGGTCTTTTTTAGTGTGCTCTCTTCGTTTTGCTCAAGGGTGACTCCCAGATTCCTCCCGAAATTGATTCCTATGTATTTGATCGACTGTGTTTGCCATGTTAGCCCTGAGTCTTCTAGTACTTCTCTGTTTGTGTGTACGTTCATGGGCATACACTCTGATTTGTCCCTATTTAGTTTGTACCCGGAGTGAGAGGCATATGTCTCGATGGTACTCATGAGTTAAAAAGGAACCCAATCTTCAAAATAACAAAAATGGCCCTCCTTAAGGTAGATCAGAAACTAGAGGTAAGCATCATGAACTCGAACTGGGTGGCGCTATGGGCTAACCACAAGATAAAATACAGAGGCAAACCCCCTAGAGATAGGAACGTGGAAGACACTAGGCATCTCACACCCGGCACACCTAGAGGAAAAAGGCAAACCACTCACCTTCAACAACATGAAGAGTAGGTTCAACCTCCCTGAAGTGGAGCTATACAACTTCCTGACCATTAAGACAGCGATCACAAAAGCAAACCTAAATAGCCTCCGCCCAACCATCTCGAAACTCAACGATAAAAACAAACATTACTGGGAATCGCAGATTGGCAGGAAGTTAACAGAACAAGAAACAATCACCATGTGGTCATCCCTTACGGTGAACATAATATATCCAGCATTAGCACAAACAAAATTCTGGCTACTGCATCAAGCACATTGGACCCCTGCTAGACTTGCGAAACTAGGCCTAAGAGAGAATAGCCTTTGTTGGAAATGCAACGACACAATAGGAGACTTGGTGCACCTAATCTTCCAATGCAGCAAAGTCAAAAAGTTCTGGAATAAAGTGCTCAACTTCACGAGCCAGACACTAAACTGCACCCTAAGGAAAGAGTTCTGCACCCTAACAGCACACCTGAATACCGACATTAACACTCAACAAGACAGAAATCTTTTAGACTTCCTCCTGACGAGTGCCACAAAAATAGTACTGGCCAATTGGAAGGATACCTCCAAGGCCACTTACAAAGGGTGGCTAAACTGGGTAACATTCTTAAGGGGAGCAGACAACACGGCCCTAAGATGCACACCGTGGAAGAAACCCAACAGAGAGATGTGGACATTACTAGAGACCGCCCTAGACCCGTTCAAACCACCATAGGCACCTTTCACACCCGCACCGAGAACAAGCCATAGTACCATGCACTGATCTCTAAAAAGCAGATAACAACTATATGTTATATGTTACATGTTTTCATGTTATTTGTTCAAGAACAAGCACAGAGTCAAGAAATCCAGGCCCATCGCAAAGTCACCACAATCACGGCCAGCCAAGTGTGTATTGTCACCAACAGCCAAAAAGCCACAGACAATTTGCCCACGTTTTTTGCACCAAAAGAAAGAACAAGAGACTAACAGCCAAATACTCTCATATGTCTTTATGTGTATGTTCCATGTAAGAAAAATACAATTAAATATATATTTTTTTAAAAAGCACCCCTGGTCTAGAGGTTTTTTTAAGTAATTGAAGAAAAATAAGAATACTTTTAGTGAGTAGGCTTAAGAGAGTGCAAGGAACACTTGCTTTCTGACATGATGTGAGCCACAATCCTGAAAAAATACATTTAACCATCAAAGAAATTGAGGTACTGATAAAAAAACACAGGTCATTATGAAGGTAAAGTTCCTAGAACATTATACAGGAACCCATAGTCGGTGTTTACTCAGGTCCTTAAAGAGCTCATAGTGCCTCTGTCATGACACCAGCATTACATTTCTAAATATGAATGGCAATTTTCCTAACGTTTTTTTATAACCGACTAATAGCACACAGACCAAGTCAGTCAGTCATTAAAACTTTATTTGAGTTATTACAACCATAAAAGTATACACTATACATTTATAAACTTTATAAAAACACGAGTTAAAATTTATAAAATTGCAATTCAGTCATTTCCCGGAGGATAACCCTGGCAACATTATTTCTAACAGTATCCTCCTGAGATGTTAAAAACACATGAGAAAACATATCTGACTAGACCTTCCAAACATAATACATACATTAGAGTACAGTCTCGATAACATATGCCTATAACTCTGTATTCTGGAGGAGCTCCCTAACTCGAATCATGTATTTCCCCAAGGCGCAGGCTATATCCAGGTTTCCCATCCCCACCAGGAGCTCTGCAGCCTGCTTCCTATTCGTAATCCTGTAATTTTTTAATAACGGGCCTAAAATCTCCTTACGTATATCAAGGGTCCTCCTGCAGTCTAATAAAACATGAGTAATGTCACAGGTGGAGCCTAATGTACATGTGCAATTACCATTACTATTAATCATGAGGTTTTTAACCCTGGTATTTACATAACAGGGGTTTACACCCATTCTCAGTTTTAAAACCTCTCTTCTTAATTTCTGATTCGGCAACCTATCCAAGTACGGGTAAGGATGATCTTCTGAATTCCATACTTGGATCATATGGGACACTGATATTTTTTGCCGAAGGTACTCGTGATCACAAGTACGGGACACATCCGCTCCCAACGACCGTAGTTCTTTTTTGCCTATATTGGTGTGTCCTAACTGGGCATCTAGTTCTATTCCTAACTTCCCATAAGCTTCCTTTAATGAGAGTCTGACTTCTTTAGCCCATGATAACTCACTGGAGGTAATTTCCTCTCTACACCACTGTGATATTTTTCTGGGCGCCTCCCCTATCTCCAGACGCTGCCAAAACCGTATTAGTGCCATCCTGGTTGTAATTGCCCAGGAAGTGACTCCCATCTCCAATCTTGCTGCCTGTACCATAGCTGATTTAGGTAACGAGAATAAGCTTTTCAGGATCATACCCTCCTCTTTATCCCAACCTTTTTCCCACTGAGGAGGAGAACCTCTGATCCATATAGGAATTGCGCGGGGACCATTGCCAGATAGGCCTTAATAACCGGCCCGTCTGACAAATCTCCGTAAAAGCTATTAAACCTTTTTAAGCCCTTTATAGAAGCTACTGCCCTAATTTTTAAAGCCTCCAGATGGGTGGTCCAATTCAGGTTACTCGTGAACCATACACCCAAATATCTATATTCCGATACTCTCTCAAGAAGTTCCGTACCCAAATACCAAGGGAACCGGGTCTTACTTTTGCCGAAACATAGGATTTTAGTCTTTTCCATATTTACTACCAATTTTTTATTTAGGCAGTATTTATGGAACATATCTAGTTTCCTCTGCAAACCTATCTCCGTCTGGTCCATGATCACCAGATTGTCTGCATAAAGCAGACAGGATATATGGTTACCCCCTAACTTTGGACTCGCCCCTCTAACCTCTTTTAGGATCTGGGGTAGGTCCGCTATAAACAAAGAAAAGAGCAACGGGGCTAATGCGCACCCCTGCCTAAGGCCATTTCCAATCTGGATCCTACCAGATAATCCACCCTCCACATCCAGGACTACCTGGGCCCAGTTGTCTGTATGCAAGACCTGGATAAGGGCTAACAGGTCTGCATATAATTTATAGCCTTTCAAGGTAGACCATAGTTGCTCCCTGCTTACAAGATCAAATGCTGCGCGGAAGTCCACAAAGCAGCAAAACAGGTTACCCCTTTGCTCTATGGACTTCCGCGCTACCACCCAGAGGGCAAAGCAATGATCCACAGTTGAATGACCTTCTTTAAAACCCCCCTGTTCAGGAGGTACTATACCATTTTCTTCAGCCCAATCTTTTAGCAACCCCAAAAAAATTTTAGAGAACACTTTTTCCCCAATGTCCAAGAGATTTATCAGGCGGTAGTTTTTGGGGGAGTTTACATCACCTTTTTTGTGTATGGGTCTAATGATAGCCCCTTTCCAGCTATCTGGTAATGTTCCTGTTTTTAGTATACTTAAGAACGTCTTTGCAAACAAATTGGCCCACCAATCTATATTTGTTTTTATAATAATGGCGGGTAAATTGTCTGGGCCAGCAGCTCGTGTTAAATTTAAGGTCGCTATCACGATTTTGATGTGACCTAGGGAGAACTGCTCCATTACTTCTTCCCTCACTCCTGGCCAACTAGATGGTTGTAATGCCTCCCTCCTTGGCCAATTGCCATAGATCTCCTCAAGGTAAATTACCCACTTGTCCTCTGGAACAGAACAGTGCATGGACCCTGATATTTTCCCTGTACATTCCTGTATCAATTTCCAGAAGCCTTTGACAGACCAAGTCGAAAATCGAAATGCTGTAGTTTTTTTCCTTAAAGCCTGCAGGCGGTGTATGGAAAATGTAGAGCAAAGATATGACTAAATTGAGAACTGACAGAATAATTTGAGATCAGCAGTGGTGGGCATCATAGTTCATCTCTCTTCATTGCATTATGATTCATTTATTGTGACTCTTGCACTGTTAAGCAGCCAAGCTAGAGAAACTCTGTCAATAGGAGCTTGGAATTGTTTAAATATTCTCTAATGAGACAGTGTGCATATCACATCGGCTACAAAGTCTGTTTTGGTGAGATCAAGACCCTGACCTTGAGCCTGGCCACAGATGACAAAGAAGCAAACAAGCTACACCGGGAGTTAAAATGACTAAGAAAAGTGAATATGTGTCTGAGAAGAAATTTGCTAGGATGTATAGAAAAGCAGAAAGACCTTTGGAAAGAAGGATGTTCCTCCCTTTAACGTTCATTTCACTTTTGACATTCATGTATAGGATACATATGATCAAAACTGACCACCCTCCCCAAGTTTCAACAATCACTTTATGGCGACCCAATTAGTATTTTTAAAATGGCAGATATGAACCTTTACTAAAACATGTGGGTTGGATACATGTAGAAAGAAGTTGGCCAATATGTTACTGAGCTTGGTGCGAGTGTCTCATCAAATCAGTGGCCAAACGCCATACGTAAATGCAAATCTTATTGGCTAATAAAGAGAAGCAAACAATGTTTACTTAAGTCTGTGGGTATACATTCTAATACTGTGATCCATCTAACCAGTGCCTGCAATATTTATAGCTCCTCCATTTAAATGTGAAATTTGCGAAGTAAGCATCACTCTCGTTGGTCCAAGGGAGAATTGGCAAACTGGCATAGCCTGAACATAGCCTGTGTAGGAATGCTTGTGCAACAGAATATCAGACTAATACATAAACCAGGGTTCTCCAATGAGTAGCTCAGCAGCTACTGGCTGCTCGCCAGATACCTGTGGGCTTCCCTAGTAAATAAGTAGCTTTTGATTGGCTGAATAAGTCATGTTTCCAAAATTGAAAAAGATGTATTTAAAAGTAAAAGTTGTGCATTTTCACAACTGATTTTTTTTTGTAACATCATTTTTATTGCAGTACCAAAGTTTCGTACATACAGTAGAAAGATGAATATTAAATCAATACAGTGTGTTGATGCACAATTGTTCAACGGCCACTATTACACAGCCCGTATGCCCCCATCCAGAAGGTCGGGCTGCGGCAGTAGTATGTCCAGCTCCTGCATCTTCTTTCGATTCCCATTGATTGAAACCACAGGAGGACGTGGACCGCTTTTAAATTTTCGCCCCTCCCCCTCCCTTTATCAACAACCCCTCCGAACTCCCCAACATCTTCCCCATGGCTGTGCTATAGTGGAATCCTAGAAAATGTAAGTTCCGGTATGTGCAAGAAGGAATGTGACATTCGCTAAGGGTGTGTTCCTGGCGTGCTAGTGGGGTCATCTACATCGGAGTCCGTGTCTCCTCCCTCCTCCTCTCCAGTACCATCTCGGAGTGCCTGCACTAGAGTCTCCCATGCTGTCGCCCTCTCCAAGGCTTTCTCATCCGCAGCCCTTCTAGCCAGTTGATATCGCAAAGTACTTTCACTCGCCGGCCACTTTAGGCATTCATTATACCAACGCTTATACGTGGGCCCTTTTTTAGACTTCCAATTCCTGGTGATTTCCCTCTTCGCTAATATCAATCCCATATCTATAAACTTGCTGGTTGTCTTATTTTTAGGCGTGTGAGGAAACCAGTGTAGCACTCCCACCGCTTTAGTATATTGTAGCTCTCTATCCGTGGCGTTGTTCAGTGCTCTCCCAATCCCCTGCCAATAATCCCTCAACTGGGGGCAGTCCCAGAGCATATGACCCAAGTCTGCCTCCGGTGTATTGCATCTAGGGCAGGCCGCCTGTTCCACCCCAAAATACTGCTTCAGTTTCCCTGGTGTAAGATACCCCCTATGAAGAATGTAGAAGTGTATAAGTTGGAATCTGGCGTTTCTCGTGCTCTTTCGCGCCCTACGCAGCAGTTGACCCCAGGTGGCGTCGGAGATCTCCATTTGGAGGTCCAGTTCCCATTTATCTTTCAGGGCAGTGAGCGGCTGCAGGGTTTCCCGTAACATTCAGGAATAACGACAGGTCACTGCCTTAAAAGTTCCCGCCGCCATCATCGTGTTTTGGCAGGCCATAGAAGTAGCAAGTTCCTGCAGCCCTTCGCCCCAGTGCTCTTGCATGGCTCCAGTCACTGCCGCGTGCAATAGATAATCTCCCCTGGGCAAGTCGAATCGGTCCTGCAGAGCCCGGAACGGAAGCAATGCCCCGTCCTCATAGAGGTCGCCCAACATCTGTAGCCCAGCCTCTTCCTAACCCTGCAGTCTCGACCAATCCCTGCCATGAGGTAGGGCCGTGATCATGCCCAGCGGAATCTCCGGTGCATACATTCGCCGGATTCCCGCCCGTCTACGCGCCCGGTTCCAGCAAAGCCGAAACGTCTGTTCCTCCACCGTCAGGTCTCTGACGAGCAGTCTTTGATGAAGGGTAACATACGCAAGCACATGACGAGGGGGGGCCCTCGTCTCTACCTTGGTCTGGGCCACGGTAGACCCTCGCGACCGCCTGGGTAAAGGTTTGCCGCTGTGCCGCCAGGTAATAGCACTCAAAATCAGGAACTGCCATACCTCCCTCATCCTTGGGCCGCAAGAGGGTTTCTAGCGCTATTCGTCGCCTACCCGTACCCCAAAGAAACGCTATAACCAGCGATCTCAAATGGCGGAAGACGGAGCCGGGTATCCAAACCGGCAGGGTTCGGAAGTAATACAGCAGCCTTGCGAGCGCCACCATCTTCAGTAAGGAGACACGACCCGCCACTGAGAGTGGTAGAGTGGCCCAGAAGTCCATGCTCCCTTTCAGGGCATTAATGCAACGGGTGATATTACCATCCTGCATATCTGCTGGTGTATGGTATACATAAACCCCCAAATAGTGTAGGCAATGAGGCTCCCATCTGAGCTCCTAAGTAGTGAGAGGGCACGGTTCACCCTGTCGCAACGGGAATAGACAAGACTTGACCCAGTTGACCGTCAGGCCCGACAACCTCCCGAACAATTCAAGGAGGCGCCTCGCTCCCTCTAGTTCCTCATCTGCATTAGCCAAAAACATCAGCAGGTCGTCAGCGTACAGTGAAATAGCGTGTGGTCTGGCCCTATAGGCCAGTCCCCTATAATAGCGTCCCGATCTGGCTTCCGCTGCGAAAGGTTCCATCGCCAACGCGAATAAAAGGGGGGAAAGTGAGCATCCCTGTCTAGTGCCGCGGCGCACCGGATATTGTTCCGAGATCAGCGGACCCACTCGAACCCTCGCCGTGGCCTCCGTGTATAGCACTTTGGTCCAACTGATGTAGCCCTCCCCTAGCCCAAAACACCTCATCACTCCATATAAATAACCCCACTCTAGACTGCCGAACGCTTTCTCAATATCTATGGAGAACACTAGGGGTGTAGTCTCCTCCGACAACCGAGCGCCCAGCAGCAGAGTCAGCCTACGGACGTTGTGGGTGGTGTTCCGCGTAGGGATGATACCGGACTGGTCTTCATGAATCAGGCCTGTCATGTGGGTTAGCAATCTATTAGCCAAGATTTTACTCAGAATCTTATAGTCTGTCGTGAGCATGGATAATGGGCGATAGGAGGAGAGGTCACTACTCGCTCTACCAGGCTTCAACAGAGGAACCATAAGAGCCTCACACATGGAGTGAGGTAGTCTCCCTCTCGACTTCGCTTCGTTGTAAACTGATTGCAACTGCGGGGCTAAGTACTCCAGATATTTACTATAGAACTCGATCGGCAGACCGTCAAGCCCCGGGGTTTTATTCCGAGCCATCTGCTTCACCGCGCATCCTATTTCCCCAATCGTTATAGCGCGGCCTAGCTCCTCCGCCTCCGTTTGTTCCAGCTGTGGCAACTGCAGCCATCCCAAGGAAGGTGTCAAGCTCCTCCTCCCCGCCCACCGGCCCGCTCTTATACAGGCCCTCATAATATGTCCTGAACCTATCCAGGATCCCGGCCTGGGCGTGGCCAAGCCCGACCCCCTCCACCTCGATGGACACGATTGGAGTACCTCGCCGAAGCGGGTAGGCAAGCCAGGCCAACATAGTCCCCGCCTTATCGCCCTCCGCATGGGCCCTAGTCAGGTAGACCTTGTGATCGAAACTACGTAGTCGCTCCAACTCCACCGCCACTGCTTCCCTGGCTTTACTAACCTCCTCTTGAAGCTCGGGATGATTCGGGCGCTCCCGTTCCAACTTCCGCAACCCCCGCTCCGCACGTTCGAGGTCATCCACCAGTGTCTTGCGGGCACCCGCAGTGACCCCAATACAATGTCCTCGGACCACCACCTTAAAAGCATCCCACTCCACAGCCCTGGCGGACGTAGTGCCACTGTTCTCCTCAAAGTAATGAGTCACTCGCTCCCCCAAGGCTTCCCTAAATAACAAGTCATCTAGGGTATCTGGCTGCAATCGCCAAGTTGGGATACAAGAAACATCCACCATCCAGTTCAGGGACAGCAACAAAGGATTATGGTCAGACAATGTGCGGGCCAGGTATTCCGCACTTCCTACTGCTGCGAGCACGGGAGAAGAGCACAAAAACACATCCAGCCTGACATGTAGGTCGTGTATACTAGAATGAAATGAGTAATCCCTCGTCATGGGGTGCAGTGTTCTCCAAGCATCTCCCAGATCCCAACTCTCCTGCCAATCCAATCTTCGTTTCGCTAACCTATGTACTGGTGATGAGTGTAATGGGGGGTGGGACCTATCCAATGTGGTGTCCACTACTGAGTTAAAATCTCCTCCCATGATCATTGGGCCCGCCAAATAGCTTGCCCGAGAGTGTCGTCAGGAAGGCGGGTAAATCTACATTCGGAGCATACACACTACACAATGACACTATTCGCCCTCTGAGTCTCCCTTCTATAGCCACGAACCTGCCCTCTGGATCTTTCACTTGTTTGGTGACCTGAAGGGGAACCCCAGCACGTATCCATAATCATGGCGCCCCTTGCAAAGGCCGAATACGTTGTATTAAACAGCTGCCCCCTCCATCTCCTCTGTAGCGCCACTCCTTCTTGTTTCCTGAAGAAAGGCTATATGTACTCCCCTATGTGTCAGATAAGCATGGACCTTGTGTCTACGCATCATGGTATGGAGACCCCGCACATTCCAGGTCACACATTTTAAAGCCCCCGTATTAGCCATAACCCCCTGCATCCCCGGACACAACAATGACAGTTTCCAACCATGCGCTTATGCCAACACAATGCTGAACCCCCCCACCCTCTCCGAACAACTGAACCCCATACCCTTCCAACCCCAACCTGAGCTTCCCAAACTACTCTTGGTTCCCACCCCCCCCCCAGGACAGGCCCGCCTCGGTCAGAAGAGAACCCATCCAAACTATTGCAACTAGGTAAACCTCCCTCAAAGAAACACACTACAATTCGCAGTCTCCACTGCGATGACCTTAAGGGCCAGTAGGGCGCAGTCCGATACCGAAGGAGTTCGTCAAACCAGATTAGCCCCGCGTATCCCGCCCCGCGATCCCCTCATGATCACTCACGAAGTTCCATATTAATGTCAATCTGCATCTACGGGCACGGCATCCCAGTATCAGACCACCAAACCGTTCTCCAAAGCAAGTCTCTCAGGTAACGGTTGCATTTTTATTATTTTTAAGGGAATTTAAGAAAGCATGCCTCTCCCTCCCTCCCCCCTCCACTTTTTCTTTATACTTAAAACATTGAAGCAGTGTTGTGTGAAAAGGCACAATCCCAAATATGGAGCACTTCTTTTTAGGGTGCCCGGGCCTATTTTTGATTCCATTCTAACCCTGCTTGTAGTCCTGGTGCTCAGGAAAGGCTGGGCATACAATAATTAAGGAACTGATTACGAGCAGGCGCGCAACACCCATTGGGCTCACCGGGCTTCAGCCCCCCCACCCCCCGTCGCCTCCTCTGCCCGGGCTAAGATGACACGCACTGAAATGGTGCAAGAAGGCTGCGCATCCGATCCGAGAATGTGATTGTTTTAATGATTTCTGAGAGGCCCAGCAGCCCGAGCCAGACAGCGAGCCTCTGAAAAGTTTCAGCGAGTGAACACCCCTGCCCTGACCTCTTGTGTTTCCTTTTGAGTGGCGCAGAGGTGAAATCCTTGCCTGAAGGCAGGGATTTCACCTAAGCACTTGATGGGTTGTGAAAATGGGGTGTGAAGATGTGCACAGCAGGGGGAAGGCATGGCCAGTTAAGGTGATGCTTTTCCTTTGTAAAGGAATTTCTGCTGGCATCTTAACCCAGGGTGGGCTGTCTGTACACTTGTATAGATGTGTATTCCATACAAGTGCACAGACAGCAAACCCTGGGTTATGACGCCAGCAGGAATTAATTTACAAAGGAAAAGCTTCACCTGCACTGGCCATCCCTTTCCCCCTGCTGTCTGTGCATTTGACCCACATTGATCTACACAGTGAGACCTACGGGAGGGGCTGGATGCCAGGACACAGTGCTGCTGATCAGCCAGACTCCACAGTATAGTATCAGAAGAGTAGGCAGCAGTTTTTTTGTGTAAGTTCCAGTAACTTTAATGCATTTTTCAGCACAGCATTACCTACTGCCTGCATATCTAGGTTACTGTGAATGTTGTTCTTGACTTACATACATAGAAACGTCAAAGAGGACAGTCCCCTCCAAATATGCAAATGTAGTGTAAGTTTGTAGTGTTCATTTTTTTTTGGGGTGCTAGTGGGTAATTTTAGAGTTCAGGGTGGGTATGGGTTATGGGGTGCCAGGGGGGAATTTATGGTTCAAAGTGGGTATGGGTTATGGGGTGCCGGGGGAATTTATGGTTGAGCATGTGTATGGGTTTTGGGGTGCCAGGGGTAATTTTAGGGTTTAGGGCAGGTGTGGGTTTTCGGATGTCAGGGGGCTATTTTAGGGTTCAGGGTGGGTATGGGGTGCCAGGGGACATTTTAGGGTTCAGCGTGGGTATGTGTTTTGGTGTGCCAGGGGTAATTTTAGGTTTCAGGGCAGGTGCGGGTTTTGGGGTGTCAGGGGGCAATGTTAGGGTTCAGGGTGGGTATGGGTTATGGGGTGCCAGCGGGGAATTTATGGTTCAGGGTGGGTATGGGTTATGGGGTGCCCGGGGGGGAATTTATGGTTTAGCATGGGTATGGGGTGCCAGGGGTAATTTTAAGGTACAGGGTGGGTGTGGGTTTTGGGGTGCCATGGGATTAATTTTAGGGTTCAGCGTGGGTATGTGTTTTATAGTGCCAGGGGTAATTTTAGGGTTTAGGGCAGGTGTGGGTTTTGGGATGTCAGGGGGCTACTTTAGGGTTCAGGGTGGGTATGGGTTATGGGGTGCCAGGGGACATTTTAGGGTTCAGCGTGGGTATGTGTTTTGGTGTGCCAGGGGCAATTTTAGGGTTCAGGGTGAGTATGGGTTATGGGGTGCCAGTGGGGAATTTATGGTTCAGGGAGGGTGTGGGTTATGGGTTGCCGGGGGGCATTTATGGTTCAGCATGGGTGTGGGGTTTGGGGTGCCAGGGGTAATTTTAAGGTTCAGGGTGGGTGTGGGTTTTGAGGTGCCATGGGATTAATTTTAGGGTTCAGCATGGGTTATGGGGTGCCAGATGGGAATTTATGGTTCAGCATGGGTATGGGTTTTGGGGTGCCTGGGGTAATTTTAAGGTTCAGGGTGGGTTTGGGTTTTGGGGGGCAAGGGGGAATTTATGGTTCAGCATGGGTATGGTTTCTGGGGTGCCAGGGGTAATTTAAGGTTCAGGGCGGGTATGGGTTTGGGGGCTCCAGGGGGGTGATTTTAGGGTTCAGGGTGGTATTGGGTTTTGGGGTGCCAGGGGGTAATTTTAGGGTGTGGGGTGGGCATGGGTTTTGGGGTGCCGGGGATGGATAATTTTAGGGATAGGATGGGTATGGGTTTTGGGGTGCCAGGGGTAATTATAGATTTCAGGGCGGGTATGTGTTTTAGGGTGTGAGGGGGTTAATTTTAGGGTTCAGCGTGGGTATGTGTTTTGGTGTGCCAGGGGTAATTTTACGATTCAGGGTGAGTATGGGTTTTGGGGGGCAATGCATCAAACTAACAAAAATGTGTGCTTTAAATGTTGTCCAGTTTCAAATGCAGAATTCACCACATTGTTTTCTCAGCTTGACCTGAGCATTAACCGATCCTGATTATCTGCCATTTTAGCTCCGCCCCATTGATTTACATTAGCCACGCCCCTTCATCTGCCATGTTAGCCCCCCCCCCCCCCACCGAAATTAAGACCTAGTTGCGCCCCTGATTACGAGTGCTGTAATATCCCGTAGGCGATGGTAATTTTTGTCATATCATTATTTTTAACGTTTGTGGGGGCCCTGTAACGCTACAGTCTTCCATCTGATAACAGCCTGCTCAAAGAAGGTGAAATACCATGGCAAAAGAAATCGGTGAAGGCACAGCGACTCCTGCATGTTATTCCCCATTATCTTTTAATCCGGAGTAAAAGTCCCACCCCAGAATTCGTATTTGCAGCAATAATGGTGAATGTGCGGTGCGGGAGTTACTTCCTGATTATCAGGCCACTTGTAATCAATCATACTCGACCTCACAGTTGATTGTGTAATACTGTGGCTTTTTTGTACATTCGAGGTTGTTTTTCAAGCAGTTTTTACCCATTAAAAAAAAGTGTTTTGAAATTTGCCATGTATTATTTTGCTGCTCGAGAATAACACATATATCATTTCTTCCCATTATAATGTTGTGTTCATGGTCCGACCAGCTCGTCAATTACATTAATTGACAGCAGTTGCAGAAATGGACAAGATGCCGGCGCATTGCAATTTAACACAACCAGATGGGGGCGAACTGTTCGCTTTCAAATACCTAGCTATTCGTAAAGGCCAGGGTAATTTAAGATGGTAAAAAAAAACACATAGGTGAAGTGGCTGATAATTGGAGCTGTGGCCAGAAATGCTTACACGTTTTTTCGCGCATTGTGAGAGCTATAGCAAGCACCAGGTCACAATCAGTGCCAGCACACCAGAGAAAAAAAAATCAAACTATGGTTTATGGTGAGTCAGCATATTTAAGCGTTCTGCAGCAGGCACTATGCCGTTTTGGAGCACAAGGGGGCGCTGAAGTACTACACGGTTTAACAGTATGTTTTTACGGAGCTGTCAGTTGCACAATGTTTGATTAACTAAGTGACTGGGGTTGGGTCAGGGCGTGTATTGTGCTGGATAATGTTTCCTGGAATCAGTGTATCAGTCTTACTAGAAAAGCAAAGTTTCGCCTGCGGCTATTAAATGCTCAGAAATGTTTTAGAAGTGAACAAAAACAAACGGATCCTGCTAAGAGAGGCGCACATTCTATGCTTCTGTATTCAGAGGTCTCGAGTTACCATTCCACACCCCCCACTAGTCTGTGGAATTCGTGGCAGCGCTTAGTAAAAACAAAAGTCAGTGGCAAAAATGTTATAAATATTGTTTATATAAAAAGAAAAACACAGTACTTTTTAAGCACGGGCCTTTATGTAGAATTCTCTATGCCGTAATATGAAACCGAAAGATAGAACATTTACGTAATGTTATGTTATGACCATTTATTAAGCGCACATATCAGCCCCAAGGGTCTCGTACGTTCCTGAATCAAAACCCGACCTTGCGCTTGGCTCGTGTGATTCTGGGCAATCACTCTGCCTTTCTAAAAAAAGAAAGAAAATAAATGAAATGGAAAAGTTTCATCTATGGGGCTAAAAGAAGCGACCACATCACACCGCTGCTATCCTCCCTTCGTTGGCTTCCCATCGAGGCTAGAGCTATCTACAAGACTGCCTGTATCACACACAAAGCCTTGCACTCCTCCTCTCCTCGCTACCTGTCGAATAAACTGAAACTCTCTGGAGGCTCTAGACCATCTCGGAATACGGAAAATCTTTTGCTTGAACCCCCCACTTTCAAGAAGGAAAGATCGATGGCCCAATCCTTTTCAGGCAACGCAGTGAGAATCTGGAACTCACTCCCGCCTCAGCTCCAGACCACCTCCTCCTCTCAGGCCTTTAAACGGGACCTTAAAGCTCTCCTCCTCCAAAGACACCTCCAAGTCTAACTCACACCCTTGCCTTCGTCTGAAGGAAGACCTCCCATTACTGGAAAGTCTATTGGCCAGGCTTTTGGTACTTCCTCTCCAGGGTGTTCTGGTAGTTTAAATGTTTAGTAATACCTGTGTATGGTACCCTTTTGGAACTTGCACACGTCACTTTTGGTTTTGTAATACACTGTTTGCTATCTCACACATTTTATTTGTTTTCGATACTTGCACAAGTGCCACCATTGCCTACGTAACGTTTGTTATTGTGCTGGAGTGTCTGCCTTCTATTACAGCATTATACCTCTACTTGTATTTTGTACGTTTTTGTAACCTGCACCCTTATCACTTTTTTCTCCTATAATGCACCGATTGCTACCTCATGTATATTGGTTGCTCACCAGTGTCACTTTTGATCCATGTAACTTATTGTTTGCTTTTGTATTTTGTTCCTTTTGTATTTTGTTCCTGTATATCATTATTGGTCTTTCTGTGAAGCGCTCTGACACCTTCGGGAAAAGTCTGTGCTATATAAAATTGCATAAATAAAAATAAATAAAAAATAAATAAAATAAAGTATCTAATGTAATTTCAACCTGATGCATAGTGAAGGAATATAGAGCAGCAGTGAGTGAGCCACTCGGTAATAGGCCATCTGGAGCGTTTTCTATCTCGTCCTGGCAGGCTAGGAGTATGAGCCAGAGGTTGGGCACCAAGTAGCCCTAACACCCCCCCCCCCCCCCCACACACACACCCCCACCCTCCCCCTACCATATCTTATACAGTGACACACTGTGGTTGCTCCTTCAGTTTTAGGCCGGGCTGCTGATTGAGTGTGCCCATCATTGTGTGTGTGTGTGGGATGGGGGGGGGGGGGTGGTGGTGGGGTGGGGGGGGGGGTAGCAGGATCAAAAGGTTTGAATGCTATTGCACACCTTACACACATGAGGAGTTTAAAGTAGCTACAGATCGGTACTGGGTCAAACACATCTGTACAATAGAAGCGAATCTTGAGCGTGATGTATAAGAACCAACCTGTAACCTCAGGCCGGGAGTGCTGTGGCTTTATCACACACGCTGCACAGGAAGAAAAGCGACTGGATTGCCTGCAAAGCTGGAGGCATCTGCCATTTGTAGCTTAAAGAATACCACCGAGTTCCAAGTCTTCTGTAATAAGAAAAGTGTCGCTGTCGATTTTTAGCAGGTGCGTCCCTTAAGCACCATTCTCTGATTGTCATTCGAGCAGGCCCTTAGAACATGGGAATTGCTATTACCACAGCCAAGGCTTTAAGTGGGCCGGGTCTCACCAGTGCTGAACACCGGCAGTGGTTTTTAAGGGGGCCTCGAAACGGGTCTCTATGGGCCTCTGTTTTGTGCCCTGACACAGGCGATCCTTTTTTCCCGGACTGCAGTGACAGCAGGCACATCATATGCGCGTGCTCACACCTCACAAGAGGAGCGTTGTAGGGGAGTGGAAAACTTTTTTATAGAGTAATTTTCTCTCTGGATTTCCCTTCTCTTTTTGAAACTCAGGAGCAGCAACATTGTCGAGGTCACCCGGGCTTTAAGTGCAATATTTTCAATATTATATACAGCCATAGTTGCTGCTTATTTATCCTATGCAAACGGCCAACCATTGACAAAGCCAAAAGTCCTGGCTTGTAGGTAAGATGTTACTTGGTCCATCACATAGGTGGATACAATGACAGAAACAGCAAAATACAAGTCAGACTGCACACTATGCTAAGCACAGATTTTTTTTAACTTACGTGTTTTAAGCCACACCCTTAATTACAGTGACCACGCCCCTTTGTGAGAACCCCCCCCCCCCCCCCCCTCCCCTAGTTTGTTCATCTCACTTAAAGCCCTGACAACATCTACTAAGTTTCGAGTTTGCCTGTGTGTGGCAGATCTGTGCTTTCGATCTGCTTATGGTTCTCATTTCAATGTCTTAATTGGGACAATTTGCGTGGCACTTTGACAAGTAGAAGAAAGCAATTATGATAATTAATTATATTAAATATAGTAGATAGCAATGACAATGTAATTATGTTAAATATAGATGTTGACTCCCTTTTGTTCAATAAAATGATCCAGAAACATCCTCAAAACAGCAGAAAATGCAACTTGCTCTGGCTGAAGGTATTGGTCATGCAAGGTGACGAGAACCCCTTCTGACCCGGACATCAATTGAGCAGGGTTCAAGCCTGATCCAAGCAGCAGGAACCTTTTGGCTTCTTTCCAACAGTCTGTCGGTCCCCATTTAACTCTAATTAAGTCATTTCATATTTTGCAAGACACACCTTCGAAGATCTCACAGCGCAAACATGTTATTATCGACATATCTGCAACCAGCCCTGACACAGCCAACATTGAAACAACCAGCAACACCTGCGGGAAATACCACCCACCTTCCATCCTAACGATATTGGCTGTTTTTTCCCCAACCTCATGATGTATACAAAGCAGTCTGAAGCATCCCGTTTACTTGCTGCAACATGCTGCAGTTCCATAAAGAAAAGCACACTTGATGTGAGCAATCAAGGTCGGAGGGCCCCAAAGCAATCAGAAGGTAACAACTGGTGGCTTTCACCTCTGGTGACCCAGTGGTGGTCAGAGTCCTCTGCTTATCCCAAAGTGGGAGCTAAGTCCCTCATCTTAGCACTTCACTCTTGTGGTGCTGAGGAAGGGTGGTCCAAGGGTTAGTCAGGGAACCTGCTATGGGCTAGAAACTCAGTACACCACAAACAACACCTAAGAAATGTCTACATGTACTCTGGATCCTGCCAGAAGCATATTGAAAGATCTATGCACCAGCAAGCCCTAACGCCTAAAGTCCCAATAATGTTCTGTGTGCCTGGCATAACATAAGGGGTGCTCCGATTTAAAAAAAAAAAAAAAAAAAGGCTATTTACTTTTAGTGAAATGCAAAAAATCCCTTCCGACATAATGACGCTCAGCATTGAAAACCTTTCAAAATAGTATCAGTTTCGTTGCTAAACCATATGCAATGGTGTTTGTCTTTCATTTGCGCATGTCAGTGAAGCATTAGATTGTGAATATTTCAGTATCAGAGTCCTATTTCTATGTTTCATCAAGATTGACAAACAGTCACAACATAGCATCAAAGATCTGCACATGCCAGAGCCTCTGAATAAAAGTCACAGCTCCAGGAGTGCTTGGAACTGTAGAATCCTATCACAGGGTCACTGTCTGGTTTTTGCCACATTAACTATCCCAAAAGCCTACAAAGTTCGCTGGTGGAATTCTCCAGCTATCAGCAGTGGTCTTTTTAGCGCCTCCTGGACTCCAAATTTGTGGATTTTTTTGAGGTGTTATTTGAGGGTTTAAATCTCTTTATTGTTTTTTTTTATAATAACACGATACACAATAATCCGCCTTCACCCAGTGTCCGGCGGTGATTCAGCTTTAAATAGACAGTGTGCATCATTTAATAGCAATAGAGATCAGTAGGAGCGAGAAGATAGAAGAAGGCCAAGCCAGAGAGGCGGTGGGGGGCAGGCGAGGGTGGTGTTGACGGGTGTCTAGGCTTCTAACAGATCATCTATGTATTAGTGATCAGCAGCTGGGGTCTGTGCCCTTAAGCGTAACATTCGTAGGTATTGGGGACACAACAGTTCGCGAAATTCCTCTGACAGATACTGTATGCAGGAGTGCCATATTTTATCAAAGCGTGGCAATTGTTGTGTGGTTATTTGCAGTTAGCTTCTCCATACCCTATATGTCCCAAACTTTATGTAGCCAATCCAAGTGAGTTGGCACAACTTCCTTACCCCCCCTAGCGAGTAAGATTTTTTTTGCTGCTCTGCCTCAGTGTGATCGCAGCAGGTGTGTGAGGGGGTTGTGAAGACCTAGGCTCGGGAATTTGGGTATATCTGTTTGAAACATGGTGTTTACTGCTTCTAGGACCTTGAACCAAAAGGGTTCTGGTTAAAGAGACTGCTATAGGATGTGTGTAGGAGTACCCTGATGCCCACAGTGATGCCAGCACTGTCCATCTCCCAAGTGGTCCCACGCAGCTATCTTGGCCGGGGTATGATACCAGTAATTGGCAATCTTTAGGAGCATTTGTTTACTAGTTGTGTTTAGTGCTTAGGAATGCGCCTGGTGAAGGATGTTGTTCCATTCCTTGTCTGTGAAAGTATGTTTGCACTATCTCTCTCACATCGGGCATGGGCCGGTGAGGCAAGGGGGCGGAGCAGTTTTACGAAAATGGAGTACGTGTCCGAGAGTAATTCTAATTTAATTTCTAATTTAAAACATTTGTAGAGCGCAACGTTCACCGAGCGGTTTCTTGGCGCTAACAGGGTCCGAGTTACTGAGGGTTGCAGGGGTGAGCGAGTTTATGAAGGGAAGGCCTGTCTAAACAAGAACGTCTTGAGGTCTTTTCGAAAAGAGCCATAGTGTGTGGCAAAACGTAAGTGATCAGGCAGAGAATTCCAGAAAGCAGGGGCCAAGGTAGAGAAATTGGCACCACCCCACTTTTTTCGCTTAAAGCGTGGGGTTTGAAGGAAAGCTTTGGAGGAAGACCGGAGTTCTCTGGAGGGAACATATTCGCTTATCAGCGAGGAAATGAAGGCCGGGGCCGTGCCTTGCCGGGCCTGGAAGGTCATACAGGCGGTCTTAAATAGGGAGCGCTCCCTGATAGGCAGCCAGTGGAGCTCCCTGAGAAGGGGGGAGGAGTGATGGTAGCGTGGGAGACCGTAGATAAGCCGGGCCGCGTGGTTCTGCACCACCTGGAGCCTCCGTAAGCTGTATGCCGGAATGCCATTATAGAGGGCATTAGCATAATCCAGCCGCGAGATTACCAATGCGGCCATAATCAATTTGAGAGCCTGGGGGGAAAAAAAACGGGAAACAGTACGGATTGTTCGAAGGGTGAGGAAGCAGGAGGAGACAACGGAACTGATTTGGGAATGAAGAGTGAGGTGACTGTTCACTTTCACTCCCAGTGTTTTTACTGTGACTGAAGGGGTAGGGGCGGGACCAAGAGTGGGGGGCCAAAAGTGGGGGTTCCAGGGACTGGATGAACCACCAGTGAGAACCAACTCGGTCTTCTCCGGGTTTAATTTGAGGTGGTTGTGGTTCATCCAATCCCTGATGAAAATCATAATGGACTGAAAATTGGAAACGGAGAGAGAGGAAGAAGAAAGGTCGAAGATGAGCTGGAGGTCATCTGCATAGTTAAATACAGTGACCTCCAGCTGCTGAAGAGCAAAAATAAGAGGAGAGATATAAAGGTTGAATAGTAAAGGAGAAAGAGAAGAGCCCTGGGGGACACCACAGGTGACGGGGAGTGGGGTGGTCGTGAAGGCTCCCAGCCGAACTGCCTGGGTACGGTCCCTCAGAAAGGAGGAGAGCCAAACCAGGGCTGTTCCCTGGATTCCGGCCGCCCTGACACGGGACAAAAGGATGTTGTGGTCAACCGTGTCAAAAGCGGCGGAGAGATCCAGGAGCACCAGCGCCTGGTGTTGGTTATGATCCATTCCCTTCCTGAGTTCGTCTAGGACCGATACCACGACAGATTCGGTCGAGTGCCTGGGACGAAAGCCAGCCTGGCGGGAAGCCAGTCCCCCATTTGCCTCTACGTGGGCACTGAGTACCGTGGTGACGTGGCGCTCTAGTACCTTGGCCAAGTAGGGCAGTAAGGAAATGGGGCGATAATTGGCTGAGATGGATGGATCCGCGCCAGGCTTCTTCAGTATAGGCACTATGGTAGCAGATTTAAGTGCAGGTATCAAGACTCCCTGGGCCAAAGAGTTATTCAGGAAAGTGACGGGGGGTTCAGGGCAAGAGGAATATATTTGTTGCAGAATGCGTGCAGGACAGACATCTGCAGGGGAGCCCGATTTAACCTTAGGGAGAATCTCCAAGAAAGCTTCCTGGGTAAGGGGGGGAATAGAGGTAAGACGACATGGGACGGTCGGAGGGGGAGGATCGACAAGGGCAGATGAAGCGGGAGGGATATTGGCCTTGATGGTAACAATCTTATCTCGGAAATAAGAATTGAGTTGGGCACATAAAGACTGGGATGGAGGGATTTGGGGTGTGGCTCTGTCAGAGAAGGCTAAATCATTCACTATGTTGAAGATCTCCCTGGGCTTGTTTTCAGCTGACGTGATTTTGGCAGAGAAATGGGCGGTTTTGGCATCAAGGATTGCCGTTTTATATTTGGCAAGTGTAGAGAGGTAGAGGGTTTTTAATACAGGACAATAGTCCTTCCTCCAATGTCTCTCTGCTTGACGGACGGTCAATTTGAGTTCTTTTAAGTTGCCATCAAACCATCTATTTGAATCCTTGGGTCGACGGATGGAGATACGGCGCAAGGGGGCTTCAGAGTCACAGCCTCTAGCTAGCCAGGCATTAATTGCCTATGCTTGAGAGTTTGACGAGAGGTCAGCGAGGGTCGGGGTGGAATTCCGGAGCAGGGAGGTCAAAGCAGGGAAGTCAACTCTGTTCCAATTTCTGGCCCATGTGTTTTTGGCGCGTGGGTTTTTAGGCACTGGTTCAGTAGAGATGAAAAAGGAAATGAGGGCATGATCCGACCAGGGGCAGGGGGAAACAGTCACCGGGGAGATTGGGAGGTTGAGAGACCATACCTGGTCGAGAATGTGACCGTGAGAGTGGGTGGGAACCGAATTATGCGACACAAAGTTCAGGGAGAGAAGAGATTCTGTGAATTCTTTCGAAGTGGCGCACTCGGAAGGATCGGAAGGCCAATAGTTAAAATCACCGAGGACCAGGACTGAAGCGTAATTGACCACCAGGGTGGCCAGTAAGTCCTGGAACGCAGGTAGGAATAGGGGCGAGGGCTGGGGTGGGCGATACAATGTGCAGAAGTCCATGAGTCTACCTGCATCAAATAAGTCACCTATCGCTTTAAGTTGGCCTCTTGCCAGGCCCTAAACGCTACCCAGGAGACTGCTTTGTGGAAGTCTGGGTTTCCTATCCGGGGTGTCAGTGAGGTTGGAGTGGAGAGACCATATCGCTGCTGTACCCAGTCCCACGCCTCAACCATGGCCAGCACAATTGGGGAAACATACACATCCTTTCGATCTAAGTGTTTTTGGCAACCATGGTTTCTTCCAAATATGAGTGGCCGCTATAGCCTGTTCGATAAAAAAAAAACAGTGTTTTTCAGTAAGTGTACGTGACCATTATACCATGGAGCGGAGTTGCTCCACCTGGTAGTAGCAATGCAGATTCGGGATGCCCAAGCCTCCTACAGACAGGGGGAGGTAAGCACGGGCCCTGGCTATCCGCGCTCGATTGCCTTCCCAGATGAAATCTCACATGAGTGATTGTATCCTGTCTAGGACCCGTGGAGGGGGCTGGAGAGGCAATGTTTGCATGACGTGTAGGAGCTTAGGGAGGAGCGCCATTTTTACCGCCGCCAGCCGCCCCAGTCATGAAACTTGTGGGCATTCCACTTCATGAGGTTGTTCCTTACAAGCTTAAGAGGGTAATTTATTTGTAGGCGGAGGTGGCTATAAGTGTGGGGTGTATTCATAGTGCTAGACATGGTATGACACACTCTGCCCACTGGTATGTGTGTTGGCACAAAAGTCGAGTGTGCTCTGTCTCCAGGATGGTCAGACCAAGTAGCAGGGATTTCTGAGGAATCATTTTAAACCCTGAAGCTGCCCAAGATGCACTCAGCTCATTCGAAGCGGCCTCCAATGAGGCATTCGGGTCGGTGAGAGTCAAGAGTACATCATACGCATAAAGCACTATCTTATATTCCCGTCCCCCCCATTGCAATGCCAGAGGTATGCTGGTTGGACCTTATTCTATCCACAATTGGCTCCATATAGAGCACAAAAAGCAAGGGGACAGAGGGTAACCCTGTCTGTTCCCTCGCTCTATAGGAAAAGATGACAACCTTAATCCGTTCACCGTATATTTGCTTGTGGAGCAGTGGATCTAGCTGCAAAGTCATGGCCCAAAGCTCCAGCACACTGTTGAATGCATTCTCGGCATCGATGGTTAGCACTAGAGCTGGTGTCTGCGAACAATGTATTTTATCCAGGAGGTGGCACAGTCTTTTTGTGTTGTCACTACACGCTCGTTCTAGAATAAATCCTGCATGGTCAGAGTCGACCAATCCTTGTACATAGTGGGCGAGCTTGTGTGCTAGAATACTGGTGATGATTTTCACACCAAAATTAAGGGGGAGATCGGTCGATACGATGAACAGTCTTTAGGATCTTTCTGTGGTTTCGGGATCACTGTGAAAGTCGCCTGGAGCATCGAATCCGGTACCCCCCTTCCCCATTCAGCAAGTTATATAGTCTCGCTAAGATTGGGGCTATCAGTGAACCAAAATGTTTGTTGAAATCCATTTCATAACAGTCCAGGCCCGATGCCTTGTTAGGTAGTAACCTCTGTAATGCAAGGGGGACCTCCTATGCGGTGATGTCCCTTTTCAGCATCTGAAAGGTGGACCTTTCCGCTGCCGATGGGAATACCAACGCCAAATAGGTCTCTGTATCCACATCTCGAAGTGGCTAGGCCTGGTAGAGATTCCGATAGAAATCCCGGAACGCATTGGCTATGTCCGCATCAGAGGAGCACATGGATCTATCTGCGCCTCGTATCTCAGAAACTCTTCCATCTGCTGCCTGTGCTTAAAGATGGTGTGCCAACATGCACCATGCCTTATTTCCCACAGCACAGTATTTCTTGCGTATTCTAAGAAGGGCGTACTCATCTCTTTCCAGGTCTATTGCGTGCAACTGCTTCCTTGCCGCAGTCAGTTGGCCGTGGGTTGGCCTCGAACCTGACCATACATGACTAATACCAAATCTTTAATCTGGTTTTCCAACTGGCGACATTTCTCCTTTCGTTCTGTGTTGAATCCTGCAGATATACCCAAGAAGTGTCCTCTCAGGACCACCTTGAAAGTTTCCCACAGTGTGTTAATGGACGTCCTAGAAATATCGTTATGTTCTAGGTAGGAGTGAAGTGTCTGTCCTTATTTTATCGTTTGTCAGGAGTTTTGTGTTTTTATTTACCAATAGTGGAGGGGGTGGGTGTCTGTCCTCCAAGGTTAAACAGAAAGATGAGGGGGGAGTGGTCTGAGAGTGATGCCGCCCCAATTTCCGCCGAGAGAGTGTCGCAAGTGATCCTTGGTGTTGTGAGGAAATAATCTTTACGGGCATACGTCTGATGAGATGCAGAGAAAAATGTGTAGAGTACCGCCATGGGGTGTGTATGTCTCCATATATCTGTAAATCATGCTTCGCTTAACCATTGTATAGTGCCCTGTGTCATTCCCCCATCCTGTGCCATCCTCGGAGCAGATCTGTCTCTGTTAGCGTCCATTACTATGCTAAAATCTACTCCCACCATTATTTCCTTGTCTGGAGAGGTTAGTAACTGAACCAGTGTTTCACTAAGAAATGCTTTCTGCCTCTCATTCGGGGAATATATTGTGGTGTTTGTGAATCTGGCACCTCGTAGTGTAACTTGCAACACCAACAACCTGCCTGGAACCTCCATAAGAACCCGCTCCACCTTCCCAGCAAAGTGAGTCACACGCAAAATCATTACCCCACCCTTTTTGGAAGAACCTGAGGAGAAATACTGCAGATCAAACCTGCAGGATTGTAGTCTCGGCCAGTCACTTTCGAGAAGGTGGGTTTCTTGTAGCATACATACATCACATTTGAGTCCTTAAGGAAGACAAGAACCGCCAGCCTCTTAGCAGGGGCATTAAGGCCTCGGACATTGTGGCTAAGCAGGGACACCACCATGGATACTTATTCGGAGCAGCCTATCTTTCTTCCGCCGCTGCCCACACCCACCATACCTCCCGCCTCCCCCACCCACCATACCTCCCGCCTCCCCCCTCCCCCGGGTACAGACTCGGGCTAGAGACAGACATTCTGGGAGTGAGGGAAAAAATCTAAGGGAGAGAGATACAGATATAGAGCAGTATTAGTAGCTCAAAGAACTTCCCCAACTGGGGACTCTCAAAGGGTAGGAGTAACTGGGGTCCATGTCACCGGTGAACACAATCACCATTGAGCATCAACAAGATGGAGCCCCTCCAGAGTTGTCGCTTGCGCCTGGCCGAGGAAGCGAACGTCTGAGCTCTTCTTAGGTATTTCCCATTGGCCAGGTGAAAGGGACTATGTTGATAAAATGGGGATCAGTTCTTCTCTGCCTGTCCTCTGTGGCGTTCCTCGCCGTCCAGCCGTCTGTCTTTCTGCTGGAGCTAATGGAGTAACCTTGAACACTCCTCCTGGCTGCCAGCCTTGGTGGATTTGCTCAAGGTTTTCTCCTTCGCCACGAAGAGCAGTAGGAGCCCTGGTTTCCTTTCTCTGACCTCCGAACGGATAACCCAGATGGGCCTTCCTGTCCAATCTCTTGGATGCCTGGCAAGTTTTGAGACTCTTCCAGTGTACAAACCATCCATACCTCCTCCTTCCACACAAACTGGAGGCAACAGGGACTGCGCTGAACTTTCTGGAGCTGCTGGAAGTCTGTGAGATGCTTAAGGGCTCTGCAACATTAAAGCATGATTGGCGAGAGGTCCTGGTGCAGCCAGATCCGAAGGCTCTCAAATTCAATATCTTTTAAATCTCGCGCTGCCATCATAATTACTCCTTCTGCCGGTAGTAGTGTAGGCAGGTGAGTATATCCTGTGTTTGGCCTGGTCTTGCTGCTGGCCTGCACGCTCTATACATGCAATCAAGGTCAAGGATGATGTCCTGAACCTGCAATGATCGCGCAACATGTTTGAAGAGGCGAACAACAAAGTCCTCCAGGTTGCCAGTGACTGCGGTGCGGGCCAACCTTTAAGAAGGGCGCCGAAGATATTGAGGTCAGATCCTTTCCATGTTCCCCAGTGAATGGCAGGAATGGATTACCAAAGGGCCAGGCACGCTCCCTGCCCTGACCCCAGTGTACCCCCGTGTACTTGTCCGGTCACTTGGACCTTGTCAGGCCGGGGCCTCCACCACCGCCTGCCCTCATCACTGGCGGCCATCCCGGAAGTTAGGGCCTCGGCTTCGGCTTCTCACCCCCACCAGCTGAGCGCCGGCCCACAGCTCCTGGCCTCCACGACCCCTGTCCCGCCAACACAGCCGGCCCTACTCACAGTTTCGAATCGGGGGGCGTGGTCACCATTCGCCTCCATGCATTGCCAATGGGGCCGAAAGATGCTGCGGGGGCTGCCGGGCAGGGGCAAAAGTCACTCCCAAGGTCTGGCCGCGCACTCCCACCCCTCTTCCTCCTCTGCATCGGAGACCACGTGGCTGTGAACTCCACTTCCTCAGGCGCCCTGGGCCACAAGACACCTCGGGCAACTGGCAAACCATCTCAGGGGTGCCGCCTCCACCGCAACAAGGGTTTGTGGCCTGATTGTCTGATGGAGCTCCGATGGCAACGTCTTACTCTGCCACCATCTTGGATATGCCCCCAGAGGAGCTTTTTTTCAGACTGGTCCGTGTGCTGCACAGAGCTGCAGGTACCTGCTCCCCATCTCTTTGCGGCTCCTTGGCCTGGACTCTTTCAGCAGCAGCACTCTGGCGGGCTTAAGGCAGGCTATAATGTAAATCCCAGGTTCTCTCCTTCAGAGGCTCCTGGTAGTCTATCATCGACTGTCTCCTAGAGAAAGTAAAAAAGGCCAGTGAGACTGGCCCTGGAAACAGGTTCCAACAGAGTCCCAGGAATTGCAAGCCTGGAGTCCTCTCCAGCCAGTCCGCATGGCGGGTCTTCCTTTCCTTTCTTCTGGAGTTCTATCTACTCTCTCAATCTGTGGCATTGTGCAGGTGTAAAAGTGGAGGTAGAGACTTTTAGAAGCCACTGTCTCCACCTAATCCAAACATGACACATCACCCTTCTACCCCTCATGAGCACTCCCTGGAGCAGTCCACAGGCTGGTCCACCCTTTTGCTCAACAGTTTTGGTATTTTCAAAATAGAAGCAAGAGCTCTACCGGCGTCTTAGTTCTGCATCCAACTGACATTCCAGAGCTGGCTTCTTCCCTCCAAGATTTCAAAGTGACTGTGAATTTGGAGAGTTTATAACCGGAGGGCTGCCTGGGCCCTCACTGTCCCTGTGAGAAGGACATGCCCTGGCTTTTCAGAGGATTGTTAGTTAATTACCCTATGTATATTTCACCCATATACCCTTCCTCTACTAGGAAACTTCTCTAAATGGATCTATTTTACTGGGTTGGGTTTACTATGGCCATTAGAGTAATTAACTTAGCCCATCAGGAAAGTTTAAAGCCAAAATCTCAGTAAGGGATGGCTTAAGTAAATATTCAGAAGCAAAAGTACCCGAATGAGCGTGCATATCATCAAATGAATATTTTACTTGCACTCCTGACTTATATAAAAATTGAAAAAAAATCGGTTGATCGCCGGTCTGTGTTGAACATAAGCAGACTTAATATCTGTACAGTTTTCACTCAGAGTGAAATAAAATAATATGCTACAGACTTACAGTAAAGCACTAAAGTTGTATACTGGAGAAATAAAGAAGCACAACTTTTCTTTTGATCATATAGTTGAATTAGAAATCAGCAAGGGTATAGAGCATTTTTCTTTGTATCTCAGGAACAAGTTTCTCCATGCTGACTAGGGTGATTCAGGCGAAAACTCATACCATCCACCACCTACGGAAGCGAAGCCATGAGAGGAAGGGATGCAGAAACATTGGGTGGCACCATAGTAAGCGGGCTATGAATGATTTATGGGCTACCAAGATACTCCTCCCCGCACAATTGAGATTATAGTTCAGGATACAGAGACAAGAGCTAGCCCGTAAAAGAGCATATATTAAAAGCTGGTAAAAAATTAGAAAGGGGGAGCAGAAACACCAGACGCCTACATATGGAAAGAACTGCAAGTTAAGGAGGCATGCCCAGCTAGAAGCTACCTGGAAAACTCACTCAATCAATTAGGCCTACGAGACCTCTAGGAGACATCAGGGACTTGCGCGAGCTTTGAAAAATTAGTTACCAGCATTGTTAAGAGAGTCCCTTATACAAGACAAAGCCACCTTCTCCGAGCGAGCACACTGCTGGTTCCCCATTCAGACCTATATCAGAGCTTCACCTCAAATATACCTTCATATTGGCTTTTCCAAAACCACCAAAGAGAAGTTCCTGAAATTCCGCCTAGGTATATTAGCATCTGCGTATACCACTTGCCTGTCGTCTCTGCAGGGAAAGGGAGGAGGATGTTCTGCACCTCCTAACTCTCTGCAGGGAACTATTGTGGGAGCACCAAGTGCTACATAGACCACTTTTCAATAGAAAAAATATACGGTCCTGCAGACAAGCAGTGCTAGCAAGCTTCTCCGGCAAGGATGTCCAGCTGAGCTGCCGTTTGGTAAAGTTTCTAACCACTGTGGATACAAGAATAAAAAGACAAACTAATCAACAAATGGTTGCATAACGAGACAATCAAATAATCCTGAAGGTGACTCTGGGCGGATGCGGCCAATATCAAAAACGCAGCAGATGGGCTGATCGTGTAACAAACTAAATACGACTGCAACTGTTGGTTTTAGCTACACTTGAAACACGTCCACTTCGGATTCTCCGAATTAAACGTTCAAAAGTGACCCTGGTAGACGAGATCTCTAACAGATGATCCGATCAAGTTATAAACTAAAAAGCTACAGCAATCTTTGGGCTTTAACTGTACTGAAAGTTCTCTTATCCGCGATCTTTGCACACAAAACTTACACTATCTAGCTAGGGATTCGGAACCACAATACCCTAGTGAGGTCATTTTGAAAATGTTAGCGAATATCTCTCCGATTTTTATATGCGAATCCAGGGTGTTGTAAAATCAGATAATCTGATTTCTTGCCTTTTATTCGTGTTTTTTAAAGTAAATTAGTGAAGTGGTTTTAATTAATCATGCAAATAAAGTATGTTGTTGTCATGGTCCTGACATGGAGAAAAAAACTGATGATAAAGTGGTGAATTGGACAGTTTTTTTTTTCTTCTACATTTTCACAACATTTTGCAGTGCTAATTTGAAAAATGGCAAATGGGCAGTTTCCTTGACAAAAACATGCCTGAAAGTGTATCCAGTGCAAAGCCTTTTATTCCAACTGTGCTGCTGCAGTCATTATTTTAAAAAGTAGGCATTGGTAGTTATCACTCAAATCCGTTTTAACCCGTTGCATGCTCATGACAAGCTCATCACAGCTGTTGGAACGTTCGCACACGGAGATAATTATCCCGCTGTGCTGAACGTTCTAAAATGGGTGTGGCTCTGCTCATCAAGAGTGCAGCTCCGCTGTGCCTCATGACGAGCCGAGCTTGTCACCAGCACGGTGGCGCCGCGCGCGGCCCCCGTACCCCCACACAGGAAGTGAAAAACCCCTGCAGGGAAGGGGCTAACAAGTTTGTAGTGAATGATTTACAATTAAAGAAACTCGCTCACAGCAGTGATTCAACGAGGCATTTCAAAATCAAAAAACCTTTGTGGGAATATACGGGTCAGTAATGACTTCCTTACTAGCACATTGCTCTACTGAGATTGTGGTTTAGTATAGTACCTGCAACCATTGAGTTTTTCCATCAGCAAAACCATTGTAACCTAGTACATTAGTTCAATTGAATGTGAACCATGTCTTCAGTTCTCAGGCTGCATTATGTTGTTAAATGGATGTTCAACACTGGACTGTCCAATTCTCAATAAAGTAATCTGCAACTCATTATCAGAAGCTGATAATGTATATACCTTGGGTGAACGACATGTGGCGTTGGCCCAGCCACGACTGTAACTTGGGAACCCCAGGTCATAGACTGCCCCTCACCCCACAAGGCCAACTACCGAATGTGATCCAAAATCTCAACATTTTAGTCAATTGGCTAACATTAGAAAATCTTCCTGAAACAGGCACTTCTATATTAAGAACAAGGAACCCCTTCTGGAGTGAACAATTACTTACCAAGTGTGCTGTCCATGCATGCAACTAGCATTGAAAAGTTATCTGTCTGACGTAAAACTAGTGAAATCTAGCCTGCTTTGTTTGGCCTCGTGTCAAACATAGCTGCCACGGGACCACGCGTCATGTGTAACTCTTTCCAGTCCTGGCCTTTTTTCAAAAGCACTTTACATTCGAGAACACCCTGTTACTTCTGAGCCGAAAAAGGGCATTGTGCTTTTTATGCAGACTTCTCCGAGTACATGTTACCCTTAAATCAGATATCTCAATCTAAACAAATAAGAACAACCAAAGAAGGTCTCAAGGGTACTGAAAGCTACTGCTGGAGTCTGCTGTTGTATATTTCCTCACAGTAAATGTACCTTGTTTACAAATGAGCATAACTGCATATGCCATTTGCTGGGTGCAAATTCTATAAATTACAATTCTTCTTGGCTATAGAGGACAATCTAGAAGAAAGCAGCTTATACATGATGGACCTCTCAAAAACCCTTCATAAATGTAGCAAAGGAGGATAATCTACATGTTACCTCCTATGCACAGATAGACTTTATTCTGATCCATATCTTGATATCTTGTATTTGAGGCAACTTTCCTCCCTCAAATATATTCTTTAGTAGAAAGAGACTGTGTGTGGATGATAGAAAATACCTACTTGCATGGGACTGAAAAACCAAACACACAGCTTCCTGCAGAGTGACTCAGAGTGGAGTGAATTGTGTAGCATAGATTAGGTGTAGAGATAATGCAAGACTCACACCCACACTTCACTGACATCTCAGTCTAGACAGCATGGACTCCAACCAAATCTGCTTTTCATTAAGCACCCCACTCTAAGAGTTGTGTCCACCTTGTGCAGTTGGTATGCACTGGTCACTGTTTGTCAAACCACATAAATATTCACGTGTCCAGTATCTGTGAAAATACTCTTTCCCACTCATTTGCACTCTTCTAATAAGGTCTGTTTTTATGATGAAATGCCACGTGTTTTACTCCCGCATTAATGTGTCTTATTAGGCTGAAAGTGTGCGCAGACAAGCACCGAATCGAGCAATAACACAGTTAATATTACTCACCTTAAGGTAGGTAATTGCACTTGTGGCCGAATGATAGAACTTTGACTGTAAGTGGCTACGTTTTTGAGTGCTGTGACTGCTTATTCAGAATCTGTAGATTTCCTACTTCTTTCCAGTAGATACATGAGTCTGGTGAGCCATCTTGCATTCTTCTGTGATGCCTTCTCTCAACCTTGCAAAAAAACAATAGA
This sequence comes from Lissotriton vulgaris, assembly GCF_964263255.1. Lineage (NCBI taxonomy): Eukaryota > Metazoa > Chordata > Amphibia > Caudata > Salamandridae > Lissotriton > Lissotriton vulgaris. The sequence continues at coordinate 16,848,253 of NC_141690.1, read as the reverse complement.
GACTGAGAAAGAGCCACAGATGAATGGATTTCCAACTCAGTGCGGTAGCAGCAGTAATGAGTTGGAGTCCGGGCTAGGGTAACCAATACGTTACTTCTGGGTATAGTTTTCAAACCACCTCAAGACAGATTCAGCCTTCCTGGACCATGGTGGCCGCTAAACCTATGGGCCGGTCTCTCACTGTCCTTTTCTGGTAATACTTTTCAGCCTCCTTTTTTTAGAAAAAGGCAGAAGTGGAAGATGACCAAACCAGCAGGTTCTCTGGAGCCATTCTTTATTTTTATTGCAGAGCTGCACAGAACAGGTGACACAGTCATGCGACAGCCTAGTAGTAAACTTCAGTGACAGTGTTTTTTAGATCTTCAAAACTGCAACTGTTGAACCAGTGTCTAGGCTTTGTTATCACTAATGTTGGTGATAAGTTCACCATTGGGACCAAATTAGCATAATTTTTTGAAAGATTTGCCTCATTCCTTTTTGTTTCCATTCCAGAAAAAGGCTATAGAGAACAAACCTCGAATTAAAGAGGAAGTCTAGTTTCAATCCTCCTCCCCATGGTATTCCACCGGAGGTCAACTCCTTCAAACAGGCAGTTTAGAAGGCAGTCAGTAAAACTGTGCATATTTACGGCTACCAATTTTCGTTCCTCTCCGGTAATAAGGTGGACATTATTGGAAATTTCCCTAATGATTAGTTTTCATAAAACCTGCGTCTAAAGGGGGAGAAATAGTCCCCTTATGAACAGAGGACTATTGAAATTAGTGTCTACGGCGCCTACATGAAATAATGTATTACCGAAAGACTGCTATACCATTCCCTGACTTTCTTCACAGATCAAGGTCTTAGTGGAGGGCCTTCTACACAGTGATTGGTCAATAAAAAAAAAGGAAGCAGATTTTCTGCCTGCAATCAATCCACAAACTCTGTTTTGTTTACCCATCCCGAAATTCACAAGCCACAACTTCAACCTGCAGGAAGGCCTGTTGTGTATTTCCCTATGGACGAATTGGTCAGCAGTATTGCCTACGCTTTTTCTCCTCTCCCACTCATTCCATATGTGATACAAAAGTTAACACAATCTTCTCCAACACTAATCCTAATTGTCCCAGCATGAGCATGGCAAGCATGTATCACAACCCTACTGCAACTATCTGTAGTTCCTTCCGAGGAAGTACCTCTTTGGCCACATCTACTTATGCAAGTTCATCCAGGAAAGGTAATGCATCTCAGTCCCATATAGTAAAATCTAGCAACTTGGCTCCTGAAATCCTAAAATTTGAGCATTTAAAGTTACTACACGAATGTATGGACATCCTCAAACATCCTCTTAGACCTGCAGCTAGAGCATGATATGCTGCAAAATGGAAACAGTTCGTACATTACTATATAAATAAACAAATCCTACCTTTAGCACCCACAGTACAAGACCTTATAGAGTATCACTTACCTCTGCAGCAAACAGGGCTCGCTTACACATATATCAGATTACACTTAGCTGCCTACATGCAGAACAGGCAATACATGTCTCTCTTGAAAATAACAGTAATCAAAGCCTTCATGGAAGGACTCAAAAGAGTTGTCCCATCTTCCACTCCACCAGCCCCAGCATGGAAACTAAACATTGTCCTTACTGGGTTATGGTGCCACCATTCAAACCACTCCATTCATGTCAACTTCAATTTCTAACATGGAAAATTACCATCCTAATGGCAATCGATTCTCTCAGAAGGATAAGTAAACTACAGGCACTTACTCTACTAGAGCCTTTCTTTAAAACTTTCCCAACAAAATTTGTTTTATGGGCTAATCCAAAATTTTTACTCAAGGTGATCTCAGCCTGTCACACAAGTCAGACCATAGAACTACCAGGACACTTTTCTAACCCATACACAGTAGCAGAAAAAGCCATGCATACATTATATGTCAAAAGGGCTATCATATTCTACATTGATAGAAAACAATCCTATAGGACAACACAATAGCTTTCTGTCGCCTTTACCAAGCATCATCAAGGAGCACCCATATCCAAGGCACGAATTGCTTGATGGATAGTTGGGTGCATTCAAACCTGTTACCTGAAAATCAAGAGGGTACTTACTTGCAGCACCATGGGCTCATTTCACACTTAAACAGGGAGCTAATATGGCTTTTCCTGGAAATATCCCTATACATGATATTTGCAGAACAGCAACATGGAATAACCCACATACATTCACAAAACTCTACTGTGATGATGTCTTCACACATCAAGCAAGAGTAGGTCAAGCTGTACTTAAAACACTATTTCAAACAAGTACTATTCTGTCACGATATTGCTCCTTTACCACATGGGAGGAACTCAGCTCAGGAAACACAGGCCTTCATGAACTCTATTTACTTGGAAGCACCTACCGACCCTTGCTCCCATCGACTCTTCAACCTTGGAAGCAATGAGATCTATCACAAGCTCACCATCTTCCTCAACGCCTCCATCACCTCAGCCACCTTCCTCGATGTTTGGAAACAGTCAGAGGTCTGACTCCTACTCAAGAAACCCTCCTCAGACCCCAGCGACCTCCAGAACTATTGCTTCATCTCACTAACCCCATTTCTGGCAAAAGTCCTGCAGAAGGCCATCAACCTCTAACTCACCGAACACCTGAAGAGAAACAACCTTCCAGACCCCTCCCAATGAGCTTTCAGAGCCAACCACAGCACTGAGATGGCCCAGATCTCAACGACAGACTACATCTGCACTCTACTCGACAGAGCTGAATCAGCCACACTGATCCTTCTCGATCTCGCCATTGCCTTTTACACCGTTTCCCATCACACAATCATCAACCAACTGCCCCAGATGAGTATCAAAGATAATGCTCTTAGATGGATGGCATCCTTCCGCTCGGGACGTACAAAGAGGATGCGTCTCCCTCCCTTCACCGCACAGCCCAAGCACTCCATCTCTGCGGTGTCCCGGAAGGCTCATCCATCAGTCCCACCCTCTTCAACATCTACATGATGCCACTAGCAGACCTCTTCAGAGCCCACAATATCAATATTATGTCCTGCGCTGAAGACACCCAGCTCGTCCTCTCACAGCGGACTCCACCACAACAAAAAACAACTTCCACAACTGCATGAAGAACATCAGCCTGGATGAAAGACAACTGCCTGAAACTCAGCATGAACAATACTGAAGTACTGATTTTTGGCAGCCGCACCTCCCTCTGGAATGGCTCCTGGCAGCCATTGGAACTCAGACCCACCCCTATGAAAGATCCTTCCCGCAACTTTGGCATGATCCTAAACAGCTAACTCTGCATGCAATGACAGGTCAGCGCCATCTCTTCAGCTTGCTTCCACATGGTTCGCATGGTCTGCAGAATCTTCAAATGGCTACCCACAGGCACCAGGAAAACCGTGACGCAGCCCCTCATCACCATCCTTCTGGACTACGACAATGCACTCTATGCATGCTCCACTGCTAACTCACAAGACTCCAGACAAACCAGAATGCAGCTGCCAGACTGGTCCTCAACCTGCCCAAACGGACCCACATCTCCCTGCACCTGAGAGACCGCCACTGGCTCCCTATCCAGAAGAGATGCCATTTCAAGCTCCTGACCAACACCTGTAAAGCCCTAAACTACCATCGACCGGAATGCATGAACCACAATCTAAACTTTCACCATCCACCGAAAAGCCTCTGACCGTTCACCTTGACCTCGCCCAGACACCATGCATCCGCTGCTGCTGCAAAGGAGGACAATCATTCTCCTACCTCCTCGCCAAAGCCTGGAATGCCCTTCCCCTCCACCTTCAAACCGCTCCTTCTTTGGCACGCTTCAGGAAGGAACTCAAGACCTGGCTCCTCGACTGAGACCCACAGACCAGCTCCTGGATAACTTCACGGGTGATAAGCTGCGCTATATAACTACAGTTTGATTGATTGATTGAGAGAGATTGGTGTCACACGTATACAGGAAACCGACTGACAGGAACTCACTACTCCTGCACAATAGCTTCCATCCACAAGCACTACTGGATAACTTGATTGTTTGCCACACCCTGCTCCTCAGGAGAAACTGCACTCACTTAACCATTTTCAGTATCCAAGTATCCCAACTAAGTGACCCACTACTAGAAAGAGCATTTCCACGTAGGTTAATGGAGAAAGCCAAGCAGCTTGCCAGAAATAATAGGTTACTTGACACACACACACCTAGACTACATCAGTTCAATTGGAGGTGTGTGCATGTGTATATTTCTGTGTGTGTGTAAACTTCTTTTTCAAAATATGCTAACAGCATAGAGAAAATGACTCTCAAGAACTGGCATATTTTAAACACAGGGGAAATGGCACTTGACAGACCCCTGTTTGCGTTCAAATATGGAAAGAAACTCAGACTTATTAGTATTTACAAGACCCAAAATGTATGATTTCTCACCTGCACAACCCCCAGCCCCCACCCACTACACACACACATGCCTGGTATTTACACAAGGTCATGGACCATTTTCCCTGTGGTTCTTGCGGTGTCTAAATTTACCAACCATGCCAAACTACTTCACTTGGGACTTCCAACTCCATGAGATCTGAAAAAGCTCACAGACTGCAACAGGCATAGTTTACCCCATCACATGCCTTGCGGACTTTGCTATGCTCATATGATCTCCAGAATAATCAAAACTTGTATAATTGAGCACCACGCAAATATCAGGTGTAGATAAGCCGCTATGAAATCATTTTTTGGAGAAAAAAACACATCATCAAGATGATATTCATTGAACAATAATATGAAACCCCCTTTTGTATTGTCCTGTTTTATATAAAACCCAGTCCTTACTGAAAAAAAGAGAAAAGATGCGTTCAAGTTGGGACACGTATATTGGCACTCTCTGATTCATGAGCCCCAAGATTTGTCCACCTATACCCGATGTCGCTTATAAAGTAGCATTCTGCTACTTCCACCACAAGCTCTATGTATGTAGTACCTCTCACTGCATGTTCATGCGTTGTGTCTGTGCTTTCCCAACCCGACCACATGCACATTGTACTCCTAATGACAATTGGAATAATTCAGTTTTAATCTTCCTCCCCCTTCTGTTTGGTAGCCCCTGCCTAATGTAATATAAACTTTTTTTCTAAATGCTCATTCTTTGAATTCACAAGATACACCATGTGTTGCACCTTGATCACTATTATTTTAATTGAATATTGTATAAATAACTGCCATAGCTCCTATATTTGTGCAGGGAAATCCTGCTGAACTTCACCTGGACACATTTATGTGGTATTGGACTGAAAAACGTCCTTTATTATTTATTTACCACACTTTAGCAGAGAGGGAATGGTCCTTATGAATGCCATTATACCTCCCTTGAGGGTACAGTTCAGGAACAAACATGTTGACCACTCTCTCCGGGGGAACAATTTCTCCCCGTCACCTTTTAGCCTTGCCCTGAGGTGTCCACTATAACATTTTAGACCACCAAGAGACCGTTTTAACCTACCTTTCTTTCTCACATATCTTCCCTCTTCACTTTTGTTATACCTCACTCAATCTACTTTAACATGGATCCCCTCCAATTGCATCCTCTTTAGAGCACCCCTCTGAGGAAGGCTGTAGCTTACACGAGCACTTTCATTGGTGCCAGTATGAAGAGAGCTCGATGATGAAGCATGCCACCTCTGGTTGGGGAAGGATTTCAGCATCCCGTGATGTAACCCCACACGCAGTTCCAGCACGTTTAGGTCAGTAGTTTCTCTGTGGTGATATATTTGTTTAGGGGGAAGACTCTGTGTTGGTACAGCAGCCCCAGCAACCTGACGCATGCTTGCACATATGTCACTATGCAGCAGCCATTTTGCTTAATGTTTTAATTTACCATTTCAAGATGGTGGATGCCTATCTTGGAACTGTGAATTAAAAAGAATGAAAAAAGTGCCCAAAATGCATTTTTAAAGAACAAAGTGAACAGACAGCAAACTGTAGCTTCTGGGCAAATTCAAAAACAAGGAAATAAATTTGGCCCAGAGGAGGTCAATTATGGGAAGATGTTGGGGAAGTTAACCATGGGGAAAGACATGAGCTGTTGGGGGGCAGCAATAGAAAATGTAGCTTGTCAGATAGTTTAACTTACATATAAAAAAAAAGCCAAGCAAAATGAGGAGGGGCGTGGGAATCAATGGAAGACTCTGGGGGCTGTGGGAACAACACATGGAGCTTGTGGGGGAAGGGAGATTTTGAGTGGAAAGCTGCATACAAAGGATATTAAGAAACATGCACTCCAAGCCATGGTGTAAACAAAAGTAAAGAAAAAAGTAGGTCACTGGTGTGGAGTAGAGGCAAGGTTTTAAGTCCTCCAATCAAAAGGATGGCGAAGAAGCTGTTCTCCAGGGGAGAGGGAGATCAGCACAAGGAGGGGAAAGACAGCTGTCAAATAAGGTACACACAAATGAGATTGACAAGTAAGCGAACCAATGGTAAGCAATGGACTGACCTAAAGCTCATGGTAAGTAAGTATCATGTAGTTTGGCCTTTTTTACGTCAACCTGGTCTAAAAGGCATAGTAAGCAGCTGTCACCCAGGGCACTTCCTTCGGAATAACTTTTAGGTAATTGTACGTCACACAATCTGGTGCACTTCCTGTTTGCCAATACACATGACCACACAACATTTAGCTAATTAGCACTACTGCCATGTCTGTGCTGCTTCAGTTCCTAGCATCCATTGCTCTTTCCATCATATTGACCCTATTAAAGATGGCACTCCAGTGTAGACCTGCACCCACTGGGCGTCAGGCTATGCACCATCTCTTCTCGTGTAGGGACCTCCTCAGCTACTCTGCTCTAAGATGGCAGGCAGGCATGCCTACACTTATGCGCTTACACCATGCTCCTGGAAGTACCCTTTGGCAAAGACCTATGTCCTTCTTGGGGGTTTACAATTGGTAGGATCCCAACACCGATCACTACCTTCCTCTGCCACTTTTTACAAGGACCGGTATTGGCCCCTGAGTGACCACCTTCTATTTGAAGAGGGCGCCTTTTTTGGCACATAATAACACTGTCTAGCTTTACCGTGTGCAATGACAACATCCACCTTCAAGTTATCACTCACCAGGGAATGACATTTAAGAGGATCCTCATGCTCGGTCCTCCACATTTGAGGAAGTGAAGATTGGGTAGGTTGTTTGATGGATTCTGCCCTACGAGTCTGTAAGTACCGCTACATGGTTTTACTTAGTTTCCTCCAAAAGAGTCCACCTCTAAACCTCTACTTTGAGGTGACCCCAGCTTTGCTTGCCTTTATTTATGTATTCCAGCACGCAAAGTCAGAATTAACTCTGCTCCCACTCTAGGAGGCATCACCTCTATCCCAATTGGCTGAGAGTACCCTTTGTGACACAGTGTCTGAAATCTGTGTTTGAACAATTAAGTGACAAACTAATAGGTAATCACAAAGTGTGTTCCCTTTTGCACAGTGCAAATCGCACTTGCACTGATAGTGGCTTTTGGAAAGTGCTTCGTGTGCCACAACAAGATGAGAATGTCTTTGGCTACTTGTGCTATGCGGGTGCCTTGATCTATGATTTTAATCTCTTTTACAGATCGGTTTTTAGAAAACATCACATGAAGGAATTTACCTATATCAATCGGGGTCATTTGTAATTGGTAAATCTCTGGAATTTCATCATCCCAGATTCCAACCCACTGTGTAGATTAGGGAAAAACTATGTCCTGAAAAATTGGCAATAGATCGTTAGCGACTTACAAATGGCAAAAAACATGTTAACCCTCTAAGCTATCATAGATCATTGCCTCTCCCGATAGCCATCATGTTTTTAATTGAACAAGTAGACTCACCCATTAAAATTCCATTTGATGACTACTTTATTTTAATATGCATTTTTCACGCACACATATCTCTTTACGCCAACCTACACGAGTAGCCCTACCCTCACACTTCACATACGACATTGGAACAAAAGATCTCGTGTAAAGAGCTCCCTAGTGGGTGCTCGTCGGCATTTCAGCGCCGGCCCAACAAGTGGCATGCCTTATGATAGAGCATGTCACCCTTCTGGGTGTGTGAGTGGTCCTGTTCCTGAGAAATCGGACACCCCAGTCCGACTCCCCAATTCATGATCAACCACATATTCTCTCTTTTCACCATAAGGAACTGCATACCCTTTTGTCAAAAAGTTAAAATCTCTACCTAAGATAACACCTAGGTTGTCTGGAAGGTCTGAGAGCGGTTTGTCTAGGTCCCTCCAGAAATCATTAGCATTGTTATTCGGCTCGTAGATGTTTATAGTGAAGAACTCTAGATCTCTCTTTTCACCTTAGAGATGAGCCATCTGCCCAATTGGTCATGAGTGTGTGTGATATGACTAAGATGTCAGCTTTTTTTAGATATTAGTGTTAACACCCCATTCTATTTTTGTGGCGCTAGGGAGAGGCCAATGTCTGCAATCCCTGAGCTGTAGAATTTCATGTAGTCAATAGATTTCAGGAGGGTCTCATTTACGAGGATGATATCCCCTTTCGGTTTGTTACAAATAATCTGCCACTATCCTACATTTTACTGGTTGGTTAAGCCGCTTTGTGTTTAGTGAGAATAAGTTGAAGGGAAGAGCCATGGTGAGTTAGCATGGTCTCTTGTGTTGTTGGCTAAATGTTTTGTGGGAGAAGAACCTGTAGCTGAGAGAGAAGTTGAGGCACCTTGAGTTTGATTGGATTGTGTAGTAAGCAGATGCAAACGTGGACCATATGTGTGTATAGTGCCCTGGAGTAAAGTATTTTGTATATTGAGGCAGTGTGTGATGAAACATCACCCAGGTAGCCGAGGGAGAGAGTGGAAGGGCTGGGGAGAGTGGGAACAGATAGAGTAGAGGTGAAAGAGAAAAGGGAGAAGAAGAGACAGTGTAACAAAACATACAAATACAACTATAACAAAATTACCAATCCCAACCCCTATGCAAACTCTACCCATCCCTTGGAATGTGTATATGACGCATTCCCCCACCCTTATTCCATGTGGGACACATTGTGCCACAAGCTGGCCTGTTCCAAACTGGCTGGGTGGCTATTCAGCTCTTTTGGACAGCTGGGTGGGAGCAATCAGAGAGAGAGGGTCATATTATAGGGTTATGGGAGGACTAATGTGCACTGGTGGTGTGTTTAATGGATCATGGGGATGGTCTCTTGTTTCGGGAAGGATGTAGGTTAGTCCAGTGTCTGACCTCTATCACTTTGAGGAGACCCATTCTATGGAGATAAAGGTAAGTGTAATAGCTAAAGGTTGCACCGTAGGCCAGTTATGTTTGGTGGTTTGATGCGAGTTGGAGTTAAACAGAGTTGGCTACTGAGGATGCATGTTTGAACTATGTGGTATGCTGAGGGCATTACTCACTGAGTTGGGAGGGACGTTTTGAGGAGTCCATTGTTGGGCCGAAAGGGCAAGATAAGTGGTAGAAGCCAGCATGGGTAGTGTAGGGGGTGGGATCTCTATGGCCAACTGCCATCCCATGATCATCGTCCAAATGGACATGTGGGAATTGTCAGATAATAGCCTGTATAGACATAGAACAACAACAATATTTTGGCCGAAAACCTCAACAGTTTGAACTGAGACATCAATCAATGTATCAATCATTATACTGATATCATTAAACATTTCAGCTGAAAAGAAGTATAGCACTCATGCTATGAGACATGCATACAGATGGTGTATATCCAATGTGGTGTAAAGAGGTGCGAGTGCATTACAGTAGTTCCAGCAGGGCCGATCTTGGTTGGTCCCAAGTATCAAACAGGGAGTTTGTGCTCAACAATCTCTCATTTGGGCAGGGTTGCATCATTAGTGGGGGCTAGATGCTACCCTGTAGGGTAGCGTAGTGTAGCTTAAGTTTAGCCCACTAGATTAGGTAGTCATTTTGATGGATCAGGAAGTGTTGGTTAGGAGCTGTGACCCTTCCTAGTGGTGTCTTGGTAGATCAACATTAATATAATTAAAAATATGGAAAAATCAGAAGACATTAGCAATACAGAGGGATATTAGATACTTATCGCAGCAGAGACAGAAGAGTCCAAAAACTTTTGAAGTTCCACCGGTTCAGAGAAAAGCAGAGTGTTGCCATGGACGATAAATCGGAATTTTGATGGGACTGCAAAGCCGTTTAGGATATTATGGTGTTTGAGAGACTGGCGGAGGGTCAAAAAGCCTTTCCTGGGGGAGGAGCCTAGCCCGCAACCATGATGGCCGCCTGATTCCTCGGCTCCGCCGACCCTCTCGCCCTTCTCCCGTTTTCCGCCCTATCCTGCTGGCTATCCTGATACCGAGTGGCGTTGGCGGAATCGGGAGGCGAACCCGGTTCTATCGATGTGATTTCCTGCTCGATCCCGGCAGTGAAAGTGCCGAGACGCCCTCACCTCCTCCTGACGCTGCGCGGCTGTGACCGGGTCTTTGTTCTCTGAATGCGTCCGGCCCTGCACACAACAACAGCGGCCATTATAGGCGGAACGGAGTCGGCCGGGTAAACGTGGCAGCCGCATCGTGTCCTCTGCATCTTGCTTCGCCGCTTCACAGGCTTTGGGCACCGCCGCTGAGGGAGAAACATTGTATCGTCTCCTTAGCCCGGGGACGGCTCCGCTTGCTACTTTGTCTCCCAGGGCGCTGTGGTGGGTGCCATTTTATAGCCGCCTTCTGCTCCTGTGAGTGAGGACCCTGGGCTGCTGTTGAGGACGCGGGCGTCTGCCCACGCCACTTCGACACTGTGTGGAAATGGAGGGTGCTACCCCTATGTCCCCGGACTGGTTGTGCCATGGTGAGTACCGGCGTGGTGATCAGCTGTTTGCGGAGGGTGATGGCGGCCGGCTCCCGGGTCAGTTCCGCATCTGTTCGCCCCGTGCACAGGGGAATCCTGCATCCTCTCTCCCTGAGGCACCAATGTTGATTGGTGACATTTTGGGCGCCCTAGGCACTTTGAGAGCTGCCCTATGTACTGCTGCCCGTGATTTAGGGGACCGGCTGGATGCGGTTCTGTCTGCAGCACCCTTGCCTGACCGCGGATGCCTCCGAGAGCGGGACACTGCGCCACACCCTGTGTCTGGCTTCTGTGGTTTCTCCTCCCCGGCCGCCACCGAAACGTTGGGGGTGCGAGACCCTAATACTGCTTGGGTGCCGGCTGGAACGTCCTTGGAGAGGTCCGAAGTTTCTGGAGCTGAGATATGGCTGGGGAAACGTCACCGGGCACCATGTCTAGAGACTTCTTCGGGGATTACTGGCATGACTTCTTCCCTTCTCCTGGAGCGGTTGCTACTGCTTGGGCTAGCCGATTTTGGCGGATCACTGCTGTGCGTTGCTTCTTCTTGTACCACTGCTAACCACATGGCTATGTGTCGGATGGACTTTGGTGGACATCTTCCTACTCCGATGTGGTCACCCTATTCGCCTGCTTCTTCCAAGATGTCTATCATGAGGCTGGACTATGTCGCTACACCGCATCGCAGGGGGCAAGGTTGAGGGTATCTCCTCTCATGTCAGGATTGTTGTTGCTCGTACTGCTGGGATGCTGATGGACTGCCGGGGATATTGAACATTGGTCTTGTATCGGTAACGGGGTCTGGGAACGGGCGGCCTGAGTAATACTTGCTGGTAGTTTTGGATGTATTCGTATGGCCCTCCTCCGGTCTTATGTGTAACATGTTAATTCTTATTCTTTTCCTCTTCTCTTTTCTGATTCTAAATTTCGGGTTCGATTTATGGGCGACAGGCACACTGCTAGGGGGGGGGGGGTGGCCGTAGCCTCCGCATGCGTGCAGGGTGGGGTTGGGGGGTGGGGATTTTGTTTCGTTTCAGTTTCTATGGGCCTTATTTCTCTTCTCTCTTTTTGGTTTCTCTTTTACTTTTCCCTTTTTCTCTCGGGTCAGTAAGGTGTTTAGGTGTTCTACGTCCGTGGGGCGGGCGATGGCCAGTCTGTACTGTTAGAATGTGCTATTATCCTGGTAAGTATTATTGTCTGCTGATTTTTCGATGATTATCCTTCGTACTGTTGCTAACTTGCTGGGTTCATTGCCTGCTATGTGCTCTCGGTGGATTGAATGCGTCTGATCCTTCTTATCTATAAAATTTAAAATTAACCTAACTCCTCCTGTACCCGGCGGTCCCTCTTTTCATATGTCATGTCTTGGATTCTTGCTGCATTTTGTCTTTGGGACTGCTGGGCTGATCTATCCTTACTTTTTGTGCTACCAATTGTTTTCGAGGCCGGCCTGTTTGGTTGTGGGCCCGTATCTGTATGCTTATGATGCACAATAAAGGTTTCAAAAATTTAAATTAAAAAAAAAAAAGCCTTTCCTGGTGGTCATTGTGTCCTTTGAATAGTCCTGTTCAATAATGATTCTGGAAGCGTTCCAGATGATGTGTTGAGCTTTCCTCATATGTGCAAGTATGGCTTCTGGGTGTTGATATTGTAGCGGTCTAAATATCATGGCTCTAGGGTGCAATTTAGGAGGGTTAGAGCGGGGCTTGCCCATCCGGGACTCTGAGAGCCTATTCTATCTAAAAGTCTCTGTCAAGTTTGATTCCCTCCGTGCTGGGTATCCAAGCCTCCACAATTCGACTTAGGAGTTTGTGTTGTCTTTCACCTTTTCTGGTAACCCTAATATGTGTAGAGTAACTCTGCGTTCCGATCCTCCAAATAGGAGATGTCTTTCATCAGGGGTTCGATTCTGTTGGTGACTGCATCCACTCTTGCCTTTCCAGAAGATACAGAGTCTGCCAGTGTGCCAATTCTTGTCTCAGCTTTCCTAAGTATGCCCACCATATTTTGAACGTCGTTCCTTAAGGCTTGAAGGTAGGGATGCATGGCATCTGGGTTTGCTTTTGTTTCTTGGGCCAGGTCATGTAAGGCTCAGAGTCACTGTAGTATCATATCCAGGCTGGCCCTGTGGTCTGTTTTCGGTTTGATGGGAGAGTCCGGCGATAAAGGCTCCACCTTGGCCCTTTTAAGTGTAGATTATTTGTCTTTAATGTCTCTGGTGTCTTTGCCTCTTTGGTCTGCCATTGTGGCAGCTGCAGCAGATTCAAAGGGATGTTATGTAGACACACAAGCTGTTTACAAGATCAGTGCTGGTCACTTAGCAGTGTGGGAACGTGAGGTCTTCGGCTTTTCATGGAGCCAGGAACAGTGTAGTTGGACAATTTTTGTGGCAGGTTATTTTGAGCATAGCTGTAACAGTCCCCAAGGTTCCTTTAAGTTGTGGCTGGAAAACGGGAGGTTGAATTATATAGTGCACTATTGGTATCATTCACAACCTTGGTAGACAAAGCGTTGGTAATCGAGTGATCTCCTGGCTTCAGCAATCCTGGACATAGGGTAGGCCTCAGGGTGCAGGGATGGGCATGTTCATTTTGTTTTTCCTAGTGAGGATACTGCTAATACTGCATGTGACATTAAGATTCAGAGTGGGCCACAGTGTGTGATGCTGAATATAGCTGCTAATCAGATCTCTTCATGTGTGGCACAATTCACCATGAGGCCGTTTAAAATGAGTGGCGTAGTGTTGAGCTGTAGCAGATAGCCGTGCGTTGTCAGCAAATCAGAAGTACCTCACCTGCATTTGGTGGCCAGATCATCAGTGCTGATGTACATTAAGTGGGTGAGGTGAACCAGTACCGAGGCTGCAGTAGAAGGTACTCCTTGCCCTTGTGACAAAACTTTCTGTAGGTGTTAGACAGGGGCAGCGAGTGAAAGCAATTGCAGCTAAGGGTGGTCAGCGCCTCTGGGACGCAGGCATGTGCACTCAACCAAGCAGGTATATGGGCAAGTGAGATTTTTTATTTGGATCCCTGTTGGGTACAGTGCGTTGTGCCTCCAATCTGTCTGTCATTGCTGTGTGCGATAGCGGTGCACTGCACAGAGTGCGGCCGTAATCAGAGCCACCATTTTGTTTTCATACGTCCGGCCTGTCCAAGTACGGGAAGCATTTCACACGTTCTAAGTGACCTGTCTACCTTTTGCAGGTTTGTGGTAAGTGGTGGCGGTGTACAGGGTCACCGATCTCTTTGGGAGGGCTCTCTGCGCTATAACTGTGACATGAGTAGTAGGCTGTAGGAAGCGGTCGCGGATGATATCAGATATGTGCCCAAGGATTGAGCAGCGTCTTTGTATCGTGGGCACAAACACTTCGGCACAGCTATGCAGACCAATAAGTGTTCTCAAAGAAAGTACCCCGTTGGGGTTCTGCATTGTGCCTCCTACCTTACAATCGCTTATATGTGTTACTGCGGGGCGATCCGCATATTTGTTTTCCTTGATCGTGAGCGATGAGGAATACTATACCTCTATTTTCAACACATCTTAGCCCCCAGAGCTTAGTTTACCTCTGTGGGTTTGCATCGAGAGTCTGCCCGAAAGATTGCACTCCGAAGCACTAGAAACTAGAGGGTGGGGCGGGGAGCAGTCGGGTTAAGCTGCCATCTTGCTCGGTCTCAGGCCACGCCCCTCCTTCAGCGGAAAATGTTACGGTCTGTTAGGAGCAAGGGCAAGATTTCTTGGTTCCAATATTAATTCCAATATTAAAAGCTGGCCTAAAATGTGAGATGAACTATGTAAATGCGACTTGAACTTTTTCCTTTTATTTTTCGGAGCTGCAGTGATAATATATATGAACCATTTTATTGCCTTAATTAACGTGATCATACTTTTGTGTACGTGCGATGCGGCGAGTAAATGTCTTTAGATCTGTTTCTGTTTGTTTACTTTAAAAAAAAATATCTTTAAAACTGTATACATTTGTATTTTAGTTCCGTAAGTTATATGGCAATCTTTTACAGTATCTGATTTAACTCTAACACAAATCTAAATATATAGTAATAGGTGTGGTGGATACAAACAAACTAATATTGGACACCCATTATGGATTCATCTTCCCTGTGTCTTGTTTGCCTGGTTTAGCCGTTTTGAACAGATATTAAGAACATGGCACTGTAATCTGTTCTTCGATATGTTTCTGCAAGTTGCCCTTGTTAAGGTCGAGCCTGGGCAACGCAAGCGCTGCTCTGCGAGGCATGCTGTATTGAGATATGTCATAGAAGCTCCTCCCATTTCCTGCCCATCTTTTCAATTGGCTCCTGTTAACGTCCTTTTGAATTCGTTGCTTTCCATCGTGAATAGGCTTAGTAGTTCCTCCTTGGAACCACCTTGTCTACATTTGTAACCTCCCATAACAACTGGTCTTTTTATTTATGTTGTTACACAGTCTGCTTTATGTAGTCGGTGAGCACTATTTTCTTTAATGATCTTCCCTATTCTACCCATGATGTCGCAGCACGCTGCCACCTTTTATATTATTGGTCATGTGTTTTTTCATTTACAGCAGTCCGCTTTAACTATCGTGGGGCCACTTCTTTAATTTATGCGCGCTCCACTTTCACTTTAGCAGGTGCGCTTATTTATTTATTTAATTTTCAGCGCGGGCCGCTTTCACTTAGCTGGTGCACTACAAAAGCTTTCTTTATTTATTTTTACACTCTGTGTAAAAGCGCCCTATACGCACTTTCACTATTATGTTGGCCGCGCCCCTTTTTTTAGATGCTGCTCACTGGAACCTAAATATGGTGAGCAGCACCTTAAAAAAAAGAAATGGGGGCGCGGCTACCATTACAGTGGTCTCGCATTTGCGAGAGTTTGAGCTATTATCATTAGAAATTACAATTACTTTTATATATGTGTTGCTTTGAAAAACACATAAATAAAAGGCATTGTCATTTACAATGTCAATAGCTTAAAATCTCACAATTGCGAGACCTGTTCCATTGAAAATGTTTGTTTTCGTTACTGTAGTTTGTGTGAAGCCATTGGTGCGGCATATTTTCTTTCAGTGTTTAAAAAAATGCAGTGCCTTTTTGACATTTCCTACTGAAAGCCTTACAGTTCTGAGAAGCATTGCCTAATGATGCCCACTGGCTGTGCACGGAGAGTGACTAACACCAATTGCCATTTAAAATGCTTGATGGCCTTCATCTTCCATTCTTTCTTCACTGTTACACACAAGCCTGACAGGCTTTTAAGGAGTATTGTAACACTGGCCATCACAAAGTAGGAGAGGCCGCGGAGAAGAAGGCCGCCCCGGGCTGAAGAGGCGGGAATCCGCGCCCGCTTATGGGCTTGTTTTGATCTCACTATTTTTTTTCTCCTGATTCCAAGAGAAACTATATTGTTAAACGTACATCCTGTAATTACTATCCTATTATCAAAACATGTCTTGTTATTGAGAAAGCAACAGCTGTCAAAGCACATTTTTCTATTCCTGTGTCTGGACATGAGCTGTCCATGCACACTTGTCTAGACTCTCTCAATTCTATAGTTGATGTAGTACTAACCAATTGGGCTATTTTCGGGTTAAAGTTAGGTTTTGCTTCACAAAGGCAAGGTAAATGAATGGTGACTATTTATTTAGATTTTATAAAATGGTGCAGGATTCTTCGCTATCTCCATTGATCATGCTGTACAAGTCTTTAATTTATCAACATTCTTTTTCATGTCTGAGCGAGTCTGCCATTGTAATTATTAATATTTCAATTTCCTACTTGAGATCTCATTAGTATGATTATTTTCTTCATCCCAGTCCTTACATTGTCAAGGTATCCATACATGCGCAAAAAGAGCCGCAAAGTATTCAATGATTCAGAAAAGGGGGTGGTGATGAACAGAGTGTCTGAATTAAGCAGACCACTCTTACCCAGTCCAAAGATCAGGGCTTGATCCATCACCGTTTTTTAGCTCACTGCACCATCCCAGCTCAGAACCTGGCTACATGCAAATTAGTCTGTCCCTGGCCCAGTGCATCATGGGAACAGGGCAGACCAGACTACCAAGCCAATTCTTATACTGGGAAGGAAACAAGCTTCAGGGGACAGGTTTCTGGCATTTCAGCCGTCTTCGGCCCGGCTTGCTTGAATCCTGATGGTGCAATGAGCAAGGGACTCACACCACCCCCTTTTCTGAATCGCAAAGTATTCAAGGCATTAACCACACCCTAGATAGCTGTGCAGCACCCCAGGTCCTTCTCCCTTCTGAGGTAACACAAAGCATGTGAGGAGTGCAATGAAAGGGGTGGGGGAGTGTCAAAGAAAGTCAGCCAACTCTCACACAGGACCCAAGGCAGCAGGTGGCCTTAGCAGCTTCAAGACCAAATCAAGGAGCATATGGAAGCCCCTCCTACAAGAGTGCTAGAGTGACAGAAAGCATCACACAAGAAGGCTTCATACACAGGAATGGACAATCTGTCTGTAGAAAGGAGGAAAGACTCGGGTAGGGCCAGAAGATAATGTAAGGAGGAGCTCCAATCCAGAGAAAGACAAAACATGAATATGCCAAGTGAAGGTAGTCCTGAATAGGCACACCTAGAGAGGGACAGAGTTTACACTTCTCTTTCAGGGAGGCAGTGGAGTTTCTGTCTTTAGGGTGCAGACACACCTTATGTTGAAAGGACTGGGCGAAGCAGTGATTGAAAAGTAATGCCTTTTATTCATGCCTAGCACTTAACACTTAATGTTAATTTGATCAATTCTAATCCATTCATTCTAAGAGATCTGGAGTTTAGCAATGTAGTACGTTTTTATGTGGAAAGTAACACTGTTTCACTTGATGCGCTAGTTGGGAATTATGTTTATCATGTAAAATAGAAATTGCAGAAGGAAAAAGGCTACTCAAACTAATTAGTTAGGCTTTTAGTTTGAGCTTTCACTCCGCTATATGCACTTTGTTTAACAGGAGCACACTAGTCAGTTGTAAGTGAAAATCGTGAATTGGTCATACAAGTTTATATAGTGCATAAGCAAATTCACCCCTGCCGTTGGAATGGACAATACAGATGTAGGAAAGGCAAGAAGAGAACATTTGTGACTTGAGGAGAAAAGTTTCTAGGTCCAGACTGAACATGCCTTTATTGTTGGTGTTTCTGGCGCCTCTCCAGCCTTGAGCGTTTTACATATGTATAGGTAGTGCGTAATATGTACATCTGCAGGAGCTCCCTGCCAGAGTCCTGGTTTGCTGAATACCAAGGCTGCCTATTCTTGATTCCACCAAATGCCTCTTTTTTCACTGCACCAGACTGACTCTTTCTTAGTCTTGCATCTTCCGTTTGAACTCTTTTTCTCCCTTCGCTACCGTGGTCCTGTCTTTCTCTTTCTTTCGGCTTTTTCGTGCTCTGGATCAAAATCTATTAATTTAAAATGTTTCCTGGTCCTTAAAAATGTGTGTTTGTGCCTACCAACTGCAACAACTGGCACAGATTATGCAGTGGTAGTAAACCAACTGTTGCAAAATGATTGCCTGGTAGGTCGTACAGAAAATTGAAATGGTGGATGTTCTTCTAAAGATACCCAAAGGTGGGTAACCTAAACCAATACCTTTGCACCAATTCAGGCTGGCTACCAAATAAAGAGGGCTTTCTATGTAGCTTGCAGCCACAGGGCGTCCCAAGCAGTAATGGAGGAAGCCCAGGCAATTTTGTTTTCACCTTTGAAGTCCGGTGTTTGTCGAACTAAAGTTATTTCATACACTGTAGAAACATACTAGGAAGTACTTTGAGGCAGGTTTACCATTATAAACTTGACTCAAGTAATTTCCTTTGAACTTTCCAAATAAGTTAGAGTTTCAAACAAAGGCAATAACTCAAATAAAGAATAGCATGATGGTATTTTTTCTAATCACATGAACGCGTTGTTATTTGTATTGTTTATAGAACACTTTGAAAGGACGGGACACATTGGTTACCTTGTTGGCAATGTTTCAAACTATTTATGCCAAGTGATCGGTTTGGGTGAATCTAACAAAATATGGGAAGTGTTGAGGAAAAATGTAATTTAAGAATGGCTTCCAGACGGGATATGTTCAGACCCTGTTAAGGTCTCTGCGTTAAATCTATGTTTTCTAAGGGAGGCTGAACAGAAATGGGGTTCCCACTAAGGTAGTCGGTGAATAATGTTCTTTGTCATAGAAACAACATTATTCATTGCAAGGACATGCCAATAGGCCTGTAGCAAACCTTGCTTGAGCCACCTGGGTAATATAAAAAAAAATAGTCTCAAAAATGTGCTGTGAGTCTTACAATAAAATGGAATTGAGTACAATAGCTTCAAAAACTGAATGAGGAACGTGGTCCATCCATATGCAGAGTTCTAAACGCCTTCCACCTCCTTCTTGAATTCACAGATTATGGTCTAATGGCGGTTAGGTTCCTGCGTCAGATTACCGGCTTAAAATCTCCTATCAATCATTACCTTCCTTCGTTAGCTGGTAGAAATGTTCTACATCTCTTTCTCTGTAAGCTTCATTCTTCTTCTACAGTCGTTTTGAAAAGATGTTTCTTTCAGTGCCATTTGTTTCCTTCATATTCAATTTATTAAAAACAAAAAAGCATGTAAAATAGGATGTTGGATAAAAGCAACTCTCTCTTCTGCTTGAATTCTACTTATTGTGTTGTCTGTTGTATTCCTTCTGTTTGTTAAATAGTTATTTCATATGCATTTTTCTTAGCAATATATATAGACATAAAATGTTTAAAATTGCTCCCACTAGATTTTACTACAGATCCCACCTTTAACAAGACGTTTGTTTTAAATGTGTTCAGTGTTTTATAAGATCTTTTTATAACCAGAGTATCTTGGTCGATGAAGTAACTTGTCGCTGCATCCGAATGCCACTTTCTTGTCTATCCCTCTCTAGGTCATATGTTGATTATTCCTTTCGTTGCCTTCTTGGAGGGGGAATGTTTCTAAATAAGGGCTCACATTCCCCTGCCACCCAATCCCCCCCCCCCCCACTGCTCCTAGATCGCAGGACCTCCTTTCTCTGGCCTCTTTCAGAGTTAGTCCATGGTGACCTACCCTGTTCTGAAGTTTCTTGGCCAGCTTGTCTTGAATAGATGGTGTTTATCCATGTACTTTTCTTTTCAAAGTTTTTGTAAACACAGTAATTTTTAAGAGTCTGATTTGTACCTCTCAGATGTCGAAGTCTTGTGTTTTTTTCGAATCTTATTGTCTTTTAAGTGTTATTGAGCACTTCGCCACTTTTGGCCTGTCCAAACCAGATAATTTAGATAGTGTGCTATATGTGTTTATTTTTACTGCAATCACATTGGAATGAACTTGTTTATCGTCAAGGCCCACGGGTCAAATACGTATTTATTCAGTACAGGTTGCTATGATATGAGGAAAAGGGTCGGAAAAGTGAGGTAACTGCAGGTAGGGTGAAAGACACTTCTTTAGTAAATATTCCAATTTTCTGACTGTCTCACTCTTTTCATGCAGAACATCCTCACATCAAAAGCATCTGCTATTTATTTGATCCCTGCTTTGGAAAGAGTGATTGTATTAACATACATATCTGTCGCTATGGCTGTGTTTGTGAAAGGTAGATTTGTAGTGTCATTCATTTGATTTTAGGACTACAAGGGAAAAGATAATATCTTTTTGAGATTGGGAACATTTCAGGCTCTTTTTCGGCAAAATCCTTCAAGCATATTCACTTACAATTAATGCCGGATGTGAATGTCGTCAGAGATAACGGGAAATAAATTAATCCAGCAAATCACCTTAATCTTTGTTGCACTCAAAATGTATTTCTTGTATTCCGTGGGGGAATAAGACCCATTTCTTTGTGTTTGGTGATAACGTAGCACCTCTGCTTTGAACCTTTGCCAATTCAGCTTCATACAGTGCTTGGAAGCAGTTGTTATACATATGTTCAGTGCTACAGGGGTGGTCTCCTGCAACAAAGTTAATCAAGTATTCAAAAAGATGACTCTTGCTGAACTGACAAAATCACCTTACGGCATAAACATATTTGCATTCAAAATACATTTTCTTTCCATGCATAAAAAGGCATTTGCTGAAAGTGTGAATATGGAAATTACGTTAAAAACCTGCATTGTAAGCATTAAGTCTGCTTTACTTTTATGCCATAACTAAGCCATTTGTAAAATCTTTAAACAGGTGCGACCGTTTTTTTGTTGTTTTTACAAGCAGTAATGTGTATTTTCAAGTGTTTGCGATTGGGCTGAGAACCTGATATTGTGTTCAGTTACACTCGAGTTTAACTTTAAAATGGCTGCTTTGGTATGTAATGAATTGATTTTTTTTTGCAATAAATCGAGGAAAGCGTTATAAAATGCTCTACTGGTGAAGGATTAAACTCATGAATTTAACCATTATCCAATGCTGGGCGGGCTGTTTGTTCATCACAGTAGAACTCTGTGCCTTAGGCTGGCTACAATGCTTTTACAATCACGCATTATACATTTAAGATATTTGATGCTATATGCTGTCTCTCACTTTTATAACCAGGAAAACAGAGGGGTTAATCTCTCGTCGTTTCTAGATGTTCACTATCTGCAGCTCTTTGATTAACTCTTTCCCTTCTGCACTGGCATTTTGTCATGTGAATTATCCATTTCACAAAGCATGAAATTAAAAATCCACCCTCTTCTTGAGTATGCTTTTAGGGCATTTATCGAAGTGTTATCAGGATTCAAAACTGCCGTATCCTGTGGTCTCCGAGCTTCTATTTAAGGTGGTCAGCTACCAGAGACCACAAATATTAATTTCAAACACGATTCTCCAAACTTTAGTTGTTAATGCGCAATTTTTATTTAAGCAAACATATTCAAACGTAATTATTTATTATTATTTTAAGTGGTCAGTTTGAAATGTGAATTTTATTTCTACCCAAGAAAGATTTGCCTAACCTAGGATGACTATGTACTGCGTAATAGAGGGTAGCTGAGCATCCAAATTTAAATTCAAAAGTAATATTTGCACACATCTCCGAGAGCAAGGAGAGAAAAGTAGTGAGAGGTAGCCAGTATGAAAGGAAATAGAAATTGCTATTTATAAAGCGCGCGGCTACTCACGTAGTGTCCCGGCGCTTGACCACCAAAAATCACAACCATTAAGAGCTCGGGCCCTGACTGCCAATATGCTATTGCTGGAACAACCAGGTTTTTTGTCATCTCCTAAAAAGCGTCAAGTCCTTTACCTATCTAAGATGCAGAGGCATATCCATCCATAGGCATGCCATCAGGACTTGAAAAGAGCGCCCCCTCCCCCCCCCCCCCCCCCCCCCCCCCACCCGAGAGTGAGCAAATTTAGGAATGGGCATGAGGGACTGCCTTGCGGACCTCAAGACCCGTTGAGGCTCATAATGATGGAACCTCCTTCTCAAATAGACTGCACCAGTGCTGTGGAATGCTCGGTAGGCCAGCACTAGCGCCTTAAACTGAATCCTCCTTCTAACTGGAAGCCAGTGCAATGCCTTCAGGTGAGGCAACATATGCGTTCTGGGATTTACCATGAGAATAGCTCTGGTTGCAGCGTTCTGAACCACCTGCAGCCGATTGAGTAGACATTCCGGTAAGCCTAGATAAACTACGTTGACATAGTCCAACCTGGATGAGATCAAAGCTTGTGCAACAGTTTTACGGCAATCAACCGGTAGTAGAGGGAGAAATTATTATTATTTTTTTGTATAAGTCAGATTTCATTTTTTGATGTATAGTAAAAGAAGAAAACGTGTGTATTCTATGCTCATCACATACCAAATTACACCACGTGAGAACAGACAACTTAAAAAAGTCTTTCCAATAGGAAAGTATCACTTTAAACGCAAGTGCAATGATGAGATCAAATAGTTGTGGTCTAGGGGGCATAAAATCAATAGGAGACAAAGATCCTACCAAACCGTTTTGCAATGTAAGTGGAATATTAGATTGAAAAATGTTGTAAGCATCAAGACCAGACTAAATTTCAAAAAGCCTGAACGTGGCAACAATGAAATAACATGTAACAATGAACCATTACATGTAGAGCAAGACCAGCATAAAGAAGAGGATGAACACAATTTAGCCACACGTTCTGGTGTAATGACATCTCTATGATAAATGGAAAAAACTGACTTGGTAATATGAGCAGCTTTGGAAGTTGTCAAAAGTTTTAATCCATATGCTATCGTGGAATTAGGCTGAAAAGGAGATGGCTCAACTTCTCATGCTAATTCCAAATCACTTTTAGTTCTATTTAGAATTGCAGAGAGTATGAATTTGGGAATCGTCCAAAAATAAGTGATGGACAGAATGATGAACAATGACATACATTAACCCCGATAAAGAGATCTGAGCCTAAATCCATCTCGTTTTTGCTCTCCATGCCAATCCAGTTTAGACCTAGCCATAAGCAAGTCAGTCTTGACCCTATTCGCCATGGGAACAGTCCAGCCCGAACTGCCAAGCCAGGTCCTCCTCGGACTGGAAACAAGCATCCTAGGACAGGTTTTTGGGGTTTCAGCTTGGACTCGCTGCAGCGGTGGACCTTTCTTACGTCCTGGCCGGCCGTCACAACATCACGTCTCTTCAGGAACCCCACCGCTGCAGCGGGTCCAAGCTGATACCATCCGGATTCAGCTACGGAACAAAAGATCCGGCGCTCTACAGGGGGGCTCCGGTGATGCTTTCAATTACAGCTGAAAAGCGGGGCAGGCATCCGCCTTAGGTGCACTTCTAGCCACTTGGATGTTACTCGGTGCAATTACAAAGTGAACGACGGCGCGCCCACCGGGGATTGAGATTTGCGCACTACAAACTCCAGAAGGCCATAGTGATGGCCACGCCCACATGGGCAGGAACTATTTAATGTCAATGCGCATTCAAAAAGTGCTTCTTTACCTTTGCAAACCAACGCCACTGAGGAAGAGAACTTAATTCTCGAAACGCGTCTGGCGTTTAACTTTTTTGACTTGCACTTTTGATGGACAGCCTACTGGCAAGCTGTAATTAAATCAGTGAAAGCTACGAAATTTTGGGTGGCCTTTCTTAAATGGGGTTCCTGAAGTGATGTGATATATATATATATATGTGTGTATATATATATATATATATATATATATATATCGCAATCCAGCCGGTAGCCGCGCCAAAGTCCCAAGCGCAGAATCCAGCGCGTGTACACCAAAAGATACGCCCAAGTCAGTCTTGCGTTGTTTGTTGCTTTTTATTTAATCATAAAGTGCAGGTTGCGGAATGCCGAACAGACGCGTTTCGGACAGAGCGTCCTTGCTCACTGTTAACAGGAGTATATGTGTGTGTATATATACACATTTGTATGGGATGTCGTCTCTAACCTGTAGACCCCATTTGCTGGAACGTGGCATTCTGGGACATGCAGTCCAGTCATCTGGTGAAAACTGCGCGTTGGGCTGCCCACTCCGGCCGGAGTGGGAGGAATGGAGAGAACAGCCAATCAAGACTGGGCCGGACATGCATAGCAGTCCAAGGGGAGGAGGCGTGTTCATTTCAGCAACTGTGGGCATTGAGAAAGGCCTCGCGGCCGAAATGCATTTGCCTGTTGCAGCGAGAATAAAAGCTGCTCCCTCGAACTTCCCCATGGTGGCTTCTGTGTTCTTTTCTACAAAAGAAGTGTGCTGATATATATATATATATATATATATATATATATATATATATATATATATATATATATATATATATATATATATATATATATATATATATATATATATATTTAATATAATCAATCTCTGAAAGAGAAAACATTCAGCAAAGAACGTTCAAAAGTAATCCACATTTGTGTACGTTGATCTTGAAACTTGTGAGGCAAGGCATAAAATTGTCTGATTAAAAATGAGGAATGATATAACTTAAAATTTGAAAATCGAACCTCACCACCTAGTTTTGGAAGCTTGAGCTTAGAGAGTGTTATACATGGGGACTTTTATTCCACAAAACAATTGTGCAGATAGAGTCCAACTATGCAAAATAGTAATGAAGAATCATTAAAGGTAGCATGGAAGTTGTGTACAAAATATGAGGAACGATCTTCATTTTGTTGGTGTTGAGTCTCCCCCACCATGATAAGTATAACAGAGTCAGGGATGAAAGTAGCATTTGTGTTTTAGATTTTAGCATAGTAAAGGTAGGACTGAGTGTGTCTCGTAGTTTGGAAGAAAACCAAATACCTAGAGATTTAATTTTTGAGGGACACCATGTGAAATTAGTGTGGCAAACCTGTATTAATAACATAGAGAATTTAGGGGTGACATCTCAGTTTTATTCAAGTTAAGTTTGGAACTTGAGACACTGAAGTAAAGGGAACAATTGTTTAGAAATGGATCCGGCAAGGGTAAAGGAATAGACATATATATTAAAACATCATCAGCATAAGCAGACAGCTTGGCCTCCAGAGTGCAATGTTTAAAACCAGATATGTGTGAGTTACTATGAATCTGTTCCAAAAAAGACTCCAAACATAAACAAATAGCAGGGGAGATAGAGGACAACCTTGTCTGGTACCTCTATGTAAACCAAAATAAGGAGAGAAACAACAATTTCCTTCAAAACTAGCCCAAGGGTTAGACTACAATAATTTGACAAAGCAATTAACCTAGGTCCAAACTCAAGCCACTGAAGGGTGATCAATAAAAACTGCCAATTATGCGGTCAAAATCTATTTCAGCATCTACTGAAAGAGCTGCAAGGAGAGATTAAAATTGTGAGGCTGGGCTTACAATATTTGAGACCATCCTACCATTATCAGAATCTAGTTGTCCTTTAATGAAACCAGATTGGCCGGTTTTAATCAGGAGAGAAACAACAGCTTCAAGACTGGAAGTCAGAACCTTAAAAAAACCTTGCAATCATAATTGATAAAGGACAAAGGCCAATATACTTTTTTCAAAATTATGATCCTTACCTTATATAAGGTATAATGGTGATCAATGCTTCCAGATCACAGGTTTTGGACTCAAATAAGAGTTAATAAGTTCTGTTAATTTTGGTGCAAATAAATTAGACACAGACGAAATAAGCTCAATTGAGAATCCATCTGGGCCAGGTGCCTTAGCTTTTCTTCAGGATTTAATTGCATCTAAGATTTCCTGGAGAATCTTATCCTCTAATTCAGTAAATGTTTCTGGAAGGGAAGGCAGGTGGGAGATATCCTTAAATAATCATTGGAGATTGTAAGTAGATTTCAAAGTGCCTTCAGCATAGAGAGTTTTATAAAAAGATTGAAAATATTGGAACTATCAGCTTTGCAAGTTGATACAGTGTCATTTACGTCATTAATAATGGAAACAATGGTCTTACATTACGTTTTAACTTTTAAGTAATTCGCAAACATTTTATCGGCTTTACTTTGACTACAATGACATTGAGATTTCATTTTAAGCAGGATGTTAGGCATCTACAGTAGCAAGTTTATTTAGGTCAGATTTTGCTTTAATAAAGTCATGTAGCATTGAGAAAAACTTTGAGGTGAAGTAAAAGCATTATCAAGTGCCTTGATTTGATTTAGTGAGAGGACATATTTCGCATTCTTTTTCATGCCAGAGTACGCTATAGTGAAAGCTCGAAATGAGACTTTAAAAGCATCCTGTCTGCGATAGACATATCGTAAGAATTATTTATTTGAATAATTTGTGTATGAACATGTTGGCTTCCGTAATAAATTGGTTATCAAACAATAACAAATTATTAAACCTCCATCTACCCATTGTAGAAGCAATATTAGAGATAGCTAGGGAAGCCAATATAGGGGCATGATCGTAAATAAAAATGGAGCCCATTTCAGAGGATTGTAGGGTGGGAAATAGTGATTTGGTAACACAAATATATCA
This sequence comes from Lissotriton vulgaris, assembly GCF_964263255.1. NCBI lineage: Eukaryota > Metazoa > Chordata > Amphibia > Caudata > Salamandridae > Lissotriton > Lissotriton vulgaris. The sequence continues at coordinate 16,821,571 of NC_141690.1, read as the reverse complement.
ATTCTAGACTTGGTATTATGCATATTGGAGAAAAAAAGAATATTCCAAATTATCAGAATGACAAGTCCTCCAAACATTGGTCGAGAGGTAATTGCTGATTGAAATGCTTTGATTGAATTATCAGGACTTGTATTGAGACACTCTATCCATGAAGGGGTCAGCCAGGTGATTAAAGTCACCTGCCATAATATTGCAATTAGCAATATTAGCAAGTTTTATCTCAGTTGAGTGTCAAAAAACTTGGGTCAGATTTAACAGGGCCATAATTATTAAACAAGGTAACATGTATTATCAATAAAAAAACCTGTGCACACGTAAGAATAGTCAATAGAAAATAGGCAGGTTTCTTCATGGCATTTTCCTCTTGAAGGAAAATCCAGAGTACAGGAAAACAACTAATGTTTGTCGACCTTGTCTTTCCTTGTGCTTTGCTTCAAGATGAACCATTGATAGACCTTATTTTTTATTGACTATTCTACGTGTGCACAGGATTTGTTTTTGCTCTTCACGGAATTGGCTCTAGCTGATTCCTTCTTCAGAGGTTTTGGGTTCCCCTGACCTAGTAGCACCGTCCACATTTCTGTACATATTACCTGTTCCACCGCTACCTGTTATGTGGGCCATTTCTTCCTGTATACTGTAAACCCTAAGCTGAAACATTACATGTATTGTCAATGACAACATGAGCTAACGCCCATTTACCATCAGTGTCACATTCCGTTAAAACAACTTGTAATTTCAAAGATTTGTAGCAAAGAATAGCAATACCACCTTTAGGGTCAACCACTGGATAATAGAAACCTGGCCAACCCACTGTCACTTCATTTAAGCAGACTCAAGCAGACTCAGAGGCAATGTAGTGAGTTTCCTGTATAAAAGCAAGTGTTGAACTAAGTTTAGATAAGTGAGGCAATCCCTTTTGCCGCTTACCTGGATGTCCAAGCCCACGAACATTCCACAACACAATTTTAATCATATTAAGGGCATGGGAAAAACACAAGTGAACAGGTATGACACGCTGCAAAAAAGGAAAAGGGGAAAAAACAACATTAGGAATATAGGTATGGCAAAAACATGACAAAAAGAGTAAGTTGAAGTCACAACCAGCACTCACAGAAAATAAAGGGGAAGAGAGAAGGTAAAGTAGAAAATGGAGATAAATAGGGAAAAAGTAAGAATTGCAGATCAAGGAGAAATAGCCAGATCTGACTGTACTGTGAAGAAAGGTGAGCATGAGACGTGTCAACACCACAACAAGATCAATAGCTGAGCAAAATCAAGTACATTTAAAAAAGAACAAAAGAAGCAGCCTTCATAGATGAGAATAAAGGGGCACAATACATTAAGGTTTCAGAGCAAAAGTGTCCATTGCAGTACAGGAAATCTTCTGAAGAAACAGTTTCAGCATAGCAGGCAGGATCATCAAACAATTTAGCTGTGCCCTTGTGGGTTATTTTGCACCAGCAGGGATGTAAGATAGCATAGTGTGTGTTAAGATGTCTCATTTGGGGCCACAGGGAGAGAAATTCTTTACATCTGGCATTGGTGGCAGTAGAAATATCCTGAGATATGATGATGTCATGTCCAGACCATATGAGCTGTCTCTTGGATTAAGCTGCCTTCACAATTTGAAGGAGATCAGTAAATTCTAGAAAGAGCATAATGATGCCTTAAGGGCTTGAAGAGAGGGGATTAATGTGACCAAGCCGGTGAGCTCACTGCAAGTTAATAGGAGATGTAGTGGGAAGTCCCAGCAAGTCTGGAAGGAATAAAAAAAAAAAAGTAAATCAGATAGAGACCTTCAAGCGCCTCCGGTAGGCCATACAGACTAAGGTTATTGCCACAATTCCGGTTTACTAAATCCTCAGTGTGAAGCTTAAGTTTTGAGATCTCTTGTTCAAGTAGAGGAATCTGCACAGCCATTTCTTGAAGAGAGCCAACACTTTGTTCCATTTAGACCATTCTACCCTCAATGATAATCCATCTATCTTCAATATGCTGCAGTTTTTCATTATTGGCACTCATAAAGGGTTGTAAACCCCTCACTTCATCGAGAATTATATCTAAAATTGGAGTACTGGAGGATTGAATAGGAGAGGGAGGGTCACTCTTGGCCTGTTTAGATTTTGCACTTGATGAGAGACGTAGCTGTGATATGTAGATCGCCAGCCTTTTTCATATGAAACAACTTATGAGGCCACTGTAGAGATTTAGTAAGGTTAGAGCAGGATAGCATGTAAAAGGGCAAAAAGGATATACTATATAACTGCGCAAAAGAGTAAGTGCTGCAGGCTACCACAGCGAAGGGTCAACTCAGCAGATTATTACATTACAGAGGAATCACTCACTCCGGCATCTGAACTGCAGCAACTGTGACAAGAGGTCAGAACCTGTTCCTATGAAGGTGTTGAGATATGGATAGACCCGAAGGTCCAGCTATCTTAGCAGTCTCTGTTAGGGCAAGCTCCAGCTTAAAACATTACTTTAAGGCACTCCCAAAGCATTTCCATGAAAAACAGCCTCCTTAAATAGGAAAGTAACAAAGATGGTGAGATTTGGCAGCCCGTCAAAAATGTAGCTATATTGCTTTGCGAGGTAAAGTTCAGAGAAAATGGTGGCAATAAGCAGTAAAGGAGGCCCCGGAAATTTAAGAGCATGCAATGAGGCAAAGGAAACAAAACAGTCATTAGAAAGAAAGTCATTAAGGTTCCCCAGTGACAGTGAGGATAAAGATGCCATAAATACCTGAAATACATGGTTCTCTGAGGCAATAGCAAATTACAAACGGCGCGCTATACAAAGTGGCACCTGGTTGCTAGCACAAGCGCATGTCCATAGTGTTGTGATAATCAGGAAGGCACTGGTGGGTGGCTAATAGCAGTAGAAATGCTCTGTGCTGCAGCAGAGCTTAAGGGATCTCCGCCATCTTGGTTGGTGCACAAGCCACACTTTGTATTTTGTATCGTTTAAACTGAGAATAGTAGATATTTGCATTACGGTTCTGTTTGTTAGACCATCCCTTCAATACTAAGTTGGCCTATTATGTTTTATGACATTATCTACAGACATACAAAAATGCATGGCAAACAGATGCACATACAAATGTAGATAGCTTTTTGGAGATTTTCCCTGAGATCCATCATTTATATCCCTCAACACTAAAGCAGGTCAAATTTGGCAAAGATGGTCTATTAGAAAGTTGTATCACAAGGGCATGTATGTTGAAGATTTCAAGGGTATTTCACTGTTGAGTTGAATGTAATCTATATTTTCAAAAACTGATGCTGCAATAAATCAGGTGGCCAAAATAGGAATGCTCTTTTTCAATTTCTTGTATACTACTGTACATAAATGTTTCCTAATACGTTGTTTGGGATATGCTTCCTCATATACTTTATTTGCACTAAATGCAAATTGTAATGCAAGGTTATTTCAAATTTTGTATCTATTTATCCCATTCACATTAACATCAATGTCACAAACAGTCCGAAGACTTTAATTTGACAGAGACTTCAGTCACCTTAACATAGGCAGTTTCTGCATTGCAGAAACGTAAAGGACACCTGCTAGATAGCTATTACAATATACATTTTATCTTAGAATATTATTTATTTATTTTTCGATATGATAACCCCTATTTGCATGCCATGATTTTGTAAATAGTATTTTAATTTGCCATGTATCCACTTTGCACATGAAAAGCACTTAGTGGTATCAGGTGATGATTGTATGATGGTGCATCACCCAGATTGGTGCGCAATATCTTTGAAGGCAAAACTAATCCTTTAAATTGTAGCAATGCACTGACAGAGGTTGATGTAAGACATAGTAGCCCTTCAATCATTGTGGCAATTGCTGTTGGCTATTCCTTGAGTAATGGCATGAGAGGGTACTCAGTGAAGGTGTCAAATGTCCTTACTCTAACACAGGTGGTGTCTTATTCCAATTTTTGCTGTGTTTTATTCTCTGCACTTAGACATTGGTGCTTTTTGGAGCACTTTTAGGATCTGTCCAAGAGCTCTTTTGTGCTCACTTGCAAATTCTTGGTTTCCTTCTCAGCTACAAAGTATTGCGTCTAATGTCTTCGGGTGGTTCATCTACACTGTCAGTTCCCTTGACTTTCCCGTGACTCAAGCAATAATTAAGACATATCGCTCCCGTCTTAAAGATAGGTCGAATAAGTCTTCATTCCTACAAGCAGACACTCCTGCTAGTAAGAAACTGAAAAGGTGTCGAGGGGCCTCAGTGAATATTTGGAGAAGTTTCTTACAGCCTGATTCATCAAAGACCCGTTTTGCGAGTCTATAATATCGATTCATAAGGAATCGCTATTACAGACTCGCAAAACGGGATTCATGTAGGAATCACAAAAATAATTGCGATTCCTACACATTCCTTATTTGCGATTAGCAAATTGCTAATCGCAAATAAGGAATACTCCCCATTCATTCCTATGGGCCAATAGGCCCATAGGAATGAACGGGGAGTATTCCTTATTGGCGATTAGCAATTAGCTAATCGCAAGTAAGATAGCGATTTAAAGGGTGCCAGGGGTGTCCAAAGGACACCCTGTAGCACCCCTTAAATGCAAATTGAAACAGGTGTTGCGCACACACATGTCCAAAGGACATGTGTGTGTGCAACATGCAACTTAGAAAAATGCTTTTAAAAGCATTTTTCTAAGTTTTCGCTATTTACCACGAGGTTTGACCTCGCGGTAAATAGCGGGCCGAAATTGCGAATTCGCAATTTTTAAATGGATGATGAATTGCATTTAAGGAATCTCAAATAGAGATTCCTTAAATGTAATTCCTCGCAAAATAGCGAAATCGCCATTACCGATTTTTGCATTTGGGATGATGAATCCCAAATGCAAAAATAGCGCTCGCAAAGGACCAGATTCTGAGAATCTGGCCCTTTGCGAGCCGATTTCGGCTTGATGAATCAGGCTGTTAAAGTTTACCATTGTAAAGCGAATTTCCAGCATTCACCTAATTTGGACCACCTTCTCACTTGTAGAGGAGTGGGAGGTGCAATATGATTGCATGAAACCTAGGGAAGGAGTTGAATGCACAACTGGTTGCTCCCATTCCCTCACTACAGCAGGAACATTTCAAAGGTATAGCCTTGTTGATTACACATATTTGCCAGCCATCCCTGTACAACAAGGCCAGCAGCAACATGAAGCTAAATATGTTTTGCACCCTGTAAAGTAGTCTTTGCAGCTTTAGAGGTTGCACCACTGGGCGTCGGTTCAGCAGGTGTAAATTCTCGTGCAGGAGATCTTTGAATCCCCTGAAAGAAAAAAAATCTGTGAAAATAGTAGACTGGCGACTGATTTTTAGATTTACTTTCTTTTACAATTTTTGTGATTCGGTCCATGCGGTTCTTTTCTAACAAGTGAGTTTTACTTGCTTTTGCAGAGAATGCGAGATTCCAGGGGTTGAATGAAGAGCAGCCTTCTGCCTGTCTGTTATAACTTTTAATATAATTCCTGCATTTATTTGGGTAAATACCAAAATTAGTTCACTCTAATTATTGTGTTTGTTCTGTTGACAGCGTAACATACCTTTTATTCTGCATTGCGTCATTTTTAAATACTTATTCTTGCAGTGAAATACATTGAAGCCTTCTTGTGCTCCTGACATGGGTTTAGACTGAGCAAAAAATACACAATGATGTCATTTCCGGTGCTTTTCTTTCTCCTTCCTTTTAGGAGATTTGTACTTTGCCCAGTGTTAGTCGGCCGTTAAATAACCATCTTCGGTTACACATAACTCTGGATTCCCCGCTGACTTCGGCGCCAATGATCAGGTTTCTGTATGGGCTAGTTGTACAGTCTAACACAGTATCATGATACAGCATAAACAAATATACTAGCCAAATGCAGATTTTATTCTAATGCGGCTGGCTATTCGTGAGGCCAGCGCTTCACACACCATCTTTTACAAAAACGGTTCTATAAATAAAAGCTGCACTTGGATTTCACTCGGGCACATCACATTTAGCTAAAAGAAAGCAAATAAATGAATACTCCTTTCTATGTATGCTCAGCAAGGTTTCTGTTCATCCCCTAATGTGCAGAGGCTACGCCCAATCATGCAGACTTGTTTGTCCTGTGGTTTGCGAATTGGAAGGTCCAGTGCTCAGAATTTTTCTACAAACGCAGTTTCTGGGAAAGTGTAGTTAAAGGTTAGCCTCCATGTGGTTGCGTCATCGAGCTGTTTCAGCTCGAGGCATGTTTGTTCTTCATCCCGTCATCATCAGGTGATTGTTCTGCCTCAGTGTGATAACTTCACCAGTTAACTTTACCAGAGGCTTCGAAATAATATGTTGTGCCATCGTATCCATGTCTGTTTTATAAATATATAAAATGTGCAGTTCACTTGATGCTGCCATGCACCGTCATCATGTACATGAGTCCAGACATCTGTTAGAAACTGTGCTGAGGAACCCCAACACATTGATGCACAGATAAGTTGACTTTAACCATTAAAACATTTCAGTATGTTTTTTGGTGAATATGTGGCATGTGCCCCGTGATGCCTGAAGGTTTCAAGCTGAAATGAGAGAGATGTAAAATATTAGACCTGTAGAACAACTGTCAGTTTCACAGTATTTCAGGAAAGTTGCAATATAATCTTTTGGGGCGCTCTGGCATTTTCTTCCTAGGTTCTATGGTATGGGTAGATTTCAGGGTAGGAGGACCTGCCATGATCAACCATGCCCCCAGACCCACATGCTAGCAGCCTCTTACAGTGTGGCACTGGAATTATTTGTTTGCCTTGGATGATTTTGGTGTCCAGCCGTGCACCGAGTGTAACAAACCTTGCTTATGGGCATTCATTAAAACTTTGTCTGGTTGGAAAGGTCTGGGTCTAGATAAAATTAGGGTGGGGGAACCGATTGAGCCAAACTTATTATGTACATGTATTTGTGTGTATAAATGTACAGGTATTTGACAGCAGGACCCTAGCTAAATAGTAAAGGAGCTCTGAACATGGGCAGGTTTCATAAGATGAGATTCAGAAAAATTTACAGTAAGGTAAAATATTCAAAGATTATTAAGTAGAGTTGCAGTGTAGATTCAGCTGGAAAAATTGTTGAATTTACCAAAATCTCCACATTAGTGGCTATTTTACAACCATTTGCAGGTAGTATCCCACATCACATTGATATATATATATTACCTACTGGCGGTCGCCAGTAGGTATATATAGTTAGGACCTGGTTACCATAGGAAATTCCGAACATTCTATTGGGAATAACTTTGGCGCCGATTGAGGGATCTGCCTGTAATTTTCCTTAAATTTGCCTCGCTGCGCTCCGCTCCTTCCCTGAAAGTTTCGGGGGGATTCGTCAAGCGGGGGCCGAGAAAAAAGGGGGGTCCCAAAACATGTTTTCTCCTTGTTAATTTCCATAGGACATTCTGACAAGGCTACAGCTGGAACGGCTGAACGGAATTACACCAGATTTGGCAAAATGGTAGGGACTGGTATGCAGCAGTGCCTTTTGTATGTTTGGTGTAAATCCCTCCAGTAGTTTTTGAGAAAATTGAATGTGAAATTGAGTCCAATGCAATTTTCCATAGGACATTTAGACACAGCTACAGCCCGAACGGCTGAATGGAATTACTGAAAACTTGGCAAAATGATAGAGCCTGGTATGCAGAAGTGCCTTTTGTATATTTTGTGAAAATCCCTTCAGTAATTTTTGAGAAAATCGACTTTTTTCAAATTATATATCTATGGGCGGGACACCGTGAGTGCACTGTAAGCTTACTGTAATCTGTACCTTCCCGAGTACGAGCGGCATGCTGATTGGCTGCTACTGTCTGTGAACATTCCAAAACCGAAATTGTTGGCAGCCATCTTGTGCCTCGGTAGACTGAGGCACAGGAAAGCAGAAAAACAAACGTGTAGAACTCAAAAAGGGGGCAGGGTAGAAGCACCCTGACCCCCTAGGCCTGTTCAGGGGGGTCCCACAAGGCCCCCCAAAAAATATTTTTTTTTCGAAAAATCGCGGGGGTACGTGTACCGTCCGTGCACAGTGCACGTGCGGTGCGCGGACCCCCGCGATTTTTCGAAAAAAACATTTTTTTTTTTGGGCCTTGTGGGACCCCCTGAGCAGGCCTAGGGGGTCAGGGTGCTTCTACCCTGCCCCCTTCGCGTGTTTTGCACCTTTGTTTCACTGCTTTCTTGTGCCTTGGTTCTACCGAGGCACAAGATGGCTGCCAACACTTCCTGGTTTGGAGTGTTGACAGACAGTGGCAGCCAATCAGCATGCATTTCACAGGAAAGCAGCCTGCTCATTGGCTGTCAACACTTCTAACCAGGAAGTGTTGGCATTCATCGTGTATTAGGTAGACCGAGACACAAAAGAAGCAGAGCTCACAGCCTACACAGCCCACACAGCTCTCACAGCTCTCACAGCCCACACAGGTCTCACAGCCCACACAGCTCTCACAGACCACACAGCCCTCACAGCCCACACAGCCCTCACAGCCCACACAGTCCTCACAGCCCACACAGTTCTCACAGCTCTCACAGCCCACACTCACAGCCCACACAGCTCTCACAGCCCACACAGCCCACACAGCTCTCACAGCCCACACAGCCCTCACAGCTCACATCCCACACAGCTCTCACAGCTCTCACATCCCACACAGCTCTCACAGCTCTCACATCCCACACAGCTCTCACAGCCCACACAGCCCACACAGCTCTCACAGCCCACACAGCCCACACAGCTCACATCCCACACAGCTCTCACAGCCCACACAGCCCACACAGCTCACATCCCACACAGCTCTCACAGCCCACACAGCTCTCACAGCCCACACAGCTCTCACAGCTCTCACAGCTCTCACAGCCCTCACAGCCCTGGCAAAGATAATACCAGCAGCGAACAAGCACTGGCAAAGACAATAACGGCAGCAAAGAAACACAGGCAAAGGCAATACCAGCAGCGAACAAACACTGGCAAAGATAATACAATCAGGGGGCAGGGGCACGAAAAACGGCACAATCGGGACAGAAGGCCCGACAAACAGCACAATCAGGGGGCAGAAGGCAAGAAAAAACGGCACAATTAGTGGGCAGAAGGCAAGAAATACGGCACAATCAGGGAGCAGAAGGCAAGAAATAGGGCACAATCCGAGTACAGAAGGCAAGAAATATGGCACAATCAGGGTGCAGAAGGCAAGAAATACGGCACAATCAGGGGGGCAGAAGCCAAGAAATATGGCACCATCAGGGGGGCAGAAGCAAGAAATACGGCACAATCAGGGGGGCAGAAGGCAAGAAATACGGCACAATCAGAGAGCATCTTGCTCCGGTCCAAAAATCCGATCCCTAGGGCTGCTCAGGTGGTCCCACAAGAATATTAACATATTTAAACGTTATCCGCTAATAGAATTAGCATTTAAAAAACCTTGCAAATTCACTGAAAAAACCATAGGTTTCAGGCCTTATTTAGTTAGGAATTAGCATTTAAGAAACCTTGCAAATTCACTGAAAAAAACATAGGTTTCAGGCCTTATATAGTTAGGAATTAGCATTTCAAAAACCTTTCAAATTCACTGAAAAAAACCATAGGTTTCAGGCCTTATATAGTTAGGTATTAGCATTTAAAAAACCTTGCAAATTCACTGAAAAAACCATAGGTTTCAGGCATAATATAGGTAGGAATTAGCATTTAAAAAACCTTGCAAATTCACTGAAAAAACCATAGGTTTCAGTCCTTATATAGTTGGGAATTAGCCTTTAAAAAACCTTGCAAATTCACTGAAAAAAACATAGGTTTCAGGCCTTATATAGTTAGGAATTAGCATATAAAAAAAACATTGAAATAGCTCCTATTTAGTTAGTTGTACTAACTATATTTCGTGCACCCGCAATCCACTGCTGATGATGTCACATATTACATCATTCATGACATGGTCAGTGACATCACTGATGACATCACTGATGACATCTCAAATGACATCACTAATATATTTTTCTATCAAATTGTAGATTACTCGTTTAAAAAAAACAAGACGTATATTGTTCCTCATTTTTTTCTGTTCCATTTATCTCCTTTTAGTTTTTGTTACTGTTTAGTAGGAGAACCTCCCCTCTGAGTTATCCCATTTGCCCACCGCCTTTACACCTCAGTACTGTTCCTCACTCCAACCTCTTGCCATTAGTGCTTATAAGAATTTTCTTTTCGTTTCTTCTTTCTTTGCAGTGGGCACCTGTTTACTCTTCCCATTTGCAAAACTCAATTTCTTCTGTATTCCCCTTTCCTCCCTTGTTTTCCTGCTCGGATTCTTCCCACTCAGACAGACATCCTCTATCGTCTGTTTACCTGTAAACGGTCCTTCATTCTGTCCTCCATGTTCCGTCTGAAAGGAAGAAATAGAAAATCAATTATTACGGCCCTAAATTGGGTATTTCCCTTTACAAATTCCTTGCTCTAATTTCTTACATTTAAAATAGTTTTCATGTATTTCTTATTCCTCTTGTAGGTATTGTTGACAACCCTCTTTCACAGATGCTCTCTCAGCCCGCACCCCTCTTTGTTTTATTTTGCACAATGTGTTATTCATATGTGATCTACCTCATTTGCTTGATGTATGTTTGCACAGTACTTACACGTATATTGGTTTTGACTCGTTTTGTTTTTTGATATATATATTTTTGCTTCACTGCCTGTAAAGCGCTCTGATATCCGCAAGGGTCTGGTTCGCGCTCTATAAAACTTTCAAAATAAATAAATAAAATGAGTGACATATTGGCACCATGATAGACAGAACTGTGGACCAATTACAATTATTTGTATACAACACGTTTGAAAATAAATTAATCATGTGTTCGTGGTTTCTTGAAATGCAGACTGAGAGGGATATAGAGTTATTCATATGCTTAACATTGCTAATGTTTTAATAACGCTTTACTGTCCTTTTAGAACTCTCAAATTTGGGGGACCTTGCACCACGATCGCCCTTAGAACCAGTGTTTGAAGATGGTCCTTTAGGGCCAGCAATGCCAAGGACCCGAACGTCTCAAGAATTACGTGACCTGTGGCAGAAGGCCATCCTCCAGCAGATACTGCTTCTGAGAATGGAGAAGGAAAACCAGAAGTTGCAAGGTTGGTGAAGGCGTGCATTGTGCAAAGTACACATGTTGTTTCTGCAGTCTGGCTTGGGTTTCAGTGGACATTTTTTTACACTTACCTAATCCACCATTGTTTGTTTGGTCTTATAGTTTCTTTGTGTTTGTGATTTTTCATTTGCTCATTGAACGTTGGGTAAATTCTCCCTTTGTTGTGGTTCTGGAGGTGCTGAGACCGACCAGGGCCTCAGTCACCTCCAGGTCAAACAAGCTCAGGCACATTATATACTTAGTGTTCAGCACAGCCAGTTTGTTGAGGCGTCCAGGGTGTGTTGCTATGAAATTATACTATGCCTGAAGCAAGGGCGAGGCCTGGGGTGAAACAGAGTGCGTTAACTCTCTCTTACCGGTTCTTGTACTTACTCAGGCACATTTCCTGTTTGCCAAACTTCATGTTTATTGTGCTATGAGCAGTGGCCAGTGTTGCTGATGCATTCCTGTTTCACAGTATTAGGATGGCTCTGAGGGCTGCAAAGCTCTAAAACATTTTGAATATTTTATAATATTATATTTTTCTTCCACCATGTGAAGCATGTAAGGAATTAATGGAGCAAACAGGTTCATGTGAAAATGGCCCAACCCCACAAGGTAAGCCAAAAGTTTGCACGGAGTTATGTGGCAAAATAAAATCAGGAACGTAAGTGGTAAGAAGTTATCAGGGTATGTAAATCCCTATGAGTCTTGGAAAGGGGTGTGGACGCTGCTGAAATGCTTTTTTCCACCGGGATAATATAAAAAAACAACTTTACCATACCAAGCATATTACAATGCTGTCAAAGTAGAATGTGATAGAGCAGGAACAAATGGTAGTGTATAGATCTTTGCAGAGACGCGGAACCCCAGTCCTCATTTTGGTGGCAAGAAACACAGTAGTTTAATGTGTTCAGGGAATAGAAGTAGACAAAACATTTAGTCACTTTCCATATTGTGGAGGCGTGTCCCACCATACGGGGCTGAGCTGCCGTTCAGATGTATCAACTTGATATCCTTATTCCTCGGAAGAGCCCATAGGAGACTTATCAGACCTGGGATCTGCATAATTGAACACTGTAACTAGATACATCTACAGGACACTACCGGTCTTGAACGGACCCACTGATTAAGTGATAGGATGTGTTTGATAAATACATGGCTTCCTGATGAAGGCTACTTGTTGAAACGCACGTAGGAGATTGGATTATACAGCCATGACAGATACAAGGAATGAATTATACAGCCCTTAAGTCACAGGACTGTCTTAAGATGAATGAAGAATATATTGCATTGTGAATGTGTATTTACCATATCGAATAATAAGAATTCTGGACTGAATGCTAAAATTAAATACAGGAACTTCTTTCTTTTATTGAATACTAGCCGCTTAAGTCTCTACCAACCTAAAAAAAAGGCACAGTATATTTGTGTATCGGCATTGAAATATCAGATGCCGTTGATACACTGTACTGTATGGAAGGATGAGAGAGGATGTATGTTTGCATGCTTGGGATACTTATGACAGGTTGTATGGATGGTATGTTTTCGCAGAAGCTTAAAATATATTATGCATAGAAATTGAAAGAGATAAATAAAATAATGTTTTTTATATAATAAATGTACTATATTTGAATAATTCTGAGTCTTTGGTCATTAGTAACAATGCCCAGAGAATATTAGCATAATATGTAACCTTTGTTGAAACTTGTAGTTGCCTAAGATTTTCAGTACAATTTGTTTTGTTCCTTTTTCAATAACCAGATTCTTTTTGAGGGGAACCCCAATATATTTGCAGTTGTAGCACACAATATCCATTGTATAAAGCTATCCAGCCTTCCAACTAAATTATGTGGGAAGAATGCCTAATATCACACGAGTCCTAAGCTTCACCCTCCCTGATTAGCGAGTAACTATAAAAACAAGCCAGAAACAGTTTGGGACAGAAGCTGCTGTTGACCAGGTTGCAATGGTGGCATTTTAAGTAATCTCTCGTTTTACGGGTACACATAAGTTAACATTGTCATTCTCTCATTGCTATTTTTTTTAAACTACCGGCAACATTTTATATACGTTCAGTGTTCATTGAAGTTCCACATCAGTATTCATATTTTCAGATGTTTATGTTAAGTAGTTAAATCATCATTATTATCCTGTGGATAAGTAATCTATTATAAATTATCTAATACATCTAGGATGCAGTCGCTTGAAACAAACAATTGGAAAGTAAAACAAAAAGGTTACAAATGTTTTTTTGTTTTTTTTTAAATGAAGTAATGCAAAGAAAAGCTTTGCCCCTAAAACATATATTTTGGAATTACTCTTTCCCCAGATTCTTCTTTAGGCTTCTTCAGACATCTTATGGTTGGATATCGCTGTTCTCATGGATGGATAAGCAGCCACACATCTAAGTAGAAATGTTTATGTTGGATATGTCTATACTGGCATTAGGATTCAGCATCTTCAAGCTCCTATTGAGCAGCTCTATTACAATAGACACCTTTTTGGAGTGACTTCTCACCCCCATGTTCTCACCCAAACAACACTTGATACTCATTTACAAAGTGTATACCCAACATTTAGAATATTTAAATGTGGCAACATGGTAGTCTACAGTAGCAGAGGTGAATTCTGCACTCATTGAAACACCTGCATGTATAGCTTCCTTCGAGTGTTCTGTAGGTGATACATAAAGTGCTGAGATGAAGGTACAGATGCATATTTTATCGTCATGGTTCTAGCCAACAACCTTCCTTTTGTTAATGGCAAAGAGAATATGTCTTGAATAGGCACATATTACAGCACCTTATTGATCAGCTACCTTCACCGGAGAATTGGGTCTTGGTTAATATATATTGTGTGATCTCCTGGCATTCATTATCTGATCCAGGGTAGTGAGATTGACTCACCTCACCTGTTTCACCTATGCCTCTGTGTTTACCAGCAGTAGATCTTTTACAGTACATCTGTCAGACGTGCTGATGTCTGTACAGATTTGTGGTGCTCAAGTCCACCCGAGGGTTAATACAATTACAGCTGTTTTATGCGGGCACTGTGTCTCTATGCTCCCACCCCCTAATTCTTAGGTCACAGTGATGTTGAGGGGCTTCCTCGGTTATGCTGCTGTTTATAGAATGTCCTCATATTTTTTATTTTAAGGCTACCCCAAGGTTTGCTACCAATGCCCCATGGGTGCTCCTTGTTATGCAGACTCCTTCTCTACCCGACCTTTCTGCATCCGATATTCCCCGAATGCCTTTCTAACTTGACATCTAGACTACATGTGCCAGTGGAGATATACTGAATATATAAGCCGTAGAAAATACTTGAGAGTTTCTGCAGAAAAAACAGTGCCATGTGTCCTACTAAGAACTCTGAGGTCAGAGAGCCAATGATATGTGAGATGTGCCCACTGAAAACAGCACAGTAAGATGGCAGAGCCTTCTGTCACCAAGCCGCTCAGAGGAAGATGGCCTTCCTCTGCCATCTTGCCAATGGGCCAGCCCCCTTAACACTTTCATGAAATGTCTTTCCTTATCATTTTTAATTGATTGTTTTGATTATAGGATTTGTAGAGTGCACGAATGCCCCCCGGCGTCTTGGCGCTGAAATGACTGAGACTGTTTGAGGGGCGGGCATCGGGTGTGTCGTGCAGGAATCTGGGCCAGGCTATCCAGAGAAGAGCCAGGTCTTTATGCTCTTTTTAAAAGTTATCAGAGATGAACTGTTTTTTATTTCTGCATGGAGTTTATTCCAGGTCATCACTGAGTACAGTAGAAAATCCACCCCTATATCTTAGTTGTTTGAAACGGGGGGTGCGGAGGAGGTTGGCACTGCTAGATCTTACCGTCCTAGCTGGGATGTAGGGTGCCATGATTGTCTTCAAGAAATGCGGCCCTGACCCATGCATAGATTTATATGCCAGGCATGCTAGCGAAAATTTGATTCTTTTCTCAACCGGTAGCCAATGAAGATTTCTAAGCTTGGAAGCCACCAGCTCAAACCTGGGGATGTTCAGTTTCAGCTGGGCCGCAGCGTTCTGCAACCGCTTAAGTTTTAAGAGAAGATGTTTTTGTAGCCCAGCATATAATTCCCTTAATCCATTTTGGAAAAGGCCAGCATGGTTACCAGTGTTTTACAGGCGTCAGGAGGGATGTAAGGCAGTAGTTTTCGAATTAGCTTCAGAGTGAACCAGACCGAGGAGGTGAGTTTGTTAATTTGGGCCTTAAACGTGAGTTTGGAATCGAACATGAATCCAAGGTTCCTACACTGTCCACATGTAATGGGCAGTTGCCTAAGCCGTCAGGCCACCAATTAGGTAACCAGATCTTAGTGTCGGCTCCCAGCAGCATGACCTCTGACTTATCTCCGTTTAGTTTCAAGCAATTAGCTTGCATCCAGAGACTGACCTGATTCATACAGAGCTGGAATTTGAGGGCCGTCTGAGGTGTTATTGGATATGTCCACCACTATTTGTGTATCATCTGTGTATGAAATAGGTAGGAAACCGTGATCCCTAATAATGTTTGCTAACGGGGCTGTATAAACATTAAAAAGGTGGGGCTTAGAGAAGAGCCCTGGGGGACCCCGCAAGGGGATTTGAATGATTTTGAAGAAAAATCCCCAAGCTGCACCGAGAAGGATCTTTCTCCCAGAAAAGAGGCCATAACTGTGGTAGCAGAAGCGTGCAGCCCTATTTCTTTAAGACGGGACAGGAGCAGCTCGTGGTTGACGGTGTCAAAGGCTACCGACAGATCTAATAAAATTAAGGCAGCCTTCCCACCACCGTCCAGAATCCTCCTAATCTTCTCGGCCACCGTAATCAGAGCGGTTTCCGTCCCATGTTCTCCCCGGAACCCATGTTGTGAAATATCAAGAACCTGGGAGTCCTTGATAAATTTCGACGGGTTGGGTATTCAGGTGTTTTTCTAGAATTTTCGCCGGGAAAGGGATTCTCATGATTGGTCTATAGTTGGCTGGGATCGAAGGGTCAGGGTTCGGTTTTTTGAGGAGCGGGAGGACAGAAGTATCTTTCCAGACCCTTTCTTTGCAAAAATAACTGTTTTCTGGGCTGTTTTGTCAATTTTCTAATTTCAGTGTTGCTTCATGGCAGTACCATTATGTTATTAGGCACAGGCACTATTTGAAAAAAAATACCATAAATATAAAAATCTAGCATCAAATGTACCTAATAATTGCACTGTTTATGTCTCGTCCTAAACAGCCCAATCACTATGATGTCACGTTGCTGCCAATTTAAATTTTACATGGGGCACTACTCTCTTCAGGATGAGAGAGTAGCAGTCACTGGTTCCCACATACTCAATTTCTGTGCAAGATTTTTTAACCCCAAGCAAAATAACATTTTGCTAATTTTGTTCTGCACCTCTAATAGAAACAGGGCCAACTGTTAAAATGTGCCCCCCCTTTTTTTGTAGAATATATAGCCATGAATCTAGAATTCCTTTGCGTGCCCCCCCTTCTGACCCCAGCCTTACCATTTCAGAGTTGGTATCATGAAGAAGTCTCACTATTCTAGTCCTCCTTCACAGGTGAGGACTCCTGGTGAAAACCACCCTGATAGGTTTCTTTGCGTTGCCCGCTGGCACCCTATCCATGATCTCAAAGCAGTCTGGGTCAACGCAGAATGGGCTACTAGAAACTGTGTACACCGGTCAAAGAGAAATAGTACTAGTACCCATAGTAGGTGTATGCAGCAATGGCCTGTCCTTCATGTGTACCACCTGCAAATTGTGTTTGAAGCCCAGTGGTTTTAAGACTCCGAAAAGTCACTTGGTAAAAGCATTACCTTTCAATTCTTCTAGCTAAGAAGCAGGGGCAGTGCCTCCACACTTAGTGCCCCCCATTCAACCTATTGCCTATGAATCTCTGTGAAATAGGGAGTCCAGGGGGACGTATGGTATTCCGTTGGAGGGTCGCATCACCTTGTGTTATCCCACTATTAAGAAGAACGCCCAAACTGCTACAATCCAGCGGCTGTTTCTCCGCTATGGCAGAGAAGTGTCGGTCCCCATTGCCAGAACCCTCGAAAACTTGAAAAATAAAGAAATAATAAAAACGGTTTAAAACTAGTTTTATTATAGTTTTATTTTTCTTCTAAGTGTGCCAAATCTTGAGGGGTGGGCCAGGGCATGGTAGGCACTGAGGAGGAGTGGCAGGTGCACTGCTTTCAGTGTGCATGTGGTGTTTGGCGGCTGTTTCAGGACGGCCAAACCCACATGCGCACTGAAGCGGTCTCCAACCCGGCAACGCAGCTCGGGTTGGAGACTAAATCAGTGCGCATGTGGATTTCGCACAGCTCCCAGTCTCACTGGAAGCTCGAATCAAGGGAGAGCAGCATCAGGATTGGCCGCAGGGGATTCTGGGAGCCTGTCTGCAGAGGAGCAGAAGAGTGCGATGCGACTTAAGGTAAGTTCTTATTTTGTATTTTTATCCCCATCCTTGTCCGTCCATCCCCTCCTCTCCCGCCGTGCCACTCTGCCCTGACACCAGCTGCCACTGCTACAATCAAACCAGCAAAGACAAATTAGATGGCTATTAAAGTGGGGTGATAACAGCAACACTTCGGCCAGCCTACTCGAGACACAGATCCAGAACATTTAAAGGCTCCAGAACCAGGCAACCTAGACAAGCCTGAAGCTAAAAAGCACCAGAATGACGACCGTGTTAGTTTGCATGTATGTAGCAGCGTTGTTATTCGGTCTTCACTGCATTGTGTCTGTAGGTGCCACAGGTGTTCGTCTTGTGCTTGAAATGTTTCTATCCTTTAAGGCAGACACCCTCCCGTGCATTTGCTTTTCATCCTTAGGAAACTCAATGTGTCGTTTTATTGTTAACATCTTTTCTGTGTGTTATGTTTAATTACGTGTCAGGTGTTTGGTTTTCTTTTGTTACATAATACATGCATACTATTTATTTTAATGTGATTGTATTGATCAAGAATAATGTCTAACAGGTTACCTATATGTACCCAAATCTCAAGTTATTGACTTTACGTGGGGGTGAAAGGCAATTAGTCTCTGTGTATTTTATTAATTTTACATGTACCTATATCGCATCTGTACCAGAAATTAAAGGGTCTGTTTCACAGTGGGAACTGGTTTGGGAGGGCTCGAAGAAAGGGTGACAAGGAGAGAGAACTGTTGAAAAAATGAGTTTTCCACGTTCCTCTTTCTTGTTTGACCCACCAACCGGGCACTTGCTATTCAGTATGCATGTTCTGTTCAAACATCTCAGTGCGCTTGGTTTTTAAGTTCTTTACTTTGTCTTTTAGCATCTGAAAATGATTTGCTGAACAAACGCCTGAAACTCGATTATGAAGAAATCACTTTGTGTCTGAAAGATGTAACATTGGTTTGGGAGAAAATGTTAAGTGTGCCAGGAAGATCAAAGACCAAGTTTGACGTGGAAAAGATTCATAATGCTGTTGCCAAAGGTATGTGAGACACTAGGATGGTTTGCTGAGCCGAACATGTTTGCGTTTCTCTACGTGGTGTTTGTTAAATATTGACCCATGGTGACCTCATGCATAATTTCGCGAGTCCTTTCACTGTGTGGTCCTGTAAGTATTCAGAGATGTCTACATTAACATCGATGTGCATTCTTAATGATGTTCTGATTATCATACTCCTCTTGAATTAAATTGATGTTCATGTGTATATTGTTCTTGAATTCACGAATAGATATATCCTATTCATAGAAATGCATTTATTTATTGTTGTACCAGTGTGTGTTTTCAATCGATGCTAGGATCCATCACATCATACAGTGCTTTAAACTCTAAGGTTTGCAGTTTCACTTGTGTAAGATGGACCACTTTGAAGCTATGTGCATTTCTAGTTTCTGTTATGTGGTGTCACGTTTACATCTCTAAAAGTGCTTTCTTTACAATCAAATGAAATGAAACCCAAACCTCTGCACTATAAATCAGGTCACCAATGCCCAGTTCTACTTAATTAATCTTTGATGTGTTTCATGTTAACTATCTGCAGAAGAATGTCAGCAGAGCTGACTCCTTAAGAAGCACTTGGAAAGTCAGTAGTCCTGCCACTAAAAGGTAGGGTGGCTGAAAATTCCACTCTGCTGGAGGAGTTCACAGTTTTTTTTTTTTAATTTCAAGATTCTTTATTGAAAAGTTTTCGGATATGATACAGATACAGTACAGTGGTAATGCGGGGGCACATACAGATGAGTAAGACCACTCCGCGTTCTGCTTGGAATGAGGCGTTCCAGCAAAACTCTGCAAAGCCGCCGAGGGACAGAGTTTTTTCACACAACCTAGCCAACATTTTTAATTGTCGACCACAAGTAAAAATGTGCACCCTTGTGGGGAATTTCGGGCACTAGAATGCGTCCCGGAAAGATTTTTCAATGCAGGTGTCACAACAGCTCATAAAAGTTCGCGTTGAGAAAGCTGCCACTAGACTAGAAAATCTACTCATGCAGCAGGAAGAAGAAGCGCTATCTGGTGTCATTCACACTATTTTCACAGCATGGAACAAGCTCCTCATGCTAAAAATTAGTGCGAGCAGCACGATTTGCCAAACTCTGCATGCTCTCAGAACTACGCTGACTTTTGTGGATTTTTTTATGTAAATCTGCAAGTTTCGCCCATCCCTACCAAATGGTCAACATATTTACTTTGTCAATACTTTTTGCATTGGCATTTTTTTAATGCCAAAATATTCAGCTGTGTATCAGGACTAATGCCAATGCATGGGGGCCATCGTGGAGTGGGTTTTATATTGAAGATGAGCCATTCCTAGGTGGCTACTAATGCATATTCATGTGTGTGCAAGCTGCATAAGACATAAGCGGGCTTATAGAAATATTTAATATAGAGTTCCTAAATAGCTGTCATCCATTACAGAAAGGAAAATTAAGTGGGAAAAAAGAGCGAGGGAATGCAGGAATAACAGTGAGCGGCTCAGCAGCACTTTGCAGCTGCCAGACCTTAGTTAAAAAACATAATAGAGAAAAACAATTAAAAACGAAGAGAAGGAAAGTTGATTAGAAATGTGTTCTCTCTTGACCTCAGTATTCACAAATAGGAAAAGAAGAGAGGTGTGTGCAAGGCGGCTGAGACGTTGCAAATGTCTAGTGATCTCATATTGGCCTGGTTATGCTGTAGTGTTTTTGTAGTCATGCAGCGAAAGAACGTCGACAGGAGAGTTTGAACTGGATCAGTTTCTCCCTGACAAACGAGCTGACTGCACTTGTTTGAGAGCACTGTTTATAGGTGTTTGGAAATTACCTCTGATCCAAACTTTGTCACCCCCCTTAAAGCACGGACCACGAGTAATGTTAAAGTGATTGGTCAGACATACACGCCACTCGAGGCCATTGGTCTTGAAATACAGCACCGTTAGCAGTGAAAAGTGAAGATTCTGAATTGTACAATGGCAGAAGAATTTCAAAAGAAGAATGCCAGAGGCATAGTTCATTTCAAGTTGAACTGATCGCAGTTTCCTGTTTGAAAATCTAGGAATATGAAGAGGCGCACAGTGCTTGTTTGGAGAGTGAACATGAGTCCAAGGTTGGAATCCTTCATGTGTGTGGAAGTTGAGAGGTATGCTACTAGCATAATCTGAAGGGAGCAGGCAAGTGGTTATGTTGTGGAAAAGCTAGGTTTATATAAAATACAACCTAGGTAGAACATTGCATAACGGAGGGCTGTTGTGTCTTCCACTCAGGTGTTCAATTGTGTAGCTTCTGCTGGGCACTGCACTTGGGTAAGGCAGCTGTGACACAGTGCAGCTTTAAAAAATTTCTGTAGGTAAACCGGGTTCCCTTACCAGCGGATAAATGTAGTAAGATACATTCAGATGTAATCACCATGGATTTGGACTTGGCCACAGTAGCTGTGTTTGAGGGCTGGGGCCTAGAAAGGTGGTATCCTAGTGTTTGGAGGGATTGGAGTGAATAGAAAGTCTTTCGGAGCATGTTAAGCATACTGGTCTCCTTTTGGGGTTTGAGATGCCGTCTTTGATGGAAAATGGTTTGCCCTCATAGTCCAATTTATGGAAAGTATGAATGTCCTGAAAGCTTGAATTAGATTACAGTTCCACTGAATCAAGAAATATCTCGAGGCATCTTAGACAAAAGAAAGTCTGCATTCTGAGTGAAACGTATTCTTTCGACAGCAGCATTGTGTCCATTTATTCCATTGTGTTGACTGGAGCTTTGCCACCATGCTCCAATGAAGAGGTAGAGTGCTAGCATTCTGTAATGATTACAAAGAAGAGATACAATTGGACACCATATTGATAAAAACTTGGTGTTAAAGCTATTGTTTTTACGGTTTATTCTTAATGGAAGAGCTCCCCCACCTGCATCCAGAATCCCTTTTCCTCATCTGTTTCCTCGGAACATAGATCCTACCTGTCACGTTACTTTCAATATATATATATATATATATATATATATATATATATATATATATATATATATATATAAATATATGAATCCAACACGATCCTTCCAAGCCTGAGAGCGCTCAACAGTGTGTGCTCAACCCGAGAGCTGGATCGAAGCCCCAAAATTAATTTTTGAACAAAGGAGGCGGCACAACTGGATACTTTATGAAGCTTTATTCACACAAACACTCCACCAACGCGTTTCAGCCTCACGGCTTTTTTCACGGTCGTGAAAAAAGCCGTGAGGCTGAAACGCGTTGGTGGAGTGTTTGTGTGAATAAAGCTTCATAAAGTATCCAGTTGTGCCGCCCCCTTTGTTCAAAAAAAAAAAAATATATATATATATATATATATATATAACGCTCAAAATCCTTCCAAACTCGGTAGAAGAACGAGACAGCACTCGAAGGGTAGAATACTTTCAACACGCTAGATTTTATTTAGCGGAGGGGGACACACAGACGCGTTTCGGCGTTCTGCCTTCGTCAGTGTGTGTTTACACTGCATTTTCTCTCGACATTGTTTTTAAACATTATTCTGTCACTCCCACATCCTTAGGACATAAACGGAGAAAGGGGACTCACACCATGTACAGAATAAGGGCAGCCATCTTGTAGTGTTTGTTGTGATTACAAAACAAATCAACATCATACATATAAAAGATGTAAAAGACATTTAAGCCCACCGATGGGCAGGTGCCGTATTCGGACTATGGTATATATGAAATACATAATCCAAATTTGGAGAAAGTAATCCAGCCGTGGATCGGCTAATGTCCCCTGTCAAAAATAATGCAGTCCATCAAATTATAAGACTTCAAGTTCAATAACATTTCTATTGAAGTTACTTATAACTAAACTGTGGGATTCATAGGGTAGATGCTTTACGTATGGCAGCAGAAAACTCATTAGATTATTTACAAATCTAAAAATCACAGTTCATCTATAAAAACAATCTCTGGGAATAAGAGACAGAAAGTGAAATAGTAGTCTCCCAACAATCCCCTATGAGGATCCAATCAAAATGAACCAATGGCAAATCGTAAATCATGATTCAAAATCAAAAACAAATCAAAAATCCATACATCATGTTGCATTGATGCTCGTGGGGTTCGATGTTATCATTGTGTGTTAACTCACTTTCACATGATTAAATGTACAGGGATTATAAATAGTCCAGATTGGATTGTCATCAATAACGGACACATTCTAGAGATAAAGAATTATATATATCACGTAATCCCAATACCCGTTCTTAGTCTCAAGATCATCGTCACATGAAAGGAATGAAAATATCTCCTCACTATGAGCTAAGCAACATAATACAAATACATATAGCATGGTTCCTTCATCTGACACATATCAATTTTCAACTTTCAACCTAAGTGTATGCTGTTATAGGGTTTCTCTATTGTAGATGTCACTGGGATAGATCTTATCGCAGCTTTCTGAAAACATGTGACATCTCAGATCCTCTTGATCATATTGTCATTGAGTGGTGGATCTTAATTTATTTCCCCAAATAAAAGGCCATCTCCTCCCCACTATTGAGACCGTTAGGATGTTTTGTTGAGAGGTCTATGATGTATCTAGATTCTAGTCTCCATAACCTACGTAAACGGTCACCGCCACGTATATTGGGAGGCACAATGTCTAAACCGAAGTATTGGAGTTTGCTCCAGTCCTGTTTATGGGCCTCTGCAAAGTGGCGAGCCACCGGGTAAGCCTGGTCCACTTTATCAATGGCTATATATATATATATATATATCCTATCCTATTGGCGGTCATCAGTAGGTAGTCATAGTTAGGATCTAGTTTCCATAAGAAAAGTATTTTCTGTTTTGCTATTAACTTTGATGCGGTTAGACAAATCTTTACAAAATGTTTAAAACTAGCAGCTGCTGTCTGGAAGGTGTCGGGGTGATTTGTCAAGTGGGGGCTGAGTAAAATGGGGTGGTCCCAAAACACATTTTACCCGTGCAATTTCCCATATGGATTTTAGACAAAATTACAGCCCGAACTGCCGACCAGATTACACTAAATTTGGCAGAAAGCTAGAGCTTGGCCAGAAACATTGCTTTTTTGTAATTTGGTATAAATCTATTCAGTAGTTTTGCAGGTATTAAAGGAAAAAGATTTATGTATATCTAGAGAAGTGGATCCACCATGGAGGGTCTGTGGATCCATGCACTAACAGCAATGCTGTGATTGGCTGGCCGCAACCTGAGAGAAATATTGAGGCTGCCATTTTGTCAATTTGGACACTGCTTTTAGGGAATGAAGATAAAGTGTTAATATAAAATAAGGGATCAAGATAGAGGTATCCTGACTCCATGATGGGACACATGGAGGGGTCTGTGAGGGACTCATCGTGGGCAAGAAATTGTCCAAAATGTCTTTTTGGGGGGGGGGGGGGGGATTGCTGAAGAATCGGTGGCTCCACCACGGCACTCAGCGCACCCCAGTGCAAATCTGTAATGGATCCATGGATCCAGATCTCAGTAAAAAAAGAAAATCCCACTCACACACTCCTTAACACACCCACACATCCATTCACACATACATATAGCCGCTCACACACACATATAGCCACTCACACACCCACTAAGAAACCTAGAGAACCCCTCCCACACCCACATAAACACTCACCCAACCACTCACTCAGTCACACATGCACTGACATACCTACTACACACCCACTTACACAACCACTCACTCACTCACTCCCACCCACCCAGGTACAGGTACATTATTATTTGGAAAAACCATTAAAAACAGTAAAAACTCACTGAATAAAACACAGGTTACAGGGACGTTATAGTTGGGAAATCGAATTAAAACCCTTCGAAATTCACTAAATAATCAAAGGTTACAGGGACATTCTAGTTAGTCAGATTGTACACACCTAAAACCATAGAAATTCAGCCATTATAGTCAGTTATCGCTAATAACTGATTACACCAAACTCGCGGTGGCAGTACACGTATTGCTAATTACGACTTATAAAGTTGCATCAGTGGTGGACCGCCTGCTGCACCAGGGAACAGTTGTACGTTCCCTGGCAGTGGCGCAGGAGTGCCACTACGCAATATGCTGAGCAGGGACTGGCGAAGTCCCGCTCAGCATATTTTGAGTAATTGCACCGCCAGCGTGTTCATGGCAGTGCCCCGCCAGAGCCTCGCCATGAAAAAGTCAGCAGTGCAAGAACAAAATGTGCCGTACAGGGCTCCCATGTCCCCCACACTATGTGGATACATTCTGGGAGGCACAACATGTGCCCCCTGTCTGTATTCCCCCCAGTTCCAGCACTGCATGGATGTCACACTCAAAAAAAGTTATAGGGGTGTTATAGTTTGCTGGACATTTCACTCATACAAAACCATTGAAATTGCTCCTATATAGTTACTTGGACTAACTATATTTCGCGCACCCGCAATGCACTGCTGATGATGTCACATATTAGATCATTCATGACATGGTCAGTGACATCACTGATGACATCTCAAATGACATCCATCCGTCCATGCTGTGATGGAACATTTTAGCCGTTCCCATTTCTGTAACTGTTTTCAAGACACCACCATGGGAAAGCCCAAAGAACCGCTTACCATTTACGAGTTGCACATTTTCAACTCCTAATACGGTCGGAGGTGCTTGAATCAGGCCCTATAACCCCAGCCATAAGGTAACTATAACCTGTGCTCTCGCCATACACTGATACCCCACATAATCCATCACTCATGACATCTTCCATCCCCCTCTCGCCCGACTCACTCGCGCCCCCCTCCCGCCCCGACTCACTCGCGCCCCCCTCCCGCCCTCCTCCCGCCCTCCTCCCGCCCTGACTCACTCTCGCTCCGACATTTTCATTAACTGCTGCCTCCTTCTTGCCTCCCCCTGCATCACACAGTCTCACTTTCCCTTTCCTTACCTGTGCCGCCGCTCCTCACTGCACAGCCGCTCGTCACTGCACCGCCCTCCTCCTTCGTCATCACGCACGTCGCGTAGCGGCCAGCGCTAGGTCCCGGCCGGCGCTACTTTCAGGGGAATACTTTGTTTACAAACTTAATTTTTTTAATTTACTTTTATTTTTAAATTTATATATCCTATGTCCATCTACACACCCTGACATTTTCATAGATGTATCGGGTGTGTAGATTGGCGCTGTGGTTCCCGAGTTTACCTGGCCAAAAGGTGCAAGTTCTCTCTTTATAATAGTAGTATAGATTCACTGAAAAAATCATAGGTTTCAGGCCTTATATAGTTGGGAATTAGCTTTGAAAAAACCTGTGAAATTCACTCAAAAAAAGTTTTAGGGGTGTTATAGTTTGCTGGACATTTCACTCATACAAAACCATTGAAATTGCTCCTATATAGTTAGTTGGACTAACTATATTTCGCGCACCCGCAATGCACTGCTGATGATGTCACATATTAGATCATTCATGGCATGGTCAGTGACATCACTGATGACATCTCAAATGACATCACTGATGACATCATCTAGTGAATTTGGTTTGCTTCTTTATTTAAATATGCATTATATATATAGCAATTTGCATTGAAGAATGAGTGGATATATATAAATAAATATTTGGATGGAGGATTTAGTAGCAGTGTAATTGACTGTTTACTTGACCAATTTATAGTGTCTCACTAAATATAGTGGATAGGGACTAAACTGTGCAAATATCTGTATCACTTTGTCAGTTGTTGTGTAAACTGGTTCTCCAGTTGCTTACTAGCTATGTGAAAGTATATATTAGTTATTGATTAGATAACTGAGTATTTGTATGGGAGAGTGAAAGTGTGTGTGGTTCGTTGGGGGGGGTGTGACTGTCCAAAGATGTGTGAATAGTTGATTCAGTAGATATATGAAGTTAAAATTATATGTTCTAACAGTTTGGGTGAGTGAATTTCTTTAAGGGTGTGGTGATGAGCAAATATATTTCTCAATGGTACATGTCCAACAAACTAGAAAAATAAAAGGCAGTGTATGTGTCAGTTGTTGTATATAAATAAGTATCCATAAGACTCAATGATTGCGTGAGTGACTGTATGGATAACTATATACTTGTAATAATGATTTTATAATTCACCAAGTATGATTTACTATCTAAAGGAATAGATGAAGTGGTGTTTGTATAAGTGTGTAGCTAAGTAATTATGTAAGTGTGATCCATTGTTTGCCTAAGTGAGAAGGATGACTTCATATGTGAATAAGATGTGTGCTGCTGTGTAATGTTGATATAGGTGTATACGTATTTTTGATAGTGTTCTATTGTTCATTGACAGCATGTATGAGTGAATCTACAGGTAAGTGATTAGATGTGTGCATACATCTATGAATCACTGAGTGGGTTTTTAGATACTTGTATTGCTGTGACAATGGATTCAAATATGATACTCTGTATTTCACATTGAGTGATGAAAGATTTTACTAGTGTATGAAAAGGTGTATGTGATTGTCACGTGGATGATGTCATCAGTGATGTCACCAGTGATGTCACCAGTGATGTCCTTTGAGATGTCATCAGTGATGTCACTGACCATGTCATGAATGATCTAATATGTGACATCAGCAGTGCATTGCGGGTGCGCGAAATATAGTTAGTCCAACTAACTCTATAGGAGCAATTTCAATGGTTTTGTATGAGTGAAATGTCCAGCAAACTATAACACCCTAAAACTTTTTTTGAGTGAATTTCAAAGGTTTTTTTAAAGCTAATTCCTAACTATATAAGGCCTGAAACCTATGGTTTTTTCAGTGAATTTCAAAGGTTTTTTAAATGCTAATTCCTAACTATATAAGGCCTGAAACCTATGTTTTTTTAAGTGAATTTGCAAGGTTTTTTAAATGCTAATTCCTAACTATATAAGGCCTGAAACCTATGTTTTTTAAGTGAATTTGCACAGTTTTTTAAATGCTAATTCCTAACTATATAAGGCCTGAAACCTATGGTTTTTTGAATGAATTTGCAAGGTTTTTTAAAGGCTAATTCCTAACTATATAAGGCCTGAAACCGATGGTTTTTTAAGTGAATTTGCAAGGTTTTTTAAACGCTAATTCCTAACTATATAAGGCCTGAAACCTATGTTTTTTTCAGTGAATTTGCAAGGTTTTTTAAATGCTAATTCCTAACTATATCAGGCGTGAAACCTATTTTTTTTTCAATAAATTTCAAAGGTTTTGTAAATGCTAATTCTATTAGCGGATAACGTTTATATATGTTATCATCCTTCTGGGACCACCTGAGCAGGAATCTTGTTTCTCAGGAGAAGTGAGGCACAAGAGAGCACAAAACAAGAGTGGAAAACGCGGAAAGGGGGGCAGGGTAGAGATCCCCTGACCCCCTAGCCCTTCTCAGGTTGTCCCAGAAGGATCCCCAAGGGCAAAATTATTATTATTTTTTTTTAATAAAATCGCGTAAGGCCTGAAACCTATGGGTTTTGAAGTGACTTCGCAAGGTTTTTTAAATGTTTATTCCTAACTATATAAGGCCTGAAACCTATGGTTTTTTAAGTGAATTTGCAAGGTTTTTTAAATGCTAAATCCTAACTATATATGGCCTGAAACCTATTTTTTTTTCAAAAAACTTCTACGGTTTTGTAAATGCAAATTCTATTAGCGAACAACGTTTTTATATGTTAATATCCTTCTGGTACCATCTGAGCAGCCATCTCATTTCTCAGTAGAACTGAGGCACAAGAGAGCATAAATCAAGAGTGGAAAACGCAAAAAGGAGGCAGGGTAGCGACCCCCTGACCCCCTAGCCCTTCTCAGGTTGCCCCAGAAGGACCCCCAAGGACAAAAAAAAAAAAATTGTGAAATCGCGGGGTGCGCGCACGGTACGCGTACGTATGCCGACCTGTACGCGTACCGTGCGCGCATCCCGTGATTTTTTTTTTTTTGCCTTTGGGGTCCTTCTGGGACCCCCTGAGAAGGGCTAGAGGGTTGGGGGGGTCTCTACCCTGCACCCTTTTCGTGTTTTCCACTCTTGTTTGGGGCTCTCTTGTGCCTCAGTTCTCCTGAGAAACAAGATGGTGCCAACTCTTCCTGGTTTGGACAGTTTGGAATGTTGACAGTCGACTGCCAGCCAATCAGGATCGCGCTCGCGCACGTAAGGGTACGCACACGTACGCGTACCGTGCGCGGACCCGTAAGCTCATATAGATATATATGTGTTTTTGAACCTAATTTTCATAAAAACCACTGGAGCAATTTTCACCAAACATAGCAAAGGCACATCTGCGTACCAGTCCCTACAATTTTGCCAAGTTTGGCGTAATTCCGTACAGCGGTTCGGGCTGTAGACTTGTTAGCCCGTCCTATGGAAATTAACATGGGGAAAACACGTTTTGGGACCCCCCTTTTTTCTCAGCCCCCACTTCACGAATCCCCCCGAAACTTTCAGGGAAGGAGCGGAGCTCAGCGAGACCATTTTAAGGAAAATTACAGGCAGATCCCTCAATCGGCGCCAAAGTTATTCCCAATAGAATGTTGGGATTTTCCTATGGTAGCCAATCCTAACTATATATACCTACTGGCTATCGCCAGTAGGATATATATATATATATATATATATATCTCCATCACCTATGACTGACTAAGCCACCTTGAAAATTACAGACAGTAATCATTTTGAAATCTGACACCAAGTACTAATTTCTCATTGATTTGTCAGATCGAATATAAAAAATTCATTGACCCACAAGCATAAAACCACAATAAAAGTATTGTAAAAGTCGTCTGTGAACATACCAATAAACACCAAAAATAGCAATTGTTAATACATAAACAACCAATCCATGCAAAGTATAAAATCAGAAAAAATCAATTGAAGCTTAATATCCATTTTAAGACCCATCAGCACAAATAAATAATTCCTAAGACTGCAAGGAGGATGCTAACTGTGCGATGAAGCCACACTATGGAGTCGAATCAGCACGGCAAATACAAACCTGTAGATACCACAACCTGCTGGAATTTCTTTTACTAATTCATAACACATGTACACGGTTTGTTAGCCCCAATGATCGACACATAGGGGTGATGCAACAGCGGGATCTTGGTTTGGTGGTTTGCTGGGCAGAAGACCAACAGATGTTCTTAGATTTCTATAGGGTAACTGCACATTAGGCACAGTTTAAAATTGTTCCAAGATGAGGTGAAAGCAGCCGTAGGCAAAATGCCATATCTGAATTTCAACATATACACTCTCACAGGCTTTGGATTTATTAGATCAAGAATTTCTTCTGCCCTAAATACATTTTTGTGGAGAAAGAAAGATTTGGACTGACTGCCCGTAAGGGCTGATATTTCGCTTTGATTGATATACTTGGCCCAAAATCTATTGTTCACAACAGCCTTCAAGGATGTGCATGTCTAAGAAGTGTTGTAACAACACTCGTTTTGACCTACATAAATCAGCGCTTGTTTGACATAAGCCAACCAGCACATTCTGTGTCTATTACTGCAGCTAATAACATCAGTAAGGGCATCTCAATAAGGTGACAGCTCTGTGGTTCTCCATATCTGTAGCTAAAATAGGATAGATTAAACCTTATCCTGTTCCAATGTTGGTTTTAGAGTATGGTTTAATCTCAAAAGCAAAAGAGGAGTGCTGTGATCTAGGTTTAAAAGTGAACTAATGAAGTTATTATCACATACCCCCATAGTAGACGTGCTTTAACAAACCTACAATTCTGCACCAAAAAGTGCAGCACTTGGGATCTGGGCATTATAAATCTTCAATGCAGGCAAAATGAGGTTATTGGAGGTCCTTTTAACAAACCTCACCAGTGTGGAAGCCCTGTGCTTTATCAGCTTGGGGCTCTTAGAGATTTGGGAAGACCAAAATCTTCGTCAGATAATCTAATCCAGATGAAGTAATATTCTCTGACTCTTTCCAAAATATTAGTTCCCCATTGCATTGACCCCCTAAAATGTTTCTGTTGGGGGCGTGGCCAAGATGGCGGGGTGAGCGGACGCTTCTTCCCGCAGCTCCTCCGGCCCGACTAGGCCCGAGCCCTTTTTCGACAACTTCTCTCCCCCCGCTGGAGTTCAGCGGCCGTGGGACAGGTGGCGGAGACCTTGGTCCATACACTGGTGTTAAACTTTCGCCCCGAGCTCTTTTGCTGGAGCATACTCGGGCGTCGACGATCTGGCTGAGGAGCACCATTGACTCGAGGCGGAGCGGATCGCCGAACGGAAGGCCTGGGTGGGCCCCGGCGCCAGAGCCTGGCTGCTTGGTGTGGCGTCTGCTTGCCTGCTCGCATCGGCTTGTGCCTTGGAAGCTGGTGCGCCGGATGACTAGCTAACGAGAGATGCCGCGAGGAGAGACGGCTGTTGCCTGAGCGTGGAGACGCTCGAGTCTATGGCGGTAGCCTGATACACTGCGTGTGCCTCGGCCCCGTAGCCAGTTTGGGAAGGAGTTCAGAATAGAGAGCCAGGACACTCGGCCCTCCTACGGCTCGAAGGGCCCGGAGGGCCCGGAGGGGACTCATTGCTGCGGCCCTGACTCTCTGCATGGTTCGGGCAGTGACCATAGGACTCGGAGGGTCTGCCTGGCTACGCCCAGCCGCCATCTTATTTCCACAGCGGCGGTGACGAAGATCCCCTACGGTGCCGTCCTGGAACACTTCCTGCGCCCCCGGCCTTGAGCAGAACTCCCGGCATAGGAGATACCACGGACCGGGAGATCCTTGTAGTGGTCAGCGGTTTGGACATCAACTGGAGGTGTGGGACGGCCTGCGCGGCAGGACCTGGCCGCCATTTTGTTCTCAGAAGCACGGAACGCGCAGCGGCCCTGCTGCATCAGACTCTACCCTCGGTGGTGCCTTGCCCGTGAGTGGGGTTTCAACGACACCGAGACCTGCTGCCAGTAGCCCGGTATCGCCTCTTTGGTTGAGTGGCGTGCTGCGGTCCATAGTGTACAAATGTCGGGGAACCGGGGCGCGAAGAGAGGGGATCGCACCCTCCCGGACATGCTCAGCAGGGCCCAGCAGCAACGCGAAAGGGCGCAGCCATCCCCGAGCTCTTCCAGAAACACAAGAGAACCGGCTGGGGGTGAGCCCCCAGTCACAAGATCCTGCATGGAGGACCTGTTCAGCTTACTTAAGGCTGACTTTCAGACGCTAAAGCAAGAAGTGGCCAGCGAGGTGCGTGAGGTCCGCAGAGAGGTGGAGGGCCTTGGTGAACGGATGGAAACGGTGGAGGCAGCGGCCCAGCGGAGGGACGAGGAGATTGTCCATCTACAGCAAGATGTACTCCGCCTCAGGGAACAGCATGTCGACCTCCAGGCACACAATGAAGACCTGGAGAACAGGTCGAGACGAAATAACATTCCGGTCCGGGGAGTTCCGTATGCAGAAGAGGGAACTGATTTGGCTGGCTACCTGAGGGACATGTTCAGGGAGATCCTGGGTGAGCCTGCGGACTTCCCGATCCGGATCGATAGGGCCCATAGGGTCGGCCAGCAGCGACAGTCGACGGCGCCTCCTCCGGACATTTTGGCCTACCTCCCGGATTTCCCAGTGAAAGAACGCATAATGGTGGAGGCCCGCAAGAAACAGCCGCTGACCTTCCGTGAACGGCCCGTAGCGCTGTTTCAGGACCTGTCTGCCATCACGCTGCAGAAGCGCAGGGCCTTCAAAATCGCGACGGACTTCCTAAGGGAGAATGAAACACCGTACTCTTGGGGACATCCCTTTCGCCGTATTTTCCGCTGGAATGGCGTACTGCACCAACTGCGCTCCTTGCAGGATGTCTGTGGAGTCCTGGGTCTCACGGCTACGGAGGAGGGTGAAGCGACACCAGGCCGGAGGCGCCCAGATCGAGGAGGACGACGGCGATCGGCGAGGCGGAGGTCGACGGCTACTGCTGGGAGGCCGGACTCACCCACCATCAGGGCAGAAATGGCCAGCGCGCTGAGAGAAGCAGCCAGGGACTCTGCTGCCACGAACGGTGTGGCCATGACGGCGTACAATTGCTGCGGGGGGAGATGGACACAGCTTCTGCAACGACAGGTTTGGGGGTTGGAGAGGGGGTCGGGAGAGAGGCGGGAAGAACGAGTGGCCGGATGTCCACTTTTTGTACTTTCCACTGACTTGTCCGTTTTGGGACATGACTGGGACAATGGGTTGTTCGGGTTTGGCTGGGGGGTTGGCCAGTTGCCACGGGGTTGATTCGAGGGAAGTTGGGGTCTGTTGGGGGGTGGAGGGGACATCGTCCAGTGTCTTACATGTTATTGCATTGTCTTATTTTGCTTCTCCTGCGCTGCCGTCCCGTGCCCCTCCCCCGCCGATTGGGCACCCGCGGCCTAGTGCACACAGTCCTTCAGGGTTATGGCGACACTGAAAGTAGTGACCCTTAATGTTAAGGGTCTGAACAATCCGGTTAAACGGAGAGCAATCTTATCTTTGTTGGAAGGGACGCAAGCAGATATATGTCTCCTGCAGGAGACCCATTTACTAACGCAGGATTGTCACAGGATGCGCTCTAGCAAGTTTCCCACATAGTTTTTCTCCTCTACTGCATCTAAGAAAGCGGGGGTGGACATTTTGATAGCAAGTTCCTTCAGGGGGGAGGTGCTGTACAAATTCGCAGAACAAAAGGGGAGGCTGTTGGCGTATCGC
This sequence comes from Lissotriton vulgaris, assembly GCF_964263255.1. Lineage (NCBI taxonomy): Eukaryota > Metazoa > Chordata > Amphibia > Caudata > Salamandridae > Lissotriton > Lissotriton vulgaris. Next base: position 16,788,373 of record NC_141690.1, on the reverse strand, counting down.
CTCAAGCTGGGAGACACGGCGTTCACTATCGGCTCTTTGTATAGCCCGAACGACCACCAGGAACGCTTTCTTGACTCAGCGCTGGTGGACGTGACTGCCTCCCGGACAGACATGTCATTCTGGGGGGTGATTTGAATATAGTTTTTGACTCCACACTTGATAGGTCCGCGCAGCGACACCCGCAATCTGGAGAACTCTCACAGGCAGGAAAGGCTCGACTCGCTGATATGGACCTACATGATCTTTGGCGCACGCTTCACCCCACGAGTAGGGACTATTCTTACTATTCACATGCACACCGGACATATGCGCAGTTGGACCACTTGTTGGTCAGCGGACCGATGTGTGCCTCCGCTACAGCGGCGGACATTGGGGTCCTATCATTATCTGATCATGCACCGGTTGTGGGCACATTTGCGCTTCCACCGGTCCCCCCCTCTCGTGGTGTATGGCGACTTAGAGACACCCTCTTACATAAAAAAACAGTTGTGAAACACATTGAGGAGTCGATCCGGGAGTTTCAAGCACATAACGACAACTCAGACACCTCACTAGCGACGCAGTGGGCGGCGTTGAAGGCGGTCCTGAGGGGGGAGTTCATTTCCATCTCCTCGGCGGAGAATAGGGAGAGACAACGCAAGAGGGAGGAGCTGACTTCCAAAGTCCGAGAACTGGAGCATGTACATCGCCGTACCGGGGCTCCTAGGGTGTGGAAACAACTGAAGGCTGCTAGGAAACTCTTATCGGCGTTCGACATGGATAGGGCGGAATACGCGGCGCTGCGATTGAAACACGCGTTTTACACGGGAGGGGATAGGTGTGGCAAACTCTTGGCGAATAGACTTCGTATAGCGCATCAGCGTAACGTGGTAAAGGAGCTGCTCGGTCCTGATGGGGTGGCAGTCTCTGACGACGCGGCTGTAGCGGAGGAGTTCCGTAGGTTCTATGAAGAGCTTTACACAGGGGAGCCCCCTTTGCCGCAAGATACTGCGGACTACTTGGAGTCAGTGGCCCTTCCGGCCCTGGACCCAGCACAGGCGGAGCACCTGGAACGCAGTATTCATATGGAGGAGGTGATATCCGCTATATCCAGGCTCAAACGTGGGAAGGCCCCGGGCCCGGACGGTTATACGTCCCTGTTTTATAAAACCTTTTGCCCGGTTGTGGCTCCTATTCTTACCCGCCTAGTTAACTCCTTCTCCACGCCGGGGGCCATACCGCCGGACCTGTTGGGGGCAACGGTCTCCGTGATCCCGAAACCAGGGAAGGACCGGACCCTCTGTGGTTCGTACAGGCCTATATCCCTCCTGAATGTTGACCTTAAACTATACACAGGAATTCTGGCGTCCAGACTGGCCCTACATCTGCCGGGCCTAGTTGAGGCTGATCAGGCTGGATTTGTCCCAGGTCGACAGACAGTCGATAACACCAAGAGGGTGGTTCATGTCTTGGAGAAGGCCTCACGGATCCCAGGAGAGTGGATGTTGCTGGCGGTGGACGCTGAGAAAGCATTTGATCGCGTTCATTGGCCCTATCTCGAGCAGGTACTCCGGAAAATGGGTATTGGAGAAAAATTCTGCTCGATGGTTTTTAACTGTTACAAGTCCCCTTCGACTACAGTTGGAGTTAATGGGTGCAGCTCCCGCAGCTTCGAGATTGAAAGGGGTACCAGGCAGGGATGCCCGCTTACCCCCCTCCTTTTTGCTCTCTATATGGAGCCGTTTGCCCAGAGAATTCGCCAGAACCCGGATGCGATTGGGGTCAAGATGGGGCGGTATGTCCATACGATAAGTCTCTATGCGGACGATGTCCTCTTGACCCTGGATGATCCAAGGCGGGCCCTCCCGGCATGCATTCAGGAACTGGACGCTTTTTCGAAAGTGGCGGGCTTTAAGATGAATATGGGCAAGTCAGCGGCCCTAGATGTGTCCCTGGCTGCGGATACGAGACAAGATCTGCAAAGGCTTTTTCCCATGCAGTGGTCGTCATCCCTGGTGCCTTACCTGGGGATTCTGCTAGCACCGACGTTGCCAGCGATGGTAACGGCCAATTATGCCACCCTTAGTAGGAAAATCAAGGAAGAGCTGGGCCGCTGGAGTAAAGGAATGTTGTCCTGGCTCGGCAGGATTGCTGCGGTCAAGATGACGGTCCTGCCCCAGATTTTGTATCTCTTTCGAGCTTTACCGCTCCAGCCACCTGCGGGATGGATCAGGCAGACGCAAGCAGACATTGCGCGTTTCATCTGGCAGGGCCGCAAGCCGAGAATAAAGAGGGTTATCTCCACGCTGGCCCCGGAGGCGGGAGGCCTTGGCATCCCGGACCTCCGGAAATACTTCCAGGCGGTGCAGCTGCCCTACTTGGTTCAGTGGAGCAGGTGGGAATCTGACAAGCACTGGCTCTTTCAAGACCAGGCAGTGGCGGGGCGTCCCCTTCAGTAGGTGCCATTCTTGCGACGCATTCACCGCCCTCCCAACCTATATGCTTCCTATGTCACGCGAGTCCCCTTGAGGGTGTGGGACGCGGTTAATGAAGTTCATGAACTCACCACATTCCCCTCGCCTTTCACACCGATAGTGGAGAACCCTGATTTCTCCCCGGGTCTGGAACCGGGCGCTTTCTCACACTGGAGGGAAGCGGGTTGCCGTGCGCTCTTCCAGATGTATGACTCTGAGGAAGTGGTCCCTTTTCAGCATTTGAAGCAGGAGTTCCACCTGACTGAGACAGATAGGCTACGATACATGCAGGTCAGGCACTGGGCGCTTCAACCCCAAGTGCGAGACACTGCTGATCGCCAGATAACGCCGTACGAGCGGTGGTTGGTGACTCGCACCTCTGATGCTAAGCTGATCACGGACCTCTACAAATTCCTGCAACCCCCCCGTTTCATTTTTATAACCCGGGTAGGGAACGCTGGAATAGGGAACTTGGAAGGACGCTTAGTCATAAGGATGGGATCAGATTGCACATCGGGCGAGACACTCTGCATACCACACAGGTCTCACAGAAACACTCACAAAGGTGTCCAAGTATTGGTATTATACCCCGGAGAGGCTACATGAAATGAATAGGAATATTGGGAAGGAGTGTTGGAGGGATTGTGGACACACGGGGACTCTCGCACATGTACTTTGGGACTGCCCCTTGTTGAAGGAGTACTGGACGGAGATCATTGATGAGATAGATGCTCATTTTGAGATTGAATTGCCACGCTTCCCGGCGTATGTTCTGCTGGGCCTCCCGAATGGGCTAATGTAACCGCTGAAGTCCCGCAAAGGCAGGCAAATAGCAATAGCGCTGGGATCGGCGATTCAGAACATATTGATCCATTGGCGCGCCACCACGGTCCCCTCCATCACGGGCTGGCTGCACAGACTCTGGCATGTTTTAGGTATGGAAAAGTTATCGCTTATGGTGGCGGGGGACGTGGAGCAATTTGACGAGTTGTGGCAACCCTTTCACGCGCTCTTGACCACAGAATTCAGAGAACTCACCTGTCCAAGGTACCTTAGACTCCTGAGACTGACACCTCCTGTAGTCCCAACCGACTAAGAAGATATGGGATGGGGGCTCATGGGGTGGGGGATGGGGTGGGGCGGCAGGACGCATTATTGCCTAGCACTGGACGGGGGGGTTGGGAGGGAGTTGGGGTGAGTTGGGGTGTTTGGGGGGAGGGGTTCAGGGGGGAGGAAGAGTTGGCTTCTTGCTTTTCTGCCTTTCACTTTTTAGCCTGCTTGACGGTGGCAACCATGTTTAGCCTTTTCTATTTTGCTCATCGATATTCCCTTTGCAGCAGCCCTGTCCACCATCGCGCTCCATTATTTTCGCTTTGCTATTTTGATTTGTAATGTGTATACCCTTGCCCTCCTTGTTCCCTTTCCTCCTATGTTTTTGCCTTAATAAAAAGCTTTAAACCTAAAATGTTTCTGTTTATTGTAGGACATACACTTGGTATCTGAAAGAAACAGGTTAGTATTAGATTCCTTACCTTAGAATATCCCCAGGCGTTAGACTGGATCCGGAAATTTTTGCGTAGCAGTACCCTTGTGCGTCGTCTGCGGCTCCGCGTCTGTCGTCAGCGTCGTGGGCGCCGTGATGACGTCGTCGGAGTACTTAGACGCCGCCTCCGCGTGCTGACATCAGTTCTTCTTTTTTCCACGCCAGCAGCGCAGATCTGGAAAAAGTAGTACCTTAGTCACTTTTTGACTAAACTTTTTTGTGATCCCTTTTGATCCTTTTCGAGTCTTCGAGTCTGAGCGGTGCCGGTAGGGATGCCAGATTTCAAGCCCTGTGAGGACTGTGACCGACTGATGTCGGTCACGGACCCTCACCACCAGTGTCTTCACTGTCTCGGCGTCTACCACGACGACAAGGACTGTCCCGACTGCCGAGCCCTGTTTTCGAAAGATAGGTGGGAGCGGTCCCGCAAGTGGCTCGAGTCCGGCAGTCGGCCCCGCGCCGCAAAAGGTCCCGGTCCGGACGGAGGTCGAGGAACCGGTCGCGGGGTCGGAGCCATCATAGCTCCGGGAGTCGACGTCACTCTTCAGGCTCGAAGTCATCAGGTAAGCACAAGAAGTCGAAGAGATGTCATCACTCTTCTGACTCCCCCCGACGCTTGCGCGACGCGGCTAGGGGTTTGGGTAACACCGCCCACACGGCTCCAGCGGAGTCGCGGGAGTCGCAACCTGCCCCATACCCTCCGGTTCCTTGGCAACAAGCGACGCCAGAGGAGGTCGAGCGCTTACTCATGGCCATGAGGTCCCTCTCTCCACCGACGGGCTCCGCGGCGCCTTCAGGCTCAGCGGACCCGTCTGGTGGCCCTAGCTGATTGTGCACTTGTTTGAGAGCACTGTTTATAGGTGTTTGGAAATTACCTCTGATCCAAACTTTGTCACCCCCCTTAAAGCACGGACCATGTGTAATGTTAAAGTGATTGGTCAGACATACACGCCACTCGAGGCCATTGGTCTTGAAATACAGCACCGTTCGCAGTGAAAAGTGAAGATTCTGAATTGTACAATGGCAGAAGAATTTCAAAAGAAGAATGCCAGAGGCATAGTTCATTTCAAGTTGAACTGATCGCAGTTTCCTGTTTGAAAATCTAGGAATATGAAGAGGCGCACAGTGCTTGTTTGGAGAGTGAACATGAGTCCAAGGTTGGAATCCTTCATGTGTGTGGAAGTTGAGAGGTATGCTACTAGCATAATCTGAAGGGAGCAGGCAAGTGGTTATGTTGTGGAAAAGCTAGGTTTATATAAAATACAACCTAGGTAGAACATTGCATAACGGAGGGCTGTTGTGTCTTCCACTCAGGTGTTCAATTGTGTAGCTTCTGCTGGGCACTGCACTTGGGTAAGGCAGCTGTGACACAGTGCAGCTTTAAAAAATTTCTGTAGGTAAACCGGGTTCCCTTACCAGCGGATAAATGTAGTAAGATACATTCAGATGTAATCACCATGGATTTGGACTTGGCCACAGTAGCTGTGTTTGAGGGCTGGGGCCTAGAAAGGTGGTATCCTAGTGTTTGGAGGGATTGGAGTGAATAGAAAGTCTTTCGGAGCATGTTAAGCATACTGGTCTCCTTTTGGGGTTTGAGATGCCGTCTTTGATGGAAAATGGTTTGCCCTCATAGTCCAATTTATGGAAAGTATGAATGTCCTGAAAGCTTGAATTAGATTACAGTTCCACTGAATCAAGAAATATCTCGAGGCATCTTAGACAAAAGAAAGTCTGCATTCTGAGTGAAACGTATTCTTTCGACAGCAGCATTGTGTCCATTTATTCCATTGTGTTGACTGGAGCTTTGCCACCATGCTCCAATGAAGAGGTAGAGTGCTAGCATTCTGTAATGATTACAAAGAAGAGATACAATTGGACACCATATTGATAAAAACTTGGTGTTAAAGCTATTGTTTTTACGGTTTATTCTTAATGGAAGAGCTCCCCCACCTGCATCCAGAATCCCTTTTCCTCATCTGTTTCCTCGGAACATAGATCCTACCTGTCACGTTACTTTCAATATATATATATATATATATATATATATATATATATATAAATATATGAATCCAACACGATCCTTCCAAGCCTGAGAGCGCTCAACAGTGTGTGCTCTACCCGAGAGCTGGATCGAAGCCCCAAAATTAATTTTTGAACAAAGGAGGCGGCACAACTGGATACTTTATGAAGCTTTATTCACACAAACACTCCACCAACGCGTTTCAGCCTCACGGCTTTTTTCACGGTCGTGAAAAAAGCCGTGAGGCTGAAACGCGTTGGTGGAGTGTTTGTGTGAATAAAGCTTCATAAAGTATCCAGTTGTGCCGCCCCCTTTGTTCAAAAAAAAATATATATATATATATATATATATATAACGCTCAAAATCCTTCCAAACTCGGTAGAAGAACGAGACAGCATCCGAAGGGTAGAATACTTTCAACACGCTAGATTTTATTTAGCGGAGGGGGACACACAGACGCGTTTCGGCGTTCTGCCTTCGTCAGTGTGTGTTTACACTGCATTTTCTCTCGACATTGTTTTTAAACATTATTCTGTCACTCCCACATCCTTAGGACATAAACGGAGAAAGGGGACTCACACCATGTACAGAATAAGGGCAGCCATCTTGTAGTGTTTGTTGTGATTACAAAACAAATCAACATCATACATATAAAAGATGTAAAAGACATTTAAGCCCACCGATGGGCAGGTGCCGTATTCGGACTATGGTATATATGAAATACATAATCCAAATTTGGAGAAAGTAATCCAGCCGTGGATCGGCTAATGTCCCCTGTCAAAAATAATGCAGTCCATCAAATTATAAGACTTCAAGTTCAATAACATTTCTATTGAAGTTACTTATAACTAAACTGTGGGATTCATAGGGTAGATGCTTTACGTATGGCAGCAGAAAACTCATTAGATTATTTACAAATCTAAAAATCACAGTTCATCTATAAAAACAATCTCTGGGAATAAGAGACAGAAAGTGAAATAGTAGTCTCCCAACAATCCCCTATGAGGATCCAATCAAAATGAACCAATGGCAAATCGTAAATCATGATTCAAAATCAAAAACAAATCAAAAATCCATACATCATGTTGCATTGATGCTCGTGGGGTTCGATGTTATCATTGTGTGTTAACTCACTTTCACATGATTAAATGTACAGGGATTATAAATAGTCCAGATTGGATTGTCATCAATAACGGACACATTCTAGAGATAAAGAATTATATATATCACGTAATCCCAATACCCGTTCTTAGTCTCAAGATCATCGTCACATGAAAGGAATGAAAATATCTCCTCACTATGAGCTAAGCAACATAATACAAATACATATAGCATGGTTCCTTCATCTGACACATATCAATTTTCAACTTTCAACCTAAGTGTATGCTGTTATAGGGTTTCTCTATTGTAGATGTCACTGGGATAGATCTTATCGCAGCTTTCTGAAAACATGTGACATCTCAGATCCTCTTGATCATATTGTCATTGAGTGGTGGATCTTAATTTATTTCCCCAAATTAAAGGCCATCTCCTCCCCACTATTGAGACCGTTAGGATGTTTTGTTGAGAGGTCTATGATGTATCTAGATTCTAGTCTCCATAACCTACGTAAACGGTCACCGCCACGTATATTGGGAGGCACAATGTCTAAACCGAAGTATTGGAGTTTGCTCCAGTCCTGTTTATGGGCCTCTGCAAAGTGGCGAGCCACCGGGTAAGCCTGGTCCACTTTATCAATGGCTATATATATATATATATCCTATCCTATTGGCGGTCATCAGTAGGTAGTCATAGTTAGGATCTAGTTTCCATAAGAAAAGTATTTTCTGTTTTGCTATTAACTTTGATGCGGTTAGACAAATCTTTACAAAATGTTTAAAACTAGCAGCTGCTGTCTGGAAGGTGTCGGGGTGATTTGTCAAGTGGGGGCTGAGTAAAATGGGGTGGTCCCAAAACACATTTTACCCGTGCAATTTCCCATATGGATTTTAGACAAAATTACAGCCCGAACTGCCGACCAGATTACACTAAATTTGGCAGAAAGCTAGAGCTTGGCCAGAAACATTGCTTTTTTGTAATTTGGTATAAATCTATTCAGTAGTTTTGCAGGTATTAAAGGAAAAAGATTTATGTATATCTAGAGAAGTGGATCCACCATGGAGGGTCTGTGGATCCATGCACTAACAGCAATGCTGTGATTGGCTGGCCGCAACCTGAGAGAAATATTGAGGCTGCCATTTTGTCAATTTGGACACTGCTTTTAGGGAATGAAGATAAAGTGTTAATATAAAATAAGGGATCAAGATAGAGGTATCCTGACTCCATGATGGGACACATGGAGGGGTCTGTGAGGGACTCATCGTGGGCAAGAAATTGTCCAAAATGTCTTTTTTTGGGGGGGGGGGGGATTGCTGAAGAATCGGTGGCTCCACCACGGCACTCAGCGCACCCCAGCGCAAATCTGTAATGGATCCATGGATCCAGATCTCAGTAAAAAAAGAAAATCCCACTCACACACTCCTTAACACACCCACACATCCATTCACACATACATATAGCCGCTCACACACACATATAGCCACTCACACACCCACTAAGAAACCTAGAGAACCCCTCCCACACCCACATAAACACTCACCCAACCACTCACTCAGTCACACATGCACTGACATACCTACTACACACCCACTTACACAACCACTCACTCACTCACTCCCACCCACCCAGGTACAGGTACATTATTATTTGGAAAAACCATTAAAAACAGTAAAAACTCACTGAATAAAACACAGGTTACAGGGACGTTATAGTTGGGAAATCGAATTAAAACCCTTCGAAATTCACTAAATAATCAAAGGTTACAGGGACATTCTAGTTAGTCAGATTGTACACACCTAAAACCATAGAAATTCAGCCATTATAGTCAGTTATCGCTAATAACTGATTACACCAAACTCGCGGTGGCAGTACACGTATTGCTAATTACGACTTATAAAGTTGCATCAGTGGTGGACCGCCTGCTGCACCAGGGAACAGTTGTACGTTCCCTGGCAGTGGCGCAGGAGTGCCACTACGCAATATGCTGAGCAGGGACTGGCGAAGTCCCGCTCAGCATATTTTGAGTAATTGCACCGCCAGCGTGTTCATGGCAGTGCCCCGCCAGAGCCTCGCCATGAAAAAGTCAGCAGTGCAAGAACAAAATGTGCCGTACAGGGCTCCCATGTCCCCCACACTATGTGGATACATTCTGGGAGGCACAACATGTGCCCCCTGTCTGTATTCCCCCCAGTTCCAGCACTGCATGGATGTCACACTCAAAAAAAGTTATAGGGGTGTTATAGTTTGCTGGACATTTCACTCATACAAAACCATTGAAATTGCTCCTATATAGTTACTTGGACTAACTATATTTCGCGCACCCGCAATGCACTGCTGATGATGTCACATATTAGATCATTCATGACATGGTCAGTGACATCACTGATGACATCTCAAATGACATCCATCCGTCCATGCTGTGATGGAACATTTTAGCCGTTCCCATTTCTGTAACTGTTTTCAAGACACCACCATGGGAAAGCCCAAAGAACCGCTTACCATTTACGAGTTGCACATTTTCAACTCCTAATACGGTCGGAGGTGCTTGAATCAGGCCCTATAACCCCAGCCATAAGGTAACTATAACCTGTGCTCTCGCCATACACTGATACCCCACATAATCCATCACTCATGACATCTTCCATCCCCCTCTCGCCCGACTCACTCGCGCCCCCCTCCCGCCCCCCTCCCGCCCCGACTCACTCGCGCCCCCCTCCCGCCCTCCTCCCGCCCTCCTCCCGCCCTGACTCACTCTCGCTCCGACATTTTCATTAACTGCTGCCTCCTTCTTGCCTCCCCCTGCATCACACAGTCTCACTTTCCCTTTCCTTACCTGTGCCGCCGCTCCTCACTGCACAGCCGCTCGTCACTGCACCGCCCTCCTCCTTCGTCATCACGCACGTCGCGTAGCGGCCAGCGCTAGGTCCCGGCCGGCGCTACTTTCAGGGGAATACTTTGTTTACAAACTTAATTTTTTTAATTTACTTTTATTTTTAAATTTATATATCCTATGTCCATCTACACACCCTGACATTTTCATAGATGTATCGGGTGTGTAGATTGGCGCTGTGGTTCCCGAGTTTACCTGGCCAAAAGGTGCAAGTTCTCTCTTTATAATAGTAGTATAGATTCACTGAAAAAATCATAGGTTTCAGGCCTTATATAGTTGGGAATTAGCTTTGAAAAAACCTGTGAAATTCACTCAAAAAAAGTTTTAGGGGTGTTATAGTTTGCTGGACATTTCACTCATACAAAACCATTGAAATTGCTCCTATATAGTTAGTTGGACTAACTATATTTCGCGCACCCGCAATGCACTGCTGATGATGTCACATATTAGATCATTCATGGCATGGTCAGTGACATCACTGATGACATCTCAAATGACATCACTGATGACATCATCTAGTGAATTTGGTTTGCTTCTTTATTTAAATATGCATTATATATATAGCAATTTGCATTGAAGAATGAGTGGATATATATAAATAAATATTTGGATGGAGGATTTAGTAGCAGTGTAATTGACTGTTTACTTGACCAATTTATAGTGTCTCACTAAATATAGTGGATAGGGACTAAACTGTGCAAATATCTGTATCACTTTGTCAGTTGTTGTGTAAACTGGTTCTCCAGTTGCTTACTAGCTATGTGAAAGTATATATTAGTTATTGATTAGATAACTGAGTATTTGTATGGGAGAGTGAAAGTGTGTGTGGTTCGTTGGGGGGGGTGTGACTGTCCAAAGATGTGTGAATAGTTGATTCAGTAGATATATGAAGTTAAAATTATATGTTCTAACAGTTTGGGTGAGTGAATTTCTTTAAGGGTGTGGTGATGAGCAAATATATTTCTCAATGGTACATGTCCAACAAACTAGAAAAATAAAAGGCAGTGTATGTGTCAGTTGTTGTATATAAATAAGTATCCATAAGACTCAATGATTGCGTGAGTGACTGTATGGATAACTATATACTTGTAATAATGATTTTATAATTCACCAAGTATGATTTACTATCTAAAGGAATAGATGAAGTGGTGTTTGTATAAGTGTGTAGCTAAGTAATTATGTAAGTGTGATCCATTGTTTGCCTAAGTGAGAAGGATGACTTCATATGTGAATAAGATGTGTGCTGCTGTGTAATGTTGATATAGGTGTATACGTATTTTTGATAGTGTTCTATTGTTCATTGACAGCATGTATGAGTGAATCTACAGGTAAGTGATTAGATGTGTGCATACATCTATGAATCACTGAGTGGGTTTTTAGATACTTGTATTGCTGTGACAATGGATTCAAATATGATACTCTGTATTTCACATTGAGTGATGAAAGATTTTACTAGTGTATGAAAAGGTGTATGTGATTGTCACGTGGATGATGTCATCAGTGATGTCACCAGTGATGTCACCAGTGATGTCCTTTGAGATGTCATCAGTGATGTCACTGACCATGTCATGAATGATCTAATATGTGACATCAGCAGTGCATTGCGGGTGCGCGAAATATAGTTAGTCCAACTAACTCTATAGGAGCAATTTCAATGGTTTTGTATGAGTGAAATGTCCAGCAAACTATAACACCCTAAAACTTTTTTTGAGTGAATTTCAAAGGTTTTTTTAAAGCTAATTCCTAACTATATAAGGCCTGAAACCTATGGTTTTTTCAGTGAATTTCAAAGGTTTTTTAAATGCTAATTCCTAACTATATAAGGCCTGAAACCTATGTTTTTTTAAGTGAATTTGCAAGGTTTTTTAAATGCTAATTCCTAACTATATAAGGCCTGAAACCTATGTTTTTTAAGTGAATTTGCACAGTTTTTTAAATGCTAATTCCTAACTATATAAGGCCTGAAACCTATGGTTTTTTGAATGAATTTGCAAGGTTTTTTAAAGGCTAATTCCTAACTATATAAGGCCTGAAACCGATGGTTTTTTAAGTGAATTTGCAAGGTTTTTTAAACGCTAATTCCTAACTATATAAGGCCTGAAACCTATGTTTTTTTCAGTGAATTTGCAAGGTTTTTTAAATGCTAATTCCTAACTATATCAGGCGTGAAACCTATTTTTTTTTCAATAAATTTCAAAGGTTTTGTAAATGCTAATTCTATTAGCGGATAACGTTTATATATGTTATCATCCTTCTGGGACCACCTGAGCAGGAATCTTGTTTCTCAGGAGAAGTGAGGCACAAGAGAGCACAAAACAAGAGTGGAAAACGCGGAAAGGGGGGCAGGGTAGAGATCCCCTGACCCCCTAGCCCTTCTCAGGTTGTCCCAGAAGGATCCCCAAGGGCAAAATTATTATTTTTTTTTTTTAATAAAATCGCGTAAGGCCTGAAACCTATGGGTTTTGAAGTGACTTCGCAAGGTTTTTTAAATGTTTATTCCTAACTATATAAGGCCTGAAACCTATGGTTTTTTAAGTGAATTTGCAAGGTTTTTTAAATGCTAAATCCTAACTATATATGGCCTGAAACCTATTTTTTTTTCAAAAAACTTCTACGGTTTTGTAAATGCAAATTCTATTAGCGAACAACGTTTTTATATGTTAATATCCTTCTGGTACCATCTGAGCAGCCATCTCATTTCTCAGTAGAACTGAGGCACAAGAGAGCATAAATCAAGAGTGGAAAACGCAAAAAGGAGGCAGGGTAGCGACCCCCTGACCCCCTAGCCCTTCTCAGGTTGCCCCAGAAGGACCCCCAAGGACAAAAAAAAAAAAATTGTGAAATCGCGGGGTGCGCGCACGGTACGCGTACTAATGCCGACCTGTACGCGTACCGTGCGCGCATCCCGTGATTTTTTTTTTTTTGCCTTTGGGGTCCTTCTGGGACCCCCTGAGAAGGGCTAGAGGGTTGGGGGGGTCTCTACCCTGCACCCTTTTCGTGTTTTCCACTCTTGTTTGGGGCTCTCTTGTGCCTCAGTTCTCCTGAGAAACAAGATGGTGCCAACTCTTCCTGGTTTGGACAGTTTGGAATGTTGACAGTCGACTGCCAGCCAATCAGGATCGCGCTCGCGCACGTAAGGGTACGCACACGTACGCGTACCGTGCGCGGACCCGTAAGCTCATATAGATATATATGTGTTTTTGAACCTAATTTTCATAAAAACCACTGGAGCAATTTTCACCAAACATAGCAAAGGCACATCTGCGTACCAGTCCCTACAATTTTGCCAAGTTTGGCGTAATTCCGTACAGCGGTTCGGGCTGTAGACTTGTTAGCCCGTCCTATGGAAATTAACATGGGGAAAACACGTTTTGGGACCCCCCTTTTTTCTCAGCCCCCACTTCACGAATCCCCCCGAAACTTTCAGGGAAGGAGCGGAGCTCAGCGAGACCATTTTAAGGAAAATTACAGGCAGATCCCTCAATCGGCGCCAAAGTTATTCCCAATAGAATGTTGGGATTTTCCTATGGTAGCCAATCCTAACTATATATACCTACTGGCTATCGCCAGTAGGATATATATATATATATATATATATATATATATATATATATATCTCCATCACCTATGACTGACTAAGCCACCTTGAAAATTACAGACAGTAATCATTTTGAAATCTTACACCAAGTACTAATTTCTCATTGATTTGTCAGATCGAATATAAAAAATTCATTGACCCACAAGCATAAAACCACAATAAAAGTATTGTAAAAGTCGTCTGTGAACATACCAATAAACACCAAAAATAGCAATTGTTAATACATAAACAACCAATCCATGCAAAGTATAAAATCAGAAAAAATCAATTGAAGCTTAATATCCATTTTAAGACCCATCAGCACAAATAAATAATTCCTAAGACTGCAAGGAGGATGCTAACTGTGCGATGAAGCCACACTATGGAGTCGAATCAGCACGGCAAATACAAACCTGTAGATACCACAACCTGCTGGAATTTCTTTTACTAATTCATAACACATGTACACGGTTTGTTAGCCCCAATGATCGACACATAGGGGTGATGCAACAGCGGGATCTTGGTTTGGTGGTTTGCTGGGCAGAAGACCAACAGATGTTCTTAGATTTCTATAGGGTAACTGCACATTAGGCACAGTTTAAAATTGTTCCAAGATGAGGTGAAAGCAGCCGTAGGCAAAATGCCATATCTGAATTTCAACATATACACTCTCACAGGCTTTGGATTTATTAGATCAAGAATTTCTTCTGCCCTAAATACATTTTTGTGGAGAAAGAAAGATTTGGACTGACTGCCCGTAAGGGCTGATATTTCGCTTTGATTGATATACTTGGCCCAAAATCTATTGTTCACAACAGCCTTCAAGGATGTGCATGTCTAAGAAGTGTTGTAACAACACTCGTTTTGACCTACATAAATCAGCGCTTGTTTGACATAAGCCAACCAGCACATTCTGTGTCTATTACTGCAGCTAATAACATCAGTAAGGGCATCTCAATAAGGTGACAGCTCTGTGGTTCTCCATATCTGTAGCTAAAATAGGATAGATTAAACCTTATCCTGTTCCAATGTTGGTTTTAGAGTATGGTTTAATCTCAAAAGCAAAAGAGGAGTGCTGTGATCTAGGTTTAAAAGTGAACTAATGAAGTTATTATCACATACCCCCATAGTAGACGTGCTTTAACAAACCTACAATTCTGCACCAAAAAGTGCAGCACTTGGGATCTGGGCATTATAAATCTTCAATGCAGGCAAAATGAGGTTATTGGAGGTCCTTTTAACAAACCTCACCAGTGTGGAAGCCCTGTGCTTTATCAGCTTGGGGCTCTTAGAGATTTGGGAAGACCAAAATCTTCGTCAGATAATCTAATCCAGATGAAGTAATATTCTCTGACTCTTTCCAAAATATTAGTTCCCCATTGCATTGACCCCCTAAAATGTTTCTGTTGGGGGCGTGGCCAAGATGGCGGGGTGAGCGGACCCTTCTTCCCGCAGCTCCTCCGGCCCGACTAGGCCCGAGCCCTTTTTCGACAACTTCTCTCCCCCCGCTGGAGTTCAGCGGCCGTGGGACAGGTGGCGGAGACCTTGGTCCATACACTGGTGTTAAACTTTCGCCCCGAGCTCTTTTGCTGGAGCATACTCGGGCGTCGACGATCTGGCTGAGGAGCACCATTGACTCGAGGCGGAGCGGATCGCCGAACGGAAGGCCTGGGTGGGCCCCGGCGCCAGAGCCTGGCTGCTTGGTGTGGCGTCTGCTTGCCTGCTCGCATCGGCTTGTGCCTTGGAAGCTGGTGCGCCGGATGACTAGCTAACGAGAGATGCCGCGAGGAGAGACGGCTGTTGCCTGAGCGTGGAGACGCTCGAGTCTATGGCGGTAGCCTGATACACTGCGTGTGCCTCGGCCCCGTAGCCAGTTTGGGAAGGAGTTCAGAATAGAGAGCCAGGACACTCGGCCCTCCTACGGCTCGAAGGGCCCGAGGGCCCGGAGGGGACTCATTGCTGCGGCCCTGACTCTCTGCATGGTTCGGGCAGTGACCATAGGACTCGGAGGGTCTGCCTGGCTACGCCCAGCCGCCATCTTATTTCCACAGCGGCGGTGACGAAGATCCCCTACGGTGCCGTCCTGGAACACTTCCTGCGCCCCCGGCCTTGAGCAGAACTCCCGGCATAGGAGATACCACGGACCGGGAGATCCTTGTAGTGGTCAGCGGTTTGGACATCAACTGGAGGTGTGGGACGGCCTGCGCGGCAGGACCTGGCCGCCATTTTGTTCTCAGAAGCACGGAACGCGCAGCGGCCCTGCTGCATCAGACTCTACCCTCGGTGGTGCCTTGCCCGTGAGTGGGGTTTCAACGACACCGAGACCTGCTGCCAGTAGCCCGGTATCGCCTCTTTGGTTGAGTGGCGTGCTGCGGTCCATAGTGTACAAATGTCGGGGAACCGGGGCGCGAAGAGAGGGGATCGCACCCTCCCGGACATGCTCAGCAGGGCCCAGCAGCAACGCGAAAGGGCGCAGCCATCCCCGAGCTCTTCCAGAAACACAGGAGAACCGGCTGGGGGTGAGCCCCCAGTCACAAGATCCTGCATGGAGGACCTGTTCAGCTTACTTAAGGCTGACTTTCAGACGCTAAAGCAAGAAGTGGCCAGCGAGGTGCGTGAGGTCCGCAGAGAGGTGGAGGGCCTTGGTGAACGGATGGAAACGGTGGAGGCAGCGGCCCAGCGGAGGGACGAGGAGATTGTCCATCTACAGCAAGATGTACTCCGCCTCAGGGAACAGCATGTCGACCTCCAGGCACACAATGAAGACCTGGAGAACAGGTCGAGACGAAATAACATTCCGGTCCGGGGAGTTCCGTATGCAGAAGAGGGAACTGATTTGGCTGGCTACCTGAGGGACATGTTCAGGGAGATCCTGGGTGAGCCTGCGGACTTCCCGATCCGGATCGATAGGGCCCATAGGGTCGGCCAGCAGCGACAGTCGACGGCGCCTCCTCCGGACATTTTGGCCTACCTCCCGGATTTCCCAGTGAAAGAACGCATAATGGTGGAGGCCCGCAAGAAACAGCCGCTGACCTTCCGTGAACGGCCCGTAGCGCTGTTTCAGGACCTGTCTGCCATCACGCTGCAGAAGCGCAGGGCCTTCAAAATCGCGACGGACTTCCTAAGGGAGAATGAAACACCGTACTCTTGGGGACATCCCTTTCGCCGTATTTTCCGCTGGAATGGCGTACTGCACCAACTGCGCTCCTTGCAGGATGTCTGTGGAGTCCTGGGTCTCACGGCTACGGAGGAGGGTGAAGCGACACCAGGCCGGAGGCGCCCAGATCGAGGAGGACGACGGCGATCGGCGAGGCGGAGGTCGACGGCTACTGCTGGGAGGCCGGACTCACCCACCATCAGGGCAGAAATGGCCAGCGCGCTGAGAGAAGCAGCCAGGGACTCTGCTGCCACGAACGGTGTGGCCATGACGGCGTACAATTGCTGCGGGGGGAGATGGACACAGCTTCTGCAACGACAGGTTTGGGGGTTGGAGAGGGGGTCGGGAGAGAGGCGGGAAGAACGAGTGGCCGGATGTCCACTTTTTGTACTTTCCACTGACTTGTCCGTTTTGGGACATGACTGGGACAATGGGTTGTTCGGGTTTGGCTGGGGGGTTGGCCAGTTGCCACGGGGTTGATTCGAGGGAAGTTGGGGTCTGTTGGGGGGTGGAGGGGACATCGTCCAGTGTCTTACATGTTATTGCATTGTCTTATTTTGCTTCTCCTGCGCTGCCGTCCCGTGCCCCTCCCCCGCCGATTGGGCACCCGCGGCCTAGTGCACACAGTCCTTCAGGGTTATGGCGACACTGAAAGTAGTGACCCTTAATGTTAAGGGTCTGAACAATCCGGTTAAACGGAGAGCAATCTTATCTTTGTTGGAAGGGACGCAAGCAGATATATGTCTCCTGCAGGAGACCCATTTACTAACGCAGGATTGTCACAGGATGCGCTCTAGCAAGTTTCCCACATAGTTTTTCTCCTCTACTGCATCTAAGAAAGCGGGGGTGGACATTTTGATAGCAAGTTCCTTCAGGGGGGAGGTGCTGTACAAATTCGCAGAACAAAAGGGGAGGCTGTTGGCGTATCGCCTCAAGCTGGGAGACACGGCGTTCACTATCGGCTCTTTGTATAGCCCGAACGACCACCAGGAACGCTTTCTTGACTCAGCGCTGGTGGACGTGACTGCCTCCCGGACAGACATGTCATTCTGGGGGGTGATTTGAATATAGTTTTTGACTCCACACTTGATAGGTCCGCGCAGCGACACCCGCAATCTGGAGAACTCTCACAGGCAGGAAAGGCTCGACTCGCTGATATGGACCTACATGATCTTTGGCGCACGCTTCACCCCACGAGTAGGGACTATTCTTACTATTCACATGCACACCGGACATATGCGCTGTTGGACCACTTGTTGGTCAGCGGACCGATGTGTGCCTCCGCTACAGCGGCGGACATTGGGGTCCTATCATTATCTGATCATGCACCGGTTGTGGGCACATTTGCGCTTCCACCGGTCCCCCCCTCTCGTGGTGTATGGCGACTTAGAGACACCCTCTTACATAAAAAAACAGTTGTGAAACACATTGAGGAGTCGATCCGGGAGTTTCAAGCACATAACGACAACTCAGACACCTCACTAGCGACGCAGTGGGCGGCGTTGAAGGCGGTCCTGAGGGGGGAGTTCATTTCCATCTCCTCGGCGGAGAATAGGGAGAGACAACGCAAGAGGGAGGAGCTGACTTCCAAAGTCCGAGAACTGGAGCATGTACATCGCCGTACCGGGGCTCCTAGGGTGTGGAAACAACTGAAGGCTGCTAGGAAACTCTTATCGGCGTTCGACATGGATAGGGCGGAATACGCGGCGCTGCGATTGAAACACGCGTTTTACACGGGAGGGGATAGGTGTGGCAAACTCTTGGCGAATAGACTTCGTATAGCGCATCAGCGTAACGTGGTAAAGGAGCTGCTCGGTCCTGATGGGGTGGCAGTCTCTGACGACGCGGCTGTAGCGGAGGAGTTCCGTAGGTTCTATGAAGAGCTTTACACAGGGGAGCCCCCTTTGCCGCAAGATACTGCGGACTACTTGGAGTCAGTGGCCCTTCCGGCCCTGGACCCAGCACAGGCGGAGCACCTGGAACGCAGTATTCATATGGAGGAGGTGATATCCGCTATATCCAGGCTCAAACGTGGGAAGGCCCCGGGCCCGGACGGTTATACGTCCCTGTTTTATAAAACCTTTTGCCCGGTTGTGGCTCCTATTCTTACCCGCCTAGTTAACTCCTTCTCCACGCCGGGGGCCATACCGCCGGACCTGTTGGGGGCAACGGTCTCCGTGATCCCGAAACCAGGGAAGGACCGGACCCTCTGTGGTTCGTACAGGCCTATATCCCTCCTGAATGTTGACCTTAAACTATACACAGGAATTCTGGCGTCCAGACTGGCCCTACATCTGCCGGGCCTAGTTGAGGCTGATCAGGCTGGATTTGTCCCAGGTCGACAGACAGTCGATAACACCAAGAGGGTGGTTCATGTCTTGGAGAAGGCCTCACGGATCCCAGGAGAGTGGATGTTGCTGGCGGTGGACGCTGAGAAAGCATTTGATCGCGTTCATTGGCCCTATCTCGAGCAGGTACTCCGGAAAATGGGTATTGGAGAAAAATTCTGCTCGATGGTTTTTAACTGTTACAAGTCCCCTTCGGCTACAGTTAGAGTTAATGGGTGCAGCTCCCGCAGCTTCGAGATTGAAAGGGGTACCAGGCAGGGATGCCCGCTTACCCCCCTCCTTTTTGCTCTCTATATGGAGCCGTTTGCCCAGAGAATTCGCCAGAACCCGGATGCGATTGGGGTCAAGATGGGGCGGTATGTCCATACGATAAGTCTCTATGCGGACGATGTCCTCTTGACCCTGGATGATCCAAGGCGGGCCCTCCCGGCATGCATTCAGGAACTGGACGCTTTTTCGAAAGTGGCGGGCTTTAAGATGAATATGGGCAAGTCAGCGGCCCTAGATGTGTCCCTGGCTGCGGATACGAGACAAGATCTGCAAAGGCTTTTTCCCATGCAGTGGTCGTCATCCCTGGTGCCTTACCTGGGGATTCTGCTAGCACCGACGTTGCCAGCGATGGTAACGGCCAATTATGCCACCCTTAGTAGGAAAATCAAGGAAGAGCTGGGCCGCTGGAGTAAAGGAATGTTGTCCTGGCTCGGCAGGATTGCTGCGGTCAAGATGACGGTCCTGCCCCAGATTTTGTATCTCTTTCGAGCTTTACCGCTCCAGCCACCTGCGGGATGGATCAGGCAGACGCAAGCAGACATTGCGCGTTTCATCTGGCAGGGCCGCAAGCCGAGAATAAAGAGGGTTATCTCCACGCTGGCCCCGGAGGCGGGAGGCCTTGGCATCCCGGACCTCCGGAAATACTTCCAGGCGGTGCAGCTGCCCTACTTGGTGGAGTGGAGCAGGTGGGAATCTGACAAGCACTGGCTCTTTCAAGACCAGGCAGTGGCGGGGCGTCCCCTTCAGTAGGTGCCATTCTTGCGACGCATTCACCGCCCTCCCAACCTATATGCTTCCTATGTCACGCGAGTCCCCTTGAGGGTGTGGGACGCGGTTAATGAAGTTCATGAACTCACCACATTCCCCTCGCCTTTCACACCGATAGTGGAGAACCCTGATTTCTCCCCGGGTCTGGAACCGGGCGCTTTCTCACACTGGAGGGAAGCGGGTTGCCGTGCGCTCTTCCAGATGTATGACTCTGAGGAAGTGGTCCCTTTTCAGCATTTGAAGCAGGAGTTCCACCTGACTGAGACAGATAGGCTACGATACATGCAGGTCAGGCACTGGGCGCTTCAACCCCAAGTGCGAGACACTGCTGATCGCCAGATAACGCCGTACGAGCGGTGGTTGGTGACTCGCACCTCTGATGCTAAGCTGATCACGGACCTCTACAAATTCCTGCAACCCCCCCGTTTCATTTTTATAACCCGGGTAGGGAACGCTGGAATAGGGAACTTGGAAGGACGCTTAGTCATAAGGATGGGATCAGATTGCACATCGGGCGAGACACTCTGCATACCACACAGGTCTCACAGAAACACTCACAAAGGTGTCCAAGTATTGGTATTATACCCCGGAGAGGCTACATGAAATGAATAGGAATATTGGGAAGGAGTGTTGGAGGGATTGTGGACACACGGGGACTCTCGCACATGTACTTTGGGACTGCCCCTTGTTGAAGGAGTACTGGACGGAGATCATTGATGAGATAGATGCTCATTTTGAGATTGAATTGCCACGCTTCCCGGCGTATGTTCTGCTGGGCCTCCCGAATGGGCTAATGTAACCGCTGAAGTCCCGCAAAGGCAGGCAAATAGCAATAGCGCTGGGATCGGCGATTCAGAACATATTGATCCATTGGCGCGCCACCACGGTCCCCTCCATCACGGGCTGGCTGCACAGACTCTGGCATGTTTTAGGTATGGAAAAGTTATCGCTTATGGTGGCGGGGGACGTGGAGCAATTTGACGAGTTGTGGCAACCCTTTCACGCGCTCTTGACCACAGAATTCAGAGAACTCACCTGTCCAAGGTACCTTAGACTCCTGAGACTGACACCTCCTGTAGTCCCAACCGACTAAGAAGATATGGGATGGGGGCTCATGGGGTGGGGGATGGGGTGGGGCGGCAGGACGCATTATTGCCTAGCACTGGACGGGGGGGTTGGGAGGGAGTTGGGGTGAGTTGGGGTGTTTGGGGGGAGGGGTTCAGGGGGGAGGAAGAGTTGGCTTCTTGCTTTTCTGCCTTTCACTTTTTAGCCTGCTTGACGGTGGCAACCATGTTTAGCCTTTTCTATTTTGCTCATCGATATTCCCTTTGCAGCAGCCCTGTCCACCATCGCGCTCCATTATTTTCGCTTTGCTATTTTGATTTGTAATGTGTATACCCTTGCCCTCCTTGTTCCCTTTCCTCCTATGTTTTTGCCTTAATAAAAAGCTTTAAACCTAAAATGTTTCTGTTTATTGTAGGACATACACTTGGTATCTGAAAGAAACAGGTTAGTATTAGATTCCTTACCTTAGAATATCCCCAGGCGTTAGACTGGATCCGGAAATTTTTGCGTAGCAGTACCCTTGTGCGTCGTCTGCGGCTCCGCGTCTGTCGTCAGCGTCGTGGGCGCCGTGATGACGTCGTCGGAGTACTTAGACGCCGCCTCCGCGTGCTGACATCAGTTCTTCTTTTTTCCACGCCAGCAGCGCAGATCTGGAAAAAGTAGTACCTTTTTTTTTTTTTTTTTTTTTTTTTTTGGGTAAGACATTTATTGTGCATTGTCATAGAAAATTGACAGTCATTCTCGCCTACAACCTCAAAAGGCCGGCTTTGTAAAGTACGCAGGAATAAATGAACAGTTCACCCATACACAGCCCATCAGCCGACAACCATAGGTCCGGCGGCGCATGTTCTGTAGTAACGTAGGCAGTGGTGTCGACGATGCATCCGCATGGTAAATTTGTCTGATCAGTCTTACATTTTGTGGCATTTTTTACTAAAGCCCCCGCAACCTAGGGGGAACACTACAAAACATCAAAGCAACAACCCCCTGTAAACCTTAAAGCACTGTGTCACAGCATTCTCCCTCCCTCATTTGCCCACAAGTGTGGCCCATGGTGGCATCAAGTCTTTAAACATTGGAGCGCTCAGTCCTCATTGTCAGCAGATGCCATTGACAGCATATACTGTTGAAAGGGCTCCCAAAAGTCTCTGGGGCGGGATCCCATAGGCAGCTCTTCCTCATACGTGACTAAGGTGTCTCTACAGTAGGTCAGATCTTCCAGCCAATTTCTCACCTTCGGCTTTCGCCTACTGTTCCAGTGTAGGGATATTCGTCTCTTCGCCATTAATAGCGCAATCACACAAAGTTTACGCCGTCTCGCTCGCAAGTGTGGCACCAATCCCAGGAGACAAACTTTAGCAGTGCACGGCAATTGTGCTCCTAACATAGCGTTGAGTGTCCGTATCACCTGATCCCAGTATTGTGTTACAGCATCGCAGTGCCACGCCAAGTGTATGAAGTCCGCGTGTTCCCGCCCACACCTAGTGCAAGTAGAGTTGTCTCTCAGCCCATATCTGTGCAAACGTGCCGGGGTGTGATACATCTGGTGCAAATATTTGTAATGGATCAGTCTGAGGTTCCCGTTAGGTGTTAGCATCCCCGTGAGCATGCAAGAGGCCTCCCAGTCTTCCTCCGTGAGATCCTCCCCCAGTACCGTTTGCCATTTCTCCCTGGCTCGTGCAGTGTTACCACCATTGCTAGCCTGTGCGCAGCGGTACAGTCGGGACACCAGGTGTGCAGCCGAGGGGGTGTCGATCATGAGTGTCAGTGGTGCTAGTGCTTGCGGTTCTGCTGGAAAAGACACAAAGTGTTCCTTCACCGCCCTCTGAAGTCTATAATAGTTAAAGCTAAACAACAGTGTTGGATTCTGGATATATGTGAGTTGGTTCAGCTGCACAAAGTGCCCTTCCCTGTACAAATCCCCAAGGGTGTCTATGCCAGCCCGTTTAAGGAGGTCCATCCCTACCTGTTCTTGCGTGACAGACAGCGCCGGGTGGTGAGCCAACGGGAGTGCCGGTGCATAGAGTGGTGTGCATCGCGCCATCTTACTGAGTGTTCTCCATGCTTCCACCGTGGTGTTCACCGGGTTAATATCGTGGGCGTGTAGTCTGGGACGTTTGTGTGTCAGTATACTCGTTAGTGGGATGGGGTCAGCATCACCATGCTCAACAGCCACATGTGTGAGGAAAGGAATCTCGTGAAACCAGTGATGCGCGTATTGCGCCTGAGCACATTGGTAGTATAAATAGATGTCTGGCACCTTGAATCCCCCTCTAGCGTATGGGAGCGTCAGAGTCTGCAGGTCCAGTCTAGCCTGCTTACCCGCCCAGATTAAAGAGAGCATGAGAGATTTAATGTTACGGAAAACCTCCGCCGGGGGCTTAATAGGGATATTATTAAAAAGATATAAAAATTTGGGCAGGAGCACCATCTTCACAATGGCAAGCCTGTCCGCCAGTGAGAGCGGTAGTTTTATCCATCGCTTGACCTTGTCTTCCAGAGCAGAGACAACCCTCCCGTAGTTGGTGCGGATGACTAGCTCTGGATCCCTGTGGAACCAGACGCCTAGGTATTTCGTCGGCTCCTCCTGCCATTCCAGGGGATAGTCCAGAGGCGTGGGTTGGGTGCTATCTGTCAGTGGGAGTATGAGGGATTTGTTCCAGTTAATGCGGAGCCCTGCATATTGGCCAAATTTAATGTATTCCCGCAGTAGGGGGTTGAGGTTGGACTCCGGGTTTTTCACATATAAGACCATGTCGTCCGCATACAGTGCAATGTGGATGGGCCGCGTGGGTAACTGAATGGCCGAGTAGTGGTGGTGCTGCCTTATTTTACACGCCAAGGGCTCCAGTATAAGGGCAAAAAGCATAGGTGAGAGGGGGCACCCCTGTCTGGTGCCTCGTCGGATGTCGATCGGGGACGAGAGATGTTTGTTCACCCGTATGCGGGCCGTCAAGCCCGAGTACAGCATCGTGATCCAGCCAATGAATAAGGGGGGGAATCCCATCCGGAGCAGAACTGCGTGCAGGAACGGCCAGTCAATCGTATCGAATGCCTTAGCCGCGTCCAGCAATACAGCAACCGCCTTGATGTCCGGGGCCAAGTAGTGCGCCAAAGCAAAGAGGGTGCGGGTGTTGTGTGCGGTCGACCGGTCCGGGATGAACCCCGCCTGATCAGGTCTTATTAGCATCGGCATTAATGGCTTTAGTCGGTCCGCCAGTATGCTGGCTAGGATCTTGGTGTCAACGTTTATCAATGAGAGAGGTCGGTAGGAGTCGCACTGTTCGTCATCCTTACCAGGTTTCAGAATGGCGATGATCAACGCCTCTCTCATAGACGGTGGCAGAGTCTGGGCTTCATGAGCGGCCTCGTACAGGTTCACCAGATGTGGTGCTAGCGTGTTAGCGTACGTTTTATAGAATTCTACGACGAAGCCATCCGGGCCCGGTGCTTTGCCATTAGGGAGCCTTTTGATGGTGTCAATGATTTCTTGTGTCGTGAGGGGTCTAGCTAGGTATTCCCTGTGCCCGTCTGCCAGCCAGGCAATCTCTACGTCAGCCATGTACTCCAGTATCTCCTCCCGTGGCACCTGTGGTCTGGCCTCGTATAGAGCCCCGTAGGTTTCCCTGAATTCGCCCATAATGGTTGGTATGTCGTGCGCGCGTGTGCCTTGTGTGGTGCGTATAGCTGTTATATGTTGTGGTGTCCTTCCCGAGCAAATCTTTTCTGCTAGAGCCCTGCCCGGCCTACCCCCTTCCCCATATCTCCTGGCCGTGGTCCTCTTAAATATGTATTTGAGTTCGTCATCAGCAAATGTGTTGTACTCCAGCAGTATGGATTGTATGTCGCTTAACAGCGCCGTGTCCCCAGTGTTTGTGTAGCGCTGTTCCAGATCTCGGAGCATCTCCTCCCTTCTGGTAAGTTGGCGGCGAATATCTTTCAGTATACCTGCAGACGTGTTAATACACACGCCCCGCATTGTCGCTTTAAATGCTTCCCATAGTAGGCACGGGTCCTCCGTGGTAGGGGCATTTAGCTCGAAGTAGTCAGTGATCGCTGTTTGGAGTGTATCTACATAAAGCGGGTCGCGCAAGGCCTGTGCGTTGAAGCGCCATGTGTAGGGCGGTGGGACATAGTGTGGGATCCGTAAGCGTAGGAGCACGGGGCTGTGATCTGACAGTGTTCTAGGGAGATGTGTAATCTGCTCCACCCAGGCAAGAACGTCCTGCGTGGCTAGCCAAAAATCTAGTCTGGACCAGCTCCTATTCGCAGCATTAATGTGTGTGGCTACCTGTTCTCCCGGGTGTAGTAACCTCCACAGGTCACTGACGTGCAAATCAGACATTGCGTCAAGCAGCATTTCCCTCGCCTTGGTGTGGTGCTCAAGCGTGTGTGCCGCCCTGTCAAGCCCGTCCCTGAGTGTGACATTGAAGTCCCCCCCCCAGAGAACATTGTCCGCTCGTACATCAGCTACAATATGCCATAGCCTTTCAAAGAAGTCTGCATCATCCACGTTCGGACCATACACGTTCACAAGAGCCAGTCTATGACGCCTCGTCTCGCCTACTACTATTACATATCGACCCCCTGGGTCAGTGTGTGTGTCTGTGATTTTGAAGTGAGTGCCTTTTTTTACCAGTATACTAACGCCACGGGAGTACGATGAGTAGTATGAGCCAGTTGTGGATTCTGCCCATTTGTTCCCCAGCCCGTGCGTGGAAGTGGGTGCCAAGTGAGTTTCTTGTAGGAAGGCCACGTCGACCTTGAGCCTGTCAAAGTACGCAAACATTTGCCTTTTCTTCTTCGGGTTCCCCAGCCCCCTTACATTCCACGTGATGAGGTTAAGTGTGTCAAAGCGCGCCATTAGTGTGTGGTCCGGTGGAAACGTGCGCCGCGTGATCTGTGCGGCCACCTATGGAACAGTACAATCCGAACATTCGCTATGAAGGCAACAAAAGAGGTCGCAATGCCTCTCAGACACAGTGCAAATACAGTAACTTCAATCAGTTTCCCCATCCCCCCACCACCCACTTTAGCACCCAAACTTCGCCAAAGCCATTCCCCCCCGAACTTCTGAACAGTGAGTAAACTTTTTGTGGGGAACACCCTCCTGGGGGTGCCGCCTGAAGCACACATCTCCATCCACATAGTGGATGTGGACGGGCGCGATTAGCGTGCTAGTACATCATCAATTTGAACACCCTACCCCCCCCACCCCATCCCCGATCTCCCGCAGGCACTTAGTGACCCTCAACATTCTTCCAATCCCCTCCCAACTTACAAGACCCCTCGCAGGTAGTATCGAGCACCCCCATTGTCAGTGTCTCGGGCTGCACAGTGATAGCCAGGTAGCGCACCACGTTAGTTGTCTGTCAATAGCTAATGGTGGCCCAATGCTCCTTTGCCGGTTCTGTATAAACAGTTCCCCATAGTACTCACTGCGCTACCGCCATGCATGACTCCCATCCAGGGTCCGCCATCAGTGGGTGTCTCAGTCTCGTGGTGCGCCACGCGAAGCTTCACCCAGTTTGTAATGATCGTCGTGTGTCGCCCACAGTGCCGAAGCAGTCCAAAGAGGCACACGTCGATCCGTCGCGCTTTCAGTCGTTGTCGCTCATTCTGCTCGCATTCTCCTGATTTTTCCGACGTTTGGCGAGGGTCTTGACGTACTCCTGTGCAGCCTGCACCGTCGTGAGGACCACCGGCTTACCATCCGTCAGGATTTTGAGTTTTGCAGGGTACAGCATCGCGTAACCAATGTCCAGTTCACGGAGCTTCTTCTTGACTGTAGCAAATTCCTTCCTGGCTTGTTGCACCGCCATGGTGTGGTCTGGGTAGAACTCCAGCGAGTTGCCCTGATGGTTAATGGCGCCCTTTTCCCTCGCCAGCCGGAGTATAGTGTCTCTGTCCCTGTAGTTGAGCACCCGGGCGATGATTATTCGAGGTGGAGCCCCTGGTTTCGGAACGGGGGCCAGGGAGCGATGAGCGCGTTCAATCAGGAAGACTTCAGAGAAGCTGCCAGCCCCGAAGATGTCCTTCAGCATGCCTTCCACGTAAGTCTCCATCTTGCCCGTGTTGGTGGATTCTGGCAGGCCCGAGATGCGTACGTTGTTGCGGCGGGACCTCGCTTCCTGGTCCTCCACCTTCGCCTTCAGGGTTTCCAGGGTCCTCTCAAGGGCGCCGTGGGTTTTCGCGATGTCTTTGGAGTGATCTTCCACCGAGGAGATCCTGCGCTCCGCCTCCACCAGCCTCCCCTCGTGGTTTTCCAGCTTGTTAGATAGAGAGTCCACCCGCGCCACGACACTGTCCATCTTGCCATTCATGTCATGTAGACTCTGCTGGATAGCCCTCAGTACCGCCTCCATGCCGGCGCCCCCTTCCAGTACCTGGTCTCCATCAGCATCCTGAGCAGCGCCTGTATTCGTCGT
Source organism: Lissotriton vulgaris (assembly GCF_964263255.1). Classification (NCBI taxonomy): domain Eukaryota; kingdom Metazoa; phylum Chordata; class Amphibia; order Caudata; family Salamandridae; genus Lissotriton; species Lissotriton vulgaris. The sequence continues at coordinate 16,760,756 of NC_141690.1, read as the reverse complement.
TTGCTTTCGTGCCTCAAAGGGCAGCTTTGATTGCTGCTTGTCCGGCTTGCCCATCGTGCTCGGGGGGCCAACTGGGCTAGTGATGTGGGGGCTCGCAGGTAATGTTGTCGTGGTTGTAGTCCGTGCGCGTCTCAGCCGTGTTCCAGACGTCCTCCACGTCGAGGCCCCGCTCATTGGGCCATGTGGCGGGCTCTACGGCGGTGCAGGTCAGTTCAGCGTGCTGTGCAGTGGTGTCATGCGCCAGCGCACACGATGCAGGGCGCTGGCCGTGTCCCTATATCTCCCAGGCCGTGTGGGGCGGACTCGCTGGTGATGGCGGGTCTAGGTCGCGCCGTCAAGGCAGCGGTCAGCATCGGTGTGCAGCTTCCGGCGCGCACGCCCCTCGCAGCTCACCTCCGGTTGTTATTCCGCACAAAGCGAGGTCTCCGCGCCGGAGGGACTCCGATGTGTCATGATAGTGAGCTGGCAGCGTCCAGCGCAGGTTCGCTGAGTGTGCGTGTCACCGCCGCCGCCATTTTGGCCGCCGTGGAACGCAGACAGTCCGCCGCAGTTCCTGCAGTCTGCCCAGGCACATCACACCCGAAAGCCGCCGATATTAGCGCTCCACAGCTAGCGCGTTGAGGGGGTGTCTGTCCAGTGGTCTTCAATGGGCGTCATCGTGCGTTTTCATCTGCGGTCACTGCAGCCGCGCGCCGCCATTTTGGGCAGCCGGTCCGCTCCAGGAGAGGTCAGGTCGGCTTTCTTCGGCGTGCGGTCCGTTTCTCGGCCAAGATCGCCACAAAGTGCAGGCGGGTCTGTCAGCCGTCCATTCCGCCGTTTTTCGCTGGAATCGGGTCAGGTTTAGGGCCAGGGGTTCCGAGGAGACGCGCCCGTCCGGCGGAGCCGACTTAGAAGTCAGCCATCACGCAGTGCGCCCTCTAGCGCCCCCTCTGGAAAAAGTAGTACCTTAGTCACTTTTTGACTAAACTTTTTTGTGATCCCTTTTGATCCTTTTCGAGTCTTCGAGTCTGAGCGGTGCCGGTAGGGATGCCAGATTTCAAGCCCTGTGAGGACTGTGACCGACTGATGTCGGTCACGGACCCTCACCACCGGTGTCTTCACTGTCTCGGCGTCTACCACGACGACAAGGACTGTCCCGACTGCCGAGCCCTGTTTTCGAAAGATAGGTGGGAGCGGTCCCGCAAGTGGCTCGAGTCCGGCAGTCGGCCCCGCGCCGCAAAAGGTCCCGGTCCGGACGGAGGTCGAGGAACCGGTCGCGGGGTCGGAGCCATCATAGCTCCGGGAGTCGACGTCACTCTTCAGGCTCGAAGTCATCAGGTAAGCACAAGAAGTCGAAGAGATGTCATCACTCTTCTGACTCCCCCCGACGCTTGCGCGACGCGGCTAGGGGTTTGGGTAACACCGCCCACACGGCTCCAGCGGAGTCGCGGGAGTCGCAACCTGCCCCATACCCTCCGGTTCCTTGGCAACAAGCGACGCCAGAGGAGGTCGAGCGCTTACTCATGGCCATGAGGTCCCTCTCTCCACCGACGGGCTCCGCGGCGCCTTCAGGCTCAGCGGACCCGTCTGGTGGCCCTAGCGGGTCGGGTGCTTTGGCCCCGACGCCGGCGGGTGCTTCGGCCGTCGACGCCTTCGAGCCCGGGCCGCACTGCCCCGCTGGATCGGCTTCCGGATCCGGGTCGTCGCCGGTTGACCTAACGACCTCACCGGCGCTGGTCCCTAGGGTGTCACCTCCAGCGCCGTCTTCGGACGGCACCGTCCCCGATACCACCCTCAATCCAGTTCCGGCATCGGAACGGCGCCGCTGGGCGCCGCTTTCGACGCCGCTTGGAGAGTTTTACTTCAATGAATCAGCCCCATCTTTTGACAACCCTGAATTTCAGGACAAGGGTGATGAGATGTATTGGGAGGGGTCTGAGGACCCTCTGACACATGAGTGTCAGTCCCAAGAGGACTGGGCAGGTGAACTTGGGCATGCCAGTGGTCTGGACACTTTGCCAAACACTGGCTTTGTCTCACCTCCTACCGTGGCTACGGAGGAGGGGGCAACCTTCAGTGTGGTGTTGACGCGGGCGGCCAAGGCCTTTGGCCTTGAGCTCCCCGTCGCGGCCGTGATGACTAACCTCCTCACTGAGGTCCTTAAACCGCAGTCAAGCTCGGCCGAGCCTCTGCTGCCATTTAATGAGGCCTTGACTGACGTTCTTTTGGGAACTGGTGCAGGCCCGCTGCAGGTGCGCCTGTAGATAGGAACGTGGCCAGATGCCACCGCCCAGCCCCGGGCGACCCTTGTTTCCTGTCCACCCATCCCATCCCCTAGAGCCTGGACATCCAGGCCTCCAACTCCCAGAACGCATTCCCGTCGGCTCCACCCGATCGGGAATCCAAGAGGTATGAGCAATACGGCAAGAAGGTATTCTCCTCCCTCAGTTTGGGACTGCGGTCTTACAACACCGCATGCCTCTTGGGCCGTTACACCCACTCTCTGTAGGACATGGTCGCGGACGTGCTGCCACAATGCCCGGCGGAGGTCAAGGCTAAACTCGCCCAAGCCCTTGTGGAGGGTCGAGATGCAGCACGCTATTCCATCCGGTGTGGGCTGGATACAACCGACTCACTGGGCAGAGCGATGTCAACGACGTTGGCGATTCGTCGCCACGCCTGGTTGAGGTCCGCCAACTTTTCAGCCGATGTTCAGAATACCCTCATGGACATGCCGTTTGATGGCCGTCGCCTGTTTGGCGACAAGGCAGACCATGCGCTTGAGCGCTTTAAGGACTCCAGGGCTACGGCCAAGTCCTTGGGTCTCTCGGCCCGCGCCAGCAATCGGGTGCATTTCACTCCTTTTGTGGCCAAGGAAGGGGCGCCCCCACACATGCTGCCAGCCATGCACCGCAGACTACTTACCAACATGGTGGCGGCCGTGGAAACCGCTGTGGAGGCGGTCGGGGACAACGGCGAGGCCAGTCCACACCTACCTCTGCAGCATCGGCCTCAAAACCCTCCTAGTCCGTGCTTTCAGGCCCATGTGACGCCAGTGGGGGGCAGGGTTCGCCATCACCACTTCCACTGGCGCACTGTCACATCGGACAGGTGGGTGCTGCAAATCGTGCGAAGGGGCTACTCCCTCCCCTTCGAGACGATCCCTCCAGCCATGCCACCGCAATTCCACGGCGTGCCGGGGGAACATTTGCGACTTCTACAGGAGGAAGTTACGGCCCTCTTGTCCAAGGGGGCCATCAAGCGCGTTCCTGGGCCAGAAGAAGGGTGTGGTTGCTACTCCCACTACTTTCTGGTACCAAAGAAGGGCAAAGGGGGCCTACGCCCTATCTTGAATCTACGGGACGTCAACGGCTTCCTCCGGAAGGAGAAGTTCAAAATGCTGACACTGGCTCAGGTCTTAGCTGCCCTGGACCCAGGAGACTGGCTGGTAGGGTTGGACTTGCAGGACGCTTATTTCCACATCCCTGTCCTGCCAGCCCACTGGCGCTATCTGCGGTTCACTGTAGGCCACGAGCACTTTCAGTTTACTGTGCTCCCCTTCGGCCTTACCAGCGCCCCACTGGTGTTCACGAAAGTGATGGCGGGGGTCACAGCTCATCTGCGCAGGTTAGGGGTTTCATTCTTCCCCTACCTAGACGACTGGTTGTTGAAGGCGGGCTCACCCCAGACAGTCGTCAGCCACCTCCAGACGACGGCGGACCTCCTGCACCTACAGGGGTTCTCCATCATTGTGCCAAAGTCACACCTGTGTCCCTTTCAAAAGCTCCTCTTTATCGGAGCGGTTCTCGACTCGGCGCAGTTTCGGGTTTATCCTCCCGAGCAGCGGGTTCGGGATATTCAGGCTCTGCTTCCGATCTTCTAGCCTTTATCCAGAGTCTTGGTCAGGTTGGCGCTGCGGCTTCTGGGGCTGATGGCCTCCTGCATCCTTCTGGTTCATCACGCCCGATGGCGGATGCGGGCTCTGCAGTGGGACCTGAAGTTTCAGTGGGCCCAGCATCAGGGCAACCTGTCCGACCATGTACTGATCTCGGAGGGCACTGCGAGACAGCTGCAGTGGTGGGTCACGGATTGTGATTGGGTCAGCGGCAAATCCCTCTCCCTTCCCCAACCTGAGCATGAAGTTGTGACGGACGCGTCCCTCCAGGGCTGGGGAGGCCACATGGGAGGGATCAGAGGCCTCTGGTCTCCGGCGGAGTCCAGGCTCCATATCAACCTTTTGGAGCTGCGGGCGATTCGTCTTGCACTGAACGCATTCCTCCCCTCTGTCCGGGGGAGTGTAGTGCAGGTGTTCACAGACAACACCACCGCCATGTGGTACTGCAACAAACAGGGCGGGTAGGGTCGTGGACCCTCTGCCAGGAGGCTCTGCGCCTCTGGCAGTGGCTGGAACATCAGGGCGTGACCCTGGTGGTTCAACACCTGGCAGGTTCTCTGAATGCCAGGGCGGACAAACTCAGCCACCGGTGCATGATGGATCACGAATGGCGTCTGAACTCGGACGTGGCGCAAGGTCTCTTTCTGCAGTGGGGAGAGCCTTGGTTAGATCTATTCGCCACAGAAGAGAACGCGCAATGTCATCAGTTCTGCGCGTTGGAATTTCCAAGGCGGCACTCGATCGGACATGCTTTTCATCGCGAGTGGAGTTGCGGTCTATTGCACGCCTATCCGCCTATACCACTTCTGCCCAGAGTGCTGAAGAAGATCAGGCGCGACCGGGCCCAAGTCATCCTTGTGGCTCCGGACTGGGCACGAAGGTACTGGTATCCCGAGCTCCTCAGTATGTCAGTCGATCCCCCGGTTCTTCTGCCTCTTCAGGAGGACCTTCTGTCGCAGCAGCAGGGGACGATCCTCCACCCGAACCTGTCCAGTCTCCACCTCCATGCTTGGAGATTGAGCGGCGACAGTTGAAGCCATTTGACTTGCCTCCTGAAGTCTGTAATTTCATTCTGGCAGCCAGGCGTCCCTCCACAAAGTCGGTATACGCCTGCAGGTGGAACAGATTTGAGGCATGGTGCACAGCAATGGCTGTGGATCCTCTCTCTGCCCCTCTTTCTGAGGTTCTTCTCTTCCTTCTTTCTCTTGCCCAGCAGGGCTCTGCTCTGGGCACTATCAAGGGCTACCTTTCTGCCCTTTCGGCCTTTCTGAGGCTGCCTGATCAACCATCTCTGTTCAAGTCCCCAATTGTAACTCGTTTTCTGAAAGGCATCACACACACGTTTCCACCTGTTCTATTCGTGATGCCTCAGTGGGACTTGATCCTGGTTCTTACTTATCTGATGTGCACTCCCTTTGAGCCACTTCACAACTGTCCTCTCCGCCTTCTTACTCTGAAGACTGCTTTCCTGGTTGCCATCACCTCTGCCAGGAGAGTGAGTGAGCTCCAGGCTCTTTCATCCTACTCTCCTTTCCTTTCTGTCCATCCGGACAAGGTTGTGTTGCGGACTAGACTAAGCATGGGCGGAAAATCCGTTTCGCTCGTGGATTTTGCGGATTTTCGGTAAATTTGCAATCCGCGAGATTCGCGAATCTCCCGCAAAATCCGCAAATCCGCGAGCAGCGGATTTTATGGCTTGCTCGCACTGTTCGCGTGCGTTCGCGGCTTCCCAGTACAACTTCGCGCCCCGCGAATAAGCGCAAAATTGCAGAAATACGATCTTAGCAAAACTGAAACTACTTACCAGGTTCAAAAGTTCAGGCTCATCATTAGTAGCCATTTGCTGTAGTGCTTCCTGGGGGGCCCCTCCAGAGTTCAGTTGCCAGTTGCAACTATTATGTGACCCTGCTCTGAACCTCAGAATAGTTACACATATGCCACAAAGGTCCTGAATTACAGCTAAGGGAGACAAGCAGGAGCCAGGCTGGAAGTTCAAATCCATTAATCAGCCCCTAATTCATTATTGTCAGTTGGGGCAGGGCAGGTGTTGTAACTAATTTTGCAACAATGAAAGCACTTAGCATGTGCAAAAGATCACTAATCAGGAAGCACTAAGGAAGCAGGTGCCAGCTAAAAAAATATTCTGTGACACATTAATCAGCCCCAAATTAATTCAGGTCACTTGAGGCAGGGAAGGTGTGCTTGCTTTGCCACAATAATGTACACTGACTGGACAACCAGAGGGTGCTGTGATGAAACAGAGGGTGGCATGGGTGGGCCAGAGGGTGGCATGAGTAGTCAGAGAGTGGCAGTGGTGACAGAGAGTGGCAGTGATGAAGAAGAGTGTCCCAAACAGGCTGGACACGTAGAAACAACAAGTTCGCGAAACTTGCGACCCGACAGGTAAGTTCGCGTTTGCGAAATTGTTCAAAACCCTCGCGAACTGGCAGAAACCCGCGCGAACACACAAAAAAAAACAATTCGCGAGAATTCGCGGATTTTGCGAATTGCGAGTTCGCAAATCCGCAAAATTCGCGAACGCGAGATTCGCAAAATTCGCCCATGCTTAGACTAGACCCTCTTTCCTGCCCAAGGTTGTCACGGCCTTCCACATCGGGCAGTCCATCACCTTACCCACCTTCTTTCCGCCTCCGCATCCCTCAAAGGAGGAAGAGCGGCTCCACCGCCTGGACCCAAAACGTGCGCTCTCGTTTTATCTGGATCGCACTCACCAGTTCCAGGTGGATGACCAACTCTTTGTTGGTTACGTGGGCGCTAAGAAGGGACGGGTGGTGCACAAGCGGACCATCTCTAGGTGGGTCGTCTTGTGCATCAAGGCTTGTTACTCGTTGGCGAAGAAGGAGCCTCCTGTTGGGCTGAGGGCCCATTCCACTCGGGCCACAGCGGCTACCACTGCCCTGGGCCGGGGTGTCCCCTTGCAGGACATCTGTCAGGCAGCTACGTGGGCGTCGCTGCACACGTTTGCGAGACACTACTGCCTGGACAGCCAAGTCCGGAGGGATGGCTTCTTTGGCCGTTCCGTCCTCCAGGACTTTCTGGTGTGATTATTGGTTCGCAAACCCACCACCGGGGTTGGTATTGCTGGGGTATCTATTCTAAGGTAAGGAATCGAATACTAACCTGTTTCTTTCAGATGAACAAGTTACTTACCTTCGGTAATGATATATCTGTAAGAAACAGTAGTTAGTATTAGATTCCTTACCGCCCCACCCATCCTCCCCGTTCTACGAACCGATGTCTAGGGTTAAGGTCATCCCCTTTCAAGGCCCTAGTTTCAATGGCACCAGTGTTGGTTTTTAACATGGCTCTGCGTTTCTGGCGTAGAAAAGCTGTGTCTAAGAACTGACGTCAGCACGCGGAGGCGGCGTCTAAGTACTCAGACGACGTCATCACGACGCCGACGACAGACGCGGAGCCGCAGACGACGCCTACCAAAGCGCAAGGGTACTGCTACGCAAACATTTCTGGATCCAGTCTGACGCCTGGGGATTTTCTAAGGTAAGGAATCTAATACTTACTACTGTTTCTTACAGATATATCGTTACCGAAGGTAAGTAACTTGTTCTTTAGCACATTGATTTCCAACCCATTCGACATGCAGAATTGTGAGAATCTGCTAATGAGGGCATGTAGCTCCACTGCAGTTTTAGTAATTAAGAGGGTGTCTTCAACATATAAAAATGCGGACACCTGTTGGCCTACTAAGACATAAAATCATTAGTACAATCTGAAAGGGTGCATATACGGCTATTGATAAACAAAAGAGAAAGAGTTGGAGCCAGGATACAACACCGACACAATCCTTTATTGACACAATTTTTTCTGTAAGTTTGCAGTGAGGGTATCAATGTATCCGGGCATAACTGCCTTCATGGAGGCATATTATAATATTGCGAAGGTTGCTAGGAATACCCATAGTAATCAGTACTTTCCAAAGCTTAACTCTAGGGACCAGATCGCATGCGGCACGAAGATCATTAAAAGCAACAAAAATGATCCGACCACTGATAGAAATAGTTTTCCACTTGGTCAACAAGAAGCGGAAGACTTGATCCTCAGTACCCTTCTTAGGTCTAAACCCCGCTTGCAGGTATGTCAGGATATCATTATCAACTCTGATAACTTTGCAAAAAATGTTTAGCAAATTGTCTTAGAGCTAATGGAGTGATAGTTGCGGGGAAGGTTTCACCAACCTATCTCGAAGATCAGAATGATCTCAGCACCCTTCCATGTTAGGGGGCCCGGAGCTCCCGTTGCCATTGCAATCAGAGTCAGATTAATATAAGAAACCAAAATAGAAGTATCGGAGCTGAACAGGTCCATGGCTATCTTATCCAACCCTGGGGCCTTTCCCTGCTTTTGGGACATAACTGCTTCTTCAGAATCAGCAAGTGAGAACATAACCGGAAGCAAGACAGGTTCCATACTTGCATGCTTAACAATCATAAAGGAGAATGGTCACTTGTAACTGCGTTAACTTGGTTCGCTTAAAAACCCCTCATAAATGCAATGGTCATCTCGATTGCGGTTTATCTTGTTTCTCCGCCCCACACATGCGTTATGGCATTATCATCGGGTTTTATAATGTGCTGTATGCCAGCCTCAAGCCTGAGGCAACCTCTCGGAAGCGCAGTAGTGTCCTAGAGATTAATAAGTGCCCACAAAAATTATAAAATAACAAGCCTTCATCCTAATATAAATTTTAATCAAAAATTGGATAGGGTTTGTTCTTAAAATTTAGTTGAGTATAATAGAAGACCGTGTTACTGGATCTTGTTTATACCTCAAGGGAATAGTCAACATGTTTCTGCCCCATCTCGCCCAGCCGAGTCTATGGGGCATTCGTCAGGACTCAATAAAAAACAATACTCACATGATTTGTGTAGTAATTTGGCGTGTGTCCAGGGGCAGAGCAAGCACAAGACGCGGAGCAGTCTCCACACGCGGCCTGGGATAAGGACATCCGACTATTCCCCTGATGACACACGCCAAATAACTAACAGAGGTGCAATATTACCTCAACAGAAACTTAGTGGTCACACAAAACACACTTCAATTACTACACAAATCGTGTGAGTATTGTTTTTTATTGATAGGAAACAGAGAGCCAAGTTTAAGGGCCTCTGTATCGCTCATAAAGCCATTTATGGCCAAGCCCCGGGCTATATAATGGAGCGTCTGTTGAACTATGTTCCGCAATGCACATTGCGATCATCCACGGCAGGCTTTTTGTCCCTTCCAAAAGTTAAATTGGCATCGAAAGGCGGCCGAGCATTTTCGGTTTTAATCCCTTGAATCTGGAATGAACTACCAGAGAACCATCAGAAGGACTGTTCTCTTTTCCTTTAGGAAAAGTCTTAAGACCTGTTTGTTTAGGAAAGCCCTGGTTACAGTATAATTTGCTGGCCTGCATGTTCCTGGGATTCCGGTGGCTACCTGAGCTTTCTCTACAAGCGCTAAGAGACCTGCAGGTGATCATGCGCTATATAAGCTACAATTAACATAACAAAACATAACAAGACTACCCTAGTATTGGCACATGTGAGGATAAATAAAGGGATCTAAAGTGGTCAGACCACTCCCTGGGTGTACCTCTGGAATCGTTCCATGCTTTTTACCCTCTGACCAACAAGGTGGCAGAAGATTTTAAGCCATTTTCCCTAGCTGCATTAAGAAGATCTTCCTACTTTCTGCTTTCTCAGACAGATTTAGCTTGCTTTATGGCTTTCCTATAGAAATCTGTAGCTTCCCTGATCTTAAACCTATCACCTAACTTCAGCGTAGCTAGAAGAATTATCTTAGCACTTCTACAAGCAGGAGTGAACCAATCTTATGATTTTGGAGTTCTAAATAACCTTTTCAAGTCCTTATGGAATCAATCTTTGAACTTTATGAATAATTTTTTGTGACCCTCATGTAGTACATAGTGGTTATCTCAGTTTCCAAACATTCACCCCCAAGGTAATAGCTACCAGCCCATACATTTTGCCTATAGAATCGGGTGAGGAGGAGTTAACACTCTATTTAACATTTCTTCAATTTTTGCTTAGAACCATTGCATAATTACGCGAGGTCTCATTAGCAAGCTTAGAAAAAGGTACAAAATCCTGTAGGTTAAGTGTTAGTGGGTCTTGATCACTTTTGGTTCTGGGAGTGACCTTCACATCCATCATAAATTTCCAGATCCGGACATCACGGAGAATGTATTCTAAGTGCCTGGGGTGGGCGCCCTCTGTAATGTTGGAGCTGCATTGAAATCGGATGTAGAGTGGCCATTGGAGACGCAGCGGCCATATGAGGAAGATATGTCAGCCATTTTCAGAGCCGACCGTGCCAATTGCTTTTTGGGTGGGACAGGTGACTCAGGGATTCCCCAGAAAATGTCTATGGAGGCAGCTAAGTCTGCATGATGCCAAAAGGCTCATAGGTTAAATTTAAGTCCCCTGCAATAATCACATAATAAGCATTAGTGTGGCACGACAATATTTAATTTAATATGTGCAGTGGTAGAATCTTGCCGGAGTGAATATTTAACCCAAGATATCATTGGACTTTGGTCCAGCTGGGTCACTGAACACAATATAGTGTCTTACAGCCATGATAGTACACCTCCAAATGCTCTGCCTGCCACTGATTATTCCGTTGGAATCAAAAAAACGTTTAAACACGCAGCTGGAAAACATTTTCTTGAGCCTGTGTTTCCTGGAACATGGAGAGTTCAAGCCCATCAATAAAGAGTCCCCACTCGCTATCACTTAGTTCAGAATGTATCCCTGCACCGTTCCAGCTCAATATTGAAATCCGAGCAAGAGAGAGCAGTTGGACAAACAGCCTCACTAATCAATACTGATGGTTTGGCACAGGAAATTGAAGAGAACGTACTGGTTGACGGGCTGGACTTATTTTTTCTCCGAAGAAGTGATCTTATGAAGAGCAAGGACAGGCTAGAGAGCTTTGCTTCTTGGGGTGGGGGTTCCACCCCTAGGGTAGTGGTAGAGACACCTGGTGTTAGCACATGGAGTTCTAATTCCACCTTAGTAAATGTAATAAATGTGCCTGGCAACTTCCTTCTACAAGATATGAGGGCACATTCCTGTTCCTATCAAATGCACCTATTGGCTTGATTAATGAAGTGCAAGGTACCTAATATTGATGGAAGAGTTGGTAGAGTCTGTCATTGTCTAGAAACTGGGCAAAAACAGAAAATCGGTTAGCGGTAGGGATATCAGGAGAGGGATCAAAATGGCCTAGTTGAACTCTCCAAGTCTCTTCTTCACGGTGACTTTAGGAAAAACCCAATGGGAGAAGCATAATTGTATCAGAGTGGATGGAAAACTTACCTATACCACAAATATGTGGGCAAGGGCTCCACCCAAATAACTTTACGGGTCATCAAAATGCTGTAGGTCGCCCGGGGGGAAATCAGTGTTTCTGTGAATCCAGTGAAGCACTTTGTTTTCTACAAGGACTGACGGCAGCTTGGGTAGTTGCGTGCATGCAGAGGGTGATCACAGCGCACAATTATATCTCCAACTGGACTGCTGCAACTGCTCTCATGGATTCCTGGTTCCCTAAAGCAACCATTACAGAGAATTGACAGATCATGAGACACTCTGGTCCCAAAAAATCGCTCTGCAGCAGTCTTCTCTTCTGAGTATCCCATCTACTCTGGTGTATGCATCTCGCTCTTTCCTAAACAGTCTCTCGTCTTGCATGCTTATCCCATTTCTCAGCAGGCAGGCACCTAGGCACAGGTTTAAAACTGCTCCACCAAGGTATCCAGTCGTCAGGTGAAGTCCTCTCACCTCTGAGAGATTGACTGCCAAACAGATACTAACTATAGCTGCCCAGCAGTCAGCTGAGTACTCTGCCGCCATAGCAGACTTGGATCTTGAACTGGAACAACAAGCAGGATAGTGGGGTCCCACTTTTATGCACAGTTAGCTGACATGATATAATTATCCACTGACTGAAACTGTAGGAACAGTTTGGTGGTTCTCTCTTCAAGTCTCCTTTCCAGGGTGTACTCCCAACACAGCCTCTGTGTAGACTGATGCATCTCACAGAGGGTAGTTTCCAACCCGGGACACTCACCACAAAGGCACAAAAATGTGAGGTTTCTGTGCCTGGCTGTCATCAGCCCAACTAAAGGAGTGATCAGGGAAAGACACAGAGACAGGCCTCTACTAAAGGTTTCCTCATCTTGCACTACAGAGACCGCAGTCAGATGGCCAAATGGAAGTGTTCAGGAAGACTAATCAGCAGCCACTAAATAATCATGAGGCCTCATTTAATTCTTAAAGAAGCCTTGTCTCCACTCCCATCACTTCAGTGCATAGGTCTCTTCCTTCCATCTTCAGGATTATGAGCAACGCTGCTCCACTGTCTGAAGACACAAATCTCACATCCTTCTTGTGCAAAGCCTCCATTACACACACACACTCCCTCACTCTCTCCCTCTCCCTCTCCCTCTTCCTCTACTTCTCCCTCTACTTCTCCCTCTCCCTCTACTTCTCCCTCTACTTCTCCCTCTCCCTCTACTTCTCCCTCTCCCTATACTTCTCCCTCTCCCTCTACTTCTCCCTCTCCCTCTACTTCTCCCTCCTTCTGCCCCCCAAACAGAAACTTGGTAAGCAGTACTTTACACAAGTGTGCCAGTAGTATTCTCCACGCCAGTGACTCAGATTAAAAGGTCTGGTCACAACAGGGACATACAGTATGCTGCTGCCACCACCTCTCTGTTGCTTAAAACCATGACTGAGACCATACAGCTAGATTCATCAAAGAGCTGTTTTGCGAGTCCTTAATAGCGATTATTAAGGAATCGCTATTAAGGACTTGCAAAACGGGATTCATGTCGGAATCGCTAAATAAATTGCGATTCCTACACATTCCTTATTTGCGATTAGCAAATTGCTAATTGTTTAAGTTTCTCTGTCTTCCGTGTGCGTGAACCCCACCTTCTGGAACTGGCGCTTCCGATCAGAGAGGGAGGGCGGGCATGTCCTGAACCGGCGAGCCGCGTGTTCAATGTATCGCAACGTGGTGTTTAGCCAGTACTAGACCCAGTAGAGTACATTTATACCGCATTTTTATCCCCTTTTTGGGTGCCAGAATTATGCTTAGGAGGCAGTGTTTGGTTGTGGTCTCGAGCTGGACCCCGGTAATCTCACTCAACGTTTTGGCCCAATGGCTCCTCCGGAACGTAGCTAGTTCGAACCCGCAGTGCGGGCATCCAGAGGAGTGTGTCGCATACATCTTCTGGAGTCTCTGGGGTTGAGGTAAGTGCGGTGTAAATGATGAAACTATATGAGTTTAAACCGAGAATTGCTTGCCACTTCTTATGCCTGTCGCCACTCCGCGCCTGTGAGGGGAAGAGGTACGTCTTCTGACCACCTGTTCTGAATCGGCTCCACGTCCACCCTGCAGGTCAGTTTCAGGGCTTTATAAATGCGAGAGGTCATTTCCCCAGTGGTGCCAGGATCCAATAGCCGCTGTAGTGTATAGGACGCCTCCAGCTCTGCGGGGAAGGTGGGCCGCCGGCTTATCTCATGGACTGAGTGGGAGATCTTAGCGTTTTGCAGGAATTGGCCACAAAGTAGATGATAGTATTCCTGGGCCTCATTTTTGGTGAGGAAGACTTCATTTTGGTAGAGATCTCCAGCCGTAGTACAACCCCCTGTGCCCCAGCGGGATAAGACCATTACTGCTTGTATTTGCCAAAAGCCCAGCAACCATTTCAATGGTAGCATCTTCGTGTAGGAAACTCTGCGGAGCCCTAGTGTGGCCGCACGTTCCAAACCTCGTCAACCTGGTGTACTATAAAAGGGCTTCGAGGAGGCTGTGTATGTGGGATTCAGGCAGGTCAAGAGGGCACTCGTGGGACAGAATGGGACACAGCCAAGTGTTGATGGGGGTTGGGCAGAGCAAAAGCAACCCCCCCTCTACCTCATACGTGTGTCCATGAGTGAGTCTGGCGCTGCTCACAGCTTTACTTCCTGGCACAGCAGCTCATATTTCCAGTGTTGTACAATGTTATGTCTACCATTGCAGGATGACGAAGGCCGTTTCCTTTAAAGGGATACATATTCCTCCACTGGAGTGAATAGGGGCTTTGCGTTCTGTTAGTTGGATTGTAAATGAAAACCGTAGAAAACAAGCATTTACAATGCAATAGGTCTCGCAGCATTAAAGTTGGAGTTATTGGCATTGTGTATGACAATGCCAATAGTTATAACTTTTGCAAATGTGACACCTATAGCATTTGTAACGCAATATGTGTTGTACTTACGTGACTTACAGTTATTGATATTACCAATAATAATGGCTGTTAATATTTTTAATAATTAATACTTATATAGTATAGATGGGGGTGGGCAGTGTCATTACTACCATAACTGACTGCTGGGGGCTCTGACTCATGAGAAGACAAGCCTCGAGTGAGTCATACTGCCCTTTCTCTTCCTCGACAATGGTACTGTATTGTGGACTGTACTCAGTGCTTTATAACTCTGACAAAGCCTTTAAGCGCTTAATTCCCATCGGGCTCCTGACCTGCTTGTAGGAGTGCACAACTGGTAGAGTGTGAACACATATGGAAGGGGTCAATAAAAAGAATATTACTCTCCGTGACTCTAGATACAAGGGTTGTGCCACCTTGTTGTTTCCATTTGTGCAAGTTCTAAATATCGGTATTTACCCAGACGTAGGCTACAAGGGCATTATTACATCCTCATCGAGCAAATCTCGGTAAAGTGATTGTAATACTGAATACCTAGGGCAGTAAACAATGATTTCTCAGGTTAGTTACATTAACCCCGATACCATGGGATTTGACCTCAGCATTGTACTGCTCAACACGTGAATATGTGTGTTAATACAAGTGCGTCGATTGGCGTGTGTTAGACATCAATGTCATTCTTTACGTTTCGTTGCATTATGCCGAGTGGCATCCCTTTCTGTTCCTATCTCCAATGCAAGACGCGGGGCACTCGCCCCAGGCCTGCACGCATGTCTACAGATGCACTTACCGAGGCCAAGCGGGACGGCGTCAGACTCCACGCACACACGTCAGGCATGGTGAAGCGCCGTGGTGGTAGCGCCCCCCACCAGCCGCGCTGCCCCTGGCACCAGCTGTACGGCCGGGAGAGTCGGGGCCCCGAGAAGCCCCCGCTGCTTGCTCCCCATCTCAGGCTGGCGCCCTGGCGGGGGGCCAGCAGCTCTGACGTCCATGGCAGCGCTGAGTGGAGATGAATGAAGTCCTGGGGGGCGCCGAGCAGCTGGCGGCGGGTCTTGGGTGCCTGGGCCGCGGCTGCAGCCACGGTGCCCACACAATGACATGGGGGACGCCCGGCATCCTGAACCTGCGCCGCCACCCACCCACGGTGGAGGTGATACGACACTTCCTGTGAAAGCAGGTCGACAGGAGCGTCAGTGTGCCCAGACAAGGCAGGGATGGGAGAGGGGCTCCTTGTTTTGGCCGCGGGTGTGGTGAAGCAGCTGTCAGCCTGCGGGTGTCCCCAGCCCTCGTGGTCCGCTATTTGCTGGTCCGCCCGCTCTGGAGTCTGTTGTTCGTCCTCTTCCCCAGGCGGGCGCTGCACCGGGGGCGGGGCCTGACGGCAGAGTCCCGCCCTACACAGACTCCGAAGAAAGCCGGTCCTAACGCTGCTGCCGCTGCGGGCCCAGACGATGAGAGAACCCTGAACCGCAACTCCCCCCGCTCCGCTCCCCACCCCGCGGATAATTAGAACAAGCACTTATTGCACCACAGAGGAGCCGGCGCGCGCACCAGAAGAGCGGGGACAAGGGAGCGAGAAGACACGCTGAGATGAGGTAGGAGATGTGTGTGTGTAAGCGCCGGGGATTCTGTGTGTGCGTGTGTGTATGCTCGGCGGGGGCGGGGGGTTCTGTAAGTGTGTGTGTGCACGGCGGGGGGGTTGGGGCTGTATGTGTGTTGTAAATGTGTTGTGAAGAGCCTGCCGGAATCGGAGCGCGTGTTCATGCGCGCGACCTGATTCGATTCCGGCAGGCTGCGTGCGCGTAACAGCCTCTTGTCCGCTCTGCCTAGTCCTTGAAAGCAAAAATCACTGAAACGATTACAATAGACTCGCTCTGCAACAGCAGGGGCTTTCGCCCCTGCAATCACAGGCGCGAGACCTAAAAAGGACTTTCTTACGTTGATTTATTGAACGTCTGAAATGTGATGAACGAAGGCTGGTGCAATGACAACATTCCATACATCATCAGTGATGGGTAGAATTAACCGGTGGCTGAAAAACGTGGCCGGATGAATATGTGAATACCAATAATAGCAAGTAATGACAAAGGCAATAGGTCTTGCCTTTGAAATGTTTCAGCTGACCTTTTGGCTTTGCCAGTACTGTTTTTTTGTTTTTTAAATCTCTTTTTATTAAGTTGATTCATGAGACAAACCGCAATAAACAAACCTGTGAGGCATACCGGTTCTCCCCCAACCATCACCACAGTCCATGCAGGTTCGATCAGTGATTGATGGATAAGCTTACTCCTAACCCTGCGGATGTTACGTGGTTTCCTCCTGTAGAGGCCCCGCCTCAGTTTCCACCCCCCTTTCCTGGGACCTCTCCACATCGGGCCTACTTTAAGGTTCCATGTCCTCCACTGTCCCCAGACGTTCTCAAATTTCCGTGGGCAGCCTGTAGCCCAGTTTCTAAGCCCTCATCCACCAATCTACATTTGTTTCCCAGGCACTATCCATTGGGATTCCGCTCTGACCCCACTTTGATTACCGAGAGCTTGTTTTAACATCCCAGCCACATCGCACACCATTTGGCAACCTGCATCAGACTTCAAAGGAATGTGCTCCGCCGCCCCCCCACAGCAATTGGATTTTCGTCACAAGAAAATACACTGAACATAATCTTCACAAAAGTTATTTACAAAAGTTTAAGCTATTGCCATTATAAATTACAATAACTTTTATTTAAGTATTAATTATTTAAAAAAAATAAAAGCCATTGTTATTTGTAATATCAATACATGTAAGTCACGTAAATACAACACATATTGCATTACAAATGCTATAGGTGTCACATTTGCAAAAGTTATAACTATTGGCATTGTAAATGACAAAACTATTAATTTCGCTATTTTCAAAAACAAAACATAAATACAACATTTTTCATTTACAATACCAATAGCTCAAACTTTCCTAATGCGAGACCTATTGCATTGCAAATGCTTGTTGTTGATGCTGCTCTGTTTGCTTGTACTCTTCTTGGTGTATAAACTGTCAAGCGCTCTGATACCCTCGCTGGTCATGTTTGCGCTATATAAAACTTTCAAAATAAATAAATGGGTAGATTCCTCTAGGTACAAGTAGCACCAACTCTGAGCACATTTAGATAGGTTCTTCTTTTTCCTTCCTTTCACATTCATGCTGCTTTATGTTTTATTATAGGTTAGGCTCATACCTAGAATCAACCTCCTACTTAGTGTCACTGCCGCACTTATGACTATTCAAGCAAGGATGTAATGCCACCCACCTTTCATACATGATAATCTTTCTTTCATTATTGCTGAAGGTCTGCAGAACATGTTGTTATCCCAGGGTTCGGTAAGTTATTGTACTGTTTGCTGTGTTTGTCAGATCTCTACATCAGTATTTCGTGCATGAAATGGGTTGTAGGTCACATGGTTGGTAAGTGTCCTTGTACCAACATAATTACATTTAATTTACAAGATTAGCCTTCCCTGCACATGATCTTGCTTCTTTTCACCCACAGAGCTTTGAAGCCCTTTCTTCCCTCTGTATTGTCTGCAGAGGGGATTCTGATATGTCAGGATAATTTCTTTCATGGTGCTGTTCACTATGTCAATGTAAGAAATCCATCTTTTCTGCATGGTCATCCTGGATATTTTGGCTTTTGCTGGACAGTATATTTCTGCTGGCTTTATAACTGTACACTTTACTCTGCTAGCCAGTAGTAAAGTGTCTATGTCCCACTTTAAACATGGTTGAATTAGGCAGACTCCTTATTGATATATTTAACTTGTCCAATAAGTCTGTATTATATGGTACAAAATGTACACAGGGTCTGGAAGTTAAATGCCACTAGTGGACTGCAGCACCTAGTGTGCTATCCACTACAGTCACAGGTTGAATTGCAGTTCTTATACTGCTGCCGGGTCGAGTATGCTGTCCTATGGAGCCCGAATCACCTCGCCCATAATATTTTTCCCAGGCAGGATTCCACCAAATGTCTCGGCACACACACTCTCGGTGGTCTCGGTGGTGGATGCCGGGGTGTCAAAGAGGAAGCTGTCGTGGATGTCCGTGATCTTGCCGTGAAAGAAGGTGGCCAGGGAGTCGCACAGGTCCTGTGATGGTGGAATATCGTTGGTGTTGGAGCTGGGGTTGGAGAGTTCTTTCACGATGCTGAAGAGCTCTTTGGTGTTGTGTGTGTTGTTGACTAGGCGGTCCTTAAAGGCGGTCCTCTTGGTGGTCCTGATGAGTTGGTGGTGTCTGCGGGTGGCGTTCTTGTGGGCTGTGTGGCTGTCTGGTGTTCGGTCGTGGAGCCATTTCTTCTCCAGCTTCCGGCAGGTGCGCTTGGATGTCCGGAGGTCTTCGGTGAACCAGGCTGCTTTTTGTTGGTGTGGTTGGTTGTGGAGATCTTGAGAGGGGCGAGGGTGTTGGCGCAGTCGCTGATCCACTGTTTGAGGTTGGTCGCGGCGGTGTCGGGGTCGATGGGGTCGGAGGGTGGCTGTCAGTTGGTCCTTGGTGACCTTGCCCCAGCAGTGGCGTGGCAGCTTTTGGGTGCGGTGGTGGGTTTCGTGAAGGTGAAGTGGACGCATATGTGGGGTCCAGCGTGTGTCCGGCGGCGTGGGTGGGGGTCGTCACGAGCTGTTTGAGTCCGAGGTTGGCGTGGTTGTTGATAAGGGCGGTGGTGTTGGCATCGTTGTTGTTTTCAAAGTGGAAGTTAAGGTCCCCGAGGAGGATGTCGTCCGTGGAGGCGAGGGCGTGGGTGCTGATGAGGTCGGCGATGGTGTCGTTGAACTGTGGTCGTGGTCCGGGCGGTCTTTAGACAAGTGTTCCTCTGAGGGTCGTGTTGGGGTGGGTGTGGATATGGAAGTGCATGTGTTTTGCAGTGGTGAGGGAGTCGTCGGTGTTGGTCGAGACTCTGAGGGCGTCTTTGTGGAAGATGGCGATTCCAACTCCGTTGGCGCAGTCTTTGCGGGAGATCTTGTAGCCCTGTGGGATGGCTATGGCGATGTCTGGTGCTGAGGTGACGTTCAGCCAGGTCTCTGTTAGGAAGGCGACGTCGGGGGCAGTAGAGTGAAGGAGGGCCCAAAGTTCGATGGAATGCTTGCGGGCGGAGCGGGTGTTGAGGAGGATGCATCTGAGGTGGTTGGGTTCTCTGGTTGGTGGTTTGGCGGGCTGGATGCTGGTGAAGCTGCAATTCCGGCAGGTGAAGGGACCTTGGGTGTGCTTTGGGACGGCCCGGTAGCAGGGGTGGCCTTTGGCGCGCCTTCGGCGCTGCGCGCGTCTGCAGCGCTTCCACGCGGTGACCTCCATAAAAGGCGGAGTGGGAGGGAGGAGCAGCTGGGAGGGGGAGCGGACGGCCAATGGGGGAAAGGGGGACAGGAGTACGGGGACGGGACGGGACACAGACGGGACACAGAAGGCAAAGGGGGCGGGGCCGCAGAGGTGCAGCGGCGGGAATGGGGAGCGGGGGTTACAGGGGGTAGGTAGAGGGGGCTGAGGGCACCTAGAGTACAAAGAGCAGAGTGAAGATAAGAATTAAATAAAAAATAGAGGGACAGGAAACAGGCACAAGCAGTCACCAGAGGCCACAATCCAGGAGCAACCCGGCGGCGAGCTCTCGGCAGCAGCAGCAAAGGGCACGAGTCACGGGGTGCACAGGGGGAGCCATGTGGCGTGGGGAGCGACCTGACCTGCGAGCAGGGTCAAGGGTCACGCTCCCTGCCGCACGGCGACCTCCATGGAAGGCCAAGTGGGAGGGAGGAGCAGCTGGGAGGCGGGAGCGGGCGACCAATGGGCAAAGGAGGACGGAGACGGGACACAGACGGGACACAGAAGGAAAAGGGGGCGGGCCGCAGGGGTGCAGCGGCGGGAACGGGGAGCGGGAGTTACAGGGGGTAGAGGGATATTCATCTGTAGCACAGAGTTTCACGCTTAAATAGCCACTAGGAATTGGGCTCCTATTGGTTCCTGAAGGTCCAGTGGTCACTCGTTTCCATCAGCAGGTGGGCTACGGCTGGGACCATGAACTAGTCAATTTTTATTTGCTACACCCCTTTGTGCACTCTGTCCTTGCCCATGGTGCGTGGAGGGTCAAAAGAATATGAGCATCTGCTGGGGACTCATTGGGCACAATTAATAGTCTTCTCCTCTGCTGGGGTGTTGAGTTCTCTCCGTCTGTTGTCCACCACTGCGCACTCCTGGGCCGTCCTGCCACACAGTAGTGGGGTGAACCTCCTCATGATGCTCCGCAGGTTCCCACACTTCCCACTCGTGGCAACCACAGTATGTATGCTAATGTTCTGGTGTGGGTTAGCCCTCCACACTTTCAGCCACAGGAGGAGTTCAGACCTGTCAAGGTGCAAGCAAATTAACAAGCAGCGAGTCCATGTGACCTGCAAGGGGGACCTGCGCCTACTGGGTAGTGTCCCAGGCCTCAGGCCAGTGATTTGGAACCCCTGCGGCAGGGGCTTACAACCCGCTGACAGAAGGGAAACAAGGGACAGTTTCACATGTGCTCCCCATGTCCCCTCACTTCCTAGTCCATTCGGTGGACAGCAACAATAAGGGGGCAGTGCAGACAGAGGCAGTCTAGCTATGCCTCTTCCTGGGCAAAGCACCCCATTTAGTATGTGCTTGAAAGACCTGCCCCTGCGAGGTCGGTAGCCATCCTGGTTCAGTTGTAGACACCTCAGCTGGCACCTGTCATGTACTGGGGGTTTTGGTGCCATAGACCTCTTCACTGTGGCTGGCCACTGATAGCAGCCTCAATTAAGCTCAACTGCTGGCTCCCTCCGGTTCTCCAGAGGTCTGTTAATGGGAGTACTTAGATGACCGTAGTCCATTGAACCTGAGCTGGACCCTACTTTTGGCCTCTTCCTGACACCCTGTGAGCCACTTAAAGCCCCTCCCCCGAAGGTCCTGGTGAGTGGGGGGCTTTAGAATTGTACTCTTGTGGTAGATTGGGACTTGAAGGGCTAAGTCAGAAAATAAAATCTGTGACAAGGGCTAACCTGGTCAGTGTCATCGACCTGCGATCTATTGTGGTCAGTTTCAAATCGTGGCAAAACAGCCTTCAGCATTGATCAACTGTAGGCAGCAGCTTGGTCTGGTGGTGATTTTGATATTCAGACTTAAAAATATGTTTCCTCAATGGAAAGCCAGTCAATTGTGTTCCTGCTGAATCGGGTTTGCTGTTGTAAAAAAGAACATAGTGGGAGCTGCAGAAAATTAATTCCAAACGGCAGTGCATCCTTGCCAGACCAGCTTGGCAGGTTGGTCCCTGCCCAAATACACTTTGACACTAAAGTGAGCTTGGTTACAATACTTTGGGATCAAGATTCATTACAGCATAGGCCATCAGCAGCATCCATAGCAGGCCCAGGAGGAATTGGTCAGCTAGGAATGCAGAAGAAGGCCTCTTCTCAGGTCACAGACAGCAGGTCCAGTTGGTGTCTGTTCTTCCACATGTCCTGAAGTGATCTGAGGAGTGTACAGTGGCTGCTATATTTATGCCTTGCACCAACCTGTGGGTGGGGGAAACGCCTGACCACTCCCTTTGGGATTTCAGTTCCCAGAAGAGACCCTACCCACTTTTGCATCACTTCCTGTGGTACCCTACTAGAAACAGTCCCAAAGTGACCCTTTATGCACAACCAACATGACATGACCTTTCTTCCCCTTTGCAGAGCTCATGTACACACACTAGAGGCGTGGCAACCTTTCCCCTGTGGTCATTCAAAACCGGTTTTGTGGGCAGCCCTCTTCCACTGTGTGTTGTTGTTTAATGACTAGGGGGACAAAGGAAGGGGGAGGCCCATGTGTTGGCTACTTCTGCCTGTGAAGTAAATTATATTTCTGGGCAAAGCCCAGATGATCAGCCTGCCAGATAAACCAAACAACTCCCCACCCCCAAAGCCTTTATTTCAAATCTGGGATCAAGTTCACACCTCATCCAAGGGGCAACTCAGCCTCTGTGTGACAGTGGCTTTGGTCGGGTAACAGGCAACTTAGAAAAGTACCTGTTCCAAAATAATTACTACAAATCAGCCTTTACCAACGAATTAGATTTGTAATAAATATTTCAAGAAGTCCCAGAATTGATACAGTAGTTGTTTCATAGGCGGATATAGCAATATTAGATGATATATTGTACACCAATGCTTTCCCATGGAACTGCTAACTCTGCAATAGAAAAAAATATGTTTAGGGCCTTTTCACTGGAAGGACATAATTAACATTAAACCTTTACCTGCCCTACTTTTAAACACCATGCATCCTGTCGCATTGAGCAGTATTGCTTAGCTACGGGTGTCTTATGAATATTTAAAAGTAGCATTTTAGGTCTGTCAAAGGGGTTATTTTTACAGGTCCAATTGGCACTTTAAAACCTGCACAGATAGGCTACTGGTGGCAGGTCTGCAGTCATGTGTGAATTGTAACTGCAATGGGTGGCACGACGCATGCTGAAACGTACTTGTGACCTGGACCTATGAGTAAATTAATTATGCCAGTCAGGGATATATCAATTTCATAACATTAAAAGGGGTTGCACAGGCAGGTTACCCCCAGAGTTCTATAGCTAGCAAAAGCAGTCAAGACAAACATCTGGGGGTAAACCACACAAAAGATAGTAATTTTCAAGACCATTCTTATTTTAAATCTGTTTGTGATGGGTAAGTTAGAATGTTAATGTGTTTTGGGCGCAGTACAGTGATGAAGGTTCTGGATGTATTTCCCTTAGTCCGCCATATTTGCATGGGCACTCAGTTGGCCATTTTACATGAAATATATTTATTTGAATACAACGTGTGCATGGCTCCATAGCTATCTTCTGTTTATCAGTTTAATCCTTTCAACATCTTACAATACTAATGATCTCAGGAAAGAAGGTGCTGTGTACAGTGCTAGAGGACACCTTAGGTTGCAAGCCGTCTGTCTCACCACGCACATCAATCAAGCTGGAAATGTCTTCAGGGCAAACTCATGAGGTTTCAGTACGTGTTTCATTCAGTGTAGAATCTTGGTGATTTGTGTTTGTCACGCAAGGGGACAGTGACGAATTATGTGTTAGACCTGTATAGTACTGTCGAGTTTATCTAAATGACTTGCTTGAGGCAGTGGGTGGCAACATTAAAGACAAACACTGTTTAATGGTATTCTTTCCTCATTATTTCATAAACTCTTCTAGAAATCTGCACACAAGTGGTGAATGAACAACCACGTTTATCAACGAGTAAGAAATTATCTTTGTCATATACTCCCAGTATACGGACAAATATTTTTTGTGTGAAACCGATGTCTTGCTCTAACACAAAAGGTGAAATTTCTTGCTGACCAGGTGCTAATCTGTGATCATTGTAGTATTCATACCAAATATAATGGAGCTGCCAAAGGGAAGTCCGGATAGATTTTTTATTGAAGCAGCAAGAGAAATATAAAATCGTCATGCATGAACTGAAGTGCACCCCATTGCAGTAATAACCTGTGATGATCACTGCAATGAAGAGTAAACACAGACTACAATACAAGAGATAACTGACAGAAGGAAACACAAATATTGTGTGGGCAGAATTTCTTGTCATGAATATCGAAGTCTGAAATATCGAGAAGGTAAATGCAAATAGGTAAATAAAGATTTTCTATTAACTCCACATCTACGTACCTTGACAATAGATATTTTGTCCAGGCTCATATATGTGGTGGTCTATATAGTAAAACTTTGATCACTTATAGAAACTTAACTTCACAAATATTTTTGTCCTCGATATTCTTGACCCTCAGCGGTTCCTTCTCCAGCGTGACAAGATTTTGTCCACACAATATTTTTTCTCCAATATTTTTGTCTGCACTCCGGTATCAAGTAGACCCATATAAAAGAAGAACTCTTGCCATATTAGACACCAAATATGTGTGTTACTTAGGAGGATTAACCTAATTTGTTTTCTTCTAAAGAATTTAAAATAGGTAATGCATGCACACTGCAAAGTTTCTGATCATTCCGTACATCCCAAAGACATTGGTTTAAACCCAGGTTTTCACTTAACAAACTCAAGCAGTCTGGGAATTGTTGCCTTTGTTTGCTTTTTTTGAAATAAATGGTGAAACAGCCAAAGAGCATGATTTTTAAACTTCAATTTAAAGGCATGTTAATCAGTGTTCATCATATTTGGGGCATTCCGGCAATCCTTTTTTTTTTTTTAAGTTTGAAGTTTATTAAGGCATAAAGAGAAAAAGACAGGGCATGAAGAAACAATCAGAGGTTATAAAAAAAACAATAAAACTCTCTTACATCAAAAGAATATTTGAACAATAAAGGATGTGAAACAAAAAACAATGAAATTTGAAATTGCAGAAATATTGAGGGAGAGAAGAAAAACATGAGAGGCATACATCATATGGGTGATAACAAAGAATCAGAAATTAGGATGCATTAATAAATTTACAAATACTAAGATAAAAACAATTCACGGTGGTTTTTGAACTTCAACAGAACGTGGTGGAGAAAGGGGGGAAGGCCTGGCAATTTTAGATAAATATTCGGTGAGGGGGAGCCATAGAAGATCACGTTTAATTGCTAAAGAAATAGGGGAGATAAAATTAGTGTCTAGGCGATGATTGAAACAAACTGCGTTCCACCATGCAGAGAAAGAAACATCTTTAGCCTGTTTCCAATGTGTTGTAATATGATGGAAAGCAATGGCTATCAGGAGATCAAGTAATCTGTGTTTATGGTGGGAACCAGAAAGGTCAGAGGAGAGGGAGCCTAGGAAAATCTGAAGAACAGAAAAGGGGATAGTGAGTTGAAAAAGTTTTTGTATTTGGGACCAAACGAGATGCCAGAAATGGAGAATGGGAGGGCATTCAAAGAGCATGTGCTTCAGATCAGCCAGAGGGCAGGGACAGGACCAACAAGTGGGAGAAGTGTCTGGAGAGAAAGAGGATAAAATTACGGGAGTGTATAATGTACGGTTATAGATAAAAAATAAGGTTTGGGTAGTGTTGGCAGCTCTAGATGTGCTCTGAAGTTTAGACCAAATTTTATCCCAAAAACTAGGGAGCCAATTTTGAGACAAATCATCCTCCCATGCCAACTCAACTTTGGATTTAGTGCGATCAATAGATGTTTGAAGGGATTTATAAAGGAAAGATGCAGAAGGGGATTGGTCGAGAGCATTTGAAATGGAAAAATGAAGTTTAGGAATAGTATTGGTGGCAGGGAGAGAGGAAAGATACTGGGTAAGGGAGGGAAGAAGAGATAGATATTGTTTTCGAGAAGAGGAAGGTAATGAAAATTGAGTTTGAAGTAAGTGGAAGGAGAGAGGGGAAGAGTCAGAGATGAGTTGAGATATCCATTTTAAACCACGGGAGTGCCAAGTTTTCCAGTAGATTGAACGATTTTTAATTTTAAGAAGTTTATTATGCCAAATAGGTTGGGAAGAAGTAGAAGAAGTGGAGGGGTAGGTGGATATCAAATATGGCTGAAGAATAGAACGGGTATGAGAAATGATGGGAGATCGAAGAGAAGTGACGTTAGAGGAAAAGGAAAGAACTTCATTGAATTCATAAGGGTGAAGGAAAGATGATTCCAATGTCAACCACAGCGGAGGATAATATGGAAGATCCGAAGAAATCCAACGGAGAGCTTGTTTCAAGGAAAAAGCAGTATGATATGACTTAAAATTGGGGAATTTAACTCCGCCTAAAGATTTGTCTTTCTTTAAAGCAGAGAGGGCGATTCTGGATTTCTTGTCTTTCCATAAAAATTTCAATAAGATAGAATCTATTGATTTAAAATGATGATTGGGGATGCGAATGGGAATCATAGAAATAGTGTATAGGACCAAAGGGGCTAGCATCATTTTTATGGAATCCAGGCGACCCCACCAGGAAAGAAAGAGAGGGTTCCACCGATTGATGGAAGAGGTAAGTTTACTAGAAAGGGATTCAAAATTAAATTTGAGGGTATCAGAGAGACGAGGAGCGAACCAGACACCTAGGTATTTAATCTTAGAGGGTTGCCAGGAAAACCCGGAGGAATCAAAAAGATGTTTAAGACATAAGGGATTCAGTGGTAGTATTTCACATTTGTCCGCGTTAAGTTTATAGCCAGATACACTAGAAAAAACGGAGACTTGATTTAAGAAGGAAGGTAGGGTTGTTTGAGGGTCCGAGCAATAAAATAAAATATCGTCAGCGTACACCGACAGTTTAACTTGTTGTTGTTGGGGGGTAAATTGAAAACCGGAAATGCTCTCGTCAAGTCTAATTTTGGTTAAAAAGGGTTCTAAAGCTAAAATAAACAAAAGAGGAGATAGAGGGCATCCTTGACGAACTCCCCTTTGGAGGGGAAAATAATCAGAAGTGATGCCGTTGGCAAAGATGGAGGCATGGGGATTAGAGTAGAGTAACGAGATAAGAGAAATGAATTTAGATGGGAAACCGAACCAACGAAGAGCTTGGAACATAAAATCCCAGTTGACTCTGTCAAAAGCTTTCTCGGCATCAAGAGAGATGGCAGCCAATGGGGAAGTAAGGGAAGAGGCTCTACTTAAAATGTTAAAGAAAACACGAGAATTGTCTGTTGAGAGACGTCCTTTAACGAACCCAGATTGTTCCGGACCGATAAGGTCTGGTAGTAGAGGGTCCAATCTAAGAGCTATGATTTTGGCAAAAATTTTATAATCTGTGTTGACCAGGGAGATAGGACGATAATTTTTGCAGAGAGTATGATCCTTGTCTGGTTTGGGTATTAAACAAATTAAGGCTTCTTGGAAGGTACCACGGGAGGAACCAGAATCGACAAAAGACTGAAATAACAGGAAAAGTTTAGGGAGGAGAAGGGAAGAGAAATGATTATAGAATTCAATGGTGAAACCATCGGGACCTGGGGCTTTACCTTTACGTAGGATTGAAACTGCATGAGAGATTTCAGAGGGGGAGATGTCTAGATTTAACGCTTGAAAATCAACATGTGCAGATTGTGGGGAAGGAATATCTTGAAAATAAGCTAGGAGATCATCAGGATCAGGGATAGATTCAGGAGTGTATAGGTTTTGGTAGAAGGAGACAAATTGGGCCAGTATGTCCTTATCTTTGAAGAAGGAAATACCGGTTGGACCTTGTAATGATTCAATCTTTGTTTTTTCCTTGCGAATTTTAAGGTAATTAGCTAATAGTTTACCCATTTTGTTCTGTCCTCCGTAATAACGGGAATTACATTTAAGGAGAGTGTTTGATGCCGCATTAGTGGTAAATTTATTGAATTCAATTTTGGCAGAAATAAGTTCGCGAAGGGAGGAGTCAGAGGAAGAGTTATAGTAGGTGTATTCAAGTTTTTTAATTTTATCTAAAAGTTGAGTTGATTTGGCGATTGATTGTTTTTTCTTTTGAGAGACAAAATCAATGATAAAACCTCTAGCAGCTGCTTTGAAGGAATCCCACACCGTAACAAAGGAAGACCCAGGGAGATGATTGAGAGTAAAGAATTCAGAGGTAAAAGCTGTAAATTTAGTGGAGAAAATGGGGTCCAGGAGTAAAGAGTTATTAAACCTCCAACGTCCTGAGTGAGGAGAAAAGGGAATAAGGTCAATGTCAACAAAAACGGGAGCATGGTCTGAGATTAGAATGGAACCGATGTCCGAATGTGTGGCTAATTGTGCCAGGGGTTTGCTAAGGAAAAGGTAATCAATACGGGATTGGGAGTGATGTGTGGGGGAATAGAACGTGTACTCTTTAAGGTCAGGGTTACATAGTCTCCAAATGTCTACTAAAGCATAATTCTGAAGAGAGGCAATAAACTGAGAATGCATCTTAGAGGGAATAAACTTAACCTTGGAATTTCTGTCAAGAAAGGGGTCCAGAACTTGATTGCAATCACCACCAAAAATAACATATTTCTCATTAATTGTAACTAATTTGTCAGAAATAGCAGGCCAAAACAATTTATCAATGCCTGTAGGAGCATAAACATTGAAGATAACAATAGGAATTTTATCAATAAGAAGGTTAGTAATAACCCAACGGCCATGGTCATCGTTTTCATGGGAGACAACTGAAACATTTAACTTTTTATGACATAAAATAACAGTGCCATTTTTCTTACCCAGAGCAGGAGAATGAAAGACATGTCCTACCCAGCAACGCTTAAGTTTATTAGCCTCCTTATCAGAGAGGTGGGATTCTTGGAGGAGAGCTACATCAGCTTTGAGGCGTGTCAAGTGTGTTAGGACACGTTGACGTTTAATGGGGTTATTTAACCCCTTAACATTCCAAGTAACTACTCGGAATTTGTAACTTCAATAGAATGGTGTGAAAAAAGAATATAATTGAAAAGTGAATATGAAAAGAAAGATAACAGTAATAGGCATGTAAGAAACAAGAGGTGAGAGAGAAAGAGAGCAAAGGAGAGGAAAGAGAGTGGAGTAAAGAGATAGGAGAGAAAGAGGTGAATAAGGGTTAGAGAAAGAGAACAGTAAAGAATAGAGAACAAAGCGTGTAGAAAAAATAATATCATAACAGATAAAAAGAGATCAAAAAAGGACTGAGGGATGACGACGCCAGAAGAGGACGACATCAACAACGGAGACTTACATCGTCGAACACCTGAGGAACCAGCGAAGGAACGAAATGGAGGGAAATATAAATACACCGGGATGTAGACACACGGGAAAAGGATCTGTAAGAAGGCAAAAGAGAAGAAGAAAATATTAAAAACACACATGGTAAAGTAATAAAGAGTAACATAAGAATAACATAAGAATATGGATGAGATAGACAGGGATGGAGAGCACTCAGTCAGACATAGGGATCAGAAACAACGAGAAAACATGGTAAAAAACAGACAAAACAGAACAAAATGGTCAGACGGGTCGTGCAGTGTCCATGCTCTCGGCTTCATGGCGACGCAGGAACTCTTCAAGGACGAGTGGATCTTCAAATGTAGTGGTTCTTTCTTTATAGGTGACCTTGAAGAGGCAAGGATGTAATAGACCATATCTGGCGCCAAGGGCTCTCAAACGAGGTCTCAAATCCAGGAACTGTTTCCGACGGTCGGCTGTGACCTTAGCAACATCCTGAGAAAGGTATAATCTACGGCCCTCCCACATAACTTGTTTTTTAGCCTTGACTGCAGAAAGTACTTGGAGGAGATCAGTGTATTGAAGGAACAGCATGATGACACCTCGAGGTTTATCAGAAACTTTCGGGCCAAGTCTGTGCGCACGTTGAATATTCAGAGAGACGGAAGAGGGAAGGTCTAGGATTTTTGGTAGAAAAGTTTGAAAGAAGGCTGTTGGATTAGACCCTTCTGTAAGTTCCGGAAGATTATAGAGGCGTAGGTTGTTTCTCCGGTTGCGATTTTCCAACTCCTCCGACTGTCGTTTTAGGAGAGAGACATCTTTTTCCAAGAGCGAAATTTTTGCACATGAGGTATGAAGAGTCTCTGTCGATTGTTCCACCAAAAGAACCCTTGATTCCAACGTGGACCACTTGTCATGTAGAAATTGTAAGGTTTTAGTAGTTTCGGCCATGAAGGGTTTAAGTGCTCGAAGTTCCTCCAGAATAAGATCCATGGAAGCAGAATGTGATGATGAACCTGGAGATGGAGGATCTTTTTTCAAACGTTTCGTCGAACCAGGTGGTAACAGCTTACTAGTTGAAGTAGTTTTAGGAATTGCGCCGTGAGTAGCGTTAGGTTTGAGAGAAGTGGGATCATCCATATTAGGAGTTGTGGAATCAGAGTCTGAGGAAAGTTGTGGCTTATTTTTTGATGCTGTAAGCTTGAGAGTACGGAGTTTCCCCATATAAGGCAGGAGAAGTAAATACAATGCTACCACAATGTGCTGAGGAGAAAAGTGTTGTAAATAGGAAGCAAAAGGTGGTTTTATAGTGGAAGCACCAAAAAACGTGTATTCACTGCACGAAAAACGATGAAATGCAAGAAAAATAGTTAATTAGAGCAGTCAATAAACGTATAACTTTTCCTCAGGTATAGCTAATAAAGTTCCGTGGATATAAACTATCTCCTCATGTCAAAGAGTTTTACACGAAAGCGCTGAATGTAACAGGAAATGTGCAATGAGTGTTAAGCAAAGCAGCGCGCCACTTTATTATGAGGAGATTATCATCATGAGCCATGAGGGAACATTGATGAAAAACGATGTGTAAATACTGGTATTAATTCGAAGAACCAGCAGTGAAATTCACAGATTGAAAGTAGCAGAGCAGAAAAGGGCGTTTTTAAGGCAATTGGTCGGTAGAAATAGCAACCGCATTGCATATGCTGAGGTAGATAGGCGGCGCTCGCTGTGAAGAGAGCGCGCGGCAAATGCAGGAAATGGCGGCCGCCGAGGAGGTGAACAGCGTCACTTACGGAATATTCGCATTCCGACGGGGTAGAGAAATGCTGCTCGGCTCTCCGTGTTCAGCTCATGTTCCGATGCGCAAAAATGGTATTTGCGCTCACCAAGGTCCGGTGTGAGCGAAGAAAGTCGCCGGCTCCGGTGGTCGACTTACGGAGCTCCGGTGCTAAGCCGCCATCTTGTGCGGCGTTCAAGCCACCCATCCATTCCGGCAATCCTAATTGTGTCATATGCTGTTCCTAGATCTAAGCAAATGCTGGATTCTAGTACTGCTCACGCGTCATACTAAAGAGATTACAGATGAACTTAACATACAAGATACACTCTATTATTGCCTACAACCTTATCAAAGAGCTCATTGATTGGATGGTCAAGACGATCGATACATTCTTTCTAGGGAGAAGGTTTACCAAAAAAGGTCTCGTATTGAGTGATCATTGAGAAATCACTCCCTGTTCAATTCCAAATTTAATGTCCTCCACACAGCTGCTAAAGATTTCGTGGGCACGGAGCATGCATCTTGCCAGGTCAATTAATAAATGCCTTCGTCTGAGGATGATACATCCAGTCACACTTGGGGTCATCTCTTGGCCCACCCATTTGTCCCACTGTCCATGTGTGCCTACATGTGATTTGTTTTCATTAACTGTTGACGGACACCGCATGGGTGTCTGTGTGAATTAGTATCTTTTTACTTTTCGCCTTGTACTTTACATTTGTACAATACAACCTTGACACAAATAAGTATTGTAATGTCCTACAGTTAAAAACAAATGATGAAACAGAGCACCTTGTTGTTACCAATTTAAATATTCAGTCACAGATTCAAAATAAAACATATTCGATTAAAAATGAAGGTTCTTATCACAACATCTGATAAGTAGTACCATTCAGTCCTAGGATCCTAACACTACCCTGCACAGTTCTTGGAAAGCATCCCCTTTTACTTGCAGTAAAGATGGACCTTTGCTGGCATCACGGCCAGTGTTGTAAGGTTGAATATACTGTGAATCTTTGTGTTTGTTACTTTGAAAGTGTATCACATCGAAATGCGCCGTTTCTTATAGAATTTTATTCTTTTCGGGTCTCTACTTTCCCTTTCTCCTTCCTGTCTACAGAGTCTTTCAGGGTATGCTATGACTCTGTTTCAGGCCCTCGTTCAGTAATTGCTGTTTTTTTCCCTTTTTGGCTGCATTGCCTTTTCTTTAACACTTTCTGCGTTCTACATCTTAAATGTGAATATTTGTTTTCGGAGGTTTTCTCATCAGTGATGTCATCAATGATACGGAGGTTTCATCAGTTGTCATTTGAGATGCCATTAGTGATATCATGATTGAGGTCATGGGTCCTGGCATTGCACGGCAGGGGTATAGGTTATGGTTTGCATAGTGCAAACATAGATTTTCACTGAAAAAACGAAGTGTTTAAGTTTTGTATAGTAATAGGATATTAGCTTTTCTTTAGAAACCCCCCAGGAATTCACTGAAAAAAACAAATGTTAAATTGACGTTATAGATTGGTGAAATAAGATAAAAGCTAACATTTAAAAACAAAATGAAAATCACTAATTATAGTTAACTGAGAAAACTATAACTAGCATCCCCACCATGCACTGCTTAGGACTTCACATATTACATCCCTCATGAAAATTTGAATGACGTAATTGATGCCATCATTGATGAAATCTCAAATGACATCAGTATTGGCATCAGTGATAACACCATAGTTCTATACAGCACATTGTTGCTGCGTGTACACTCAGTGTTGCATAACGTGGAAATAGAGTAAGCCCTGGAGGCGTGTCAATGTGCATGTTGAAAGTTACATGGTGAACCAGTGTACCTTTTACAATCACTAAAGTTTGGGGTAGACGTAGTACTCCATGTTAATAAAAGTAAAACCGTAAGACCACCTGATGTGGGTTGCAGATGTGTGTTTTAAAGTAGGATGTGGCTTAAAGTCAAAGTCTGTTCCAAATAATCTGCTAGAAATGCCAAAGCTGCTGTTGACAAGAAAGTGTCCACCAATGGATGTCTGAGCACATCCCCTTGTTAAATAGTAATGATTGTATAGAAAAATTCCATGTAGCAAGGACGTTTATAAGATGTGCATGTTAAATTTCAGAACTTTGCTGAAGATTTTGAGGCATTGCAGATTGTGGAATAATTTAGAATGTATGAGTCTCTCACTAAGTGGTGGTTTATCTCACACTTGTGTTGTAAGCATAACTCGAAGGTTGTATGCCATTGTGCCTATCTCAGGAATGTGGGTAGTGTATTTTATTAAACTACTGAAGGCTGTCCATAGGGCTTGACAGTTGGTGTCTTTTCAGTGGCAAATATATGCCTGTCACCTTCTTGACTTACTATTGTGGGTCATGTGAAGTCTTTAACAGGGTAATCCCATTAAGGTGAGTAGAAAATACTGAACAACTATTTGGAAGAAACCCCTTCTAGTATTTGTTCCACAAGAAAGCCTCACGTGTTGTAGAGCTCTTTCCTGGCTATGTATAAGAGCGACAGATTAGAGGTTAAGAGATCCATTAAGTTGATCAGAAATATCTTTTATTTATATTATCAGCCTGATTCATCAAGCTGATTTGCGCCCGCAAAGGGCCAGATTCTGAGAATCTGGCCCTTTGCGAGTGTGATTTTTGCATTTGGGATTCATCATCCCAAATGCAAAAATCGCTAATAGCGATTTCGCAAATTTGCGAGGAATTACATTTAAGGAATCTCTATTTGAGATTCCTTAAATGCAATTCATCATCCATTTTAAAATTGCGATTTCGCAATTTCGGCCCGCTATTTACCGCGAGGTCAAATCTCGTGGTACATAGCGAAAACTTAGAAAAATGCTTCTAAAAGCATTTTTCTAAGTTGCATGTTGCACACACACATGTCCTTTGGACATGTGTGTGCGCAACACCTGTACAAATTTTCATTTAAGGGGTGCTACAGGGTGTCCTTTGGACACCCCTGGCATCCTTTAAATTGCTATATTATTTGCGATTAGCTAATTGCTAATCGCAAATAAGGAAAACTCTCCATTCATTCCTATGGGCCTTTTGGCCCATAGGAATGAATGGGGAGTTATTCCTTATTTGCGATTAGCAATTTGCTAATCACAAATAAGGAATATGTAGGAATCGCATTTTCTTTTGCGATTCCTACATGAATCCCGTTTTGCGAGCCTGTAATAGCGATTCCTTATGAATCGCTATTAAAGACTCGCAAAACGGGTCTTTCATGAATCAGGCTGTAAATTCTATAATGTTGAAATCTGAACAACTGTGCTGAAGGTGTTATCATCTCACCCTAACTAAATCTATTCTTGAAAACAGAATATCTACTTCTAAATCATGCTCTTCATGTCAAAAATAATTTATCGTATGTCTGAAACCCTGTGACTTGCGATCTCTAGTTTTCTGTAAAACTCTCTTGAATGTACCATGCCCTGATGAAGAGGCATACTTAAAGTTTTTGTCATGAAACACCTATTGGCAGCTTATGGCATGTTTATAAAATATAAATAAAGTATTTGTTTCTTATCAAATTAGTGGATCTGTAAGTTTCTAGTCTGTTTTGTATAGAAAATTGTCCACCAGTGTAGTTTGCTGAATTACTTTGTCAACAAGCCCTAGAGGATGGGGTCCCAATGATCTGATCAATTATGCCATGTGAGATGTCTACAGTAATGTCATAGAACATGTAATGCTGATGTAATATGTAAGGTCATGAACAGTGCATGGCAGGGATGCTAGTTATATTTGGCTCAATAAACTACAACTGGTATCATTCAGTGTTGTTTTTAATATTAGTTTTTATCTTATTTGAAAACCTAAATATAACACAACCATACCATCACTTCACCTCTCTAACCTTTTTTTCCAGTTTTTTTTAAAGTGTCTAGGATCTTATTACCCCACTATAACGTCACTTTAACAATTGGTTTTTTTCTGTATATGTATGAATGATTTTATGTAAATTGTATTTTTATCATGCAAACCTAGCCAAAAAGCAGTGTAGCAATGTACATCCTCAAATGCAAGCTTAAAGTCAGCAAGTAATAGGAGAGGAAGCTGAGTTGTGGATGTGTAAGCATTGTTTTGTAGAGTTCTTAAAGAGAATTTTTTTAATTAAATTTGTACGTTATTGCACCTTCGATGAAAGCACACAGCACTCCTCGCCTACAACCCGGAGGCCGGCGGCAACAATAAATAACATCTAGTACAGTGGTCAGTAGCATCATACACAGCCGTAGTGCCAGCATCCCGGAGGCCTGGCGGCGCAGACAGAAAAAGCGTTCTACAGGTATAACTTTGCCGTGTATCAAGAGTGAAGTAGATAATCCGGGCATCGACGCCCATGACCTCTGAGTGATGTGCAGATAGAATGCAGCTAGCGTGCCTGTGCAGATGAGGTCTCGAAACCATGTAAACAAGTTACCTAAGAAAGAAAAAAGAAAAGTGCAATAAACCCACATCCTAACAAACCCCCTACCCCCCAAACAGCCAGCCTACCCGTACCTGTGTCCACCCACCCACCTGCTATGTCTGCTGAATCTAAAATTAACAATGCACCTATAGCCAAGGACCCATAGGCCCAAGGGTGTAAGGGAGCCACCGAGTACCACCCTCCCTGTGTAACCTCCCCGGGGACTCTCACCCCCAACATCTCAGCCAACAGCAACAAGGAACCAGGTGACCACCTCACGAAAAAAGAACAGTCAGACGTGTAGCATGTCAACCTCAGACGCCTCCACCCCACCCTCCTGCAACTCATCCAACTCCTCCCCCTCAGGGTCTCACTCACCGTCCCCTTTGGCACACTGATATTCCCTATATAGCCCCCAGAAATTCTTAGGGCGACTCTTCGGGGGAAGCAGTTCATTATACACCTCAGATTGTGTACAGCAATACAGTAAATCCGTCTCCCAGCGCCTTTTAGTGGGAATCGGTCCCCTCATCCAGCACAACGCAACCAGGCGCTTGGCAGTCAGCAGCGCAATATCCGCCAAGCGCCGCACTGCCACCGGCAGCGGTTTGGAAAAACCCAGCAGCGCCAGAGCCGGGCACGGCAGGACCTCCGTTCCTAACATCACACTAAGTTCCGAGAACACCCCCTGCCAGAATGTATGAATACTAGGGCAAGTCCAGGACATGTGTAAAAAATCAGCCGAGGGAAAATGGCACCGCTCGCACTCCGCCGACTCCCGCAATCCGTACCTGTGCAATCTTTCCGGTGTGTAGTAGACCCGCTGCAGATACTTAAAATGTATCAAACGATGTCTACTATTAAGTGAAATCTTTCTAGTGTTCGTACAACAGTAGTGCCACATCTCATCCGAGATCGTCAACTGGAGATCACACTGCCAAGCCAATCTGGCCTTGGAGAGTGGGTACTGCCTGTGCCGGTCCCCCAATTTCTTAAGATTCGTAACCAGCTTACTGGACGATGGGTTCTGAATAACATATGTGAGCTCCAGCACCTCCTGCGGCTCCGACATTTCCGGGCCCAGCAACACCTGCAGCGCCCTACGGACCCGATGATATTGGAAACTGTGCAACAGCGTCTTCCCAGAGTGGGATTGCAGGACCTGCTGCAACGTCTTTACCGTGCCGTTCAAGAAGAAATCCTCCATCCTTTCTATGCCCAAGTCCCGTAACGCCTTAAGGACCCCCTTCTCTGTCAGCGGGGCCAACCACACCGCCCATTCCACCCGCATGAGGGGGGAATACAGCAGCTCGCTATCCCCGGAGCGGACTAGCTCATGCCAAGCGTGGTTTGTGGCTGCAATAGAGTCTACATTTCCAACCCTGCGGTCGACAGGGCAGCATATTGTGGCCGGGAGCGGGGTGGGATCCGCAAAGAGGCGCTCAAGCTTCACGTGCGGGATGCCAGGGTCCCCATGGATCCAAGTGTGTAGATGAGCCCCCTGCGCTATTCTGTAGTACCGTTCCAAATCTGGAGCCCCCAGGCCCCCTCGTTAATAGGGGAGCATTAAAGTTTGCCATTGAACCCTCGGTTGTTTGCCCTCCCACGCAAGCCTGATGAGCGTCTGCGTGAGCTGCCGGAAAAAAGCCTTTGAAAGCACTACGGGGATATTAGCAAAGAGAAAGAGGAACCTGGGGAGGACCACCATCTTCATTATTGCTATTCTGCCCATCAGGGACAGCGGGAGCCTGCACCACACCTCCACATCATCCACCAGTCTACAGTACGCAACACCATAGTTCTCGCGCACCAGTATCTCAGGATCAGTGTGAACACGGATCCCCAAGTAGCGGATAGAGTCCATGGTCCATTGCAGCGGGTACTCCGAGTCAAACGGGAGGGTCACCGGGGTCAGAGGAAGCGCCACAGACTTGTTCCAGTTGACCCGCAATCCAGACAGGGCTCCAAACCTCACCACTTCCCGCAAGACAGACGACAAGTTCTCCTCCGGTTCTCGAACATATAACAGGGTGTCGTCGGCGTACGTCGAAATGCCAATCTGATAGGTAGGGAAGTTGATCCCTTCAAACCCATGGTATTCCCTAATATCGCACGCCAGGGGTTCTGCCACTAAAGCATACAGAAGCGGGGAGAGGGGGCAACCCTGTCGGGTGCCCCTGCTGATCTCAATCGGGAGAGTGACTGAGTTCCCTATCTTCAATCGTGCAGTCGGCTTATAGTACAGGGCCCCTAGCATCTGTAAAAAAGGCTCGCCGAGCCCATACTTACGCAGAACCCTGAGCATAAACGGCCACTCCACTGAATCAAAGGCCTTTTCCATGTCCAGGAAGATAGCAACAGCCTTATTCTCTTGCCGGACATGTTGAATGGTGCCTAGCACCGTACGAATGTTGTAGGCCAAGTTCCGAGCGGGGACGAACCCAGCCTGCTCCGGGGCACCCAAGTCTGGGACAAGTAGAGCCAAACGCGCTGCCAGAACTTTTGCGTATAATTTGGCGTCTACGTTAATCAGGGAGAGCGGCCTATACGAGCCACACTCATTGGGGGGTTTCCCCGGCTTCGGGATGGTAATGAGAAGTACCTCCCTCATAGATTTCGGCATACTACCCTGTTGACAAATGTCATCAAAGAGCAGCATCAAGTAAGGTACAAGTTTGTCTTGGAAAGCCTTATAGAAGGCCACCGTAAGCCCATCAGCCCCCGGAGCGCTGCCTGACCTCATCCCCTCCAGCGCCTCCGTAATCTCCTCTTTCTGGAACGGTGCCATAAGAAATTCTCGCTGCCAATTTGCCAGGAAAGGCATCTGGATATAGCTCAGGTAGTCATCTATTTCCTCCTCTAGGTGACCTGACCGTGATTTATACAGTTCGGTATAATAAGCATGGAAGTCCGCCAGTACATCCCTTTCCTCCGTAACCACCTCACCACTAGATGTGAGTAACTCCTCAATCACCAATGGCGGTCTGCTATTACGCATCAGTTTAGCCAACAGGGAGCCAGGGCGGTCCCGTTCCCCGTATGTGCGTGCCGTGGCGTACTTCCCCATATGTTGTATCTCCCTCTCCGCCTCATCATGGAATTCCGCTAGCAGGGATTTAAGCCTCTCATTCATGTCGGTATCCTCTGCACCCCCCGCTTGCCGCTCCAGATCAGACAGCTGTGTTTCCAAGTATTTCAATCGCTGCCTGATAGCTTTGAGCACCCCTGAGTGTTTTGCCATCGTCATCCCACGTATGTACACCTTGAACGCATCCCAAAGTACCTGGACACTATCCACCGACCCCACATTAGTCGAGAAGTAAGTGTCTATATCCTCAGCTAATTCCCCTCTGAAGGCCTCATCCAGGAGTGAATATGGGGGGAACCTCCAGGTGAACGGGGGTATCCTTCTAGCTGGTGCCTCCAGTAGTAATAGCAGTGGTGAATGGTCATATAACGTGCGGGGCAATACTGCACATCCCTTCACTGAATTAAGGAGAGAGTGGGAGGCAAACCAATAATCATTTCTCGTGTGTATATTATGGTAAGCTGAGTAATGAGTGAAACCACCCTTCCCCGGGTGCCTATGACGCCACACATCCAACAAATCAAGCTTCACCAATTCCGCCTGCATGAGTAATGCCGAGGCCGCCGGGCTCTTGGAAGCACCAGCCGACCTGTCCAGCTCTGGATCCAATACGAAATTGAAATCGCCCCCCCACAGCAACCTGGAGCTCTCATACTGTCTGCATAGGTCCGCTAGCGAGGTGTAAAAGGTAGGGGTGTCGTAATTGGGGCCATACACATTCACAACCAACAAGTCGTGGCCTTTCCCCACACAACGGGCAACAGTATATCGACCCTCCGGGTCCACAACAACCTTCTGTAGTTTCAATTGCGATTTGGGATTAGCCCACGTAAGCACACCCCTTGCATGTGTAGTGAACCCTGCAGCAACACAAGCACTCCCAAGACCCCTGGTCAACAGCATAGGACTAGTTAGAGGCAGGTGGGTTTCCTGGAGCAGTGCGAGGTCAACCCGGTGACGCTGTAAGTATGCTAGTACCTTCCGTAGTTTACGGAAATCATTCAGTCCCCTCACATTCCAAGTTAGCATTCTGATAGAGTTGGGGCCACTCTCCGGCCCTAAAATCTCAACGTCCACCATTGCAGAATAGTGAGCGAATCAGCTTCGCACAGGTGGCACAGCAGACACAGTCCTGTAGTAGGCCGAACAAAACCCTCCCCCCAACAGTCCCCAATTGACGTATGTAACATGATCAACAAAAGAAGAATAGAGCAACCACCCACCCACCCACAGCCGACCAACCCCAACCCGGTCAGACAGGTCCCACCACCACCCATCATTCCCCCCCCCCCCCCCACCCCCCCGAAACCACCAGTTGACTCTACAGACCCAAGGGCCCCTCAAGAGAGCCAAAAGCCAAAAGCACAGGGGCAGAGGTTCCCAGCCAGACAACAGTACAATTGGGTGTAGGACCTTAAACCTCGGTTACTCCACCACCCCGCCCCCCACTAGCATTCGGCATCCTCACCAGCTCAATACCTCACCATCAAGGAACTAAGCTCCCGCGCGCGGGAAGGCCCTCCCCAAAGCAACCGGCAGACAGCAAAGCGTGCCGCCACCAGACCCCCGATACATTCCTATTAGTTCAATGAGTAACTAGCAAGATCTCACCCTATAATTGCGACACAGTAGGCTCACAGCGTCTGTACAAGAGTCAAAAAATTCAGTAGGGCACAGTCGACCCAG
Source organism: Lissotriton vulgaris (assembly GCF_964263255.1). Lineage (NCBI taxonomy): Eukaryota > Metazoa > Chordata > Amphibia > Caudata > Salamandridae > Lissotriton > Lissotriton vulgaris. Next base: position 16,721,050 of record NC_141690.1, on the reverse strand, counting down.
AAAAGAGTCCACACACTCGATTACCCCTGGCCGTCCATGTCAGCAGCGGCATCAGCGTCCTCCCGTTGACTCCTCGGACTGTTGCGTTGTTCCTTAGCCCACTCCTTCAGGGATTTTTTCAATTCCGCAGGGTCGGTGAAGAAGTGTGAGTGCCCCTGCCTGTTGATTCGGAGTCTCGCAGGGTACAACATGGCATAGTCCAGCCCAAGGTCTCTCATTTGTTTCTTATATGGGGCAAAGCGCTTTTTTCCTCCTGCACTCTCGCCGTGAGGTCCGGATAGAGGGAGATGTTCATGCCCTCGAATTGCAAATTTCCTTTCTCCCTCGCCAGCCGAAGCGCCAGATCCCTGTCTCTATAGTTCAAGAGTTTCGCAATAATTGGCCGCGGTGGGAGTCCTGGTTGCAGTTTCGGCCCCAGAGTACGATGTGCCCTCTCGACAATGAACATAGGGGAGAAGACCTCCTCCCCTAACAGGGTCCGAAGCAGCTTCTCCACGAACAGCTCCATTTTACCAGTGTTGGTAGACTCCGCCACCCCAGTAATACGGACGTTGGAGCGCCGTGAGCGTGCCTCCAAGTCCTCAGTCTTGTCTTGAATGACTTGAAGTAGCCTTCCGAACTGCTTGCGGTCTTTATCCCATTCCGTTTGGGCCTCCTCCGCCTCCGTCAGCCGCCTTTCTGCCATATCCAGCCATTCGGCATGCTTATCGACTCTCTCGGACATGCGGGCCATCCTGTATGACAATGCATCAATTTTAGTGCCAATCGCCGCCATGCTATCTTGCAAGCCTTTCTCCATAGTTACCAGCATTTCGCGAATGTCCGCACACAGGGAGCTGTCGGAGGCCGTAGGCCGCGGCGATGCATCCGGGGCCGGCCCCTCTGCACCCTTCGTTTTCCGTTGATCAAACGACAGTTTGGGCTGGGTTTTGTCGCCCTTCCCCATAGTGTTCCTGGTGGACATTCAGTCGAGGTGCCCAACCGCCAGCAATAAACCACCAGAAAATGTTAGGGGAGTAGAAAGGAGACACTGGGGCAGCAGGCTCCAGAGGACAAGGTGTTGCGCAGCAAGAAATGCGTCCAAGATGGCGGCTAATCACACGACAGTACGAGTAGGCCCAGTCGCCAGAGAGGCACACCACCGAGCGCTCCCCTTTAACCAGACCACACCAAAGCCGGGCAGTTGGGTCACCACTACTCTAGAAAACCCCACATCCACAGCCCACAGCTGTCTGTGGGACGCGCAGGGTTCAGGCACAGTCCGATAGATCGATCTCCAAGAAGGTTGGCGGCCAGCCAGAGACTTCCTCCGGTGTCCAGTAGTACCACAAAACACCAGCACCTCCGTTCCCTCCGCATGCACAATCGAAGGCCAGTTCACCACAACTTCGCTCGGAAACAGGGCGTGATATCGCCAAGCAGGACCAGTTGTTCAGTCGCAGGAGAGGTAGACCGGCACCACTCTAGTACCGCAGGCCGCACGTAGCGTGACGCAGCCCGGGCAGCCACTCAGGATAGACCGTGGATTACGGCCTGGTCCGCCACAGCACCGTCCTCCAAGCAGCAAAGCGTCACCACACCGGATTTCGACCGGGGAAAGGCCCCCCGCTAGGCCGGAGCGTAGATAGAGAGTTCGCCTCAACTTTCAGAGCTCGTTAGGTGCCAAATGGATAATTTTGACGGAGTTTAACGGGGCACAGGCGAGGAGCTCAGCGCTCACACGTCTTTCATGGACGTCGGCAAGCTCCGCCCCCCCAGAAATTTGTTTTTTTGTGTTTTTATTTTAACATAAGGAAACATTTTAATCTACACTACTTAACAACAAGATTTCTTTAATCTTTGGGTTTTAAAGCTTTTTTTAAATCCTATTTAACCAAGTCTGCCATTTCAGGTGGCTAATCTCCCCCCGCATCCTTCTTCCATTGACACCCATTTCACATTTGGTTTTGTTCTTTTTTTTCTTTTCTTTTCTTTTTTTCACTGATACCATGGTACTCCCATTGTACTGGTGCTAGAGCTTCACTCCCATGGTACTGCAGTGCCATGAGAATGAAGTTTGTGTGGTAGCTCCCGTGGTTGTATTGTGGTACCTTCATGGGAGGGATGTGCATTGAGGAGTACAGCAGTACCCACAGCACAACATGTTTGTGTTTTATTTATTTATTTATTGATGGCTCTTTACAAAAGTTCCAGCAGGTCAGGTGTCCCTACCCTTCCCCCACCCCATATAACTCATTTATTTTTAAAAATATTTATTTCAGGGACAAGGAGATTGATTTCCCGAGTCATGTAATGACGTCTGCAACATTTTTCTCTGGGTTGAGGCCAGCCAAACAGATCGCTTGATATTGTCCCTCTGTACAGAGATAATGGACTGGAATAAAGCACCGCTGAACAATTGTGCTACCTAATGTTTTAACTTTTTGAACTGTGAGACAGGGGCAGGACCAATTTTTCAGATATCCTTCATGGCCATCTCAAACACTTCTTTTAGCACCTACTACTCAAAAGCAGCCAAACAGATTCCGGTCAAATCACAAACAGCACACTTTCTGAGTAAAGTTCAATTTTTTGCCTAATTTGCTGTAATTAGGTTCAGCCTTTTTTCTGTATCGGAGAGCAAAGTTTCCTATAGGAAATAAATATTTTCGGATCCCCTGCTTTTTCTTGGCCCCCGCTTGATGGATCAGCGTGACATTTTCCAGGAAGGAGCTGAGGTGGTTTTGTGCAAATGAGTCAAACGGTTATTAGCAAAACAAAAACAAAAAAGTTCGCCCTATGGAAACACTGACCTAATTATAAATGTAAAGTGGTGACTATCACTGTGAAAAAAGAAATATATATATATATATATGTAATATTGTGTGTGTGTATGTATAAAATATGTGTAGTTATGATTCAGATAATGTTTCAATTGAAAAGGATTGTTTTGATTAGTCAATAACTTTGATGGATTTGCAGGAAACTTGGCTATCTACTTACTCAAGTAAGCTTTGGCATTCCAAGTTTTATTGAGGTCCGTCCACGGGCGGGGGGGAATGTTAGGGGTAGGGTGAGATAAAAACAAAGAGATTTCCCATTTTAGCACCAGTAGCCATCTTGTTCAGATCTAGAGCCCAAACGGCTGAACAGATTTACACTATACTTGGCAAGAAAGTAGAGCTTAACTGCGTATGCAACCTTTTTTTGGTTCGGGGTAAATCTGTTCACTAGTTTTTGCGATGTAAGTTTGTTAGTAAAGTTCTTCAGTGAGGATGAAAGGATTTCCAGTTTTGTCTGTATGTTTTAACTAGTAAATCATACTTTGTGAATCCGATGAATCACATTATGAATTTTTTCATAAAATGTGATTGGTTGAAGTAGGGCTGAATTTTTTTTTCTGCCATCTTGAAACTTGCGAGTCGGCTCTAACTCGCAAGTTTCGCAATTTAAAAAATATTTTCCAGAGTCATGGCGGGTCAGCCCCAAAGAGCACTGATCTCAAAGCAATTGTCATGGGAAACCAGAAACATGGAAAAATAAAACAACTTCAGAGAATAAATCACCTAATGGTGCATGTATCACATGTCGAGGTCGATAAATGAGCTCTCCAGTACCCATTTTAGGTTCTGATTTGACTGCCATTTTGTGTCTGATCCACATGATTCAGGCTTTGTTTTAAAAAAAATAAACACATGCTGCAAAGCTAAACACTAAAACTAGTTTCAGGCTTTGCTTGCAAGTGTAGGGCTTGGTGCTGCCCAAACCCCACTCAACCGTGCCTTCTTCAGGTTGGGTGCTTCACCTGATCGCAAGCCTGCTGCTGAATATGGCGGAAGGCTGTGCACAGTAGAGGTTGGGTATCCTTGGCAGAGTTGGGGGTGATATTTTAAAATAAATACAAAAGTAATACTTAACAAATAATATATAAACACAGGAACGGGTAGAGTCAATTTACTGCTTATGCTGAAATTATAGCAATAATTTAAAAAATGTATCTTTCCAACGCTGTCTACCTCAATGTGATGCTTAAGATGAAATAACCTCTCATGTAAGGGATGCTGACTTAGAGACATTCGATTGCTCAAAGTACCAACCACTTTCCTTGAAATCTCCAAATAGGGAACTATGCTTTCAACTCTGATGGACATTTCTCTGCAGAGGGATTGTCAGTAAATGTCCCTCATTTCTTCTCTTCCACCAGCTATGTAATAAGTTCCCCACCATGCTTCTCAAATAATTTGCAAGATTGGTATAACGTGTATGTTAGTTAATCCTAATCTACCCACTCTACCTCAAGTCTGTCGCCTTTTCAAAAGCAGACAGGTATTTATATTGATTAATTATGTTTAAAAAAATATTTGTATTAATAGCACAGTATAGTATGCAGTGGGACATCAGGAGACATGCAAAATACCTACCAGAAATCTGCATCAATGAGTCCATGCTACCAGATCGGGGGGTGGGGGGATGTGTGAAAAGCATTTCCTGTATATCACTTTTCTCTCTTGTGCACCGAAGAAAGAGACAAAGCATTATTTGAAAAGCATGAGTTTGTATACATGTTATAAATGTGCAGAAACAACCCAGCATGCCAAAAAGATAAAAATCATATACCAAAGAAGGAGGAAATATAGTTAACAAGTAGTTGAAAAAATTGGTCTGAGTTGTCCATCACCACCATGCATTATAGTGTGATTAAGCATTATCTAGCGGTGGAAATCTACCAGAGGTGACGCACTTGTCCAACTTTTTTCAGTGTACCTTCTCTCTGTGGTGAGCAACAAAGTGAGGCTAAGGTTCATACTCGAACACATACATACAAATATCTCCTACCCGGAGATATGTACAATCCACACAATAGTTTTTAGCAAAGAAACACAGTAAATAGCACGAAACGCACAGTGGGTCCCAGGGTGGGACCAAACCATATACTAAGAAAGTGGTATAAGAAACACGACTTGGATCAAGACAATATTGAGAGGACGTAGAAGTGCTGGGGACCCAAGGAACCACCAAAGGTGCGTAGATAGGAACCCTACGAAGAGCGTGTGCAGTGTGGAAACACGACCGCTTGCTCCGTACAACTCTACGTGTAAGTCGCAGTTGGATTTTTAAAGGTTAAGAAGACTTCACAGTGGACCCACAAGAAACCCCGTGGAAAACAGAAGGTTGGAGAGCCACCCCACCCGGGGCTCCGTACAACTCTACGTGTAAGTCGGAGTTGGATTTTTAAAGGTTAAGAAGCCTTCACAGTGGACTCTCAAGAAACTCCATGGAAGACAGAAGTTTGGAGAGCCATCCCACCCGTGGGTACCCTAGTACCCACGTTACCTAAACCAGGGAAGCCGGGTGCATACGTGTGAATTGGTGTCGGAAACTGCAGTTGAACCCAATGGAGGACTTAAGGAAAGTGCAGCTGAAGAAGGAGAAAGTGTCAGGTGGAATTCGAGGATGGATTCTAGATAAGAGGTACCTGCAAGCACAGGGGACAGAGTCTATGTCACTCAGGGGTGACCAGGAGACTTGGAAGGTTAATGCCCTTCGATGTCAGGTGTTGCAGGATGGATGACAATGACACTGACTCTGCAGCTGTGAGGACCAGCGATGCAGAGGAGGATCAGGAGCTTTCCACGAGCTGTCCCATGAAGGATGTCGAGTGCTGAGGGGTCGGTGTCTGGCGGGAGCACCAACAAGCCTTGGCAAATGCAACCAGTGCAAGAATTGAAGAAGGAGCAAAGTCGGGACCAGCAAGGTCCAGGGGACTCATCAAAAGCAGGGGAGTCAGGGCAGGCCTGAGAAATCAGGAGTTCCCAAATGTAACAAGTGTAGCACTCAAGTAGGCCCACAGACCAGAGGCACTGGAGTCACAAGAGGACATCAAGCAGTTCACCAAAGTATGCAGGCCAAGGTGCACAACAATGTGGTGTGGCTGGAGATTCAGCTCTCTGGAGATGCTCAAGATTGGGGCTACTTGGAGCCCGAAGATCTTTTTGGAAAGAAATCAACAAGCCTTTGCAATTGCAAGTTGATGCAGTGCACAGGGGTTTGGTTATCGCAAACCCCACGAGGGATACTGGCCTCAAACTTGGTGAGAGGGCAGGGCAGGCCTGGGAGCTGTGGAAAACCACCACCTGTGTTGCAGAACCGTACAGAGTCCGGAGGAGCTCAGAATCAGCAGACTAGTCGACTTGGTTGCAGTTCCTACGTATGCAGTGAAGTGAATCCTTCAGTCCAAGGGAGATTCCTTCAAGTATCTTTGATGCTTCACAGGCCTTGGAAGGTTCCTGTGTGATGCACAGGCACAGACGATTCAGCAGACTGGATGGGAGACGGAGTAAGGCCCAAGTGAAGTCCAGAGAAGTCCAGAGTGCCCAGACGGTAGAAGATTAGTGGTGTCTGATCTGAATCTTATCCCACGACAAATCTAGGGACCTCCACCCAGGTAAGCCCTTAAGTACCCTAGGGAAAGGGTTGGGAAGATTCAGGGGACCCTCCCAGTTGGAGGGTTTGCACAGGGGGAGATTAATCCCATGTTCTTTGTCCAGTTTCGCGCCAGATCGGGAGCCAACAGCTTGACTCTGCACAGGGACACCAAATATGCCCCTCACGATTGTTCTACCTCTGCTTAAGCTTGGCTCAGCAGCAGAAGGGCAGAATCGTGTCTCTGGTCAGCAGCAACCATTCTGTGCTGTCCGGGTCAAGAAGGCTGGTATTGGGAACACTGAGAGCCTAATGTAGGGCTCTTCCAGTACTTGGAATCATATCTCCCACACCGTTTATGGTGTGCGGGTATGATTCCAACATGTTTGATACAAAACATGATAGGATACATTGCAGCCGTTTTCGAGATGGTCATCGCGTAATTATGCGGTGCCCCTCCATATACTATATGGCTGCTTTACTGACAACCCGGGAGAATGAACTCCATAGGCTGCAAGGGTGTCCCGCTTATGCCGGGGCACCCTCTCACTTAGAACAAAGTACTCTGCCTTCAGGATTGGAAAGGCCTGCTATAGGGGTGTCTTATAGGTTGTAAGTGCGTCAACTCTAGATATAGGAAACCTATATCTTTAGTAAGTGGTGCTAGCACCAGCTTACACAGGCTGCAATGTCAGGCCTGTAGTTCCATTGTGAATGGTCCCTCCTGGGTGGCATAATACATACTTCAGCCCCTGGGGGACCTCTGGGATATCCACGCCCTGGGTACCTTAGTACCATATACTAGGGTACCCCAGGATCCAAGCTGGAATGTACCTAAGTACGGAACACAACAATTTAGGGAGAAAGCAGATAGCGTGGGGTTCTGATTAGCCAGATCCGAGTCAGACTAGTCAAATACAGCTAAGCACCAGGCAAAAAGTGGGGGTAACCATTGAAGCAGACCCTACAATCCTATAACTCCAGCGCTGGCCCTCATTTTTTTAAAACAACTATATCTTCCCACTCTAGCAGTGCATTACTCCATCCCTCTGTGGCAGTCATCTTTAAAGCACATACACTTGTGTAATTTTTACTTTTAAATAAACACCATGGTGGCAACCATATTTAAATGTACTTGAACTTTATTGCCATATCCAAGAAATGTGAGTAGCCGTACAACCTAACAGTAATCTCGCCTACAGCTATGCTATGCCAATTGCTCAAATCAGGTGTTGCTACCCACTCCTAATCACATATCGAGAATGCTGCTCAGTTCATAACTTTTAACAATAACTTAAACATTACTATCCCAGGAAATAACCTTTTGCCCTCTACCTCACCGAGTTACAACTTTGTGAATCTTTCCCCAGAGCTTCTGCCAATCCAATTAATACCTACATTGCCATCACCGATTTTTCTAGTTCAAGATAACTACCTATCCTTCTGACTTCCTCACAGACACTGCCTCATTACTAGACCGCAGAGTACTCGGTTCCTCCATCATACTCTTTTCCAGGGAGGTTCATAAAAATGTTATTATTGCTGTACCTTTTTAAATCACAGACATTGCCTTGCCCTGTCATCCTGCCCATGCTTATTCTCCTCAGCAGCTGTTCCTGGTTAGAACAGCTCGTCTTGCAGAGCTTACAGCCCTAACAACTTTGTTAGTGGTATCAGACTCAACCCTACTGCACAAATATGCAAACATATTTCGCTGTGCATAGTAGTTCTAATATGTCTTTAAAAGAAAGCACCATGAATGCATTATTAGCATCTTGGCATTTGTTTGAAGTTTATGACCACCTGGAAAACCACGATTTTAGCCTCATTGGTTTAATAGAAACCTTCTGCCATCTTTTACGAACTCATAAACCCCTCCTACAACATAAAATGATAAAACTGATCATTCAGACGAGGGGGGAGCGTAGAAATCATTCCACATAAATCATTCACATGCAGGGAGATCCTTACCGTCTACAACACATCCTTTGAACTGGTAATATTCAGATGCACTATCAAAGCCGACTACGGATTCACCCTGCTATAATCTACAGACTCCATTGTTACTGAACTTTCCTTCTCGTCGAAGTCCTCAAGCTATCTATCTACCTAAATGCCCTCTAAATAAAAGTCAACAACGTCAACAGCAAACTTGGCATCTAATACTGTTGAAAATATTTTAGGTGTCTCCCACTGGGTCAATCACTTATACACATGGCTGGTCACATACTCAACCATATTGTTGCGCAGAGCTGAATAGAACGTATTTGGACATCCTAGCCTAGCCCCACTGGTAGCTGGGAGAACACGGCCCACCCTGCTGGCTCATCCATGGGTTGGCACGTCGTGGTAGTACAGGTCCAGGTGTTCATCAAGGTCATGAGATAAGTGATGCTCAACATGAGTGTATGGAGGGCCGGTATTACCACTCCTAAAACCAGAGCTCACGAGGAAATGGAAACTGCACACCACCTACAGGGCTGTGATCCCACCAGCAGGTACTGGCATCCTATACAGAAACGTGCTTTCGGTGCATTTCTTCGAGATCAATCATTTAATTTCAAATCACAAAAGTGAGAACCTTCAAGGTTGTCGTTGACAGTGCTATGGGTATCCATCAATGGTGCTTCTACAATAAAGAAAGTTCTTGAAATAATTCAGTGTAATACTTAATTCACTGCTCCTACTGCAGAAGCCTGTGGTCCCAGTCCTGTGTCATAAGATATTGTGTCCTTCATAAATAAAATAGTTCAAGCTGCAGGAACAGCAACTTTGGAGATTGATTTCAAATGTGTGGGCTTGCCCACACCTATAATATTTTGACAGAGTATTTTGTACCGGGTTAAGCATATAGTTAATGCCAGTAGTCAGCCTTTTAGGATTTACACAACACACAGAAGGTATAGAAAGTAATTTACGTGTATTTGTTTTATAGCTGTGTTGTTTGGGTGCACCTTGTTAACTCGGATATGGTAAGCAGTGCAACCTTCTAGACATTTCAGAACGGTTGATTAAAATGCACAAGACAAGGACATTTAAATTTGTGTGTACTAAGAAAATTGAATCTTTTAGGAAGCTTTGAAAAATATGGAGTACGTTTGAGCTTTCTAAAGTTAATTATTGTGACCCTCTTTATTGCTCTAGCCGTTCATGAGTCCTGACTACAGTAGAATGAATTGGGCTAAATGGGAGAGAAATACTAACATTCCAAAATGAATCTGCTAAATATATATTTTGGAAACAGTTTATTTTGCAAATACATTTTAAAAAGTGGCGAAATAATGTAACTACTGCTGGATATTGGTTTACCTGTCAGTCTTGAAATTCAATCGAAATATTAATTTAGAGAGTGTATGGCTAAAATAAGTCTAGGAATTGTCTGATACAGAGCACAAACATTCCCTATCAAACCAAGATTAACCAGCATTGTTTCTTATGTTTCTTGGCAGGAGTTCCACGCCATCATCGTGGTGAAATCTGGAAGTTTTTAGCAGAGCAGCACCAGCTGAGGCATCAAGTCACGAGTAAACAGCAATTAAAGGATACGCCCTATAAGGAATTGCTAAAACAGTTAACTTCCCAGCAGCATGCCATTCTTATTGACCTAGGTAGGTATGCACCAGAGTGTACGCCCTCCTATAGATAAGAAATGTAATCTTGGTTTTATCGAATTAAAGCAACCAAAGATGATTTATGTCTTATTACTTGTGAAATATTTACAATAATATCGGAGTTCCTTTCTGTGTGGGACTGAGATGCATGTTTGAACGAGTTAATAACCCACAGTATTTGAAATGTATTATAATATTGATGTGGTTGCCCGTAGACCTCAATAGCGGGTGATTTGCATGCACCTTATGCATTAATATGATGTGAACGTCCCATTGTTACTTGATAACGTCTGTTGGGATGCAAATACCCACTGCATGGTTTATGGGCGTGTTCCGTGCCGGGAGTGCCCACCTGCCTGTATTTCTGGTATCCTGACTTATTTTTACCCTGTGTCACATCTTTGAAGTGTGTGAGCAGGCCTGTCCTTGACTGTGTGAGGTCCTGGACCTGTCCTGTGAACTGGAGCGGCGCCCCAAGCATACCCATTACTTTCCCTGTTGTGAGTATGGCGCATAGAGAAGTGGTGGCAGCGTACTTTGGTTAGGAGAAATCAACGGCGTGACCAGGCCTTTTTATCTCTGTCACTTGGGTGAAGGCTTACTGGCCCACCTGTATGAAGTATTGCTCCCATGGGCAATCCCAATCCCTGCGTGATGCGTGAGCAAACCAATGTAATGGAATACATTGGGATCCATTTTGGTTACCCCGTAGCATGGCCTAGCAAAAGATTGAAGATGAGGATTGTGCTCCCAGACACTAGAAATATATTCCTGGCATGTCTGTAGCACTTCAGGAAGGAGACCCGGATGCTGAAATAAGAGGAAAGGAGACCAGGCGTTATAAATTCTTTGAGCTCTTTTGGTTAGCAAGGAGCTGCTGATTAGTGTTCCTGAGCCCTGCCATTTCTTGGATTGTTGAGGAAAGGGGTGGAGCTTGTGAATGGTAAGAAAGTTTCTAGGTGAGGCCTCCACCTTTATCTTTCCCTGATAACGCCTTCAGCAAGGTGGAGAACACTCACACCTCTTTGTGGCTCTGCCATGGGTACCCCAGGATGGAGATGACCACAGTACTACCTGCGGTACGAAGCATCTCTTTAAACAAAATCTGTAGCTGGAGAACAGCATGCATGTTATGTTATGTTATGTTGACATCCAAGGTCTAGAAACTGTGCATACACGTGGGAACCAAACCACCACACTTTGTTCCTTTTCCAAGCCCTTTATAACCAAGGAAGGGAGTGTTCCACAAAATACACAATGTTTGTGGTGCAACAGGGACTGGTGTCTGCCTGACAGCCAGTCTCCCAGAGGTGAATGAATATCACCTGAAATCTTGACTTTCTACTGGAGAAGATGTGGACCTGCCCTGAAGTGCCTAGAAGCCTCCCTGCCTACTGGGAGATTGAAGGTGTTGTACTTGTCCCGGTTTGCCACGCCATTGGATACAATTGAGGCCCAATATCCCCATCCTGCCACATGTACCCCCGAATGGGAACTGACAACAGCCACAAGAGTAAAAATTGAAAGTTTGAGTAACTAAGTCTTTAGTGCCTCTATATCAGATCTTTTTTCATGCATTTGTCATTTTAAATTAAGAATAATGTTAAAACCGATCTTTGCAACCGTTTTGCACATTGTCCTGCCCTCGCCTCATCCTGCCTACCAGTTGCCAACTCTTACATGAGGCCAATTTTGTCAGTTCTGGAATAGATGCAAAGTGAAAAAATTGGGCGTGCAAACCACAGAGCCCAACATTTTATTTTTTGCACACTCAAAATTCAGTCTTATGTTCCATAAATCGGTCACCTTCCAGGATAGTTTCAGGTGAGATTGCCCTTCTCTAACATTCCCACTCAACAACATGCAGCAAAGGTGGATTTGAAATACCAAAATCTTCACCCGATCTCGCAAGCCATTTGTGTAAGAAAAGCCGCCTAAATCCAACCTAACAGCATTTATAGTAATTCAACTAACTTGTTGCAGTGATTTATATGGAATATTTTGCTCTATTGCCGATTGAGAGGGCATTCACTACCATTTATCTAAAATCTTTGCAAAGACATATCTGGACATCCTCAATCCCTTTACATTGCTATCTCTGTTTCCTCGACTTATTCACTAGTATACATCTAGTTCTGATCATGTAAGTGATAGGGCCATGATGAGGTCATAACAGTCTTTGAAATTTCGACATTCATGTGATATTTCTATCAACTTTAAGGTACGTTTTAATAAATGTTTATAAAAGTTGTCAGTGTGATGGAAGTACACTGGAAGATGGAGACAGCCAATAATGAGTAAACAGAACCTCATGGATTTTCTGCCATCCGTTTGGGAAAGAGAATGTACACCATTCCCTTGAGTGCAGCATACTCCAAATGCTGTGTTCTGTATGCAGGAAACTAGCAACTCTAACCAGTCGAGCTTGCTGGCTTTGATTACCCTATGTTCAATCAATCAATCCTCATTGGTTGCGGTTAATTCTTTGTCAGTGGTAGAAATAGAAATGATCGACATTTTTAGGTACAGCAATCCCATGTGAAGAAGTCCCACACACCTGCGTTGGACCCCTGGCATATCTGGAGTGCCATTACCTAGAGCTTGGGGTCCACAGCGGTCTACAGTGCAGCAACCTATTTCCTATTGTATACAAAACAGAAACTCAGCAAGCCACGTAGTTCAGCATGTGATGACACCATGAAGCGAGTAACACTACCACTGTTTTTGCTACCCCTTGCACTTACCCATTGAATTGAGAACGATTAAAAGGAGCCTTTTCAAGCTTACTTGGGTGCCATTGTAGGCAATGAGTTCTCCTAAAAAAAATAAGAAAGCCTTATTGAGCCACAACTTGGGTTCATAGAACAGAAGCACTCTAAAACGGATATATGACGTTAAAACGCATACTTTTACCACGCATACCATTACAACGCAATATTTACAACGCAGGATCTTTTACAACGAATACCTTTACAACGCATGACATTGCAGATGAACCCTAAAAATACCCCTGTTCCCCAAAACCCAAACCCAGCCCTGCACCCTATATATAAAATTACTATAATTAATTTATTTAATTTATTTTTAATATTTTGGTACTTAAAAAAGGTTAAATTAAATGATATACTTACCTATACTTACGTTGTAATGGCATGCGTTGTAATAGTATCTGCGTTGTAATGTCTTGAGTTGTAAAGGTATGCGTTGTAAAGGATCCTGCGTTGTAATGGTATGCGTTGTAACAGTATGAGTGGTAAAAGATGTGTGGTAACCGTTGCATACCCTCTAAAACGACTAGTGGTAGTGAAAAAAAATTAAAGATTAGAACTGGTGAATTTGTGATGTTGTGGAATATGTGAAAAAAGATGCCACTGTCATAATGAGGTTGCACAAGAGATTCACTCATTTTAGGAATGTAGTGCTAGAAAGACACAAGTTCCTGCAGAGAATAAAACAGCCAGGGCAATCGTTTGATGAATTTGTGGCAGAGTTAGGGAAAAGTATTTCCCCCTGCAACTATTGTGACTTTAAATGCAGTTGATTGAACGGGCAAACACCAAAAAAGATCAGGAATGCTTGCCGTCTATAGAGGACCCTAATTTAACACTCTGTTGCGTATATGAATGCAATGACAGGGGCGAGAATGAAATTGTTAAAGATACTAACTTTATTTCAGTTCAATATAAAAAAAAATACGTTTAAGCCTAGAGAATACACTGGCTTAGAGAAAAAGAGGTCGCAGAAAAGATATGTATTCATTGTGCAAAAAGATCCATGTTAGACCTGGCATCCTTGGCGTGGTTCCCCTAACTTTTTGCCTTCAGACCTCCTGTATTTGCTGCTTTCCCTAAAACGTGGTAACATTGGCTTATCCACAATTGGCATATTTAATTTACTTATAAGTCGCTAGTAATGTGCACTGCCTGTGCCCAGGATCTGTAAATTAAATGCTACTAGTGGTTGTCAAGTAGTACAAAGAGAGGGGTCCCAGAACGGGAGGACAGATAAATAGCAATAGCTTATGAAAATTAATCAAGAGAAATATATTAACTTTGGAGTACAATGTTGTTTAACCCCTTGCGTGCTGATGACAGAACGGTTCCGTCATCAGCATCGGTTGAGCTGTGCTGATGACGGAACCGTTCCGTCATGACTCCGCCCGCGCAAGGCGGAGTCAGCACAGGCGGAAAATACGCCCCGCACGCAAGGGGTTAATCACAAAGTACTCACACTCATATTTCGATACATTACATGAATATATAAATTGACAAATAATAGTGCCCAATGACAAGGAAGGGGACGGGGCGGGGAGAAGTGGAGTGGTAGGAAGTGGTGCAAGGTAGGGAACGTGATGCAGGTCAAACTTACTTATTTAGAAGCAAAAGAAAGAATTACAAGTGGCTTCAAACGGGAGCCAGACATTTGTACATCAAATGATTGTGAGAGTTCGAGCAACCAAACTTCTGGAGTCAGCAGTACAATCAGTGCTAGGGGTAAAAGCTGGTACGAGGGATGGTTGTCTACGTTTCAACCCAGAACGGCATAGGGTAAGTAGTCCCTTACAAATGGGTCTTCATCAGGACGGGAAAGGGTGGTGGGCAAGCTTCCTAGAGCATGGGCATAAAAACACACAGTTAAGGCGGTCCACACGGGATCCTGCGAGACTAAGCAGGTGGAGGACAGAGGATAATATTGTATATAATGGGCAATGCATGCACCTGGGTTTAAAAATTAGACCAAGCGCATCATGTCGCTAAACCACCGGGTATAAACATCTAACGTAATAATGGTACCGGCGGCGAAACTGAATGAACTCAAAACGGACACAGGAGTGCCCTGAAGGTCATGTTACGAGAGTCAGGCAGTACATGTTGAATCATAAGCCTCACACCGTTAGATTCAAAGTGAGGAAAAACAGGCACAACAAAATGAATACAACATGAACAAACTTACATGGAAAACAAATCACGGGTGAGGAGCATCTCTGTGGAAATAGATAAATTGCATTCATGTCAGATAAGCTTGACAACCAACTAAAAAGGATAATCAAAACACAAAAGCTGTGTGAATTTAGACTTAGTGTGTGACATGAGTAAGGGCTACGGCAAAATGAATCAGGCTGCCCAGGAGCGGTCAGGAGTATCGCGGTCGTCTGAAATTGAAACAGCGGGCCCATGTGTTACAATCAGGACGGGGTACAGTACTCGCTGCAGACTGGTACTAGGACGGGCCACAACACAATACCTGCAATCGGGAATTAATCCACTGACGGCGACCAGGGATATCGGCTTACAAGCGAGAGACCCGGTTTGCAAACACTGTTTAAAGTGCCACTTCAGAGGCACGTGCACGTAGACGCGCTGTGTGTATCAAAAAAAGTGTAGAAAGACTGGGCCGGGACCGAGACCCATAGTTACCATGGTTACTTGGGTGTACAGGGCAAACAATTGTATTAGTGACTAGGAGAGAGGCTCAGTAGATGAGGACAGAAGTAATCCGACGCAAAGGGTCAGACCGAGTATGCACTTTGAAAAAAGGGGGAATATACTTTAAAGTGGGCGTCCAGCACTGATTGTGCCACAGGCCTGCCATTGCAGAGTCTGTGTGCAGTTTTAAAATGCCATGTCGACCGTACAAGTTAAACCTCTTGTCAAGCCCAAACCTCCCTTTTTAATACATATAAGTCACCCATATGGTGGGCCCCGGACAGCCTAGGGGGCAGGGTTCAATGTATTTAAAAAGTAGGACATGTACTTTAAAAATGTTCATGTGCTGGTACTGAAAAACTCTTAGATTTGTTTTTCACTACTGCAAGGCCTATACCTCCCAAAGGATAACATTGGGATTACCCTATCACATTTTAAAAGCGTAAATTCCAAATGGGTAGATATGGCTGGTTCATGTTGGGTGTTTCTGGGATACTAATTTAAAATACTAACTTATGGCCTAACTGGGTCCCTGTAGCCGATTCACGGTTCCTTGCAGTCAACTTGCACTTGTGACTTTGTCCTGGTCCATCGTGACCAGATACTCCTTGTTGGCGATTTGTGCTTTTTGGCGCTGTTTTACCTTAAAACTTTAAAATTCAATATCTCTGGTTTCCCAGTTTGGATGTTTGTCGTTTTGGTCTTCTTTTATTTATTAAAATCTACTCTGTGTTTAACCGAGGTGTGGGATCTTTTTGTATGGTGTTTTCACAGTTTTATTGTTTGAAGTGTTGTGCAAATTCTTTACACATTGCCTTCAAGTTAGGCCTGATTGCTCTGTGCCATGCTACGAGAGGGTGAGCACAGGTTAATTTGTGATTTGCTTGTGCTTTACCCTGACTAGGATTGTGGTTGCTGCTTGACCAGGACTCACACTACAGTCAACCAACAACCCAATTTCTAATAATCCCATATAGCCAATGCCAAAGTGTGGCCCACATTACCATAAACCCGATTCAAGTTTTGCAAAAAAGTAACTATGACAGGATTTGTAGGTCCTGTCACAATGTGAAGATCAATATTAACCCCATCAGTAAGTACAGGGATTCTGATTGGAAACATCACAAGAGTGAGGTCGAGACGACTGATGGGTGTGTGAATACTAATGTGGGGGTTAGGAGATGGAAGGAGAAGTCTTTATTGCAATGTTATGTCTAATGACGAAAGCTTCAGGGTAATGACAAACACTCGATCCAATTGTACTAGGTGAAGAGAAATTCAAAAAGTTTCAGGTGTTGAACTAGAGCAGTTAGAATAGTTGTCTATGGCAAGAAACATAATTGAGGTGATAATTAAATTTGAAGCTATGCTATATTTTGAAGGCAAAGAATTTAAAAGAGCAAACATGGATTGTGTTTGTTAGCGTATTAGTTAGGGTGAAAGATAATACTTGACACCCCTTTTCCTAACTCTAAAACTAGTTCTGGTCAGTTCTTCCCTTTCCCCTGGGTTTGGCTCCAGCCTGGCTTGTAAAACAAAGGGTGGGTGGGCATATGTCTGAGCTGTATCTGCCAGTCACAGGGTAGATTTCTTCTACAGGCAGGAAGGGCTAGGTAAAGTCGCCAGGCTATGCTTTGCAATCAGGGCAGTGGCACTGCTCCTCCCCAGCCATCATGTCAGGAAAATGTACACCTCCTCACACCCTGGTCCTTTATCCACAGTCTGAGAGGAAGGGTCATTAACATTTAGGTGGCGCTAAACACAATGACAGAAAGGCACACTTTGCTTAATCAGGAAAATGCCAACCTTCTATAAGTGGCATTTTCAAAATAGTTACTATTAGTTAGAGTCCTTCAATCGTAGTTCTAGCTATTCCTAAACTGTTATGTATTATAAGGTGTTATAATGTAACCCGGTGCATTGCTACGGGAGAGCCAGCCTTGCCATAATGAAAAACGACTCTGGATATTTTTTACTGCCAGGACATGGCCTACTTTTTAAATGCCAAGCACCCTGCCCTAAGGGCTTTTAGGGCCCACCATAGGGGTGACCTACACATTTTAACAAGGAAGGTTTAGGCCTGGCAGGGGGTTTATTTTGCCAGGTCAAAATTGTAGTTTTAAACTGCCTCAAATGTTGTAATTACATGCCTGAGTCATGTTTTACTGGGCTACCTTAGTGGGTATGCTGTTCCTAAAGTGGAGAAGGAGACAAGGAGAGGGAAATACGTCTGACTACCTCATGGAGGTAACCCTCCGAGGTGGGTAGAGGGGGGGAATACATCCTATCAGAACTAGGGTCCTCACACACCCAGCCAGCTAAGTATCATGCTTCATCATTGGGCCTGCTCCTCGTCGGGTCGGTGCTACAGTATCCAACGGGCACCCAATGAGGGGCTCTTTAGCAGAGATCTTTTGTTGCTGCCGTTTGGTGCAGTGTGGATGAGGGGCCTGGCTCGTGTACGTGTAGTGCAGGTGTGAGGAAAGTGATTAAAACAGGTCAGTTAATCCTATAGCAATTTTATTCTGGTAGGTAAACTGCCTGATTAAAACTATTGAGTAGGGGATGCCTAGGAATTATGTGTCTAGATGTGTGCCCACTACTCTCAAATGGGCATGTATGCTGGACCTGTAAAAATCCCATTGGTCCCCCCATATTGATATACTACCTTTGTGGGTGTCACAATGAGTGCTGCAGCCTAATAGTGGTATTTAAGTTACAGGCCTTTTAACTTACATGCCTTGTGTACATGTAGTACCTTATACTAGGGACGTATGAGTAAATCAGATGTACCAGTCAGGTGTATACCAATTTATGCAATGTTTGGAGGGGAGAGCACAAGTATGTTACCACTGGTTAGCGGGGGTAAATGCACGGAGTCCTAATGGAAAAAAAGACAACATTGGGTTGAGCTTGCAGAAGGCACGAATCTGGCATGACCCTGCAGAAAGGGCAAATTTCCCAAAAAAAAAACAAGTTTGCATGAATTGATAAGTGAAATGGCGTTTGTCAGTATAAATAATATTGTAGAGGCTCGACCACTGAAACCATTCAACATGAAGGATGAATGCACAGTCATACTGGATGCCAGTGGGTGTTGTCTGAGTGCAGTGTTGTTAGAGAGAAGAAGCTGTGGCAAAGTGGAGATGTGTTGCCTTTACTTCAAGACTGTTACGGGGTGCAAAATCTACTCGCTCTGCCACAGAAAAGGAAGGTATGGGCTTGTTATGGGGGAGCACAGTATTTTAAGACAGTCGTATGGGCCACAGAAAGTAAACTGTGGTTGGATCACAAACCCTTCATAGCTTTGTTTAGGATAGGAGGTGGCGGCTGGACCACTCTGCACGCGGGGTTAGATCAGGTTCACACTGACCAAGTGATGTACACATGATTTCACAGTATCTATATATCTTCTATCCAAAATACTGTATATGAATACTTATTTTGAAAACTATTTGAAGACTGATGTTTAATGATTTTCTTGATTGGGGGACTAATTGCCTCAATCAATTAGCATTTCTCATATATTTCTGCATCCTGATGATGACCCCATTTTAAATAATCTGAGTCCAGGGGTCGAAACGTCGACAAAAATAACATATGTGGACTGTTTGTCAAGAATCTAATGGTGGCTATCAACACTTGCTAAGCGGAGCTTGATCTCCAAAGCTCCCTTATCCCTATCAGCCACATGTATATATTTCTGTACTTTGCAATTATGCACTTTCAGCACTTATCATCGCGTTCACTGCTCCATCACCCCTTTTTTGGAGCACCATGTGTTCGATAGAGCAAATATAAGTTTTACTTCTCACTGTCAACAATCAAAACAAAAGTTGCCATAATGAAATAAAAAGATAAATATGTAATGCTGAGTTATTTGTGTTAGAGATGTTTGTACCCCCTTCTTGACACTTTGACGTGGATGTCAAGGGCCACACTTCCTCATGGGGACCACCTTTTTGATAAAAATTATCCAGCCCATGTTAATGGATTGCCTCTTTTGTTTCGGAGGTCAATTTGATCTTTTTGGGCACTTTCAGCTTTTGTGCCCCTGGAGCTGGTTCCAGGGGATCAGCCAACTGATCCTTGGATTCACTGTAGTAAGTGAAGGGGGAAATCAACTTTTTCCCCAGTCTGAAGCCACAGGCACAGTCCCAGTCAAAAGTGCAGCAGGTGCAGTCCTCTCGACAGTGCAACCACTCTTTGTGCGAACTAAAAGCAACAGGGCAGTCCTCCTTTGGTCCTTTCTTCTTCTCTAGTGAACTGAGGGACAGAGTGCCAGGTGCACTCTACTTTTCCACGGAAAGTTCCACGAGGTGACCATGCCGTCACTAGCCAATGTGCTACTGAGCCCCCTCCTCTCTAGTGAGGAAGTTCCTGTGATATGTGGCATCTGGCTATCCAAGAGTACACCCTTCTTTCCCCCCCTCCTTCAAGATGGCATGACCCTTCCTTGGTAGTAGGGAGCAGGGTATCCCTCTTTAGAGGTGTGGCTACCAGTGGGCCACAAATCCACGGGAAAACTGGTTCGGACACATGTTTCCCTTCCTTGGCTCTGTCTCCTAATGGTCTGCTCAGAGATGTTGTTAAAAGCAGTTCTTCAAAGGCGACTTCGCCTTTGAAGCCTGGCTTTTGGGCTACTACCCTGAGTGACCATCCAGGGGGAGGAGGTCCCACATTCAAACGTCTCCCTAGGTGGTCAGAAACCAGCCTATGTAAGTGCCTTTGTGAAGACA
This sequence comes from Lissotriton vulgaris, assembly GCF_964263255.1. Lineage (NCBI taxonomy): Eukaryota > Metazoa > Chordata > Amphibia > Caudata > Salamandridae > Lissotriton > Lissotriton vulgaris. The sequence goes on along the minus strand of NC_141690.1, from coordinate 16,700,872 downwards.
CTGGACTAGCTGGAGTGAAGAGTGGCAACTTTCTAAAACTTGTTTAGCTTTAATAGGGACTTTAAATCTGGCCTGGATATTAGGTCGGATTTAATGCCACAATTAATTTGATACCTTACTGACCCTGTTAGTCATTCTCCTTCAGAAGTTAGCCAAGCTGGGGTACCAGCCAGTATCCCTGTGTTAGCCACAGCAAACCAACACTTTAAAAGGGTTGCTGCTAAGATCAGTTGAAAATAATATGTCATACTTCATAATATATAGCTCCCTGACATCCAAAGGGAAGTGGTGGCTTTGTCATTAGGTTTTATGGCAAAGTCGAGCTAGCAGAGATGCACATTGCCCTTTCAGTCTGCAGTGGCAGGCGGGGTCCATTTGGTCTCTTTAACATGCAGGGTGGCACAAACAGGGCTGCAGCCCTGACTTGATACTCTGCCTTACGTGCTCTTGGTACCCTGTGTACCATATACTAGGAACTTATAAGTCAGTCAGTCCTTGCCAATTGGGTGTATCAAATTAAACATACCTTTTGCACTAGGTCAGATCATTGGCACAGAGGTGTGGACAGCAGGCCTCAGTGCATTCTCGAAAACCCATCAGCTAATAGTCAAAATGTGGCAAAAAGTGGGGAGCGGAGGAACCTGCACATGAACCCGTTTCCTTTCAAGAATGTAATTTTCAAGGAATTCAAGTCTTCTGTTTCCAGTTTAGAATTCATGCGTTGTCATACGACTTGAGCTCCGACTCCTAATCCTGTTTATATTTACTGTATCTTATCTCCATAACTACAAGTCATTTGGGACACGAATGTTCGTCAGTGATTGTTGTGGCTAATAGTACTGGCATGCCTTACGCTGAATGTACTCCCAGTTTAGAACTGCCTGTTTCAGGAATCTCAGAGTCCAAATATTAAATCAGGGGTGTGGTTTGTAGTGGCTTATCAGCGCTATCAAAATGTGATCGGCTCTATGTAAAATAGACATTCAAACCACCGGTTACAAGTGACAAGCATTGTATGTGCTGTGAGAAGCCACGTATGCTATTGAATAGTAACTGCTCAGTTAATAGCCAGGGCATTCTCTCTCTTTTTTTTTTTTTTTTGCTAGCCGACGTCCCGTGGGTTTTTGCACGACAGACCTAGAAGGTGGGGGTTAGCCATGATTTTCATTTAGGCAAGTCATAGGTTATGAAAACAAACAACCTGTCGTATTCGTCAGAGGCTATTTCCAGTCTGTCACATTCGTCAGGTAGCCATTACGCTGGAATGTATTCTTCCCGCAAATGTGAATCTGTTTTTTTGATAAAACATTCCATGCTGTAATAATCCCCAGACTTACTTTGAAAAGATTCGCAGAACTATATGCTCTTTGTGTTAGATGCCTTTGATGGGAAGGGTTTTTGGGTTTCATGCAGGTGAATCAGTTCTAAGGTCAAAAGGGCAAAGTGTCTCATACCCAGATGGCTCACAGTTAATCCAACCCTCATCGGCCATTTGTGTTTCAGAGATAAGTGTTCAAAAGAATGCGGCCTTCTGAGCATCACATCATTATTTAACACCTTTGTACACACAGAGAGGATAAATAGTACAGCACTTGAATAGTTTCTGTTTGCAGAATATTCTGTTACTGTTAACACTCTAAATATAGCAAGTTTTACTTTTCAGAATTGGTATACATGGTTCTGCTTTTCAGAAGTAGTGCACTAAAATATTATGTGGGAAACGCCATTTGCCATTTTTTAGATTCCGCTCGTGTGCATTTTTTGTTTTTCGAATTGTTTATTTTCATTTTCTTTTTCTGCAGTTACCAACCTCTTTCATTTGACTGGTTTGCTGGTGTGGTTCTAAAGCTTTTACCTTCTTCCCTACTCTCTCTTGCAATAATGCCACTAGATTAAAAAACTGGTTTTATTTTCCCTGCCAGAGTACGTAATCTTTGCACCTAAAACAAGACTACAAGCTAAATAAAGATTTGTTTTTACAATTTTTATTACCAAGTATTTTCTAGACTATTATTACTGCGTTTCGGCTATATTTTTCAACAAAGCAGTGTTTTTTGTCCATTCCAAGGAAGCATTCAGAAAAGCAAAGAAGGCAGTCAAAAATAATGACGAATAAATAAGTTAATGGAATAGTCCATTGTGGAAAATGAAAAACCATCTTCCTATCGATGCCCAGGCTGCTGGCGCAAACCGCCTTAGTTCCCATGTTGAGTAATTACCAAAATAAAGAGACGGGCGCTGGAAGCAGGAATCAAGAGCAGAGTTTATTACTCATGAGGAGAGCCAGTCATTTCGGACACGAAACACAGTGTCTTTCGGGAGGTGCTCTAACAAGTGAGCTGAGACTCTGGCTTTTTATACTCTACAGAACACATGATAACACAATCAGGACGGTGTGACGCAAAAGGAAAGACATCCCCATAATCCTCGTGGTGATCCTACCCATATACATTCACAATGGGGGCCCTTGACCTGCTGATAAGAGGGGAGGTCAATCACGCAATTGAGTGTTTTGCAGGATGTGTACGCCTGATCATAGCCCAAGGGGTGGGGGTGGCTAAGACCAATAGAGGATCCTTTGAAGAGGAGTGACTTCATACAATAAGGGCAGTAAATGGTATCTCCTGGCTCAGGCGATGGCCTCGGACATATGTGGTCAGCCGGACTCGGGGGAAAAAGGGTCATCAAAGGAGTGGTATTAATGCCGCGTGGACAATTGAGTGCGGAGGGAAGGCTTGTCAACAGAGGGGCATTCATGGAAGGGAAGGAGGTGCTGGTCAGGCGCGGCCGTGACCCTCAAGGACAGGGCTCTGCGTAAGAAGAGGGTTTATGACTTGTTTACGTGAGGAGAAGGGAGGGGTAGCCAGGGTGGACACAAGGACAGAGTCACACAGAGAGCGAGAGAGGTCTTATGACCCGTACATGAGAGCGGGGGCAGTCAGGTGCAGCTGGGGGAGGGCTATGTCTGCTAAGGCAAAGGATGCCTCTCCAAGATGGAATAGGGGGTTTTGTGCGAGTCAAGGGGGAGAGTTGCCTTTCACAGCGGGGTCGTGCAGAGGGAGAGGGCTTCATGGTTTATGCATGTGAGGGAGAGAGAGATTTTGAATACACGCGGAAGGGGAGCCAGTGATTCTAATCTTAGGCGGGCAAAAAGGGCCAGGGTGCCTAAAATGGCTGTCATGTATACACGGGTACAGGCCTTTGCCGGCAGTAGGATGTAGTTAAATGCTTTACGGTATTTAGGATATGCGCAGGAAGAGGAGTGGGAAAAGGGATATGAACGTTGCTTATGTACATCAATATGTCTATTTTTCTACAGTCGCCCCTTTTTACATAGCAAAAGTTCATTTTCGTGATCGATGATGGTACATATAAACAGGGACGGTCGCAGAATTAGCATTTGTCAATATTAGCATATGGTATATAATCATGGACAGTTGATGTGTTTGGCAGAATACGGCACATAGGAGATTGCATTTGTCGAGTTCCTATCATTTCAAAGCACTACATAGCATAAATGTCTCTGACTAAAAATGTAACCAATGAACAGTTTTGACCAGGTTGATGAGAGCGGAATTCAGCTCAAATACAATATTTCTTCGTCCCAGTGTCTTTTTGTCAGTGAGCCATCACTGGTAGGCTCTAGTCCAAGTACTTTCGTTGGCGCTGTTGAGCACCGGCGGTGGAGCTATGGGTCCAGCTCTGTTCTATCCTTTCGCGTTGCAGGGTGCGGTCAGTCTTCTGCTGTTAGACCACAGTCCTGTTCCCTAAACAATCCGGTTGGCGGCGCCTTATGCTCGGCGCCCACAGTTCTATGGCAGCACCCTATTCCCAGTGGAATGCAGTTCGTTCCTTTGGCAAAAAGTCACGTGGAGAAGAGGGTGAGTGTGGTTCAAATAGTCGATAGGGGAGAGGGTGGAGCTGGGTCAGAGTTCCTGGGACACGCAAAAGGGACCAAGGGAGCAAAGGATAACAAGCAGGCAGGCCCGTCAATCGGGCCCAAAGAAGGGGGACGGAGACTCCAGGCACGCGTGGGTTCAGCAGACGGAGGGCTTCAAGGCGGCCCACCGTTTTTCATTTTCCACGTTGAAATTGCGGTCTCGTCCCGTATCCTGTTTTTCTACGGCTCCACCTTTGGTCGAGGTCACACGAGTCCCAAGATCCGCAGCCAGGCTGTACGTCACTTCCGACCCATCTCCTTCGGTGATCGTGAATCTTTGAATAGGTACAAGACAATGTTTCAGTGAAATGGCAAAAGAAGATATCTATGCATGCTGAATTCCTCCCTCAATTATACGCTCATTGGTCACAGTCAGAGGTCCATTACCAAGCAGTGCACGTGTCAGTATTCCTACTGGGCTCATGGCAGGTCTATTCATCGTCTTATTTATAAATCAAGTGAGGTTCCCATCAACTGTGCATTACATCATATTCAGCATTTTACAGAACATTTCCCATCAGGACTGGCTATCCTTTTTGAACAGGGCGGGGGTGCTATTATCGAGAGTCAGGCAAAACAGGGTCTTCTCGAGGGTCAACAACTACTCAAAAGGGGGTGGGGCAATCCGGGCGTTGGGAGTTCAATCTGGTCGTTGGCGTTCGCCTCTGAAGAACAGACATAAGGTGCCATTGACATACAGTTCCCCTATAAGTGGCCAGATTTGGGGGACTTTAGTCGTCTTACCTGTCCTTTCCTTCTCAGCCAATTCAAGTTCATTCATTTTTGCAGAAAGGAGAGGCAGTAATATGGCGAGATACAATTATTTTAAGTTTCGGCCAATTTTCGCTGAACACCTTTGCGTTTAGTATATATCAAATCAGACTGATGCCGGTGGGGCACAATTTTACAAATGAAAGAGAGAGAGAATAGGCAGACTCTCATAGAGAGTGAGAGTCGCCAGCAATCTAAACGAGCCATTCGGTACACGTATGACATGTAGGGAGAGAGAGAGAGAGAGAGAGAGAGAGAGAGAGAGAGAGACGTGTACAAAAATAGGTCATTTAGTGCGCTCACAACACGGAACAGCAAAGGTTAGGTAACATGCAGATACAGACAGAGGGAAGACATAAATCCGTACATTATACACAAACTCAGACAGGGAGGACGGCACATGTATTACACATATATAAGACATTCACGACAAGACAGGAAACAATTGTTAGCCTACAACATCTGTTTTTATCCGTATATCCTACGTATCTTTACTATCCTGTTTTATCTATGTGCTTGCTCTTTCTACCCTTCCCCCCTTTCCCCTCTCGCTTGTCACGCCTGCGAGCGTTCCCAATTACCAATACTCACACCTCGGCTGGTCGATCAGTGATTAACCTGGTCGTGCTAGTTACCCATGGTTGGATCTTAAGCCATTTTTCTGTTCCCTCCTGTGGTGGGAAGTTCTCCAGGCTGAGGCAACGGCAAGCATTGATCGGGAGAATAGTCGGGCAGCTTGGCTATATCTATAAGAGTGTGAGAAAGGGGGTAGTGCATTTTGAACATCAGCAATATTTCTAACTTCCTAGACGGGTGGTGCCGTGGCAACCCTTACCTGTATAATTTTTCTTTGTCCTTTCCCTACCTAGTCAAACGTCCAGTTACATTATTTAGCACGTCATTTCTAGTCAATTTTTCGTCATTCAGTACTTGTCCAGTTTCTATGTCAGTCCATCCTCTCAGTCGCTATGTCCTAAGGAGGAACAGTCATGTTAAGCCTACGTCTTTAAAAAGTTTATCTGTTATAACGACTAAACACAGATTTCCCCTTTTCCCTTTTTCGTCGGTGGTCCGACCGTCGCTCTTTCATACTTCAGTCGACGTTCTGACGTGACCTGCAGAAGGGAGGAAAAGAAGGGGTAGGGGGGGGGCAGCATTCAAAGCACATCATCATGCAGTAGTTCGAAAATGTTTTACCTACCATATACTCGCCCTATCTCCTCGTACCGCATTCCCTTGCCCCTTCGGCATTTCAGCCCAGAGGGACCAGTGGTGTCATATAGATAATCATTGACGATCTGAGTATCTACATGAGCTACCTGGTCGTAACCGTCTTTATCGGGTGCAAGGGTGACGGTCAGAAGGCATTTTCTGTGGTGTCATTTTTAAGGGTATCTGAAAACACTTTTCCGGTTGCTTGTGGCACATAAGGTAGCTGCCAAATATCTGATCCCTTTTGATCTACATCCATCATCATACTTAATCTTCGCTCGCAGTAGTAAGGCATTACAAAACTTATCAATGCAACTGCAACGACCATGCTTTCTCCTTCAAAATACTTTTAATAAACGGAATTGGTAGCAGTTCATTTCATAAAGTGCAGCAGTGCAAATAAAATCGTATTGAAATTACCTTACAGAGCAGACATGATGCATGTTAAAAATTCATTATTAATCAATTCATAATTCATTATCCAATACTCATTCTTTATCTAAATTACACCAATTCATTTTCCAACTCATAATCAGTACCCACCCTAAGTCAATTCATTGTCCAAGCACATGCTCAATATCCTTCATATCTACTTTCATTATCCAAAACGTTATATATATATCTCGGGGTTAAAAAGTTGCAAGGTCATGGTACAATAAAGTTCATTCAAAAACTCTCATTTTGTGTCGGCGCCATTTTGGGTGGGGTCAGGCGAGTTCCAGCACAGTCAGGATGTCTCTAGTCTTGCATGGTTGGCCCAGAGCCTTCCGTTGGGAATTCAAAAAGTTTCGTGCTATAAGGTTAACAGTCTAACAATATGGACCATGAGTCAAAGAGTGGAAAGGGCGGCAACAATTTTCCTACCGGGTCATCCTGGTGTTCCTCCGGAACTGAACAAGTCTGTGCCGTGGCTGCATTTTAGCCAGTTCTAATCCGAGGCTGGCGCCGGCAGGAGTTGCACCGATGTCGTGGTTCCCGGTGAAGGGGGCGGGGGCACCCATGCAGGGGGTCGGGGGCCCCCCGGCTCTTATAGAATCTTCAAGGTCGAGGAGAGGCGATATGGAGCGAGTGCCCGTCCTGGGCAGAAGACCGCTTTATGATGTTGACCCTCTTTAAGTAAGAGCATTGGGGTGTCGCTGGAAGCCTCCACCTGGAGGGAGGTGGGGGAGGGTCGTTCGCGCCGCCTCCCCCTTCCAGCGACCCCGCGCCGTTCCTCGGCTCCGTCGTCTTCGATATCGGCCATGCCAGCCATTGATGATGGGGGGGGGGGGTGGTCGGTGGCTGAGGCAAGACAGCCCCCCCCTTTTCCTTGACATGTGGCGGGACTACCTGTGCCTATGCAGGCGGCGGCATGCGGTGAATTTGGCATGTGGCAGGACTACTTGATTTGCCGCCGTTTTCGCCTTGGCTTCGGCCTTTGACAAACAGGCGATGGCATGCGGCGAATTCGAAATGTGGCGGGACTACTTGATTCGCCGCCGTTCTCGCCTTCGGCTTCTGCCTTCTTCGTGGGTCAGACCAGGCGAGAGACAGAAGGGGGGGGGGGTGGTCGGTGGCTGAGGCAAGACAGCCCCCCCCCCCCCCGTGGCCCGCAGGGCAGCGGAAGAGGAGAGAAGGAGAGGACTCTGCCATTCTTTGGACCGCCTGCCCAACATCATCTCCTCCCGATCGTGGTCAGGCGGGACCCTCGTACCTCGAGGCCTCGCCTTCCGGATGGGCGTAACTGCGGACCTGTTGCACTTCGGGAGTTTTCCGGAATGGGGGTAGGTACCTATTTGATTGTTTCTATTTCATGTGACCGTTATTTGGGCGTGGCGGGCAATGAGGCAGGCATGTTGGGAGCAGGAACAGGCAGTGAAGCCTAGCTGCCTCGTGGCTATTTCTGCTGTCAAACTTTTCGCCATTTTATATTTCTTGTTACGAACTATTTCTCCATTTTATATTTCTTGTTACGAACTATTTCTAATGTTTCTTATTTTTAGTGAAGTCAAAAGCTCATCAGGGGGTTACTGACTTAGCCTGATTTCCTTTTTATTTTTCTTTCTCTTCCTTAGCGTGTTTCGAGCTAAAGCTTTCTGTTAGTAGGGAACGGTGATCACTTCATATTTTTATGTGTCCTTTTCACTGGGGGGGGGGTGGTACATCTGGACGGACCAGACGAGTCCCCTCCAATAAATGGTCCGGGGTGGAACGAGATTATCGATCAAAAGGGGAACATATATTCCTTCATTAGGGTATCATCCTGGACGGACCGAGCGATGTACTTCCATTTACCAGGGTAGCCTCCTGGACGGACCAGTCGGTCTATGTCTACTAAATGGCCCATGAGTAGAGAGCATATGTCCTCCATAAGAGTAGTCTCCTGGGCGGACCATGCGAGCTACCCCACAATAACCAACCAGTGGGGAGTGGGTAGGACTGACGAATTCACAAAGGGGCATAACCTACCCTTTTCTGCTTGCAAAGACTAGATAGAATATCTCTATTCCACGTTGTTTGCAGGCGGAAAATACCTCAAACGAAACAATGCCTGGAACAACAATGTCCAGGTTTTCAATCAATCAGTGGGGAGAAAAACAGGCATGACGGATTACAACGGGGACAAAAGTCTGCATTACCTGCCCTTCGCTATCCAAAAAGGAAGACAGAATATTTCTACTCGTCTCAGTTTGTAGACAGGGAAGATCTCAAAAGAACAACAATCGATTATTAATCGACTTCAAACAATCCAGTGGGGAGAAAGGTAGGCATGACGGCTTAATACCGGGGACAAAAGTCTACATTACCTACCCTTCTCTATCTGCAAAGAGGGACGACGTTCCTATTCGCCGCTGTTTGCAAACAGAGAATGTCTCGTTCTCAAAAGAGAACCAATATGTCAAGTAGCCCTCAGAGCTAAATGAACCAATACCAACAATGCCAGTATACAAATACCGGTTTTCAATACAAACAATCAATCAATCAGGTGGACAGAGCCACCCTACCAATCAGGCGTAAAAACACCCTACTTAATCTTACCCGGACCGGACCATACGGATAGTTCTTCGACTTCCTCCTCCAGCGCCCGATCGTTCTCTTACTCCATGTAGCATTCCTGTGGGATTCCAGTCAGGACAATAGGTCACTTGAAGAGAGGTCCGTTCAGAATTGGTGAAGTTCTGTCGATCGGCCGCCGGGCGAGGGCCCTCTCAAGGCAGGCATGCCCCGATCATTTAGACGTTCACTTCTTCGTCTGGATCTCTCTTACCGAACCCTATGTCACTGATGGGCCCCGCGTTGGGACGCCAATTGTGGAAAATGAAAAACCATCTTCCTATCGATGCCCAGGCTGCTGGCGCAAACCGCCTTAGTTCCCATGTTGAGTAATTACCAAAATAAAGAGACGGGCGCTGGAAGCAGGAATCAAGAGCAGAGTTTATTACTCATGAGGAGAGCCAGTCATTTCGGACACGAAACACAGTGTCTTTCGGGAGGTGCTCTAACAAGTGAGCTGAGACTCTGGCTTTTTATACTCTACAGAACACATGATAACACAATCAGGACGGTGTGACGCAAAAGGAAAGACATCCCCATAATCCTCGTGGTGATCCTACCCATATACATTCACAATGGGGGCCCTTGACCTGCTGATAAGAGGGGAGGTCAATCACGCAATTGAGTGTTTTGCAGGATGTGTACGCCTGATCATAGCCCAAGGGGTGGGGGTGGCTAAGACCAATAGAGGATCCTTTGAAGAGGAGTGACTTCATACAATAAGGGCAGTAAATGGTATCTCCTGGCTCAGGCGATGGCCTCGGACATATGTGGTCAGCTGGACTCGGGGGAAAAAGGGTCATCAAAGGAGTGGTATTAATGCCGCGTGGACAATTGAGTGCGGAGGGAAGGCTTGTCAACAGAGGGGCATTCATGGAAGGGAAGGAGGTGCTGGTCAGGCGCGGCCGTGACCCTCAAGGACAGGGCTCTGCGTAAGAAGAGGGTTTATGACTTGTTTACGTGAGGAGAAGGGAGGGGTAGCCAGGGTGGACACAAGGACAGAGTCACACAGAGAGCGAGAGAGGTCTTATGACCCGTACATGAGAGCGGGGGCAGTCAGGTGCAGCTGGGGGAGGGCTATGTCTGCTAAGGCAAAGGATGCCTCTCCAAGATGGAATAGGGGGTTTTGTGCGAGTCAAGGGGGAGAGTTGCCTTTCACAGCGGGGTCGTGCAGAGGGAGAGGGCTTCATGGTTTATGCATGTGAGGGAGAGAGAGATTTTGAATACACGCGGAAGGGGAGCCAGTGATTCTAATCTTAGGCGGGCAAAAAGGGCCAGGGTGCCTAAAATGGCTGTCATGTATACACGGGTACAGGCCTTTGCCGGCAGTAGGATGTAGTTAAATGCTTTACGGTATTTAGGATATGCGCAGGAAGAGGAGTGGGAAAAGGGAAATGAACGTTGCTTATGTACATCAATATGTCTATTTTTCTACACCATTACTTTCATAAGAAACATGTAACTGATCCTAAACGCTTTTTAAATTGAGCCAGTATCTGTGAGGTCTTATGGCTGGTGACTGTGGGTGGAGTGCAAACACTGTTTCTTTTAAAGCAATAGTCTACCTTCTGGTGCCAATCCTAATGTTTGTTTGCCTATAATGTTATTACACTTATTAAATAGATAGTTTCTATTTTAGCATGTTTTAAAATTTAAGAAGCAAATCGAGTTGTGAATTATAGATTGGAATAGAAATTGAGGGAGATCAGTGACACATGTCCGTATCAGTTTACATTATACAGTCTTCCAATATAGCCTTGATGGTGACTTTACATTATGCGCAAAGGATGTAGTGTCTACAAGTTTCATCAAACAGAATCCTAAGAGTAGGTCAGCACACCTCTAAACAAATAATGCTGTGGTGTCCGAGTACTCCTGGGGCAGAGTACCCACGGAGCGGGGTTTTCTATATCTCAATCTTCGGCTGTAATCATTATATTACACAGCAAATGCCTATTCACTAACAGAAGGTTTCTGGAAAGTAGCAACATATGCAGCAACAGAAAATAACGGTTCAATGTAGAAAACTGGCCTTTCATGTGAATGCATTATTTTCAGTTAACATGGCATCGACATTTAGGCTATCTTTTTGGGTAGGATTCCACTGCAGAGGCAAATGATATTGTTTTGTATTTATAGGATTTAAAATAAATGTTAAAGCTATAGAAGTGCTACGCCATGTCTAGTTAAGATAAGAGAGTGACCCTTTTCTAACCAAAGGGATGAGGTACTTTTCACAAGTTACAAAATAGCTTCCCTTTGGAATAAGTCGAAATGAATTGAACACTATCACCACTAGTAAAACAACTATCACATCAATGCAATATAATTTTCTACTAATTCAATGAACATAAAAATAAATAAAAACTCTAACTCCTATATTAGAGCAATAAAAGAGTGTTTATTTAATTAAAATCACATAAAAACCACTGAATTAATCAAAAGAATACATTAATACATTTCATAAAATCATTTTAACACATATTTCAATATTTCATATACATAAAAAAACATACAAAGAGAAAACACAAGTTTAGACTCCTAAGTTAGTCATTGGACAGGACATAACCTCTAAATCTGTGCATACATGGTCTAGTCAAACTTCTATTTGTCAAGTACTACGACCATATGCCCTTAAAGATTATGTCATTTACAAAGCGTCACCAAAGGAGATGATGGACGGAGAGTTTGAGCAAATCAAACACTCACCCCCAGTCAACTGATCTGGGTTTAATCCATCACCATTCTTTAGCTCACTCCACCACCCCAGTTCAGACATGGCCATATGCAAATCAGTCTGACCTTGTGCCTCATGGGAACAGTCCAGCCTGAACTGCCAAGCCATGTCTTCCCTAGACCGGAAACAAGCATCCTGGGACCGGTTTCGGATTCATAATCCTCATCAGCCAGGTTATCTTGAATCCAGTGGTAGAGTGAGCAAGGGACTCACGTCTGGGCATACCCTGCCAACTTAAGACGAACAAAGCGATACCAAAGGAGATGACGTTCTGCCCGGTGCTTCCTGTCATTCGAAGGCTGCAACAGAGAAGCTTACTGCCAAGAAATAAAACAATCCGATCCTGTGGAGGGTGGAATGACCAGCGCACATGTGACCTCTAGAAACTCATAGAGATAATCGGACAAAAGCTGAAGCCAATTAAGTGGATGCCCAAAATAGCATAGCACTTGAGACTAGAGGCTATTTATGAAACTCAGAAGCAATAAGGTGGCAGCCTTAAAGTTTTAAAGATGTTATACTCCAGACTCTAATGCAGGAACTCCATATGATTTTTTTTTTTAAAAATACGTAGATCGAATAAAGAACCTTTGCAGCAGGACTTGTAACAACGAAAAAACAAGAGATGGGAATCTATTTGTCTTGATAAAGATGGGAAGATTGTGAAGATACCATCCAAACGCGGCAATGCTTTGTAAATGCCATAATCTCTAAGGGCATATGATCGTAGTACTTGACAAATAGAAGTTTGACTAGACCATGTATGCACAGATTTAGATGATATGTCCTGGCCAATGACTAACTTAGGAGTCTAAACTTGTGTTTTCTCTTGTCAAATGTGTTTGTACGTTTTTTATGTGTATGAAATAGTGAAACATGTGTTAAAATGATTTTATGAACTGTATTAATGTATTCTTTTGATTAATTCAGTGGTTTTGATGTGATGTTAATTAAAGAAACACTCTTTTTATTGCTCTAATATAGGTGTAAGAATGTTTACTTATTTTATTTTCATTGAATTAAGTAGGAAATTATATTGCATTGATGTGATAGTTGTTTTACTAGTGGTGATAGTGTACAATTTATTTCGACTTATTCCAAAGGGAAGCTATTTTGTAACTAGTTAAGATAGGAAACAGCTGACATTTCCAATTTTAAATTGTTAGTAATGGGGGAGGAGGTAGTCATAGAATGACTGACGGATCTAGTCCGGAGATAGCATTGAAGATAGACTGTTTTTAGAAATGGCTGTGGAAGAGAACACTTGGGTCCCCAGTTTGGAAGGGCTTACTACCCATATAATGATACTGGGACTGTTGATATTTGCCTGGCTGTGGTACTTTGAATGCTGGTGCAATTTTGAACTGACTGGTCAGTGGTGGTGTATGTGTCTGCAGTGTGATAGTGGTGTGGTTACAATGCTGTTTCATAATGTCTTCTTCAGGACTGCTTTTAATATCTGTAGCTATATAGCTATCATGTATTATGAATGGTGATGCAAACAACATTGTTTAGCTCCATTTTTTTAATAAAGATTTCAATTGAGTGGGATAATCCAAAACTCCTCTACAATACCAAGGTGGCTTAGATTTCTATGTTCGCTCTTGTGAGACAATTTTGGCCAGTATGAGGCTAACAATATTTTTAGGATCCCATTTCCATCCCTGAAAATCACTGGATTAAGTGTGTTACTTGGAGGTTGAGGCTCTAGGTTAGACTGACCCTCCCAACATGTTGAATTCTTGAATCTTTGACATCTCAATACACGTCTCTCTATTTCACTCTGCTAGGAATACGAATGACATCGTACGATGGAGTCACCAGCCTTACTGATAAACTTGTGTGTAATTTTTCCCTTTAATCACGATCTAGAAAGTGATACTTTGCACTGATACATCAATATTTATACAGTACAGTGTTCCACTGGTCTAGTAAACTGTACATTTTAGCACAGATTTTAATTGTACTTCTCATATCATAAACAATAAAATCCCTTCTTACTTACGGAAGCTATACAGCATCAGGCTAACTCTCTTGACCCACCCTTGTGCCCGTAAATGACATGTCATCCCTAAACTTGATGGCTAGCCACATCTTTTTTTATGCTGAAGTGGTCATGACTGACCTGCTGTGGCAGCACAGATGCAGTTTCTAGGTGTCACATCTTGAAACTGACGGTATCTAATTTGTAGAACATTCCTTTAGCGGGGGGACACCAAGTATATGCATTTTTTAAAGAAGCACCTGGATGTCTCTTTCCACCTGGGCAAGACTATAGAAAGATACTAGTCAAATAATTACAATAAAATATAAAACATTGTTTGCTTTTAAATAATGATACATGTGAGAAACCATTTTTTTTAAAGTGTGATACTTTCCACAAAAAACAAGCATTTACAATGCAATAGGTCTCGGGTTAATTAAGTTTGAGCTATTGGCATTGCTAAATAATGCAACACCAACTGCAACAAAAGTCTATAAATTGTAGGCCAAAAAAATGTGTATTTATTTTTGTAGCAATGGTGGCATGCTGCGCTTTAGATGAACATGTTCAAAAGTAAAGTGTGCCATACTGCAATTGCTACAATAGTTAATTGTGGATGCGTTAACAATTGATGTGTGCACTGATGGCTGGTGGTGTGTGTGCTTGTAGAAGTTGTGCACTGATGGCTGGTGGTGTGTGTGCCTGGTTGAAGTGTGCACTGCCAGCTAGTGGTGTTATTGCTTGGTGAAAGCGTGCACTGATGGCTGGTGGTGTGTGTTTGATGAAAGCGGGCACTGACAGCTGGTGGTGTGGGTGTGCCTCGTGAAAGCATGTACTGATGGCTGGTGGTGTTTGTGCCCGGTGAAAGCGTGCACTGATAACTGATTGTGTCTGTGCCTGGTGAAAGTGTGCACTGACAGTGTGGTTGTGTGTGTGGTTGTGTGTGTGGTTGTGTGTGTGGTTGTGTGTGTGTGGTTGTGTGTGTGGTTGTGTGTGTAGTTGTGGTTGTGTGTGTAGTTGTGGGTGTAGTTGTGGTTGTGTGTGTGTTGGGTTTTTTGTGGTTGTGTGTGTGGTTGTGTGTGTGTGTGTGTGTGTGGTTGTGCGCCCCGAGCTGGGAATCCCTTTTAAATAAAAGGAGAGACGCGTACACTGGTGCAGTGTGCGCCTCTGGGTATGCACACAGACAAATACTGTCTCGCGGGTGGTAAAACGTACTCTTGCAATAAATGCATCTCAGTGACAGAGACAGACTCGTTCTAGTGAACGACTGTAAAGTGTGATGGTTCGCCACAGTGAGTGCACACCTGCGACAATGACAGAAGAGACAGGTTCACAGCTGCCACTGTGAACGCGTCTGACAAACGGACACCAGACAGGCTCACTGTGATGAATGCACTTAGAACAGTGACATAAGAGCCACGTAAATTGTAGTAAGTTCGCCTCATAAACTGGGTGCATAGACAATTTGACTGTAGTGCGTGCACCTGGCAGAGTTGTAAGAGACACGCCTACTGTGGGAAGTACACCTGAGCGTGGCCGTAGACACACACCCTCTGAGGCGAATGAAACTTAACAGTGCAGAGAAGCACTATATTTAGCTACGCTTGAATGTGTCAGCTACACTTGTAGATAGAGTCCCTCAGAGAGAGTCTTGCTGTAGTGACTGCACATGATAGAGCGACAACACATGTCGAGCACTGCAGTGACTGCACCTGAGAGGGGCAGAGACATGTTTACTGTAGTGAGCTCGTCTGGGGAGTGACAAACTCCATGCAGTGACTTGCATGCACATGGCGACAGAGAGAGTCTTGGCGCGGTGACTGCAGGAGAGAGAGTGCAAGTAAACAGTTGCACTAGGGACTCTCCTTGCCAATTAAAAAATTAAACTTGTTCTGAAAAAAGGCTTTCACAGTGACACATTTACCGCGCACAGCACACTCCAATCACAGCATGACAACCACGGGACAAGTGTCACAAGTGACAGAGACAGGCTCACAGCAGTGACGACTTAACTTGGCAGGTTAGCAGCAGGGACAGATTGAAGTAGTGACTGCATCCGAGAGATGATCGAAGTGACAGCCGCGCTCTAGTGATTGCTACTGATAGTGACAGGTTTAAACACCGCTCTAGTGCGGGACTCCCGGAGTGACAGTCTTACTGGACATACAAACTTCAGTGATTGCAGGCAGACAGGGAACAGTTAATGCACGTGAGAAAGAGTGACAGCAAAGAGTCGTACTACATTGATTACACTCGCGAGCTTACAGGTGCACCTCTGTTAGCAGTGGGGGTTTCAGAACAACTTACACATACTACTGCCCCTCAGTGACGACTTGACGACTTAGAACAGTGAGTTAACCTGAAAGTGACGGACAGACACTTACCGCGTTGGACGCTCGGCTCAGGGTTCCGAGACCATTGGCTTCTTTCTGGCTCGGCTGTCCCTGTTAATTTGTTGGCTCATCCGCTTCTATAACAAACACACAACAAGCACCTACCTCTCAGTGCCCTCACTGCGTTGTGAAACTTCTCGATGCCGGCCAGGAAGAGAGCAGTCATCGGCGCGCGGTGGAGACGCTGGCGCCGTATGCGTGCGCGCGACTGAATCCGCGCATGGCCAGCTCTTGTCGCACCTCTCCCATTGAAAATGCTGGGCGCGTGCCCAGCTCATGTCTCCTTTGCCGGCTTTGCCGGCTGAAACGATTACAATAGTTCTCTGCCAAGAACGCGCTTCGCACCTCTCTAGGCCGAGACCTAAAAAGGAAGGCACTTTTACATTATATATATCAGGGTTATAAAAAAATAGCAAACTGATTGAGGCCTGGTCGGTAGAAAAAGTAGAAACCAAAATGTAAAGTACTAGGAATAAATCAACAAAAGTTAGAAATCTTGAAATATAAAGAACAAAAAGTTGTTTGTGTATATTTGCACAGCAGCATTTTAAAACTTTGAGTAATAACTATTACTATAATTACTATGATTTGTCATTCATTAACTGAAATTGTGTACAAGTCCTCCTAATAAAAGAAGAAAAATGGTGTGTTTTTGAGGATAAGAAAGAGGTAAGAGGATTCGACGTGTTCAAGCAATCACGGTTCAGATAATTGAATTAATGCTTATATTATTTAGCAGCTGTGAAAATGTGTACTTAATAAGTACCTGAACAATTGTTGCTCCTTTCCCGATAACATGTACATAAAAGGATGTTAACACATGCAGTGTCCAAAACCAGCACAAGCAGAAACACTTATGCCATGTATAAGTAGGGAACTATGTTCACCCTTTGTATGCAGTAATCCTGTGTGTTTTTCTGAATATCAGAAACGTTCATCAAAATACACACTTGCGAACGCTGCTGAGGCATCAGACAGTTCCTTGAAAAAGCTGCGTGTGCCTGTGGTTTGAAAAAGAAAGCAGACCTGTTTTCTTGAAATTAATAGGATTTGCCGCACCTCACCAGGTGCTTTGTACAATTATCAGCAGCATCTACATGAGTTTGAAGGAACGCTAAGCAAATGGATATTGTTGACTATGACAGATGAAGTTGCACCTCCCTGTTCAGCTGCAGACATTCATGTTTAAGCAGAGCCTAGAATTCACTGGCATGTGGGATGTCAGCGGGTGATGTTAGCAATTATGTGAGTAATAGGGCTTGTAATGAAAGACGTCTCCAGGGGGCAGTGGTCGGTGTGCAAATCAACTCTTTGCAACAAAAAGAAGTTACCCAAGATTTGTAATTGTTACATTTGCTTCTCAGGATACTTGCCTAGGCATAATGAAGGAACTGTGCACATACAATCTGCACAAGGGGCATTGTGCTATAGGTATGGTGCAGATGACAGAAGCACACTATCCCCCAGATGCATCAAAGTTATGTTTTGCGAGTCCTTAATAGTGAATTTTAAGGAATCGCTATTAAAGACTCGCAAAACGGGTGCATGTAGGAATCGCAATATTATTTGCGATTTCTACTGATTCCTTATTTCCGGTTCGCTAATTGCTAATCGCAAATAAGGAATGGCTTTCCTCATTCCTTATTTGCGATTAGCAATTAGAGAATCGCAAATGTGCCGCAATTTCAAGGGTGCCAGGGTGTCCAAAGGACACCCTGTTCCACCCCTGAAATGGTAATGTTCACTGGTGTGTGTAACATACAACTTAGAAAAATGCACTAAAGTGCATATTTCTACGTTTTTGCTATTTACCATGTAGTTTGACTTCGCGGTAAATAACGGCCCCAGATCGCGAATTCGCAATCTTGGAATGGTTCATGCATTGCATTTAAGGAATCGCAAATTGCGATTCCTTAAATGCAATCGCAATTTGAGAACTCGCAATTATTTGTGAATTTTTAAATTGCAAGTGCATGAACCCTTGATGCATCTCAAATGCCATTTTTGCGGGCGCAAACGGCCGAATTTTGCGATTCGCACCGTTTGCGCTCGCAAAAATGCTTAATGCATCTACCAGTATATGTTTCACTTTTGCGATTCCCCAATCCCACCCTTAAGTACTTCTATCAGTAATCCATTCGTCTTTTAGAGGAGGGAGAACAGTAGATGATTAATGCTCTTAACATAGTTCGCACATCATTTACACTTCTGTGTTTCACAAATAGCGAGTAGACAACTGTGTATGAGTCTATATACGGTAGTATTGGTAGGTTCAAGCAACAGTACAAATCTTCAATCTCTGCTGTGCATTATCTTCGGTCAATGAGAGTTGAATTGACACGCCAAATCTCTGGGTAGGTACACTCAGCCTTCGTCCGTGTGCAACAATCTCCTTTTTTACATTAAGCGCCTAACATTGCAAGTTCTAGGAACCGACTATTCATGTTCTTTGGCTGCGTGCAATGGGATGAAAGCAAAACTTGGCCTCAGGCCAGGCCTTATGGATACAGCCAACGATGCCCCCCTTTTGGTCGTCCACAGCAGGACTGAGTGCAGGTCTAAACCTATGGCCATGAGCTGTTCCCACATTGTCTCGCCTGGTTTGGGTCTACCCTGGTTTGGGTAGATGGCCTGTGTGTGGTCATACCTCACTGCACACAGCCTACGGGGTCAGAATAACACCAAACTTCAGAGACGGAAGCCTGTGCGTTATAGTTTGATTATCTAAGAGGTCATCATGAATAGTGCACTGGTCTTACAGTTCAGGGTACCCTGTTTGGCCCTAGACCAAATGAGGAGCAGAGTTTTCTAACTTACGTAAACCAGGCAAAGCAGAGTTGTCTACTCTTAAACTGAATCTGTGTCCTAAGGTTGCGTCTAGGCGACTGATGCAAATCTTTTGCTAAAGCCCAAGGAATCAGGACCCTGGCCTGCCATAAAAGCCTTCTAGCCTGTGTGAAAATTCCATCTTGTGGCTGCAGAGTGCAGACGTCCTACAGCAGAGGAAGCCATCACTTGATGGAAACATACACAGTGGCTATGTAAAGTGACAACTCTGTTGCTGATGTTGAGAAATTGTAAGGACTCATTCCAACGAGAACCTGGGAACAATGGACAAGGATCTGAGGAACCAGTTTTAAGGATCTGGTCATTTTACTTCATGGTGGCAGTACGACAGGTACGTTTTCTTCATTTCTTCAGTACTGGGCTACGGTCGCAAACTTTTTTTTTTAAATACTCGATCTTGATGGCTTCATATTCGGTTTTTTCAGCTCTGAGATTTTTGGCACAATGAGACTAGCCGACAAGTGTAGCAAGCCCTTGGGGGCCCTACGGTATAGACTCCACCTTTATTTAGATGAAAAATGTCAACCTCGAACCTTGCCACTTCAGCCAAGCTACCAAGAACAAGCTAAGCATTCATCACAGAAGTGAGCTGATCTTGTACCGGTTGTATTGTTTGGGTTGTATGGGAGCGTAGCCACGCCTCACATCTAGACGTGGACCTCTTTCTCTTATGCCTTAACAATCCAATTTGGTGAATCTATGTAAGATTGATACAGCAGGATGTTCTTACCTAATTTGCTTGTTATTGTAGGGTTTATATTTGAGCAACGGAGTGTATGTGTTGTGAGGTCTTGGGGTTAGTGCACTAAGCCCTTATCCAACACCCACACTTCTATCGACCCAGATCCTTCCTCATAATCCCACTTGTTGTGTGGCTTTACATCTTGCAGTATCTGCCACTGTAAATTTGAACTTGGTAACTGCTCCAAAGAGCATTATGGACCCAAGCTCTGCTGAGTGTAATTGACTAAGTAGATTCATTTTTGTTTGACATTTTATTGCTAACTGTCTATATTAGTCTTGTAGCTTTCCATCTACATTTTCCCTCTCTCATACAATGAACACCGATTTCTATAGTAAAATGATAAAGCTGAAAAGATATTCTTCTTAACAAGTCAACCAGTGAGTTGGATACTAGCAGAGATTCCAGAACAATGCGTGATAGGAATGGTAGTTGTGTACTAACTGGACCTTTCTAATTAACTAAGGGATACCATGGATCCTAATGCAAGAGGGAAAAATGCCCCAAAGACCCACAGTCTGGACCCAACTATGGTTGTTTTTTACTTCTAGACGACCTCCTTGACTCCCTGGGCCCTAGTGCAGCTGCACCTCCTGCACTATTGCTAGCTGCACTCCTACTTACTGTTGCAGCCTTATTTGGAAGAAAAGTGCCTATTGAAAGGACGCTAAGGGCCTGATGTACGTACATGGATGTCTCAAATAGTTGGTGCTAACTTTTGGTGACCCGCCTGCCACTTTGCAATACTCCTGTGTACCAATGTTGTTTGCGAGACGAAAGGTCTCGGTTTGTAAATAAATAAATCGTAAATCATACGTTCTTATATAGCGCCTTTTACTGTAAGGCTGTGGTTCCCAAACTGTGCGCCGCGGCGCCCTGGTGCGCTGTTATCAGGAGCCAGGGGCGCCGCGCACAATCTGGGAAAGGAAGTGTGAAAGTCACACTAAAGAATGTGTCACTTTCGCCTCCGATGAATAGGTTGCTCTGCCCCTAGTCTCTGCCTTTCTGAAGCAGCGCATCACGGCAGCCAGCGGGGGTGGGGGGGGGGGGGGGCCTCAATCAACTCTTTCAGCTGCTGATGAGCTGTGAAAGAGATGCTGGTCAGTGGCAGAAAGGAAGGTGTTGCAGCACAGGAGGGGGGTCATGCTCCTTGTGGAGTCATGAGCACCTTCGGTTATTTAGATGCAAATAGCATTGAAAGAGTAAATGAAACTCATTTTTTAATTTTTTTCCCTTCAATTTTTTTATAGAGCAAACCCAACCCAAACATATTGGAGTGCTTTACATGAGCACCAATAACATTTCATAAGGACATGTTCCTTTTTTAGATACAGAGAGATTAAGTGATTTGCCCAGGATCACAGGATGTTGAGCCAAAACCAGAATCAAACCTAATTCGTCAGTTCCAAAGTGGCTAGCTCTGACCTCAAGCTCCATCTTCTCCCCTCCTCTACCCATGCTCAGGACCTGTCCAGGGAGTACACTCTTAATATCTATGTCATACATCTGGGGTTCCCAAAGTGTGTGACGCGGTACCCTGGTGCGCCATGAAAGGAAACCAGGGGCGCCGCACCGCTGTGCAGGATGTGGGTCTGAAAAAAATATATAATTATCCTCAAAATGTTGTGAAACTGCGAGCTGCCAATTTTGGAGCTGGGGAACCGGGTTCGACCCTCGACGTCAGCTCAGAATCCGGTGTCATTCTGGGCAAATCACTTAATCTCCCAGCGCCTACAAAAACAGAATACATGAATGTATCCTTGTGTAATGTGACTGGTGCTCTTCGGGTCGGGTGCAGGGTCAGGGGCCTGCTGGAGAGCGTTGGGTGGGTGGGTGCGGGGTCAGGGACCTGGTGGAGAATGTTGGGTGGGTGCAGGGTTAGGAGCCTGGTGGAGAGGTTAGGTTGGGTGCAGGGTCAGGGGTCTGGTGGAGAGTGTTGGGTGGGTGCGGGGTCAGGGGCCTGGTGGAGAGCGTTGGGAGGGTGGGTGCAGGGTGGGGGGGCCTGGTGGAGAGCGTTGGGTGGTTGCAGGTTCAGGGGCCTGGTGGACAGCATTGGGTGCGTGCAGGGTGAGAGGCCTGTTGGAGGGCATTGGGTGGGCGCCTTATGCCCTGATGCAGCCGCACTCTGCCAGCTTCTGTCTTTGCCTCACTCCTCGTTGAGCGGTCATAACTCGTGACTGCTGCATGTTGGAGAGTGTGAGGGGAGAAGGGTGCAAGGCAGAGGGGAGAAAGGGTGCAAGGCAGAGGGGAGAAAGGGTGCGAGACAGAGGGGAGAAGGGTGCAAGGCAGAGGGGAGAAGGGTGCAAGGCAGAGGGGAGAAGGGTTCAAGGCAGAGGGGAGAAGGGTTCAAGGCAGAGGGGAGAAGGGTTCAAGGCAGAGGGGAGAAGGGTTCAAGGCAGAGAGGAGAAGGGTGCAAGGCAGAGGGGAGAAGGGTAGAACGAGGAGGGGGAGAAGGGTGCAAGACAGGGGAGAAGGGTGCAAGACCGGAGAGAAGGGTGCAAGGCAGAGAAGGGTGCAAGGAAGAGAAGGGTGCAAGGCAGAGGGGAGAAGGGTGCAAGGCAGAGGGCAGAAGGGTGCAAGGCAGAGGGCAGAAGGGTGCAAGGCAGAGGGCAGAAGGGTGCAAGGCAGAGGGCAGAAGGGTGCAAGGCAGAGGGCAGAAGGGTGCAAGGCAGAGGGGAAAAGGGTGCAAGGCAGAGGGGAGAAGGGTGCAAGGCAGAGGGGAGAAGGGTGCAAGGCAGAGGGCAGAAGGGTGCAAGGCAGAGGGCAGAAGGGTGCAAGGCAGAGGGCAGAAGGGTGCAAGGCAGAGGGCAGAAGGGTGCAAGGCAGAGGGGAGAAGGGTGCAAGGCAGAGGGGAGAAGGGTGCAAGACAGGGGAGAAGGGTGCAAGACGGGAGAAGGGTGCAAGGCAGAGAAGGGTGCAAGGCAGAGAAGGGTGCAAGGCAGGGAAGGGTGCAAGTCAGGGAAGGGTGCAAGGCAGAGGGCAGAAGGGTGCAAGGCAGAGGGCAGAAGGGTGCAAGGCAGAAGGGTGCAAGGCAAAGGGGAAAAGGGTTCAAGGCAGAGAGGAGAAAGGTGCAAGGCAGAGGGGAGAAGGGTACAAGGCAGAGGGGAGAAGGGTGCAAGGCAGATGGGAGAAGGGTTCAAGGCAGAGGGGAGAAGGTTGCAAGGCAGAGGGCAGAAGGATGCAAGGCAGAGGGGAGAAGGGTGCAAGACAGGGGAGAAGGGTGCAAGACAGGGGAGAAGGGTGCAAGACAGGGGAGAAGGGTGCAAGACAGGGGAGAAGGGTGCAAGGCAGAGGGGAAAAGGGTGCAAGGCAGAGAGGAGAACGGTGCAAGGTAGAAAAGGGTGCAAGGCTGAAAAGGGTGCAAGGCTGAGGTGAAGTAGGGTACAAGGGGAAGGGGGAGAAGGGTGCAAGGTGGAGGGGGAGAAGGGTGCACGGCAGAGGGGAGAAGGTGCACGGCACAGGGGAGAAGGGTGCAAGGGGGATGGTGATGAAGTTAAAAATGTGCCTCCCCCCGAAAACATTTCTGCGGATACCCATGTTCAGAGCCCACCTCACGTAAACTTCTTGTAACGCCACAGAGCTCCTTGAGCCTTTCTCTAGTCTGGTTACTTTTAGTGCGAGTGCTTTATACTACTCTATGTATGCATTGAGATGTACTTTATAAGATCTTTGTGATTGCAAATAAAGTTTTATGACAGTGATGGCTACTCTCTGAATCCTTCATCACGTTTAGGCTTGATTCTTCATGTAGACCAGTGGTTCCCAAAGGGTGCGCCGCGGCACCCCGGTGTGCGGGTAAAAAAATTGTGGGGAGCCACGGCCAACTGCCAATTAGGTCAAGGGAGCCACGGGTCAAAAAAGTTTGGGAACCACTGCTGTAAGGTCTCAAGGTGCTTGCTTTGGGAACCCGTCCTGGCTTTTCCCTGCGAGATAACCTCTACTGGGCATCTCCAAGGTGAAAGCCAGGCATCCCATTGCGGTGGGGCCGTAGTGGAGATTAAGCAAGCTATTGCCCAGAGTTGCAGAGTGTGAACCCATGATTCGAGTAGGCACCGAGGCCAGAATTATCGAGTCCGTGGACATTTGAGCTCAGGACCCTGCCGCGTCGGGGATTGAACCCTGGTCCCGTGTCTGACCTCTGCGTCCGGGTCTTCCTCCTCTAACCAGTGAGCCAAACCACTCCACCTTTGTAACTCCTAGTGATTGACTATGAATACAGGGATGGAAGCCCACCAGGGATACCAGACCTCCGTCCATGCAATCGCATTTCAAACATGACTTTTCTAAATGCAGTCGAAGTCCCTTTAATGAACAAGTTCTGCTTTAAAATAAAATTGTGTCCCATTTTTGAGGTCATCGGTGGGAGCATGCATTGATCCCAAGAATAACTCTTTAATTCCTCCGAGGCCCCCCCCCAATACCTTCCCGAAAGGGGAAGCTGTCCTATGGAGTTGCTTCCCCTTTGTGAATCCGATCCCACCCCAGCTCGGTGTCTGTATCTTATCAGTGGTTTGCAATCCTAACTGCAGTGCCCTACGATTGGTCCATGTCATTGACAGTTGTCACTAGAAGGGGGCGGACCCTTCACTGCCCCTCCTTAAGTGCGATCCCAAACGATCCGCAGAACACTTTTCGCCAATTGGAATGGCTTTTGCGACTCACAAAAGGAGCTTTGTACATCACAAAAACTAATTTTGTGGTTTCAAACCCTGTGATTTTGCAAATTGCAGGCTTTGCGACGGCACAAGAACTTGTTCATGTAACTTCCACAGATGCATGTACCGTGCGCACGCATGCCAACAAAAAAAAGAGAAACGCAAGCAGACTTATTTCAGATTTTGTTTTGATCACGTAGTCTTTCTCGTGGAAGTCTTTGTTGTGCACAAAAGAGCTCTGATCGTATCTCGCAACGCACCTCCAGTGGCTTCATTAGAGCAGCATTCCTGGAACAGGAGGGGCGGGGTGTTATTTAACAAGTGGGTTGCTGCAAGGGACGCTTGACTTGCCCTGGAAGAAAGCAGCTTTTGGAAGGCCTCGACACAGACGCTCTTTGTGTGGAAGGGGTGGGGATGGAATATATTATGTTTCCTTTCCCTTAAGTTGGAAAACTCACTTCATTACAGCACGGCCCTTGTAACTGTGGTGCATCCTGAACCTCGCACGTGAAAGGCAAAAACTGTATGTGCTGAAGACACGCGTGACATTTGCAAGCGAAGCTCGTTGTTGGCTGAAGGCCTAACTCACAGAGCGTCTGCTTTGCGACCTGTAGTTGTGACTGTGAAAAGCTGGATTGGAGGTCTGAAGTCCCTGATCCTTGTCACAGAAATTAGTATTTGTATTGCATTTGTTAAGTTGAGCTTTTTTCCTCCCAAATGTTTTTATTTTTTTATTTTGGAATTTTCAGTTAGTGAGGTTGAAAATAAGAAAATGTTGGGAGAAACCATCTTATTAATGGTGATTTGTGAGACAAAACTGTAATATAAAAATATTTAACTGGAAATTATCTCACAAAAAAACTTGCCTTATGGACAATCGAACATGTCCAAACTTGGCACGTTTTTCAAGGCCATATATATTGGGTTAGGGATGGCTTCTTGTATCATTACAGTCAGTAGATAGTCGTCACTTTATCAGTATTACAAAAAAATACCAATGGTGTATCACACCCAATTTGTCCACCCAAGTTAAGTGGTAAATGAAATGTTGTGGTAGTTATGCATATGCTTAATGAAAGGAACTTATTTTCATAGAAAAATAGTTCCATGTGAAGGATAAAAATAAGGAGTGGATTTACACTTGAATTCTAACAAAAATAATCTGTTTAATAGTAAGCAACTATACAGAAATGTTATGATTTCCATATATTTCCATGCACAAAGAAAATTAATTTTGTGAATACCCAAAAATTAGATTTTATTAAG
Source organism: Lissotriton vulgaris (assembly GCF_964263255.1). NCBI lineage: Eukaryota > Metazoa > Chordata > Amphibia > Caudata > Salamandridae > Lissotriton > Lissotriton vulgaris. The sequence goes on along the minus strand of NC_141690.1, from coordinate 16,675,292 downwards.
GGCACAGACATAAGCCTAGTTCGCCTGAAGTTACGAATGTTTTTTGAGGATCTTGACAGAAGGTCTATTTTGAGTCGAGTGATCGAGTTGAAGTCAAGCAGTGAGTGACACTGCATGTTGTACTGTCTCCTAGATGAAGATCAGTTTTATAGCTGATGTATAAGGGCCCATTTCACAAATGGGGTCCTAAAGTGAAAAATCTTAAATTAGAACATCATTTGGCATTATGGAATTTTCCTGGCATAAATCGCGTTTGGGTATTGCGAAAATCTGCGATTATAGAGGCTTTTGAGCGCTTCTGGGTGTGTCCAGCTGTAAAAGATGGAGTTTTGCCAAAAATGTGCAGGTAGTTTCTTAACGGGAAACACAGTCAAATAAATATACTCCTGTTATTAGCAAGTGTGAGTGTATTTCTAGAGTAGGAATGGTTAGGGGGGAAAAAAACATATTTTAATGCCATTATAGGCCAAACTGTGCCTTAGGTTGGTAAAAGTTTTTCTCCATTGAAAATGAAAAAAAACTACAACATTTTAATGCATTTTTGTTAAAGATCTGAACGTACAATTCTTGAATATGTTTGAACTCCGAAGAAGCTATGACTGAATTCCTTAAGAATTAAAAAGCAATGTAAAATAAGTTCCAAAAGCAAAATAAATTCAACAGGAGACAATTTCGACTCATTTTTTTTTTTATTTAAGTTTTGATTCAAACCTCTAAGAGAACATCTAATAGCGCTCTCTATGCATTGTGTTCTGTCGCAGGTGGTGTCTGTGTTCCAATATGTGCCCCGTAGGCTTAGATACTGCAGTTCAAAATATTGTCCTATTAGCTCAATATTTTGTGTAGATGTTTGCATCGATGAGGATTAATGGGGCACTATTTTAGTATAATAGCAATGTAATTAGTGCGCTTTACAAATGATTGATTGGTTGAATGTACACAGTATGAAACTGCTCGGAGCGTTCTCACGCTCAGCCAGTAGGCGTCGCTGCGGCTGCATACCTTACACATACGGCACCGAGAGAGATGGACTGGAATGCTTGCTGCATTCACCTCTTAGATCCTGGTAGCAGAAATGTTTTCTAACAGCATTATCAGAAACACTGCAACACGTGTTTATGAGCTATTCTTTTTTTATTTTATTGCAAAAAAGACACAACCTGGCGGGCCAAGGACAAGCTGATTATATATGGTTTACTCAGTGATGGTAGCTTTGAAAGTGGACTTACAAAGATAAGGCGGCTTCAAAGGAGTTGTGTTTGTTTGACCTGTCTAGATAGTAGAGTTGAAAAAGGCATGTTTGAATTGCTCACCTCCGTTGTTTTCGCAGGACGCACCTTCCCGACACATCCCTACTTCTCAGCCCAGCTGGGGGCGGGGCAGCTGTCCCTCTACAACATTCTGAAGGCCTACTCCCTGCTGGACCCCGAGGTCGGGTACTGCCAGGGCCTCAGCTTCGTGGCCGGAGTGCTGCTGCTTCACATGAGCGAAGAGGACGCATTTAACATGCTGAAGTTTCTCATGTATGACATGGGGCTCAGGAAGCAGTATCGGCCTGACATGATTATTCTACAGGTAAATTGTTTGCTGATGTGCCTTTCAAATGTGACGCCTTACAGGATATAGAATGATTCTAGAGGTCTTAATCCTCATTTAATGTGTATATTAAACACAACTCCTTAAAGGCCTGAGGTGCAATTCATGACTATTCTGCAAGCACAGGGTTGCGGTCTGGTATAATCTTTCAACACGTGGTCATTCTACAGGGCATTATCCTCTAAATTGCCCTTCACATGTAGGGCTATCGGCAAAGTTCCCATTCGCTAAACGGATATGCAGTTTGAAAACTTCCAGGTTTGCGAATAGGAATGCAATTTGCAATACGACTGTTGTACTGTTGGGTTACATCTACATTTTCCATTTGCAGGTGGTCGTAAAAAAACGTGCCCAATTAGCTTTAAGGAAGCGGGCCTCCATTTGCGACCCCTGTGATTGGCTGTCAGTCTACAGGACGGAAGCCTGCAAGGAACAGTAGGCCTCCATCCCTCCATTTCAATTTGAAAATGGAAAATCTTTTCCCCCCATTAGGGGAAGACAGCGGCTAGGGGAGCAGGCAGTGATCCACAATTGTAGTTACAAACCATTGATGCATTCTATTCCGAACCACCACTTTCATGACCCATCGGATCGAAAAAGCCACAACGCTAAGGACTACTGGCCTCTACCTTGGGGGTGCCCAGGAGTGGACGCCTCACAGGGAAAGCCAGGATGGGTTCCACAGCGGTATTCGTACAAGCGCCTTGAGACCCTTGCGGGTGAGTAGTGCGCTATACAAGTATCAATTTACATTTACAATTTACATTTACATTTTACAAATTCTAAAAGGGCTTTTCTACCTGAAGAAAACCCCTTTTGTGTTTTAAAAGCCCTCTGATTTTGCGACCACAAAAGGGCTTTGCCCATTTGACATATGCTGTTTACAGGATTGAAAGTTAATATGATTATTCTGAGCATTATTCTCATGCCCCAAGGTGGCTTCCAGGCAAAGCCTTTACACGATTTTAATGTGATAAGATCGTTCTGTAGTTCATTCTCATTTCCTGATTTGCATTTCAAATCCAATGCCTTAAACTGAAAAGTGATAAGATTATTTCACAGGTAAAGCTCATTCCTTAATGTGTTTTTCAGACATAGAGCTTCTAAAAATGAAAGGAGAGGTAGCGTTCCCGCCCATTCCCCCCCAGTCCGGGTACATGTAAATGATCGTGCCACACAGAGAGTTTGATTTTACACGTCTTTATTTTTTAAAGTGTAAGCATTAACTGATCGTACTACGTTATGAAGTTTCGTAACCACACTCACTTACGTCACTATTCTAGAGTCCGTCAGGGACCAGATGGGTCCCACAATCTCTAACACACACGCACTACACCCCCCCCCCCTTATTAAATAAAAAGAACAAATAAAACATATATGCATCATAACTCCTCAATGAGTCGTTGAGGTGCACAAATCAATCTTCCAGACCTCGACCTCGTTGTGTGAGCTTGAGGAGACATCGGAGAGACATCCGCGACAGGCACAGGTAACACAGACACAGTCTTTGGGCTCTCCTGACTTGTAGATAGAAGAGTCTCACTCTGAAAGTCTGGAGTCAATGAACCTCGAGGTAAGTGTTTGAAATAAGAAATTGTTCTTGTGATAGACTTTTCAGGATGATGAGTAGTCCCCATTGTCCTTTGCTCGTCACAACCCTCAGTGGGTCAGCATCAAAAGGAGCATCAGGCTTGCGTTTACATTTCTGCCTGACAATGACTTGGTCTCCTCTTTTAAACGCAGTACTCTGAGCCCGGCGGCGTCTATCGGCATAGGTCTTCAATTTGTGTTTGTGAGACAAATCAGTAGTGCAAGGTTTATCAATGTCAATAGATCTTTCAATGGTCCATTGTGGCAATTTGGTTCCCATGGCTCTCCCAAACATTAAGGTGGCAGGGCTTTCACCTGTGGTAGAAAGGGGAGTTGGCCTGCATGCACAAGAGTAGAGTGAAGAACTGACTTGAGTTTGAGCCTTATGAACAGTCTTCTAGAGGGTGCTCATTAAAACACTCAACGACACGATTCACCTAGGGCCTGTGAAGTGTCCTTTTCCGATGATTAACCTTTAGGTGTGTGAGAAAGTCCTTAAATTCTCAAATATTGAAAGGCAAGCCATTGTGAGACTTCAAAATCAAAGGAACACCCCATGTTGTCCATTTTAAGGGGTCCAAAGAAAGCAGTTGCAATCTTCTCCCATGCATGCATTGGAAGATCAGACATGTTTAACAGATGTGGGGTTGTTTTGAGTGACAAGCAGTTGCACAAATGACATTCCCTTAATTCCTTTACAACTCTCATCAGAATGAGGGAACAACAATTGGTCTCATAGCGCTTATTTAATAGCAGCAACTCCACGGTGTTCTTCATGTGCCAGTTCGATTACTTGTTATCTCAGGTATAACAATTATCTATCATTGTAATAGATTGCCTTGCCTTTTTCCTGCACATATTTGAATTTCTGATGTTCAAGGTCATCATGAAGAGGTTGAGTATGTTTTCTCCAAGACTGATGTGTAATATTGTCTTTGAGTATTAGCAAATCTGTCAGTGCTCAAGGCAGTAATGATTTGTTCAACTGATCTGGCAGCAGGGGATCAGGATTTTACGATAAAGTTAACGTAAGCATCAGCCACTTTAGAAGTGGTGCCTTGAGATGGTATTGGTACACGTGAGAAGTAGCCAGAAGGGTTTTGATCTTTTCCTGGATGATGCACAACCGTATAATCATACTTCTGCAGTCACAAACAACCACCGTGAGAGAGCATCTTGGAAAATGGTGAATAATGATTAGTGACAACTGTGAAGTGCTTTTCATGCAGGAACACATGAAAATGCTTGCAAGCCCACACCACAGTGAGGCATATTTTTTCTTCAGGTTGTGAATAAGCATGATCTGTCTGTGACAAACTCCTGCTAGGATAAGCCACAATGTGTCTTGGTGCCTTAGGATGTCCATTGTGCTGGGTCAGTACAGTAAATAACCACACTGGGCTGGCACCAACAACAATCTCCGTTTGTAGTTTTGGATCAAAGTATGCCATTTCAGTGGCATTCTCAATTGCATGTTAGACTTTCTTGAAGCTTTGTTCACTTGACCATCTAAATAGAACATATTGTTTTGTTGACTCCCTCAATGGGGCACTTACAGTGGCAAAGTCACATATGTACCGTAAACAGTAACTGACCATACCAAAGAAGGATAGCAGCTTAATTACATATTGTGGGGAAGAAGTGGATGGCAAAGCTTATACTTTATTTGGATCTGGAGTCATACCCCCATCAGAAAAGATATGACCAAAAAACTAGAGATTTGTTTTATGAAACTCACACTTGCTGCATTTAAAGTGAGACCTGCATCAGAAACTATACAACACACTTGTGTCAGGGCTTAATCATGTTCCGTTCGCGTGGCCCCAAAAAACAGTATGTCATCACTGAAAGCATTTGTGACTGGCTATATTATTCAATGAGTGGCATCCTCAAAGAGTTCTACAGCTGATGACTCTAAAAAATGTAGTCTATTATATTTAAATAAATCAACATGATTCAATAAGATAGTAATGTACCTGAAATTTTCCTCCAGGTTTGAGAAAGTGATGAACTCATTGTCTGGAGCAGTGGCGTAACATTAGCCCCTCAGTGTGGTGTGGCCCAGCTCCAGGGGTCCCCCTCAAGCACTGTGCATGGGAGGCAGGCCCTTGGCCTGAGTGCTCCTGACTGGGATAGGAGCGTGGGAGGCCCCTCGATGTACATTGCAGGGGGATCCCTCAAGTTTCATTACACCACTGGTCTAATTGTCTCCTAACACCAGTGTGTTACTCAAGAAAATATAATCAGTCCTCGAGTACATTCTGTGGACATGGGAAAAGAATGTGCATTCCGGAATTTGCTCCCTCCAAATTTAAAAACAAGCCAAATCACCCAAACAGTTTTTAATCGGTTAGAAGCATCCGCAGGTAGATTTATCCCACCTTTGGTGCCCATCCTGGGTCAAGTGGAAGTCCCCATAGGAATCCGCTCACAGAAAGAAATCTGGATAGTATCTGAAGAACTGAAAGAAAAGATTGCCCAGCTTGGGGGGTATAAACAAAACACAATAGTGACTGTCTTCCTCTGCAGTTTACACTCCAACATTAAGTATTTGCCTGCCCAATCCCATTTTACAAAAGAGAACACGACAACCCCATTGTTTTACCTGTGTGGAGAATAGAACTGTCTGTTGTTAGAGTCTGTCTTGCATTCTTGTGAAATCAGTGTGCTACTGATTGGTTTCTCATGTAAAGATGACATTGGTGCATACATTTTTGTGGATTATCTAGTTGCTTAGGTCTTGGCTCCAGATAGACTTCAAACCCCGAGAAACCATCTAGGCAGTCTCTGAAACCATAGTTGGGCCTACCTTTCTCCTTGTTTCTTTCCTGTCATCCCTAATGTTTTCTCTGTTGTTGCTTGATCATCTTATTCTTCTACCCTTTGTGTTATGCTGCATTCACTCTTTCCCCATGAAGGATTCATCTTTGAGCAAGCTCTGTGTTTAGTCTGGCGTACTGTATTCTTTCTTATTCCTGTCTTAGCCTTCAGAGCTCCCTTTTGTTTTTCACTGTACGAGATTGTGACTCTACTTCCAGTCCTATTGTGTCTTCTTGCAAGACTTTACCTACTTCCTTCTTGTCTCACAACCTATTGATCTCTTTGCAAGGTTTACTTGGCAGTCCCTAGTTGTGTTTGGTCCTCCATGGTGCATATTTACTGGATTCTCCATGATGCATGATTACTTTTTTACCCCTATCTTCTACATCTGTACTGCTGAAGACCTACCAGAGTTATGAGTCATCTAAGAACAGCATGAAGAGTAGGCTTGCAAAAACAGCATGCATTTATGAGCCCTCCTCCCACTGTTCGGACTGGACTGTTCCCTTGAGGAGCAGGGACAACATTGATTTGCATATGGCTGGGTCTTCTAAACTGGTTTGGTGTGGTGATCAAAAAAACGATGGATTATGCCCAGCTCTCTGCCTGGGGATGAGTGATTGACTGTGTTCAGCATTCCGTCCAGCAGTTCTTCTTTTTGGATTTCTCAGCCCAAGTGGGACTTGTATGCCCAGGCGTGGGTCCCGTGTTCCCCATGCATCTGGATTTAAGCTATCCTGGCTAATATGGGGTGATGCCCACAAACCAGTCCTAGGATGCTTGTATCCAGTCCAGGGAAGGCCAGGCCTGGCAGTGCAGGCAGGGTCAAGATTGATTTTCATATGGCTGCATCAAAACTGGAATGGCATTGGGAGTAAAAAACAATGGTTTTAACCCAGGTCTGTGACTGGGGGTGAATGTTGGATTTGTTCAGCATTCAGTATCTGTTCTTTTTGCATTTGTTGCCCTAAATCGGAAGGATATGCCCAGATGTGGGTCCTGTGCTGGCTATGCGGACGGATTCAAGCTAGCCTGGCTGATGAGAGGTGATAGCTTGAAACGAGTTTCAGGATGCTTGTTTTTGGTCCAGAGGGGATCTGGCCAGGCAGTTCAGGCTGATTTGCATATGGCTGGGTCCAGACTCAAATGGCATGGTAAGCAAAAAAACAATGGATTTAACCCAGATCTGTGACTGAGAGTGAATGTTTGATATGTTCAGCATTCCATCCATCATCTGTTCTTTTTGCATTTGTTGCCCTAAGTGGGAAGGGTATGCCCTGACGTGGGTTTTGTGTTTGCTATGCCATAGGATTCAAGCTATCAGGGCTGATGAGGGGGTGATACCCCGAAACTGGTCCCAGGATGATTGTTTCTAGTCCAGGGACGTCCTGCCCTGGCAGCTTGGGCTGGATTGTTCACATGGGGAACAGGGTCAAGACTGATTTGCATATGGCTGACTTTAAACTGGAATGGCATGGGGAGCTAAAAAACATTGCATTTAGGCCCAGATCTCTGTACTGCGGTGAATGTTTGACATTGTCCAACAATATTTCCATCAATTGTTCTTTTTGATTTGTCACCCCAAGTGGGACGGGAATACCCAGATGTGGGTTCTGTGCTCGCCATGCCACAAGGTTCGAGCTATCCTGGCTGATGAGTGGTGATACCTTGAAACCTGTGGTAGGATGCTTGTTTCCGGTCGAGGGAAGAACTGACCTGGTAGTTCAGGCAGGACTGTTCCCATGGGGAGCAGGGTCAAGACTAATTTGCATATGGCTGGGTCCAAAATGGTTTGGCGTGATGAGCAAAAAAATATGGATTCAGACCCAGATCTCTGCCTGGAGGTGAGTGATTGACATTGATCAGCATTCTGTCTATCAATTGTTCTTTTTGCATTTGTCATCCCAAGTGGAAAGGGTGTGCACAGATGTGGGTCCCATTCTCCCCATGGATTCAGGCTATCTTGGCTGATATGGGTGCATATCCTGAAACCAGTCTTAGCACGCTTGTTTCCAGTCCAGAGAGGACCTAACCTGGTAGTTTGAGCTAGGACTGATTTGCATATGACTGGGTCCACATTGGTTTGGCATGATGAGCAAAAAAACAATGGATTCAGGCCCGGATCTAGGACTGGGTGTGAGTGTTTGGCATTGTTCAGCATTCCCTCCATTAATTTTTGTTTTTGCATTTGTTATATATATGATAGTATTATTTCATTGCATTTTGCTCAATTGTTTTTGGATCAATGCTGCTAGATTTGCTGTGATAGCAGTGTGAGTTTATGTATAAGTGGAGATATCTGCAAACGTTTGCATTGATTTGAAAATATTATTCAGTTTCCAGCTGTCAAGACACTGTAAATGTGTCATTTCTGTTATGCGTTGTATGTGACTGCAAGCATTATTATAGTTTTGTAATTTTCTGAATTGTTGCTTACTTTACATGTGCTAAGATGGCCTTACACACGGCTTAACTTGCTAACCTTGTAAGCTTCATTTTTACATTTTGCTGCCAGGGCGGATTGATATATATTTACCATGCTAATTATCTATTTTGAATCTATGCTGCTGTGTTTGCTTAGCAGCAGGCCTAATCTATGTATGATTTGGGATATCTACTAGCATTTTTATTGAAAATATTATTCAGTATTCCAGTTGTCAGACACTAAAATGTGCAATTTCCTTTATGCGTTGTATTTAACTATGAGACTTATTTAGAATTTTGGGGAATTTATTTACTTTATATGGTCATAATAATGTGCTAAGATGGCCGACACAGAAGTATTAACTTGCTAACCGTGCAATCCTTCTTTTATGTTGTTTACTTTTGGTGCGTTTAAAGATGTGAGGGGAAAAAACGTATGTCACCTGTGATCAAGACGTCGGGTACGCCAAATTGCATAGGGTTCTTTTGCATTCTCCACACTTCTATGAATATTTAATGGAGTGAATAAACCTTTGGATAGATTTTTTATTACTGGAGTGCGCATTTCTCTCTTCAGATTTTGGAAGGGAGTTTTTTGGATAGATGTATATATATATATATGTATATATGTATATATATATATATATGTATATATATATATATATATATATATATATATATATATATATATATATATATATATATATATATATATATATATACAGGCAAAGGCTTGTTGCCGAAACGCGTAGGTCTGTTCCCTTGTAATGCACATGCACTTTTGCTGGTAATAATAGAAACATAAAAATAAAAACCTGAAGCAATCCCACTGCCTGCGTTTGTGCTGTCTTCCTGTATTTGCCCATTTCTACTTTGGAGGAGGTGAAGCTGTGGGACAGTGACCGGGAAATGTGATATATATATATATGCAAGGAGAATGGCGATTCATAAAGTGCTCGTGCAATTAAAAACAAACGGGGAAACCCCATGTAATACATTGTATTATACTTTGCTTGCTTGGAGAAGAAATTAATTTAACCAAATTAATTCATGCGTGCATTTAGGAAACACGGTACATAAACAAAACAATTAGAGGTGAAAAAGTGTCTTGGGATTAATCTCACATTGCGAGTACAATTTTGTCCATTTCATAACTCTCTGTACCAGATCTGAGAGATCCTATCAAAATATTTGCAGTTGGTATATTGGCACATTTCACGTTTCTACACCGTGTATCTCTAATGACTCTCATTATGTTATTATACATACTCCGCGCAAGTCCATAGTTCTATTGCCCTGTATAGGCAGATTCTCTGTTTTCGTTTCTCTTGCCCTGTATGGGCTATGGTCTCCCTTATCCTAACTTTACAGATTAAGCAGTCTAGTGGACATGGGGAATGGGGGAAATATTGGCAGATGATGATCTCATAGCTCTGTTATTGTTGTCCTATTCTGTTTGGTCATCTTAACCCCACCTCTGTGAATTATTCCAGGTGTACCCAAAGTTCTTCATCATTGTTAAGACCCACGGGTTTCATCGTCTGGAGGTCAATGATATATTTAGACTCCATTGCCATTAAAGCTCTTATTTTGCCCCCACCTCTTTCCTGTCTTTCCAATTGGTCAACAAGATAGAAGGATAGTAAATCTCTATTGCTGTTGTGGTGGGTTTCAAAATGGCGTGCCACCTGGTAGTTTTTATCTTTGTTGGTTATGGCACGCATGTGCTCCAAGATACGCTTTTTTGCTGGGTTGATCGTGCTCCCAATGTACCTCTTGGAGCACGGACAAACCAGACAGTATATCACAAATTCTGAATTACAATTCAAAAATGTGTTGATGGTTCTTGTGGGTCATTTGGTCTACCGTCATACTTGGTCTTCTTTTGACTATATTTGCACGCTTTGCAGTGCATGCAAGGGTAGAAACCCTGGATAGGTTTTGATGTGGATGGTTTAGGGGGGTCCTTGTAGTGACTCCTTGTCAGATGGTCACCTAGGGACTGACCACGCCTGTAAGTGATTGCTGGTTTTGGTGGTAGTCTGTTCTTCAAGACACTATCTGTTTTCAGGATGTGCCAGTTATTATTGAAAATCTGAACCAGTTCTTTAGATCTCATGTTATAGGTCGTGATCATTCTTGTCACTGGTTTTGACTCCACTACCTTTTTTAGGTTTTTGTTTATTAAGAGGTCTTTCCTGTTCGTGAGCTCCACTTTTTTAGAGGCCTCAGAAAGTGATATCCTAGAATAGCCTCTCTCTAGAAATCTAGAGACTGCTGCCTTTCGTGCCTGTAGGAAATCGCTGTGTTCTGAGCAATTACGTTTCAGGCGCAAAAATTCACCATACGGAATGTTCTTTATCATGGATCTAGGATGGTGACTGGCCGCATGTAGTACGGCATTTTCTGCCGTTGGCTTGCGGTAGAGTTTTGTTTGAATTGTGCCCCCTGCCGCAAATACCTCAAGGTCAAGATAGTGGACTGATCTCTCACTGATCACACTGGTGAATCTCAAATTGAGACTGTTGTCATCTAGCTTCACCACAAACCTCTCGGCCGAGGGCCTGTCGCCCCGCCAGACGACAAACAGGTCGTCAATGTATCTAGTCCAAACCATAATGTGATCCAACCATTTCTCATTGCCCCCCCCCCCCCAGGCCACGTGCTTCTCCCACCAGCCTACGAAAAGGTTCGCATAGCTGGGGGCGAAGCACGTGCCCATGGCGGTCCCCCTGATCTGACGGTACAATACACCTGAAAAAAGAAAAATGTTGTTATAAAGACAAAACTCAGTCATTCTGAGAAGCATGCGGTTATGTTGGTGGAATTGTATGCTTTTCTTCTTCAGAAACCAATCAATGGCTAGGAGTCCCTCTTGATGTCCAATGCAAGTATACAAATTGGCAACATCTAAAGTAATGAGAAGCATGTCTTCTTCCCATTGTATGCCGTCAATAATCCAAAGGAAGTCCTGAGTGTCCCTCACAAAAGAGGGAAGGTCCTTGACAAAGGGAGATAAATAATTATCGATGAATCTGGAAGTAGTTTCTAGGAGGCTGCCTATAGACGAGACAATTGGTCTCCCTGGTGGGTGCTTGATGTCTTTATGCACCTTTGGCAGATGGAAAAAAGTGGGGATGATTGGATGTTCACAATGAAGGTACTCATGTTCGTTCTTACTCAGCATACCTTCATCCAACCATCCTTTTAGTAGCCCATGGTAAACCAAGATACATTTTTCAAAGTCCTTTTTACTAATTACTTCATAGCAGTCCTTATCCTGTAGTTGTTTCAAGGCTTCCAGTTTATATTGTTCTTTGTCAAAAATCACTATGTTCCCCCCCTTGTCTGAGGGTTTAATCTCAATTGTATTGTCTTCCTTAAGTGACTTAATGGCTTGCCATTCCATGCTTGAGATATTAGAGTTGTTTCTGGTCATTTCTATTTTTTTGATGGTTATTTTGTCCAGATCTTTTAGGATTGCATCGTTGAAAACATCAATGGCGTCATGTGTAACATGTGGTAGGAACCTTGATTTTCTTTTGAGGTTGCTTGGATCTCTCTTTTGCACGATTTCTTCTCTCCTAAATACTTCATTTGAGCTGGGCAACTCTTCCGTTCCTGCCAGAGAGTGTGTAACTTGTAGGAGAGGTAGATCGTCATCAATGAGATCATTAACCATTTGTTTCGTTGGTCCCATACTTGTTGTCAATTCTGATTGAGGACGAATAGCAAAGATTTTTTCCAATTTTAGTTTGCGTACAAACTTAAAGATATCGATTCTTGTTTCTACTATATCAAATTTAGCTGTTGGGCAGAAGGTCATACCTCTTCTTAGTACCTTCTCTTCGTGGACTGAAAGTTTTCTCTGGGAGAGGTTGATGATGGTGTTCTCCTGCTTCACCATCTCCCCCTCCTGCCCCTGCTGCGAGTTACCATGGGTGTTGTACCTTGTGCGGCCCCTTCGGCCGCGCCTGAGTTTCCTCCTCTTTTTGCAGCTTTTTTCGCCGTCTGGGGCTGCGGACGTTGTCGTGTTTCTTTCATTACTTGAAATTCGTCTAAAAAAGGCTCCGCCATGGTGGGTCCCATATCTTGTCTTCCAGTGGTTCTTGTTGATTCAACCTCTGATGTCGAAACTTCAGATTCAGAGGTGACATTAGAGGTTGTCCGTTGGGCCCCCTGTGCGAGTCTTTTTCTGGTGGCATCGAATTTCTTCGCAAAGATAAGTATTCTGCCTGTCAGGTAATCTTGCTCGTCCCTCTGGAACTTGGTTTGCTTCCTTTTTTTGATTCCATTTTCATATTCTTTCAGTCTTTTCTGCATGTTAGCACGTAGATCGTCAATGTTTTTCGGAAAGTAAAAAAAAAATATATATATTGTGCACACTGCTGAGAACCTAGTCCGTGACTACACGGCGAGACCTGGACATTGTTGCTGAGTCTCAGGATTCATATGGACCTTCATTTATGCGGTGAGACGTCTAAGGGGGCCCGGGAGGGGTCTTTGTGCTACGAGGACATTTGTCATTTCAATCTGCACCTACACTCGTCATTTCTCTGATCGCCAGCACTCACCATGAGTTACAGGGGTTCAACAGCCGAAACACTTACCAGTAAGCCGAGACGGTGCATGCTGGGAGTTGGAGTCCGTCAAAGGGGGACTACAAAGAGGTGTTCACGCTATTGGTAGACTCTGCTGGGCTCCCACCAATGGGAGTAAGATGGATCATTTGAATGCCGGCAGGTGTCAGTTTCTGGTGTTTGGCATTTGAAAAAGTCACTTAAGACGAAACGCGTCATGCCTGCCACGCTGCAATAAAGATTTCCTCCTTGGCTCCCCGGTGTGTCCCCCTGGTTTCTCTTTCTGTGGAGTGAGGAATTGTCTTACGGATATTGTGCGCGCTATGCCCTGAGCGCGCTAGGGGGTCCCGTCTCATCTGTGACCGGAGCTACAAAGGCACCCGCCTCACGGCTTTTCTTGGAATCCAAGGTATTGGAAAGCTCTGGCCCCCGCACGAAGGAACATTGTGCACACTGCTGAGAACCTAGTCCGTGACTACACGGCGAGACCTGGACATTGTTGCTGAGTCTCAGGATTCATATGGACCTTCATTTATGCGGTGAGACGTCTAAGGGGGCCCGGGAGGGGTCTTTGTGCTACGAGGACACTTGTCATTTTAATCTGCACCTACACTTGTCATTTCTCTGATCGCCAGCACTCACCATGAGTTACAGGGGTTCAACAGCCGAAACACTTACCAGTAAGCCGAGACGGTGCATGCTGGGAGTTGGAGTCCGTCAAAGGGGGACTACAAAGAGGTGTTCACGCTATTGGTAGACTCTGCTGGGCTCCCACCAATGGGAGTAAGATGGATCATTTGAATGCCGGCAGGTGTCAGTTTCTGGTGTTTGGCATTTGAAAAAGTCACTTAAGACGAAACGCGTCATGCCTGCCACGCTGCAATAAAGATTTCCTCCTTGGCTCCCCGGTGTGTCCCCCTGGTTTCTCTTTCTGTGGAGTGAGGAATTGTCTTACGGATATATATATATATATATATATTACCTACTGGCGATAGCCAGTAGGTATATATAGTTAGGATTTTTTTCCTATGGGACTTTTGAAAATTCTATGTCTAATAACTTTGGCGTTTGTGGACGGAATCGGCTGAAATTTTCAGGAAAATGGCACATTTTGTTTCTGAGCAGCTCCTGAAAATTTGGGGGGGGTTCGTCAAGGGGGGGCCGAGAAAAAAGGGGGGTCCCAAAACGCGTTTTTCCCATGTTAATTTCCATAGGGCGGTTGGACTCACTTTTAGCCCGAACGGCTGAATGGATTTCCACGAAACTTGGCAAAATTGTAGGGACTGGTACCCCGATGTGCCTTTGCTAGGTCTCAATATATGTGCTTCAGTGGATTTTGAGAAATTAACGTTTAAATCAAGATATATATCTGTAACAGCGCTCCGGGCAGCTAACCGGTTCGCGAACTTTTCGCGTATCGGAACTTTGCAAAGCGAAGCTGATTGGCTCTCCGGTGTCTGTCAACATTCTAAACAGTCCGGTGCGGCCGCCATCTTGTCTCTCGGTAGGATCGAGAGACAAGAGGAGGCCAAAACAAAGGGGGAAATGAAGGAAAGGGGGCAAGGTAGACCCCTCCTGACCCCCTAGGATTGATGAGGGGGATATTATAGAGCCACGCCGGGCCCAAAAAAAAAAAAAAAAAAATCCGATTTTTTCGCCGTAGAGACGCGTCTTGGTTCGCGAACCGGGCAGCTAACCGGGCAGCTAACCGGGAAGCTAACCGGCAGTGTAACCAAAAAAAAAAAAAAATCAGATTTTTTCGCCGTAGAGACGCGTCTTGGTACGCGAACCGGGCAGCTAACCGGGCAGCTAACCGGGAAGCTAACCGGCAGTGTAACGGGAGTCTGAGGAGTAGCTGATTGGCTGTCAATATTGTAAACAGTCCGGAGCGGCCGCCATCTTGTCTCTCGGTAGGATCGAGAGACAAGAGGAGGCCAAAACAAAGGGGGAAATGAAGGAAACAGGGCAAGGTAGACCCCTTCTGACCCCCTAGGATTTATGAGAGGGATATTATAAAGCCACGTGGGGCCAAAAAAAAACAAACGCCGTAGAGACGCGTCTTGGTACGCAAACTGGGCAGCTAACCGGGCAGCTACCGGGAAGCTAATCGGCAGTGTAACGGGAGTCTGAGGAGAAGCTGATTGGCTGTTATCATTGTAAACAGTCTGGAGCGGCCGCCATCTTGTCTCTCTGTGGGATCGAGAGACAAGAGGTGGAAAAAAAAAGGTGTAAATGAATGAAAGGGGTAAGGCAGACCCCTCCTGAACCCCTAGGATTGATGAGGGGGCTATTAAAGTTCCCTGGGGGGTGAAAAAAAAAATTTGCGATTTTCGCGGTAAAGGTGCTTCCTGGTACGTTAACCGGGCAGCTAACCGGCAGCGTAACGGTAGTCCGACATATTGTGTTTTTTGAACGTTTGTGATATGTGCACGTGTGGATTTTGTCTAATTAAGGTTAAAAAAATATATATATATCTTTAAGCGTGTTCTGGCGCGCTTACGTTTTGGGTTTGGTTTGCGCTGCAGAGACGATACGTCACGGTTATGCGATGCATCATGAGGCGTCTCACGGGCTACGTGATACGTCACTTAATAAAGAATATATTTTACAGCTATAGATATTAGCTTTTAAAAAACCAATGAAATTCACAGAAAAAACCATAGGTTATAGACCATATATAGTTAGGAATTTGCATTTACAAAACCTTGAAAATTCACTGAAAAAACCATAGGTTATAGACCATATATAGTTAGGGATTAGCATTTAAAAAACCTTATTTTATTTGCACAAAACCATTGAAATTCCATATATAGTTAGTTGCACTAACTATATATCGCGGACCCGCAATCCACTGCTAATGATGTCACATATTACATCATTCATGACATGGTCAGTGACATCACTGATGACATCACTGATGACATCTCAAATGACATCACTGATGACATCACTGATGACAACACCCAGTGACTGTATGTTTCTGTAAAGTTAAAATATGTCTTACATATTGAAGAATGAGTGGATGTATAAGTGTCTGGATGAAGGATTTAGTAGGTGCATGACTGACTGTATGAGAGAATGATTAAATGTGTCTCACTGAGTGCATGGGTTAGTGATTAAAGTGTCTTAATTTGGCAATCAATATTTATGTTCTTCTGTAAACTGCTGCATGTTTAAATCAGTAGCTATATCAGTAACTATATGGGTTATTGAATGGTTGCCCAAGTATTTGTATGGGAGACTGAGTGTGTGTGTGGGTGGCTGGGAGGTGTATAACTCTGTGCATAGATGTGTGAGCGGTTGATTCCCTAGGTGTATGGGTTCAAAAGTGCATGTAGAAACAGCTGTATGGACAGTTGACTGTGTGCATGAGTATATTGGTGAGTGAATGGATATCTCAGTTCTACATGTCAAAGTAAGTACATATGTAAAACACACTCCATGTGAGAGTTGACATATATAAATAACTGAACATAAGAGTCAGTGAATGTGAGAGTGGCTGTATGAATCATTGTGAAGTTGTATCAAGGATTGTATAAGAGAGTAAATATGCGTTAGTATATGTTTGAATAAGTAAGGTGTGTATAACTGTATAGTTAAGGAAATGGAGATGTGATTGATTTTTGGCATAACTGACTAGGTGTGTGAGTAACTCCATGGATGTGTGACAGTCTGTGAGTGTCTGTTTACACTGATTGTATCTAAGGTTATATTAGAGCCTGAAGAGGTTCATCGTATTATCACATGAATGATATCATCAGTGATGTGATCAGTAATGTCAAATGAGATGTCATCAGTGATGTCATCAGTGATGTCATTTGAGATGTCATCAGTGATGTCATCAGTGATGTCACTGACCATGTCATGAATGATGTAATATGTGACATCATTAGCAGTGGATTGCGGGTCCGCGATATATAGTTAGTGCAACTAACTATATATGGAATTTCAATGGTTTTGTGCAAATAAAATAAGGTTTTTTAAATGCTAATCCCTAACTATATATGGTCTATAACCTATGGTTTTTTCAGTGAATATATATATATATATATATATATATATATATATATATATATATATATATATATATATGTATATATATATGTATATATATATGTATATATATATGTATATATATATGTATATATATATGTATATATATATGTATATATATATGTGTATATATATGTATATATATATGTATATATATATGTATATATATATGTATATATATATGTATATATATATGTATATATATATGTGTATATATATGTATATATATATGTATATATATATGTATATATATATGTGTATATATATATATATATATATATATATATATGTATATATATATATATAATTATTGGCAATTTCATACCCTCCTGTGGGCCACCAACTACAGAGTACCAAGTTAGTGCTGTGAATTGGACTCACTTGAGAGGACTAACCCTTGGCGTAGTTCGCGAAGTATGGCTACTTGGAGCTACGCAAACTGCATAGTGCGCTGTTCGCGATGATTGCACAGTGCTGGATGCTTGTCCGCACTGTGCAATCATTGAAAACGGCATCTTGCACAGTGCGAGCTGTCGTCTGCAGCTCGAGTAGATTTTTACTCGAGTGGCAGCTTTCTCAGCGCGGACTGGTTTATTTTCAACGCTCACGATCGCCAACTTGATGTTGCTGATCGCGAACGAGGAAAAAGTCTCGCCGGGGTGTCATTTTTCTCACTCGCGGTCGCCAACTTGACATAGAGGACTGCGAGCAAACAAAAAATGACCGCTACGCGCGTTCGCACTGTGATACGTGCAATTTGCATAGAGCGAAGTAGCGCAAACTTCGCAAACTAGGCGAGCGTAGCATAGTTGTCCACCTAGGGTTAGAGAGGACCCTCTAGAGGAGAATACAGATCATGGTGAAGGAGCCGGGGAGTGCCTGGGCAAAGTTTTTCTTCCAAAGCCTGTGAACAAGGCCCAGGAGGCCCGAAACACATCAGACAATTGATCATCATCTAAGCACAGATTCCAGGTCTTGCTTTGCAATTAAGAACTCTGGTGAGTTCTCTGTTGAGTACGTCTTCATTTTGGGAATGACTTGGAAGCAAAATATATATCCGCTTTTTCCGGAAAGATGGTAATTGGAGCACAGCAAAACTTTTGTTGATTCCATCTTTAGATTCTAGGTGTGCAGCACTTTTAACTTATTTTTCAAACAAAATAAAGTGAGTACCTTTAAACCCCAAAATGGGGGGGGGGGGGGGTGCTCAAATTTGGCCTGGATAACCTTTGTGGAAAATAATTTCTTAAGGTTTGAGTGCAAAGTACCCCAAACATTTACAAAATGGGTTCTCAACAGGTGCGGGAAAAGCCTCAGAAGCTAAGGGGTTAAAATAAATACAAGCAGTGGTATATCAAATATAATTCTTATTGCTGTAAGAAATCCTTCTGTCAAGCCCACTTTACCCATATCAAATGCCTTCTGTCATCTACAAAAATGATTGTTTCTCACAAATTACAAGATCTAAATGAACCATAGCAGTATATTCAGTAGTTTCTCACTAAGGATAACATGGAGTTGTTCTTTAGAAATCACTGTTGCAAGCATTAGTTTCAGGCAGTAACCAGGAGTCTTAGAGTAGATATTTCCTTGATGTTCATGAGTAAAATTGATCTTTATTACGCACTTTCGGCAGGCTTGATCTTTTTAAGAAAGCCATGTATACCTTGTCACGACCAGCACTGCAGAGTGGCCCATTTCTTGATAATTCTGTGCATAACCTTCCTGTAGGTAATGGTAATGGGCTGAGAAGCAGAAGAAATTTAATATAAATTACCACTGGCGAACCACTGCTTTATTGTAAGATAAGGATCTAAATGCAGAAGACACTTATTTATGGGAGACCGCAGTTGACAATATCTGGCTTGGTTTCCTGCTTAATTTAGCAAGTGAATATGATGGCACCTTTTCTAAACCAAACCTCCAAACTTTCACGGACATACTTAATAAGTAGATGCAGGTTTTTTAGTATCTACAGACTAATTGACTACAAAGCTTTGGTTAGTTTTCCTCCATTGCCCATTAAAGGGTTTGAAAATTCTGTTCTGGTTCTAAAATCACAGTAAAAGATATAAGGAATGTGGTCAGGGTGAGCACACGCACCTCCCACTTTGCTTCCCTAACACCAAGGATAACTAGAACACAGCCTTCAGTGGTGGGAATGTACCATTTTAACTTCTGATGAGAAGAGAAATAAGTCTTGAGTTGGACAAAGCAACTAGCATGTTATAAAAAGAATTAAAAAAAATTAAAAAACAATGGAACCTGGCCTGTTACAGGGACATCTAGTTGCGGAAAGTGGGTCTAAATCCTTACAACTCCTGTTAAGTTCTCTGAGAGTATGTTGTCTCTGTAAGTAGTCTTTGTTAATTATATACTTAGTCACATTAGAAATTAAATTAAATGACATTACAGGTGGTTCAGATATCACCTCACCAATGACTGATATCACAATCTTTATCTCATTTCCTCATCTGTTTTTCAGTCTGTAGCCAGGCTTTTTTCTGTGCTTTGGGGCTGTGGCCTCATGTGGGGCTCGAAGCAGTGGTTGGCCAAAGGTCCTACCCAGCAGGCTCTGGCAAAGGCGTAACACAAAATGATGTGGCTGTAATATGTGATGATAGGCGCCTGTGTCTCTGATATTCATTGCCCTTCGGCTGAATGGGGCTGCCCCCGGTAGAATTGCCTACCCCACCCCCTCAGACCATGCCTTTGAGGTCTGTGAAGATAGATGCAGAGTGTGGCTAACGCCTACGTCCTACAAGCAAAAATAGCTGGGCGCAGCTGAAGGCATTTCGCTTTGGGTGGAAGTGAGCACAAGTGTGTACAGAGTCCATTGGACCAGGCCAAAAGTCATATCTTACATACTTTGGCAGAGGCGGGGCAATGGCAGTACTCAAAGTCAACACCATGTGGCCTTAGAAGCACAACTTATGACTTTGGGGGGCAGGATAAATGTGTACAACACGTGGCCAAAGGCCAATTTGCTAATTGGGGGCTAATATATATGAAACTGTCCCCATGACCGTGCCAAAGGGTGCTCTCTCGTAAGCATGGGCGAATTTTGCGAATCTGGCGTTCACGAATTAGCGTATTTGCGAACTCTCAATCCGCAAAATCCGTGAATTCTCGCGAATTTGCAGATTTTTTTTGTGTTCGCAAGGGTTTCTGCCAGTTCGCGAGGGTTTTGTACCAGTTCGCAATTGCGAACTTACTTGTCGGCTGGCAAAGGTCGCGACTTTGTTGTTTCTATGTCTGGTTCATCATCACAGGTTCACAGCACCCTCTGTTTCACCACTGCCACCCTCTGATTCACCCATACCACCCTCTGGTACATCACTGCCACCTTCTGATTCATCACTGTAGATTATGGGGGGGAAAGCAAGCAAACCTGCCCTGCTTCAACTGACATTAATTAATTTGGGGTTGATTTATTAATGTGTCACTATTTTAAAATTCCAGTCTGGCACCTGCTTCCTTATCTGTAATTTGCTTTCTGTTGCAGTGCAATTTTTTCCCCAGGACCTTTGTGGCCTACTTGTAGCTATTCTATGAGCCTGCTGTGAGGGTCAGAGCAGGGTCATAGAATAGTTGCAAGTAGGCAACTGAACTCTGGAGGGGCCCCTCAGGAAGCACTACAGGGAATGGTTACTAATGATGAGTGAACTTTTGCACCTGCTGAGTGCTTTCAGTTTTGCAAAACTCGTTTTTCTGCAGAACAGCAACTGTAATGCCCCAAACAAACTTACTTGTGAAAGTTGATTTCTAATCCAAAAGTGAACCAAAGAAAGTCAAAAAGGCCTCAAATCCAAAAAAGTGCAGGCAAATGTCAACCTGAGGAGTTATTCTGATAAAATCATAATTTTCAGAAGGTTTATGCTGCTTGCTAGTGGATTTCTTGTGCAGAATTGCAAATTTTGTAATTTCGCGAGTGCGAGATTGTTGCTGCCCGCCGCATCTACATGTTCGCATTGCGAACTCTCGCGATGTGGCGCCAAACTCTCGCGGGATCCCGCAGCAAGATCCAAAATGGCGCAGCACTCGAGAAAAACAACTCGGCAAACGCTGAATGACGGTAAGTGAACGCCGCACGCCGCAATATTGTATCACGAAGCAAAAAAATCCGATGCGTGCGAATTTGAGAATTTTCGGTAAATTCGTGAGAGTTCGAGGATTGCGAATTTACCGAAAATCCTCAAAATCCGCGAGCAGAACGGATTTTCCGCCCATGCTTACTCTCTCGGTGACTAATGCTCAGTATTTTTGGTCGCTAGCCATGCCAAGTGGATATGGGGACATTGGTGCTATCCCAGTGAAACGTAAGAAAGTCCCTTTTAAAGAGAAGCTGTTATTCTGATTCAAAAACCTAACCCTCCTGAAATTCACCAGGATATTTGCTAATTTCGCATCTCTATCAACAAGAGCCGTTGTCTAGTGACTGTTATGAATTACTTGTCAATGACGAATAGATGGTGTATTCTTTTGTGCGTTTTCATGCGTATTTTGGCATTCATGCGGTATTGCAACTGACAAGGAAAGACACGTTCCACTTGATCTGATAACTAAACGGAACTGGGTGAAAGAGAATGAGTAAGGCAGGGAGTGACTGAGTGACCAGCGTTGTATAGTACTTTGTCAGCATTGTTTCTTGAGTGCAGATACTGGCCAATGTTCCATAGACTTCTCTGACTGAGGCAGTACATCCTTTTCTAAGTGCTCACATTAATTTCAGGAAAGGGAACTAAGACATACTGGAAGAAAATAAATCAAATTATAAAAAACATTTTTGTCATGTAAGCAACCACTAGATCAGAGTTATTCCAATGTACTGCCCAAAAGGTACCAGACCTATCATCTTGCTGCTCTGAGCTTTCATTTTTCATTAATATATGATAAAAGGGTAAGCAGATTGTGGCTTCTTTCTCAATTGTGGTTCATTGTGCAGCTGCACAAGTATTTGTGTTATTGTGTGAGAGCCGCTATTCAAAATGGCCAGACCTACTTGTGCATGATTAACATGTGTGTGCTCTTTATAAACTTCAATATACTTTAAGGTGCTAACCCAATTTTATTATTTTTTCTTGTATTTTTTTTTTTTACACAGATCCAGATGTACCAACTTTCGCGACTTCTCCACGATTATCACCGTGACCTTTACAACCACTTAGAAGAGTATGAAATAGGTCCTAGCCTATATGCTGCCCCTTGGTTTCTAACTATGTTTGCTTCTCAGTTTCCTCTTGGATTTGTGGCCCGAGTGTTTGGTAAGGGTGTCTTTTTTATTTTTATTTAGCTCTAAACAAATTTTTGTACATATTTGTTTGTAAACCTTTCTGAAGGAGTAAAAAACAGAAAGGCCAAATAACAGGTGAAGAGAACAACATTCCAGAAAGTGCCCCGTATACGAAGTTTATCTAAATTAAATGTGCTTTCTCCTGTTGCTGCCGTGACTTCTCATTTTGATTGTCATTTTTGGGACAGTGTGTGCGTATGTAACATGCAAACATGTCAGGAAAAGGGCATGAAAGCTTTCTTCTGATAACATCTTCATTTTAATATTGTGAAAGGGAGAATATTCCACAGACAGTGGCTGACTTGGTTGCTGGAGATTATGTAGATCCAGGGTTGGTTCTGATTCTGACCAGAGTTTACCACTACCCGGAGATGACAATAGTGTTGTTAGAGATCATTTACCCCCACATTTTTTGATGAGTTTATACATGGGCTTAGTTGGAGGCCTGTGGGATGAATACTTTCCCTCATACAATGTTGATAACCCCCATGAGCCACCAGCGGAAGAAAGTTCTTCCTTTGCTGTGCTCATTCACTGTGCTGCTGATGTCCTGAACCTACAAGTGCCTTCAGTTGTAGTTAAAGAACTCATCCTTACCAACATTTCTCAGTCTTGGCCTGCTTCCACTGAGCCCTTACTCCTATTCAATTAAGCCCAAAACAGATATGCTGATGCGCCCTTCGTATAAGTCTTGCTGTTGACTCTGGTGAACATACAGATGGTCAGATGCGATCTGCAACCCTGATTTTCATATGCGTCATACCCCTGAGGCTTGGGTGGCCCAAACTAACACTAGCTCGGTGAATTCTTATTCAATCCCCATGAGTCCAGGACAGTCAGACAATGGTCCTGATGTTTCATCCGTGGTCATAGATCTCGGTGAGAGCTGGTCTAAAGCTTTTGGGCCTGTTAAACTCCTGCATACTGCTTTTCAACTGTACCGGGTAGCATATGCAGGCTCTGCAGTAGAATGTGATGTCTCAGTGGGCCCAAGTCAAAGAAATAATTTCAAATACCATCCAGGGTTTGAAGGAGACTTAATGAGATCTGCAGTGGGGGCTGTTCAACCACAATTGGATCATCAGCTTATCTCTGCCTAAGACAGAGCTGATGGTGGTGACGGGTGAGTACTGGGGAGAGGAGGTTTTATGGGACTGGTGGTAATCAGAGGAATCTAGTCTTCACTGGAAATATAGCTCCATATCAATCTTTTGTAATTGTGGGCCATTCACCTGGTGCTTAAGGCCTTCCTGCTGACCATTAAGAGAAAGCTTGTGCAGGTGCCATCAACAATACCAAAGCCATGTTTTGCTACAACAAGCATAGTGAAGTGTAATCCTGTGCAAAGTACAATATATTACCAGGTGAGAAAAGAGGGTCTAAGGGAAGTTTACAGACCTGCTCGGATAAATCCCCTCACCATTTTTAACGTCAACAAAGAATCCGCGGGTCTTCAAGAGGAATAAATAAACAGACGTATGGGTAGTAAACACCCCAGGAGAGCACAAACAGAGAAGAGTCTCAATTAAGAGAACGGAATCCCATCACCCACTGAAGTGGCATGCTTAATCATTTGGGATCTCCTCTTGGCTGCACACTAGTGCAAACAAGGAGCTACAACTCTCTGCTAGTGTAAAGGAGGAGCTTGCGGATATTTTAATGTAATCTGCAACTAGATCACCTAAAAGTGTTAAAATTGACTACCAGGGAAAACATTTTCTCTCCTGGTAGTCAATTTTAATACACGTATTCTCACCATACTGCCTTATGCTTCATCGATCTTAGGTGATCTAGTTCCGGATTACATCAAAACATCCTCGAGCTCCTCCTTTACACTAGTAGGAAGTTGTAGCTCCTTGGTTGCACTGGTGTGCAGAAAAGAGGAGTTCCCAAATGATAGACTCCTCTCTGTTTGTGCTCTCCTGGGGTGTGTACTGCCCATACGTCTGTTTATGTATTCCTCTTGAAGACCCGCAGATTCTTTGTTTTGTTGTCCTGTGCAAAGTGCCAAGAGTCTCTGTGCCTCTGAAGTTGTCTAGAGCATCAGGGCATCTCGCTGGTTGTCAACCAGCCGACAGGATCTTTAAAGACAAACTCAGCCAGCAGTGCTTTGCAGATCACAAATGGCAGTTGCACTAAAAGTGCGGAGAACCCTGGCTTGATCATTTCACCACTGTTGAGAATGCAGTGTTCAAATTTTTTGTGTTGGTGTTCCCAAGAAAGCTCCCTCTATGAGAAGCATGATGGCTAAAGTGAAGCACTGGACTCCTCTATGCCTTTCCGCCATCACCTCTCCTGCCCAGAGATCTGCAAAGATTAGGAACAACCAGGCCCCAGGCATCCTAGTGTTTAAGAATTGGACCAGGGTAGTGTGGTACCGGAAAATTCTGGGCACCAGCATCTTTCCTCTGCTCAGGCTACTCTGTTGCAGTAGCAAGATAAAGTTCTGCTCCTAAGCCCTCACACTCTACAACTCCATCCATTGGATTGAGATTGAGTGGCGGTAGTTGACTGCATTCGATTTGCCACCTGAGGGTGTAGGCATCATCCTTGCTGCGAGGCATCCCTCTACAAAGTTTATTTAAGCCGGGGGAAATTTATGGCCACACGAGGAGTCTGCAAGACCGATCCCTTACAAGCCAAATTCTGGGATGTTTATTGGTTATTTTGTCTTTGGCCCAGCAAGGTCCTGCAGTAGGCCCTTTTAAAAGTTCGCATTTTTGCGTTTGTCTGGCTAACCATCCTTGTTTGAATTACCTTTTGTGATGCATTATCTTAAAGGTTGACACATTTCCTCACTAAACTGTTTGTGTTGCCATACTGGGACCTTAACTTGGTCCTGATGTTCACTACCTTTTAGCCAAAACACAGCTGCTCTGTATCTCTTTAGATGCTGAAGACTGTCTTCTTCATTATGATCACTTTTTCTTGGTGCATGAGTACAATCCAATGTATTTCTATACAGCCAGTAATAAATAAAAAAGGCCCAGACAGGGGGAAGCCTGTCGGATCTGGAGGGTTGAGAGGGCTCTTCCACTATGAAGGGGATGGGGGGGAACACGTCCTCCCAGGATAAATCACTATAATGAAAAAGTATCCCACCAAGGTTCAAGGGGGTTTATTTGCATATAATATACTGGACACAGTGTAGAGGGGTCATTGGTCACCCCTTGAACCTCACATCTATAACCCTCACACACCCTAGTGGTGTCATGCTTCATCATCTGGTTCACCCTGACTCCTACAGGTCAGGGTGGACCCGACCGCATTTCAGGGAGCACTTAATAGAAGGGTGACCAGGGGGCTTAACTAGATATTAAAATCCCTCACCTTATCCTCGGTATCCCTTTATTAGTGGAGCTGGTGTGGGAACTAAAACTTTAACGCATGGGTAATGTGGACTATTATGTTTTTATTACCCTTGTTTTTTAACCAACATATTTCAGCCCTACTCTAAGGCCTAACAAGGTCCGGGACTTTCATCAGGGTATCAGAGCAATGCCTCCCTGGTGAATAGTTCAAATTGACACATGGCAAATTAATGTCAGGTAGATGTAAGGGGCAGTAATAGTACTTGCCCGTCAGTAGTCGTTGCTGCACATCACCTAACTTTTTGAGTATTCAGGTGTCTGTAGGAGTCAAGATGAACCCGCTTTGGTTTTCCGAAAGCGATTGAGAACGGAGCTTTTCAGGCTAGAAAATCTGAATTGTCCGCCACTGGGAATATTCCGAACCCAGGGGCAGATCTATATCTTGGGGTTTGAGTTTGACAAAAACATAACTGCTTCCAACTTCTGTCCACATCTTCAGCACTTTTACAGGCAAAGGTTTATGAATAAGCATATCCACTCCTCGTTTCCTATAACTAAGGGGGAAGTTGTCATGGGCTGCATGCCTTTAAACATTGTGTGTGTGAAATACCTTCCTGAACCAATCTGTGTACAACTTCTCACCATCTTCTACAGTCAAATGTGTTTCCTGTAGAAGGGCTATATCTGGGTGTCTAGCTTTCATTGTGCTGATTTCTTCCGGGAAGCAATGGCTGTCAACCATCCTGCTTCTGTGGGCATAGACAGCTAACAAGCCATGCATCTCAGGAATACCCCTAGTTACCAATACATGTCACAAGAAGGCGCTGCCGCAGTGTTGGGAAAGGCAGCAATGACCAAACACTGTCTCGGAAAGGTGAAGCGCAAGTCAGAAGGGAAGCGCTGGGCCTGAGTGCAACCAAACGCTTAGTCTCTCTCAGCAGGCTGCTGCGTGAGGTTGACAGTGAAGCAATGATCCCAGGCACAACTAAGTGCTTGATCCGAAGCAGGGTGAAAGCACATGTTCCTCTCACAAACCGAGCTGGCAATCAGACACCCTGTAATTCTTGTCTACATCCCGTTGCCGGACTCCCGAGTGGCAGAATCCCATGGCAGTGGCAAGAAGGCGAAGTCTTTGATGGCACTGAGACTTCATGATCTGGGGACAAGCCAGAAAGCCCTTTGAGTTACTTTAGGTTAAAACGATTGTAGAGTAGGATCAGTCCTTCTCAATGCAAGAGGCAGCAGGCCAGTACAGCAGTGGCAGTGGACTCCATTTCTTGGCAGAGTCTCCTCAGGACCCAAAAGTGAACTGAGTACATGGTGTCAGAGGCCCAGTACTTATACCCATTTTAGTCTTTGAATTAGGTAAACTTCAAAGAGTCCTTTGAACCTCACAAGGTCCCTGCCTTACCTGACTCCAGTCACACTCACTACAGGTGAGTATACAGCTACTTGTGTCCGCTCCTCCCTCTCACTTTAGGTCGGGGAGACCCAGCAGCCTGGTATTGGGCTAGCAGCATATGTGTTGCACACTTCAGCTCCCTTTGTGTGTGATTGTCTAGAGGGAATGCACAAAGCCCAGCTATCATCCAACCCAGATGTGTAGTCAGACACAGGCAGAGGCACAGAATGGTTGAAGTAAGAAAATGGTAACTTTCTAAAAGGGGGCATTTTCAGACCTGCGATTTAAAAACAAACTTTACCATATGTTGTGTTTTCAAATTGTGAGTCCAGAAACACCAAACTTAATTGTCCTATCTTGTCCCAATGGTAAACTGCACTTATAAATTGCTACAAGGCAGTCCCCATGTTACCCTGTGGGAGGGATGGACCTTGCAGTAGTGAAAAACGAATTTAAGAGTATTTCACTACCAGGACATGTAAAACTTAAAAAAGTGCATGTTCTACTGTTTAAACATACTGCACACTGCCATGTAGCCACCTAGGGCCTACCATAGGGATGATTTACATGTTATGAAAAATATGATTTAGGCTTGTCAAGTAAGTTAACTTGTCAGGTCGAAATGGCAGTTTAACCTGCACACACAGTGGCAGGCCTCAGTCATGTTTTATCAGTTACTGAGTGGCATCAGTGCTGAATGCCTACTAGTAGCATTTAATTTACAGGCCTTGGGCACATATAGTGCACTTTACTTGGAACTTAGATGTAAATTAAATATGCCAATTGGGGATAAACCAATGTTACCACATTTTGAGTACAGAGCATATGCACGTTAGCCCTGGTAAGTGCCCAAAGTCCTATAGCTAACAAAAACAAATTCAACAAAAAGGAGAGGAGGAAGGCAAAAGGTTTGGTGGTGACCCTGCAGATGGGCCATTTGCAACACTCCCCATTCTGGAGAGGAGAGAAGCTGGATCTGGGTGTAGAGTTGCGACACCCAAATCTCTTCGCACTGAGACTAGCTGGAGAGCGAGGCTACTAGGATTGCCTCAAGCAATGTGAATCAAGGGTACATTTGCAGGTAAGTGTAGCATCTTTATTGAAAAACAGAGTGTACCTACTTGGCTATTAGAAATATTATAGAAAAGAACTCTGAGTCTGCTTGAATTGAAATACTCTCAGATGTATTAGCCACACTGAAGGTCGCCTAAGTAACTAGCAAGTAAAAATCTCAGTTGTCCAGCTATTGTTTTCAATGAGTAGTGCTTTTGTTTACTTTATTATTCAGTAACTAGCTCTTAATCGGGAACGTTTAGTGCCCTTTACATCATACCGCAAAGAGAAATTTTAACACGTTGTAAAATCTAAAGTTTATTTGACAGGATTCTTAAATCTCAAGGTACCATTGTACTTTATAGCATTTCAAAAAAAACCGTGTTGTTTGTTTTTCATTCGGTGTCCCTTCTTAGACTCTTGAACTGACGGTGCTGCGAGATGATAGCAAGGACAGAGTTTTATTAAAACGACCATTTGATTTCCACGAACGTGGAGTCATAAAAGTTCTGTAGTTCGCTGTGTTCCGCGACTAAATTGAGATAAATCGCGAAGCCTTTCTACTATGCCTGCTGAAAGCTAAAGTGTGTCGTGTTTGGGCTGGCATGCGTCCCGGGTGCTGCAAGCCATTAGAACTGGACAAGGTCCCAAAAAAGCAAATAATCCTTCTGTTACCTAATGCTTTTGAGTGAGTGTGAATATAGGAGTGAGCAATCGGTTTCTCCATGCAACCAGCCATGGCCACCTTGAATACTTTTTATTTTTTATTTTAGTGTGGGCGTTGTGTGATATTTTGTGTACTCGTTTTTTTATTCCATTCAGCATACTTGCCTTTTCTTAACGACTCATCAGGATTTTATGGGGTGCAGACGCATATCAAATGTAACTGGTATGTTAAGACAAATAAGACCATGAAAAGTCCATATGTCAAGTCAAGTCAATTAATTTATATAGCGCGCTACATACCCAGAGGGTCTCAAGGCGCTTGAGGAAGGGTGGGGAATTACTTGTCGAATATCCAAGATTTAAGTTGCTTTCTGAATGCTGGGTGGTTTTGAGTGAGACGAAGGTGAGTGGGAAGTGAGTTCCAGGTTTTAGCTGCCAGGTAGGAGAAGGATCTTCCTCCCATGGTGGTTTAGTTGATGCGAGGTACAGCAGCAAGGGCTTGGTTGGAGGAGCGTAGCTGGCGGGAGGGGGTGTAGAAGGAAAGTCGTGTGTTGAGGCATTCGGGTCCGAGTTCATAGAGAGCTTTGTGTGCGTGGGTTAGGAGGCGGAATGTTATCCTCTTATTGACGGGGAGCCAGTGGAAGTTTTTCAGGTGACTAGAAATGTTGTCTTTACGCGGGATGTCTAGTATGAGTCTGGCTGATGCGTTCTGGATGCGTTGGAGTTTTTTCTGAAGTTTTGCGGTGGTACCAGCGTATAGGGTGTTGCCGTAGTCCAGGCGGCTCGTGACCAGTGCGTGGGTGACCGTTTTTCTAGTTTCGGTGGGGATCCAGCGAAATGTTTTTTTGAGCATGCGAAGAATGTTGAAGCAAGATGATGAAACGGCGTTGACTTGTCTGTTCATCGAGAGTGTGGAGTCCAGGATGACGCCCAGGTTCCGTGCGTGGTCCGTCGGGATGGGTGCTTTTCCAAGGACATGTGAACACCAAGAGTCATCCCAGGCGGAGGGGGAGGTACCTAAGATAAGGACTTCTGTTTTGTCAGAGTTCAGTTTCAGACGGCTGTGCTTCATCCATTCGGCTACTTCTTTCATCCCTTCATGTAGGTTGGTTTTGGCGGTGTTCGGGTCTTTGGTGAGTGAGAGGATCAGTTGAGTGTCATCAGCGTAGGAGATGATGTTGAGGTTGTGTTGGCGTGCGATGGTTGCGAGGGGGCTCATGTATACGTTGAAGAGGGTGGGGCTGAGTGAGGATCCTTGTGGCACGCCGCAGATGACTTCAGTGGCCTCTGACTTGAATGGTGGAAGGCGGACTCTCTGAGTTCTTCCGGTAAGGAACGAGGTGATCCATTCCAGTGTTTTTCCTTGTATTCCTATGTTTCTGAGGCGTTGTAGGAGGGTGTTATGACAGACTGTGTCGAAGGCTGCGGAGAGGTCAAGGAGGATGAGGGCGACTGTGTCTCCATTGTCCAGTAGAGTTCGAATGTCGTCTGTTGCTGCGATGAGTGCGGTTTCGGTGCTGTGTTTGGCTCGGAAGCCGGACTGTGAGGAGTCGAGGGATTTGTTTGTTTCGAGGAAGGCGGCGAGCTGGTTGTTGACAGCTTTCTCAATGACTTTGGCCGGGAATGGTAGGAGCGATATGGGGCGGTAGTTTTTGAGTTCGGTGGGGTCAGCTGTGGGTTTTTTCAGAAGGGCGCTGAGTTTGGCGTGTTTCCAGCTTTCCGGGAAGGTGGCGGAGTTAAGGGAGCAGTTGATGACGTCTCGGAGGTGAGGTGCTATGATGGAGTCTGCTTTGTTGAAGATATGGTGAGGGCATGGGTCTGTGGGGGATCCCGAGTGAATGGAATTCATCAGGCGGATGGTGTCCTCAGTGGAGATAGGGTTCCAGTCATTGAGGATGTTCAAGGGGGGTGAGGGTATGGCAGAAGGTTGGGAGGGTTGGTCTCCGGGTTGGTTGTTGAAGCTGTTGTGGATGTCTGCGATTTTGTTGTGGAAGAACGAAGCTAGGGAGTCGCAAAGGGTTTGAGAGGGAGTGATGTCGTTGGAGTTGGCAGAGGGGTTGGTAAACTCTTTGACGATGTTAAATAATTCCTTGCTGTTGTGGGCGTTGTTGTCTAGTCGTTCTTTAAGTGCAACTTTCTTGGCAGTCCGGATCAGTTGGTGGTGTGTGCGGGTGGCGTTTTTGAAGGCGTCCTTGGTGCTGGTGTTTGGGTCTTTTTTCCAGGCCTTCTCAAGGGAGCGACAGAGTTTCTTGGATTTTTTAAGATCATCGTTGAACCAGGAAGCGTTTTTGCAGTCTCGTTTAATTTGGCGTTTTTTCAAAGGTGCTAGGTTGTCGGCGCTGTTGGTTAGCCATTGGGTGAGGTTAATGGCTGCTTGGTTGGGGTTCGAAGAGAGGGCAGGGGGGTTTTGAAGAAGCGATGAGGAGATCTGGTCGATG
This sequence comes from Lissotriton vulgaris, assembly GCF_964263255.1. NCBI lineage: Eukaryota > Metazoa > Chordata > Amphibia > Caudata > Salamandridae > Lissotriton > Lissotriton vulgaris. The sequence continues at coordinate 16,644,066 of NC_141690.1, read as the reverse complement.
GTGATTTTGTTCCAGTTTCTTCGCAGAGTAGATTGAGGATGGTTGTGGGATGTGGTCTTTTTGTAGACAAAGTGAACGCAGCTGTGGTCCGTCCAATGGAGAGCTGTGGTGTGACTGAAGGAGATATGTTTGCTTGAGGTGAAGATGGGGTCGAGTGTGTGACCTGCGTAGTGAGTGGGGGTGTTAACAAGTTGTTTGAGTCCAAGGTTGGCGAGATTGTCCAGAAGGGTGGTGGCGTTGCTGTCGTTGCTCTTTTCCAGGTGAAAATTGAGGTCTCCCAGTAGAATGTAGTCCTCGGAGGGGAGGGCGTGTGGTGTGATAAAGTCAGTGATGTCATCACTGAATTGTGCACGGGGTCCTGGTGGCCTGTAGAGGAGGGTGCCTCTGAGTGTGGTCTTGGGGTCGGTGTGGATCTGGAAGTGGAGGTGTTCGGCGCTAGCGAGGTTGACGTCTGAGCTGGTTGAGATTCGGATGGAATTCTTATGGACAATGGCGATGCCTCCTCCTGTTTGCTTGGTGCGGTCCTTACGGATGATCTTGTAGCCTTCTCGGATGGCAATGGTGATGTCTGGGGCTGAGGAGGCGTTCATCCATGTTTCTGTTAGGAAGGCGACGTCCGGAGAGATGGTGTCTAGTAAATTCCAAAGTTCGATGGCGTGTCTGTGGACCGAGCGGGTGTTGAGTAGGATGCATTTTAGGTGGTTGGTGTCAGATCTCTGTTTGGTGTTCGTGGATGTGGAGTTGGTCTTGGTGCCGTCGTACTTGCAGGAGTTGCATGTGAAGGGTCCATGGGTGTGTCCAGGAGCGGCTTGGGCGCAGTTAGGGAGGCGGCTGGGATTTAGGGCTAAGAGGGTGGAGGCGTCGTATGTAATGCGGGCGGGATGGGTGGAGCGGGGGCCAGGGGGACAGGCGCTGGGCGCGGTCCAGGCGCGGACGGGAGTAGACGGGCTTACCTTTGGCGCACCTTCGGCGCAACTGGGGCGCGATCGCTGCGCGTGAACGCTGCGCGCTGATGCATTTGTCATATATTGATAGTGAAGGGGGCGGAGCGTGGGAGGGGCAGCAGGGAGGCGGGAGCGAGGTTCAGGGAGGGTCAGGGACGGTCCGAAAATAAACAAAATGGCAGTCTGGTAAACAAACGTTGCGAGCGTCTCAAACAACAAAAGCCACAATGAAAATGGAGCGCTATGCAGGGGCAAGACTATCTCAGGCCAGCAGAGGAAAGCGCTATACCAGGTGAAGCCAGAAAGCGCTGTGCAGGGCAAATTACGAATCAAATCACACTCGAAATGTTATTCTAATAGGCAGCAAGGCACAGCAGTGTCACAAAGCGCGGCGCAGCTTTAAATTCCAAATAAAATGAAATGCGAGGCAGAATTCAGCAGCAATAGGTACGATACCAGGAGAGGAGAGGAGGTGGGGGAGCAACCGTTTCTGGTGTTAGCAGGGTATAGATGTTGTCTTCTCCTCAGGAAGCAGCATTAGGTCACTGCAAGCCCTCTGGTTGGTGAGGAACGATGTTCAAGCAGAAGCTGTGAGCGGAGTCGGAGGTGAAGACGTTGATCCACCTTCTAACATTCCGTTGTCGATTGACGCACTGGGACTATTCTGGTGGAAAACACAGTGTGGTGAATCATCGTAAAGACCAGACTCAATCCTAGAACCAATTTGCGGGGGGACCTGAGAGGATGGAGACCGCAGTTCTTTATTGGAGATCTACTTAGGGGCCTCCTATGAATAGAATCCTTCACCCACTCAGATCCTTTGTGCTTTATGCAAAGTTCCTTGACGCTCTTTCTTAAACCTTTACAGCGATGAAAGCTGAGCACTTTTGCATTAAGAGATGCAACATTCTCAACATATTCATCACTTCTCCAGTTACTTAGGGTTCATTGAGCGTTGATAACTATTAACTTGAAACATTGAATGCTAGGGAATATCAGTTGTGGCAGTGGTAACTGGTTATGGACCAGGCCATACTCTGGAATTGTGGTTCTGCCTGTGGTGGGGGAGGGACATGTTGTGGGACCGGTTAGTAAAAAAAAAAAAAGAAACCAGTCTTGGGAGATTGCAGTCTACCCTGTTGCCTTCCCCTATTCTCCACTCTCTTTCACTGCTCCCACGCAGCCACACTGCATGCCTTCACTTTCCTCAAATCCACTGTACAACTTCATCTGTTCTTCCCTATCGGTGCTTAATGGGTTGTTTTTTTAAATGGGAAGAGTAAGTGTCAAGGCCTTTCTCAGGAGGCCACTGTAGCTTGCACCATCCAGTTACCCTGCCATTGCAGGCAGTGACAGTACCACCACAACAACTAACCATAGCACTCCTACAAATGTGACAATTCACAGTATAAGAATAGCGTGGGTGTCAGGTTATATTCATATTTCTTGTATATTTGATTATTAAACACTGTTGGTGTGCTCACCCCAAAATTAGACAAACAGCACCACTATATGGTGGACTGTCATTTGTGCCATTGTTGATAATTAAGAGCTGGTGCTGAGCATCGAAAACCACTGTCTCAAATTAAGCAATGCTCTCTATTGACAACCTTCCAGATGCATTCCTTCTCTTTCTATTTTCTGTCCTGCACTGTCTCTGCTTTGCCAGATGCTTAAATTCGCCCTTCCTCCAACTTGGTCTTTCTTGTGTCTTCTTGCAGAGCAATTACTCCTGGATACATACCTCGTCTATTGCCTTTTCCCTTTTCTCCTACAGCATCTTTGCTCCTTAGTGTAAGCCCATTTCTCTGTTTTATTCTCTCTCTCTTCTCTCCTACTGTGCCCCACCACTGCTGCAATGGACCTTTCCTCACTCTCTGTCTCTTGCATGAAATTCCCAGTTTCATTCTTTCCAAATCATCAGCTTTTTCTGGCAGGATAGTGCCATGTATGTTGTTTTTCTCAGTTTGTCCAGTGGGTCTGCTGTTCCCTCCTGTACGTGCCTTAGGGGTAAATACAGTGTCAGCTACTATTATTCCTTAGTGGTGGAGATACAACCAAAAACTAAACTCCTATCTAAAAATATTTAAATGACACTTACCTTCTGCTCCGACATCCGTCGCCTTCCTTCTCTCCACCGATCCTAGACCCAACTGCACAGGCTGGTAGATGCAAAATCCCAGCACTTCTCTCATGCTGGGTATAGCATTGGGATTGGTCTGAGCAGCTTTATTTGCCGCTCAGACAGTGTATTGGAGCCTGGGGTGTTTTTCCAACCTGGCTGTGCAACACAGCCAGGTTCAAGAAACTTAAGTGCGCATGTGTGTTTGGCCAGCCTAGGACTGCCGGCCAACAAATATGCGCCCTTAAAAGTGCTCGCCCTCCTCTCCCTGGCATGCCTCTCCAGGATTGCCTGGGCTCGCCCTGCCCCACTGAAAACTCACGTCGTCAGTTGTTAAGCAAAAATAAAATGATAATAAAATTCTTTTATTATAATTTTTTTTCTTCCTCTTTTAGTGGGGGAGCGGCGCTCCTTCACCATTACGGAGGAGCTTCCCCTGCCTAAATAAGATATCCAGACACTAATAGAGGTATTTCCAGATAAGATTTCTGTAATAGAAATAAACTGTGCTTACAATTACTCCCTCCTCTGCTCCATCAGCCTACAAGACTAGAACATGCATAAAGAGCAAACTAATATAATAATAAGTGAGCGTCTAACTCACTGAGCCGTCATTCCATCTTCTAATATATCCTAATTGTTGTACCACACACATTCCTAACCACAATTAAACCCACAATTAGTGGCCTGGTTGTCAAATTCTTATATCCAGCTCCTAAAGTTCACAGTCAGACAACACGTGTAACCTTGATTAACACATCTCATCGAATAGTCTTTTTAATAATAATAATAAGCATTTATTAAGCGCCTGGCTGCACAATACTGTGTGTCCCCGCGCTGACTGCAAATGCCAAAACTACCTAGAGGAAGAGAACAGGAGAACGGGGATTAATTTTTTGGAAATAGGTGAGTTTTGAGTCTGGCTCTGAACCTTGTTTCAGATGGCTCCATACGTAGTTGAATTGGCAGGGCATTCCAGAGCTTAGTGGCCAAGAAGCGGAAGGATTTTCCTCCCATCTTCGCTTTGGTGATGCGGGGGATTTTAAACAGCATCGTGCCCGCTGATCTAAGATTTTTGATTGGCCTGTGGATGGTCAGGAGGCCTCTTAGATAGCTGGGGCCTTTGTTTTGGGCAATGCGATGTGTATAGCAGAGAGTTTTGAATATTATTCTTTCTTTAACAGGGAGCCAGTGAAGCTTGGCAAGTGCATTTTTTGCCGATGCTCTACGGGGGAGACCAAGCACCAGTCGTGCTGCAGAATTTTGTATGCATTGCAGCTGGTGCAAACTCTTTTGATTAAGACCCAGTAAAAGAACATTACCATAGTCTAGATGGGGAGATATTAGAGCATGAACTATAGTTTTTCTTGCTTCAATTGGGAGTAGGTCAAGTACTTTGCGCAGTACTTTAAGGGTGCTGTAGCATTTACTTGTTACTTTATTTACCTGGGCTCTACCTGAGAGATTAGGGTCAAGCATGACACCGAGGTTCTTCACCTTCTCTGCAGGCACAGGAAGTTCTCCCAATTCGCTAGGCCACCAGGCGTGTGACCAGATGGAAGGGTTCTTCCCTACAATCAGTACCTCCGTTTTATCTCCGTTCAGACGGAGACAGTTGGCGTTCATCCATGTCGCTATCTCTAGCATACAGTTTGAGAAGTTGGAGGCTAGGTCTCTACTGTCTGGTGTTATTTTGAACACCAACTGGGTGTCGTCAGCATAGCTGACAATGCCCACCCCAAATTCCTCTACAATGTGAGCCAGGGGTTCCATGTATATGTTAAATAAGGTAGGGCTCAGACTTGAGCCCTGTGGAACCCCATGGCTAACACTGCGAGGAGATGACTTGAAGGGGGGGCAGTGAAGTCGGAAAGTCCTGTCAGAGAGGTATGACTGGAACCATTTGAGAGCAGAGTCTTTAACTCCCATGTCTGAGAGTCGAGACAGCAGCGTGGTGTGCAGCACGGTGTCAAATGCTGCACTTAGGTCCAATAGGACCAATGCTGCTGTCTCTCCCTCATCCACCAGTTTCCGGATCTGCTCGGTGGAGAATAGAACGGCAGATTCCGTTGAATGACCTGCTCTAAACCCTGATTGGGAGGGGTGGAGGAGAGATTCTTTCTCCAAAAACTCCATGAGTTGGAGATTGGCTACCTTTTCTATGATCTTAGCATAGATCCGACCAAAATACCTTTCCCTTCATGAATACAGCTCATCTTTCCACAATAGTAGCCCACTTAACCCCAGTCATCAACAACTCTGGGCAGGGTGTTGACTGACTACAGGATATATGTGAGCTATCATGGCCACCCTCCTCTCCCCTAAACAGTCACAGGGAGGGGTGTGGCACCGCTCCCACTATCCGTGTAGGAGTTGCAACACTTCACGAACAACAAGACAAGTGTCTCTGTTACATTGTGTATTTAATAGTGGAAAAAAAGCAGTACAACGTCTGCATTTTTAGCCCCTTCATCTTAAATGCTAAAATATTCCCTACAATGAAAACGAATACATTGCAATACTTTTCCCACCCCATATATCAATCCACACTTGTGTTAGTTTCATCAGCATTGTTTCGCCCCTTAGCTGCTGATGCTTTTTCTGAACCTATTGCTGAGTTCTCATTTATTTTTTATGTGTGCAGTACTTTAAACGGAAGCCTTCAGAACTTTATTCGGCAACAGGTGTCTTTGCCAAAGGTATGTCTGTACTAATGGATACTTATAATTGAAGGTTCCTCACATTTAGGATATTTTCCAGGTGCCACACTGGATCTGGAAGATTTTACAGCAGTGCTCCGGTGCGCCACTAGGTGGTGCCCAGCTCTGTATTGCCCTCATTCTGCCCTAAAAGTGTTGGCGCGGAGCAGCATACAAGTACACCAGCACATCAATGTTAGTTCCTTTCTTCCCATTTCTGGATCCGGAGCTCTGCTCCCTTTTTCATCAGTAGACAATTTTCTTCAAATTGAATTCCAGTATTCAGAGGGATGTTGTCCTCAGCAAAAAGTACAGGCTTCAAACTATGCAGTAACTCTCTGAAATAGATGCTTATAAGGGACTCGCTCGAGGTGTACCTTTGGTGGTTGGGCTCCGTGCATGACTCCAAGTAATGTGAGGACGCGCCCTGTTGAACCTGAGGAGAATACAGGTCAATGAAGCAAAGCTATAAATCTAATAACAAAAAGAAGGCATAGACATCCTGTTAGCCCACTCCTGCTTCAAGTCGAGTGTAGACCTGTTCCTGCTCCCTGGACCGCTTTTGCGTCAGGTTGTCTTCGTGGTCAGAGTCTTCCAGTAAGTCAAAGTCGAAGTCGAAGAAGTATAAAAAGTCAAGGTGGAACACAACCCCATCACGCCACTCTCTGTGTAAGGAGAAGTTGTGAGGTTGTCAAAGCACCAGTCGATCTCCCTCCCAATCCTGGATTGAGGAGCTGATTCTGCAACTGGTCCTGATGTATACCAAATGTCCTTGGCAGTTGGTGATGCCGTTGCCTGTCAAGGTCTTTGAAGAGGCCATGCTATACTTTTGGCAAGCTTTTGCCCCTCCTCTGCTACACTAAGCAGCGATAAGGACCTCCAGGGATCTCCAGCATAGTTTCCGCCAGCAGTTCTGTTCTCTGCACCATCTGGGCCCCTAGAAGCCACCTCTGGTTCCATACTGACTCTGGTGCAGATTTTCATTTTGAGTCCACAACCTATGCCAAGCCCTTTCATCAACATCTAAATCTCAATGGCACCAGAGAAGGCTATGGTTCTGACTCCTATGCCTGACCCTGAGTCAAATCTGTCTCATGCACCTACTTGACAACAGCAAACCGGGTCCCCGTACAGTCTAACTCAGATAATTCACTCCCCCTAGTGTCGTCATCAGTTTCGTCCAAAATGCTACTCCAGAGGATTGGTATACAGACAACCCAGGCTCCCCGACAACACACACACACTCCAGTCCTTTTGTGGCTGGAGACAGGGATCAAGCAGACATCGCACAAGTCACCAGTGACACTGTTCTTTTCATTCTGAGAGGCTCCATCACCTTTTTGGTTCTGATTCTGACCAGAGTTTGGCACACACAGCATCCTGCTCAGTGGCAGCTGGCACGGACTTGGGGTGCTGAGGCTGGACAGGGTGGGATGGGAGTGGAGTAAAGGGCTCTAAAAAACATTTAAAAAAAAATATACTTACCTTTTGCCGCGTCTCTCCTCCACGTCAGGCCGAAGTCTGAAAACAGGAAGCACATCCAGGCTCCCTCGAGCCAATCACAGTGCTGCGATGCAGCATTGTAATTGATCTGAGCACTGTAGTTTGGCACTCAGCTGGGGACTGGGGGCCTAGCCATGTTCTCCACCCAGGCTGCAATGCAGCCTGGGTGGAGAACATGCTAAGTGTGCATGATTGGTTGGCCGAAACTCTTGAGCTAGCCAAAGCATTATGCGAACTTCAGTGGGCCCACCACTCCTCCCGCTGCTCTGTGAACAGAGCAGCCATGCCTGCCAAGCAACCATAGAAGGAGAGTAAAATGATAATAACATCAAGTTATCATTTTTAATGTCCTTTCTATCACTGCCTCAAAACAGTGGGGCAACGCTCCTCTACTTTAGTTATTGTTCCTGCTCCTGAGAATGTAGTGGTTCAGGCTTCTACCAGCAAGGTGAATTCTAATCCATTCCACACGACTGCGGTAGACTACGGTACCTGGAGACTATCTACCCTATAGCAATCGTTTTGCACCTTTGGCAGGCCTCACTCAGGTTTTGGACCCCTCCAATAGATGCCCTCACACAGTCCAAGTACCTTCTTTGCCCGTTTGTTACTGTACTAGCCAGTCCGAATGCATATCACTTATTACTGACCTAAGGACCGAGGTCCTTGAGCTGAAATCAATGATTCAGAGTATGTCAGCCACTCCGAACCAACTTTCAGCTTTAGAGGGCCTAATTCCAACATGCTTATGTACCAACCCCTGTCTTGTCTACTCGCAACACCTCAATCCGACCCCCTTCCCATCAAGCTCTTGAGACCAGATTATTTGCAACTAAATCATGCAACCAAGGAGGTCCGTTTCAGGAATACAGGCACTTTGGGCCTCTGGCCATTACTAGACCTAATAGTCTAATAGTTAAGCCCACCAAAACCCTGCTTGCCAACTCTTATTTAATTCAGGCCACAACAGCCTGTACATCTAACTATAGGGTTCACCCAGGCTGTGAACCCAAGTCTCTTCAGCCTTTCAGCAACAAGCAACGTATTTCTGCTAATTCTATAGCGATGATCAGCGTTCCAAAACTGCCCTCTGACTCGGGTCCCGAAGAGGAAGATGTTCTTAAAAATAAAGTGGTCCACTGATCAGACATGTCAGGGGTTGTCATACTTAATTTGTTTCAACATTATCAGTGCTAAAAGGTAGCCCACATCTCACCCCAAACATGAAGTGATTGAACGGACCTTTAGTGATAAAACAATAGGTGAGGACTTGGTGGCCCTCAACATCAGATCTTGTCCCTCAATCCATTCAAACATACAGTTCGAGCCCCAAATATTGTTTTACCTATTAGACGGCCTGCTCTTCCAAGCAACTCACGTCTGAGTGACATTGATTGATTCTTGGGTTCACCTCATACCCCCACATGTGAGTCCCATTCACAATCATCAGACTTATCCATTGTTGACAGGTCAGCTTCTGGTACTGCAGTGAAAAAATCTTCCCTAGAGGTTTGGCCTTACTCTTTGTAGTCTCCTGGCCTCTGGGTTTTACAGCACCCCAGCCCTCTTGATATTTCCACCAGCACCTCTGACATGATGCTGGTTCAATTTAAACCTCCTCACAAAATTTCTCCTGGTCTAGCCTTTTCTGTACAACCGCCTTCTGTGTTAAAACTCGTGTCCTGGAACATGGCTGGCCTAAAGATCATGACACCCTTACCCGATTCGAATGCATATATTAAAGGGCATGGCATTTGTCTGTTCCAGAAGACATGGTTTAAATTTGGCTATCTTAAGCATTACATCCCTGCCAAGCCTAATCTTCATGGGAGAGCATCAGTAGGCTTAACCACGTGGGTCCGTGTTTCCCTTAATTGCAAAATGTGCCCACTTAAGATTGATTGTCTGGACATTCTGGGCATTTTGCTAACCAATACCAAAGGTCTCAGGGTATCTGTTATTAACATATATTCCAGAGGGATGTTCTAATCCTTGAGGATTATTTGAACTGGTCCCCACCACAAAATCTCCATATTATCTTGGGTGACTTCAATAACCCATTTGAGCTTTTGGATAGAGATGATGTCCAACTACCACTAGAAGAGGAAGAAATTTGGGATGTTACATCATCTGGATATTTGGACATAAATAGGAGCACCCAGGTTACTATCTAACTAAAGGCAATTACCATTGAATATTGGCTTAGGGCAACTAATGGTTGAACTAGAGCTAAACCACATGAACTGCATGGACTACATTCTAGTTGATTTGAGGTTGTGGTCAGTGGTTGATGATATGACTATTATTGAAAAGACGGAGAGTGACCACAATCCTATCTCTCTTACTGCGTTAGATCTCTGTGGTAGCCATCCTCCGGTCCACATTCCCTCTTTTCACTCTAGGGATGTAGAGCTTACAGCTAATATGCAGCACCTTAAATGGCACGAAGTAGCAGCCCGTCCAGATAGTATTTCAGTCATAAGTCAGGACCTCTAACTTGCCCTTAGAGTGATTGATGGTAGTCTCCTCACAACCCAGCTATGATCCCCACTGCTGGCTTGCATGCAGCTTTTTTGACCACATCCTGACCTCCTTCAGAATCACCGGGGGCACTCATCAAAAAACAGACCGCCATCTCAGCCTGGGAGGGTTGTGCCCTCAAGCACTCCCAGACCCTGGCTATAAAACTAGGGATGTTGCATCTATTCCTCTCATAAGAAAAAGTTACCAAGTGGCCATAGGTACTGCTAAACAAAAGAGCATGGGACGAACTGAGATGGTCAGATCTTAAAGATGCCTGCTCAGACAAGGACTGTGTCAAATTCTGGTCACCTGTCCCTAGGGGTGTTAATCCATCTGCACTTGAACTCACTAACTATGCTTCCCATTCAGACTGGTATGATTATTTTAAGAACCTTTACCATGATGCCTCGATGGACGCATCTGTGGAAGACCTGTTGGTTAGCTTTCGTTCAAGCATTTCCACCCCAATGTTTAATATTTCTGACATCGTGGAATCTTTCAAAGCCATTACCAATCGCAGGGCAGCTGGCCCTGATGGCATACCAGCTGATGTATTTAAATTTGATATTGCTGCCGCGTCCAAATATTACTTCACCTTGCCAATGCTGTAGCAGAGGGTGTACCCATTCCTGACTCATGGAAGGGTGCTGCGGTCCTTCCAATTCACCAAAAAGGTGATAGGGCTTAACCAGACAACTATAGACCCATCAACCCTATGACTGCATCCCAAAAATAATTTGCTGCTGTGCCCTTTTTAAGATGCAGGATTGGATCTCTGTGGCGAATGTCCTTAGTCCATTCCAAGCAGGGTTATGCCAGTAAGTTTCGCCAATAGACCTGGCTTTTTGTTTTCTACTCATCTATAGGAAGACAATGGTGATCAGCAAGTGCAACCTTTACGTTGCCTTTGTCGATCTCAAATCCACGTTTGACTTAGTCCCTCTTTGTAATCTCTGGCAGACCCTCAGTGAAATTGACATGCCATCTGGTATATTATCTTTAGTCGTTTGCCTGCACAAGGATAAATATGCCAGAATTTGCTAGGGTGCTCCTGACTAGCTGACCATGAGAGGTCTGGTCTCTAAAGGTGTTCAGCATGGCTGTGTATAGGCTCTGACATTGTTCCTGTTGTATATTAATGGTATAGCGCTATATTTGTCCCAGATCAGCACCTATGCCTCCTCTCTTCCAAACACTAGAACCCCTATTCTCTTATTCTCTGATGACACACTTTTGATTTTCAAAACCCCGAATGGACTACAGAAACTTCTGACTCGTTTTGACAAGCTTTTGTCTAGCCCGGGGCTTGGAAATCAATAAGTCGAAGACAATACTAATGCATTTTAATCCCTATAAATCTTTTAAAGGGTGTCTCACTTTAGGTGGTGTTCCACTAGAGAGGGTGAGTTCATTTGCATACTTAGGTGTAACCTTCACATCAGATATGTCACCAAGGCTACTCTTAAACATCGACAGTTGGCGAGAGTAATCCTTAAAGAGCACAATGGTTCCAAACCGATAGCAACTGTCCTACCGATCTATAAAGCAAAGGCCTTAGGCTCTTCCCTTTATGGGGCAGAACTTTGAGGCTTTTCCAATATCAATAATTTGGTTGCTTCTGAAAACAACTGTATGTAAGCAGTCACTCTCTTGCGCCCCAGCATCCCCTTGTGCGAGCAACAATGGACAGGAAATTATATTTCCAGTTTAGTGTGGGAGTACAGCCACTGAGGAACTTTACCTCCAAATGGTCTTCCCTATCATCCTCTATTTGTCCCGGGTGCCCCCATCTGGCGGAAACACTTCCTCATGTTTTCTACGCATGTCTAGCCTATGCGCTCCCTCATTCTTTTTGATTTACACCTGTGTGCAACTAGCTTGATACTCACAGCCACTCCATTGCTTTGAGTATTCTTAGATCTGACTTCAGTTCCTTATTTGCTTGTGCGGTCACCAAGTTTTTAGGGGGCATGTGGCTGTTAAGAGGGACATTTCTTATTCCCAAGTTGAGTAAGGATGGCTTTTGATTAATTCTTTTAGTTCTGTTTGCATCCTGGTGTATATTTTTATTATTTGGGGCACATGATTATGTACAGAATCTGCTTTTATTGCTGTTTTTATAGGACTACATTAGATTGTATCAATTTGTGTGCATGTATGTATTCCTATTGGAAGGCAGAACAATTAAAAATAAGGATTGGATAAATAAAAAGACATGGTCAGATTGAAATAATGTGCCAGGTTGGCAATATTATATCTGCACGAACATCCTACTTGGGTCAAATAATTTTGAACTACAAGGACCAGAATCCTTGTTAACATGTGACAGGAAATAGGAAAAAAAAGACTTTTAAATTCACATGGGGTGGGGCAACCCGTTGATCGTGAGCAAGGTAGCGATACACCGAAACGCGTAGATCTATTGCGCTACATGCCCTGTAATCAAGGAAAATAAAGGAGATTGCAAACACTACAACTGGTTGTGCGACCCGTTTTTCCCCTCTCGGGGGAAGTTGGTGAATATATATATATATATATGCTGCAAGAACTAGTCTCAGTCTCCAAACGAAACCAACAGCCAAACAAGCAAAGACGAGGTAGACCCGATTCTGTGCTTCTTCTTTTTTATTTAATTTTAAAGTGCAACCACATCAGCCACGACGCGTTTCGGCAGATCCCTGCCTTGATCACATGACAACAGTGTCGTGGGATGCACCTCCTTTTAAAGTGCAAGTGCATGAATGGACATAGAAAATATACTATTTACAGCTTTCTTTCGTTATTTTCTTAGTGTGGTACGTAAAATACAGAAAATATTTGTAAAATACATTTACTGAAAGTTATATATGAGGGTTCAGTCTCAAAAAGTGTTTCGGTATAATACAATAAGTTATTGTTAGCTGTATTCCAAATGTCCATTCAATGAATACTATAGTGCATCACCGTGAATCTAAATAAAGAAAATTGAAACTAAAACATTTTTCAAAACGTGATAGAAAAAAACCTCTTTTTTCCAATAGACAAAAATGATAACCTATGTGAACAAAAAAAGTATTATTGTGTTTACACGCACAGGTACCTTACCAAAAAACAATTCGAAAAACAATTTCTATTCTTCTTAAAGATAAATACAAGGGAAATTTTTTTACACATATCTCTATTTCGTAAGGGGTTCTTCCAAATAAATGCAACTAATTATAACTGTCTAAACGAGTGATTCCCACGATTGACCAACCTCTACCAAAATTGATGGATAATTGTTGTTGTTCAATCCACTCTTAGCTCGATTAAAATTGCATAAATAGTTAAAAACCCTTTTGAAGTATCAAAAATATATATATAAATATTTATCTTTATCACCTTGTAAAATCCATTATTTACAATACAAAACAAGTTCATGAGGTATTTACATCTCGAAAGTAATGGATAATTCAAACTATACATCCTATTGCATTGGACTGATGAAGACTGTACAAACTATATGGTACATGATATGAGCATTCACTTCCCGACACTTATTCTAAAAATGTGTATAGATCTTCAGTCATATTGAGACCTTTTGGCTGCTTAGTATCTAAGGTCAAGATATAATGTGTCTCAAGCCTTCGCAGCATGCCTTCCCTATCCCCTCCTCTTCTCTGCGCGGGGACTGCGTCTATGATGTAATATCTTAGATCTTTTAGATTTCCACCATGGACTTCATGGAAGTGTCTCGCCACGGGGTAATTAGGGTCGTTGTTGGTGATCGCCCTGATATGTTGCAAGATCCTCTTGTGGCTGGGAAGCTTGGTACTGCCTACATACTTTGTTACAAGTGCACTCTAGTATGTATACCACAAATTCACTTTTACATGTTAGGTGAAACTTAATGTTTTGTGGTTTAGAGCTGAAAGCTGTTAAATAGGAAGTTTTGTTCACCCCAAATGAACAAGCTTTGCAGCTGGAGCACTTGTAAAATCCTTTACGCGCTAGGGACAAGCCTGTGTTGTCCTTGTATTCTGGACTGCTTCTTACCAGCACATCCCCCATTGATGTTGCTTTTCTATAAGTGATTGAAGGGTATTCAGGAAGGGAGTCTCCTATTACTGGATCCTCCTTTACAAGATGCCAGTTGCGTTGGATGATTTTACGCAGTTCCCTATGCTGACGGTTGTAGCTCATGATTAATCTGGGTGCCTCTTCAGATATTGTTGTGCTACTAGTGTTTTCTAGTGTGGGGATTTCTGCGTTTTGTAAAAGTTCCTCTCTAGATTTTAATCTAGATTTGGCCATTGCCGCATCAATTGTTTTGGCGCTATAGCCTCTTTCCAGGAACCTACACTTGCTCTCTTGTTGATGTCTCCTGAATTCCCCTTCATCGCTGCATATTCTACGTAACCGCAGCATTTCCCCATAGGGGATGCTGTGGATTAGATGGCTGGGATGTGCACTACTAGCGTGTAACAGGGTGTTCCCTGCAGTCTGCTTTCTGTACAAAGTGGTCTTTATCTTGCCTTCATCTGTTTTGACTAGAACATCAAGGAAGGAAACTTGGCTATCACTTATGTCAGATGTAAAGCATAAGTTAATATCATTAACATTGATGTTGTCTATGAAATTCTGTGCCTCCTCTTTGCTGCCTTTCCACACAATGATCAAGTCATCAATGTACCGTAGGTAGGATACTATGTTGTTCATGCAGATGTCCCGGTATTTCTCCCTAAGGACCAGCTCCTCCCACCAGCCCATAAACAAACAGGCATAACTGGGGGAGAAGCTGGCCCCCATGGCGACACCCTGAACCTGACGGTACATTTGTTTATTAAAGAGGAAGAAATTGTGTTCTAAACAAAATAGAAGCATATCAATCAACATTTTGTTGTGCATTGTAAATTCAATAGGTCTTTTGGATAGGAAGTATTGAACAGCCTTCACTCCATCCCTGTTGCGGATACACGTATATAGTGAGGAAACATCTAGGGTTATTAGATGATACCCTGTTTCCCTTTTGACCTTGGCTATTTTTGATAGAAAATCCCCCGTGTCTTTCACATATGACTCTAGTTTGAGGACATGTTCTTGTAAAAAGAAGTCTATATACTGTGAGAGATTTTCCAGGGGTCCATCACATGCCGTGATGATCGGTCTTCCTGGAGGTGTTTCCCTATTCTTGTGTATCTTAGCTATGAAGTAAATCACTGGCGTACGAGGATGTTCTTTCTTTAGGAATTTAAACTCCTCCATGTTTAAAAGTCCTAAACTTTTCCATGACAGTAGTTTACTACCCAATTCATCTTGCATCTGTTTGTATTTGATGGGTGAGCTGTGGTGGTAACATTGGACATCGCTGAGCTGTTTATTTGCTTCAGTGAGATATTGTGAAAGGGGCCATAACACGATGTTTCCTCCCTTATCCGAATTTCTTATTACCACTTGGTTCTCATTCTTTAGTTTTTCCATTAAATTGTCATATTGAATTTGTTCCTTTGTTCTTCTTTTCTTGGTCATTTGAATTTTAGTGTGTAGTTTCTTAACTTGCGCAACCACAGTGTCATTGAAAACATCTATTGAGTCTTTGGTTGTAATAGGTACAAACTTGGATTTTCTTTTGAAAGGTGTTTCCGGTTTTTTGTTTGCCAGACTCCTTGTTTGTTGGGAACTGAGGACAGGAAAATCCTGTGAGCATTCCACATTCTGTGACTCCATGTTGTTTTGGGAACTGTTTCGAGTATTTATTATCCCTTGGACAGATGTTAGCAGCTCATAGTCTTCCGCTGCCAGATTTATAATGTCTGCCTGTGGATCCTCTTGTGTACTCTTGTTTTTTGATTTATTTGTTGGTTGTATCTTGTGAAATTTTCGAAGTTTTAATTTTCGTATGAACTGGAACACATCCGCCCTGGTTTTGGTGTAGTGAAAATTGCTTTCAGGGCAGTACGATAGTCCTAACGACAGCAACTGTTTCTCCGCTGTTGTCAAGTCGATGTTCGCTAAGTTTATTATCGTGTTTGAATCTGTGTACGTTGCTTGTGTTCATATATATATATATATATATTACCTACTGGCGGTCGCCAGTAGGTATATATAGTTAGGATTTTTTCTCTATGGGATTTTTGAAAATTCTATGTCTAATAACTTTGGCGTTTGTGGACGGAATTGGCTGAAACTTTCAGGAAAATGGCACATTTTGTTTCTGAGCAGCCCCTGAAAATTTGGGGGGGTTTCATCAAGGGGGGGCCGAGAAAAAAGGGGGGTCCCAAAACGCATTTTTCCCATGTTAATTTCCATAGGGCGGTTGGCCTCACTTTTAGCTCGAACGGCTGAATGGATTTGCACGAAACTTGGCAAAATTGTAGGGACTGTTAGCCCGATGTGCCTTTGCTAGGTCTCAATATATGTGCTCCAGTGGATTTTGAGTAATTTAGGTTCAAAAAAAGATATATATCTGGGCGGAGCCTAACCACACATCTGATCTGATTGGCTGTCAGCACTTCATCCAAGAAGTGTTGGCAGCCATCTTGGGACCAATATACATGATAGCACCTCATTAAAAAGCATTGTAGTTAATAGAGGGTTTTAGGACTTTAGTTACATTATAAATCATTTGTTGATGGTACCATACTCGTTTTAGGAATTGTGGTGGGTTCTAAGGTGATTTTACCATGTGAAAAAACCTTCTGCTGTGATATCATGAATATTGTTTGAAAGAAAACTAATATCTCATGATTTTCCCACAGTGGTTTGGAAGGGGACCATATATAGTTAGGAATTAGCATTTACAAAACCTTGAAAATTCACTGAAAAAACCATAGGTTATAGACCATATATAGTTAGGAATTCGCATTTACAAAACCTTATTTTACTCACACAAAACCATTGAAATTCCATATATAGTTAGTTGCACTAACTATATATCGCGCACCCGCAATCCACTGCTGATGATGTCACATATTACATCATTCATGACATGGTCAGTGACATCACTGATGACATCACTGATGACATCACTGATGACAACATCCAGTGACTGTATGTTTCTGTAAAGTTAAAATATGTCTTACATATTGAAGAATGAGTGGATGTATAAGTGTCTGGATGAAGGATTTAGTAGGTGCATGACTGACTGTATGAGTGAGTGATTAAATGTGTCTCACTGAGTGCATGGGTTAGTGACTAAACTGTCTTAATTTGTGCATCATTATGTCTGTTGTTCTGTAAACTGTTGCATGTGTTGATAAGTAGCTATATGAGTAACTATATGGGTTATTGATTGGTTGCCCAAGTATTTGTATGGGAGACTGAGTGTGTGTGGGGGTGGCTGGGAGGTGTATGACTCTGTGCATAGATGTGTGAGCAGTTGATTCACTAGATGTATGGTTTCAAAAGTGCATGTGGAAACAGCTGTATGGGCGGTTGACTGTGTGCATGAGTGTATTGGTGAGTGAATGGATATCTCAGTGCTACATGTCAAAGTAAGTACATATGTAAAACACAGTACATGTGAGAGTTGACATATATAAATAACTGTGCATAAGAGCCAGTGAATGTGTGAGTGGCTGTATGGATCATTGTGAACTTGTATCAGGGATTGTATAAGAGAGTAAATATGTGTTAGTATATGTTTGAATAAGTAAAGTTTGTATAACTGTATAGTTGAGGAAATGGAGGTGTGATTGATTCTTTGCATGACTGACTAGGTGTGTGAGTAACTCCATGGATGAGTGACAGTCTGTGAGTGTCTGTTTACACTGATTGTATCTAAGGTTATATTAGAGTCTGAAGAGGTTCATCGTATTATCACATGAATGATATCATCAGTCATGTGATCAGTAATGTCAAATGAGATGTCATCAGTGATGTCATCAGTGATGTCATTTGAGATGTCATCAGTGATGTCATTTGAGATGTCATCAGTGATGTCATCAGTGATGTCACTGACCATGTCATGAATGATGTAATATGTGACATCATCAGCAGTGGATTGCGGGTGCGCGATATATAGTTAGTGCAACTAACTATATATGGAATTTCAATGGTTTTGTGTGAGTAAAATAAGGTTTTGTAAATGCGAATTCCTAACTATATATGGTCTATAACCTATGGTTTTTTCAGTGAATTTTCAAGGTTTTGTAAATGCTAATTCCTAACTATATATGGTCTATAACCTATGGTTTTTTCAGTGAATATATATATATATATATATATATATATATGTTCTGCTCAAGGTTTCCACCAGAATTACTATAGAAACCACGCACTCCGGGGGTAGTTCTTGGATATTTATTTCAATATTTGCAACAGACTCGTTTCGGTGCTCCGCCTTCCTCAATGTTACCTGCAGGGGATTGAGCGCGAATATATATATATATATATATGTATTCTACGTGTACTTTTATGGCACTAGTGGCTAAAATACAGTTAATTTTACTTGACTGTTGAAGGTGGGCTCACCAGTCAGTTGAAGACCTCTTCCAGAAGATTATGAATCTCCTGACATTGGGATCTTGGTCGATGAGAAAAAGTCACACATGACTCCTTCGCAAAGTCAACCTTTTATATGAGCTCCTTGGACACGGTGCAGTTAATTGGCTTTCCTCTACTGCAACGAGTTGTTGGAAATACCCGAAACGTTTAGCCTTCCCTTTTTTGCGGAGTTTGCTTTTGTTAGCTTTAGGACTCTGGGAACTTTATCACTGCTAACCAGTGCTAAAGTGCACATGCCCTCTCCTTAAAACATGGTAACATTGACTTAACAACAATTGGCATATTTAATTTACTAATATGTCCCTAGTAAAGTCCACTACGTGTGCCCAGGGCCTGTAAACAAAATGCTACTACTGGACTTGCAGCACTAACTGTGCCACCCACGTAAGTAGCCCTTTAAACGTGCATCAGCCCTGCCATTGCAGAGCCTGTGTGTGCAGTTTTAGACAACCATGTCAACCTAGCAAGTTAACTCTCTTTCCAGGCCAAACCTTCCTTTTATTTACATATAGCTCACACCTAAGGTAGGCCCTGGTAAGCCTAAGGGCGGGTGCAGTGTAAGTAGAACATGTACTTTTAAGTTTTAAATGTCATTGTAGTGAAAAACTCTTAAATCAGATTTTCAATACTGCAAAGCCCATCTCTCCCTTAGGATAACATTGTGATTACCTTATTACATTTTATAAGTGCACTTTCCAGTTGGAAAGAGCATGGATCCCCAAGTTCGGTGTCTCTGGAATCACAACTTAGATAAAACAACTCATGGTGAAGTCATTTTAAATTGCGAATTCTGAAAATGCCACTGTTAGAAAGTTTGCCTTTTCTTACTTTAGCCATTTGGTGCCTGCTACCTGTCTCTGATTGCATGTCTGAGTTGGGTGACAGCTAGGTTTTGTGTATTCCTTCTAGAAAGCCACACACACAAAGGGAGCTTAGGTGTGACTTTATGGGCCACCCATATCCTGATGGGCCATCCTGGGCAGGATGGGAGGGAGGAGCTGGACACAGCCTCACATTTACACCTGACTAGGCATGTCCCCACACAAAGGGCTGCATACCCTCCTGTAGTGAATATGGAGCCACAGCATGAAGGGAGAGAGATCCTCTGTGCACTTCTAAGTGCTTCAAGTGTGCCACTGGGTATAAGAACTGGACTTCTGACCCTACCACTTCAGTACGTTTCTGGACCTGTGGCCAGGAATAAGGAATGATGTGCTGCTGACAGACTGCCACTCTGCTGGACTGCTGCTCTAGAAGAACTGTTTTCTTGCTGTACTGACCTGCTGCCCTCTTTACCTGGGTGAGGACTGGACCTATATCACTTCGACTCAGAACCAGAGTGACTCCAAGGGCTTGCTGGCTTGCCTCCTGATTAAAGTTTCAGGGACATAAGAGTCCACCTTACCTGCCTCAGCACTGGGACTCTGCCTTGGCAAGTGGTGCCAATCCAGTCCTTGGTCCTTGGAAGTGTGTTTAAAGAGGTGCTCCAGCAGAATCTATACATCATCATTGATGCAAAGGACTCAGAAACCGCTCATCTCCTCCACTGTGGACACATCGCCACTGTTGTGAGGATCAACTCAGACACATAGCTGACTGCGTCCCGCATCAACTCCATTCTCGATGCATTATCGCCATTGCGTGGCTCAGAACCGATGCATTCCCTTCATAAGTGGAGCAACGAGACGCTTTGCATTATGTGCACCCCGCATCTCGTATTCGATGACGGCGTAACCAAGGTACTTTGCAGCGGGCCAAGGCTGGTCCCTGTATCCGACCTGCACTCCATCGTGGTCGACCTGCACTTTTGGATTTGACCCGGTCCAGCACGACCAGGTTACCGTGGTTGGCACATTAGGCTTTTAAGCACTATATTTCAATGTATTCTTTAAAAATTAATACCTCCGGCTCTACTTATTGGATTTTTGTTGTTCTGGTCCTGTTTTATTTATTAAATTATTCTCTATTTTTCTAACCAGGTGTAGTATTTTTTTGTGTATTGTTTTCCTGTTTTCCTGTTTAAGTGTTGCACAAATACTTTACACATAGCCTCTTAAGTTAAGCCTGACTGCTCTGTGCCAAGCTACCAGGGGATGAGCACAAGTGTGTTTGTGACTTCTCCCTTAGTAGGATTGTCGTTCCTCATTGGGCCCGCCTAGGGTGCATACCTCTGCCAACCAAAAACCCAATTTCTAACATGAGTCTAGGACATTTGGCTATGACCTTGATGTTTCAGGTTAATGCTGGATCTCTGTGAAAGCAGCTCTAAGGCTTCTTGGATTGTTGCCCTCATGTGCCCTGCTTTTCCACATCAGCAGGTGGCATAAGGGGACTCTGCAGTGAGACTGTAAGTCTCAGTGGGCCCAGCGCCAAGGAAACCTGTAAAAGTTCATCCAAGTTTCTGAGGATATTGCAAAAAATCTCCAGTGGTGACTGCTTGACAACCTGAACAGCGGCAGACCCCTCACCCTTCCCCACCTGCGCTGTCATTGGTGATGGATGCATCACTACTGGGTTAGGGAGGTCATCTGTCAAAGTTGGAGATCAGAGGGCTCTAGTCTCCAGCAGAAACCTGACTGCATGCCAATCAGATGAAGTTGCATGCCATTCGCCTGGAGCTGAAGACCATCCTGCCATCCATCAACAGGAGCCTGGTGCAGCTTCTCACAGACAACACCACTGCCATGGGGTACTGCATCAAGCAGAGCAGAGTTGGGGTCCTCTGTCATGAGGCACTGTAGGACAGATGAACTGAACTGGTGGTGCCTGGTGGATCACAGATGGCCCAAGGTGGCACAGTAGATCGCAAATGGTTGTATTACCCCGAGGTAGAGTAGAGTATCTTTTGACAGTGGGGATAGCCCTGGCTGGAGCTTTTCGCCTCCATCAAGAATGCTCAGTGTCAAAACTTCAGCACATGGGAGTTTCTAAAAAAACACTCTTTAGGAGATGCATTCGGACTACAATGGAGTACAGCACATCTCTATGCCATTTTCTGCCTCGGCCTATCCTGCTCTGAGTTCTGAAGAAGATCTGAAATGACTTGGCCAAGTCATCCTAGTGACTCCCGATATGGCCAGAAGAGTGTGTTACCTGGGTCTTGTGGACATGAACATCGGTCTTCTGATCATGCTCTCTGCTTTGGGAAGATCTTATGTCACAGCAGCAGTGTTCTGCACAAGAACCAGTGCAATATTCTCTTTCGCACATGTAGATTGAGCGGCAGTAGTTGACTGCATTTAACCTACCACCTGAGGACGTGGTTGTCCTCATTGCAGCCTGACTTCCCTTTACAGATTGCATTTACGCTGGGTGCGGGTTTAAGTTTGTGGCCTGGTTTGGAGCCTGTAACACAAACTCCTTACAAACCAAACTCTCATAGGTTTTATTGTTTGTTTTGTCTTGCAGTGGGCACTTATAAATGCTGTTTGCCGACCCTTTCAGCAATTTTGCATTTGCCAGACCAGCCATCATTGTGTAAATCACCTCTTTGTGATTCGGTTTATTAAAAGTTTTGACATATGTTTCTTCTCATACCGTTTGTGATGCCTCAGTCGGGTTTTAAGCCTGTCCTGACATTCCTCATGGGTAATCCCTACGAGCCAATGCACAGCTGATCGTTGCATCCTCTGACTATCAAAATGATCTTCCTCATTGCAGTCGCTTCAATTTGTTGCCTGAATTAGTCCAGGCTCTATTGGTACAACTGCCCTATACCTCGATGTTTTCATGCAAACTGGTGTTGAAGACCACGGTGGCATTTTTGCCAAAATTCATGACTCTCTCTAACATTGTTCAATCCAGCACCATTGATCAACTATCATCATCGCAATGCTCATTGCTCTTCCTCAAAGAGGAGAATAAACTGTATTAGCTGGACCCCAAAAGTGCCTTAAGCTTTTACACCTGCACCAAAGACCATTGGTTGGATGAACACTTTTTTGTGAGGTTTTTGGGGCAAAGAAAGGTAAGGCAGTGTAGAAAAGAAATTGATCAAGATGGATAGTCCTCTGTATGTTAAGATCTTCTGCGCATTGGTCAAGATGCACCTTCCGGAAGGACTGAGTGCTGTGACATAGGTATTGGTGCACACATTCACAAAGCACTACTGCTTTGACAGGTTTGACTGGAAATGAATTTTGCCTGTTTGGCCCTTCAGGACTTTTTGGTCTGAGTCCAGTCCACAGACCTTCCACATTTGGTATCTAACTATTCTAAATGTGAAGAATCTGTTGTTAGAATTAGCCAACAAAAGAAAAAGTTTCTAACCTTTGGTAATGGGCTTTCTTGTGCATACTCCATGTAAAAGCAGATTCCTCACTGCCGTTTCACCTCCTTTTCTATGGAGTGGCCTCTTTTCTACCATCTTAAAAGATCCACATTTAGAAATATGCACACTGGTACTTCCATGTGTTTGTGCTCTGGGTCTGAGGGAGCAGAAAGAGTCAAACAAGAAAGTGATGGTTATGGTCAGGGGTGGCTCATAGATGCAGCTTCACTTTGCCACTTATGGTGCAGAACAGGACCAACTTGGAGTGGCAAGGCGCCAAATTGCGGTGTGCGGAAGCGCTGCTGTGAAAACATATGGATGTAATCTGGCACCTAGGGAATATTCTGAAGGTGAGGCATCTACGGTTAGATAGTGTAGCCACCAGAAAGTGTATTACCAAATGCAAGTTGTTATTTTTTCCCACATAATATGGATTGGAAAGATACCCATAGTTTGTGAATTCCCAAACTGAGAAAATTGCCAAAATGTTAGTTTCTCTTGTTGTTGTTGTTTTTTTTTAAGTGGGTAAACGTTTTGTGCAAGTAAACATATTTTATTCCCTAAAAGGGCATCAACAAATGATTTGCTCTCCTGACATCACAACTTTCACCGGTTTCAGGAACAAGCCGACTTGTAAAGAAAATCCATTTTTACAACTGTTTTTGTATTTTCATTATGGGGTTGGTTTTTCCTATTTCCTGTTGCTTCAACCTACTTGCTGTTTCTGGTGGAAGCAGGCGAGACAGCCGTTGGTGAACCTGGAAAACTATACATTTCAGAAAAGTATTTGAATTCTGAATTCAGCAATGGGTCACTTAAGAACATGTTCATGGTTTTCCCAAAGAAACTAAAGATGTAATTAAACATAATGAAAATACATTTTCTACGTAAGTTGGTTTACAAAATTAATGCAGTGTTACATCATCAGTCAGACCATTCATGTCCCAGAGATTTATAGTGTTTGTTGGTTGTCCAAAAACACTATACCCACAGCCAACAACTGAGCTGCAGCTTTTAAAGATATTTCATTGTGTACCGACCACGCAGCAATTGATATGGTAAAACCTACTGAGTAAAAAAAGTGTGATGGAAGCCTATGCATTTTTTAAATGCACTCAAAACACTGTGTAGGAACAGTTGTATTTGTACAATTCTGAATTTGAGGTTACCAAGAGTATCATATGATCCAGAGTGCATTCTTCAAAATGTGTTCTTCCTTGCACACTGGCCTACATTTAGAGTCCATAAATGAAGAGAATTGAATTGATAATAACAGATGTTTTCATATAGCTGTAGAGCTCAACGTAGCCGGCTTCACCAGCCATTAAAGGCACACTCCAGCGCTAAAGGTCTGAGCCAAGGGCCTTTAACAAGGGAGTAGGCCTTTAATGACCTGTAAAGCCCACTACGGAGGGCTCTAAGGCTATTAGAATATTCCTCCCCTAGAGGGTTGAATGTTCTAATTTGTAAAACAAAGGCCTCATGGAGCCCGAGGGTGCTGATATCCCCTTGGGCTCCATGAGGCCTTTGTTCACAGCAACAGCTGTAAACAAACATTGGCAGGTTGGTGCTCCGAGCTTCTACCAGCCATTATTAGCCAGGAACACTCCATTGTCTTCAATGGAGCACTCAACATTCCAGTGTTCTAATATTTGGTATTCCCACACTTCTTCCGACAAAAACAGTACACCTCTTGTGTGGCTTGGCCTGCTACATGAAAGACCTTAAAACGCAACATGGAGACATCACATTTTCACCCCCATCCCCATCCCCCTCCTCCTCACTCAGTTCCAGTCCGTAGTGGTCCAGCCACAGCTTCCAAATTTTTCGGAATTTCCAGGGGCATACTCTTGCCTTATAAGTCACCTTTTCTGCTACCATGTAGAGATCCATACCTGACCTCCATGCCCTGATTGTCGGGAGTCGCTGCCCCCCCTCACCCCCAGCATTTAGCTGTATCTCTTTGCTACTACTAGTCCCAGATTAGCCAGCATGAGCTTGTATCGTGGCATATCGACGTCGATGGGGATGCCCAATCAGTATTATTCTTGAACCTTTAAGAAAGCCTATGCATGCACATGCCTATTGTGTGAACAGGAAAAGCTTCAAATCCAGCATGTTAACATGACTGCAAAGTTAATCAAAAGAACACACAAGGCCTATTAGTGAATAGACCTGGCTCTTTATGGTAGAAAAACATTACCAAACAGCAGGACCTAACTAAACAAATAAGCAAATAAAACGTAATTTCCATAAATTAAATACATAAAAGAAAGCGCTGTGAATTACACGTCATGTTGCATCTGCAGCTTAATAAAAGGACTGCTTGTTGTCCCATCACTAAAACTTTATTTCAACACAAATTGGACACTATAACCAGCCACAAAATAAATACCAAAGCCATGATGAAGGGCCTCTCCATGCAATGGCAAACCATGAAAGACACATGAAAACCAATGAAAGTGGACTGGCCCAAAACCTGCTCTCTAACATCTCTGCTCTTATTCTTATTGCAATTTGTTGAAGAATAAATAACCTAAGGTATTTCTGGCAGCAAGTCCACTTGCAGCCAGTCATACAAATAGCATACTTTAATCAAATAATTGTGGTTAGCCAACAGACAGCTGGGATAGCACTGTGCATGCCACAGTGTTTTGGTCTTTATATGTATAATAGTGACTACAGCGATGATTTCTAGCAGACTTCTTAAACTAAATGATCTAGATAAATTAAAGTTCTGATATATACTTCAGATTCCTCCCTTTAGAATATGCCCCAAGAGCCAGACTGGATCTGGAGATTTATCATAGCAGATCTCCCACACACCACTAGGTGGCATTGTGTAACTCCATTCCACCCCAGAAGTGACTGAGGGCGTGGAGCCGCATATAAGTGCCATCCCGCGTCCTGACGTTCTTTCTTTATACACCTTCTTGCACAGATGCAGAGCTCTGCTCCCGAATTTGTCGGGTTTTCTGGCAATTTCCAAATTTTCAAAGTGTGCTACGGATCAATGTATTCACCAAAAACAAAAGGTTTCAAGCTGTGCCGTAACTGCAGAAAGTAGATGTCAGTCGTGGATCGGCACAAGGTGTTACTCTGGTACCAGGGTGAAGGACACGACTCTTAGGGGCCTATTCACAAGCTTCATTTTGTAGTGCGTTTTGTAGAACTGAGGTTAAATTACAAACATTCGGCAAAATGCTATTGAAAAAACTACATGTCTATCCTTTTGCTTTTTTTTACATCTTTTTCTGTGCAGAGAGCCCCACCCCATCTGCGGAGTCCCTGCACACGCAAGTATACATTTTAGTAGAATATGTGAAAGGGATGATGGAGCGGCTGGAAAAGGGTAATACTTACTACTAAAGGGGAGGGGTTTAGGGATGGTTCGGAGGGATGCTTTACTGCATTCTTTCCACATTAGGTTGGTGTTGAGGACTCAAGCTTTCTTTCTGGTGAAAGTTGTCACTCTATTTCATGTCAGACAGGCTATCGCCCTTCTGGTCTTCTTTGCCCCACCTCATCCCTTTCCAGAAAGAACAGAGACTTCATCATTTGGACCCCAAATGTGCGCTCACTGCACCAAAGAGGATCAGGTGGATGATCAACTCTTAGGTTTCTCTTGGGCAAAGAAGGGCCAGATGGACTATTCTGTGAATAAGGATCAGCTGTGCAATGGTAAAGAAGCAGCATCCTGAGGGCTTATGGTCTCATTCCACCAGAGCCAAGGCTGTTATCACTGCATTAGCATGCAGAATACCTTTCCTGGACATTTGTCAGCCAGCAACATGGGAGCTGGTACATACGTTCACGAAGGGCTACTGCCTCGATAGTCAGTCCTTTTGTCTGCTCAGTCCTGCAGAATATTTTGGTTTGAGCCAGTTTACAGACCCACCACCTAGGGAGTTACTGCTCTGGTATCGATTGACAAAATGAAGAATCTCGGTTAGAAGTATCAATCAGAAAAATAACTTCCCTTCTCTAATGATCTTTCTGTTGGATACTCTAACCTCAGATTCCTTATGAACCCTCCCGCCACCCTGTTCTATGAACTGGGCTAATTTTTAAGCCTGGGTGGCTTTGCGGAGTACCGCTAAGCGGAACTCCACGAAGTGCAAAAAATCCTCTGCTGCGCTACGCAAAGCTCCACAAGCGGCAGAGGGCCTAAGATAAATGCCTTTTGCTGTGATTTTCAGTGCCAGGTGCTTGTCCGCACTATGCCATCATGGCAAACGGCACCAGGCACAGCGCAAGTGGACACTGCTTCCTTTCTGCCGCTCAAGTAGATTTTTTACTTGAGCAACAGCTTTCTCAACGCGAACGGACGGTTTCTCAACACAATCGGTCGTGAGCATATGCGACCACTCGCAATGAAAAATCTGACCGCCCGCGTAGAGAAATCTCACCGGGAGGTTGATTTGCCATCCTTGCGCTCACCAACTTGACATTGACGATTGCGAACATGGAAAAATCTCGCCGGGAGGTGGATTTTCCTTGCTTGTGCTCACCAACTTGACGTTGATGAACGCGAGTAGCGGAGCGTAGTTTTACGAAACTCGGAGTGCGGAAAGCTTCACAAACTCCGCGATCAGAGCAGAGTTCACCGCCCACACGTACTCATTTCCCATTTCAAAAGGTCCCATTGTAGAGATGTGCACACTGATCGTGTGAATTTGCTGATGGGCTCTGCGTATAATGGTGGGAACAGCCTAAGAAAGCAACTGATGTCAGCAAAGATGGGTTATGCTCATATGCAGTTCTGATAGTTGACTCTGGAGTAACATCGACGCAGAGCAGCACACTACCTACTGGCACACAGAAATACAGCTTTAAGGTTTCTGGCTACAGTCTAACGCCTCTGAAATATTTATTCACAAGGTAAGAAATCTGCAGTTAGAATATCCACCTGAAAGACTAATTCCAAATGTAAGTAACACATTAGGTACTAATAAACTGTTTTTTATCATCTCATTACTGGTGGATCATTTTAAGGATGTTAATCGTTTTGTGTATATTTGTTTGCTTGTTTTTTGTTGGTTCTTTTTTCTTGTTTGTAATGATTTTAATTAATCAACAAATAAATGCTACTACTACTACTACTAATAAACTCATTTATTGGCCTATGGTTATTACCAAACAGCCTCTTGCTGGCTTTTGCCTTCGTTCATTTGATTGAACGATCTCCAAACAAAAAAGCTCCGTATTATTCAGACTGTTTATAGGTCTCTAATTCTAGATTCGTCATTATTTTGTATTTAAGAATTAGTAGCTGTGAATACTAACGTGAGTGTGTGTGGTCCGATATCTCCTTTCTAGTTCCTTTGTTCAGATATATTGGTTTATAAGGAAATTAATTTAGGAGATTTCCTTATAGAAGAGCACCTCCAAATGTCTGCAGACCAGTCTCGGAGCCGATTTCAACGCTTAAGCCTTTCCCAGTAGGCCAATTTGCTTCATACAGATCTCCTGTAAATTTAGAGGCAGTCTGTGGGCGTTTCGGTATCTGCTTCACAGAAGTGACGCTGCAGTCCGAAATAAACAAAAAAAACAAAAAACCCAGCCTAAAGCCCCATTGGCAGGCTGGTCGCTGGGTTGCTTTTGTTGGCTGCCCTAGGAGCTTCCTTTCGGTTTCCTGTCTGTGAAAGGCTGGGGTCGAGGCGGGTCGTTTGTGACAGGAGGGGAAGGGAGTGCAAAGGAAGTGTTTGTTGTTGGTTCCTCCGCTCAATAGATAGTCTGTGCACATGCATGTTGCGACCACCTGCAGCAGCGGCGATCACTTCCGGCCTGCCAGTAAACATTTCCAGGCAGCAGGAGGAATCTGAGCACGCAGGAAAAGATTTGCTTGACTGGTGACCCTGCCTTCTCAATAGTTTTATGAGGCTTCCACCAGAAAGTCTGCGAATAAGCAGAAAACCGGAAAACAGTTTACAAAAGGACACAGTCTTTTTATGTTAACAGGAGATGGGGCTATGATTTTCTTTTTGTGTGTCTAATAATTGTACATTACTCGCGTCCTATTAGTTGACAACACTTTCACTCTAAACGTGCAGGCGTCCGATATGTTTTTCCTACTTTAAGCTGCTGTTGATTAACGACCGATGCAAACGGCAGCGTTCACTCCTTCCTGCATTGCTATAAATTAGGATTCATTTCATAAACGTAGCTCAGCGTTTCCACTGCTAAGTTACTCTGAATTTAACGGTATCCCGCTGGAGAAACTCTGTCCAGTGCCTCGGTATCGGGACATTGACATTTGTGCTGGCGCATTCTGTCTGCTTGTGGCTCAGAATGCTTTTAACAAGCGATCCGTGTTCCAGTGACTTACAAGGTTAACACACTTGGGCAACGTCAATAGATCTCGCCTACGCGAGATCTATTGGCTTATTCAATGTTTGTTTTTTAGCCATGTTACACAACCGCGTGGTTTCTGTGTAAAATGGGTAACATTCTTTCTTTTTTTTTTACTTTTATAGTGTGGTATGGTACGGCCTGTCATTTCATTGTCTGATGTGATATGGCTCGCCATTGAACAGGGTAAATGTAAATGTAAATGTATTGGCATTTATATAGCGCACTACTTACCCGTAGGGTTCCAAGGCGCTTCGACCGCTGCGAAACCCTTCCTGGCTTCCCTGAGAGATGGTCCCTTAATGGGTATCTCCAGGGTGAGACCCGGCATCCCCGGCGGTCTGGTGGGGCCGTTAGTGAAGATGAGGCAAGCTAATGCCCAGAGTTGCCGAGTGTGATCGCTGATCAGAGTGGGCACCGAGGCGAGAGAATTATCGAGTCCGCTGACCCTGGTCCAGAAACCTGCCGCGCCGGGAATCGAACCCTGGTCCCGGGCCGTCCTCTGCTCTCGGGTCTGCCGCCTCTAACCAGTGAGCCACACTACTTCGTGAGGTGGTATGGTATGGTATGGAATGGCTTGTCCTTGTATACTGTGGAATGGTATGGCATGTCATTGTATAGTATTCTATGGCCTGTCCTACGGTATGGTACGATGTTTCCTGGTATAGGTTGGTATTGTATTGTATGGTGTGGACGTGTATGGCATGATATGGCCTTTCATTGTATTGTATGGTTTTATATGTCATTGTATAGTGTAATATGGTAATCTTTGTTATAATGTACACAATACGCAGGAGAAATTACAATAGGAGCGGACAAACAAGTAGAAAAAAAGATTTATATTATAATGTTCTTTTCACGCTAGAATGTTCTATCAACCCGTAATCCTACAATCATTAACCAATTTAAAACACATCCTATTTTCTGCATAAAACATTTTAGTCATGCCCAAGACATCTGTTAATCATGAAACGTACCAAAAAAAGCACTTGGCTACAAACAAAACAGGTGATTACTTAATAGCGATACTGCAAAGCCATTAATGTCATTGAAATAATTGTTCAAAGCAACACTAGCAACCTGCGGCCTGCTTAGTGGTGTATGCCGCAGCAAAGAGTGGAAGGGGAGTGGCCGAAAAGTAAAAGGGAATGAACATGGGAAATGAGTTGATGAAAGCAATAGCGCAGAGCAAACCAGGTGCAGGACAACTTAAAGCACATACAAATCCATGTTACATTACATGCCCTCTTGCAAAGCGCTACAAGTAGAAGAAAGAAAAGGTCAAGGCAGAAGCAGCGAAAGGATACTCCCCAAAAAATAAATTGTACTTGGTCCCATGCTTCAAGGACTGGGGAGCCACACAAAACGAAATTGAAACCAGCACTTGCTAACCAAACAAGAGCCAGAAAATAAAACTAACAATTAAGCCAATCAGTGGTAAGCAATGGACGTAATTCCCTTGTAAGTAAACAAAACTTTTGCAAGTGACTGTGCATGCGATGTCTCAGATGAGACCTAAAATCCATGAATAATCCTCTATTTTGTGATGACCCTTTTCAAACTGTGAAGCTGAAAAGTCGAAAGTGTTGTCATAATAGCGCATGTTGTACACTTTATGTAACCCAAGTTCGAAATGGCTTTGTATAAGAGATGAATAGATCAAGAATTGTATTGGGTAGGGTTGCTCAGCAGTACACAGCCCTACACCTCTTGGATTAACATACATAATGGTTTAACATACAAAATGGTAAAACTAAGCATTTACACATCTGTTCTAATACCAGCATGGTGAATCAGCAAATATAAATCATAAAGCGGGAGTAGGCTTTCACTGTCCTAAGGTATGCAGCTTCTGGTTGGTCTGTGGCATGTATGAGAAAGACTTGTGTAATAATGGAAGGTAGGGTGACTGTCCCTTCCAAATTAGAGCAGTGCAGGTACTGAGTACCTGATAGTAACTGCCCATTTAAATCACTGGTCTTTAATAGAGACTTATAGCCCACCGTAGCGGGCTATACCGGCTATTAAAGGCCCTTTCCAGCGTTTCGGCTTGGGCCTTTAACAATGGAGCGGACCTTTAATAACCGGTATAGCCCAGCTACGAAGGGCTATAAAGCTATTAGAACATTCTGCCACTAGAGGGCAGAATGTTCTAACAAATAAAACAAAGGCTTCAGGGAGTCCGAGGAGATTAAAATCCCCTCGGTCTTCCTGAAGCCTTTGTTCACAGCCACACCTGTGAACAAAGACAATCATTGGAATGTTGGAGCTCCGGTCTTATACCTGCCATAATAAGCCCACAGTTACTCCATTGTTTTCAATGGAGCTCCCAACATTCCAATGTTCTAATACAGCCTTATAGCCCACCGTAGCGGGCTATATCGGCTATTAAAGGCCCGCTCCCGCGTTAAAGGTCCGAGCCGAAGGCGAGGGACTTTAACTAGGGTGAGGGACTTTAATAGCCGGTATAGCCCTGCTATGAAGGGCTATAAGGCTATTAGAATATTCTACCACTAGAGGGTAGAATGTTCTAACAAATAAAACAAAGGCTTCTCGAAGCTCGAGGGGATTTAAATCCCCTTGAGCTTCGAGAAGCCTTTGTAAAACATTGGAATGTTGTTCTGTGGGCCATTACCGGCCCATAGAAGCAGGGAGCGCTCGATTGTCTTCAATGGAGCTCCCAACATTCCAATGTTCTAATAACGTAAACGTTCCTCATGACTGTCTTTGACTTGGCCATTGCAAGCAATTTACTTTCATCTGGTTCGGATGTAGTCCCCTTTTCCTAT
The DNA here is from genome assembly GCF_964263255.1 of Lissotriton vulgaris. Lineage (NCBI taxonomy): Eukaryota > Metazoa > Chordata > Amphibia > Caudata > Salamandridae > Lissotriton > Lissotriton vulgaris. The sequence goes on along the minus strand of NC_141690.1, from coordinate 16,612,402 downwards.
ATTTTCACAATTGCCAAGGGCACCCTTCACATTACGTGTCAGTTCCTGGCCGGAGTTGACAGAATTTGTTATACATGGGTTCCATTGGAAAGTTCTAGAGTTTACACCAGATTCTAATTCTGCCAATTCACTGCTATTGGCGTAGGAACAGTTTATAACAAAACTAATTACCCGCTGTTGTACATCATTAAGGCCTTCCAGGCCAGGTTGACGGGGCTCTATGAGAACCTATCAGCGCAGCACCGACAAAGTTGCTGTACTGGTGCCGGTTGGTAAATTGTGATAGTGAAGGTGCGTTTTTTTCACATGTAGGTTAGTGAGGAGAGGCCATGTCATGTATGGATCCCCATTACTCCTCTGAAGCAGTTGAAAACCAGGGCAGACGATTTTAGGGGCCAGACATAGCATAGCATTATAGAGGATTTAAAAGTGAATTACAGGGATGCTTTTCACCTTTGGTGCTGAGTGATATCAAAGTCAAATTGAGCTTTGCTCTTGTCTATTTGATGTCACTTGCAAAACATCTCCCTAATTCATTGTCAACCATCTAGAATTTTATATGCTAAATAGGTGATGGGTTAAGACAGTGGTCCAGATTACAAAATCTATGGAAGAGTTTACAATATCCACCTGACCCAATGTAAGCTAAGACCGCAGGGTTTGGAATTTGAGTGCGATAAGTAACAGCTGTTGCAAGTTTTGTCCTAAACAGAAGGCATAACACAAACTATGCTTCTTTCTGCACCAAAATCCACATGTCCTTATATATTCTGTGCATTTTTCTCCTGGAATTATACCAGGAAAGATTGCTGTCGTTGGCAATTTTATCACAGCTAATTAGCATGTACAGTAAGTTTAGCATAATTTATAATTGCAATCCACAAATTGAATTATCCGGGGCTCTTGTAATCCACCCCATATTTTGTTCTTTTGTGTATGAAGTCGTACACACTTATGCTCTTTAAAAGTGACGAACACAAACACTTTTATACCCTAAGGAATTTGAGTATCAATTCTTGAGAACACCTATAGTGAGGCATTAACAGAAGGAATAACAATGACTTCTAGAAGCCAGTGTTGTGCAGTGTTTTCATGGAAGTGCTTCTATTGAAGCCAATATCTTCAAACTTGTCCCCTGCAGCTTAAGGTGATTACACATGTGCATTGCTCTGCTTCGCATGTCAGTTTTCCTTTTGATACTCCTACGTCTTTTGTAAATAGATTTGCAAATCTACAACTTCACCTGTTCTTTCCTCTTCAAGATGCCAGTGTGGACACCTCAGAGTTAGGATAAACATGCATTTTCCACCCAGGCTTCACACTATCATTTTCAATCAATCAAGAGTATTTGTAAAGCACTCACACGCTACTCACCCGCTAGGGTCTCAAGGCGCTGGGGGGCGACGCTCACGTGACATTGGAGAAAGACGAGGATGTCGACCTCGGCCGTATTTGAAGCCGTCCGCCGAAGCAGACCTGGAGAGACGTGCCGATAGAAGTTGCTTCCTGAAGGAGAGATGGTCCTGGGTGAGTCATAGGTGGGTGAGGAGGGTGTTCCAGGTCTTGGCCGCCAGGTAGGTGAAGGATCTTCCTCCGGTGGTGGTTCTGCAGATCCGTGGGACGGTGTCAAGGGCGAGGCTGGCGGAGGAGGGCTGGCGGGTTGGCGTGTAGAACGTGAGGCGGTTGTTGAGGTATTCGGGGCCCAAGTCGTGGAGAGCCTTGTGTGCGTGGGTGAGGAGTCTGAACATGATCCTTTTGCTGACGGGGAGCCAGTGCAGGTCCCTCAGGTGGGCGGAGATGTGGCTGTGTCGGGAGATGTCCAAGACGAGTCGTGCTGAGGCGTTCTGGATACGCTGGAGTCTTTTCTGTAGTTTGGCGGTGGTCCCAGCATAGAGGGCGTTCCCGTAGTCCAGATGGCTGGTGACGAGGGCCTGAGTGACCGTTTTCCTGGTTCCAGTGGGGATCCAGCGGAAGATCTTACGGAGCATGTGGAGAGTGTTGAAGCAGGAGGAGGTGACGGCGTTAACTTGCTTGGCCATCGTGAGGAAGGAGTCAAGGATGAAGCCCAGGTTGCGTGCATAGTCCGTGGGCTAGGGTGGGGGCCCAGAGCAGGGGCCGCCAGGAGTCGTCCCAGGCGGAGATGAATGGGCCGAGGATGAGGACTTCCGTCTTGTCTGAGTTCAGTTTCAGGCGGCTGAGCTTCATCCAGTCTGCAATGTCTTTCATTCCGTCCTGGAAGCTGGCTCTGGCGGAGGTGGGGTCGTTGGTGAGGGAGAGGATCAGTTGGGTTTCGTCGGCGTAGGAGAGGATGTTGAGGTTGTGCTTGCGTGCGATGGCTGCGAGGGGGCTCATGTAGACGTTGAAGAGGGTGGGGCTGAGTGAGGAGCCTTGAGGTACGCCGCAGATGACCTTGGTGGCTTCTGCGAGGAAGGGCGGAGACGGACTCTTTGGGTTCTGTCGGAGAGGAAGGAGGTGATCCATTCCAGGGCCTTTCCTTGGATCCCGGTAAATGTAAAGAGGGGGTCCCCGCAAGGAGAACGTGATGGGTGAAAACACACACTAACACAATTGCCAAGCAATTAAAGATTACTCAAACAATTACTCTTAAACAAATGTTGTCATTTATTTAACAACACTGCGTATGAATCAGTGGAGCAATTACAATCACATTAGAAAAGTGAAAAGCCCCAAATTGGGAGAGGGAAAGGGAGAGAGAGGTTGTGCTCAAAAGCGGTGAGAAAGTTAGAAAAAGTACACAGACTCAGAAAAAATAAATATTTACAGTCTTCAAAACGTAATTGCAATTATTCCAAAAACAAAAAGCCAACATAAGTTATGGCGTGTATTGTAAACACAGTTAACCTGGGGACATTCTACGGTCACATGTATAGTTTAATACAATCCAGGGGATGTGCCGGATGTCCCAAAAGAAAGAAGTCGTCGACGTTTCGACCCCTACACGTAGGCTAAATTTAGTCCTTTACCGGGGTCTTCATCAGGACAAGTACAGTGGGGGAGGGGACGAAGTGGGGCCGTCCTATTTTGGAATAGAAACAGATCGCTGCAGTAGAAAATCCAATTTATATACTGTTCCAGGTATTTATTTTTTCTGAGTATTTGTAATCCTAGACTTTTTTGACCCTAAGTGCGCTGGGGATGCCCAGACGTGGGTCCCAGGCACTCCACACCACTGGAGTCAAGCTAGCCGGGCTGATGAGAGGTGTTACCTCGAAACCGGTCCGGTCCTCGGATGCTTGATTCCGTTCTGGGAAGGACATGGCTTTTGTAGTTCGGACTGGACTGTTCCCATGGGGCACAGGGTCAGAGCTGATTTGCATATCGCCATTGTCTAACCCGGGGTGGTGTGGAGTGCAAAAAAACGATGGATTTGGGCCCAGATCTTTGGACTGGGTTGAGTGTGTGACATTGATCCACATTCGGTCCATCACCTGTTGTTTTTGCAAATTCCGCCCTAAGTGCGCTGGGGATGCCCAGACGTGGGTCCCAGGCACTCCACACCACTGGAGTCAAGCTAGCCGGGCTGATGAGAGGTGTTACCTCGAAACCGGTCCGGTCCTCGGATGCTTGATTCCGTTCTGGGAAGGACATGGCTTTTGTAGTTCGGACTGGACTGTTCCCATGGGGCACAGGGTCAGAGCTGATTTGCATATCGCCATTGTCTAACCCGGGGTGGTGTGGAGTGCAAAAAAACGATGGATTTGGGCCCAGATCTTTGGACTGGGTTGAGTGTGTGACATTGATCCACATTCGGTCCATCACCTGTTGTTTTTGCAAATAAATGACAACATTTGTTTAAGAGTAATTGTTTGAGTAATCTTTAATTGCTTGGCAATTGTGTTAGTGTGTGTTTTCACCCAACACGTTCTCCTTGCGGGGACCCCCTCTTTACATTTACCAGACAACGCCCAGGTCCCCGCGACTGCATGGGTTCAACCCCCCTCTTTTGTAATTTCCTTGGATCCCGGCGTGGCGGAGGCTGGTTGTCAGGGTGCGTTAGCAGACCCTGTCGAACGCAGCCGAAAGGTTGAGCAGGATGAGGGCAGCGGTTTCTCCGTTGTCCAGCAGGGTCCGGATGTCAATTTTGCAGACTTCTGCAGCCTTTGCCCTTCAAAATGTAGTTAGGCGGTAAATAGTCTACTTTAGGTGATGGAGAAAACAGAAGAAGACACCAAGAAAATATTACGACTGTGTAAATGTTATTGATACACCATTCTTCATCTTCCGTTACTGCATCGCCTTAGGTACATTGAAACGGTAAATTGAAGTCAATGCATCTAAAATGAAGGTAAAACATTACAAAAGGTAGCATATTTAGATTCATTAAAAACATATTGGGAGGCAATGAACGTTTCCCTCGAGATATGGTATTTATTGAAACCTTATAATTCCTTATTACTTAATAATAAACATTAGGGTTACTCATTTAAATACAAGATATGTAGAAATGCATGTTTGCATGGTTTCCCCAGATTAATGAGTTAGTAACATCCATATTGCAGTTATTATGCTTAATGCATATTCAATTTAAAATGTATTTTAAATTTGTTTTAAAAAATAATATAAGAACAAACCTAAAGGTATTTATTTAAAAATGTTTGAGTTAATACATGGTCAGTGTTAGTATAAGAGTTAAGCTTGTAATCATGCATTGTTTAAAATTAGTTTGAGTAAAATATTTAGAGTTAGGGTGTGAATTTGACCTAGGTTAACGGTATAACATAAAATATATTATTTAAAGCCCAATAGCTAATATGTTAGGGCAAGCTATAGGGTTCATTGTATTAATACAAACAGTGTTAGGGTTAGATTTAGGGCTAGGATACCGATAATTGATCAAATCAATCACATCTACTTATCAAATAGAAGTAGAATGGATACGAATAATAAAAACAAATAACCTATATTAAAAAAGGTTACAATTGCAGGTTTGAACTAACATAAAAAAAATGACAACCACGTAATAGTGTTTGGAGGGTTTATGTAGTGAGTTGGAGGTAGTAGTATACTAACTTATCTCAACATCATCATTTTCCGCAATGTAGTGATTGTTGTAGTGGTAGATCGATGTAGGGCTTTGGCAACGTAATACCATGGGCTGAATTCGAATTTTGGAGCTTTAGACTCTGTCATTATGAAAATGTAATGCTGGGCTACAGGGAACGAGCAGCAAATTCTTTGACTAGGATAGTATAGCTCATTAATTAACTTTTACTCTGTGAATATGGATATCTGATAGAGACTACTAGCCGCAGATTCCTTACGTAGAATTATCCCCAGGAGTGAGACTGGATCCGGAAACTTTTTTGCCTCAGCATCCCTGCGTGCCCGGATAGAAGTTTCATCCGCAGCTCCCGCCGCGACTTCGGCTTCAACTGTTGGCACGCCGTGCAATCAATGGTGCCGTGATCCTCCACCACACACCACATACAAATGAGGTACGGGTCCATCGCCGACATGATATGACCACAAAACGCGCAAGTTTTGAAGCTCAAAGGCATTCTCACACTGGTTCACCAAAAGAAATGGAAGAAAAGAGGACCTAAACAGGCCTGTAGCAAGGACCGGATCAAGGTTGCACGCGGAAAAGGAAAAATGTGACGTAGGCACGCCGGGGCGGGTCTTATGTGACCTCGCTGACATCACATGCGCGAACGACGCCTGGGCGGAGTCGCTTGATGTCACCCCGGCGCGCAGGGATGCTGTGGCAAAAAGTTTTCCGGATCCAGTCTCAGCCTGGGGATAATTCTTCGTGAAGGAATCTGCGGCTAGAATCGTCTCTACCAGATACATTGTTACTGAAGGTAAGTAACTCGTACATTTATTGAACTGTTGCATTTACAAGTAGAACATAGTACAGTGCGCTTAAAATATAGTTCATTAGCAGATTCTAAGATTAATAGTGAACAGTTCTTCGCTGGCAGAGCCAGGTGCAAGTTGTGTAGTAGAAGGGAAGCAGGAAATAGTCCTGAAGGAAGATTGTGTATGCTTTAAGGAATCTTCAACAGCAAATTAACTTCTTGATTAATGCAGTTTCACGGATGTTCATGATTGGTGGTAAAGCAACAGTCTGTGTTTGGGTCTCAGGACAGGGCTATAATTAGTAGTTGTGGGATCCTGATTCTCAGACTGCGCTGCTTTCTCCTGATAGTTGGCAAGACCTTGACATTGACTTAGACTTTGTAGGCTCTTCAGAGTGCCTAAGGGTGTGGGGCTTACTTTCATATCCCTTAAGCTGTTTTGAGACCCTTTCTAGCAGTGTTGCACCATTCTTCTTCCTGACGTACTACTACTAGAAATGTACAACCTTCCCCATTGATACATACACTTTTTTTGTAACTGCCATTATGCATGATCTGGTCAAAACATGCCCTATGTGCCCTGGTCACTGGTGCAGTAGTTTCTGGGCATGTCTGCCCCATTGGTGAATTCCATACCAATCCCAGAAATTCCCCAAATATTTTTGACTTGTAGACAGTTACAGAATCTGAATCCTCCTTGCGGTTTGTTTTTCAGCAACTGCTCAAAAACATAAGGCACTTGGATGCATTTTATGTGAATCAGAAACATTATATGACAACATTCCAAAGAATCACTGTTATGCAGGCTAACATTTCAAGCTAATCAGAAAATAGTGAAACGATTTGCTGCAATCTGCTGGCCTCCATGGTAGTTATGTCTTTGCATTGGGGCCCTTGGCTTTTCCATGCACTTTTCTATTTGGCTAGTAGAGATGACCGGAGCCACACAAGGAAAAGGGGAACAGCGTTTACAACACAACTTTTACCACGCACTACCTTTACCACGCAACTTTTACAACGTAAGTTGTTACAACGACTTGCGCTGGGGGGCGCTGTAGGATAGGGAATGGTTTAATTTACTATCCAAAACCTTCCCTACTATCCACGGGGACTGGAGTTGGAATAGTAAATTAAACTATTCACTATCCAGCGCCCCCCAACGCAAGTCGTTGTAACGACTTGCGTTGTGAAAGTTGCGTGGTAAAGGCATGCGTTGTAAAAGCATGCGTAGTAACGACATACATCCCAAGGAAAATCGTGCCAGACTACGGAAGTGCAGACCACAGTTCAGTAGACGGAATAATAACAAATCTTGATGAGCAGTTCCATTCTTTTTCTAACATTGTACGATCTGCTATATCCTTTCCAGTTTTCCTGCCATTCACTTCTCTTTTCCTTCTCATTTTATTCCGTCCACTCTTTCATTTTTTACTCTACTACACATAACAAGCAACCTGCCCACCCTTCTGGCTCAAAATTTTATCCCAGCATTGTGATTTCCATTAGTATATTATCCATTGTATTTCACTACACAAAACATCACATTACCTATGGGTTGTAGCCCACCAGCCAGCATTGCTAGAACACAACAGGCAGCTGGAATTGAAACAGCACAGTTTGCTTAATCTATTTTCCTGATGTAGGTTCTTTTAACTGTTTCCTTCTGAGACTAATCATCTTCCCCACCATAGCACTGGCTTAGCTTTGCTTGGACCTTATTCTGGTTCGGTGCCTTTTACTACTACTAACAATCATGGGCTCTTTGTCTTTCCTTTAAATGACCGTGCTTCATGTCCGATTTATGGGTAGCTCTGAGGAAGTTGGATATTCTTTGATGATTAAGGGGACCGCCGTCTGGAAACCTGGCCTGGAAGAGCCTTAACCATTCTTTTAGATGTCAGTGATGGAGAAGTGAGCTGTGAACAATCAAACATGTCTACTTTTCCCATATTTGAAGAAGCCACAACCACTACTGTGTGGTTGATCAGCCACATCCACCATGTCCACCACCATCACTGCCTCAGTAGTGGCTAATGGTGATCATGGCACTGTATTAGAAGTTGTTGGGTCATGGAAAAATACAGAGAAGGAAAATTTGATCTACATGCAGAGCGATAGCAATGCTGGTGTTTATCTCTGTTCTTTTACTTCAGTCTCTATTGGGAGCGAAGTCCTTTTTGAGGTGTGGTGCTCTAATGTATCACTTCCACTGTTTTCAAAAGAAGCAATACATTGGAAAGTTTCTTCTGTTGGAAAGGGAGAGGTGCAATTCGCCATTCCATTACTTACCTGAGTTTGTTTTTCACATAAGTATTGGTTTGCATGAATTGAATAACAGGGATTCTGGATAGAATAACAAAGATGCTTGTCAGATTTATATTTACACTGGCAGCCATAGCAAGCATCTGCTTTGGCAGAGTAGGCATCCGGACGTGCATAACATAACTTAGAGCCAACTGCATTGCTTGTTGACATAGTGGACATCTTGCCAAGCGCAACTGGCATCTTGGAAGGCATAAAAGATATCCTGCTTGGCTTATAGATATTGTGCCAGACATACATTGTGCTTTACTTGGGGAAGTACCTGATGCTGCATTTTGCCTGAATCCTGATTAGTAGTCATGAAGGAGGGTGTTGTCATTGTGGTCTTGTGATTACGCGGTCTTTGCTTTCTTGATAGTCATTCAGAGAAAGGACAGGTGTAATTGGTTCCATCATGAGTGTCGAGAATTCTTTTTTAGTTTCACAGAAGTGGGATAATTGATGTAGTTATGAGTACAATGGGGTGTAAGGGAAGCATTGATTATATTGAGAAGTGCATTCCTAGTTAGGGTTTGAACAAGGCTGGCATGGGTACATATTGGTATGTGATTGCTTTGAGGGAGACTCGCATGTTATTAAGTTTTGAGAGAGTGAGGAAAATCGAGGTAGCCCCAAGCAGTAAGGTCATGGGGCAGAACATTGGCTGCTTGTTTAATGCAGGTTATGTGCTGCCTGATTTTACCTATTGTTTTGAAGATGTGGTTGATGGTCTTTACATTTTCCCATTAAGTGAATGCTTTGTAAGTGTAAGGCTTTAAAGATGACTTGGTTTTTGTGGGTTGCATGTATGCTGGTGGAATGGAAATAGGTAACTGCCCTTAGTTATGACATTCCTGCATACAAAACGGGGACTGTTCTTTGAATGAGTCTTTTGAGTGTGGTATTTCGCTGGTGACCTCTTGCTTGATGTATATGAAGTCCATGAGGAAGAGGAGTGCTTTCTTCGCTATTGTGGTAGTCTTGTACAACTCATATTTCCTGCTTGCTGACATTGTTTCTGCTCTGTTTCTGTTCTTTCTTTATTTACAGCTTCATACTCCTTCGCCCACTGCCCAAGGGAGGTGCCTCAGTTTTCCAAATGTTAGCTCTGCCTTTCGGTCTTTACAAAATGTAACTTAGTTTGACCAGCTGAACCACATCTTTTTCAAGTGCAAAGAGAATACTTTTAGCAAATTGTTTTACTTGTATATATGATTGTATAATTATGTGATATTGTATCAATATAAAGCTCATAATTATGTTGGGTGAACTTTTATTAACATTTACCAAAAGGTAATTTTTTTTGTCTGTTTCACTAGATATCATATTTCTTCAAGGCTCAGAGGTGATATTTAAAGTTTCCTTAAGCTTGATGGGAAGCCACAAACCTTTAATTCTTCAACATGAGAACTTGGAGCCCATAGTTGAGTTCATTAAAAGCACTTTGCCCAACCTGGGCTTGGTACAAATGGAAAAGACCATCAATCAGGTAATATATTTTTTAATACAACCATATTGATGTAACAGAAGGTCCATACGAGACACTATCTTAAAGTATTTTGGAAGGGCTTGTTTAGGACATAACATCTATTCTCAGTTTCATCAGTTTTCTTTGCATTATATATCGGTGTTTGGAGCTTTCATACTTTTCTCAGCGAGAGACAGTTTGATTGTAATTGTAGGGAGGTAACTTTAAGTAGTGCAAACTAACATCACAAACTGTAAAAGGCTTTCTTGGACAAAAAGAGAATGCAGAGGTTGAAATGTGATGGATCAGCTGTTTTTCCAGGAACTCAATAAAAGGAATGTGTGACCAGTTTACTTCCCACTGTGAAGCAATCCAGCCATGTGATCTCCAGTGCTCTGTAGGATTTACAATCTGTTTTCACAGGGAGAGAAGGAATGTATTTATTCTCTTTGAAGACTGTTTTGTATTCTGAGTGCAGAGCTACCGATGGGGAGTTCCTGACAGGGTCTTTGGAAGATGCTGTTGCCACAAGGCACTGAAGTTGCATTGTACTGTAGGAAATATAGAAGGGTAGTGTACGAAAACTAGTGGAAGGTAGGGGGAGATGTCCTTGTAATGGTATGCTAGTATCTATATTTTCCCCATATGAACATTTCAAATCAGGTAAGAATAGTAAACTTCCATGCTTGAGGCTATAACGAATCCCTATATCTACATGCATATTAATATGTAAAGAACTTCTTTTAATCTGTCATTATATTTTATACTTTCCCTCCTTATCTCGGGCGCAGACCACTGTTTTTTTTATTCCCCTCTCACCACCTTCCCACATCTTCTCTCCCCCATTTGTATGATTTTTCCCTCAAGACCTATGTTCTCCTCTTCTATCCTGTTCTTACCTCGCCTTGTTTCTATTCTAGATCTTTTCTTTCCGGACCCCTCTACTAACATGTGTAACCTTCCCTTGCCTGGCTGACACATCTCCTTTCCTTTGCCCAAATCATTATTCAAATGCAGTTGTTAGGAATCCTGTTCATCTAGTGACTTTACTTATCTCTCTTCTTCATACTTCTACAACTCTACACTCTTTAGCGTCTAACGTCTCCACCTCAAACGCCTAGGTGACTATTTCTCCCATTCCTGCTACCTCATCTTTCCTCTGTCAACCTTTTCTTGCCTCACTCTGATGTCCCTTTCTCCTGTCAGCTCTCCACTTCTCAAACTCATCCCCCACAGGTCTCCTTTCTGAACTATTTTTCTCTTACATTGGTCTATGCTCCATTCCCTTTCCTTACTCCGTCTGTGACACTTCCTTCATTCCTACTCTATAATGACATATACTTGTTTTACTATTCTACTCCTTTAATCTGTCCCTTCATTCAGGCATCTTTCCCTCTCAAATAGACTATTGACATGAAAAAGCACCCAACCAAAATTGCATTTTTCCGTCACTAATTTCCTCGCCTAAACCCAGCTCAACAACTATAAGTTTTTCCTTACTTCCTTTCTTTCTTGATCTTTCTTCAGCCTTTGGTACTATCAATCACCCTACCCTAACTCATCTCTCACTTTGGGTATTCCTGGTATTTCACTCCAGTTACTACTGTCTAATAGATCTGCTGTGTGGAAGGTATTTCATGAGGTCTGGAGTACTTGGACATTGAGAATGTCCTGCGCAGGGAAGGCGGGAGTCACTGTGAAGAATTTTAATGTTAATTGTTTCATGCTTCTCCCCCCACGCAGTGGGGACATGGGAGTCTTTCTTGTACTATACCTAAAATCTTTTACAAAAGCAATAGCATAAAAAGGCACCAAGTATAAAAAGATAAAAAGACAATGTAAATTGTGCCGTAAAGTGATGCCGAGCAACGTTGACAGTGCTAGAAGGTGCTACAGCCCAGAGGTGTGGAAACAGCAAGTGATTTATGTAGTGAGTGCAGAGTAAGGCGACACTGGGCAAGGCCAAAGCCGGGGAGTATGTGAGCTTGCAGTGTTGTGCCATGCAAGCGTGTGTAGAATTGAGTTATACATGGACGTGTGTCAAAATGAATACAGCATATGACGCAAATAAAAAGTGATACTCCTTCCAGTTCAATAATGGTCTGGTGTTGGAACTGACAATACATGCTATGTAAGCGCGTGGGTCTGTATGGTGAGTGATTGTGCAAATGGCCCCACCAGGAGATTATGCCAGAGATAGATAGGGTGCTAGATGGAGAGTAAGAACTTCGTGCGACCCCTATCAATCAATCAATCAATCATCGTATTTATATAGCGCACTACTTACCCAGAGGGTCTCAAGGCGCGGGGGGGGGGATCTTCTACTGCTCGAACAACCAGGTCTTGAGTTGCTTCCTGAAGGCGAGGTGGTCCTGGGTCAGGCGGAGGTGGGTGGGGAGGGAGTTCCATGTCTTGGCGGCGAGGTAGGAGAAGGACCGTCCCCCTGTGGTGGCTCTACGGATGCGGGGGACGGCGGCGAGGGCGTGGCTGGTCGAACGAAGCTGGCGTTTGGGAGCGTAGAAGTTGAGGCTGCTGTTGAGGTATCCTGGGCCTTGGTTGTGTAGGGCTTTGTGTGCGTGGGTGAGGAGACGGAAGGTGATTCTCTTGTTGACCGGGAGCCAATGCAGATCTCTCAGGTGTCCGGAGATGTGGCTGCGACGGGGGATGTCCAGGATGAGTCGTGCTGAGGCGTTCTGGATCCGCTGGAGTCTCTTCAGGAGTTTGGCGGTGGTTCCTTCGTAGAGGGTGTTGCCGTAGTCCAGACGGCTGGTGACGAGGGCCTGGGTGACCGTCTTCCTGGTCTCGGTGGGGATCCACCGGAAGATCTTACGTAGCATGCTCAGGATGTTGAAGCACGACGAGGAGACGGCGTTGACTTGTCTGGTCATGGAGAGGGAGGAGTCCAGGATGAAGCCCAGGTTGCGTGCGTGGTCAGTTGGTTTGGGTGCGCTGCCTAGGGCGGGGGGGCCACCAGGAGCCGTCCCAAGCGGCGGGTGAGGATCCCAGGTTGAGGACTTCCGTCTTATCTCAGTTCAGTTTCAGGCGGCTGTTCTTCATCCATTCCGCTACCTCTTTCATCCCTTCGTGAAGGTTGGCTCTGGCGGTGGCGGGGTCGTTGGTAAGGGAGAGGATCAGCTGGGTGTCGTCGGCGTAGGAGATGATGTTGAGGTTGTGCTGGCGTGGGATGTCTGCGAGGGGGCTCATGTAGATGTTGAAGAGGGTTGGACTGAGCGAGGAGCCTTGAGGGACGCCGCAGATGACTTCGGTGGCTTCAGATCTGAACGGGGGGAGGCGGACTCTCTGTGTTCTTCCGGCGAGGAAGGAGATGATCCACTCCAGTGCCTTCTCCTGGACTCCGACGTTGCTGAGGCGTTGTACTAGGGTACGGTGGCAGACAGTGTCGAAGGCCGCGGAGAGGTCGAGGAGGATGAGGACCGCTGTTTCTCCGTTGTCGAGCAGCGCTCGGATGTCATCGGTGACTGCGATCAGGGCGGTCTCGGTGCTGTGGTTGGCCCGGAAGTCAGACTGCGAGGGGTCAAGGGATCCGTTCGTCTCGAGGAAGGCGGCCAGCTGCTTGTTGACGGTCTTCTCGATGACTTTTGCAGGAAACGGGAGCAGCGAGATGGGGCGGTAGTTCTTGAGGTCGGTGGGGTCAGCCGATGGCTTCTTGAGTAGAGCGCTGAGTTCGGCGTGCTTCCAGCTCTCCGGGAAGATAGCGGTGTCGAAGGAGGTGTTGATGATGTCCCGCAGGTGGGGTGCGATGATAGCGTTGGCCTTGTTGAAGACGTGGTGAGGGCAGGGGTCGGTCGGAGATCCGGAGTGGATGGAGTTCATCGTGCGGACGGTGTCTTCGGTGCTAATCGGAGTCCAGGCGCTGAGGGTGGTGGTGGGGGGCGGTGGTTCAGTCGTAGTGTTCGTCGGTTGAGTGCTGAAGCTGTTGTGTTGTGCCCTAGAGTGGTGCATCCTTAATGCATACCAATGTGCACCTTGGAGATCAAAGTGCGAGGTGCAAGAGTGGTGCTGGCTCATATGGGATGCTCCTCCGGAAAATGTTGCTGCGGCAATTGACGATAAGCGGTTTGTATGCTGCGGTCTTTTGTCTCCATTACTTTGGTTGTTCTTAAGATCCTTGCTGCTTCCACGTAAAACTTGTCAATTCTTGCAAAGGCTGTTGTTGCCGTGATACTGTAAATGAGCACTGGGGCCTCTGCATGTTCTCCTGCCATTTTGCCGGAGCGTTGTTATTAGATATCACCTCTGTCGCAGCAGAACTGGGCAGCAACAGATGATATGCTCGGCTGATTCTGTGCGATATTGACACAGGCAGAATCCCTTGTTTCCCTTGCAGTCTATGTTTCCAATGGGCCCTGTAATCCCATATTAGCAGTTTTAAGAGCCTGAATCTCAGTATGTTCTGGAGGGTTTGCCTTCCCAGCCCTGCTTTCAGATATGATTGAGTAGCTGTGATTTCATCTGAGTGGACAAGGCCCTCTGAGCCAGGGATATGTCCAATTCTTTCGAGGTCCTGGAACCTTGAGATGTGCCCTCCCTGTTTCTTTAGCAAACCTTTCAGGCCGGCCATTGTTAAGGATGTGTCAGTTATGGTGTCTGGGGGCAAACCCAGTGACTTGTTTGCCTTCAAGAGATACCTGGCCCAATGGCTGGTTTTGTCCTGGAAAACTACTTTTTATGCTTCCCTAATTGTATCAGGGCCCACCTTGGTCACCCTGTAGTACAATTTAATTATGTCTTTTTTACATTCGATATCCATCGTTGAAATATTGAACTCCAGCCGGATCAGTGTACGCCTTGTTGAGTATGAAAGGTTAAATACCCTTCAATGTTAATTGTGTGCTGGCAGGACATTGGTGGACTTGGCTCTAGTAAAGTAACCACTTAAACAACTCTTTTCAAGAGAGTCAGAATGACCAGCTCCTAAGATTAATGGAAGAAAACTATTGTAGAACCATTGTTTTTCAAGATGTTGTTGCAACTACAAGTGTTATAATCACAAGCACATTGTCCGCACAGTTATCTTCTCCAATCTAAAAACCTCTGTACCCCTATCTTCTTAATCCACCTCAGTATCCTCCAAGAGATGCCCTTCTAGAAGTTGATACCCTGCTGCCTCTAGTTGTAAACATTATCTGAGGCTGACCTGTTGCGTGTGTTACACATTCTATGTAATGGTGTCCATTGTTCACCCACAGCCCCCTGACAGTCCATCCCTCCTGCTGACTGCTTATAGTCCATTATGCAGATCTTTATATAATGATGCATTGCTTTTGGTTCACATTTTATGATAGTGTGCATTTAGTTCAAAAAGCTATGTATAGTATAGTGTTTAGCTTAGGCATAGTGCCTTGTAAGTATACTGACCTCTAAAACTGTAAAGATTCTTTGCATACAGCGTCAGCAAACACAGGAACACCACCTCATTTTTGTTTTTGCAAAACTATACAAATATAAATTGAGCAGATAGGGGCACATGCTTGCATCCAGTGAGTTTGTGTCTCCATGAAGGATTGTTTCTGGATTTCTGCCCTGGGACCTTACAACACTGGTTTGTAGGAAGCAGCAGTAACCAATTGTGGTTGATGTTCTATCCGGGCTCCTACTGACGCAATCTGGCCTTGCAAGCAGAGGGCGGCCCACCCTTAGTGAGCAGGTATACAACGATGCATTCCACCTCTCACAATGGCAGGATGTTTAGGTGTTCATTCTAATTAGCATATGCTTAATTGGAAGGGGAAACGTACTATGCTATCTCTGCTTAGTGTTTTCATTATGCTTAGCCCCTTTTGTCACTGTAACCGCTACTCTGCACTTGTTTTCCCTTAGTGTATCTTTAACTAATACTCTGTTAAAAATACTAGTCCACGTGTCTTCTTTGTGTGCTCCCTCTGGGACAAAAGTGAGAGAAGGCCAGGAAAATACACGATTTCTTTGTCAGGTTTGTCCCTAACCTGGCTCTTTCCCGGATAGGTTTGGGAGAGGTTTGCAAGACATCTGCCCATTTTTCCTGCTCCACATATTAAGTTGGTGGACTTGTGTTGCCTGGGGGTGTGTGACCCAGACTGGCTGGCAACAGGACATATTTACTATTTGTCGATATTTCAGGTAGGCGTATAATAATTCATTTTATGTGCATTGATGTGTTATTGTCGAAACTCTCCTGTTGGTTTCTTTACGACAGTCAAGTCCCCCGAAATGAGCAGGTTTCGGTGAGAATTTCTTGGCTCACTTTTGGTAGCTGGGCCAGAGAAGCAAGACAATCCATGGGGAGATTTTCTGAAGTGTTGTGCAGCAACAAACCTTAAAAAAATAGAGATCAGAAATGAAGTTAAATGTTCATTTCAGTTATAAAAAGATCAAGGCATTAAAAGGGCAGGCACAAAAAGAAAGATCATGAAAAATCTGAGATTGGAGAAATAAATGGCGCATCTAGAAAAAAGTTTTTCTAATCTAACCATTAACAAGCTTGCAGCAGTGCACTGAGATGGTTAATTAGAGAGCAGGCGGACAGCCATAAAGCATTTCACAAAGACCAGAACGGATAAGAAATGCCACATTTACCTTAGTTTTGGAGAAGTTACGAAAAAGTTTCAGAATGTATTCATAATCTTCTTCAATATGAGCTCCATGACTGAGATCAGTTACTAATTGCCCTTTTTGAATCCTTGCACATCATTCAGGGTTCTTCCTTTGTTGGTACCCTCACTTCCGGTTGGTATACCTTAGCAATCTGTACCTTTCTGACAGGGCTTACACTGATTTCAGCTATTGTGATTATATTTACCAAGGCTACAGCATACCTCTGGCAGAGTTGCTCATATTCCAGGGCTGCTCATTGTCAGGGCTTGGAGTCGACAAGATGCGTCTGTATAGGCTCCAGGCTGGGCATACAGCTTGTTCACTGGGGGCAGGCGGAGGAGCAGAATATCTCATACCCTCAAACGAAGAGGCAGTGGATGTCTGTGATTTTTTTTTATTTATTTTTTTTATGCTGCAAACACAATCTGAGCAAGCTGTAGCAACGGACCAGCATTGGCGATAGGCCATGCAACTGGGATCCAAGACGACATCCAGTGGAGCCAAGGCATTGTTTCACGATTTGTTGCTTAGACAGCAGCTCTAGAACATCATTGAGGTGGTGATCATCCCTGCAGCCATGCTAATGGTCTTCCAGATGCCTCTGAGGAATAAAGGCCCCCCGTAAAGACCACATCAACTATTATGAAGCCAGGGCCATAGCAGGGGTCTCTGTGAGTGCTCGGGCAGAGGGACATATCTGCTCTCCCTTGCTATAATTGTTGGGAGCTGGGGAGAGAGGGTGCACCTCAAGAAATTCTCCAGTTATCATTCAGGGAATGAGCGTGAGAGGCTGGAGTAACCACCCCACCCAGGGAAACCAAATAACCCCACCACCATTAAGGGTCACAGAGAATTGGGAAAGACTGTTGAGGCCCCTGGTATTGGCACCCCTGCTTCTCCTACCCTCTACCTCTTTTGGATGACTGACACCCATTCTGACACTGCCTCAGGAGTGGCTGCGGATTGGCCTAGGGACTTGTTATATGGTGCAAGGCCAGCAGGCTTAGCCACCACAATTGGCTAAGGCTGTTGGGACAGGGACAGTCAGCAAACAATCACAACTGGCATGTCCCCGCCCTCCCTACCCAACTGATTTGTTTTTCCTTATCACAGCCACCCCTGGGGCACTAATGGAGCCCTTTCTAGGAGCTTTAATTGCCTTGGGGGAACAAAACACATCACTGTGTCACCAGCCATGGCATCCCAAAAATGCAATAAAACCAAGAATCCTTCAGTACGAGATATGCTGAATGACCAGAAACAAGATCCAAAGGCTGTATCAGAAGGTGGCAGCACGCTCTTATACCTCAGATGCATTGGACCCCAAGGCGGCGAAGCTCCAGCAATACAGGATGTCATTCCTCTGCTGATATGTGGGTGCAAGACAGAACTATCCTTCTTATGCCAAGCTTTGGCTAACACTCACTCTGAAACTGACCAGAATCTGCAGAAGGTCAAAAGCAGACTCAATCAGGTCCAAACCATCACTGCAGAGCAGGCCCACGAACAAGATGTCCGAACAGAAATGGTGGTGGCACTAGATTCTTAACTTGGCTTCTTCATAGATAAGTGAGAGGATTGCGAAAATCAGTCTAAGTAGAACAGCATCAGGATTCAGGGCGTCAACCTCTATGTCCCAATCCCTGATTCAAGCCACATGTTAAGGCACATCATATCCACTCTGAAGATGCCAACATGGAGGTTGAGCTGAGTTTTTTTCTGCATATCAGACTAAACCGAACTTGCCACATAAACAGTTTGTGCAAAAGATGCTTCTCTTTTTCAAACTTAAAAAGAGAGCAATGGCGGGAGCAACAGCAATTAACCCAATACATATTTGCAAGGACTCAATAACTGCGCTTGATGAGTCATGGGTGATATATCCTTGAGCAAAGTAGGTTTTTGTGCAAAATCCTGCCACTCGCAAAAGTTGATCGCCTACAGCCGGAGATATCCTGTTAAACTAATGTTCACCTTCACTGGCAAAGCATACACCACTCATGACCCAGATGAAGCCTGTAGGTTCCTACATCTTACTGACACAGCGGCACCTGCCAGAGACAGAAACTGCAACCAGTTGAAAACGTTTCTGCACAGGGATGGTAAAGACCACCAACAGCAAAATTATGTAGAGAAACATTAAATGTGAGTTGAAGGGTGGAGAAGCAGGCACAAGCAGCCACCTGCGATGATGACTAACTGTTGGTGAAGGGAATGTAAAGATATTTGGGTGATACAAGCGATTTCTGGCCTCCTAGAGACGCTTGAGGACACTATATCCTAAGTACCACCATCCAGTACCCTATCTCGTTAGATGGACACCAAACGTTTATTGGCCCAGATGTATCTGAGATAAAGGGGCCTCTCCTCCCAGACACTACTACAGAATCATACTAAAACACATCCATGGAGGCGATATGCTTTGATTTTCTTGATAATGCGTTTTTTTCTGGTTGGTTTCATACTCATAGCAGTTTACTGTCTAGATGTAAAAACATAAAACGAGGATCTGGGGAGGTGTTTGGAGGGACAATTTCTACTGATGATTCTTACAAACCAGTCTTGTATGTTCTTAGGGCAGAAGCCCAGAAACAATCCTTCTTGAGTAGAGAGTGGGAGGGTTGGGGCAGTGATATCAGGATTGAAGCAAGCACCATCTCTCTCCTCGATGGCAGTGGGTCTCCAGCTGGTTTCCCCAAATGCCAAAGGTTCTAACACACCAGTCAAATGCTGTGCAATACTAGAATGGCTCCATGATAAAGATCTCAGGGTTGCCTTTTTGCAGAATGCACACTTGTTAACAAAACAAAAGGAGTAAGTAAGCATTTTGTTGATAAAGAACCTACCATTTAAGCTAGATGCTAACAGGAGACCAGCTGGGTTGGATTCCAGGGATCACAGGTAAACTGAAGACTCTGTCACCATCATATCCCTCTATGGGCCGAAAGATGATAGGAAACTATTTTTTTTCCAACTTGCTCCACAAAATAGAAAGCTTGGCTCATGGTCATTTAGTGTTGGTTGGAACGTTCAATGCCACCATTAGACAAACTGGTAGGAACTCCAGCCTCTAACTCTGACTCTTTCGGTGTAAAAAGACTACAGGTGGTTGTGTTAAATAATAACATAATGAACATGCTTTTGGGACCTCCTACCTACAGAATCACTGGAACAGAACCGAGATCCATAATGTTCAGAAACTGTAGGTACCAAGTGTACACAGTAAGATTTTTACCTGAATGTAAACCAGATTGCAGTAAGTCATAAACATTATGCTGTATTTTGTGATGTAGAATTTAAAAAATGGGACTCTTGTGTTTAACGTTATGTTTCCTGATTTCTGTATGTTTGCTTTTGGACGGAATGTAATGCAGGGGGCCCTCCACACGAAAAGCCCTACACCCCCATTCACCCTAAGACTTATGAATTATATTGCGGTGTACTGCACTGTGAGCAATGGGAGACTTTGGCCACCATCGTCACATCTTCTAGTGGTCCTCAGCATTTGGAATGATGCCACTACTGTTAGATACAAACCTGTATTTACAGTGGTACTGCTATTTAAATGCCTCGTGTGTACTCTCTACCTTCCATGATTATCATTGTTTGCATGATGTTTACAATTGGCATCCCCGGCTCCGAGATGCTCTTTAAATTCATAATGAGTTAGCTATTTTAGAGCAGGGGCAGCTCCTCCACTATGGCGAGGAGCATCACCCCGCTGCTGCTGCGAGAGGCAACAGTGAAAACGTCATCATTTTATTTTTCACTGTTGCCTCTGCTGGATAGCAAGTCACAGGGCAGACCCAGGCCATCCTGGGATTCAGAGAGGAAGAGTGATGGGCACTGCTAAGCAGGGTCGGATTGGGATTTGGCACACAAAAATAAATCGGCCCCCATTTGCATGATGCCTTTCCTCAAATCACTGCTTCAGCGTAAGTTCATTAAAAAGAAGGAGGAGTAGGTGGGGGGGCTTAAAAAAATGCACGCATTAGTTTACACTAGTGAAACGCACCTGAAAACAAGTGAGGCCACTTCTACTGAGGCCCCCTGCTTCGCTCAGTATGTGCATACATTAAGGGGCCGGCCAGCGAGACAAAGGGAGTGATACCTCTGCCTGTTGCTAAACCGGGTGTGGGGGACCGGCGGTGTCGGTGGCAGGGGGGGGTGGTAATGAGCGCCCATCTGCCTGCAAAAAGGCCACTCAGCCACCCACTGGGCCGCTGGCTGTATTCCGAAAATAGAGACACCGCCCAAATCGGCCCCAGACTGCTCAAAAAAGCAGCTCACAGCAGGAACTCCGACACCGGCCCCTCGGGCATTGCCCGAGTGCCCGCATTACCAATCCGAGGCTGCTGCTAAGTGTGTATGTCAGTTTGGTTGGCCGTCTTAAGAAGGCCAATCCGACATGCGCACTTAGCATTTCTCCAACCCGAGCAGTGTTGCACAGCTGTGTGGAGAACACACAGGCTCCCAGGCCCTGTCTGAGTGGCAAACCAGGCTGCTCAGACCAATCCCAGCGCTTCTCTCATGATGGGCAATAGCATTCCCTGCATGAGAGCAGTATCTGGATTGGCATCTGGGAGCCTGCGTAGTGTGCACCAGTCAAGGATCGGGAGGAGCAAGACGGCGGACCCAGCGTCGGGTAAGTGGTAATCTATTTTTTTTTTACAGTTTTTCTTTGTGTTTGTATTTTTGTATCCTCCCCCTCCAACGCTGCTGCGCTACCACGTCGCATTGGGAGAAGCCACAACAGTTTTAGAGTATACTAGGGTGATCACCTTCCTGTCCATGCTTCCTAATATATTGTTCTTTATTTATTGAGCAGGTGTTCGAGATGGACATTTCCAAGCAGCTGCAGGCCTATGAAGTGGAGTACTATGTGCTGCAGGACGAACTGATAGACGCCTCTCCGCTGAGTGACAATCAGAGGATCGATAAATTAGAAAAGGCAAACAGTAGCTTGCGCAAACAGAACCTTGACCTGCTGGAGCAGCTGCAGGTATGAAGTTCCCGCCTGCTTCTGGACAGATAATCATTAACCGTCTGTCAGTTTACAGTGTGCACAGAGTCGTGTCCAAGCTGGACTGTGTGTATATTATGGTCTGCTGCATTTGCTCTTAATCATTTATTATTTTACCCCTGCGGAGACCGCTTTAGAGTGGAAAAGGACTTTACCTGTGGCACAGTGTGTTTGTATAAACTCTATCTTAATGTTTTTGTGTTCTGGATTAGAAATAGTGTGTCAAGTGCCATGCTTTGTACATCCAAGAGTACAATGTAGCATTTACGTTGTACTAGCTGTGCAGAGTATGGAGGTTGCATTAGTTAAATTCAATTGTAGCACCTTTGACACAAACTGATAATAACTAGGTATGACATGCATTAAGTATGTGGTATTTGCATAGCAGAAATCTAGCCACTAGGCAGCAGAGTGCTATACAGGGTCAAAGGCAAATATAAAGTCATCAAATGATTTCGGACAGAGGTAGACTCTAACTGCATTATGATGTGCTGTTCTTTAAAGAGGTGTGTCTAGTTCTTTCCTGGAGAGGATGGGGCGCAGCAGGCAGAGCTGCTGAATCGGGAGCTGGGGATCCAGGTTCGAGTCTCGGCCTCGGCACAATATCTTGTGATTCTGGGCAAATCACCTAATCTCCCCGTGCCCATGGACAGCGCCTGGATACCCTCTTGGGTGTTAAGCTGCACTGTATAAATCTATGAACTTTAACTTAACTTTCCTAAACTGGAGCACGGTTGGGGTAATCCCGAATGGATACATAGATGTTATTCCAGATCCTGAGTGCACATATGGAATAACCCTGATGCCTTGTTTTTTCTGTTTTGCACTTATTAGTCTCTAGTCTGAGGATGTCCTCGTTGTGGATGTGCTGCGAGTCCTTGCGGATGATGAGCTTGTCAGCTGCGTAGGAGGGGATGCGTATCATGATGGTTTTGTAAATGATGCAGATAATCTTTGAAGACAGTGTGGGTTGTCAAGGGAAGCCAGTTGAGTTCCATCAGGATGTGGGTTTTGTGGTCATATTTCTTCAGGCCATGGATGAGATGTGCTGCACCGTATAGGATGCCCTTCGAGGGACAATTCTGCAGTCTGGAAGGTTGGGGAACAGGGCTATGTCACCATCCAGGTGCGAGAGTATAAGGACTTGAATAGCAGTTCTGAAGTTGCCTCCTGTGAGGAACTGTTTCTCTTTCTTAAGTTGAGAGAGGTGGCACCAGGCTGTCTATTCTTTTGACGATAGGCTCCTTAGGCTTGAGGTTTGTGTCCAGTGACTTGGTATTGGGTGAAAGTTGGGGTTCAAAGCCATCAAAGTTCAGGTCATTAAACCAAGCCTGAGCAAGTTGTTTCTTGTTGTTCTAAAGAAATAACAGGAATTCTATCTTGGTGGAGGTGAGTTTCAGGCAGGTCCTTTACTTCCAGGTTTCAATGAGGTGAAGATAGTATCTGAAGTGTTAGATTTCTGGAGCGGAGGAATTTTCAACTAGCGTTATGTAACTTATAAGTGAGTAGAGCCCCAAGGGGCTCTATGAGGAAGTTGATAATGATGAGAAACCAGATTGATAGTTTGAGGATAAAATATCCAAAGCTGCTATCAGGCCCATGAAATTTTCAAGATTGTCTGGAACATTTACCTTAGATTTGTGCAGTAAGTTAGCTGACTTTTTTGTAGCCAAAAGTCTTACATTGTTTCTAATTTGTAGTTTAGCACTGTTATACCGAGTATAGAGAGGAGGGTGTAGAATATCAGTAAGCCCAGGGTCCGTGGCTTGCTCGAGTTCTCCCAGATCACTTTGGGAAAGTCAGGACTTGCTGTTCTCATGTGTAAGTCGTATTCCTCCGAAGACCTGAATCCTCCTTCCATTTCTGACAGCTATCTCGAAGGTCATCAACCCAAATTTCAATCAACTATTTAACACATACCTTTAATCATAAAATGTGCCTTCCTGCTGGAAACAGGCCACAGTAATTCCACTGTTTAAAAATATTTTTTTTAAACTTCAGTTAGTGGCCCTCCGTTTAGAGCAGTTTCCCTGTTCCTCGCATCCCATTAAATCCTGGAAAACTAGTCTTCAACTATCAGCAAATGTTGATATTGCATCCTTCACAATCTAGATACTGTAATCGACATAGTACTGAGACAGCACTCGCATCAGAGAAAACAGGCTGGCCTAATTTTATTAGATGTATTAGCAGCTTTTGACAGTGTGTTGCATACTTTCCTCCTTCATCACGTAGAGAGCATTGGAGTTAGGGGGTTGGCACTGGCGTGGAGGGCTAGGCTGTCTGGATGGCCCCACAATCCTCCAATTATGAAGCCCTTACGTTTGAAGTTCTGTAGGCTCGGCTTTTAGCCCTACCCTATTTAATATTTGCATTCCCGCATTGGCTTTTCTGGTGGACACCTTTAGTGTTAGGATAGTCTCCTATGCTCACAACAAGCAGTTGTATTTATATGCGGATAAAGATACAACAGAGGCACAGGAAGTTGCTTTTAAGAGCGATCTGGGGCAGTTTTTGAATGGATGTGGGCCAGTAACCTTCAGTGAAATCCAGATAAGATCGAAATATTGCCATTTGGCACGCAATTGACTTTGGCACCACAGATTACGGCAGTAGTAGGCTTGTGTTTTGCTTTATTGTGGTCTTTAAAAAGTTTCTGTTCTTGCTTCTGTTTTAGTCACAGAAAACAGTGATCACATCCCGACTGGACTATGCCAGAGTCTTGTATACGGGTCTGCCTGCTTGCTTGGTTAAGAGGCATGCTGCCCCCTTTCTGAACTACAGAGCCCAGATTGGCTTTCTACTTTCAATCAGTATGTCAACATTTTTATACGAAGAGACATTTGGAAGTATAAACCATTAAACATTTAGCTTGTTGTGGGCTGAGACCCATAGATCCAGTCTCAAATGTAACATCTAGCTAATTCCCATTTGGGGTGCAGTTTTTCGAATGATGGAGTACATCTATGCCTCTGCAATCATAGAGTATGCATTTTTCAATTAGTAATCATATTGGTTTAAACTTTGATTGTGGTGATAATTAAAAACATTTGAAGAGCTGGAGGGCCTTGTAATCCGGTTCTGTGGCAGAGATATGTAGTCCTCTGGCTCTTCTGGTGACTGAAGTTTTTAAGCTCTTCATATTTAAAAATATGAAGATGTCAGTGCACTTGGCAGTGGACTGCAGGATCAGTTGGGAAATCTTCAGCTGTAGTTTCCACAAATAGTAGTAGTAGTTTAAATCAGAGTAGTTAGCATTTTAAGCACTTTTACCTTGCCCCAGAGTGAAAATGAAACTGAGAACTTTGGGTGAAGTGCCAGTAGTCTTTACAATCATGGATTGCATATTTTCTATCACCATGTCTTCAACCCTTGTTAACTAATATACCTAGGTATTTAGGATTGTTGGGCACCAAAGTAAACTCTTAGTTTGCTGTACATGCTCTTGTAGGTGACCAGGTTAACTGCATGGTTTTATTCCTCACCTAGTCCCCCCTGTGAACTCAGTGTTTAAAGAATATTGCAACCTTGGCCTTCAGTTTGTACACATAGAGGGTCTATACTATGGTAACATAAGTTGTAGTTCTCTGTCATACAAGATTACCTTCTGTTACTCAGCATGAGTGGCTCTACCGTTGATCAGTGGAGTTTCCCATTGTCTGCTCCCAGAGAATCTAAAGCGAGGAAAAAAAGCATGGGTGGCAAGAGCCTTGCCTGGTTCCTATGCTGACCATGAGCGGTAAATCCACCACAGTTAACGTGGGCCAGAATGCAGCTACTTAGTCTTTTAGGAGCTCAATTGCAGTATCACTAGTATCCCAGGGATCTGTATGACTTCCATGAATTCCATTGTAGTTAGTGCTGCCGAAACAGAGATGGTATTGAGGGTTGTAATGTTGTAGGGGACATAAACTAATCTTTTCCCGGGCTACAGCAAATTAACACGGACACATCGATAATAACGATAGAACGTTCTGAAGCAACGGCTGGCCCAAATAATTCATGCAGCCCTTCAGTACCGTTCTTTCTACACTTCATGTCACACATTGTAGGGACTGCCAATTCCTTCACACATCTGGAAGTAGTGCTGGTGTTTCCAGACAAACTGCGGGCTGAGCTGGATTCTAATGCTAGAGATCATCAAATGCAAGGTGGATATCATTCTTTTGGATTTCACTCCATCTTTAGTCATTAGTAATGTTGTTCCATAGTGGGCTAGGGGTGGCAGATGGTAGTGATATGCTCACTGTGTTGCTCGAAAAGTTGCCCAATCTCTTTATTTATGGTGATTTGTTGCCTTCCATCCTACTCCACTACCCGTATTAATCATAGCAGTGGAGTAGGCTGAGACGAATTATTGCAGACTAAAAAATAAACTGATAACTATATTGAAATTTCCAGGGGATGAGTTTATAGCCTTTTTTA
Source organism: Lissotriton vulgaris (assembly GCF_964263255.1). Lineage (NCBI taxonomy): Eukaryota > Metazoa > Chordata > Amphibia > Caudata > Salamandridae > Lissotriton > Lissotriton vulgaris. The sequence continues at coordinate 16,586,772 of NC_141690.1, read as the reverse complement.
TTGGCAACCGCAAGCATTGCTCACATAGCTGTCTTAGTTGTATGCCCAGCAGTTGCCCCACTTTCTTTTCATGCTCATAATCTCTCTGTTCTTGTCTCAGCATTGGAATATTCTACTAGGAAGGTTAAAAAAGCATTAAGCCTAAATTCTACCTCATGTATATGGAGTTTGTTTTTAGATTGGTTTTTAGATATGTTGTTTCGTTAAGTACAAAACATTTTTCCTGGAGTCTTGTATGATTTTTGTCTCTTATATTGGCCTTTCCATCGCTCTTTTATGGACATTTGGATCATTCTCTTTTCTTCTGGATGTGTTCAGCTGCCACCTCTTCTTTGGCAGTGAGACCTAGCCCTTGTTGAGACTTCTCAGTCATAGCATTGTATAATATTCCTAATCAAGCATGAAACAGTGTAAGGTGTCCAGAAATAGAGTTCCTGGGTGTTGAAAGAAGTGCCATGGACACGGATGACACATGCATATTACCTGTGTGATCTTTCGCAAACAAACTCTGACCTAATTTCATGGGAGAAGTTGCCAAACCAGCTGTCTTCATAGTTGGAAATCTCAGTTCTTGTTTGACTCAAATCTGTTGGTTTATGGTGGCAATTATCTTTATCTGTTCTTACACTGATTTTTGTGCTAATATTTTCCAAAAACACACAGACTCGAGCATGTTCTAAATGCTGCAGCTTTATCCGTTTCGGTCTATACGAATTTCATTCCATCTCAGGTGTACTCAGAATTCTACGTTTGTTACCTATAGAAAAGATCCATTTTAAAACGTTGTGGATTACGCACAAGATATTTTTTTCTGATCATCCTAAATGTCCGCCACTAAATTTCCGCATATGTATTCCTGACTTTAAGCTTCTCTCAGGGTCATTCCAATTCAGTGTAGTTTCTAAATGAAAGTGCTCCAGGTGAGGCAAAAGGTATTTTGGAGTGTTAAGAGATAAACTGTGGATCAAGCTTTCACTTACCATCAAAAAATCCTACACTCAGACAATTCTTGCCGCTTCAAACCTGGCTCGTTGATCAAATCTTCTAGTCACTCAATAATGATGCTGTATTTCTGTGCATGGGATTTTCTAGGCACCTACAGCTGTACTGTGTATTTTGCTATTTCTTAATACTCTTATGGAGAGAAAGATGGTTGTTAGAGCTCATTCAACCCCTGCTTTAACATGTGTGCTGCTAGACAGTCTCTCAAATTTGGCAAGACTATCAGACTGTCACCATTGAAAGCATATGGCCATGCTACTGCCATGTTTGACCCTTTTGTTTTTACCAATGCATATCGACAGTCCGGATTCATCCATGGTTTTAAAATGTTTACAGCAAATGATTTCTCAAAAATTAATGCAGCACTGAAGTTGTTTTACCCATTCATTTTGTGGTATTCAGAGTTGTTTACAGAGATCTCATTGTTGCGGATCTTTTTCTTACCTTGATTTCTGAGGGAGGGTGTGTCCTTTGTTCTGACAGATAGAATAAGTGCTCTAACGCATTCAAGTGATTTTACAATAGTTTACTGTAAATAAACATTGTGTATAATTATAATCCAAGAGTGTGGTCGCAGTTTTAAACTGCATTGTGTTATCTTGAGCCAATCACTTTATCTCACTGTGCCTCAGTTACCTTGTTTACTAAAGTGATGAGAAATTCGAAATGAGCACTTCCATTTTATAGGTAGATTTTCTGCAATGTCATGTCGACGTCACACATTTTATTGAATGATGCTTTAGAGAAAACATATTTTAATTCTCCTTAAAAAATGCGTGGTAGATTAGCAACACTGTTTACAAACCTCGTTAATATTTCTTTCAAGTTACCTATATTTTTGGACACTTTGTATTTCGAAAACAACCAACCACTTATCTCGTGTACAAAGTTGGAGATGTGTGAAACTAATATGTTTACACGGTGAATACTTACTGTTTTCAGAGACCGGATGGGCTCCAGGATTTCTGCTATGAGATTAGGTAGATGGGTATAATCGAGGGCCACGTTTTCACTGGGGAAACCACAGAGTTTTTTGAAGAAACTGAGTCAATGCTTGAAGATGGTTTGCTGGTGAAACAGCAGCAAGCCTCCTAATGGCGTTTTGCTAATTAAAGATGTTGCAGACCTTCTTTTAATTGTTAAGTACTGCAAAGATAACAAAAATTAGAACCGTGATACATGTTTTAATCTCCATATTAGCTGTTGTGTCCAAGAATCTTCAAACACCGAGTAAGTAACCATCAGCATAAGAGAGATACTCTGTTCAGTTCCCGGTTACACACCAGGCGTCTTTATTTTGCAAATAGTCCCACCCCCAATTGTCACGAGAGTGACCACCTGTGTACAGCTCATGGGAAGGTCCACTAACACCCCTCCGGGCTACGACCATAATGGTCCACCCCACCAGTGAACACATCACATTGGCTTTAGTTACTTTTTCAGCATGATTGAGGTACAGACAATTACTCCTGCATCTCGAGAATCGCGACATGCATTCCATCAAGGGGCATTCTCGGAACATTGGCAGTCGTAACATAGTGTTGTAGAGTGGCATTAGTTACTGGTTTATCTTAAAGACTCTTGCATCATTCATGCTGAATCAATTGCAGATAGATGTAAGGAGGGCGTGCTTTCAGATTATTACAGTAATAGAGGAATTCCAGTTTTTTGAAGGAATGCCAATTGGTTGCCTTGACCATGATACTGTGGTCTCTGCTATTTTCACTGGAAGGTGTTATAAAAAACACCTGCTTTCAAAGAATCCATTTATCCATCAGGCATTTGCTTTAATATCATGATTGGCTATCTCTTGGTTAGCAGATGGAAATAAGGCATACATTTCAGATTGATTCAACAGCTCGTCCTTGATATGCGATTATAGTTAATTATTTTATGGAACACTTCTTGTCTGTAGAGGAATATAATTGCAGGGTAATGAAAATGAGAAGCAAGCAGAATAGATGTATGCGTATTGTTGCTCGATTGATTGTTCCAACTTTTCGTTTCTGACTTGCCAGCCTAGGAAACACATTTAATTTCCCTGAGAGGATGAAATGCAGTATGTTACATTGTCAAAGTCACATGCAATTCAATTCAATTCAAAACTTTATTTCGTTTTTTTTTCTAAACCATAAAAGTGCATAATAAAAGTACATCACATTACAGTTTAAAAATCATCGTCACAGCAAAAAGATTTTTGATAACGAACTAGGCCCTATGTCATGAATGGGGAGAGGTTTACACAATTCATCAAAAATTTCTAAAATCGTTAAAAAGGAATAAAAAAGTATAACATATTTACATCAGGAAGAATTAGATAAGCGGGTATATACTACATTTTTAGTTCATACATTCCATTGTAATTAAAACTTACTATTCAGACGACATTAAAGAAAAAAAAGGAAAATTACTATTCAAACACCCAATCGTTGTTACTGCACACCAATTATATGTTAAAAACCTGTGTCGTCTTAAGATATTAAGTCAGCCTACATATTATCCACTAACTGCTTGCATAATGGTCTACTAAAGTTACAGTTTCAAGCCATTTTTGGCTTTATGGAGCATTACACGCATAAGAAATCTAGACAGACAAAATACTATCCATCATGCAGTGTCTGATAGGAAAATTCGTTCTGCCTGCCTATAGTGTCTTACTTTGAGGGTATTACATAAGGGTTTGATCCATCTTTCCCTCGGGATTTTGTAGGCCGGGCAGAAAAATAAAATGTGTGTAACATTTTCCTTGACCAGCGTAACGTTTTTACAGAAACTGCATTTGTCTGAGTCTTTCTCAGGAGTCTTGTTGACCCATTTGGATTTTTTAACGTTGGTCTGTAGGACCCCATATCTAAATTTGAGGTATAATGACTTTGCCACCGGGGGTAAACCTCATATAAAAAAGATTAAAATTTGGGCTCATCTTTGAACTGGAGGAACCTTATGGATAAGGGTCCTAAACTGCATCCTGTAGTAAAGCTTCGCGTTGATAGTCCCAGAATCGACGCTTTGCTATTTTGCTACAGGATTTCGTTAGCTCCTCTGGTTTTTCCCAATAAGTTAGTAGTCCTATTTTTTTAAACTAGGTGGCAATGTGTTTGAACCAAGGGATATCCTTTACAATACCAAAGGGCATTAGCTCTTGTAGGCTCAGTCTGTAGTGGATAAGCTCGTCAGTGGTCCAGATTTTTATCCAGTACATGAGGGGACGTAGCGCTGATAAGCTGTCAGTGCGCTTTAAGTTGATGTCCAGAAAAATAGGTACCAATGGTGTTCTTGTTGGCAACAAAGTCACATGCACAAAATGTATATTTTTGTACAGAAGGTGATAAAGGTGAAGCTTCTATATGGCAATTTAACTAAATTTACCATCTGCATGAAGCACAATGTTTGTAGTGCTGAGCATTCATTTAATAAATGCTCTTTCTGGGAGTTGTATTTTCAGGTTCTTGAATTTTACAATTTGAATGAACACTTATGATGACTGATTCATAAAAGAAAAGCTCAGGACTGTATATGCTTGTTCCCCATACACGCAACTTTTTCCCCATACACTCTCTAGAAAGTCACATGCACTTAATTGTACTAATACAGATAAATAAACAGGTATATCAAAGAATCTCAGAATGGGCTTACATGTACACTGAAATGATACATTTTGGTGAACATTCCCAAGAGGGTAAATACTTAATCCTCATGGAGCCTAAAGTATTCAATCCACCCTTGAAAGTCATAAAGCGAAAAAGGACAAGAATTGAATGAGTGTTGGCTTGTCACTCTTTTCTTCACTTTTCTTGTAGTGTCCTCAGCAGTGTGGCTAAGGAATACGCCTGCATCTTTCCAGCATCAGTTCGGTCTACATCCACTCACCGGACATCATCCATTACTCTCTCAGTCCATCCATTCCTTTGTCCATGTGTTCTTTCTGTGAGCTCTCTGTGATTGTGTGATCATCCCGTATGTTTTGTGTGTGTGCTTGTGTGTTTATTCCTCAGTGTATATGGGTGACAGTGTCTGTACATATATGACTGTTAATCTTTGTGAAAGAATACCCATCTATGTATACGCATTCCCATAAAGTGTAAATCTAGGTGCAGCGTATAACAGTGCCAATGAGAAAGGGTTTGTGGTACAAATGGGATGGAAGAGCAATGTAGTTGTAGAAGGCTAGGACATTCTTCATAATGCATCCCAGACGGCGATGTAGTGACTACAGCTACTTGTCGAAATCTTGAACCATGAGGTCAAATGTTACAAGTTGTGCGATGAGAAGCGCAAACAACCACATATATATACTACAAAACCAAGAGATTGGTGTCTGGAAGCAAGATGTTGTATTCATCCTGGTGGACTAAGACAAGTGCTTGAACAGGCATTCTGAATTCAGGTTTTGAGAATTGTGAAGGGAGAGTTGGTGTTGAACTGTAGGAGTCTACTTATGCTGTATCTTAAACACGAGCTTGCTGCCAAGGTGCAATTGGGATACGCGGTGTCTTTGCCATTAATGTACTTGAGCTCAAGGAGTTCAAGGTTTGAATTTTTGTAAATTCCATAGATTTACCACTCTAAGAAGTGGCTTGATGCGTTGAAAAACTCTAAATCCATTATTGGGATTATTGGGATTACTTCACCATTTTTTGGCTACAGGTTTCATGCTTGTACTCTACAAAGATTTGGGTACATGTAATGCCTTTTAGCTATTAGAGAATTGACTTCTGTTCTGATAGAAGCAAATGTAGTGCACGCTATAGAGCCCCTCAAGCTTGACTATCCACGTATATCAGAAAATCCCAAGTTTTGGGCCAAAGGATGGTGAACAAAAGTCTGTGTAAAGTTTTATTCCACATTCACACTCCTAAATTACATATCGCTCCCATGTATAGATATTCTTCTATTGGTTATTCTGAGCATTATTTATCCATCAATACATATTTAAAGGTATTGCTTGTCAGATAATGCTTTCTGCTTTGCGGGTTTATGGTTCGTCCAAAACTGGTCAGTGGAGCCTCTGACCTAAAATGTGTGCGTGTATTTTGTATGTATGGAGCACAAACCTAGCTAGGAAGCAATTGAGCCTTCCACATTAGATGGTAATGGGAGGGCTGGGAGACTATCTGAAAGGTCATGTAGATCAAGGGATTACACAAATTAATTTCACACGTTACAGTCAGCATTTTTAGGCACAGGGAAGATTGAGTGATTTGCTCAGACTCACACGATGTTGAGCCAAGGGCTTAGTCTCAGATCCGAACCTGGGCCCCCTGGTTCTTAAGTCGGCGGCTCTGACCACTTGGCTTCATCTCCTCCCTACATTTTATTCATGGCACCTGTATATTCGACTCCTAGCATTCCCCATTTTTCATTTCCATCCAACGGTTTTCTAATCAGACAAGCACATCTTTAGCGAGTAGGATGTCTTCCTTATCCAGTGGGAATGATAGTAATTTCCATGCCAATATATTTTCCCTTCCTCGCAATGAACTTTTTAATATAGTTTTCATATTTCGAATTAGAGAGTGATGTGACTGTTTTGAAAATCACAGCTTTGCATTTCGAAGGTGCCAGTAAAAAACATATTTGGAGAGCATACCTTAAGCACAGGAATTATATTCGGCCAAAGTGAATCCTCCGTTATAGCCTAATATTAAAAATGTAATAAACTGTATCTGTTAGGCATCTAACTGAAATCTGTATGAAACGCCTATTTACAAACCATTTGGAAGAGACCTGATCTGGCAGTTAAAGCTGGATTGTTCTTATTGGATTAGGACCAAGGCCCATTTGCATTTGGCTGGTCTCTGTTTAGAGTGGCATAGTGAGCAAAAAGGAATGGTCCGACATGTGGCCCTGAGCGTTCAGAAGTGGCTGCAGTTAATTCTAGCATTCCTTCCTTCACTTTGTTTTTTGTTGCAGTAGACACGCTATGAGAAGGGGAGCTCGGTTGTATGTTCTTACAACGATCTCCGTTGTAACGCATGCCTTTACCACGCATGCGTTACAACAGAATGATAGTTCCACGCTAATCCTTCTTCACGTATTTTCTCGTGGTGACGTCATACGTCGTAAAGAGGAAGCGGTTTCTTTTTCCGTTTCCTCTTATACGACGCCGATTGCCAGGCCATCTCGACTTGAGGTTAGTTTTATTTTTTGGGGGAGGGATTCCCCGCCTAACCCCCCCTTTTTTAATTGTACCCTTTACCACACATACCTTTACTACGTACCTCGTAGTAAACATATGCGTGGTAAAGGCTTTCGTTGTAACCACGCATGTGGTGTAGTGCATGCGTGGTTAAGGTTTTCGTGGAAACGGCCTCGTTGTAGTGGCCGTTTCCCGGGGAGCTCACTGTGCCACAGGAATAAAGCTATATCTAATTGGCGAGGCCTAAATAGCCTAAAACTGGTTTCCCATTTGGGCTTGGCTTCCCATCTGGAAGTGACCTGGGGACACATGAATCAATAGTGGAAATAGCGATTACCTAATTGTGATTTTCTGTGAATTGCAATTAGGTAATCGCTATTTCTTATTTATGAAACTCCATTAGTTTCATTTAGCGATTCTAAGCTAGTTGCAAATTGACCTACCTCACGAATATTACTGAGGTAGGTCGCAATTTGCGACCCATTGTGAATCAGTAAAATCATGGGGATGGTGTCCTGCTGAGGTCAGCAGATCACCATGTCCGTGATGGCTTTTAAATAAAGCGATCCTTTTTTTTTTTAATGCAGCCCATTTTCCTTAAAACGCCTGATTCTGCAAATTGGGCCGATTGCGACTGGTAAAATCAGTGCTTAATTTGTAAATATATAAGTGCCAGGGCCCTCCTCAGGAGGCCTCCGCAGCTTGCACCACCCATTGCCACCGTCCGCGCTGCCAGTGACAGTACCTACACATCTACAAGCCATAACACTGCAACAAGTATGACAATTCATACTTTGAAGTCCCCCAAAATAACAGGAATGACTTGGCAACAGGCATTAGTTGTTTTAAATGCATATTGAAATAATAATCAACTGTTGTTCTGCTCATCCTTAAATTACACAAACCGTGCCACCATGTGGCAGCTGTCCTAAGTGCCGGGGCTGACAATTAAGTGCCAGTGCTGAGCACTGTAAACTACTGGCTCAAATTAAGTACTGGGTAAAATGCATGCTACATGTGGCCCCTGGACTGTTCCTATTGGAACAGGGGCAGCACTGGTCTGCTTAAAGGTGGTCTCAGTCACAGTATTTGAAAATGATGTTCTGAAAGGTGGCCCAGAATGATTGAGCAACCAATGAGTCTCGTGTTTGAACCTGGTGTGAGAAGTTGGCCAGGTATATGATGCTCACTAGTTCTAGTGATCACCTTGTACCATGCCAAGCAACCCTTATGATGATTGGTTGTAAGTCAACCTTATAGACCAGCTATCCTAGTGGTAGCGTGGACAAAGCAGTCTTAGGCTAAACTCTGAAAGGCATGTGAAGCAAGCTGTTTTACCATATACAACCCCCTTGAATACCAAATGAAAGGACACCACACATATATATATTGAAAATATATATATATATTTATTAACTACAAATATCCCCTATACTCTTTATGAGCACAGAATCACAAGCGTTAAAACAAAACAGTTAAAATACACAAAAGTTGCACAATATGGATGAGGGCGGGTGGCCACTCAAACCATATATTAAGAAAGTGGTATAAGAGATACCAATCGAAAAAGAAGTAGGCCTAGGGCCTTGGGAATCGCTGGAGCTGATCGGGACTAGCAGTGACTAAGTCGGGAAAGGCCCGCGGGACTCGGGTGCAGTGTTTAAAGTGCACGCATTCACCAATGCATTGTCTATGGTGCGTAAAAGTTAGTGTTTTAGGAACCTTCCGAGTGACCGATAAGGATGAAACTTTAGACACAGACACTAGAGGTGTATACCAGTGTGGGAACACCGGCGTTGCTGAGTTACCTCACCCACAGGAAGCGGGTGCACAGGTGCGAAGTAGTGTCGGGTTTCGTCACGCAGGTCGATGGTGCTTGGAGCTGAAGATGCTGCAGGCGGCTCGATGTGAAGAGTTCCGGTGGATCCAAGGGTGGATCTGAAGTGGTGAAGACCTGAAAGCAGAGGGGACAATGTTCAAAGTCACTAGCCAGTGACTACCGTGGAACCAGATTGGAACCAGGCGATGGCGGGTGCAAACAGGTGATGAGGTGTAGCTTCTCTCAGCAGCCACGTGGACACGAAGAGGTCAAGGACGTCCAGGAGTCGATCACGAGCTGTCCCACGAAGGCTCTAGCTGATGGCGGTGTCGGCAACTTGATCGGAGCAAACAGGCCTTGGCTAATGCAAGCCACCCAGGAAGTGAAAAAGGCTGATCACTCAGACCAGCAAGGTCAGAGCGGGTGCTCCCTTTTACAGGAGCGAGGGCAAGTCTGGAGCAACCAGACCCGCAGTGTAGATTGTAGGTTTCGTCGCCAAGATGGCCGCTGACCACGTGGCAAGTGGCCGGGATGGCGCGTCGAGTGGCACGATGCAAAAGGGCCCCACGCAGATCGTGGAGATGCTGGGGGGCTGATGTTCGGTGCAAGGGCTGCTCGGTTGTGGGGCTTCTCAATCCCCAAAGCACAGCGTCGAGGGTGCCTCGGGTGCAGCGCAGTCAGCTTCTCGGGGGTCTTTCGAGATGTCCGGTGCCACGTCTCTCGGTGCCTCCACGGGTCCCTTCTTTGCAAGGACTGTGGATCGGGCGGTGAGAAGTCTGGGAGTCTGGGGCTCGTCAGGCTCTGGGTTCGGGCTCCGGCGGGAGGCGGCGGCAAAGCAGATGTCGAGTTGCTGGATGGTGCATGTGTTCACAGGGTGGCCACTCCTAGGCCACAAGGGAGATGCTCTTCAGTCTTCTGTGCAGCAGAATGTCTAAGTCCAGTCGTCTTGTTAGTGTCAAGTTGATTCAGGATGATCTGAGGTGCTATGGCACTGCTCCCACTCTTATTCCCAATCTGAGGGGTGGATCACCTGCTAGGTCCCTCCTCTGGGTGGGACCAGGAAGGGGGGCGGTTACACCCCTTTCCTTTGTCCAGCTCCTCGCCAGGCCTGGGTCTGGAAAGTCCCAGGACCGGTTTGGACTGGCTTATGCACGGGGACACCTTGTGTGCCCCGGGCATGTCTGATTCTATTCAGCCCTGTCCTACCCAATACCCAATACACAAAATCCTGTCTGGGGTGGTGCTCGCTCCTCCCAAGGCAGGAAACCCTTTGTCCAAGCCTCCCTCGCTGGAAGGACTCCCAGCAGCAGGAGGTCAGACTTGTGTCTGTGGTGGCAACTTTAACCGGGGTTAAGGCTATGTACATGTTGTGTCCCTCTAGAAGGGTGGAATGCTATCCCTGTCGACAGAACTGTCGAGGGGATAGTATTCCAAATCGTATGACACCTTACTCGACATGTTTTGATAAAGCCAAACCAAAGTTAGCATATAACCGCGAGGATTATAATGCACTTAAGAGTATATGGTATGGCAATATCCCGGAACAGCTAAGGGAGTTGTTCCCGACAGCTGCAGACAGGCTCAGCTCATGCTAGAGCACCATCTCACATGAAACCACGCACTCTGCCCCTAGGATTGCAGGGGCCTTTCATAGGAATGGCTTATAGGTTAACATGTGTCCAGTTAAGGTTAGATATAGGGATACTATATCTAAGCAAGAGGTGATTACACCAACCTACCCCAGCTGAGTGATCAGCCAGTTGTGTCAAAATATGGAGGCCAGGCCAGGGGTGGCACAATACATGCTGCAGCCCCTGGTAGGCCTTGGCTACACCTATGCCCTGGGTACCTATGGTACACTGTTACAGGGGCCTATAAGGCGAACCAGTTCCAATTGTGTATGCACCTCAGGTACATGGAGTCCATTTTAAGGAGAGGGCAATTAGCCTGGGGCTCTGAATAGTAGCATCCCAGGCCAACTATGTCAAAAACCAGCTAAACACCAGGTAAAAGGTTTGGGGGTAACCATAGTCAGATATCCACCTTCCTACACCTGGGTTCTTTGACACCCAAAGCAGGAATCAATCTTGTACTCCAGCATTCGTTACAGGCTACTTTTGTAAGCAACAAAGATGTTTCTTTTTGTGAGGAGGGTGCTGATGGAAAAGAGATCTGGAAAAGAAGGAAAACCTATGGCAAGCAACACAGAAGGATAGTTACCAAATAATCCATAGCAAACCTTTGCATTAATGACAGCAAGCCTGACATCAACCCAGCAGCTGCTCTAGTAAAATCAATAAGACCAGATTCTTTTTTTTGTACCTAGCTAACTACTTTCTTTAGTGTTTACAACTTGTCAGGTAACAGCTTTCCAACTTCAATGTGAAACAGCAGCTGTGTTGTGCCAATTCCTTGTCTGTTACCTCACTGACCACAAATTGCGTTCCCAGAAAGGAAAAGGGTTCAAAGATCAGAAAATGTACTGGGCACCAACAATAAAGTCAAAATTAGGGTCCCCATCATTTGTGCTCTGTTTCAAAACTAAGCTTTGGGTTTCATCAGACAACCTAACAAAGAAAATACTTCAACACAGTTTTACTTTTTAACTCACACCAAGAATCACACAAAGAAGGTACCTGAATATACCAGCCGTTCTTGTATGAGTATTTACACTCACAAAATGTTCTAGGTTAAATCCACCATTTGGCCTTAGGGCTTCAAGTATGCCCACAAAGTGCCCTGCTAGGGATGCTGATTGTCAAAGGAGAGCTTCCACCAGCAAACAAGCAGACTGCTGTAGTCTTCGACTGAACCAAACCGCCCTTTAATCTTCCTCAGAAGAGCCACTAAAGACGAGCCTATGACCAAGGGTTTCACGTCTCATCCCTGCAATAGCCAGATGTCCACTCCACAGGGTTGCTGGGAAATTTAGTTTTTTATTTGCTGAGCAATTAGCTAATCAGCTCCTTAGTATTGCGACATGGTCCAAAGGAACCAGCCACAGCAGGTTAACTGTGTATCCTGTTTAGACGCTGCTGGCAAAGTCCAGTCTTCAGGCACAGCTGCTGAAGCCTGATTGAGCACATACTGGGCAACCAGAGCTGGGTCATGGCGGCAGTGGCTGCACCTTCCACTATGACTTGCAGGTCTCATGTAGACCCCTGCGTGACTTGTTCAACCAACTAGAGTAACCTACCATTTCTGCAATGCAGAGTATCAAAGACATAAAGGGAAACTGCACATAGGGAGGACTACCAGCCTCAAATCCCCAAGACTTGTGGTAGATTGTTTTTGGCTCCCAGTTAATGAAGGAGTGAAGGAGAATATACCACAAGCAGTACTGTATGTCTGCAGATACCGGCTTAGGTTTCTGCGAGCCCAGAGCCATTTTCAGCTTCTATACTGATACCTACATAGTAATACAACATTAATCATTTGTCTGAGGAACACACACTGTAGAATATCTCTTATGTATGGTGGGATTAAGACCTATGTAGCTTGAATAACCATGGTGTTCCATTTCTGAGAAGATGTCTCAAACGTGGCATGTGAAAGGAACCCACCACATCCCAGAAGACCAACTACACGCAAACCTCGCTCTCAGCCCACCCACCGAGCCCTCAAACACCGACGACTCTGCCGACAGCCTCAGACGCTGGATCGAGGACTGCGCCAACACCTTCGCCCCGCTGAAGAAACCCCCCCACAGAAACACCACTAAGAGGGTCAGCTGGTTCACCCCAGAACTCCTAGCCTCCAAGCAAGCCTGCCGCAAACTAGAGAAGAAAAGGCACAATGAACAAACTCCGGACAGCCACGCAGCACACAAGGACTCCATCCCCAACCACCACCACCTCATTAGAGCAGACATGAGGACCTTCTTCAAAGACCACCTCGACAACAACGCACACAATAGCGAGGAGCTCTTGAACATCGTGAAGGAACTCTCCATCCCCAGCCCCAACACCAACAACATCCTGCCGTCGCAAGCCCTGTGCGACTCCCTCGCCACCTTCTTCCACCGCAAGATAGCAGACATCCATGACAGCTTAAACACACAGAGAGCCCTAACAGACAGCAACACAACAGACTCTTTGCACACCATTGACCACTACCCACCCCCTGCTAGCCTGGGCCAGCGTGAGCATCGATGACACCATCAAGACCATGCGCACAATCCACTCCGGCTCTCCGTCAGAACCATTCTCGCACCATGTCTTCAACAGAGCAGCAGCTCCATCGCACCCCACCTGCGCAACATCATCAATCTGTCCCTCGAGACCACGACCTTCCTAGAGGTCTGGAAACACGCCGAGATCAGCGCCCTACTCAAAAAACCTAAGGCAGACCCAAAAGACCTCAAGAACTTCTGGCCCATCTCTCTGCTCCCCTTCGCGGCCAAGGTCATCGAGAAAACCGTCAACAGACAGCTAACCCGATACCTCGAAGAAAACAGAATCCTGGACCCTTCCCAGTCAGGGTTCCACAGCACCGAGACTGCCCTCATCGCCGTCACCAATGACATCAGAACCCTGATGGACAATGGCGAGACCGCAGCACTCATCCTCCTAGACCTCTCTGACGCCTTCGACACGGTCTGCCACCGCACACTACGTGCACGCCTCTACACCGCAGGGATCCGAGACAAAGCTCTGGATTGAACCACCTCCTTCCTCTCCGGCAGAACCCAGAGCGTCCGCTCCAAAGCCTTCAAGATCATCTGAGGCGTACCCCAGGGATCCTCCCTCAGCCCGACGCTGTTTAACATTTACATGGCCTGCTCGCACATGTAGCCCGACAGCACGACCTCGACATAATCTCATACGCCGACGACACTCAGCTGATCCTCTCCCTCACCAAGGACCCCATCACCGCCAAAGCCAACTTCCACGAAGGAATGAAGGCCGTCGCCGACTGGATGAAGACCAGCTGTCTAAAGCTGAACTCTGACAAAATAGAGGTCCTCATCCTCGCCTCCAACCCTTTCGCCTGGGACAACTCCTGGTGGCCGACGACACTGGGGGCAACCCCGACACCCACCGACCACGCATGCAACCTGGGAATCATCCTCGACTCAACGCTCTCAATAACCAAGCAAGTCAACGCCTTTTCCTCCTCCTGCTTAAACACCCTCCGCATGCTCCGCAAGATCTACAGATGGATCCCGACAGATACAAGAAAGACAGTCACCCAGGCCCTTGTCAGCAGCAGACTCGACTACAGAAAGGCCCTCTACGCGGGAGCCCCGACCAAGCTCATCAAACGACTACAGCGCATCCAAAACTCCTCGGCACCACTGATCCTTGACATACCACACCACGGCCACATCACCCCCCACCTGAGAAACCTGCACTGGCTCCCCATCAACAAGAGGATATCCTTGAAGCTCCTCACCCACACACACAAGGCACTCCACAAGACCGTCCCAGCCTACCTCAACAGACTGCTCTCCTTCTACATCCCCAACCGCCAGCTACGCTCCGCCGACCTCTCCCGCGTATCCGAAGAACAACCATTGGAGGGAGATCCTTCTCCCACCTCGCTGCCAAGACATGGAACACCCTCCCACTGAGCCTGCGGCAGACCCAAGACCAGCTGACCTTCAGGAGGATACTCAAGACCTGGCTGTTCGATCAGTAGCGCCCCTCCTCCCCCCCCCCCCCCACCCCCACCCCTTACACACAGTGCCTTGAGACCCTTGCAGGTATGTAGTGCGCTTTACAAATGATTGTTTGCTTGATTGAGCAAGATTTGAAACTTGAGGAGGAGTAGTGGTACATGACGGTTGGAAGAACATCCCGTTTCTATCAAGGTACTTTTCTCCAACAACGACCTGGAAGAAATGCACCGGGAGCCTCATCTGACTCCAGCAAAAGCTGGGGTGTGACCTGCAAAGCAAGGTCCTTATTGGAGTAAAAAACCTAAGGGTATGAAGTGATGCAGACCTGTCTACCACGAAGAAGGGCCACTAGTCGAGAGGCAGGAGGGTTGGACCTGAACACGAGCTCAGTACTCCCTTTTCATTCAAAATGGAAACGCAAACCTCTGACATTGCAGGCTGTAGGGGGGTTATGGGCTTTACTTCACCTTATCTTCTTTGCAAAGCAAGGGGTACTCTGTCAGTAAGACATGGTGGACAGGTGAAGGGGGGTGGATTGGTGCTCGACCCAGTAGGAACCCCACTTTGAGGTCCAGGGTTGCCCTGAAATGTTTGAAAAGATCTGGGGTAAATGGCTCAACCTATTGTCTTGATTGTTGTGTGTATTCATATCTATCCTGTTAGACTTATACAGGGGCCTAATTTAGGACCCGATGCTCAGGTCTATGTCATCGCCTTTTACTGTGTATGGTCCTTGAGGTAATGTGGTTGATTTTGCTGTCAATGCAAATGTTTGTCTTCAGCTAAATATCAATAAACTTGATTATCAAAAAAAAAAAAGACATGGAGGACAGGCGCCCATTGCCCCAATTAAAAGGAGTATTAGGAAAACATCTGGTACCAGTACACAGTGCCCCAGCTGGACAATATAGCACCAAGAGCATTACATTTTATCACAGTGAACATTCCCATGGAGTGTCAGGCGATACATATATCTATAAACCAGCCTTCTAGGCCCATTCCCCTAAACAATGATTTAAGAAACCTGGCTTGGTCGCTGGATGTCAACCCAAGAGTGAAGTCGTAGCAGAGACTTCCAAAAGTAAGAAAATAATGGGGTACAAAAAAAGCTGTAGAAAGAAGGAAGGTGAAAGTTGATAAATAGCACCATTTAACTCGGATTCTGATTAAGGGAAACTGACAAACTTCCGAATGAAAAGAAAGGTATTTATGTCTTCGTGATCAGGGAGAGGGACTAAACATTTTATTAAGTCAAAAGGAATAGTGCCCTTGCCAGCTCCAGGATCGTGTTATGCCAGACTCTCATAAACAAGAAATAACGTCTGACATCTTAAATATCCTCCTATTGGGTATAGGTTTTCAGTTATTAAATCCAAATGGGGCAATATGTTTGTATATTTAGGACATGATACTCGGATGATATTCAGACAACTATATTCTGATTCCACACCAGGCACACGGTAACCCTATATTATCAGGAATGAAAATATTGTAATAACAGCTGCACTATCCTTTTTGTGCAGAAGAGAAATATATAACCAAGAAACCTTATTTAGCATTGTTATTACTATAATAGTAGTATAATGTTTTCTAGCCTTGTTTATTGAAGAACCGACACAAATTAAATTGGGGTGTGAAATGTTGACAAAGATTTATACCACACCAGTTGCATTGCACCAAAATCTTTTAAAAGTCGTCATTGGTATTTCATGAATTATATTACCATTTTACTGGGTCTAATATTGAGACTGGCTCTGATGGAATTGTAGGTGATCTTCAAGTCACCAGTTATGCTAAAATGCTTTCCCCATTAGTATCCATATTTTTCTTATTTTATTGCCTCGTTTCTAATTATCAGAATAAACATACATAAACTCCTGCGGCTAACTGGTAAACATCTGACCAGACAACTCACCTTGCCCAGCTAGTTTCACTTAAAGATGTAAAGAAATGTTCTACCACAGACATTTTTATTTTACTTTTCATGATTGTTTTTGCACTGAACTGCCTTGCCATGTGTAATTGTTTTTATGATCACATTTTTTAAGCGGTGTACTACATATCTGCATTTCCTCCATCATGAATTCCTCGGGAGAACATCAAAGTCCATTGAATTGTGCAATTACCATTAGACATTGCCTGTCTGAAACTTGATGTACAATACGTCAATGTTAAACTGGCCTACTGTATAATCCAGAATGATTAACAATCTACAAGTGCGTGTATGAGATGGCATTCTTATCAGTTCAACAATGGATTGGACTCGCTTTGGAGTTGTATTCAATTCTTTCTGATGCTTTGGTATCATATGTAGATGTCTTATCCGCACTAAAAGTCTTCTTTCGTTTTAGGTAGCTCATGGGAAGATTCAAAGTCTGGAATCCTCAGTGGACAATTTCAGGAGCTCTGAAAGCAAATTGAAGCATTCGCTCCTTGCTTTGGAACTTGAGCGGTCAGCACTGCTGAGTAGAGTAGAAGAACTGCGTAGTCAGATCCAAACTCTTACACTTCAAGGAATAAATCAACGGAAGACCAGTAATTGACCGCTGATAATATGGGAGTTATGACTTCCTTACGAACTACATAAGGGAGGACAGTTCTTTCAGTTACTTCCTCGAAATGTACTCTCCCCATTATTTTTACCCTGTCTTCAGAAATTGGCCAGTGGAGTGATCTCATAATGATTCCCCTCCTAAGACACTTGTTTGCAACAGGGATGACTTTTGGTGGTCTGCAAGAACGACATCATTTAACAATAAGGATTGTGCACACGCATTCAGTGCTAGAGCGTGTCCCATGCTGTCCTGCTGCCTTTTACATTTTATTTAAGATATTTTATTTGACCCTTATTAAGAGTTGACCACATTTCATTGTTTTTAAGTTCACGATTAGATATAATTGCAACAAATGGTGTGTTATTTTACTGACTTTACAAAATATTGACTTATATTTTTTAACGTGTTGTTGGTTTGTGTTTTTTATGGCCAGATACTAAGAAATCTCTCTTCTTAATGCAGCAGTATGTGTTCTGAGCAGTAATGGTGGCTCCAGTTGCTGAGTCATGCCCAATATATATTTTTAGCCTTTAATATGTCTTTGCAATGCTGGAAGCATTGCAACTATGATAAATGTGACACTTATAATATTTAATTAATCTGTTTTCCTTTCGAATTTTCATGAACTTCGAATGTGTCAAGTTTTTTAATGTTGAATATATTGATGCAAAAAATATAACAAATATCTACTTCCTTGTTCCTGCACAGTACTTCATAGATTAATTAATTCCTGCAGAATAATTCATAGATTCGTTCACAACTTCTTTAATTTGGTAGCAATTTTTAAATGTAAAGAGGCATTTCAGTTATTTTACCTCTCTGACATTATAACTAAGATAGTTTGGACAAAGTATATTTCACAAAACCAACATAAACTAATTCACTTTTAAGAAAGTGTCGAGAACTTTTTCAGACAAATCTATTTGCACTACTTTAGTACTGTGACCTCGGTTTTGATCACAAAGGTCTGTGTATCTGTCTAATGGGAATGCAATATCCTTATTATCTCTTCATTGTAAAAAAAACTATTTTATTTTTGCAAAATGAGTCTGTCGAACCTCAGATATACGTAAAGGATCATGAAACAGTTTTATGCCACATTTTTTTCTCTACAGATCTCGTCACCATTCATAGACTACTTTAAGAAGACTTCAAATGATGTATTATGTAGTATCTCTTATTCAAAAACTCTGGTACGCTTATCGGCTTAATTGTATGTGGCCTCTCCTTACACACTCTTTAATTTACATGTGAAGGTAGGCTTTATTTATGATTTTTTTTACACATATATAGGAGTTATTTTACATTTATACCAGACAACAAATTATATTCTCTTGAAAAGGGCTTATATTTTATCACATGATGTATTCTTAAAGATTGATTTTGAGAGCCCTTGATCAACACTTTAAACTTTAGAGCCGTACTGGACAGCTTGAACCATCATTCTGTATCTCACAAATGATTGACTGTGGATAATGCATAACAGCACACTCTTTTAAAGGTGCTTTGGTTTGCCTTGAATCATGAATTAGATAATCCTTATTAAACAGCAGGTGCCTTGAAAAGGAAGTGCCTGCTCAATAAACTAGCTTTTCTTAGTTATCAAGTGTGTACAGATTTGTTTGATAACTCTACTCTTCTCGTGGCAGAAAAAGCAATTGTAGGGTCTTGTCAGGGCCTACACCAGTATCATTCTGAAGGTACTCAGGAGCTGCCATTTTACAGAAATGCCTGACTAGTCACTCTTTGCCAGGGTCTCTGGGCTCTACTATGTGTACACGTCCTATTCATGTCATTGTCGGAAATTAGTGACAGGCAAAGTGTTTTACATTTTACTTAGAATTGTCTATTTCAATCATTTTGACATCCCGAAATATGCAAACTAGTTAGACCCCCCCCCGCCCCCCCCAGTGAATCGGGTGTCGTTTACTTTTTACTAGACTTTTTATTATACTTGAGTAAGAGCTATTTTTGTCTCTGTGAGTATTATCATCTACAAGACAGCTCTGAGGAGAAATTATGTGTTTACTTATCTTCCTGTTTGCTGTTCACGTGCAATTATTAAATTTACATTTGGTAAGAAAATGTTTTGGCCAAGAAAACCCCATCCCTAAAATGTCCTTAAAACTCTGACATGTTGGTTTATAGTTAATTTACTGTTCTGTATTGCACATTTTTTTTTTAAAGGAATGACGCCAAAATCCCCTTGGTTTAAAGTTCATTTTAAATTTTTTTGTGTAAATATCTTACTGTGCATGGCAACAAACGCGCTTTTATTGGTAGTATGAGTGAAATCTGTCCTACTATGCAGAGAATTGTGTGGAATGTGCCTCGGTATTTTGAATCCTCAGGAACAGTTAAAGAGTGATGAGAAAGAGTAACAACTTGAGCAAAGGTTAATTAAACTAAATAAATTGGTTATTATGCGGATGCTCCCCCACAAACAGAGGTTGTTAGACCAATCGCATTTCAAATTTTCTTTGCAGATGTTCCTTGTGTCGCTTTTCGGAAAATATTAGATGACCTGAAGGTTGTTGAGATATTACAAAGTGTATAAAAATTGTTTATGCTGAATCGGCCTTATTCTCATGCAAATCATGCCAAATCCTTTTAAACTGGCTGACTCAAGGAACCATGGTACATGTAAAACCTCATTTATGGGCAGGCACATTGAAAATGATCTCAATCTTTAGAAAAACTATTTTACTGTAGCAAAACAGCATTAAATTATATTTTGCTTTCAAGTCTGATGATTATCTTCTTTTTATCTGTCCTGGGGCCAGCAGTTGAAGATACTTTATGTGGATATTTATTCCTGATAAATACTGTTTCTTTAAAAAAGACATTGTTTGCACACTGTATACACACACAACTTCTGTCCACGCTTTACAAAGGATTTGTGGTACTAAATGGGCTGCTGTCAGGAAATCTGGGTACCAGCTTATGAGGAAGAGAGGTCACAGACTTCTTGTGAGCTGTGACTGAACCCCCACCAGACACAAACAAGTTTATCCATAAATGTAAAGTTTCTGTGACGAATCCCTGACTTACAGTTTGTAACTTGCACAACTGGAAGATACTCGTCAGGGAAAATGCACATGATATAAGTGCAATAGGCTTGTATTATATAAAGTGCTAGGC
Source organism: Lissotriton vulgaris (assembly GCF_964263255.1). NCBI lineage: Eukaryota > Metazoa > Chordata > Amphibia > Caudata > Salamandridae > Lissotriton > Lissotriton vulgaris. The sequence goes on along the minus strand of NC_141690.1, from coordinate 16,566,496 downwards.
ATGTTCATCTACTTTCTGTGTCTTGGGGTACTTTGGTATTACAGAAAGAGCTGCAGACGCTTCCATGGCCCCTTCTGTAATAAAGAAAGCGCTGGTGCACATGTAGCACCATTCTAAAGTGGTGTTGCCTTATTTGCATAGGATATGACCTTAGGGTGGCCCCATGCAAATGAGGGAAACACTTTACACTATCAAGAGGTGCAAGACAGGAAAGAAAGTCCCATGGACCACCCAGACATCGCCTTGCAGGGGGTGCAGATCTCTGTTCCACCTTTGATGTACAGGTCAGATGGTGCCTGCACTTTGCCAGATGGGGCAACTGCTGAAAACAGTCATTCCTCCTTTCACTAATGTGCTGCCCGCAGGACAGTAGTGAGTTTGCATCTGGCCTGGTTGTCAGTGATTTATTTGAAATAGGGCGTACTGTCCCTGATTCCCCCTCCCCGGGAGACCCTGTAAAAGATACACCGCAGTGCAACGGACAAGGTGCTTTATCTATAATATAGCCCAAGGTAGTCAAAATTATAATACAAATAAAACCTAGCAGCTGTGAGATGAATAGCATACATTCACAAGAAGTACACTTCATTGTTTGAACTGCAGATGCTAGACACTTGGTAGCATCCAACAGAAAAGGCTACATACCGTAGCAGACTATGGCCACCCCCAAACATGTTGCACTCATAGAAATTCTAAGAAAAAAACATGCATGTCATGGTTAGCACACTATGCATGTTACATTTCACAAATGTAAATGTGTTTGTATTTATATAGCGCCTTCTACCCAGAGGTCTCGTAGCGCTGTGGAACCCTTCCTGGCTTTCCTGTGAGATGTCCACTCCTGGGCACCCCCAAGGTGAAGCCAGGCATCCGAGCGTTGCTGGGGCCGTTGTGGAGATGAAGCAAGCTGTTGCCCAGAGTCACAGAGTAGGAACCATGATTAGACTAGGCACCAAGGCGAGAATTAACAGGTCTGGGGAGATTGAGTCCAAGAGCCGCTGAGGCGGGAATTGAACCCTGGTCCCGGGCCAGACCTCTGCATCACGGTCTGCCGCTCTAACCATTATGCCACGCTTCTCCACAAAGAACTGAAAAGGCAAGTACAATTCCCGGATGCCAGTCGTGATTTTAAAGAACAGTTTTTATTCTTGTTGAGTCTCAGAAGACATGATTGCACAATGTGCTCAAATCTTTTAAAAGCTGCTGACACGTGTTTCATTAAAATTGAATTTATCACGCTATAATCTACGTGGAGTCTTGGTAGGCCACAGAGCTCTAGTAGTAATAAAGCAAACGTCTTGCAGTAAGGAATGACAAAACAGGAAGTCTAAGTAATTGTTGGTAGGTCGTAATTACTTTAAGAGGTGCTAAGAGTGAAGCCATCTAAAAAGATGACTTATCTTGTTGCATATGATGATGCATGATAACACCAAGCAGTTGCACAGTTTAGTGGGTGGTGTCCTACAACCGCTACATCTGCTTTCAGAATATAACGCAATGAAGAAATTAAAAAAACTTAGAAGGTACAAACCAGCTCTGATAAGCAACATAAATTAATAACTAAAATTTCACAATAAGGAAGAAAGCCAGATACAAGTAACAAAAGTTGTAAAGAAAAGAAGAACCTACCCATAGAAAAGCATTGGGGGGGGGGAAAGGGCAGTGTTATCCATGAGAAGTGAAAAGAAATAAGAAAGTGTTAGTTTCTTCCTTGCATTTGAACGGAACCTTGATACCTTCTGGTTGACCCGAGAGTAACCATAGACTGGTTAACATTGATGGCACGTTTTTAGCTTTGAACTTTTTCTAGAAGTTGAATGTTTTCGATGGTGCAAGCTTGAAAACTGTAGGCAATAAATGCTCTACAATATTAGATGCAGTTGTCTTGCAGCGGTGATAAAGAAAATGCTTAAATAAGCAATAGAATGTTTATTTTTTGCAGGGGAGGCCTGTCAGGTTGTCCTGGTTCCCCAAGAACGGAAATTATGTAAGTCCAAAGCTTTTATGTAAGTGATGGTAGCACTGCTAACTTGAAGAGAAGCCCCAAGACCATCAGGACTAATAGCTCAGACTCTACCCCACCTTTACAGTTGCAGGAGGCTTGCCACAAATCTCCTTGGTCCACAGGAACATGTCTAGTTACTACTGTTCTACTTCAATTTTTCTGGGGAAGCAAACACTTGTCTGCTTTCATGGCTGGCTTCACACTCCAGTCTCAGTGGGAAATTTCTAACGAGGCAATTAAGGTTTTCTGTCAGGATCTTGACCGGTTGACCCATGTTGATCCCCCGAGGCCTAGTGCAAACAGCCTTGGAGAAAGCTACAGGTGCAGAAGTGCAAGGCTAATATGAAAACACCTCTCTAAATTACCCAGTCTGTCAGCAATTTGTTTCTGTGGAGAAGTCTTCTCCTCGTAAAGCGGTCCATTTAAAAAAGTAAACCAGTTGGATTTGGTTATTAGGCCTATGTAGTCCTGACGAAATCCCAGGTTTTCTTCTCCTGATTGTTCAGCAATAGAATTCACTTCCTTTTTGGAGACATGCTCCTTGGCAACATATTGAGCAAAGAGTTCCTGGCTTCTTCAAAGGTTGGGGTACACTGTCTTTGCCATGTAGTGCCTACTCCAATACCCCAACTCCATCCATGGCCTTACCATTGCAGCCCTCAAGATATCAATTGGAATATTGGCCTCTCTCCTAATACTGGTCCAGCCCTTCTATGGAGACTAGCTTCAGTGAGGCAGGAGAACCCCCTGTTCTGAGAATGCTGCAAGAACCTTTTCATACACATTTGTCGCCTCTGGCAATTCCCGTAGATTTCCCTACTTCTGTCCTGCTTTTTGCGTTGCCAGTGCTATGAAGGAGGAGGTGAAAGGCATCTTAGGGCATCTGATATTGATAGGACTAAGAGGAACTATTCCTGTGTGTGTGTGTTTTTTTGGCTAAAATACAACTTATCTAGCAACCGATCCTTTGAATAGTGTAGATAGATAGGAGATAGACTAATTATAGCATCTAATCCCTCACTACTTTGTACTAGAATTCCTTAATTATCGGGGGCACCATCAATATCATCCGCTACTTATGCATCCGTTTTACCTACTGCCAGTCACCAGTCAGCAACTCGGGAGTCCCTTGAGGTAAATACGCCTAATAGGGTTTTGATAGTCAACCCAGAAACCAGTAGATCTGAAAGAGACACGTTAGTGATAGATTCCTTACCTTAGAATATCCCCAGGCATCAGACTGGATCCAGGAAACATTTGCGTAGCAGTACCCTTGCACGTCGGTAGGTATCGTCTGCGGCTCCGCGTCTGTCATGGGCGACGTGATGATGTCGTCTGAGTACTTGGACGCCGCCTCCGCGTGCTGACGTCAGTTCTTCTTTTTTTCGCGCCAGCAAGCGCAGATCTGGGAAGAAGCAGTGACCCTTAGTCAATTTTTGACAAACTTTTTTGGATCTTTTTGATCATTGTTCGAAGTCTTCTCGACTCCGATCGGTGCCGTAGGGAGGCCTGGTTTCAAGCACTGTGAGGATTGCGACCGCACGATGTCGGTCACGGATCCGCACCACCTGTGCCTAAGTTGTCTGGGCGTCGACCACAACGACAAGGCCTGCTCCGACTGCCGGGCCCTCTCTTCGAAAGCCAGGCGGGAGCGTTCCCGCAGGCGACTCGAACTCCGGCAGTTGGCCCCGGGCCGCGTGATGTCTCAGTCCCACGGGAGGTCGAGTGACAGGTAGCGGGGACGGAGCCACCACAGCTCCGGGAGTCGGCACTACTCCTCCGGGTCGAATTCGTCAGGTAAGAAGCATAAGAAGTCTCCCCCCGACGCTCGCGGGATGCGGCCGAGGGTTCAGGTGACACCGCTCACGCGGCTCCTTCGGAGTCGCGGGCGTCACGACCTGCCCCACACCCTCCGGTCCATGGGCAGAACGCGACGCCGGAGGAGATCGAGCGCTTCCTCATGGCCATGAGGTCCCTTTCTCCTCCGACGGGCTACGCGGCGCCTCCGGGCCCAGCGGACCCGTCTTGGGCCCCTAGCGGGTCGTGGGCTTCGGCCCCGACGCCATCGGGTGCTTCGGCCGCAGGCACCTTCGGGCACGGCGCCGCAGGGCCCCCCGGTCACGACACCGCTGGCGCCTTCGGGCCCAGCGCCGTGAGGTCAAGCGGTCCCGACGCCGCCGGCGCCTTCGGGCCCGGTGTCGCTGGACCCCACTGGACCTTCGTCGGGCACTGGATCGTCACCGGTGGACCTTACGACCTCCCCGGCGTCGGTCCGTATGGTGTCACCCCCGGCGCCGCCCGAGGGCGGCGCCGGCCCCGATGCCTCCGTCGGTCCTGTTCCGGCGCCGCTGGGCGCCGCTTTCGACGCCGTTTGGAGATTTCCACTTCTACGAACAGGCCCCATTGATTGACAACCCTGAGTATCAGGAGATGGGTGATGAGGAGGATTGAGAGGGGTCTGAGGACCCTCTGACCAAGGAGTGTCAGTCTTATGAGGACTGGGCAGGAGACCTTGGGGAAGCCAGTGGCCTGGACACCACTGGTCTTGTCTCCCCCCTACCGTGGCTACGGAGGAGGGAGCAACATATAGTGTGGTGTTGACGAGGACTGCCAAGGCCCTGCGCCTTGAGCTCCTTGTCGCGGCCGTGAGGACTAACCTCTTCACTGAGGTCCTTAAACCGCAGTCAAGCTCGGCCGAGCCTCTGCTGCCCTTTAATGAGGCCTTGACGGACGTTCTTTTGGGCACTTGGTCCAGGCCCGCTACGGGTTCGCCCGTAGATAGGAACGTGGCCAGACGCCACCGCCCGGCCCCGGGCGACCCATGTTTCCTGTCCGCCCACCCCACCCCCCGAGAGCCTGGTCATCCAGGCCTCAAATTCCCAGACCGCATTCCCGTCGGCCCCGCCGGACAGGGAATCCAAGAGGTATGAGAATTATGGAAAGAAAATATTCTCCTCCCCTAGTTTGGGACTGCGGTCTTCCAACACCGCCTGCCTCTTGGGCCGCTACACCCACTCTCTGTGGGAGACGGTGGCGGAAGTGCTGCCAGAGTGCCCGTTGGAGGTACGGGCCAAACTCGGCCCAGCCCTTTTGGAGGGCCGAGACGCAGCCAAATATTCGATACAGTGTGGGCTGGATACCACCAACTCGCTAGGCAGAGCGATTGCTACGACGGTGGCGGTCAGACGCCATGCCTGGCTGAGGTCCGCCAACTTTTCGGCAGATGTCCAGAACACTTTAATGGACATGCCGTTCGATGGCCGTCGCCTCTTTGGCGACAAGGCAGACCATGCGCTTGAGCGTTTTAAGGACTCCAGGGCTACGGCCAAGTCCTTGGGCCTCTCGGCCCCGCGCCAGCAAACGGGTGCCTTTCGCTCCTTTCGTGGCCAAGGAAGGGGCGCCCCCACACGTGCTGCCAGCCACACGCCGCAAACTAACATCCAGCGCTGTGGCGGCCGTGGAAATCGCCGTGGAGGCGGTCGGGGACAACGGCGAGGCCAGTCCACACCTTCCCCCGCAGCATCCGCCTCTAAACCCTCCTAGTCCGTGCTTCTCGGCCCATGTGATGCCAGTGGGGGGCAGAGTTCACCATCACCACTCTCACTGGCGCACTGTCACTTCGGACAGGTGGGTGCTGCAGATCGTCCGGAGGGGCTACTCCCTCCCCTTCGATACGACCCCTCAAGCCATGCCACTGCAATACCACCGCGTATCGGGGGATCACTTGCGGCTCCTGCAGGAGGAAGTTTCGGCCCTCTTGGCCAAGGGGGCCATCGAACGTGTTCCTGGGCCAGAAGTAGGACGTGGTTGCTACTCCCACTACTTTCTGGTAATCAAGAAGGACAAAGGGGGTCTACGCCCTATCTTGGACCTAAGGAACGTCAACTGCTTCCTCCGGAAGGAGAAGTTCAAAATGCTGACTCTGGCTCAGGTCTTAGCTGCCCTGGGCCCAGGAGACTGGATGGTAGCGTTGGACTTGCAGGACGCCTATTTCCACATCCCCGTCCTGCCGGCCCACCGGCGTTACCTGCGGTTCACGGTAGGCCACGAGCACTTTCAGTTTACCGTGCTCCCCTTCGGCCTTACCAGCCCCCCACGGGTGTTCACGAAAGTGATGGCGGTGGTCGCAGCTCATCTGCGCAGTTTAGAGGTTTCAGTCTTCCCCTACCTCGACGACTGGTTGTTGAAGGCGGGCTCGCCCCAGACAGTCGTCAGCCACTTCCAGACGACGGCAGACCTCTTCCACCAGCTGGGGTTCTCCATCAATGTGCCGAAGTCCCACCTGTGTCCCTCTCAGAAGCTCCTTTTCATAAGAGCGGTTCTCGACTCGGCGCAGTTTCGGGTTTACCCACCCGAGCAGCGGGTTTGGGATATAAAGGCTCTGATTCCAATCTTCCAGCCTTTATCCCGGGTTTCGGTCAGGTTGACGCTGCGGCTTCGGGGACTGATGGCTTCCTGCATCCTTCTGGTGCATCATGTCCGGTGGCGGATGCGGGCTCTGCAGTGGGACCTGAAGTTTCAGTGGGCCCAGCATCAGGGCAACCTGTCCGACCATGTCCTGATCTCGGAGGGCACTGCGAGACAGTTGCAGTGGTGGCTCACGGACTGCGATTGGGTCAGCGGCAGATCCCTCTCCCTTCCCCAACCAGAGCACGTAGTTGTGACGGACGCGTCCCTCCATGGCTGAGGAGGCCACATGGGAGAGGCGGAGATCAGAGGCCTCTGGTCTCCGGCGGAGTCCCGGCTCCATATCAACCTTTTGGAGCTGCGGGCGATTCATCTGGCACTGAAGGCATTCCTCCCCTCTGTTCGGGGGAGTGTAGTGCAGGTGTTCACGGACAACACCACCGCCATGTGGTACTGCAACAAACAGGGCGGGGTGGGGTCGTGGACCCTCTGCCAGGAGGCTCTGCGCCTCTGGCAATGGCTGGAACATCAGGGCGTGACTCTGGTGGTTCAACACCTGGCAGGTTCTCTGAACGCCAGGGCGGACGAACTCAGCCGCCGGTGCATGATGGATCACGAATGGCGTCTGAACTCGGACGTGGCGCAAGGTCTCTTTCAGCAGTGGGGAGAGCCTTGGTTAGATCTATTTGCCACCGAAGAGAATGCGCAATGTCATCAGTTCTGCGCGTTGGAATTTCCAAGGCGGCACTCGCTCGGAGACGCTTTTCGTCGCGAGTGGAGTTGCGGTCTGTTGTACGCCTTTCCGCCTATACCACTTCTGCCCAGAGTGCTGAAGAAGATCAGGCGCGACCGGGCACAAGTCATCCTTGTGGCTCCGGACTGGGCATGAAGGTACTGGTATCCCGAGCTACTCAGTATGTCAGTCGATCCCCCGTTCGTCTGCCTCTTCAGGAGGACCTTCTGTCGCAGCAGCAGGGGACGGTCCTCCACCCGAACCTGTCCAGTCTCCACCTCCATGCTTGGAGATTGAGCAGCAACAGTTGAGGCCATTTGACTTGCCTCCTGAAGTTTGTAACATCATTCTGGCAGCCAGGCGTCCCTCCACAAAGTCGGTATACGCCTGTAGGTGGAACAGATTTGTGGCATGGTGCACAGCAAAGGCTGTGGATCCCCTCAATGCCCCTCTTTCTGAGGTTCTTCTCTTTCTCCTCTCTCTTGCCCAGCAGGGCTCTGCTGTGGGCACTATCAAGGGCTACCTTTCTGCTCTTTCAGCCTTTTTGAGGCTGCCTGATCAACCCTCTTTGTTCAAGTCCCCTATCGTTAATCGATTCCTGAAAGGCATCACGCATACGTACTCTCCTGTGCCCTTTGTGATGCCTCAGTGGGACTTGAACTTGGTTCTTACATTTCTGATGTGTGCTCCCTTCGAGCCACTCCACAACTGTCCTCTTCGCCTTCTAACTTTGAAAACTGCCTTCCTAGTAGCCATCACCTCTGCCAGGAGAGTGAGTGAGCTCCAGGCTCTATCTTTTAAACCTCCCTTCCTTTCAGTCCATCCGGACAAGGTTGTGTTACGGACAAGGCCCTCCTTCCTACCCAAGGTAGTCACGGCCTTCCACATTGGGAAATCAGTCACCTTGCCCACCTTCTTTCTGCCTCCGCATCCCTCGAGAGAGGAAGAGAGGCTCCACCGTCTGGACCCAAAACGTGCGCTCTCATTTTATTTGGATCGCACACGCCAGTTCCGGGTGGATGACCAACTCTTTGTTGGTTACGTGGGCGCTAAGAAAGGGAAAGTGGTGCACAAGCGGACCATCTCACGGTGGATCATCTTGTGTATCCAAGCGTGTTACTCCTTGGCTAAGAAGGAACCCCCTGTGCGGCTGAGGGCTCATTCCACTCGAGCCAAAGCGACTACAACTGCCTTGGGCCGAGGTGTGCCCTTGCAGGACATTTGCCAGGCGGCTACGTGGGCCTCGCTGCACACGTTTGAACGACATTGCCTGGACAGTCAAGTCCGGAAGGATGGCTTCTTTGGCCGTTCCGTCCTCCAGGACTTTCTGGTGTGATTATTGGTTCGCAGACCCACCACCACGGGGTTGGTATTGCTGGGGTATCTATTCTAAGGTAAGGAATCTATCACTAACGTGTCTCATTCAGATGCACAAGTTACTACTTCTGTAACGATATATCTGTTAGAGACATTAGTTAGTGATAGATTCCTTACCGACCCACCCATCCTCCCTGTTCTGCGAACCTATATCTAGGGTTAAGGTCATCCCCTTTCAGGGCCCTAGTTTCATGGCACCAGTGTTTGTTTTTGGCATAGCTCTGCGTTTCTGGTGCGGAAAAGCTGTGACTAAGAACTGACGTCCGCACGCGGAGGCGGCGTCTAAGTACTCCGACGACATCATCACGGCGCCGACGACGGACGCGGAGCCGCAGACGACGCCTACCGACGCGCAAGGGTACTGCTACGCAAATGTTTCCCGGATCCAGTGTGACGCCTGGGGATATTCTAAGGTAAGGAACCTATCACTAACTAATGTCTCTTACAGATATATCGTTACACAAGTAGTAACTTGTGCATCTGAATGAGACACGTTAGTGATAGATTCCTTACCTTAGAATAGATACCCCAGCAATACCAACCCCGTGGTGGTGGGTCTGCGAACCAATAATCACACCAGAAAGTCCTGGAGGACGGAACGGCCAAAGAAGCCATCCTTCCGGACTTGACTGTCGGTAGAAAACCTCGAATGGTAATGAGGGGGATCACCAGTAGCTTTATAGCAGGGGCCTACCTTCCTTCTACGTTTTATCAAATATCTGGCCTGACCAACCAGTCCCCCTTTCCACTCGAACTCCTCTGAGGGGGAGGGTAAACTATTCCATCCAGAAACATTGTATTAGTTTATCACTCGATTTGTCCCGAGTATCTGGATCACGTGATCAGGTACTACACTGGAATACTATACTACTAAGAACCTCATTCACAGGAGTACACCCACCCATCCAGCCAACCTATACAATAATTTGCTGCCACAGCCAGTTGCAACCTGCACCAAAACCTGCATTGGCAAACTAGCACATTGATTAGACATGAGAGAGACATGCAACAAAAATCTGAGTTGAAGGAATTAACCTAGCTAGGGAATAAATAACTGTGGAATTGAGAAGAGACAACTATAAAAAGAAGTTTAGACAAGGGGATGAAAAAGGATAACAGTTAACTAACATGGGTGGAAATAAACAACTGAATCAATATATAATAGTATTAGCAATCCAGGTTAGAGGGCTCCAAGGCATTCAGAATGCATTGTGGCCCAATTATAACAACTTGGGGTCTTTCACCTTTGGTGTCCCCTTATTGTGAACCACCAAAATGGAACCAGTTTGGCTGTCAGCACTGCAAGGCAGAACAGTCCAAGGCTTACTCAGAGTAGGTGCTGTGGTCTAGAGACTCAGAACTCTGCAACGCACCAAATAAAGTACTGTCTGGCCAGTCCTTTTGCTAAAAAAAAAAGTAATGTACTATTTACAAAACGAAATACTATGCAAAATGAACGAATATCTACAAACTAGCAGGTAAAATTGCCCATGGGTACACACTCTACAGGGCCTCACAAACAACGCGTGGTGCACAACAAAAGAAAGTCACACGGTCAAGTAACCCCAGAAGTGTGTTCTCGATTCTCTATGCTGGAGGCATCTCCAACTGTTTGAGCCACAGCCCCTAGAAACATAACACCCCGCACTCCTATGTACCTAACACAAATGTGAGTTTATTATTAGAAACGTCAGGCCTCAGGCTTTGTTGTGGTGTTACCATATAATCCCACCATATAACCTGAGCTCTTCAGTCAGAATGCAGTCCAATCATAAACACTTCACAGATGCTGTCGGATATATAAACTAAACTTTAATTTGCAAGAAGCAATGCCTGAAATATTGCAACAGACTTCGCCTGAACGAACAGTACATAAAAACGGTGAACATGTATTGCACTAGTCTTTCTACTTTTAACAAGATTGCCCAGCAAACACCGAGTACCTAACAGCTAAAATCCAGCCATCCCAAAAGCCCTTGCTCCAAAAATGATACCCAAAAAACTCCCTGGGTCACTTTCATTTCAGTTATTTCCCCAGATACTGTGGGCGACAATGTCAAAATGATAGGTTCGAAGTGCGCCTGAGGCCTGCAGTACTCCTGGAGGCCTCAGAATCGCCACCTATGTGTGGGATACTTTCCCTGTCCTGAGAGGCAGCAAGGACTATATGCACATGTTTGTAGGCGGTCCCGGTGCAACACCTGTCACACAAGGGCTGTGCCTTTAAATTAGAATATCTTGACATACTGTGCTGGTGCACACAGTCACACATCCGCATGCAGCTGCTTTCACGCTAACACCCGATTCAGTACCTTGAGGTGTGTTTCTCTCCCCCAAACGGAGACGGTGTAACCTCTATCTGACATTGCCTTCTTACCCCACACGTCAGATGCACGTGCATACAGCTGCCACGCTGATGTAGGTAGTGGTACGTGACCACGCTCGGACAGAGCCACAAACACGCATTTCTCACGCTTATAAATACCAGATTATCAATCTATACGTTGGTGATTTTACACTCTGCGTCCTAATTCTAAACTATGTGCACTTTTCCATTCAAATCAGGCAGTAAACTAACACATTATTCCACTTAAGTGAATAGAAAGCCCATACCGCCTCACTTTGTTGATGTGTGTGATTTAAATTGTATTTTACGGAGCTAATTTACATATGTGAGAAACAGATTAGTCTGTACAGCTTAAGTACAACTACACACACAGTTAAAAGTATAGGGGAAGATTGTGCCTAATGTATATTCACATTTACACAAACTTTGAGAATTTCGGTAGTATTTGGTGGGGGAGATTGCTTTGTCTTTGCGGTTTCTTCTACCCACCAAAAAACCCTCAAAGTATGTCATTAGAATAAATAATGTTGTTTTTGACTAACATCCTGGAGTTATATATGAGCAACTATTTCCAGAATAAATTGAAAATTATGTTCAGATTTCAGTGCCACAGTAGACTAGAGCTTTCTTTTGTAACAACTTTATTTTTATTTTTTTTAACGGCATGTACATTTTGTATTACATCAGTATTCATAATATAATGGGCTCCTTAGTTTTTCGAGCTATTGTTTAGGACCCATATCTGGCATCAGGAAGTGAGAGGACTAATAGACATTGTCAAGGCTTAGTACAGTGAGGTAATTCACAATAATTATCAATTTAGTTCCGCGTTTGTTATCTGTGTCTAGGATTATCCTCATCACCTGTCCCAGTAGGGGACACTTTACATAATCTGGAGCTCCTTAGAACATTTGACAAGACTGTTTGGCCACCCCAAGTACCTGGGTGATCTCCAGGTGAGTAATAAACTGGTGCCACACCCTCTCAAACTTGTATACTCTATCATGCAGGATGGTCAGAAGGTTTTCCATTGCAAAGATAAGCCTTAGCTCACCACATGTTGAGTTGCGGAGCTGTCATCAGTTGCCTGTAGGTGAAATTAATTTCCCTATGTGTGTTTTCAAAGGAACTATTATTTTCTCTCCTGGATCTCCCAATAGCACCATCAAAGGCTGCAGCGGAAGCGTAATTCTCGTTATGTATTGAATATGTGATAACATTTTGCACCAGAGTAACTTAATACCAGGGCAAGACCACAATACATTTATTAGTGTTTCCCAGACCCCTTTCAACATATATCTGAGTCCTTTAGTCTCATAGGGGAGGGGTACCACCTTGTCATGCGCTAATATGCTTTTTCTTTGTGTTGCACACAGATTGAGGACTTGGCTGCCTTTTTCCTAATTGCTAAGCGTGTCTTGTGTGGGATTTCTTTCTCTATCTTTTTCCAAATTGCTAAATATTTATTTTTGTTAAGGGGCCAAGCTCTTCGATGATTTGCTAGAGCCAAGTAATGCCCATGCATCTCATATTAGCAGCAAATGGGGATTCTAATTGTTGTTTTTTTACCTCCTCTTTCCCTTAGTTCTCAATGTTGACCCAGTGCAATATTTGGGTTATTCAGAATTCATCGTCCCGCCGTTTCCTTTTACACTTATAGTTTCACTTGTTAGAAGGTTCCCTTGGACAAAGAAATCCCCTAGTGATGGTGGTGGGTTTTGATTCCATTTGTTAAACCCCAAGTCTGAAAGGCCTGGTGAAAAGTCTGGGTTATGGATTATTGGCGATAATGGGGAGGGTTTTTATAATGAACCCTTATTCCTCATTACCTGTTACCAATAATGTAGAAGGATCGATGTGGCATGAAAAAAACATGTTCGATGTCGGACGAGCCTTGAGAGAGAGCCATAGCAACCAAAAGGGGGATTTTAGAAACTTCTTGTCCTTTTCGTACAAAGGTTTTTTTGTTAAGATCATAGTTCTAGTCAAATGCTGGGCCTAATGTAGCTGCATCTTCATTAGGGAAGCCCAGAGTGATCTAGAATTGTTCTAGTGACCCTGGGGGACCCGTCTTTTCAGTCCCATTTAGCATTATCTTATTTGGAATAGCACTGTTTTAGAGAAGGTAAGGGTTAAAACTTGGACCACATACAATAAGCGAGGCGTTATTTTGAGCCTCGCTCTCCTCCTCATCCAAGAGATTTCTAGTTAGCCCCTGAGAGAACCTGCGGAGAAGAGGAGGAACATTGTATTCCTATATTTCTCTTGACCTGAAGTGAAATTTTAATTTCCCAGTTGTTTTATTGGTGTCATGCTCCAAGTGAAGTCACATTGACACAGTGGATCGATCCCACCCCGCTTCCCTGGGATGTTAGGGAGTTTATCTAGAAGAGTCAAACTGAGCTTGTAGGGTTCGTATACTCAGCCCAGTGTTAGCTATAAAGCAGAGGATGTTGTCCGGAAATAATGCAAATTTGTGTCTCAACCCAATATCAATTTTCCAATGACACATTTGTTTTAGAGGAAGTGAGAAAGTGCAGATTTAACCAATAGCCAGATTGTTTTGAGTTTTGAATCAGGGTTATGGTTCTAGGTGAAATGTAAAGCAGATTAAAATGACTGTTCAGGCAGGACATGTGTAAGGCCTTTTTCCGATTGGTTTCATCTTCCTCGCTGAAAACCATTGGCCAGGTAGGCTTTGTGACAGCTTGAGAGCTCTCAGACACAGACAGGAAAATATAGAGTATTGCATCTGTATGTATATGTACAAATCAGTAAAAACACATATTACTGACTTCTGTAATATCAATTATAATAAATATAAACCAAACATGAACTTTTAAAGATTAAGAACGTAGTTCGACTGTGCAGAACAGGGCCGAAGTTTAATCAAGCATGAAAAAATAGGAATTTGCTTCTCTGGTCCGACAAAATTAAAAATTTGCGAACATTCGTGACAAGAATTTTCATTTCTATTAAGAACACGGAGGCGAGGATTATGCTTCTCAATTTTCTTTACTGAAAATTCTCAGCAGCCAAACAGAAAGTGAAAAGCAAAAAACATACTACAATACCCATGAACCCTAGAGGGTATCACATGATAACCATAGAGTATACCCCTATATGAGGAGTGCAAGAGAATACTACATCCTCTTTCTTTGTGTAAAACAACAGGTAAGTCCAAATAATAATAAACATAGTCCAAGATCCGGAACCACAGGGAAGACAAAATCATCCATCAGAAGGAAAATCCACCGGCCAACAGGCAACCATGAAAACTTGAAGGTATCTTCAATGAAACAGCATCCAACATGAGATCACAAAGAGTCTCCACAAAGGTGAACAACACCCAACGTTACTTGAGGTCAGAACCTGAAATCGAAAGACAAAGCCGTAATACCAGATCCCCAAAAGAAATTACATCATAAGGGGAGGGTAGAAAAGAGCATATACATATACATCACAGTAAAAACATTTCAAATCAGACCTTACAGTACTGAATTATGGGTGGGATAATCCTTGCCTCCGTGTCCTTAATAGAATTGAAAATTCTTGTCACAAATGTTCGCAAACTTTTAATTCTATGTCAGGACCGGAGGCTCCGATTATGCTGGTTTAAAGCTGACCCGCCACAACAGATGCAACATTAATAATAGGTTTGTAATAGAACGTTTTAAATGTAGAGTCAGATGACCAATCAGCTGTTTTTATAATATCCGCTAAACTGACTCCCATAGAAAAGGCTTTGGATGCCATAGCACCACGAGCAGAATGAGCACCAAATCTAGAAACATCAATACTTGCTTCGCCCATGAGCCAACACACCCATCTTGCTAGTGTAGCTGGGGTCACCGGGCAAAAAGGCTTCTACAAAGCAATCAACAATTGGCCTGCCATATCATGACGAAAACCTGCAGTACTCACCTCCTAATCACAGATACATTGTATCACACACAGTTTTGGATTGTCTGGAAAAGAAGGATAAGTGACTGAAGAGGAGTGACATTTAGTGCTTCTTGTAATTCAAATAGTAACACCCTCTGGAGAAATCTGACGACCCGTCAGATCAAGAGGGCGAATATTAGAGACGCGCTTACAGGAGACTAGGCAAAGCAGCATAGCAAGTTTGGTAGAAAGTTGCTTACGAGACAAAGTTTGATTTACTGGCCAGGAATCCAAAAGACGTAAGACAAGGGAGACATCCCAAAGTTCTGAATATTTAGAACAGGGGGGATTAACCAAGTGGATACCTCTAAGAAGTTTACATAACAATGGATGTTCCCCAATAGGTTTGCCCTCAATGGGCACATGGCCCACTGAGATGGCTGACTGGAAATTGTTAACAGTGCGGTAAGCAAGAGCGGAGGCGGCCAAAGGCGCTAGGAAATTCACTACCAAGTAGACATCTGCTGAAGAAGGATCCATTCCTGTTGAGAGCACCAATCACACCAACGTTTCCATGCTGTAGCATAACGTTTGTGGGTGTTGGGCGACCAAGCTTCATTGATAAATCTGGCAGCGTCTCTCGAAAGGTCTGGGATGTTCCAGCGGTCCCCGAAATTCGCCACGTGACCAGCAAGAGTTGACCTGACGTCATCAATGGATGGGGAGAATGAAGAGGGTCCAACAACAAATTCCACCGCTAGGGAAGAAGGACTGGAACCGCACACAACATCTCCAGAAGTGCCGGGAACCATGCTTGAGGCCTCCAAAGAGGAGTGATCAGAATCAGTTCAGCTTGATAACACTTGGTCAAGGCCAGGACCCTCAGAATCATCATGAACGGAGGGAACTCATAACAAAGAGCCGGAGCCGGAGGCCACACTTGCAGAAATGCATCCGTGGCTAGAGCCTCTGGATCAGGACGCCAACTGAAAAATACTGGAATCTGTTTGTTGATCCTCGAGGCAAACAGATCGAGCTAGCAAAACAAAAACCACAGCTTGGACAGCAGACGGAACACTCGAGGGTGAAGCCACCAATCGCTGAAGTCCCGGAGATGTCGGGAATGCCAATCGGCAACCTGGTTGCTGCACCCTGGAAGATACTCCGCCACCACAAACAATTAGTTCTGAAGGCAAAAATGGCAAAAATCCTTTGCAATCTCCGCTAGAATCTGGGATCTGGTCCGGCCTAACTTGTTGACATAACGAACCGCAGACACATTGTCCATGCGGAGAAGAATGCAACAATTCGTCTGATAGGGCGAGAGACACCGAATCGCAAAGGAACCCACTAGAAGTTCCAGGCATTTGATGTGGATAGACAGTTCCTGTGGAGACCAACGACCTCCTGTGGACACTTGACCGCACCAGGCTCCCCAACCCCACCAACTGGCATCGGATTCGATGACTACCTCCGGCGTATTGCCGAACAGGGCTTGACCGTTCCACGACTTCATATGTTCCAGCCACCACAGCATCTCCCACCTCGCCTCCTCTGAGAGAGGAACTTGATCGGAATACCTGAGGCCTTTCTGGAGATGGTGTATCTTGAGCCGTTGAAGTGCTCTATAATGAAGGGGACCCAGGAAAATCGCCTGTATAGAAGAAGCTAACACCCTGACGATCCGGGCTACAGACCTCAAGGACACAGTCTGCTTGTTCAAAATCAACCTCAACTCTCTATTGATCGATCTGATCTTCTGAGGAGGCAAGAGGAGTTGACAAGAGAGGGAATCGACCAAAAAGCCCAGAAACTCCATCGTCTGAGAGGGAATCAACACAGATTTCTGAGGGTTGATCAGAAATCCCAAAGACTGTAATAGGTCTATAGTCCAGGCAAGATGTTGCAACACCAGAGAAGGACACTGACCCATGATGAGAATGTCGTCCAGATAAACGATGAGGCGAACGCCTCTGGTTCGAAGGAACTCGACTAAAGGCCTCAGAAGCTTCGTGAAGCACCAATGTGCTGACGAGAGGCCGAAAGGAAGGACTTTGTACCCGTACCACGTCCCCTGCCATTGGAACTGATGAAAACGACGATAAGGTCCGTAAATGGGCACTGACAGGTAAGCATCTTTCAGATCCAGGCGGACCATCTAGTCCCTTTCCTGAAGATCGCGAAGAAGATGGATTCCCTTCATCTTGAAGTGACGATATACAACCCATCCATTGAACTCCTTGAGATTTAAAACAAGCCTGGATCCACCTCCTTCTTCTGGACCAGGAAGACATTGCTGACAAAGCCCAGTTGATGACGAGCCGTCCGCACCATGGCCCCTTTGATTAGCAGAGACTCGATCTCGTGGGAAATGAAGACCTGATCCTGATGGGGAAAAAACCATCGGACGCGGGGGAAGGGCCTGAGAAGGGGAATGAAGGAATTCAATCTTGTAACCCTGAACCGACTCCAGGATCCACGCATCTTGTGAGATCTCGTGCCATTTGTTGAGAAAAAACTGGAGCCGACCCCCCAATTGAACCTCTGAAAAGGGAATTAGGCTCACCTGAGGCAGCGGACTCGCGTTGACCTCCCTGGTTACCAGCATAGCGTCCCTTCCTTTTGTAGTTTCTGGATCCACAAATGGGATAGAAGTTGGCGGAGGAAGAGTCTGGGAATTTTCCACGCTGGGATTTGTATCCTTGCTGGGTGCCTTGTTGGTAACCGCTGCTGAACGACCGCCCCCAATGTCGTCCAGCCCTTTCAAAAACCGGACAAAACACCCATTTTAAGGAACCCTGCGCCTTATCCAGGCCACTTAAAGTGGCGAAAAAGTTTGTTAATCCTTTAAAAAAGGTTGGCCAAATAAAAGACCTTGCGGACCTGACTCCGAGGAGGATAACTCCACTAATTTTGGGTCAAGCTTTAGTAAAATAGAGCGACGGTGCTCACTAGACATTGCACAGTTGGCATTGCCCAACATGCAAACAGCACGCTGATCCCATCCAATTAAGTCATCTGGGTTGATGATTTGCCCTGAAGCCTTAGACTTGTAACCTAAATCCCAAATTTTTGTTAGGGGGCCGGTCAGATCTAGTAATTTGTCCTGGCAGGACCTCCATGCACAATCCAAACCTTTCTTAGGATCCTTAGTATATTTTTTCTAATAGGTAAGCATAGAAGGATCCACTTCCGGGGTATCAGCTACCATGTCCGCCAAATTCAGACGCGGACATTCTGTCCGTAAATGTGCCCTGACAACTTTGTCAAAGGGTTGCCTCAAATGGGACTGCACATAATCAGCAACCTCGGTAGAGGGAAGCCAAGAGGAAGAGTTTGGATGAATTATTGCAGTGGGGTCCAAATTTAGTAAATTTGGATGAGTGGGAGCGTCATCGAACCGCTCTTTGTGTTGCTTTTTGGCTGGTGGAGGAGACATGTCGGAATCAGACGTCGAGGAAGAGGAATCATCATCATCATCCCAGACGAGACAGCACCCATGTCCTTGCTCGTAGACACATAAGAATGGTCGGAGGACAAGGTCTGTGCGAGCTTGGCAAAGTCCGCAGAGTGGGGGTTCTTAGAAGCCTTGACTCCAGAAGAAGCACAGGATTTTGCGCCAGGTACCCAGCTCTGCTGAACAGCATAATTGCATGAATGGCGTTTTAAAGGGTCAGTTGCCCTGACCATAGCATTGTTAATGGAGTGTTGAACTCCCACATCAAGAGCTTCCACAAGCTCCGTCTCCAAAGACCCAGAGGGTTCCTCCTCAAAGTAGTCTGCTTCGTCATAAAAATAGTCAGACATGACAGGCACTGATAAGTGATAATTCCACCCACAGGAGGTAAAAGGGAGACAATATGCACTGCCAGTAGCACAGAAGAACGTAATTCGAAAGACAGTGACAAATCAGGGTGAGTGGCAAAACCCCAGGCAAGCCAAGCAACACAGGAATTTAGAATTCCAAGTGTTTAAAACAACAATAAAGCGTGGAGGGAGGGCTTGCCCAGCACTACCACTCTAGGCAGAGCCTATTCACAATTATCCAGCCCAAAAAGCCCTTCAATGTGACCTGGGTATCGCTGGGAGGTTGGCAAGGTCGTGAGTCTAGAGCAAATCACAAGCGCCGCTCCTGCGCTCAATACCGGTATGTGTTGCCTCACTACGCCAGTAAACAATGAAAATGGCCGCCGCGCATGCGCGGTCCGGCCGAAACCCCTGCTAAATCGAGGCCGGCACTGCTACAGTGAGCGCGACCTCGCTCCCCGTCTCCTGCTCCACTCGTAAACGTCTGCAGGCACCAAGCGCCCGGGACTCAGGAGGCGGACCGGGCTCCCGGCGTGCGGCGGCCGCAAGCAGTGCCGAAAATATCAGAAACCCCAACCGCGCTGCAGTGGTGAAGCACGAGCAGCCGGTCGGGAATTGGAGACCACAGAACGTACACAGCGGTGCCCACACCGAGACGGGGCCGCCGTGTAAGAAAAACGCGAGCCCAACGCTGAAGCAATCAGAGGCTTAAAATGGGAAATGAGCACAACGGGTGCACAAGGAATGTAAAGCGCCAGAAGCTGGCAACAGTAACACAGGCAGCACGAACAGCGAGCAGAGGTGCAAATGAAAATTATTAACATATCAGTGAATGTACAGATTACTCATAGCACATAAAGAAGGCACTTAACCCCTTCCATGCTCATGACAAGGTCAGCTCGTCATGGGCGTTACCTGCGCTGTGCGTTTGATGAGTTGACCTTGTCATGAACAATGGGGTTCATGCAGGATCAGCACAGGAGGGGAAAACCCCCTAGCAGCATAGGTGTTAACTGGATGCAGAGCAGCAAAGAAAGAGAATGCAGTATTCTCTTGCACGCCTTATATAGGGGTATACTCTATGGTTACCATGTGATACCCTCTAGGGTTCATGGGTATTGTAGTATGTTTTTTGTTTTTCACTTTCTGATTGGCTGCTGAGAATTTTCAGTAAAGAAAATTGAGAAGCATAATCGGAGCCTCCGGTCCTGACATAGAATCTGCATCGACATTCTCACTAAGGCCCTAAATATCTCTAAGACTAAAGCCCTTGATGTGGCTCTCTACATCGTTAATAGCTTCTGTGCTTTCGTCTTTTTTCTTCAGGCTCTATGGTTATTTTGCTGGCTGTGGATAGCTCCACATTCGAGCTCTTTTTCTTCCAGTACCAGGCTGTTCGCCAACCAGACAAGTTTCAGAGTCCGCCAAACCTGCCTGATCCCACGAGTAAGCCCTGTCAGTCAACATGCACTTTAGCTGTGGTGCTCATGTGAAGTGAAACGAAGGCGACTTGTGGTTGTGCAGGCGTTTCATTTCTCCATGCAGTATCTATTTTTGAAATAAATATTATCTCATTGTTTTCTTTACGCATTTCAGATATTAGTTCATAACAATAGTCTTTCTATTCCATTAACATAATATGTACGTGCTGCTATAATTTACTATACAAAGAACAAATGGAAGCTGCTTGGCACCTACAATCCGTGCACAACGATATATCCTGGGTGTCTCAGTTTCAGAAACATTCTGTTCCCTACTTCCTGGATCATCCCGTCTTTCAGTGTGCTCTTTCGCCATTGCGTGATTTGGAAATCCTTGAGTGCTGTCCAATACAGGATGTATTATTCCTTCATCTTCACTATATTTGTTTAACTCTAGTTCAGAGGTATAACAAAGGACAGGCAGCGCCCTGCCTCATTTTCAATGTATGCCTCGGCACAGAAAGAACAGCAGGAGCTCTTTTTCATTTATGTCTAATATGGACTCTTGACCAGTGACCTTTCCTGTCCTAAATCCTGTATTAGCTCCTTTAAATTATACTATTTGTGACACGAGTTCCTCAGCCTCCTGCCACTTTTTCAGGTTTCAATTTAGCCCTATGTACTTAACTGCATGCTTAGTTTCTTTTCCACCAATCGGCCTCATATTTTT
Source organism: Lissotriton vulgaris (assembly GCF_964263255.1). Lineage (NCBI taxonomy): Eukaryota > Metazoa > Chordata > Amphibia > Caudata > Salamandridae > Lissotriton > Lissotriton vulgaris. Next base: position 16,545,784 of record NC_141690.1, on the reverse strand, counting down.
TTTGATCCAGCCATTTTTTCACTTGGAATGTATTATTTTGATGCAAGATATATATATAAATAGAATTTGGGAAAACTGTAAACTTCAAAGTAAAGTTTGGCCCTTGACACTTAGGGTGGATAATAGGTTACACTACGTTTAATAGTAGTAAGTATGTAATAGGTGCTCATTTTAGCCTTAAGAATGGGAAAAACCTTTCTTAGAAAGTTTACTTTAATGGTCAATGCTTCTGACAGTTTGAACTACGTAGGGTACAGTGAAAATATACAGATATCCATAAAATGTGGGCAAGACCAGACATTGAATACAGGGCACTGGCCATTAATGTAAGCAGTATTTCCAAAATATGTGTAATGCTTGAATCAACATTTTGTGGATGGTTGGTCTGTATTGCAATGTGCATATCCTACGTTTGAGTGAGACATGATTTTGTGATGCACAATGTAGCACTAAATCTCATTGGCACTAGTCCTATATTTGTTTCATTGTGATAAGAAAAAGGGATTTCCAGTTTTGGTGGCAGTGTGGAAACAATGGTTGATGCCCAACTGTGTAATGTGTGTCTTTATAGACTGATAGTAAAATTCATGAGAATAATGTCACGTTAGGATGCAACACTTGCTTGCAGCTGTATAGTAATTATACTCTTCACCAGGAAAGTATTCTTTTCTTTTTTTAATTTCAGTTTTAGCACACACTGTTGAAGAACACGTGAATGATGTTTAAATTGTTTAGTTTAATTTAAAAAATGCAGTGCCCTTGCATACTAACTTTTTTTTAATGTCCAAAGTGTGTGAATTTGTCGCTGCAGCACATTCATTTGGTCCCACATGCATTGACAGTAGTTGGATACTGCGAGTGAGACATTGGCCTGTGTTTTGGTATTCAGCTTACTGCATCAGCATGTACCACGTGGATACAGGGTGTGCCAGTAAAGATTGCGTTGCTTGTGCCCTGAATTGTGTGACTATTGTGATGCTGTTTGCCTTAGTACTCAGGCCGACAAACTGGCTTTTCCCAATTGCGGAGGCTGCAGCAGTGGTGCCACAAGTAGGAACAACACTTCTACCATCATTGGAATTGAGATACCCGATGCAGTGATGGACCAAAAACACATCAGCCTGTTTGCGGTAAAAAAAAAACTTGCAAGCTTTTGTAAGTAAATTGAAAAACTCTCTAGTAGGACAGCTGTACGAAAGTGGAGAAAAAGTAAAAGTACTGAAGATCGGGAAAAGTATAAACTTATCCATCAAAACTATCTGATAAATATGAAGTCAGCAAAAAGCTATACCTCGTGAACAGGATTGAAAAGGCCGCTAATTCCAATAAGGAGCTATTTAAAATGTTGGAGGAATTTACCACCTCTCCTACCCTATTAGGTAATCTTCCCTCACAAGACTGGATAGATACTCTTTCCTTGTTTTTTGAGGACAAGATTGTCGCCATCCACAATTCCTTTACAAAACATTATATTAAAACAGCAAAAAAAATGTGTAATCAACTCTGATAGCATTTTCCCTCTGTTAGAAGAGTTTACCCTGCTTAACCCAAATGAAGTGTCCACTGCCCTGGCCCAGATCAAATATGGCTCTCCGGTAGACCCGATACAACTGCGTCTTTTTTCAATTGTCGCCCTTTGCTTCTTCGAAACCTCACCAATATATTTAATAACTCACTTTTGCAATCAGAAGTCCCAGTTATATGGAAAGCTGCGAGGGTCAGGCCTATCCTAAAAAAATCTAGCGCCGATCCTAAAATCCCTAGCAACTACCGTCCTATTTCGTTGCTTCCTTATTTTGGAAAGCTCCTCGAGTATTTGATCAATGGGCAACTTACTGCCCATTTGGAGAGCCTCGAACTACTGGGCCCGTCACAGTCCGGTTTCAGGGCTGCCCACAGCACTGAAACAGCACAGGTGGGAGTTATTAACAACATCAGACTAGATAAATGTGGAGGGTTTTTAGTGACTCAGGAAAAAAAGGGGAGCTCTGCTCTATCTTCGGTAGTGTTAGAAAATAGTGTGAATACGGTACCAACAGGTAAGAGGATAATTCCCTTAAACCCCTAAATGTGTGTAGGACAAAACCTACATCGAGTCAATACTTAAGAAAGTCCCGGGCACACGTGAGCAAGGTATCAATCAAGTGAAAGTTCATCTACGTTCAAAAGCACAAAAGTCTCAAAGTTCAATCTTCAGTGTATTCATTGTTGTTTATTCAAAGCAACACACGAAAACCAGCCGTCACGCATTTCATCGCCAATGGGAGTATTCCCCCAACTTCCTCAGGGCTTAAATATAGAGTGATGGTATCATGGAAATGCTCTGCCGGTGATAATTCCAACCCGGCTGGTCAGTAATAATCCAAATATTAAACGATCAGTGACTGTGTTCTTGGAAAAAGAACCTTCAAGCAAGTATCGCCGTCCTCGTCTGTACTCCCCGTCGGTATGCGGGTCCACCGGTTAAGTTGTTTAAACTAATTTGTGAGAGTGTCCACCGGTAGAGTATAACCGAATTCTGTGGTATTCCTGAGAAAACGTGTAAAATAAGCACTCTCTGACATCAAAATTCTATCATCACAAATAACCGATTATCAAAGCTTTCGAGTCTCGGGTAATTGAGACTCCTATATGAGGAAATATGTTGAGTAATTAGAATTAAGTTCTTGATGCAGTGAAAATCCCTCATTTGCTATCCGCAGATACGCTTAGGTTCGGTTTGGGAAAACCCAGTAGGACGGCTATGTATTGGAAGCGTGTTGGCAGCTGAGATCAGCACGGAGAGAGTAATCCGTGGCTTGTTGCCGTCAAATGCTTCCTTCTCCAACTCTAGCCGGATGCCAAAGTCCGGGTAGAGTTGGAGAAGGAAGCATTTGAGATCAGAGAGCCTAAACTTAATTTCTCTATCTTGTCCCAATTGGAAGTTATACTTGTAAGATGTTACAAAGTATTTCCCATGTTGGCCTATGGGGCAGATAGTCTTTTAATAGTGAAAAACGAAATACATTATATTTGTCTTTGTCTCTTGAAATGAGTGGAAAGAGCAGTGGCAGCGTGTAGATCATGGCAGTCAAAAAATAAATCTTCTTTCTCTCTGCATTGACCTCTATCAACCGGTTATAAACATAGACAGAAAATCCTGAGCTAAGAATGTTCATCAATATCCAAAAGAAAGGACAAATGTTGAGTTCCAGATTTCAAATGTTCTCATTATTCTTCATTTATTGACAATCTTCATCAACAGATAGGAATGCAACCTCTGCCAACACGTGTTTCGTCTCGGTCGTAGAGACCAAAGACTTCGTCAGGGCATACATATCTAAGGAGGTATGCGTAGAAAAATGAAGAGCAAATTCCTTATATGTATTCCGCATCAGTTTGAATTCAATTAAAGTGATCCAAGTTCATATATATAGGTATTTCAATCCAAAAGCGTGAGTCCTTATTACTGGTAAATCGTGTCCAAGTAAGTCTGCTGAAAAAGTAACCAGTATACTCTTGTCCTCCGAGTGCAGAGCCTAGACGTATTCCATGAGACAGCGGCGTTCAGATATTGCATTGACTACTGTTTTTTCTCTCAGCGCAAACTACCCTCACTCACCTGTTCTCTCTGTTTCTCTATCAACCGGTTCTTAAATCAACAGCGGCCCCTTGGTGAATGTGGAACACTTGCACTCATATGGTAGATGTCATTAGAGGATGATCCCAGTGCAGGACATCTTTGGAAATTTACACTCTGTATAAACGTGTTCTACTCTCTCTTATTCTGTGAATTTAGCTGTTCAGAGGCATTCTATTTGTGTGGCCACCGTCCAACTAGTTTTTGTTAAGTTTTCCTGGATTGCAGTTCTGAGGTTGGAGAAAAATCAGAACTGTGAAAAGGCTAATGTATGTTAGGTAACTTGCCTTTGGGAAACTTTGTTTTGGATCGTAGGTGCTGGAATTCCATTAGGCAATAGTGTGTACGGTGCCTATTCCACTTGGCATTAAAATGAAAATTACTGGTGGATTGGACTGCTGGAGAGTGCATGAGAAAGGGTGGGCAGGTTATTTTTTAGTGCCAGTTCAGCGTTTGTTGTCTGCCCTTATTTGCATCTCCATTGCCCCCCCTTTCCTTCTGTTCTCCCCTACCCTCCCCCCCACTGCCTCCCACAAACCTCTTTGCACTCATTAAGTAGTCTTTGTCAGTTTTTTCGGGGGGTCCAAGTGGCATTTTGATAGTGACAGGCGGCAAAGGATATTGTAACTTTACTTGTCATAGAAGGCAGATTATGGCAAATATAGATGAGATATTGCATGACATTGTGTTTGTATTTCTGGGAAAAGATGTATGTTGTGCATATACAGATAGGAGGACAGGGAAGAGATGTAAGGTGCAGATTATGTGTATGGTTTACCTTGGCTCATACGTGTACAGTGTGGGCGGTCTGGCATGTAACCTACATATCTTCCTGGCCTTTCAAGGTTGTAGGTTTTAACACCCATCGTCGTGTGTTGATGTGGTTGGTAGCTGTGTTGCCACCCGGCATGCACAGTGTAGAGTCAAAGTTACTGGTCTTGTTCTATTGGACATATATTGCAACATGTCTGCTAGCATACAGGTGTAAAGATGCTTTTGTGGCTATGTTAGAATTGGGAGTCTCTGGTTGGCACAGGTAGGTACTTGTGACAAGCAGGAACCCTCTCCTCTAGTCAGGGCAAGGGAATTACTCTCTCAAAATAACCCCTGCTCACCCTCTAGGCGGCGTGGCGCGAGCAGTCAAGGCTTATTTCAGAGGCGATGTAAGTTAAGCAGTTGTCACCACATACACTAACCCAGTGACAACACTACAAATGGACACCACACAGGTTTTATATCAAAAATAAGTATACTTTATATAGGGTTATCACAAGACCAATAAACGACAAGAAGAATCCACAGGAGCAAACAAGATGGCTGCTTAGGCTCCCGGCTCCGCCGACCTCCGTAACCCGCCGCGATATCCTGTACATTATCCTGACTTTACGCCCGGTCTCTGTGTGCATGAACTGTTCCGCACTCCGATGGTGAAATCCGGAAACTTTTATCGGCTTGTTGGAGGAAGTTCTGTCGTGTTGAAGTTTGCGGCCTACTCCAGCGGTGAAGCCGGGGCCTCGAGTACTTTCACAGCCGGGCTACAGTGCAGAAGAACCAGGCTGGGTCCGGTCAACCGGAGTGGAGGCTTTGTTTAAGCCCGAATTTGGCGGCGATCGTTTCAATTGCTCATTATCGATGGAGGAGTGATCCTGCTTATTGCTGGCTGTGAGTGGGGGTTCCCGTCCCGCGGACCCGGTAACAGGGCCGCCGGGGTTCGGGGTTCGGGGCCTCTGGCCTGCGGCCTTAACGGTGTGGACCGTGGCTGCGAGCAAAGACCGGTCACCCTCTGCATCTGCACGTTCGCGATCCTGTTTGTCCCCCCCGAGGATGCCGGATTCACCCTGGGAGGTGATTGGGATTGATATCGGGCATGAGATCGTGGATCGAACGATGCATGAGCCATCGCTGAAGTCAGTACTGGCGGAAATTTGGGCGTTTTGATCACAGGTTGATGTCTTATTGAGCAAATTGGACTCGCGCCTATCAGAGATGCTCCTGGTAGACCCAGACCCGGCCTTACGATTGAAACAGGAATCTGCAGCCATTCAAACCGTGGCCATTTTGACTCTGTGCGAGAGCCCCGTGAGGAAACCGGCAATGGAACCATCGGATGGTGCCCTGGGAGACGATGTTCCCGAGGATGTTATGGTATCACCGAACCTTCCGCCGCTACCGGCTCTGGAGATGTCAAAGGGCGTTCCCCTCCCGGAGACTTTTGTTTGTGACTTTCCTTTCACTTTGTGGTCGTCTTCTCTCTTGTTGACTCTACGACTCTTGTGCAGAATACATTGGGACTGTTCATCCAGGAGGGAGAGGTCTTCAGCGTCTAAAGTTCCCATGGACCTACTGCCTGCGAGTCGCCATGGATTGCTTTTTGATGACTCTTTTCTCCTTTATTACCTCTTTGTGTGCCTTTGGGTCTCGATGGAAGGGGTCCGTGTACTTGTTGGGAAGGACCAAGGTTAGGATTGACTAGGTCGGGAAGAGTAAGAGTGACTTTCACAAGTGTTCGACCTGTAACTGCTTGCTCTAAGAGGCTGGGCGGTGTTTTCCGGTACCCTCGACTCTCTTCTATAGGGTTGTCATAAGTGTTATTTTATTGATAGGGGGTGGCTGTATCTGGCGGGGGGTCTAAAGGGGCTGGAAGCCCAAATGTCTATGCCCTCCTCCATTCTTTTTCCTTCCTTTAGGGTTTTAGTTATTAGGGGCGACAGGCAGGATGCTAGTGGGGTTAGGTTGTAGCCTTCTGCAGGGATGCAGGGTGGGGGGCTGGACGGGTTTTTTTTTATTTTGCCTTTTTTATTTTCTATGGCCTTTCTTTTCCTTCCTTTTCTTTCTTAAGGATCAGTATAGCTACGAATCATTCGGACTTTTATTGTATGCTTGTATCTAGTGCTCATGCTTTTCTCATATCCGATTTCCGGGTGGGCAGGCTCCAAGAATTGGCGCAACATGGAATGTATATTGTGTGTTCATTTGCATTGATCTGTATCTTTTGGCGCCGATTCTCCATCACAGTGGTTATGTGTCTATCCTGTTTCTTACCCTGTCCCCCGCATTATCTGGTTTGATTGTATGGCACCTGATCCTCTCTCATATAATATAAAACGAAGCCTTTGACTCATTCTGAAACTTAAATATGCATTCTTATACCAGTTTTGTCCTGAATTGCCGCCGAACCTCTGGGTTGTCGGCTGATGGGCTGTGTAGTACTGTAATATCGGTGGTCTTACTCTATCTAGCGGCAAGCCCCCGCGGTTGTAGGCCCATGCCTGTATTTTCTTGAATGCTATAATAAAGGTTTTCAAAAAAAAAAGAAGAAGAATCCACAGTACTATTAAGTTCCAAGAGTTCAGGTTAAAAAGGCTTAAATCAAAGTTCTGTGCGAGTTGGTAGCCCGGACGGGCTACAGCGTTGTTAAAAATAACAGAGTCTAGCAAATCCAGCAGACCGCGTCGGTACGGGCCCACTCAAATGGTCGACTGACTCAGTCACAGTACCTTTTACTTGGGGCGGCAGGCACGGACACCGGGCCGGTCGTGAGAGTCGGTCACAGCTCCCTGCCTCTGTAGCCACTTGTTTCTAGCAGCAATTCAAAAGGCTGGTGAAGTGCACTGGTCCTGGGACTTCGGTCAGGGGCAAGCTCTCTTCCAAGTCCTTGGAGATCTTTGCACAAGTTGAAAGAAAAGCCCTTGGAGATCTTTGCACAAGTTGAAAGAAAAGTCCACAAAGTCTTTCTTCTCCCTTTGGTAGCAAGGCAACCACTGCAGGCCAATCCCCCAAGCAGCACTTCAACTTGGGAATAGTCTCTCCTCTGTTTCTTCAGGTTCCTTCTCCTTAGCAGAGGTTTTGTCTTGTCAGTTCCAAGAGTGATCTCATTTCATGGGATCAGGGTCCCAATACTTATACCCCAGAATCCTTTGTTTTCTGAGGGGAGAGGGGCCTGTGCCCAGTTCAAGCCAGTTCTGAAGCCCTCTGTTTACCAGACTTCTCCTTTCCTTTCACAGCACCGGGCAGGCACATCAGACGCCCCGCAGGAGGTGGAGCCAGCATTGTGGAAGGCAAGTACAGTCCTGGAGCACTTTGTTGACAGTCTTTCTTCTCTTCTTTCAGTGTACAGGGCAGAGACATCAGACGCACCACAGGGGGTGGAGCCAGCACTTTGGGGGGGTGGGCACAGTCCTATTCAGGTCCCAGGTGCATCTCCTCCCTCCCATCTAGATGCAGATCTCTCTATTCACCACTGGGCTGACTCATTCTGTCTCCTGGAATCCCCCAGCCCTGTCACTCAAACTCCAGACAAGGAATACACAACCTAGCAGCGGCAGGCTTAAATGGATAGGCAAGCAAATACCTACTCTCTAAAAGTGAATATTATGTCATGTGCTTATCTAGGTTCCTGATCGATACTGTGACCTTATGCCCCTATTCGGCTATAAAGCCCTTTATTCCCTATATTGGCATAACCGTTCAAGTGCGATTTTCTGAAAAGTCATCTCTGGCCTCACACGAGCAGAGCCACAGAGCCACATTCCAGCATGACTCTCTGCTACTTCCTTTGCGACCAATTAGTGCAATGACAGAGCAGCAGTCACTATCTGATATTCCTAGATAACACTCCGAGTTCTTCAACAAGATAAAAACTTAGCAAACCTGGAAATCCCCGCTTGCTATGTTTTGATTAGTAATAGAACTCTAATGAGCAACTGATAGCTGCCACTTCCTAGTGACATCTTTAATTGACGTCTTATGTCCAGCAAACTTGCGTCAAACCCGGCACCTGTCAGGTATAAATATTACCAACGTTGCCTTAAGCAATGTGCGTTGCCTGTTGCTGATGCCAGCTGCCTGCATGACCAGTGTTGGTAAAAACTAGCACTCTGTCGCTGCAGCCTGCTATCCTGTGGTGGTGAAGCTACTGATTACCATTATCGCCGCTACAGCGCGAACTGTGGTTCAGTACGCTTGAGGAGCCGTGCAGCCGTCCTCTGCGAAGACATCCAGCCCAGCTGCCCGCGGACGCTGTCACCCCTCCTTCCTCCCGACGCGCTGAAGAGAAGCCGCTGCCTTTCTCGTGCAGAGAAATCCAGTCCCGGCGCTTCCAGTTTACCCTCGCAGGTGACTGGGATATCGAGAGAGACCCCTGAAGGAGATACCAATCCTCCATCATTCTATTCAGAGGTATGGTGTTGACTAAACCCTTAGAAGAGAATTCTTGAAACAAACCTTGGCAAAACCAACTTAACTTAAGCTACTTACTTACTCCCCTTCTCACGTGTTAGGCCTAGGTCAGGCACACCGGGGTAGGCTTAGTTAGAAGCACCAGTTGAGTATGTTAGCCTAATGTATATATGACTGTATAAATGTTTTATTACTTTTAAACCATTGTATGGCTAAGAAACCATATCAATGCTTTTACAGTTCTATTTCGCAATTCTTATCTTACTGTACGTACTTTTTATAATAACAGTTATTGCAATTGTGGCAATACATTTCTCTTGTACGAGAAGAAAGACTGTTCAATAAATGTCAACCTTTATTGATACACGCCCGTCTCTCTATTCTCTACATATTGTGAAAGTAAACTGCACTAGACTGACTGAGTGAAATCTATGTCTATTGTTTCACACGACCCTAGAGATCGACTCTTGATCTGAGGAGCAAAGTTGTCATGTTGCACGGTTGTTGGAAAACTGAATCCCTTCTTGTCTGTGCCAAGGAAGCTGATCACTTCCTATGCAGAGAAGAAAGTTTCCAGTGACCTCTGAGCTAGTTGGTAACACAACCCAATTAAGTTTAGCATAGTCAGTGGAGGCCTGGAATATCCGCAGTTCCACGTCGATACTACTGTTTATGTTATTCCAATGCGCAGGGCCTAGTGGGAAACTAGGAACTACACTACATGGCGCCCAACGTTTGGTAAGGCGATAAACTAACGTAAGACTTGTAGAGTAACTCAGTCGTGCATATTTCACACCCCTTTCACCCGTAAATACTCCAATAGACGTCTGGAGTGGGTGAAAGGTTAAAATCCGCCCGACCTTAGTAGGAAGAGATTCCTATGTAAAGCTCCGGTTTATTCAACGTTGAAGGATACAGTGTTCCAAAATATTGTGCATCTAATCTTTGTCTCCTTGGAGACCTACTCTGCAAAGCCTGCATTTTTAAAATGTCAGAAAGGGAAGCAGTTAGACTAGCATCCCAGCTAATGGAGGAAGACACAAGTCTCCTTGAAACAGATCCGGGTGCTATCATCATCCCGGTCCAGTTAAGAAGATCTATAACTTTAAAACTTATAGATAACGGACTGCCACCTCAAGGTGGTACAGTAATTTTCGTGATAGAGGCTCACGAGTATCGGCAGACAGAGGTATTCTACTCATGGATAAACTTTCCAGCGGTAAACGCTATAACACAAGAGTTTCACTATTACAAAATAGAGGAACCTCCGGGAGAGTACGCTCCTTTCGAGGAGATTGAAATCCCACTTAAATTTCAAGAGCACCTGCTCTGGTTTAATGGCGCCCTAAAACACAATAATCACATAACTAGGCTCGGTCCTCTAAGCAGACCAGGAGCCACGTGGCCGGTTCTAGCCAGCTACACACCACATCCTGACATTGCAAGAATGTCTAGAGAAGAGCTGTTAGCACAGCTAAACACATTAATAAAAATACATAGGCAATTAGTCCAATATGTAATACGGACTGCAACAGTCCAGCCAGCTGTTAATACACCACAGCTGACCCCTCATCAGGGGAACACAAATAAAATTACACCACAGAACATACAGTCATGTCTTGGTAAAACACCCGTAAAACGGGAACAAATTCCTTTCTGGTTAGCCCAGAAAATCACTCAAATAGAGGCAGTATTTCCTGATACTACCCCTATTGAGAAACACAGAATCTTGACCATCTGCCTTCCTATGGGAACCGCACCACACGTGGAGGACTGCGACACTTGGGGTACAGTCTTTGCTTCCATTTACACAAAAACACACGGTGTTCCGTCTATGGCGGTAATACCAGAAGTGCTAAAACAGATTCAAAATGAATTCGGTCCAGAACCCGCTTTAAATCTAGGTATGAAATTACTGAAAGACTTCAAGCAGGTCACGGCTATATTATTAGCCAATGTAAAGGGAGAAGCAGCATCTGTGGCGATTCGCCAGAAGTTGAGGGAAACAGATATAAAAGATCCTGTTGAGCTTGCAAAAATCATAGAAAAATGCTATGAAGAATTAGGTAGAGACAGCTTGGGTGGAAAACCAGTTAAGCCCCAACTGCTCGAAAATCCAGAAAAATTATTTATTAAAAATAATTCAAATACTCCTAAAAAGAGCTGGGATGGAAATAAACAATCCACTCCCAAGGAAAAAGTTTTCCAGCCCAGAGGAAGGTCTCCTCGACGGAGGGAAAGAACTCCGACTCGAGAACGCCAGTCTCCCCAGAGGGAGCCCTCTGAGAAAAGATATAACCTTAGAAATAGGGATAATATAAAAAGACCTGATAGATATCAAAGTATTGATACACGTCCCTCTCGATCTCTTCCACAGAATTCGGAAAGAAGAGGACGGTCAGACCCAGGAGAGCACACCAAGTCCAAAGACAAGGAACCTGCTCAAAATAAGAAATCTCAATTTCAGAAAAAGAAGGTAGCCAGTATTAGAGTAATCAATCATGCCGAGAATACTGAGGACACAGTTGAAAAACGGGGAGTGGGCATTGACAATGTTGGACAGTGCAGCAGAGATCAGTATAGCGCGCAAGAACTTGATGAGTCATCTGGAGACAGTGGACACGAATGAATACATTCAGGTTGAAACTGCCGACGCCAGACTTAGCGAGCCCCATAAAATATACGAAATAACATTGCGTATGGAGGGTGATAAGACTAGGAAAATTAAGGGTCTATTTTGGGATAAGCTCTCAAAAGGCTATGATATTCTGTTAGCTGAAAAAGATTGGCCCCCGGAGTTTGTCAGGGAGTGCCCTCGTGGCGAAGAGGTAATTATGCCTGCCTTCTCGAATCACATACCGATTCATAAAAAATACACATATGCAAGGAAATGGGCAGTAGCCCAGGCACCTGCATTGTATAAAAATCATGTAGGATGGGATGAGGATTCTCCGCCTCACAAAATCCAATTAAAAAGTGAACCAACTGCCCAACGGCAGTATCCCATAAAGCAAGAAGCTAAAAAACAAGTCAGGGAGATCTTAGATCAACTTGAGTACCAGGGGGTGATTGAAACATGCACCTCTCAAATGAACAATCCTTTGTTTCCTGTCTCCAAGCCAGACAATTCATATCGTCTTGTTTTGGACTACAGACATCTTAATACATGTTGCAAAACTTTTGCAGTACAAAACTCGCATAGTGCAGCCCTAATGAATAACATAGTTAGGAAAAAATATAAAACGACATTAGACATTTCTAATGGTTTCTTTTGTCAAAACATTGCACCAGAAAGCAGATACTTGACCGCTTTCTCCGCATTTGGGTCGCAGAAAAAATTCTGTCGACTCCCACAGGGGTTCAAGAACAGCCCAGGACTATTCTCAGCTAGGGTAACAGAGTTACTACAAATCTATGATGATGAAGCATTATCTTACGTAGATGATATTTATCTCACAGACGACGACTTGGATACTCACTTGAAAAGAGTGAACACCATTATACTTGGGTTCGCAGCAGAGGGTTACAAATTCAACTTTAAAAAGTCTCGGATTGCCCATCTGACAGTACTGTTTTTAGGGTACGAATTATCAAGTGAAGGGAAAAGCCTAGCGGACAACTTCTTAGAGAAGTGCGCTGTACTCCAAGCTCCAAAAACGCTGAAGAATTTACAATCAATACTAGGTTTTCTGAATTTCGGAAGAACTTACATTCTAAATTACGCAGAGAGGGTTAAACCTCTCTACGAACTAATAAAACCTGATTTAAAACAAATCAATTGGACTCAAAAACACACAGAAATTTTGAGATCACTGCAAACAGACATGTTAGCAAAAACAAAATTAGATACACGTGACAACACACGTGATCTTGTAATCCGAGTCATCCCAGGAAGATGCGGATTCACATACCTAACTTCTAATGAGGGAGAAAAGGTACCAATTGCTTACAAATCACATTTGTACACAAAGGCTGAAATAAAATTCAGTTCAACGGAGAAAATTCTAACTGCGGTTCAGACTGCTGTAGCGAAAGAAAGGCCCCTAGCACAAGGTAAACGAATAATAATCGTAACACCCATACCGGCTTTAGAAGCGGTAACTAAAGCAAGCATTCCTAATGCTAAAGCTTTACATCCGAGATGGATTCAGTGGGTTAATTCTCTTGCTGCAACAGACGTAGTTTACGAATTTGATCCTAACTTAAAGACACAGGAATTTTTACAATATGAATACGAATGTCCTCTGCCAATCGAAATCCTGCCTCTCGAAGAATACGGAAGTATTATATATACTGACGGATCAGCACAACCCGCAGTTGGGGGTAAGCAAGCTTACAGTGCTGCGTGCGCGATTGTTAAAGGTCGCTGGCACAAAGGAAAATTTAGACCATTGGTCACTAAAACACAATCTCTAGGAGATTGCTCGGCTCAACGAGCTGAATTAGTAGCATTTAAGATGGCGCTAGAAAATACTGATCGCGAATTCCCCACACTAATAGTGTGCGATTCTTTTTATTGCGTACAATCTTATAATGAATACTTGCAGAATTGGGTGGAAAATGGTTTCAAAGATGCAAAAGGTGGCACAATAAAGCATAAAATGCTTTGGGAACAGGTAGTTCTTTTGCAAAAAGAACTACAAAAGACTCACGTGATACATACACTGAGTCATCAGCGTGATGGCGTTCACGTTGCAGGGAATTCATTGGCTGATGAAGCCGCGAAGGCAGCTGTGCAAACGGCTTCCGTAGCTGCGATAACTCGGTCACAAACAAAAATAGACAGCGATATTCTACAAGCTGTCAGTACGTCAGTAAAAGATGATAAGAAAACACTCCCGAAAGGCTTTCCTAAAAAGTACTTGTACTTAACGGATACAAATAATGTTCCTTTTGCTCGAATCCCTGGAGTGGGGGATAGAGTAATTCCAAACAGGGAACACAGACTAGGACTAATCAAAGCGGCACACGAAGGGCTTGCTTCTGCACACGCTGGCATTTCCGCAACAGTATCACTATTAAAACAGAGATATTGGTGGCCTCGCTTGAGAATACAAACTAAAAAGTATGTATTAGAATGCGACATATGCCAAAGGATAAAAGTATCAACAGTGAAACGACCAGCGCAGACACCCCTTCTCATCTCGGATAAACCATTTGCATGCGTTTACCTGGACCACTGTGGTCCCCTACAAAGGGACGGTAACTATAGATATATCATGGTAGCAGTGGATTCCTGTACGAGGTTCATATGGATGTGGCCCCAGCGCTCGGCTGACGCTAGAACGGTTATAAAAGATTTGCGAGTCTTTATCGGCACATACGCAATTACCACGTTCCATTCTGACCAGGGTCCTGCTTTCAGCTCTCGAGCCTATAAGGAGGCCATGGCCAGCATGGGAATTGGGTTGCGGTATTCTTGTCCGTCGCATCCCGAAGGGAATAGTGTGGTAGAAAGAAAAAACCGGGACATAAAGCAATCTATAACAGCGAAGGTATTAGGTTCAGGCGCTGGATGGGTCAAACATTTAATAAGTGTCCAGACTAGTCTTAACAACATGCCAAGAAATTCTCTGAAAGGTTTCAGCCCATACGAACTATTGTTCGGAATTAGAATGAACGTTCAGGACCTCGATAGTCAGATGTCAGTGGTACAAGAAGAAACAAAGCCCTTTGATGTAAAAGACCGTTTGGCTGTTTTACAGGAACTGAATGAAACAAGAAAATTATTAAGCAACATAAAGTTAAAGCAACAGCCAAATACCACTGACGAGGCACCACCCGCAACAGCCCCAGCAAGGCCTGTCTGGATTCCAAAGATTGGGGATCTAGTCAGAGAAAAGATCGCGGTTAAGAAGGAATTTGGGCCTTCTTACAGAAAAGCAGTACCTGTCTTAGCAGTCACCGGAACAAGATCAGTTGTGCTACCGCCCCTTGCTGGTAAAAAGGAGAACAGAATCGTGTCCATCGATCTGGTAAAACCACAAGCATGTGGCCTATAATCAACAGTAGGCCCAGTGGACTCCCAAGAAACAACAGAATACCCAAACTTGCAACAATCCAAGAGGTTCAAACTGAAAGACTAATCACATTCGATCAGCCTGCAGTGCACAATGAAGGACTATGCAATACAGCCATGGAACTCGTGCCTCTTGAAACACAGATTGAAACAGTTCGTCAAGAAACAACACCAGTCTACAATGATGTGGCATCAGAAAGTGCTACCGAAAGACAGATTGAAAGAATTGACAGAACTGCCTCTGGTTATTTCATCAACTTCGACAACTTCTCTGAAGATTTTAACGACCCCGAAGTAATGCCAGAAACAAAAAAGTATTCTAAAGAAAATACAACAGGACTCCTTCAACAAATCAAAGAACTATATCTGGATTCACCGTTGATTGAGCATTGGATTATCTCAGGGGTATTCATACTCCTACTATGCCTAATTTTAGTTTTAATTTTAGGGAAGTTCATTACAATTGAATGGACACAGCAAGTCAGAACATCAACTTAG
This sequence comes from Lissotriton vulgaris, assembly GCF_964263255.1. NCBI lineage: Eukaryota > Metazoa > Chordata > Amphibia > Caudata > Salamandridae > Lissotriton > Lissotriton vulgaris. Next base: position 16,530,470 of record NC_141690.1, on the reverse strand, counting down.
TCCTGAAACCACACAGATCATCCCACGTGAAGAAAAGAGAACTGTCAACAGTAAATGTCACAGCAATTCCAATACCTGGTGGGGTAGTATGGGAGAAAACAGACTATGAGATCTATGGTCCGGTCGAAATCCTGAAGTATCCTCATCAACTAAAGGTTTCCTTAAGTGACTTTGTTACACCTAGTACATTCTCTGATGATTGGGACTTTAACAGTATTAATGACATGATGTCTGATTTAGTAATGTCAGCTAGATTCACAGATCATGATTATTTACAAGGTTCATCTAGTTATGAGCAGTTATTCTGTTACACCCACTATGGGGATCATTACTTGCATAAATCTGCACAGCCTAGAAATGTTTTTATGTATAATCAATGGGAACATTGTTCTACACCACCTAAAAGCAGTTCTAAAGCATTTTTTGAGAAATTTAAATATTTTTCAGGGTTTAACACAAGTGATGCAGAAACGTTTTATTATAAACTGTTAGATAAAACAGGAATGAAAACAATGCTGACAAATTCTAAATTGATATATTCAGAAGCATTTTATGACAAAATGATGACATTTGGTTTTGATTATTGGAAAAATAATATTGAAACGAAAACAATTTGGGGTACAAAAGATTGGCAGGTGCAAGGCATAGAAGCACTATTTAGAACCTGCATGATACCAGAACAAATGTTATTTTTAAATGACACTGTACACCAAACATCCTGTCTTGGCCTAGCCAAGAACAAAGAAATGAAAACACCGTCTATACCAAAGCCAATAGCTGAGAATGCAACTACAGATAATGAGTTAGACGTGTCACACATTTTACATTTCAACAGAACACATCCTGATTGGAAAAAGTGGTTAATCTGGCCTACAGACACAAATAACTGTCAAGATAGGTTCCTGAATAAAACACAGGGTTTAAAAATGACCAGATTAGACTCAAGATATTCCCAGAGACAACATCCAGGAATAATAACAACATACAGTGTAGGTAAACTCTGCCTCGAATGGCTTACAACATCCACACTGGCTGAAATTAAGCAACACTTGTCTTTATTAAAAGATGGTGCTGATTTGCGCGATTTCATTCTTGGACCACGCAAACAGCGTCAAAAGCGTTTCATAGCGACCAGCATCTATGCTTCTTACAACGAGGCTTGGAAAGTAAAGCAAATTGAAACTGCTGAAAAGATACGAGAAATTGATCGTATTAATTTGGAGAAAACACTTTCTGTGGTAGACAATGGGTTAATGACTCTGTCTTCCAGAATATATTCTTTGGACAATATTGTATCCTCTGCCTTTGATGTGATAGACAGAGATTTGCTAATGTTACAACATGGCCAGTCTCAATTACGCTCTATTATAGAATTAGGCTGGACGCTGCAAAATCTTCGTTCAGGCTATGTGCCTTGGCGTTTAATCAACACAACGTCATTATTTTCCATTTTTAACCTTACTGATAAACAGATCAGTTTGGCACAGAAAGGAGCAGACTATACAATTTTGAGCATCGAGAAACTCGAGAGATTACCATTGACAATGTCAGAGAGTCCTGTCATTGAATGGATAATACACGGAATTATCACAATTCCGATAACAACTTTCCGATTTCATAAATGCCTTGAATACATACCTGCTGGCCAATATGAACAATTGGGTAAAGGATACTTAAAATCCGAATGGAAATTACCATACACTCATTCTTGCTATAGTGACAGCGACAAAAATGTATTTCTTAGTGGTGAGAACTGTAAACACTCACTAAGCGGTATACTTTTGTGTCAGGGTATTAATTTACACGGAGCATGTGATGGAAATTCAAATAACCTTTCATGCCACCAGCTAGTCACACCTGCAACTCAGATAGAGCCCTTCTTTATGCAACTCGCAAACGGGAGTTACATTCTAAGAACGGATCACAGGTGCTGTGGCCTCGCGCCCGGACTAAGTTATCTAGTAGAAGTAACGTCCATGGTCAAATGCTGTATGCAAGCATTGTTCCCGAGCGGGCCTCCAGACATAGTGACTCCCATCTGGCCTCGTCTGAATCTCTATTCTATACGAATTGATACATTAAGCAAAATGAAATCTGTGCTTTTACAGACAACAGTGCCTATAACGTCATCTAAAGAGACGTATGATCTTCTAGTCGCAAGGACGGCTACTGAGGTCCATGACCTTTTATCAACAAATTGCCCCGTGCATTTCGTACAAATGCTCGACCAACTCCTTAACATGTCTAGTGCTACAAGCATCCCAGGCATATTTAAGACAGTCTTTACGGGACTGCTAACACCCTTCCAGGCAATTTTGGGAATCTTTCCTAATTTTGTGCACTCCATTTTTGGTGGTATTCCACTATTTTTTGGACTCATCGCAGGGATTCTATTTTTGACCCTCCTGCTACGTTATGGCAAGCCTCGGCTCAGACATAGCTCCCATGGGAATGGAAGAAACAATCCTAGCAATGCGCTACAGGGACAGGATAACTAACGTCCTCGGATTGGCCAGGCTGAGAGATCTAAACATGACCTGGTTCCTTTCATTCAGACCGATATGGCAAAATTGCATTTTACCTGTGCTACGGTGTATGCTTTGCGGCGAGGAATGCGTGTTGGACATCTGTCTTTCACTTCCATCAGCAGTACCAATGGACGTCGATACTTTGCTAAGTCCAATAACGGCTCACGCATTGTGTTGTCCCCAGCGGCTACCAATCCTGATGACGGCATTTGTGGAGACTCCTGTACTACAGCCAAGTGGTAACAGTGGAGCGAGTGACAAAAGCAACATCATCCAGGTACAACGTTCTGTGAGCATTGCTGATCCTGCCTTCGATGACAGCAATCATTCTCACACCTGCCAAGTTACAGCGCTATCTAATTTGGTTGAACTATCACCTGATTTTGTAGACCAATTCTTTGCGAGCCTGTCTGATACGATGTTCTCTCCCATAGAGAAACAATAACTTTGTAAACTTTTGAGAAGCTTTCCGACACACAGCGTTCCCATGAACTCTGAATTCGGCCTTCAGTTTTGATCAACAAAAAACTGCCAGGAGCTTTGGTAAACTGATTTTTCTTTGAATTGGACAATTTTTCAAATATTGACCCTTTTCTTTTTGGCACGAACAATTCTTTGCTTAACGTAAAAACTATTCTTAGAGAACAGAAGCTTCACACTTCTATTTCTAAACACATCTAGAGACATAACAACATTACACCAGCCTCTAGCACACATGTTATTACAATGCATTTTTATGTGATGATTTATCTCGCATTTCTTCTGTCAGAGATACTTCATGTGTAATTCTTTATGCATAATCGTTCATTGATTTCATATGCAATAATTTTTTGAATGATTACTATGCTTTTTAAAAAAAACGTACAGTACCTAAATTCCATGTATTACAAGTACGCCTATTTCGAATGCATTTATGTATTTTGGGGTGGGCTATGTTACACAATGTTACACATGCATCTAATTGCTTAGTTTTAGTAATTTTGATGGACATGAATTCGTGGAGTGGGTGTCATGTGCTTATCTAGGTTCCTGATCGATACTGTGACCTTATGCCCCTATTCGGCTATAAAGCCCTTTATTCCCTATATTGGCATAACCGTTCAAGTGCGATTTTCTGAAAAGTCATCTCTGGCCTCACACGAGCAGAGCCACAGAGCCACATTCCAGCATGACTCTCTGCTACTTCCTTTGCGACCAATTAGTGCAATGACAGAGCAGCAGTCACTATCTGATATTCCTAGATAACACTCCGAGTTCTTCAACAAGATAAAAACTTAGCAAACCTGGAAATCCCCGCTTGCTATGTTTTGATTAGTAATAGAACTCTAATGAGCAACTGATAGCTGCCACTTCCTAGTGACATCTTTAATTGACGTCTTATGTCCAGCAAACTTGCGTCAAACCCGGCACCTGTCAGGTATAAATATTACCAACGTTGCCTTAAGCAATGTGCGTTGCCTGTTGCTGATGCCAGCTGCCTGCATGACCAGTGTTGGTAAAAACTAGCACTCTGTCGCTGCAGCCTGCTATCCTGTGGTGGTGAAGCTACTGATTACCATTATCGCCGCTACAGCGCGAACTGTGGTTCAGTACGCTTGAGGAGCCGTGCAGCCGTCCTCTGCGAAGACATCCAGCCCAGCTGCCCGCGGACGCTGTCACCCCTCCTTCCTCCCGACGCGCTGAAGAGAAGCCGCTGCCTTTCTCGTGCAGAGAAATCCAGTCCCGGCGCTTCCAGTTTACCCTCGCAGGTGACTGGGATATCGAGAGAGACCCCTGAAGGAGATACCAATCCTCCATCATTCTATTCAGAGGTATGGTGTTGACTAAACCCTTAGAAGAGAATTCTTGAAACAAACCTTGGCAAAACCAACTTAACTTAAGCTACTTACTTACTCCCCTTCTCACGTGTTAGGCCTAGGTCAGGCACACCGGGGTAGGCTTAGTTAGAAGCACCAGTTGAGTATGTTAGCCTAATGTATATATGACTGTATAAATGTTTTATTACTTTTAAACCATTGTATGGCTAAGAAACCATATCAATGCTTTTACAGTTCTATTTCGCAATTCTTATCTTACTGTACGTACTTTTTATAATAACAGTTATTGCAATTGTGGCAATACATTTCTCTTGTACGAGAAGAAAGACTGTTCAATAAATGTCAACCTTTATTGATACACGCCCGTCTCTCTATTCTCTACATATTGTGAAAGTAAACTGCACTAGACTGACTGAGTGAAATCTATGTCTATTGTTTCACACGACCCTAGAGATCGACTCTTGATCTGAGGAGCAAAGTTGTCATGTTGCACGGTTGTTGGAAAACTGAATCCCTTCTTGTCTGTGCCAAGGAAGCTGATCACTTCCTATGCAGAGAAGAAAGTTTCCAGTGACCTCTGAGCTAGTTGGTAACACAACCCAATTAAGTTTAGCATAGTCAGTGGAGGCCTGGAATATCCGCAGTTCCACGTCGATACTACTGTTTATGTTATTCCAATGCGCAGGGCCTAGTGGGAAACTAGGAACTACACTACAATTAAAATAAACTTCACTAAAAGATGTATTTTATTATTCTGAGTCCAGGCATACTAAACTCTAATGTCTACCATGTTCTCTGAGTCTGCTAGGATAATAAACATGTAATAATCCAGCAGCCCATTCTGGCCTATGGAGAACAGGTAGCCTTGCAATAGTGAAAAATGAAAATGGCTGTAATTCACTATTAGGACATGCCACACACATCAGGGCTTGTCCTACCTTACACTTACAATGCACCTTCCCGTGGGCCTACCATAGGGGTGACTAATATGAAGAAAAGGGAAGGTTTAGGGACTGGCAAGTGGGTGCACTTGCCCAGTCAGCATGACAGATGACAGTACCAGACTGCATGCAGGCTCTGCAATGGCAGACCTTAGACACATTTTACAAGACTTCTTCTGTGGGTGGCACAACCAGTGCTGCAAGCTCACTAGCAGCATTTGGAATTACACGCCCTGGGCACACTCAGTGCACTGTACTAGGGTCTGACAAGTGAACCAAACATCCAATCAATGAAACACTAATCAATACATCAATTTACAGTAGGGAGAGCATATGCACTTTAGCACTGATCAGCAGTGGTACAGTGCCCAGAGTCATAAAATAGCCAACAACAGGTCAGAAAAAATATAGGAGGTAGGCAAAAAGCTCAGGGATGACCCTGCAAAAAGGGCCAAGTCCAACACAACCCCCTTCCAGTCAAAACGCAGGGTAGACCAATCACTACCTTGATGGGCTTCCCTGCTTAGGGCGATTGAACATGGACCTGGCCCGCAACAGCAGGGGCATATTCCAGTTCTACGCCACTCTGAGCCCTTTTCAATTCCTCTGTCCATACTCTCAGGGTCCACCAAACTAATCCATGGGGAACCCTTTTCTTCACATGTGGACACCACCTGTGCAGCATCTAACTTGTTCACAGTTGGCTCCCAACAGACAGACAGCAAGTCATAGTGGCCACTGACAGTAGTCAGGGATGAGACCCAGGCCTTATGCCTCTCAGGGCTCTCAAACCTCTGTGCCATTCAAAAGCAGGGGGCAGTAGCCCCAGGTGTGTGGCACCCTTTGTCCTCTCTCCCTCCTGTCAGGTCAGGTATGACATCCTGGCACTGACCCATCAGCCCCAGGCCTATACCTGGTGGCTGGACCAGAGACTGGGGTAGGCACTCCCACACCCGGTCCTCCTCCTTGGGGCTTTGTACCCTCATAACTGGAGCGGTACCCCCTTCTAGAATTGTCAGGGCTCCTGTGGCAGGTGTCCTGCACAATTCGCCCACCAGTTCAGGGGTTCTATCCTGCAACTGAGCTACTAGGTCAGGGGGGACACCCTGAACATGGCCTTCCAAACCAGGGTCTAGACCCTCGGCTGCACCGGAGTCAGAGGCGAGGATTCCCTCCCTCTGCACCCCCTTCCAGAGCACTGCACCCTCCCAACTGGAGTGGTCCCCCTAGAAGCTACCTCAGTCAGGACACGGATTACAGTTGCCCCTTCCTCCAGGTCAGATAACCTCTGTACCCGGCTTCCCAACTCAGGGACCAAACCCTGAAGTTGAACACTTGCCTGGCGCACCAGGACTTCCTTGGGAGCACGCATGCCCCCACTGAGGGTAACACATAACTCCTGTGTTGTGTGATAGTCTGCCTGGCGCAAATCTCCCATCCGCTGTCCATCTGACAGTGTGCGAAGATCACCCAGGACAGAAGTGTTGTCTCCATGGTCATTCACTGGTGACACATCCCTTCTGGCTGGCCCCTAACCCACTGGTTCTTCCACTGGGGACTCTTTCTCCCTCTCACCCCTCCATCTAAACGTCTGCTTCCTCCCACCTGGAGCGGCACTGCCAGACAGCAGAACTACTAGAGCTCTGCTTACAGAGTCTCCACGTCCTCTAGACACTGGGAGATACTCCTCAAATGGCCTACAAGTTCAGCCTAGGCCCGACCTGATGTTCCCTTAAGAAACCATCCAGGCCCTGAGACTGGGTTTTGGGTACCTTGGGACAGAACCCTCACCTACTCCTCCTCTGAGAAGGGACGTGAGCCCCTACACCCCTCCCACTACACTGGGACCTAACTGGGCTACACTGAACCTCTTCCATCACACAGGACTGGAAGATACCTGAGCCACTCTTGCTGGACTCACTCCTCAATGCTTCTTCAGACCCTCTGGAATCCACCAAAAGGTCGGCCTTCAACGTGAGTTCCCTAGGGTCAGAGAACTCACTCTCCAACAGGTGTTGGCATAGCTCTGGGAAACAGGCACTTAAAATATGCTCTCCCACAATTGGATCACACAGCCCCCTACAAGGGTTAACCAAACTATCCTTCACCTCCCCATCCAGTGCCTCGCACATATACTCCACACCATTCTCCTGAGATTGGCAAGATAGTATCTGACTGTCTCTGTCACACAACCTACACTCTTCTGGCGGTCTCCACACTCACATACCAGGACTTCAACTTTGGGAGAACCCCTCTCCCTGCACCTCTCTTCTAGAGTCAGTGGAGTGTCCCTCCCGCTACTAGGACCATGAACCCCTACGCCAGTTACCCTATTCCCTTCAGGGAGACTGCACACTACTGGAGCTACCTCATGTCCTTGAACCTCCTGGTGTATGATAACCCCCTCCAAGTCAGGTGCCTCATCTCTGGATGTGTGCATACTCCCTCAGCATTAGAAAATTCAATGTGGCTGCTTCCATCTGAGCTGGACTCCACCTCCGCAAAGCTCAATCTCTGAGCTACACACATTTCTTGTTGCTGGACTGAGACACTCTTGACCTTAAGCCCCTCGAGCTCTAAAGCAATCTCCCTCGTTTTCAACTCTTGTTCCATTTGCATTCTCTGTGCCTCTAGGGCCAATTTCCTATTCTCTAACTCTAGTTGTACACTCAACTAGAGTTTTACCATCTCCATTTCATGCCTCCTGTTTTCTCTCCTGTCTGCCAACTCCTCTGGAGACAGTCCTCTGGCAGAAACACTGCTACCCAATGGGGAGGTTGCACCCCTCCCTTCTGGAGCCAATGGTCCCTCCAGCTGCTGCTCTGCATCCTCAAATTCAATCTCATTTTCAGGGGCATTCCTTGCCTCGACCCAGACCCTCAGCGCCTTTTTGAACTGCTCCCTTCTGGAGAGTCCGGTCACGGAAATTTAAAAACTTTTGCAGAAGCTCCTGAGCTGTTTGTTGGTGTAGCTGCCTAGTTTCTCTTCCTCTCAATCACAATCAACAGATGCATCGGATGCTGCCTCTTCCATGATGGTTGAATCAGGCATGACTTTTACAAAAAAATGGAGATCTCTTCGCAAAAACAAGTATCAGAAGTACGTGGTTGCGTTATGGTCTGCACTCACTAATTAGTGTTCACCAATCACTGTACATGAGTCACAAATGCAAATTCGAAATCCTTTCCGCTTGACTTCCAATGTTAGAATTGGGGGGTCTCTAGTTGGCACAGGTAGGTACTTGTGACAAGCAGGGACCCTCTCCTCTAGTCAGGGCAAGGGAATTACTCTCTCAAAATAACCCTTGCTCATCCTCTAGGCGTCATGGCGCGAGCAGTCAAGGCTTATTTCAGGGGCGATGTAACACTACAAATGGACACCACACAGGTTTTATATAAAAAATAAGTATACTTTATATAGGGTTATCACAAGGCCAATAAACGACAAAAAGAATCCACAGTACTATTAAGTTTCAAGAGTTCATGTTAAAAAGGCTTAAATCAAAGTTCTGTGCGAGTTGGTAGCCCGGACGGGCTACATCATTGTTAAAAATAACAGAATCTAGCAAATCCAGCAGACCGCGTCGGTACCGGCCCACTCAAATGGTCGAAAGACTCAGTCACAGTACCTTTTACTTGGGGTGGCCGGCTGGGACGTGCGAGCTGGTTCCCGTGATTGTTGCGTTGTAGAAAAAGAAAGCGTTGCAGGTCACGGTGTCCTTCCAGTCACGGTGCAGGCTACGGCTCGTTGACGGAGTCGGTGAGCTCAGAGCTTGCGTTGTTCGAGGCGGACGTTGCTCGTTGTGGTGCTTCCAGCTTTACGCTGCGGCGACAGAGCCGGAGTTCGGAGCTAGAGTTGGGCAGTCCGGATAGCGGTGCGAGTCGGGCGGTTCGTCGCGAAGCGTCTGAGGCGGTGCCCAACTCCGGTGAGGTCACAGGACGCGTCGGTCAGAACAGTTCAATTCGGTGTAGCGAGGCGTTGCAGGTCGCGGTGCCCTTCCAGTCGCGGTGCAGGCTACGGCTCGTTGAAGGCATCAGGATTGAGTCGGTGAGCGCAGAGGTTGCGTTGTTCGAGGCGGTTGTTGCTTGGTGCGGTGCCTACAGGACACCGGGCCGGTCGTGAGAGTCGGTCACAGCTCCCTGTCTCTGTAGCCACTTGTTTCCAGTAGCAATTCACAAAGGCTGGCGAAGTCCACTGGTCCTGGGACTTCGGTCAGGGGGCAAGCTCTCTTCCAAGCCCTTGGAGAGCTTTGCACAAGTTGAAAGAAAAGACCATAAAGTCTTTCTTCTCCTTTTGGTAGCAAGACAACCACTGCAGGCCAATCCCCCAAGCAGCACTTCAGCTTGGGAATAGTCTAAGGGTGGGGGTAGTGGGGCTACGCAAAGCTTGTGAAGTGAGGCGGGCGCTACACCCACCCACACACTTTGCGTAGCCCCACTGTGCGCCGCCCGCCTCCCTCCCGCCCTCTTCTACATGGTTCTGTTACTTTAAAATACATTTTAAAGTACATTAAAGCACTTACCGTCTCTATGCAGCGTCACAGGGCTCCATCTTCAGATGACGCTGCGAGTTCTTCTAGTCAAATACGCATGCACGGGTGCCCGCGCATGCTCATTTGGCTAGAAGAACTCGCCGCGTCATCTGAAGATGGAGCCCCGGGACGCTGCATAGACGGTAAGTGCTTTAATGTACTTTAAAATGTATTTTAAAGTAATAAAACCATGTAGAAGAGGGTGGGAGGGAGGCGGGTGGCGGGCAACTTCGCTCCGTCCACGGAGCATGCGCAGTGTTGCCTACTACGCCTACTTTGCAAAGTGCGAAGTAGGCAACACTACGTACACTCCGTGGGCGGAACGTAGCATTGAGCCCAGGGTTAGAATAATCTCTCCTCGGTTTCTTCAGGTTCCTTCTCCTCAGCAGAGGTTTTGTCTTGTCAGTTCCAGGAGTGATCTCATTTCATGGGATCAGGGTCCCAATACTTATACCCCCAAATCCTTTGTTCTCTGAGGGGAGAGGGGCCTGTGCCCAGTTCAAGCCAGTTCTGAAGCACTCTGTTTACCAGACTTCTCCTTTCCTTTCACAGCGCAGGACAGGCACATCAGACGCGCCACAGGAGGTGGAGCCAGCATTGTGAAAGGCAAGTACAGACCTGGAGCACTTTGTTGACAGTCTTCCTTTTCTTCTTTCCGTGTGCAGGGCAGAGACATCAGACGCACCACAGGGGGTGGAGCCAGCACTGTGGGGGTTGGGCACAGTCCTATTTAGGTCCCAGGTGCATCTCCTCCCTCCCATCTAGATGCAGATCTCTCTATTCACCACTGGGCTGACTCATTCTGTCTCCTGGAATCCCCCAGCCCTGTCACTCAAACTCCAGACAAGGAATACACAGCCTCGCTGAGGCAGGCTTAAATGGTTAGGCAAGTAAATACCTACTTTCTAAAAGTGGTATTTGCAAACACAACATATTAAAATAAACTTCCCTAAAATATGCATTTTATTATTCTGAGTCCAGGCATACTAAACTGAAATGTCTACCATGTTCTCTGAGTCTGCTAGGATTATAAACATGTAATATTCCAGCAACCCATTCTGGCCTATGGAGAACAGGTAGCCTTGCAATAGTGAAAAACGAAAATGGCTGTGATTCACTATTGGACACACCACACACATCAGGGCTTGGCCTACCATAGGGGTGACTAATATGAAGAAAAGGAAAGGTTTAGGGACTGGAAAGTGGGTGCCCTTGCCCAGTCAGCATGACAGTACCAGACTGCACTCAGGCTCTGCAATGGCAGACCTTAGACACATTTTACAAGGCTGCCTATGTGGGTGGCACAATCAGTGCTGCAAGCTCACTAGCAGCATTTGGAATTACACGCTCTGGGCACACTCAGTGCACTGTACTAGGGTCTGACAAGTAAACCAAACATCCAATCATGGAACCACTAATCAATACATCAATTTACAGTAGGGAGAGCATATGCACTTTAGCACTGATCAGCAGTGGTAAAGTGCCCAGAGTCATAAAATAGCCAACAACAGGTCAGAAAAAATATAGGAGGAAGGCAAAAAGTTCAGGGATGACCCTGCAAAAAGGGCCAAGTCCAACAGGCTACATCTATTTGAATATGTTTAACAATCACTTTGGCCAGGCGGTTCTTGTTGTTAAGGCAGCTGTTTTGATGATGTGACAATCATTACATTGCTAAATGGCAGTCATCTCTCAACAGACATGTAGCGTCTGGAAGTACATAATGTTAATGATTTTCTGCTTCATGGAGGTGTGTCAGAGATATGAACCAGGTCTGACACCAGCCAGAGAAGCAGAATGAAACTTTTTTCCATTTCCTCATGCGCAGTGAGCTTTGCTTCTGGGTAAGAATCTTACAGTGTCTAGTTGAAGGGGAAGAAGTCAGAGCCTTTCCTAGATTAGACATTTTTATGCAGGCGTGTGTAATTCCTGTCTTTTAGATATGGCTATTTTTCCATTTCCTCTACTCAGAATATTGTGCTAAGTATATTGGTGTGATGCAAATTTACACGTGAGCTATTTAGGTTTATTAATATGTCTAGTTGTAATTTTAAAGCATAACATTCTATAGCTTGTAACATTAAGAATGCAAAAACAGGAGTATGCCATTGCACCCTTGACTTGCAAATGCAAATGGGAACGTTCATGCCAAGTATGCATGTTTTCAGGAGTGCACACAAAAGATTTGTGAATGAGGTATATTTTCAATTTTACCCCCTTGCAGGGTTATAATATTACTCATTCATAGTATAGCCTTAAAGTCTGCTGCCAAGGGTTATATCAGTTGTTAACACCTTGACTGCGGCGCGAATTACGCCGCAGTGCTGGTGATTTATTGAGTGGCCGGGGTTCCAACGGCTCCCGACCATCCTCCGTACACTGTCTGACGCATGGAAGGGGTTAAAGACCCTGAACCAGAGTTGTAGACCGGAGCCGCAAGCAAGGGTCTATAATGAGGGACCTGGCCATTAACAATTGGTATAGCCCAAGGCAGAAGGGCTATAAAGCTATTAGAACATTCCACCCACTGAGGATAGAATGTGCTAAAATAAAAAAGGAGAAACATGAAGACAAACATTGGATTGTTTGAGCTCTGAGCCTATACTAGCCATAATAAGCCCTGAGTTATTCTATTGTCTTCAATGGAGCTCTCATAGTTCTTATATATTGTAGCTTTTTCTGGTGATGGGTGCTACCAGGGTCCCCACCCACTTTGTCAAGATCCCAATTAAGGCTGTGGCACATGCCAATCCGGTGGTATCACCGAGAGACCACCTAGTTTGAGATGCATTTTAGAGCATTTATCAAACATTTCCATTTAAGTCGAGTACACAAGCCGGTTTTGTCTTTTCTTTTAAATAACCCCTGTTGGTGACTTTATACCTTTTAGCGGTTCCTCTCTTTCCGATTACACCCTACTTTCGTCTTTGTTTTCTGAACTTCACTATAGACCTGACAATCAATAAATAAGAGATAACCTGGTAAGTAGAATTTAACTTGCACTTGACATTTTGATTCAGGAATGGTTTCATATTTCTATCTATTCAATACATCACACATTGTAATATTTGGTCATTAGCAGGGGTAGATATCCTGTCTACCATGACTTCAACTAGCTATATGCGTACAAAACCGCCCATGTGTTGCTAATGATGATTAGCATTTGCCATTCTTAAAATATATTTCTGTCTACCATGACCTCAACTAACTGTATATCTACAATACTGCCTATATGTCGCAAAGGATGATTGGTATTTATTTAGTATTTACCATGTACATTTCTGTCTACCATGTTTTCCACCAACTGCATGTATACAACACCGCTGATGTATCGCTAATGATGAATTTTTACTGTCATATTGATGTGTATATTTTTCTTTATTCTCCCTTCTTAATCCCTCCTTTACAAACTTTCTATTATCACGGGTGCATGCTTCTTGACTCATTTTAGTCTTGGCATTCCTTGCTGCATTATTATCATTTTTCTAATGTATATTATCACAATTCTTTACCACATACATTGACCTTTTGGTTCCCCATCACTTCTGTTTCTAATTCTTATGTATACTAACCTCTATAACCAGTCTTGAGAAAAACACAAAGTGGTGGTCCGGAGACTGTTATTGTCCATAGTAATGTATTGCAGGTGTATAATGTAATGTCATTTGCAAGTGAGATGTGTAGAGCCACCTTTTTCTAGTCTTGTCTTGTCATGTGACCCACGTTTAAAGATGTGTAAAATTGAGGAAGTTATGTCAGCTGTGGATGGAGGAGAACCAGCGGCTTGCTCACTGAGGGGCTTCCTCTTATTTTGAACCTGTGTGTTAGCACGTGAATAACTCTTTCCTCCAAGCACTGGCTGTTTTTGACTTTACTGTTCAACACGTTCTTGCCTGCCACACAGGGCTGACCTGGTAAACAAAACTATCCCTGGCGCGAACGTTCAAAGCAGCTCCAAGCTGCAAGAGGCTGAAACTAGGATGCAGCAGTGCAGTGGGAACTTTTATGCTTGGGTCAAGGAAACTCCATCCTCCCTACCGTATGACTTCAATTGTATGTCCAACACAACAAAAGGCCAACTCTGCAGCAAATATATAACGGAGAAGGGCAGGCGCAAGGCCTATAGTGAGGTGCAGTACACTCAAGAAATCCCCCTTTTTTGAGTGTTGTGTTGAGTTGCTCTGGGATAGGGTCATACACAACAATAGGGCAACCCACTATTCCCCAAGGAACTGGGTATATTCAATAACAAAACATAGATGATCCTTTAGGATTCATTTAACTTTGCTTAAAGTTTAGAATTCGTCACACCAGTGAACATAATTTCACAAAACCACGAAATTTTTATCAAAAGTTATTTTTTATCTTAGACTTAGTCTTAAAGCAAATTCATATATCTTTTCACAACAGAGCATATAATGATCCATTAATCACATCATGTATGACAACCAAATGTCTACTGCCTCATTTACAACATATACAGTAGTGTCTTACACCTCTTGCACAAGAAATAAATGGGCAATATTAAGATTAAGCCATATATTAGAATTAATTCATTTGTATACATGCAGTTCACAGAACATTCACAGATAATTGTATACACAAAAGAGGTGTTGTTGCGTCGACGTTTCGGTCTCTTAAACTGTAAATCCGCGAGACCATCCTCAGGACATATGTTGCACCCTGAATCTAGCATAAAACAATATTTACATATTCAGAAGACATATTTATAAAAATCCTTGAGTACAAAATATATATTGTCTGCCCTCACCCAAAGCATAAATAGGGTGCTCATAAGTGTACAAAACATCACAACTAATCAACTACACCTCTAACTCAGTGTTCTAAAAAGTGCAAAGCCCTTTGAACTCAAATCCATCACCTTCTTACTCAATGTTAATATTTTTATTTTTCTGCCAAGGGTGCAACATGCTACTTAGTATATAAGTGGCATGCACAGAAGACATAAAAGCATAAACACTGCTACTCACAGGGACGCCAGGTAATTAAGACCTCAAACGCAGTGTTCCTAAAAGGCAACCACATCCAGCCATAAACAACTCCATGTTTAACATAACTAAGCCCATCATTGGTCACCACCTATGATAGTCCACTTATCTTACCTTCCACCACTTTATTAGTAGGTCTACAAACAAAACACATACACAAGTCACAATAACCTTTGATATCATAAGTATTTCAGGCCAAACGTTTGATCAAAATCCTCAAGGATCACCTATGTTTTGGTATTCAATTGTATGTGTCATTAATGTTGTGAAGGATGTATTTGTGAAGTCCATAACAACTATGGTTGGCCATGCACTCCCTTCTAGTGCAGTAGTTCCCAGCACTGAGTTAGCCCTTTGTTGCAGCAAATCTCAGAAATCCTATTAAAATGCAATTTGGCCACAACAGAGTTCTGTTTTTTTGCACACTAGTCTACTATTTCCTCTTGGTGTAGGGTCACGTTGACCATAGGCAATGCTTGTGACGAGACTATGATGTGGGCATGGTTGTTATTGTCTGAGTTGAACCAGAGGGCATTTAGTTTGGGATGATCTGGTGGGGTTGGAATAAACACCAATCCCCTAAGGGATGGTGCTGTGTTTTGTTTAAGGCAAACATTTAGGCTGATCCGAATAACACGCCTGACTCTTGGAGCCTATAGCATAATCAGGTCTGGAAAAACATCATATAGAATTTTTGGGATCTGGCTTGAGGGAATGCCCCCAAATCATCGGCGACATCATGGGTCAATTGCTAAAGGTGTTTCATAGACCCGCACTAATACAAAGGCATAAAATACACATAATGCATAAATGTATGTACGTGTTGAATACATGTGGGTGCCTAGTAATCCCAAGGCATGCATACATTGTGCGCATATACATTCAGACTGGTAAGGAAAATCACAAGGTGATTGCTAGCAGAGTGTCCAGCGATATGCATTACAAAATTCGTTACAACATCTAAATTAGTACATTTAGGGTTTATTTAAAAAAAAAAGTGTATAGTGTTGGGATATCACACATACATATATTTATGACATGTTTCAGTGCTTTTATTGCACACAAGATTGTGGTATAAAAGCCCAGTTTTCACAGGCAACAGTAAAATAAGAAAAATATTTTATGGTTTCCTGTGAGTTATGGGTTTCATAATTTTAATGATAGTCCCAACCTCCTCTGCAGAACTTTAGCATTGTACGGACTACTGAGATTATGCAGCATGAAGTCAGTTACCTAATTAATGTGGGGAAACCCCAAAGTATGGGTCACATATTCCAGCAATAATATTTTTTTTTATCAATTTTAGCTATAAACGAAATTTGCTGTGGAATCTGTAGATTTGGCAAATTATGCAACATATGTGGCAAAATTGCATAAATCCTTGGCCAAAGTCCATTCTTTCATTAAAAAAAGTTATTCAAGAAAGTTAAACAAAACCTAAACATTCTGATTCCAGATAGTGTCCATTGCAAGATGCACTTTGAAGAATAAAGCATTCAGCTTTTTCAAGAAAACAACCCCAAAGTAACTACATGACTGATAACATGTTATATGGTATAATATTGCTATCTTGGGGATCAAATGACCTTTATAAACCACTTGGCCTTCAGCCTTGTGGTTTATGATGTCAGCAGAACCTGTCAATTACAATTTCAATTTATAAGCTTTATTCGACAATTTGTCATAAAAGCATTCACCTAACCCTATACAATAAATACTACTTATAAAAATACTTCTAAAAATACATATTAAACATTTGATGTCGAATAATACATAATAAAAATTCCATAAAATTACAGACACAATATTACAATTTAAGAAACACATTTCATAGGTTAAAAACGAACAATATGTCGCAATAGAACAGTTTACAGTTTATAGATATATATACTTCCATTATACCACAGTGGCCAATAATGATCGGGTGCGAATTAGCCACGACCATGCCAGGTACTTTGCTACACCAACCACATACAATGTTGTACAATCAGATTCAAGTATCCTGAGGGCTTCAGCTTGGCTTCGGGTTCCCAACTTTAAGCATAGCGGTTTTAACCACTTGCGTCTGGGGGCCAGATACAATGGGCAACAAAACAAAAAATGGGAGATGTGCTCAATTTCCTCTTTGCAATGGTGACAATGTTCATCCCATGTCTGGGACCAGTGCTTCTTAAATGCATTTAAAGGTAAAGTGCCAATGCGAAATTGAAAATAAAGTTTTCTATCATACGGTTTTTCAATTAGATCCCAAAAACATTCGTACGATGGATACACTTTTAAGTTTAAGAAGCGAGAAGTTAGGTTTGCACTTGTACTGTCCCTGAATATTGCAAAATATATCATCTCCCAATAAAGCTCTTTTAGCTTTTCCTTAGAGGGGAAGCAAGTTAAATCTTTGTTGTCCCATAGGTGGTCCAATTTCAATTCTGTAAGCAGACCCCGCAGCTCCCTTAGCCATGGGATAGTGTGGAAGCGATCGAATTTGATAACATCCATCAAAGCTGCTGCATAGTGTGCTAGCTCTGGGGTTACCATAATTCGTCTCCAGTACAGGAGGGGCCGAAGCCTCGCTATATCCACAACGGATTTTCTACCCAGGTCTAGCTTTAGCGGGATTATTGGGGTACTTTGTGGGACCATTGTGACCCCTCTTAGGAACCTGTTTTCAGCTCGGCCCAAATTAGTCAGGTTCGAAAATCCCCATAATTCCGAGCCATATAAACAAGCCCCCAGGACTTTCATAGAATAAATTTCCATGACACAATTCAGAGGCTTTGTCAGCGAGGTACGGTGTCTTAGAGAAATAGCACCTGATAGCTGTCTAAATTTTAGAAGGGCTGTTGTTATATGGTGATTCCAGCTCATGTTTTCTTGTAGGGTGATACCTAGGTAAGAAAAAGAGTCCACTCTTTCTAGGGGTGTTCCTTTGTATTTTATTACACCCTTAAAGGAGGACTGTTGATTAAGGCACATGAATTTCGTTTTTGTGGTATTTAATTCTAGGCCCTTCTCATCACAAAATGCACCAAAGGCATCAACTACTTTTTGTAGCCCACTAGGGGTGCGGGAAAGTAATAGTGTATCATCCGCAAACATGAGGACTGGAACACGGGAGCCGGCTATTACGGGGGCGTCACTAGCAATCTTCTCTAGATGTTCAACAATACCATTTATATAAATGGAGAAGAGGGTTGGCGCTAGGACGCACCCTTGTCGCACCCCACGTTCAACCGGAAAGGAGTCAGTTACCTCTCCTTGCTTGCCCCATCGTATCTTTGCAAAATTGTTTTCATGTAGGCGAACAAGTAGTGTAAGCAACTCCTGTTTTATTCCTACATCTGCTAAGGTCTGCCAAAGTTTTTCCCTGGGGACTAGGTCAAAAGCGGCTTTTAAATCTACAAAAACTGCATACAGTGTACCCTTCTTCAAGGATACATTTCTCCAGTAAATCGTTAGAAAATGGAGAACTTGGTCGATGCTACTAGTTAGGGGCCTAAACCCAGCTTGGTAGTGTGACAGGATGTTATTTGCATCGATCCATTGTTGCAGTTTGTTTTGAACTAGTCTACCCATTAACTTCTGAGCTGTGTCGATTAGACTAATGGGTCTATAGTTTTTCGCCAGGGAACGGTCACCTTTTTTGTATATAGGAATTATTTCTGCTCCCTTCCAAGAAGCCGGCACTTCCCCTCCCATAGCCACTGCATTTGCCAACATTGTAAAGTAGGTGCACCAGGACTTCCGATCAGACAGAAAAATGTCAGCCGGAATGCCATCCATACCTGGAGCTTTCCCCCCTGCTACGCAGTCTAACACAGCACTCACATCCCTCTCAGTAAATAGTGGTGCCTTGTAATAAACTTGTGGAGGAAGGCTAACATTATCGAACATAGGATTACGGGCATACTGTGGTTGAAAGTAATCAATCCAACTGTTTTTTGCGACATTATTAACAGGCTGGGATGCTATGCCACCCTTTGCCCATTTAACTGAGGCCCAGAAGCGCTTTGAATCCTTGGAGGCACAAATCTCCTTAAGTTCTTGCCAACAGTCCTCGTCCCAACGCTTTTTAGCCATTTTTAGAATCTGTCTATACTGGTTTCTCGCCAGTCTTACTGCTTCAGGTCTTCCTAGTCTTAGTTCCTTTCCAAGGTTGTCTCGAGCTGCCCTGCAGCTCTTGTCATACCATCCCCTTAATTCTTGTGGTTTCTTCAATTTACCTATGGAGGTTTTTTTCCGGAAAAAACTTTGGATTTTGTCAAAAAGTATCACATGGGCAGCCATCATGTAGTCGATAAAATTTGTCTGACCAAAATGGGACTTAATCTTAGCGACCTCACCCACTACTACTTCCTTTAGGGCCTCTATTTTGGCGAGATCTTCTAGAAGCATGTTCCACTTCAAGTAACGGGAGTTATTGGAACATACTAGGTCCTGAGTGACCATCTGGTCCTCTCTAGGGTACTCAAATATGTCATGAAAAATATGTAGTGTCAGGCACAGTGGATTGTGGTCACTTTCAATCTTGGCCTTCACTTCCATATCTTCAAGTTTGTCCCAGAGCCTTACATCTAGAAGTATATAATCTATCCTGCTTGCCGATCTACCATTATCAAAGGTGTTTTTCCCCCTAGAATCTGACACTGTCCGGCCATTCGCTGCTCTAAGACCTCTTGAGAGACAAAAGCTTTTTAATTGTATTGCTACCGTACTCCAAGTCTTGATTATGGGGATATCTAATTGGGGTATGCCCCACTTGGCATCCTCATCTTCGGCCAGGACTCTGTCCTCCTCGCCCAAGGGCTCGAAGGTGGTATTAAAATCCCCGCCTATTATTATATAAGAGGAGTCTGGTAGCTGTTCGATATTCATCTCAAGGCACGATAAGGTCTCTGATGGTTTGCCCCTGGCTACTCCCCTTGCATACAGATTAAACAGGGCTAGTTGATGGCCATTTTGCCAGGTAAAATCAAGAGCCAAAATATCGTTAGAGGATATAGACCTTTGCTTTACCGAGCAGTTCAAAGTTTGACGTACCCATATTAACAGCCCCCCCGAGGGACGTCCCACTCTTTTACTAACTGCTGGGACAAAGAAATTTAGATACCCTTGTCTAAAAATTGGTACAGTAGACCAAGTTTCTTGGAACATGATGATATCATACTGATTAATAAAATCAGCCCAATCGGGAATATTTAGCTTATTAGCTATTCCAGCTATGTTCCAGGAAATGATTGACAATTTTGGTTTAGCCTGCTGTGGGAACGTCTGGACAGTGTCGGGGATGATTAGTGATTCTGCAGGATCTACTTCTACTATTACATTTTTGTTCAGTCCCGTTAACAACTCAACATCTTCCAATGGTTTTCCCTGTTTCCCCTGGGCTCTATTTTGATCTTCCGGACCGGAGATGCAAGGTTCCTCTGGGGCTGATAAAGATTCATCTGACATCAGGGTCTTGCCACGGCCTTTATCCGACCACATGTTCAGGGTAACAGGAGAAACATATGCGAGTCAATCACACTCATTCAGATCCGTTAGCACAGAATATTGATTATCCAAAGTTAGCCCCCACTCACATACTGGATTAGATCTAGCCCTTCTATTTCCCACTACAGTCCATTTAGTTCTTAGTATACTGGGTTTTGCTACTAGACCCCTTCTACTATAGAAGAAATCCAGAGTCAGTGGGACTATTTCAGCTGTCCTACGCTGTGGAGGGAGAATGTTCCGTAGGACATCGGGCAGAACATCTGGGCCCTTAAAATTCAGAACCACACAGTCCCCTTGGAATTTCTTTGGTTTAGTACCTATCCACCTAACTCTTCTTGCTGTGAGCAGATCGTCTGCTAGTTTTTCCTTGCCCCAGGGGGATATATGCATGTTACTACTCAACCACTGTAGAGCCTTGTTTCTTAAGGAATCAGGTGACTCGATCTGACCAGTTTTCAGCAGGGGTGTGTTAGCTAGTACTAAAATAAGGGGCGAGGCTTCGACAATCAATTCAACTGGGGCAGATTCTGGGTTTGGTGTCTCAATAATGCCATTGCCCATTAGTTGCGCTGCCTCAGAAGGTGGATTCATATCAAATGCAATGTCATTCCTAAGACTAGCGTGTTGAACCTGGTCTGAAGGGGCTTGCAAACCAACATTCATAGTCGCCCCTGATGACAATTTCCCCACTGACTCCAATTGGTCAATTTTTAGAGCAACTAGGTTTGGTAGTTCACCCACCCCCTCGTTGGTTTTTCTTAGGAGAGACTCTAACTTGTTGACCTTGGTAACTAATTGGTCAACCTTCGATATGAGGGGTTTCATTAGGCCTATCAATTTGGACTCTAATGTGCCCATTAGCTTGATTAAAAGGGTGTCCTCCCCTTCTTCATTTTCATAGACCTCCTCCCTTATCTCATCCTCTTTTTTCCTTTTTGCTCGTCTGGGTGGGGTTACGGGTTTGTTTTTAGATGAGCGTAAGCCACCTCTTCTGGGTGGCACCTTAGTAACCCCTTTTTTTACTCTTGGAGCGGGGACAGGTGTTGGGGTGGTAATAGATTCTGTGACTTCCTCCTCAATTGTCACAGATTTGTCTTGATCATCTAAGTTAATAAGGTCTACAAAGGGATCAGATTGGTGATCCATAGGAGTCATTGAACCATTAGTCTCTAGGTGCTCATTTAAGACTTCGCTATGTTCAGAGACAATAAGATCATCAATTATAGGCTGGGATGCCCCTGTTTGGTTGATTTGGGCACAAGGCGGCGAGTCCCCCATACCCAGGGAAGTCCTTCGGTTATTATTAATCTTAGTCACTACCTGAACTAAGTAGTTATGCATGGTATTAGCCGGAGTGACGGGCGTTTTTTGTTTAGACATAGTGAACAACCGACGTTTACAACAACAAGGCCCTTACACTAATTAACTAACAATGGGCCAGCCACACAGTAGATGCACAATTAATTTACCTTGCCACAGACAGTTTTTAGGAAGTGGAAGTAAGAGGGTGGGTCCAGTCCAGTCTCTTTCGGTCTCGAACGGGCTAAAACGGGCCCGCCCTTGGCCCGGGCTTCGCCCGGCGTCCCGCTCGCGTCCCGCGAGACGGGGGTGATGCGCTATTTGTGCGCCTCCTGGCGCGCTGGCGACGCTGATGACGCGGCGTGCGCCGCTAGTCCTCCTGGGAAATGGAGTTCCCTCGACCGCGCTCCTCTCGGTCACCTCGTTCTCCCAGGTGGAGGTGGAGACGGGCAGCGCGAGGCGGGAGGCGGGAGGGCAAAGCAGCAGACAGCAAGGACTTTCCTTCGTGGGTCCAAGGTACGTGGTTGCCACAGCGTTTCTGGAAGTAGAGGTTCCCCCCCTCGACCGGGGTGATGCGCTATTTGTGCGCCTCCTGGCGCGCTGGCGACGCTGATGACGCGGCGTGCGCCGCTAGTCCTCCTGGGAAATGGAGTTCCCTCGACCGCGCTCCTCTCGGTCACCTCGTTCTCCCAGGTGGAGGTGGAGACGGGCAGCGCGAGGCGGGAGGCGGGAGGGCAAAGCAGCAGACAGCAAGGACTTTCCTTCGTGGGTCCAAGGTACGTGGTTGCCACAGCGTTTCTGGAAGTAGAGGTTCCCCCCCTCGACCGGGGTGATGCGCTATTTGTGCGCCTCCTGGCGCGCTGGCCACGCTGATGACGCGGCGTGCGCCGCTAGTCCTCCTGGGAAATGGAGTTCCCTCGACCGCGCTCCTCTCGGTCACCTCGTTCTCCCAGGTGGAGGTGGAGACGGGCAGCGCGAGGCGGGAGGCGGGAGGGCAAAGCAGCAGACAGCAAGGACTTTCCTTCGTGGGTCCAAGGTACGTGGTTGCCACAGCGTTTCTGGAAGTAGAGGTTCCCCCCCTCGACCGGGGTGATGCGCTATTTGTGCGCCTCCTGGCGCGCTGGCGACGCTGATGACGCGGCGTGCGCCGCTAGTCCTCCTGGGAAATGGAGTTCCCTCGACCGCGCTCCTCTCGGTCACCTCGTTCTCCCAGGTGGAGGTGGAGACGGGCAGCGCGAGGCGGGAGGCGGGAGGGCAAAGCAGCAGACAGCAAGGACTTTCCTTCGTGGGTCCAAGGTACGTGGTTGCCACAGCGTTTCTGGAAGTAGAGGTTCCCCCCCTCGACCGGGGTGATGCGCTATTTGTGCGCCTCCTGGCGCGCTGGCGACGCTGATGACGCGGCGTGCGCCGCTAGTCCTCCTGGGAAATGGAGTTCCCTCGACCGCGCTCCTCTCGGTCACCTCGTTCTCCCAGGTGGAGGTGGAGACGGGCAGCGCGAGGCGGGAGGCGGGAGGGCAAAGCAGCAGACAGCAAGGACTTTCCTTTGTGGGTCCAAGGTACGTGGTTGCCACAGCGTTTCTGGAAGTAGAGGTTCCCCTCTATACAATTATAGCCCATGTCATATGATTACCAGGGTTGGATTTGGGAGGCAGAGTAGTCCCGGCTGCCCCCCAAAAAGTGGCCCATATTTGCGGATTGCGTCTTTTTGCAAAAGACTGATTGTGTTTTAAGTATTCTAAAAAGGAGGAGAGTTTTCAAGTCTCGCCTACGCAGTGCGGATGAGCTGCATAGGAGACCTTTAGCCGTTGTGCAGCTCTTTTTCAAAGCACATACTTGTGCTTGTGGTGACATACAGCTTGCGGGAGTGCGCACCGGCGTTTCACAAGCACGAGTATGAAGTACTTGAAAAAGAGATCTCCCCAGCGCGCGCACATCACTCGCCGGTGCACCCCTCCGCCCCTCTCTCCCGCTGCGGCCTGCACACCTTTTTTATTTAAACTTTCAGCACGAGGTGCACCCCCTTCTTTCTCATCCTCTTTCACTTTCCCTCTCTATTTCTTTTGTCTCTGCGTATGTGTTCTTCCTGTCTTTCTCTCTCTTCCTCTTATCTTCTCTCCTCCTCTGTCTCCCTCACTTCCTTTTCTCTGCCTACTTTCCAGTCTCTCTCTCTTTCTCTCTCTCTCTCTCTAGCTGTCTTTGCTCGCACTTATTTTACTCTCACGCTTGCTCTATTGAAGCTGTTTCCTATGGAAAGACTGTCAAGGAACTTGAAGTGTCGGGATAGTAAATTTGACACATTGTGGAAATCTCTACTTATACATTTAGGTTTAAAGTACTTTATTCGGCATAACATGTTGGGACAAGACATATCTTCAAAAAGCGATACGACAGGGCAGAAACAACCCACAAAGCTCAAGTGCACCCTCAGCCAAGATTATCATGATGGGTTACGCCCCCACAGAAATATATGTCATGTTCTGTCACAGCATGAAATGACTTTCCCTGCACAACCCCACCCCAAACCCCAACTACCCAACTCTCTTCCCCCAACCCTTCCCCACCCCCCGTCCAGTGCACAGTCCCCAACCAGGAAGAAGATACATCAAGCTATGTCTCACTTGGAGAAAAAGTTCAGTGACAAATCATTGGGCAGGCTCCATCGGGCTTTGAAGCCGCAAAAGGCGGAGGTACCTAGGGCAGGTGAGTTCTCTAAATTCCGTGAGCAATAGGGAATGAAACTGTTGCCAGAGCTCCCTGAATTGCTCCACATCTCCCGCTACTGTGAGGGACATTCTCTCCATCCCCAACACATGCCACAGCCTATGGAGCCAACCTGTGATGGAGGGTATCGTAGCAGTGTGCCAGTGTATTAAAATGTTTTGGACTGCAGAGCCTAGAGCTATCGCTATCTGTCTGCCCCTACGGGATCTAAGTGGGTACATCAATCCGTTTGGAAGCCCCAACAAGGTATAAGCAGGGAAGCGTGGTAATTCAATGTTGAAGTGTGTATCAATATCATCCAACACTTCCTTCCAGTAAGGCTCCAGTAACGGGCAGTCCCATAGAATGTGCGTGAGTGTCCCCCGGTGCCCGCACCCCCTCCAACATGTGTCCTCCTTGCTATGATCAAATTCGTGGACTCGTTCAGGTGTGTAATACCAGTAGGTGGAGACCTTGGTCAGGGTATCCGTGAGCCCCATGTGGTATGCCGAGTGCCTTGCCCTATAAGATATGTGCTCCCATTCCCTAGGGCTCAGTGTCCTCCCCAGTTCCCTTTCCCAACGCTCCCTCCCGGGGTGATAACTGTGTGTTGCAGGTGGTTGCAGCAGCTTGTAGAGATCTGTAATCAATTTGGCTTCCGATGTGCGCGATAAGAGCCACTTTTCGTAAGGAAGAAAAAGCCTATCGGCTGACTCCCGCACTTGCGGCTGCAGGGCCCAGTGGCGAGCCTGCATAGCGGTGTCGGTCGCTCTCCGGGAGCGAAAACTCCTGACGGAGTTGGGAGAAGGAGACAACCCCTTCAGGGCTATACAAATGGCACAGGGCTCGACACCCTGCCTGCCTCCAATGTGTGAACGCCGCTCTCTCCAGTCCTGGTGTGAAATCTGGGTTGTCCACTAGCGGTGTGAGCGGGGACGGGAACGTGGTGAGACCGTGTGGAAGGTTAGTAGCGTCCCATACCCGCAGGGGGACCCTTGTAATAAAGGAGGCATAGAGGTTTTTAGGCCTATGCGGACGACGCAGGAAAGGAATCTCCTGCAAAGGTCTCCCTGCCACCGCCTGGTCCTGGAAGAGCCAGTGTTTATCGGACTCCCATCTACTCCATTCCACTAGGTAACGGAGCTGCGCAGCCTGGAAGTATTTGCGGAAATCTGGTATCCCCAAACCGCCCGCTTCGGGGGCCAGCAGCGAGAGGGCTCTGTGCATTCTAGGCTTCTTACCCTGCCAACCAAAGCGCAAAACATCTGCTTGTAGTTGTGGTATCCACCCAACCGGCTGTTGGAGCGGCAAAGCCCGGAAAAGATAAAGTACTTGGGGCAAAATCGTCATTTTGACAGCAGCTATCCTGCCCAGCCAAGAGAGTCTTCCGCGATTCCATCGCCCTAATTCCTCCCTAATCTTTGCTCCTAGGGCTTGATAGTTGGCCGACACCATGGCCGACAAAGTGGGAGCAATCCGAATCCCCAGGTAAGGTACAGTAACCGAAGACCAAAGCATGGGAAACCTGTGTTGCAAATAGGCTCTGGTAGCCGGCTTGAGGGAGATGTCTAAAGCCACCGACTTCCACATATTCATTTTAAACCCTGCTACCGTGCCGAAGGAGTCCAATTCCTCTATACACGCCGGGAGGGCCGTCCGGGGTCCGTCAATGGACAGAATGACATCATCTGCGTAGAGGCTGATAGCGTGCGTGAAACCCCCCATCCGGATTCCGGTCACCGCAGGATTATCACGCACCCGTTGAGCGAACGGCTCCATATAAAGAGCAAAGAGTAAGGGCGAGAGCGGGCAGCCCTGTCGCGTGCCACGTTCAATGTCAAAGGTCGCAGACGTAAACCCGTTAACCCGGACTACTGCAGACGGTTGTTTGTAACAGTTAAGAATCATGGATCGGAACTTATCCCCAATCCCCGCTTTCACTCGAACTCGCTCCAGATAAGGCCAGTGGACTCGGACAAAGGCCTTCTCAGCGTCTACGGCCAACATCATTCGTTCTCCCGGAATCCGGGAAGCCTTCTCCAGAAGGTGGACAATCCGTTTCGTATTGTCCACTGTCTGTCTCCCAGGGACAAAACCTGCTTGGTCAGGGTCGATGAGACCGGGCAAGTGAAGAGCTAGGCGCGCGGCTAAAATCCCAGTGTACAGCTTCAAATCAATATTTAAAAGAGAGATCGGCCGATAGGACCCACAATGTTTCGGATCCTTCCCAGGCTTAGGGATAACCGAAACAGAGGCCCGGAGGAGATCAGGTGTGATAGCTCCGGGATCAGCAAAGGAATTGAAGAGGTGCGTGAGAACGGGGGCTAAAGATGTGCAGAAAGTTTTATAATAGAGGGCAGTGAATCCATCCGGCCCAGGCGCCTTGCCATGTTTAAGTCTGGCAATAGCAGAGATCACCTCCTCTATCCGGATGTCTCTATTCAAATATTCCGCCTGCAAAGGATCCAGGGACGGCAACGTAACCGAATCCAAGTAGGCAGTCATAGCTATCTCGTCCGGGGGCTCTCCAGTGTAGAGGCCCTTGTAAAAATCGCGGAAACGGCTGCGATCCGAGCGTCCTCCGTCTCCACGTTCCCTGCCTGATCAGAAATTTCCTTAACCAGCTGGTTCAGACGTGTCACCCGAAGCTTGTGGGCCAGCAGTTTACCACAGCGGTCTCCTCCAGTATAAAAGGTGTGACGCAGCCGGAGTGCCGCATACTCTGCCCGGTCGAGATCCAAGGATGCCAGGAGCTTCCTCGCTTCCTTGAGCTGCCTCCAAATCCTGGGAGCCCCAGTCCTACGATGTATCTGCTCAAGTTCTCTAACCCGACCCGTGAGTTCATCTCTCTTGGCCTGCCGTTCTTTGTTGTCCGCTGAGGAAATTGCCAAGAATTCCCCTCGAATCACCGCCTTCAGCGCCGCCTATTGCGTGGCCCGGCTAGTGTCAGCGTTGTCATTATGGGATTGATAGTCCCGGATCGCTTCCTCAATGCGGACCACCACCTCCTTCCTATGTAACAGCGTGTCACGTAGACGCCACGTCCTCGGCCGAGAAACGGCCGGCGGCAAACACAACGTAGCCTGAACTGGGGCGTGGTCCGAAAGGGAGATCACACCCATCTCTGACCCCGTGGTTAGCGCCCGTACCGGGGAGGTAACTAAAAGATGGTCCAACCTCGCGTACGTCTTGTGCGCATGGGAATAGTACGAGTAGTCCCTGTCCGCGGGGTGCATGTGTCGCCACAGATCAAGGAGGTCAACCTCCTCCAGCTGAGCCTTACGGTCCGCGGAAAATTCCCCTACCTGCGGGGAGCGTTGCGCCGATCTATCCATTGCAGAGTTAAAGACCATGTTGAAGTCACCACCGAGTATAATATGACGTTCCTGGGAAGAAGTAATGTCCTCGATCGCGGTCTGCAGGAAACGATCCTGCCTTTCATTAGGACTATATAGGGACCGATCGTAAACAGAAGGCCCCCTATCTTGAACCGATATGCAAGGAGCCTGCCCTTTTGTTCGACGAACTTATGGAGGACCTCTCCCCTAAAGTATCTGGCCACTAGTATCGCCACCCCAGCCGTTTTAGTAGTACAAGAGGAGAAGAACTGTGATGGGAACTTATGAGAACGGAGTCTGTGCGTGTCTTGTGATAGGAGGTGCGTCTCCTGGAGAAGACAAATGTCTGCCTGGGTATTCTCCAGAAGTGAGAGCACAGCCCTTCTCTTGACTGGATTATTCAACCCCCGGACATTCAGGGTCACTACCTTGCAAGTGTCAATAGGCATGCGAAGGGATGTGGCAGGAAGCAATGGGGCCCCATAGCAACAGGGCAACAAGGGCACAAATGCTGCCGTATGATAGAGGTGACACAATAGGGAACAGTGCGCTATCATGTGTGGGGCAGAAATGACCGATCAAAGCCAGAGGCCTAGTCAATGTCCGGATAGCCATAGACCACAACAAGTACTGGACAGCCCACCCCGTCTCCCCCCCTCTCTTCAGCAAATCAAAAAGAAAGTCAAAGCTGTAAATGCAGCAGTCAATTCTGAGCAAACCAAGAAGCATATGCCTTGCCTGAAGAACAAGGAACCCCATTGTGCACTGGACGACCCTCCCCCGTCCCCGCCAACACCCGGATCCCCCCCCTTGCCTGTCCCTCCCCCTTCCAATCCCCCCAAAAACTGTTTCCCCCCCTTCCAACTTCCCAACTCACCCCAGTCCCCACCCGCAACTGGGACCGTCCCAACAACCCCAACCCCACCCCCCGATCCCCCAACAACCCACCAGAAACCATTGTCCAAGTCTCGTCCATAGCGGACAAGCCTGTGGAGAGTCAAAAAAGTGGACGTCCAGCCACTACGCACTTCCCCGCCCCCCCAAACCTGCATTACAGTCATGGCAATGTCGATCTCCCCCCGGAGTTCATTCAAGCTGTTAACGCGACACCACTTGTCGCCGTGATGGTGGCTACAGCTCGTGGTGCATCGTCCAGGTCCGCAGCTGCAGTAGGCGAACCCGGTCTCATTGAGGAGGGCGAAGACCGCCGGCCAGGGATCGTCTGCCAGCCATCCCTGGTGATACGGCGCTGGCGAGGTGTGAATGTTCCGTCGTCCGTAGCAGTGATACCCAGCACCCCACATGTATCCTGAAGGGAACGCAGCTGGTGTAGAGTCCCATTCCACCGGAAAATAAGGCAGAAAGGGTGCCCCCAGGAGTATTGAGTGCCATGCTCCCGAAGAAAATCCGTCGCGATTTTAAAGGCTTTGCGTTTCTGCAGGGTGGATGCTGCAAGGTCCTGATAGAGTGCCACACGGTGACCCCTAAAGTCCAGGGACGATCTCTTCCGTGCCTCGCGAAGTATTCGTTCTTTCAGGGGATAATCCGTCAGGAAGGCCAAAATGTCAGGGGGGGTGCCGAGGCCCGGCGCTGTAGGCCCACTCTGTGCGCCCTATCGATACGAATAGGGAAATCAGCCGATTCACCCAACACCTCTCTGAAAAGGTCCCGTAGGCACGCAGCCACATCCTCCCCCTCTTCTCGGGATGGAACTCCCCGGATTCGGATGTTGTTCCTCCGGGAACGGTTTTCAAGGTCCTCGGTATGTGACTGAAGATCAAGATTCTGGTCCGGGAGCTGTATAACCTCCTGCTGCAACTGCGTAATCTCCTCGTCCCTGGCACGGCCAGCGCCTTCCACCGTCGCCACTCTCTCTCCCAGGCCATCCACCTCTCGGACATTTCACACCAAACGCCCTCTTTTCCAGCCTCTCAAAGGCGACAAATCGGCGTCGGTCGAGGGGCCGCCTCCGGGGGGGATACCAGCATCCAAGCTCCGCTAGAACTTCCACAAGTGCACCTCCGGGGCTCCCGGAGAGGTAGGCCGCAGTTCCGGCGCCATGTGCGGGATCTTCCCGGGCAGCAATACCAAGTCTCTCGACCCCCTTCTCAGTACTTGCGAATCCGGGAACGCAGTCCCGCACCCAGAGGGTTCTTCCGATGGGTTGTTGGGTGAGCGCAGTGCCTCGCGACCTCCAGTGCCTCCGCCATCCGGGGGTATAGGCCAAAGCCACGGCCTCGCGTAGTGCCCAGCCCCACGGCTCCTTCCTTCGATGCCTTGCCTCCGGGCGCCAAGCCGCGCCGCGCAGCTCTTCAGGGTTCGCCGCAGGGTAGGTTGCTGTGGTGAAGATCGGGGTCAGGTGAGAAGCAACGGCGGCCCCTTCGCAGTCACCAAGGCAGACGGTCGCCTAAACCAAGCTCCGGCTCCACTTCCGCTCCGGGCCAAAGGTCCTCCTCGTTCCCGGCAAGGACTCCGGGACCGTGCAACCTCCAAGTCCGGCGATTTCTGCCCTCACAGCCGCCACTCCGATATCCAGCGCTTATATCTAGCCAAGTGCAGGATCCCGGGGGAAGACCAGCGCAAAATTAGTAGGTTAAGGGCTCAGGTCCGGCGGAGCCCACAGCGTGTGTGACCACTCAGCCTGCCATCTTGGCCACGCCTACTTATACATTTAAAGGAGGGATCAGTAGCCTTGGCTTGGCCCAGGTCACTTGGCCCTTTGATAGTAGGAATAGGCAGATGCATAAAACTGAGAGGATTCTGAGTCGTAACAGATGTATTTGGGCACAGATGGAGGAGACAGGTTGTCCTCAGCTATGCACACATTTATTCTCTCTGTTGATTGTTGCTGATGTATTTTGCAATCTGTGAGGGGAGGGTTGGACGTGTCTTGTCACTATGTAGGTATATCTTTCTCCTATGTGAAATGTCATACAAGCCAGTGACTTGATTTTATTCAATGTTAGGAAAACTTAAAGGAAATAAAAACATACAGCTTTTTTTCCCAACATATATTTGTGCTGTAAAATTCCCCTTTAGAGGTAATGACCTTTAAGCCGGTTTTAAGACATGGGCGGGCTTCTTGGCCAATTACCGAAGGCCCCCATCTTTTAAGGCCATCCTGTTAAAGTGATCAAAACAGAAGACTATCTCTCTCTCTTTCTTGTTCTCTCTCTTTCTGTGTGTTACCATCTTCCCCTTACCCCTTATGATTCGTCCTTTCTCTACCTATCCCACAATTCCCAACCTCTCTATCCACCTGTTTCTCTACCTCACCTACATCTTGCTCTATCATTCATTTCCTTGTCTTGCTAACCCATCTTTACCTCTCTACTTTCTGTCTGCCTCCCATTAACTTAGCTCCTGTTTGTTTTGCCTCTTTACCTCCCACCTCTACTCACATTTCCCTCCTTCATCTCTCCCTCTTCCTCTCTTGTTGTAAGTTAACTCTCTTTACCTGATTGGAGACTAAATCCCTGCCCTTCTCTTTAACTTACTTCTCTACATACCACACACTGTGACTAGCTGTCACTTCTCTATACCACCCAATACATTTCTTTCTCTGTCGCACCTTTCTCTCCTATGTCTCATTCCTGTGCCTAAACACTCCCTTTTTACCTGTCTATTTATACATGGCTGTGTACCTACAACACTATTGTTCTACCTTTAAACTCTCTCTGTACGTCACACCTCTCTTTCAATAAACCTCAGTGCCAAACAGCACTTACCGCTCATGACCTCAACTTGCCACCTCTCCAATCCTACCTCTAGATCACTAACTCTCGGTCAGCTCTCTGCCCCTCTCTTCTCCTCAAGTGCCTCTCTCTCTCTCTCTCTCTCTCTTTCTCTCTACTTTCTCTTCTTTCTGCATCTTGCTGCTCTGTTTGCATCTCATCCCCCTTCATTTCTTTCCATTTACTTCACCTCCCTCTTAATTTCATCTCTTTATCTTACCCTTTCTATCCTTTTTGCCATCTATACCTTACCTTTCTCTGCCTCTCGCATGCCTCTTTCTACCTCACCATTCTCTCTTTCATTTCTCTCTCTGCCTCACAACTCACTGCCTCACCTCTCTCCCCCCCACCTCTCATACACTATATAGCCTCTCAATTTACCTCACCTATTGGCCTTCTATGTCTCTCTTTTTATTGATATCCTCTTACCCTCACCTTTCCCATTATTTTATTTCTTTCTCTCTACAATGCTCTCTCTACCTCTTCCACTCCATCTATCACTCCCTTTGCTTTCATCACTTTCTATCTCCTTCACTGTTTCCATTCACTCTCTCTGTTTCCAATGTCTCGTTCGTTTAATACATCTGTCTTACCTCTGTCTCTCTCCCTATTTCACCATTCTCTACTTCTCCCTCACCCTTCCTCTGTATTAGCCGCATTTCTCTACCTCACCTGCACCTCTTTTCTCTCTACTTCTCATATCTTTCTATTTTTCATCCCACCGGCTCTACCTGCCTCTCTGCTTTGTTTTCCTGACCTGTCATTCTGTGCTTCACCTTTCTATTTGTGCTATCTCATTATAACTCACCTCTCTTCCCATCTTATTTCTCTCTTGACCTTGCCCCTCTGGTTGACACCTTTCTTACCAGCCTACATTTAAAACTGCATGGCATAGCCAATAGGTCTCGCCTTTGGGACTTTATAAGTTTTTAGCCATGCAACAGTTGATGTTATTGTACCAAGGATATTGTGCTGCATAACTAAATACTTATAAGGTCCCAAAAGCGAGTCCTATTGACTATGCCAATGCTTGTTCCTCTTGCAGCCTGCTTATTGAATTTCATGGCCCAGAACTACTACCTTCTGGCAACTCGCTGGCTTGGGTATGTGCACACAACAGAAGCAAGGGTATGCGCAGAAGCAAAGAAAATCTGTGATTTATAAAATACAGTTACAGGATCAAATTTATCATTCCACGTCCATGCTGTTCTCGAGCCAGAACAACAGCAGCTGTAGCCGAAGAGTTCAAAACAGTAGAACATTGTGCGCTGTTGTTGTCAGGATAGCTGTTGTGCAACCCGAGCATCTCTTCCAAGTATTGTTTATTCAATTCAGTGAAAAGGGGGGTTTACTTGTGCGCCAGATGTTGGAATGACACGTTTAACCCGGGTTTCAAGCCTGCAAAAGCAATAGCTGGAGCCTGACATCACCTTATGGCACAGAGTCCACAATCTGAATGAGTTCCTAATGATACATTATGTATTTATAGCACGAGGTATAAACAGCTTTGCTATCTTGTTTCAGATTTCGCTGCCTGGATAGAAGACAGCAGACTGCAGAGTCAAAAAGGGTGAACAGAGCAACGTGTGAGTGTGGCTGGAATATGAAACAAGTGCATCTATAGGACAATAAATAAATGGCACAGGTTGAGAGGTAAATAGCCATGGGGCACACACCACACCCGGGGTGTGTACTGCGACAGATGGCAGCCTAAGCACTGTAGAAACTCGGTAGCTCCAGTTTACATGAAAAGAGGCCAAGCGCTTTCCATTTGAGCAGCCAATCACCGTGCTAGAATTTCGAAACGGACTTCATTGACGATACAAATAATCTCATTCAATAAGGAAGTTTAGTTTTCTGGGACAGTTTATTTTTTTTGTGAGACTTTAATTCCTAATGTAATATATGTAATATAATGAAATGCTGTGTTAAAGTATTATCCATATAAAGCTTCCACCCGCCACAGTGTATGCAATAAGTTTATTGTATAGAAAACATTTCAATCGTTATGATGAAAGCATTAAAATAGATAAATTACTTGAGCTATTAAAATGAACTTGGGATATATAAATAAACAATCTATATGAGTGAGATTAAAACTTCAGTAAAACCTCACGCAGAAACATTTGAAGTATTAATCATTAGACGATTAAAAGAGATCTAGAAATCTGATTAGCTTCTTGATAAAGCCACCCACCACAGTATACCGCGTGCCACAATAGTAGAGCACAAGTCTTATAAAAAGAAGTGGGGGGACTGACCAAGGAAGACACTATGCAAATGACCTCATGACGTCATGATGTAGCGCTATAAAATAAATAAAATAGTGCTATTTAAATTATTTGTGTAAATACTGGGGCAGACTAACCCATCTGACAGTCTTACGGTGTCTGCATTTATATACATGGACAGAACAAAGGCAAAACCATGCCTCTCTTAAGTACCTGTGAAGAGAAGGCAAGCTATGTGCCTTTGTTTACCTCTGTGGCATTTACATTTAAATGTAAGGTTCCAGGCGTCCCCCAGTCAGCATATACAAACAACTTCGGCCCAGCTGGAGGTGAAAAAGGGCTCCCCCGCTGCCTGCACATTGCTGCTTCGAATGGAAAGCAGGCAACGTGCAGGTGCTGCTGAACGTGTTGGGACAGGTTCAGCATATTTCTGTGGGGCCCAACTTCTTGGCAGGGGGAACAGCGTCCCTGCTCTTTTCACTGGGTACCTGTGTGTACCCCCGACTTGAGCCCTGCACAATAGGTTAATCCACTTCATATATTAGCTCTCTTGCACTCTGAGTGACAGCATTTAGCCAGATCACAAGTGCAAAGTTGCCTGAAAAAAGAGTGCATTTCAATGCTAGGGTTGATGCTATATTTATATTTTTATAGTTTTGCTACTTTTTGGATATTGAATAGGTTTGCAAAAATACATACATAAAAAAAAATAATCGCTGCTCGCTTGCCAAGGTCAAACCTATTGGCTTTGCCAGTGCTTGTTTTATGAGGAAGAAAAATGACTTTATTCACCATTGTCTCAAATATTACTTACCATCACGTTTGACAGATTACATCTCAATCAAGCTTTTTGAAGTATAATGCTTAATCACAGTACTGATATTAAAATTTCACAATTAAATGAGAATGGCGATGAAAGACCATTTGAGGTGGTGCGGGAGAGTACCTGTTAAATTGCTATCTGACTCAGGAGCCACTACATACTGATATTAAACTATATTTATGGTAAATGCCACCATGGCTAATTGCCGCTGAGTGGTAATATATGTAGTCAGCATGCATTTAGATGGCAAGCAAATAATGCCAGGATTAAAATTTGGTTGAGCGCGGCAGAAATAACACCGACAAAACATGTATTTCATTTTTAGGGTGAGATATAAGTTTTTTGATCTTATTTTATGTAGGTTTTCAGATCATTTTTGAGTGGTATATTCTATAATTTTTAGTTGATCATGGGATAATGAAGTGGAGTGTATTTTATTACCAGGCAATATTTCTCCCGTCTGTAATGGATGTTATTTACTGCTGGTGGTAATAATGAGTTACATTTTTTGTTATTGATACCCCACATGTAGTATTAGGAATCTTCTTTTCAGACCCAGTCCCACCACTCATTTACAGCTATGTTTGAAAGTACCATATGCTTGTGTGCTGTAGGTCCATGAGTTTCCATTTGCGTCTAGTCTTTTCTTTAGTTTGGTAACTTTTTTGTTGTTGTCAACGTTGTTTTTATTGTTTCAGATAGGCAAACAATGTGAAAAACGAACACTCAGTACACTTCCTTACTGCAGTCCATCAGCTATTTCAGGGATACAGTGTTCACCAATGTGGAAGCACTCAAGTGTCGGGTACATAACATATTGTCTACTTTGATCAACTACAAACTAAGCATCTCTAAAAGAGAGCACAGTAATCAGTAAAAGGGTACAAAAGAAGACAAGAAAAGGAAATAAATAAATAACCAAGAAACCCAATTTCACCCACTCCATCCTCTAAACCCTTGTCTATAATGAAATCTACGGTACATGGGGTGCATGACAGCCGGTGTGACTTCTGTGGCCTGCCAAAGACAGTTAAGGGGGGTGCACGGGCTGAGGGTGCGGTATTTTCACATGCACAGTACCCCAACAGCACTACGTTTCTGAAATTTAAATAGATGTAGAGCCCTTCTTCTCGTGGGGCATGCACATAGAGGCAGGCCCTTGGTAAAAGGTAGTGTAACAGGGAACCCCAAACGCATTCAAGGTTTTGTAAGAGTCTGCAAAAATATCAGCCATGCGTTCCATCATGATTGCCCTCCACAGCCTTGCGTGCCACTGAGTCAATGAGGTGGCTTCCGCATGCTTCCACGCTCCCGCCACTGCCATTTTGGCTGCCTGCAGACACAGCAACATCACCGATGTGTCCCCGGAGGTCTGATATGCAAGAGAACCACTTCCTATCTCCAAGAGGACACAGCCTGGATCATTCGGGACTGGGTAGCCTAAGATATCCATGAGCTGGGCCAGTATTGATAATGAGGCAATGACACCAGATATGTTTAAAGTCGCCCAGAAGCCCACAACCCTGCCAGCAAAGGTCAGTTGTCATCTGGGGAAATGTGTTTGAGTTTGGTGGTGTATAGGTATCAGTCAGATAAGAGTTTATAATAAGCTTCCCTTCTGACCCACTGAGTAATTATATTTGGGTATGTCTTTGCATAGTTTGGGCCACTTAGCCTCAGAAATAGGGCTTCCTAACGTTTATTCCCAGTGATCCATATGGCATGGTCTGGGGGTAGTCCGTGTGTCCATTGGTAGTGTATAGCAGAAAGAGATGGTCCCTTTTGTCCTGCTACTCCTCCGGGTGAATTGTTGATCGGTTTGAGTTCTCTCGTGGTAGCCTCTCGCCTCCCTGGCTGGAGAACCCAGTGTTTTAGCTGGATGTAACAGAAATATTCAGTGGGGAAAGCTGGAAATTCCTCTGACAGTTTTTGAAGGTTTGAATGTCCTACCTTTTGAGATCTACCTTTAGCTGCCTCTGCAGCAGCAGATAATTATGTTGAAAAGGATCCCTAAGATTCACGGTAGCTTTATACCCAGGTATGTTATATCGCTTTTGGCACGTCTGAAAGGGGCACACTGGATTAATTGCTCCATATGCGCACGGGTCATTGTTAGATTAAGTAAATGTGATTTGGTCAGGTTTATGCCACTCACTATTTATACCAGGGGTCTCCAACTAGTAGCTCACCAGCACCCTGAAAGTAGCTCTCAGAAGTGAAGCCAAACTAAACTAATCTCAGTGATTCTGTGTATATTAAAGAATTTAGGGCCATATTATCAAGAAAGGGCGATACATTATCACCACTTTTATAGGCAGGAAACTGCTGCTAAAGCGGCGATAATGGGCTTGATAATATCCCTTGTGAATTCCCATAGAAGCCCAGGTTAACATCGGAACCTGGGCTTCTATGGGAATTCACAAGGGCATATGTGAATGTCTGGTTATGTGAATACAGCGGATATCGGAGAAGGCCTGGTCAGAGGAGTGGGCCCCCCTCTGGGCCCCCCATTATAAATAAAAACTTTCCCCCCCGGGGACTAATTAACAATAAAGCGGGCTTCGTTTTTTTTTCTTTTTCATGGTGTACGCGTTCCCTACGAGTATACCGCGACTTTAAAAAAAAATGTTTTTTGCCTTGGGGGTCCTTGTGAGACCCCCTGAGCAGGCCAATGGGCTCAGGGTGTTTCTACCCTGCCCCCTTTGCATGTTTTTCACATTTCTTTCGCTGCTTTCTTGTGCCTCGGTTCTACCGAGGCACAAGATGGCTGCCAACACTTCCTGGTTTGGAGTGTTGACAGACAGTCAACAGCCAATTAGCTTGCAGCTCATGCTCGTAATGTTACGCATACTATCCTCGGTCAGCACGCGTACGGTATTCCATCTATAGATATATCTATGATTTTACTTTTGATTTTCTCAGGAACTACTGAACAAATTTACACCATTTAACAAAAAGCGTAACCTGCGAACCGAACTCTACTTTTTGCCAAATTTGGTCTAATTCCGTTCAGCAGTTCGGGCTGTAGCCTCACTTAAAGGTCCCTATGGAAAATTGCATGGGGAAAACACATTTTGGGACCCCTTTTTTCTGGGCCCCCGCTTAACGAATCACCCCGAAACTTTCAGGGAAGGAGCGGAGCGGAGCGCCCCATCTTCTTCGAAAATTTTGTGAACATTTGTCAACCGGCGCCAAAGTTATTCCAAATAGAATGTTGCGGATTTCCTATGGAAACTAGGTCCTAACTATAACTGCATACTGCCGACTGCCAGTAGGTTATATATATAGGTTATATCTTTTAAAATAGGATATAACAGGGCACTAAGACTTTAAATATCAGAAACATTGCTGTTAATAATTATTTGCAATACCCACCAGAGGGTTTTAACTAACCTGCGTAAAAGCACTACAGGTACCAGCATGCTGTGATGTAACCCGCCCACCAGAGGGACAACCCACCAAAGGATAGAAAGGAAAATGGCAATTGCAGTAGTGAATGGAGCAGGAAAAAAGTGTGTGGCAGACCTTTGAAAAAGTTAGAGAACCAACGAAACGCATCAGGATTGCCAGTGAGAAAAAATTAATAAAGGAGTGTGCGAGAGTCATGTGCAGTGCGACTCCAATACTTCATCTGATGAAGTGGTGGTAACAATGTGAAGTGGCTTGGTTCAGCTTCCGGAGTTACGCACAGTCAGGAAGAGCGCCATACTTCCCCGACAGGAACCTCAGGTGAAGACTTGTGAAAACTGAACAGGGGAAGTGGCAGCCACCGGAGCCTGGTTTTGGTATGACCTCTGTGTCATCTTTTAAAATAGGATGTAACAGGGCACTAAGATTCTAAAACACAGAAACATTGCTGTTAATAATTATTTGCACCACCCACCAGAGGGTTTTAAATAACCTGCGTACAAGCACTACAGGTACCAGCATGCCGTGATGTAACCCGCCGACCAGAGGGACAACCTACCAAGGGATAAAAAGGAAAATGCCAATTGCAGTAGTGAATGGAGCAGGGGAAAAGTGTGCAGCAGACGTTTGAAAAAGTTGGACAACCAACGAAATGCGACAGGATTGCCAGTGAGAAAATAGTTAATTAAGAAGTGTGCAAGAGTCATGTGCAGTGCGACTCCAATACTTCATCTGATGAAGTGGTGGTAACTATCAGCCTTATTCATGAAGCCGAAATCGGCTCGCAAAGGGCCAGATTCTGAGAATATGGCCCTTTGCGAGTGCGATTTTTGCATTTGGGATTCAGCATCCCAAATGCAAAAATCGCTAATTGCGATCTCGCAATTTTGCGAGGAATTACATTTAAGGAATCTCTATTTGAGATTCCTTAAATGCAATTCATCATCCAATTTTTTTTGCGAATTCGCAATTTCTGGCCGCAATTTACCGCGAGGTCAGACCTCGTGGTAAATTGCGAAAACTCAGAAAAATGCATTTAAATGCATTTTTCTGAGTTGCATGTTACACACACACATGTCCTTTGGACATGTGTGTGTGCAACACCTGTGTAAAATTTCATTTGAGGGGTGCTAAAGGGTGTCCTTTGGACACCCCTGGCACCCTTCAAATCGCTATCTTATTTGCGATTAGCAAATTGCTAATTGCAAAAAAGGAATACTCCCCATTCATTCCTATGGCCTTTTGGCATAGGGAGTTATTCCTTATTTGCGATTAGCAATTTGCTAATCGCAAATAAGGAATATGTAGGAATCGCATTTCTTTATGCAATTTCTACATGAATCCCGTTTTGCGAGTCCTTAATAGCGATTCGCTTTTAGGGGCTCGCAAAACGGGAGAATGATGAATCAGGCTGTATATATATATATATATATATATATATATATATATATATATATATATATATATATATATATATATATATATATATATATAAACCTGTCAATGCTCATTTGCTCATTTACTTCAACCTGCCCCTTCAGTAAAAGCTTCAAATTCAGTAGCTCCTATTTCAACAAAATGGTTCAGGAGTTCCTCGCTTTTGTCTTGTATAAAAAATGTTATTTTTCTAGTTGTTCTTGAGAACTCTGTACTGACGCTGCAATTGATTACTATTGATTTAATTCACAGACTTGCTGGTGATAGAAGTATATCTTTCCCTCTGCATTCAAAATGGTCACTGAAATGTATGAAGAAGGTATTTAAGAACTTGTAATACATTTCTCCTCATTTTAGCTTTGTAGAGGTCTAAGCATACTTTCTGTGACAAGTAGAGCCCCCTCATTTTGTTTATTTCCAAAGGAAATTCTTTGAGTTTTAAAGCTTTTATTCTAACAAGATGGCTTCAGTTGTTCAAAATCTTTGAATAAATAAGGAATGTTAGACCTACTTGTTCATTAGAACACTGAGGAATCAACTAACAGGCTGCTGTTGGAAGTACACTTTTTATTCAGTATCTACATTTTTTCCCCCACATGGCTAGGGAAGACAGTGTGTTTTTATCCAGAAAATGTGTTCTAATTTTAGCTTTTGGAGCACCTTCCCATGACCTCAATGGGAAAATCATGGGAGGACATAGTTTTCACTCAAAAATGGTTCATCAAATCCCAGGAGAGGGTCAACATTTTACAGAGAGTCAAAACAACCTGAGACCTCACCAGAATATCTAAAATGAGTATAACCCCACCAAAAAATGATTTATATTCTGATTAAAGTCTGTTACATGTAATAGCTGCCCAACAAGTTGTCAATGTTGTGGTGAGACAATTAATGTGTAAGTCCGCTTGGAACTCCTCGCCACATATCCCTAACATTTTTTTAATTCATTTTCAGGACACAAGGACCATGTCCCTGAGTCCTGTAGTTGCAGCCACAACATATTGTTCATGTTCATGCAATAAGAATTAAATATTCCCCTTTAATTTGGCCAGTCAGAACATATCTGGACACCAACAGTTCAGATTTACCCGACATTTAAATCCCTTCATGCCCAACCCAAGCCCCTCTTTAAACACATTTCTCAGATGTATACCAAATCACAAAAATCATGTGTTCCAACCAAAGTTCTACATTTCTGCCAAATTTGGAGCAATTCCCTTCGGTAATTTGTTTCTGTATCGGACAGCAAATTTTCCTATGTGAAATACCATGGAAAATCACTATTCCCACGCCCCTGCGCAAACCTTTCCTTTTTTTAAGAAAAACCTTTTTTATTGGATTTTCCCCCTTTTTGTAGCATGTACAGAGCACATAAACAGTAAGATTATACATAATACATATATAGCACTAGTCATTACATAAATCTACATAATATTACATTCTTAAATTAAGTCCTACTAACTAGAAAGCATAATCATCAAGCTATAGTAAAAAACAAAAATACAGAAAGAAGAGAGAAAACAGAGAAAGAATAATAATTTTAAAAAAAACACCAAGCCAGCAAAGCATCTATTAACTAACATTTCCTACTTTCTATTGTGTAATCGGATCCCAAATTTGTACGCCCAGCATTCTTCCCTTCCCCTTCCGAGCATATATAGCAGATTCTAATTTATAGATTGACAGTAATTTAGCTAACCACTGATGGTACGTCGGGGGGAGGGGATCAAGCCATGCCGAGGCTATGCATAATCTCAAAACTGCTATTGCCAAGAATATAAAGCTTCCGCCCCGTATCTGCCCCTCTGCTTCAACTCCTAGTAGTATTATTGATGAGGTTAGTACAATTTCAACTCCTAATGCGTTATTTAAAAAATTCTCTATATCCTTCTTTGTTGACTCCAAGTGGGGGCATGATGCAAAAATATGTACTAAATCAGCCTCTGAATTATCACATCTAAAACATCTGATACCGCTCCCCATTGGGCGAGTTTGGCTGGTGTATAGTACAAATGATACAAGACTTTATAGTGTTGGGACTGTAATGAGGCTGAACACAACAGTTTCTGACCCATATCTAATGATAAAGAAAACTGGTCTCGGCCTATATCTAAACCGGTTGCCCATTTATCCGCCCATTTTTCCAAGTCCTCTTTCTTCGAGTTTAACAGTTCTGAGTAAAACCTCTTAAAGTCTACCCGTTTTCTGCAGAGCCCACTTGGAGCCAGCATTTCGCGCACGGAAGGACGTCCGTCTCGTACTTTCAAACATCAAAGGAAAACATCACCCAAGCAGACCACAGAGGCAACGCCAGCCCATCTGCAACATACAATACTTGGTGGCCATCATTAATCGGTTACGTTAGAAACGTCTACAATTTAGACCCTTAAGTTCGACCTTTTACAATCTTCCGTTTCCTTTCCTCTTGACACACCTCGGAATCTGGCTCCTGCATCTAATTAAAGTTCTCACCAGAAAGTTGCTATATATTTTCATCTA
Source organism: Lissotriton vulgaris (assembly GCF_964263255.1). Classification (NCBI taxonomy): domain Eukaryota; kingdom Metazoa; phylum Chordata; class Amphibia; order Caudata; family Salamandridae; genus Lissotriton; species Lissotriton vulgaris. The sequence continues at coordinate 16,488,682 of NC_141690.1, read as the reverse complement.
TACCGCGGACAAATATGGGCCTGCTGCTTGCTTTCTAAAAATGAATAGAAGCAGAGTCAATTCGATATCGATCTTACGAATAATCTCTTCATACATCTCCACGGAGCTCTATTACATTTATCTTGAATTGTTACCTGAGTAGAAACCACAGTGTATCTGAGTTTTTTCATCGCTACTGTGAATAGTGGACGGCTACCTGATAAAGGCATGTATGCCGAAACGCGCGTTGTAAGACATCTGCCACACTGCCTAAGTCAACGTCTTCGTCTATCGCATGAATTACACATATCTGTTGATGGTGTATGAATTTATTCTCATGTTATATATTTTTTGACCTTCAAATGCACTATTATGTTATTGTTCTACTTTTCTACACATGAATTCTGTATGAATCAACAAAAAAGTAAAAATAATCTAAATAAACTAATCAAAATAAGTATGTAATATATATATTTTTTGTACATTGGGATGCTATAGAGTGTCTATCTCACATATGTCTATATCTGAGACATAAAAAGGTATCTTCTCTGTGAATTATCGTTTAGTATCTGCTCAAGCTATAATTTCCTTCCACTTAAAACCTCTTAATCGTACAGTCTATACCTGCTTGTATAACCTCCATTATTGGGTTCTTCGCAAATCCCGCAACACCACCCTTTTTTTTTATTAATGAAGCTTCTCACTTGGAGATATTTAAAAAATTGTCTCGTCTCTAAGCCATAACTTGCCTGTAGCTCTGAAAATTGCATCATACCTTGTGGGCTTAGAATATCGCCCAGTTTCTGAATTCCTTGCCTCCCCCACTCATTAAAGACTGCATCAGAAAAAACCTCGCTAGGGAGAGTAGGGTTACCATCAATTCTTGTATAGGCATTGTACTTCCCTATACCGAAACTCTTAGCGAATGCTTTCCAAATGTTATATGCTGCTAGGATAGTCTTGAATCTTGTCCTTTTGAAATAGTTTGGTCTGTATATTTCAAAAGTAGATTTTCTGCCTCCGCCCCAATAACTAATCCATAAATAGCTAATGTACCAAATTCATCCTGCCCTTCTGCCTCTGCACCTCCCAGCAAGCCCACCATATATTGTAATGCTGATGCCCAGTAATATAACTTTATATCTGGTAGCGCCCATCCTCCCTTTTCTCGTGGAAGTGCCATATACCTGAGCGCTCTCCTTGTTTTCCCCTTAGCCCAGATGAACTGGTTAATCATATGTTCACAAGTCTTAAACCACTTGTTTTCAAAGAGTAGCGGAATAGCTAAATATGTTAAAAAAATTTGGGAGAACTATCATTTTTATAATATTTGTTCGTCCAACAATTGAGAGGTGTAAATTATCAAGTTTCTCTAGTTCCTTCCTTACTTTAGTGATTATTGGGGCAATGTTCTTTTCCACTAAAGTATCAAGATCAGCAGTAATGTTTACTCCAAGGTAGACCCCTGCTTGAACCACTCGGGTATCATTACAGTATGTATGAGGGTTTGTAATTATTTGCAACTTAGATGCGTTTAGAGCGTATCCAGAGGTACGCCCAAACCTCTGGGCCTCAATTTCCATCTGCCCAATAGCCTCCGTGGGGTTTGGTGTAATCACTGCCACATCATCTGCATATGCAAGAATCTTGCATTGCCCCAGATGAGTGGACAAAGGTGTAATTCTGTCGCACATCTCTATCCTACGAATTAGTGGGTCCATATACATTGCAAATAGGAGCGGAGAACACGGGCACCCCTGCCTCGTGCCCCGCTTCATCCTAAATTGCCGAGTAGAACCTGCGTTTACTCTTATAGAGGCGACTGGATCAGTGTATAACGCCCGTAGTGCTTTAATATATCCCTCTTTAACCCCTGCCCTCATTAAAACATGCCACAAATAGTCCCAGGAGACCCGATCAAAAGCCTTTTTGGCATCTAATAACATGACCGCCATCGGGTCTCCTGTGACTTCAGTGACATCGAACAGAGTGATAACCTTGCACGTGTGATGCGTTGTGCCCCTTCCAGGGATGAACCCATGTTGATTATTGCTTACAAGATTTCCTATTATTCTAGCAAATCTTGTTGCCAGTGCCTTAGAGTAGATTTTAGTATCACTGTTCATTAATGTAATCAGCCTATAAGATCCGGGCTCGGTGGCAGGCTTCCCCTTTTTTAAGATTAACACAATATCAGCTCCCCCCCCCATGAACCTGGAATAGATTCTCCTGTTTGGGCTGTCTGTATTGTTTTAACCAAGTCATCTCCTAGTATGTCCCAGAACGTTTTACAAAATTCCATAGGGAGCTGGTCAAGGCCAGCAGCTTTCCCTGAAGGGAGATTTGCTATAGCTGTTTTAATCTCAACTAAGTCCAAAGGTTCTTCTAATCCCTCTGCCTCCTCCTCTGTAAGATTTTCCATTGGGATTCCCTGTAGATACTCAGTTATTTCCCTAGGGGGAGTAGACTGTTGATCATCGTATAGCACCTCATAGAATTTCCTAAATACATCTCGGATTTCCTCTGAATCCGTGTGTAATCCGCCAGTTGTATCCCTGATCTCTCTTATCATTCCTGATGCTGCTATTTGTCTAGTACATATGGCTAAAATGCGTCCTACTTTCTCACTAAATTCATGACATCTCTCCCTTTTGATCGTGAAGTTCTTAGCTGCCTTATTCGCAATTTCTTCTTCTGCATCACTTTTTGCTTTCATCACCTTAATACGTGCTTGTTTCACTAATATACCTGTTAATACAGCTTGATGCAACTCCTCCTCAGCGTCTAGAGCTGCCCTGACTAATTCACTGTTCCTAAGTCGCTCCTGTTTGAGCTTAAATGCGCTAAAACTAAGGGTCTCTCCGCGAACACCTGCCTTAAAGGCATCCCACACCGTTCCTACGGGTGCACTTCCTCTATTATATTCAAAAAAATCTTTCATCCACTTTGACATATGTTGTATATACTTATCATCCTGTAGGAGACCCCTTTCAAAAGTCCATACCCTTTCAACTCTAATTCCTACTGTTGCTTTTAATCTTAAAATGAGGGGGTTGTGATTACTAAGGATTCGTGAAAGTCTATCTATCTTTAGATTAGAAAGTAGTGCATTTGACACGAAGAAATAGTCCAGCCTTACACAAATTCGGTGTGGAGCTGAGTAATAAGTAAATCCTTTTTTATCTGATATGGTTTTCCCCCACACATCTGACAAAACATTATTCGTTAATAGATTAGATAATGCCTGATATACTCTTTAATTCCTACCTTGATATCTCCCAAAAGAGCCTACCCCTAATCCATATGCCCCGTTAATATTGAAATCCCCAAAACTTTCCTAGAAGGAACTGCAGAAGATCCACTTTTTTGGAAAAGTTTGTGCAGATTTATCAAAAGGCACCAAGTGTATTGGCAAAAGTAAAAAATTCTCTTCCTATGGAAACTTCCAAACTATATTTACATAATGGCAACTGCCCCAATGGTGTTGCCCCACAGCTCGCAAAGCATAAAAAATGAAAATAAAATGATATTAACCTTGTTATTATCATTTTATTTTTCTTTGCTATGGGGCTTGGTTGGTGTCCCAGGGGGAGGCGTGGTTTGAAAACTCCAAATGTGCCTAACTACTTGGCAGGCCGTCTTGGCCCGGTCAAACAGTCATGCACACTTTGCATGTTCACTACCAGTCTGTAATGCACAGCCTGGTGAAGAACATGCAAAGGTTTCCAGTTTCCGCCTGAGCGCAGAACCACAGTGCTCAGACCTATCACAACGCTGCATTGCCTGGCTGCTTCCTGGTTCGGATGTCACCTAGAAGAGCAGCAAGACAACGTCTTAAAGGCACGTTTTTAAAAAATATTTATTCGCCTCCCACCACCGCCCGTCACCCCATTCCCTGCCAGCCGCCACTGTAAATGTTCTTGAACATAGCCTGAGAAACTATAAATGCGTTGTCAAAGGTATCGCTCGAGTATCCAGTGATATTCATACTTAGAATAAGACTATTTTCCTCCTGCTTCTCATGAGAGCTGCTAGAAGAGAGAGAACTTTAGTCACATTTGAATGCATGCCTCCACTGTACATAAAAACCTCGTGTGCATCAAAAATAGCAATACATTTTACGATCATAACGTTTATCATAGTCACATGCCTCCCTGACATGAAGCATTATTTTCTATGTCTTGTTCCTGTCTTAGCTGGGCAGATTTATGACTGTCCTATAAATCAGCTGCCTACCCGAGACATGCTGCCTTTGAAGTTCAAAGTTGTTCTTCAAAGGTGCACAGATTCGGGTTAGATGTCCCAGGTGTAATTCGATAAAGACAATTTTATTTTAGGCACTGAGCTGAAAGTTTAACTGAGCTGAAAGTTTAACTTAATATATCCATGTCAAAGGTAGTTCATTTTGAATTCTGGTCCATGTTTAAAATAAGGCAAAACAATATAGGTACACAATATGTAAAATTCCCTATAACTGTGGCACACAACACACAGAATAAATATTTCTTGAACAATAGTTGTGGGAAACCAGATCAGATCAGCACACAATACACTATTTTAAAAGCATCTCTTAAGAATTTCCCCAAAAGCCTATTATTATGGAAGTAGTTAATAAAACAAATAACAATGCACCTGCCTTCGCGACAGTGCTTTTTCTACTTTTCACCAGTACTGATCATAGCAGCAACTTTCTTAATTCTCGTAGACAGGAGCAGAAGCAGTTCCTGGACATAACCTCTCATAAACAAAGACCACAAATGTTGGGTGATGTTGGACTTGGCCCTTTTTGCAGTGTCCTCCATAAAGTTTTTGCCTTTCATCTAGTTTTTTTTTGACATGGTGTTGATGGTTTTAGGCCTCTGGGCACTTTAACACTGTTGTTCAGTGTAAAGTGCGTGCGCTCTCTGTGTTAAGATTGGCCTACACCTGTTTGGCCTATTTAATTTACCTGTCAGTTCCTTGTAAAGTCGTATACCCAGGGCTGGTAAATTAAATGCTTCTGGTGGGCTTGCAGCGCTGATTGCACCACCCACCGAAGTAGCCTTTAAAACCTATCTCAGGCCTCTGCCACTGCAGGGCCTGTGCGCGCAGTGTCACTGCCGCTGTGACATGGCACCTAAAGTGTGTGCCATGTCCGTGAACCCCCTTTTACTACATGTCAGTCAACCCTAAGGTAGGCCCTAGCTAGCCCTATGGGCAGGGTGTATTGTAGGTAAAAGATAGGACATGTACCTTATGTGTGTGACATGTCCTGGTAGTGACAAACAGCCATTTTGGTTTCTCACTACTGTGCAGCTGCCCTCCCATATGAATGCATTGGGGATTTCCTGATAAGTGTTTCAGTGGTAGTCCCTGATGTGACAGGCGCAGCGTGGTCAATTTTGGTATGTTTGGAATAGTGGTAATAAATGCTATGCAGTGATGTGTGCAGATTTATTATAACTATTTTAGAAATGCCACTTTTAGAGGTTGGCATTTCTGTGTGCTATGTATTTGCCTGCCTGATGTGAATTGCATGTCTGTGTGGCTCCAGGAGGGGCAGGGTAAGTCAGCGCTAGGCTGAATGCGACATCTACATTGTGAATATTGGGAGGAGAAGTCCCTGGTCCCAGAATAGGCCAGTGCCTGGCCTGTACAATGTTGGCTCCACCCCCCTGTGCTGTGTCTGATGGCAGAGCCCCATCTCTGAAAGAAGGGTGTGAGTACTGTAAACAGAGTGCTCCAGAACCAGAGTTCTAACTGTTTCCCCCAAGCCATGTGCGTCCAGACAAAGGAGAAATGAAATATAAATATAAGGGCTGTGACCCCATGAAGGTGTGCTGTTCTGTGCTTACTTGGGCTGAGGTGAGACACTCTGCCAGGAGGAACCGCTGTGGGACCCAGCTGCAGCTACTTGGGGGTTCCTGCGTGCTGGTCTGCCTGGCTGCACTCTGCTTGGGTGACTCCAGCCCCAAGGACTTGTTATTTCTGCCTGCCTGCGCACCTCTGGAAAGGAAGGGCTACCTGCTCCCTGTTTGTGTCGGGTAGGAGACAGGCTGAGCGCTGTATTATTTTTACCTGAGGAGGGAAGCGGAGCGTGTGTGCTCTGCAGTGTTGGGCTGCCAGAGCGTCGGGAGGGAATCCCAGCGTGGGGATTCCCATGCACACCGTGGGAAGCGGGTGGCCACCCCCAATTCTTGGCATCCCGAGCAGGTGCCCACCCTGTGTTTATGCATTTCTGATTCACGGGTGCCCACCCCGCATTGCTGTATATCGAGCGGGTGTCCAACCCGCGGTTTCACAAGGAAGAGCGGGTGCCCACCCCACTTTTGTAGTTGTTGAAAACAAAAGTCTACCCCGTATTGCCTCCGCCTTGAAGAAATCACTGCCACGCTGCCCATGGTGACCCATAAGTCGGTCAGGACGAGCCTGACGGTGGGTGGGGCCTCGCGCCCTCAGGAAGCGGAAGTGGCGGCCTGTGAAAGAGCGGGGCTCCCGTGAGGAGGAGGGAGCCCCACATGTGGCCAGAGACGTGCGACTGCTGATGGGAGACCAAGGCGCCTGGCAGGGGTCTGTCCCCATCGCATTGAGGGAGATCGGAGTCTCGCAGGCTCCCAACCTGAACAAGGAGCTAAGAGGACGAGCAGAGTCCCTACAAGAAGCTCCAGTGAGTGGGGCTCCATTGTGAACTGGGTGGAGGTAGTGAGTCGGGGCACATTGTCAGTGCCCAGGCTATTCTCACAGCTGCCCATCATTCCAGTGGGCAGCTGCAACGTTGTGGTATTTGTTCCTCAGGAATCCCAGTGGGGCCCAAGAGGCACCATGAGTGCCTGATCTTATTTGCACATTTTATTTCCAGCTGCCCTGCGAGAGCGCAGGCAGCTGCAACGTTGCGGGGCAGTTCTTTTATGCAAGGGACGGGTGAGTACACATTGCGCCCCAGCGCATGTGCGCACTTTGTGGTCGCTGCTCAGGCAGCCAGGGGCCCTGTGAAGGGTCCCCCGAGAACCCAGGCTTTTTTGGGACAAGAGGCATTGGAGCCCCGAGTAATGCCAGTAGGCCTGGGGTCTGGGTTGGATACCTGGTGAGTGTTCTGTGGTGCACGCCTGGTTTATGCATAATTGTGTTTTATGTCTAATGCAAATGTCATGTTATGATGTTGAGGACCAAGGAGAGTGCGTAAGGTGTTTATGCTGATGAGGTTTTAGGCCTAGTATATTGTGATTGTGTAGTGTGTCTATGCTGGTGAGGCCTAGTACATAATGTGTTTATGCTAATGAGGTTTGGGCCTAATTTGATTTATTGCCTAATGTCATGTTATGGTATTTTAGGATGGTGTCTAATGCTAATGTGATAATGCTTAGCTCATTATTGTACCAGTAGTTACTGGTTGTGTCTTGCATTTACCCACCTGTTCTGATGGTCCTGACCATGGCCCGATTGGCCTGGTCCTGTATATAATCCCTTGTGAATATTGCCTAGTGCCAGTTGGCACAGTGTGAATGTGTGCTTATGTCTCTAATGTGTTTATGACAATACAAAGGCTATTTTTGATATAACCTTGTGTGGAGTTTCTTTTGTAGTGTGCCTAGTGTGTTGCTGCTGTGTGTGTGTATTGCGCCAATGCTTTACACATTGCCTCTGGGTTAAGCCTGACTGCTCGTGCTAAGCTACCAAGGGGGTGAGCTGGTGTTATCATCAATGTGTAACTCCCTTGCCCTGACTAGCGTTGTGTTTTCTGCCTGGCTTTGGCGCAAGCCTTAGCCAACCAGAAATCCCATTTCTAACAGGTGAGCACAATAATAACACAGCCTGTCTATGGACCCCGAATAAAGTAAACATTTGTAATTGCATGAGCCTGAACAATATGAGCGTGGGTTACCAATAGCATGCCTGACATCCACTGCTGTTAACTCCATCAGCCGTCTTGGAAAGAGCATCAGAGGAACCCAAGGCCTGTCCTCTACAGCACAACAAGAGCATAACAAGAGACAGACAAAAAACAATGCTAGCTCTTTAGACCCCCCACTTTAATGTCCCCTTAAATACTGGAGTGTTTTGCTGGGAGAGGTCCATTGATGTTTAGGTAACGGAAGCTGTGAGCTGCAGAGCTTTGGCAGGGAGCAGAATGCCTCATTCATGATGGATGGCATGTTAAAGAGATGAAGAAGAGGTATGAAAACTACTGATCTAATGCTTACTTTAGCAAGAAAGCTCAGGTTGTTAAGCTCTGCCAGGTTCATAGTATGATCCTAGAATTTCTGGATAATTTGTTGCAATTAGATTACCCAAAAACTTATCTCCAACTGAAAGTCAACAAGAGATATTAACATGATGTTACTAAGAGGAGTTGGACTATCCTATCACCATCAAGGACTGGACCTTCTGCTGTACGCATAGCATAACATAACATGTGTATTTGTAAAGCCCACGTTCACCACTGACGGGGTATCTTGGCGCTGAATAACATGTTTTTGGTTACCCAACTCAATGGTACTCATTTTTTCGACCTCAGATGGATGAAAGGCTGAGTGGACCCGCCAGGATTTGAACCTGTGACCATGAGCTCGAACACAGGCCCTTTCAGTGGATGCATTAATCCACTGAGCCACCAGACCAGGCCGGCAAAACAGATATCCGTAAATCATCGCCACAAACTGCTACACTTTCGATTTCTGCACAGATCATACATCACCCTTGCAGGTCTGGCCAGGATTGACTCCTCTAGGTCATCAAATTGCTCAAAGTGCCGATCCCTGAATGCCGACTTCCCCCACTTACTTGGACCTGCCAAGTTGTTGCTACGTACTGGAGTTTGACACTTTATCTCAAATGCTTTCATTGATCAACGTCACACCCATTTCTGTAACACACTGCCGTTTTGCCGACATCCTCTGAGCTAAACGTGAAATTGCACTTTACTGGGCCAGTGCAGCGCGCCCCGCAGTTGAGGCCTGGGTTTGTAGCATGTCCTATTGCAACTTAACTAGAGAGGTTAATGCCTCTTTGCAGTCGCCTGTGGCCCAAACCAGGGACATTGGGCAACTTCTTTGGTCCTACCTCCTCACCTTGGTCCCAGATTCCCTGGTATCCACTCCAGGGGCATCAGAACTTGTTATATCTACAGGTCATACCACACAGGATACAGATGGTATGATTTTTTCCCTATTGTTACCCATTCTCCTGTTCCTGACACATTCTCACATCCTTCCTTTTTCCTCTCCTACCTTGCCACCATAATCTTTTTCTCTCTGGTCTCCAGTATTATTGACATTAACTCATGATAGTTGTACTTGTCGCTGGATATCTGTATGTAAATGTTTCAATGTCTCGAATTCCGTCTCCTCTCCTTGTCTTTTCATTTTTTGCATTGCAATTTAGAAAAATGGTTAAATAAAAGATTTTTTTAAGAACACTATTACTATTAAATTCTATATTTTTTCAGTGAAATATGAGCTTAAGTATTAAAAAAACCTGAAGCAGGCACAATGCTGGAAACAACGTAGAATATACTATAAAGAAATGGCCATGATGTAATATCATAAATATACACACATCGAAGGATTCCATTAGGTTTTGGAGAATGACTTTGGGTGATCAGTAGCATTTATGAATTTTTCAACCTCCACAGTAACTAACTATGTAGACCTACATTTACTTTCATATTGAATTTGGATTGGTCACTTATGTGGCGCAGGCCAGATGAAAAATCCTTTTTTGGCATTTACTAAGCCAAGCAAAACCACTTTCTGTGGCTTTGCGTGGTTTAGTAAATATAAAGTAACACAATGCAATGCATAGTGCTACCTTTCGTTACTTGGGTAGGCGTTACATGGGTAGAGCCTGGGTGTTGCTATGCATCCACCTATGCATTTTAGACTTGTAAACCTGGTGCACCTACCCAACAGAAGTTTAATGAGAAGAAATGCCTTTATTTCTCCTCATTATGTCCTCTTTCTCATATGCTGCAGCTCACATAAAAAGAGGAATACACCGCTAAGGATTGTTTTTGAGCTACCTCTTCTTGCACAAAAACAATCCTGCCCGTAGTGCAGACACCTGCGTTGGCTTTAGCCAGCACACAGTGCGCCGGAGCAAGGGGAGAGCAGAAATTATCCATAGCTTTGTAAATATGGAGCATTTAAGCTCTCTCGCTTTCAAGCAAAGCGGGCCAGCAAGGGAAATTATAATATGTGACCTTAGCTGAATGTATGATGATACAACGCATGCTTTCACAACGTATTCAATTACAACACAATTTTCACAACGCAAAAACCATTACAACAAATGTCTTTACTATGCATACCATTACAACACAAAATAAATAAAATACATTAAAAGTTCCATCACAACGAAGACAATATTACGGATTCCATTACAATGGGAAAAAAAATGAATATTTAAAAAAAAAATTGTAAAATAACTCCTGCCACAGGATGCCGGGAAAATAGGGGTTTTGGGTGGGGAAGTGTATTAAAACTGAGAACAGAACTGAGCAAATATTTTTGAAAAAAGGTGCAATGTAAGCAAAATTAATACTCGGTATTAAAATTAATACTCGAGTAATGTCCAAGTAACAAATAAATTATTATAAAATTCGAAAACAAACACAGACAGAGCAAATACACTTACAATTCATTTCAAACAATAAAAAAATGCAGAAAACTTAGTCCATCTATCAAAATTAAAAAAGTACTTTAAAAGGAGCCACCATTTTATGACCTTCCTCACGCCGGAGTCCTACAACAGTTTTCATGAAATGAAATAGAACACACAGCAAACAAAATGGAGGAGTAAACTCAAATGAAAACTTCTTTTTATCAATAAATTAAATTATACATTCTCACAACAAACATCTCTCCCCTAAAAATAGAAGAAAAATGAATATTTTCATGAAAATAATGGTGTAACACATCAAAATGTATAAATACACCTAAGCCTCTTTAAATGTTAAAGTGGAGTTTTATTCGAATCACAAATGATCAACCGGTTTACTATTTATGAAGCCAACATTGAAGATAATAATGAATGTATGATATTAAAAAGTAAACAATGGAATAAAATGAAATAAATTGCTATGTGTTGTTTTTAAATTACTATCAACCTTGGAAAGCAATGTTAAAATTAATTTTAATAAACCAAAAAGTAGGGAAATAAAATTCAAGAAATACAACAAACTATATATTGTATATTATACTACAGATATCTTCATAAACATCACATGTGAAACAACCGTGAAAAAACAACCAGTAGACCAACTTCAAAGAAAAAAATCAAGATCTTCAAAAAATCCTTAAAACCAAAACCAAAAATAAAGGTAAATATATATCAGACAATTTAAAAAAAAGTAAATTAAACCCCTTTTCTCCAGATAGAGTAAAACTGGTAAATGAAATGTGAACTGAATTTTGTATATAACCAAAAGATAAGTAACATGTTGTTTACAAAAATTAATTGTTAAAAATATTGTCATGCATTAAAACCATGAAATAAATAAAAAAAATGTAAACCAAAAAATAGGGAATAAATAATAAGAAAATCAACAGTCTTTATATTTTTATTTTGCACTACAGATATCTACAAAAACATCTCATCAAAAGCAACTGAGAAAAAATCATCCAGCAGAACACCAACTTCAAGAGAAAAGGACCAGCATCAAAACATCGTAAAAACAAAAGAAAAGGTAAATAAAATTAAGTAAAATAAATTAACTCTTTTTCGCTAGATAGAGTAACACCTGTAAATGTATTTTAAACTGCCTTTTATGTATGACAATTTTTCGAAACATTTTCATGTCAAAGTTGCTTTTAAAAAGAAAACTGTCATTTATTTTAACCAAGTAATATTGCACTTTTTAAAATCCTAAAAGTAGGTAAATACATTTTTAAAAATCAACAGCTTCTATATTTTTTATTTTACTACATATATCTACCAAAACATCTCCGATACAGCTAGAGTGACCTAACAACCATCAAAAGACCAACATCAAAAAAAATCCACCATCTTATAAACATCAAATTTTAAAAGAAGGTACATATATTATTGACAAAATGTGAAAAAAAATTAACCAGATTTTCTCCAAACAGAGTAATTTCGCAAACAAAAAACCATCATTTAAGCTATATTTCTAAAACTCTTTTTCTCATTTTCTTATCATTTCAGAAAATGTCAATTAATAAAACAGCAAAATACATTACCTCCAGCAAAGGAAAAACACTTCTACAACATGCAGGGTACACATATTGCAAGGAGAGAATTACAGAACCAAGGAGACATTGGAGGTGCGTGCAATACTACTCATCCCATTGCAAAGGCAGAGCGGTTACTCTTGGAGACACAGTTGTTAAAACATCTGAGCATAACCACTCTGCCTCTGCAATGGAGATTGAAGTAAGAGAAACAATAAATGAAATGAAGGATATTGCAAGCTCCTCCAATGACTCCTCTGCTTCTATTTTGAGGGAGGTTGCTGAGCATGTCCCTAGTCATGTTGCTAGCAGTATGCCCATCATACCCAATTCGAGACGAATTATTCAACGTAAAAAACAGGCAAGTAACCCAGAACATTCTCTGATATTCTTATTCCACCTGAACTCTCTGTTTCTACATCTAACGAACCTTTCATCCTGCATGACAACCAAAACTCTCAAAAACGAATAATTATCTTTAGCACACCCCGTAATCTAGCCAAGTTCGAGAATAGTGAAATTTGTCTGATGGATGGGACATTTAAAAGCACGCCCCATCCATTCACCCAAATATACACTATTCATGCTAAAATTAACAATACTGTAGTCCCCTTAGTTTACAGTTTGCTACCTGATAAACAATCCACAACGTACACTGAACTTTTGACAGTGATTAAATCTAAAATATCAAACAGAAGTCCTAGGAAAATAATAAATGATTTTGAATTCGCAATGATAAATGTTATTACAAAAAGGTACATGGATACCAAAATTCAGGGATGTTTTTTCCATTTTTTCCAGGCATTTTGGCGTAAAATACAAAAAACATCTCTAGTTGTGGATTATTCTTCAGATAGCAAACTGCAATTCGAATTAAAAAAACTAATTGCACTTTGCTTCGTTCCTCCTGAAAGTGTAGACGAGAACTACACTGCGATTACTGAATCAGATTTTACACAACAAACGAAGAAAAATTGCCACCCTTACTAAATTATTTTGAAGACACATGGATTGGGCATCTAAGCAGGTCGGGTCACAGGAGGAAGCCACAATTCCATGTGGAGTGGTGGAACTGCTACACGAGTTGCTTAGAAGGAGGAGCAAAGACAAACAATGCCATAGAGGGATGGCACAGCTCCTTCAACCACACAATTGGAAAACCTCACCCTAACTTTTATAACTTTTTTGAAACTTTGAGGAAGGAGCAAAGTTTTTAAGAAATGAGAATGTCACAAGCATTAACAGGTAGTCTAAACCCACGGATTTCTAAAAGATCAAAAGAAATGTCAGAACGACTATTGGGTGCATTATAACAATTTTCACTGTGTGTGGCTTTAGACTACCTGAATAATGTTGCTCACATACTACACTACTAACTCTACCAACACCACTGCTTTCCTGTTTTGCACAACATTAAATAAACAATGCAATTAAATTGAAATTTTTCTAAAACATTTTTTCAAATTGAAAAGTTGGGTCACCTTACTTTAGATGTCTTCATTTTTCCTTTCTTTTCTTTGTAAATCCAAACCATATCCACGTTTTTTTAAATATATAAAGAAAAGCAGCCCCATGAAAAAAAAATTCTTCAAAATTGGTAATCCATTCGAAATTAGTAGAGACCATTTGAAAAAGATAGAATCAAACAAAACCCAATAAAAAAATCTTCTCCAAATCCAAATGAACGTGAATTGAAAATCCAAAAGAAAAATGAATCCATCTTCTTTCTTCTCTTTAAAATCCAAGACTTCAAAATCCACCATTCAAAGAATCCCTAAAAAAAGACAGCTTCCTCGACTCCAAGAAATAGAAAAATTAAGCAATCCATTTTCAAAAAAATTAATCCAATCCCAAGAAATCGATCTTCTTCTGTGTCTGGTCTTTTCGATTCCAATTTTTTTTTTAGAAAAAGAACATGCAAATGCAACTTCTTACAGTACTATATATATTACTATTAAAATCAAATTATACTATCTTTTTTTAAACTAATTACACGTGACCCGACAGTGGCATACACTACCAACACAATCCCCGACATGCTAAAAAGCAAATAATAACATAACTTCATATCTAAACTAATCCTCCCTCTTCTCTCCTTGCAATATATGTTACTGTAAACAAAATTCAAAATATAAATAGTTTTTACAGTTTCCTATCTGAGCGCAGGTCTCCTTGCTTCTGCTTTGTCCATTGACGCTCTTCAAAATGGCTGCGATGAATCACGTCTACGCGTATACGTCATCAGGAGCTATGAAAAAAGAAAAAGGACAATTTATTTTCTTTTTATTATTAAAAGTAATATATGTAAAAAAAGTTTTTGTTATTTATTAAAGTACATCAACATTTTTTAAATAATATTTTTTTTAATTTAATTGTTTAATAAAAAAATATTTTTATAAAAAGAAAAAAATTAAACTGTCGCATTCAAATTATTTTTATATAAATATTTTATTTATTACACTAGTAATCATCTTAGCATGCAAATAATTCGTAAATATTGTACTTACCTTTATGCTGCTCCCATTTGCTTCTGATCCATCCCCCATCATTCTTCAAATGACCTCACGCTGCAAACTCATAGCCAGCTACGGAAATAAATGAAGGACAAAACTTTACATTGATTTCAATGTAAAAGCGTTAGAAAATAATTACAATTAATTTTTTTTAATTATTTAAGTTATCTAACATTTTAAAAATAAAGTACATCTTAAAACATTTAAAAAAAATGAATTTAAAAAAAAATAATTAACCATTTTAAAAAAAAATACTGATCAAACTTTTAGAGGATGAGGTATTATTTACTATTTAAACTCATGGGGGGTGTTAAAGTAGAGTACATGTTGGATAGTGTAGGAGTATTATTTACTATTCTAACTCCAGGGGGGGGTTAAAGTAGAGAAAGAGCTGGTTAGTGTAGGAGTATTAATTACTAATCTAACTTCAGGGGGTGTTAAAATAGGGTAAATCCTGGATAGTTTAGGTGTATTAATTACTATTCTAACTCCAGGGGGGTGTTTAAGTAGGGAAAGTGCTGAATATTGTAGGAGTATTAATTACTAATCTAACTCCATGGAGGTGTTACAGTAGGGTAAGTGCTGGATAGTGTAGGAGTATTAATTACTAATATAACTCCAGGGGGGTGTTAAAGTAGGGTAAGTGCTGGATAGTGTAGGAGTAATAATTACTATTCTAACTCCAAGGGGGATGTTTAAGTAGGGAAAGTGCTGGATAGTGTAGGAGTATTAATTACTATTCTAACTCCAGGGGGGTAAAAAGTAGGGTAAGTGCTGGATAGTATTGGAGTATTAATTACTATTCTAACTTAAGGGGGTGTTAAAGTATGGTAAGTGCTGGATAGTGTAGGTGTATTAATTACTATTCTAACTCCAGGGGGTCTTTAAGTAGGGAAAGTGCTGGATATTGTAGGAGTATTAATTACTAATCTAACTCCATGGAGGTGTTACAGTAGGGTAAGTTCTGGATAGTGTAGGAGTAATAATTACTATTCTAACTCCAAGGGGTTTGTTTAAGTAGGGTAAGTGCTGGATAATGTAGGAGTATTAATTACTATTCTAACTCCAGGGGGTGTTAAAGTAGGGTAAGTGCTGGATAGTGTAGGAGTAATAATTACTATTCTAACTTCAGGGGGGTGTTTAAGTAGGGTAAGTGCTGCATAGTGTAGGAGTATTAATTACTATTCTTACACCAGGGGGGTTTAAATTTGGGTAAGTGCTGGATAGTGTAGGAGTAATAAATACTATTCTAACACCAGGGGGGTGTTTAAGTAGGGAAAGTGCTGGATAGTGTAGGAGCATTAATTACTATTCTAACACCAGGGGGGTGTTTAGGTAGGGTACGTGCTGGATAGTGTAGGAGTATTAATTAATTTTCTAACACCAGGGGGGTGTTTAAGTAGGGAAAGTGCTGGATAGTGTAGGAGTATTTATTACTATTCTAACTCCAGGGGAGTGTTTAAGTAGGGCAAGTGCTGGATAGTGTAGGAGTATTAATTACTAATCTAACTCCAGGGACGTGTTAAATTAGGGTAAGTGCTGGATAGTGTGGGAGTAATAATTACTATTCTAACTCCAAGGGGGGTATTTAAGTAGGGAAAGTGCTGGATAGTGTAGGAGTAATAATTACTAATCTAACTCCGGGGGGTGTTAAAGTAGGGTAAGTGCTGGATAGAGTAGGAGTATTAATTACTATTCTTACTCCAGGGGAGTAAAAAGTAGGGTAAGTGCTGGATAGTATAGGAGTATTAATTACTATTCTAACTACCTGGGGTGTTAAAGTAGGGTAAGTGCTGGATAGTGTAGGAGTATTAATTACTATTCTAATTCCAGGAGGGTGTTAAAGTAGGGTAAGTGCTGGATAGTGTAGAAGTATTAATTACTATTCTAACTCCAGGGGGGTGTTTAAGTAGGGAAATTGTTGTATAGTGTTTTAGTATTAATTACTATTCTAATTCCAGAGGGGTGTTAAAATAGAGTAAATACAGGATAGAGTTGGAGTATTAATTATTATTCTTACACCAGGGGGGTAAAAAATGAGTGTGAATGCTAGATAGTGTAGGAGTATTAATAATGTATTAAAGGAGTATTAATATAACTACTGGGAAAGTATTAGGTAGGCGTAATAAACAATTAAAAACTATTACTTAGTTAAAAAAATAACGTACCCATACTTACGTTGTAACAGCATGCGTTGTAATAGCATCTGCGTTGTAATGGCATGCATTGTAATAGCATGTGTTGTGAAGGTTCTTGCGTTGAAAAAGATTTGTTGTAAAGGTAGTGCGTAGAAAAAGTTGCGTTGTAATGGTAGTTTACCCCTTAGCTGGTACAGTTACAGCTTTCATGCCATTAATCTGCCCATGCTTTGCACATTTTCAATCCCTGTCTCTTTCTTTCATTTCAAAGTATTTTATTAGTTTTATACAAACAAATACAATAGCATTCTGTCACAGGGTTAACCAAACGTAGTATGTATGCATTGGCTACATGTACTTTACGGTAAGGTATCTGTTTTAGCTAATCTCCCCTTACAAAGACTTGCCGATAAATTTAGGCTAAGGCTGAAAGAGAGAGAGAAACAGGAAATAAAGAGGTGAGAGGAAGGTATGAGAGAGGTTCTGTAGCCCTGAGTCTAATAGGGGTTTTAGGAATGTGGCACAGGTGACCTCTTACCAGTTAACCTATGGCGGGAGAGGTGGGAAAAAAGGACAGTCCAACAGCCCCCCCCCCCACCTCCCGATGTCCCTTCGGCCCGTGGTGTTAACCTTAGTTTCACTCCGTCCTTCGCCTCCTCCCCCATAGGGGAGGTGAGGAGAGAGCCAGACTGGCTTCAAGGGGGTTCGTAAGAGTCTAAGTACGCATTCAGTGACTTTCACATCCCCCTGGTTCCTGATCTCCAGGGCGAGTTCTGCAATGCAATGTTATCCTTGCCTCTGAGGTATGTCACCCAGTTGAGCCAGCCCTTGTATGAGGTCTTAGCCGTGTCCTTCCAATTGGTGAGGACCATTTTCACTGCCACAATGAGAAGCAGGTCCAGTAGGTCTTTATCATGCTCTGTTCATAGTGATGTGGTCATGAATGCAGTGGTGAGGGAGGAGAATTCACTCGTTAGTGTGCAACCCAGTACATTATTTAAGAACCCAAGGATGTTCTCCCAGAACATTTTGAGTTATGGGCAGTAATAGATAAGATGTGCTAGGTCCCCCTTTTCCTTGCTACAGTTCCAGCACAGGTCGTCTTCTCTTAGTCCTAGTGTGCATAGTCGAGTGGGGGTCCAGAAGGCTTTGTGGAGTATCCAGAATTTAGTTTGTGCTAGTACTGGGGTAATTTTATTACGTGAGGCAGAGGACCACAATGTCGCCTGCTCTTGCTCATTCAGTGGGATATTGCTTTGTTTTATCCAGTAGTTAGTTGTCTTGTCATTAGTTTTGGAGGTGTTTGGGCGTAGTAGTTTGTAGTAATATTCTGTATCACAAAAGCTGAATTCTTAAAATTGCTGTAGTGAAATAAATAATTTCATTTAAACTCCTGGTTATTTCTGATCAATCTCTCCTACAACTCATGGGATAGAAGAAAATCCACCATTCAAACATAAATGGTAATATCAAAGAAGTATTGGCAAAGCCTATCTGTCTTTTCAATGGTTTTTAGCAATGCTGTACAGAATCTCTGAAGCTTTGCAGCTTGGCTTTTTTTTTAAGCCTTTCATGTCACTTTCTAGACTTCCGCACCATGCATGCTTGCATCTACACAATGATACAGCTGCTGTTTTCCTTTTTATTTGCCACTCCAACTTGGATCAGAAAATAACAGGAAAAAAGTGTGAAAGTATTTTTTTGGAAGGCTGGTAGGGAAAAGCAACACTGAAGCAATAAGGGCAAATGGGATGGGTAAAAAATACAGGTGGGGGACTAACATGGGCAGGGGCAAAAATAACAAAAGGGTGATGGGGGATGAAGTGACATGGCTACGGAAGCAACATTTAGGGTGCATGTGGGGGGAATCAGCATGAAGGGCATAGATAAACAAAGGTTAAGGTGATGTCAGAGTAAGGTGTGGTAAGAGGATGTTAACATATGTTTAAAAGAAAATCACTGAAAAAGCATAATAAGAGTTAAAGTTTGTTAGAGTTAAGTTTGGTAATGTTATTTTAGGATAGTACAAAAAACCTCAGAAATACACCACAACAGTTAAAGTTTACTCATGGTTACAAAACAAAACAAATGAAAAAAAACTAACATTTAATTGTTATAGTTCAATGAAGTCACTTTTACTTGCACCATCCATCATGCTCTTCTTATGACATCACATGTTACATCACTTGACATGTTAAATGCTGAGTCATTGATGGTTTGAATAACAGTAGAGGGTCTTGGCTCAAAACTCAGCAAGGCTGAGCCAATAATAACTTGAAAAACAACACACCTGCCTATGCTGAGCAGTTTTTTTTCCCGGAACAATACTTATAAAAATGTGCATGAAAAATAAGCATGAACACTAGCTTTAGAAATTGCAACGTTTCTTTTAATTCTTTTGCAGACTATTTTACTTTTTAGTCTTTGCTTGTTTTTTATGGCATGAGAATACAAAAATTGTGAAGAAAACTACTATACATTTACATACAAACAGGAAAAGACACACTTTGGTATGTACATAATTCACTCAAACTCATATTCAAAACATTCTTGGCCATCCAATCATACAAAAAACATTCATACTGGTCCCATGGTCATAACACAGTTTGTGATAATGCAAGGAAAATAACAATTGTGAATTTCAAACGATAGTCAAACTTTTTTCACAGTTCTTTAGAAAGAGTAATAATCCATCAATTGAATGACACAACCATGACAAAAGTGATGACACGGGACCGGGTCAGGTCGACGCGTTTCGAACCCTATCCTTTCACGGGTTCTCTTCAGGACCACAGTTTTACTAAAAGGGGAAGAGGAGAGCAACAATCACTAAACCGAACCTGAGAGATCACCGTCTCAACCAATGCACCGCTAGACTCAGCCTACCTCAATACGTGGGTCAAAGCTCCTCAAGTGGTATAGGAAGACAGATGTATTCCCAGCAAATGGGAGCGAAGAAGTGCTGCGAAAGAGAACAAGTACACTCAATCATACAGAGTCTCAACTGACTGACTATGTCTAGACTGGTAACTAGTGAATTCAGAGGAAGGTTGCGTGTGCTCACCTTGCATGCAGCGCGTGTGCGCTCAACCAATGCTTGTCAATTTGGTAACGCTCGGTCCGCGAAGAGTGTGGATCCGGCGTGTCTGGAGATTGGAAAGTGAAGGTATTCGTTAAAATCCGACATGCGGGGGGAAGCGCATGAGCAGCCACTGCAAAACCGCGCTAAAACGTCCCGGTGTCTGCTTACCGTGAAAACAAATTCGAACACTCAAAACAGTGTTTCAAACGTCCTCGCTCCTCACCCAGCGGTCACTGGCGGGTTACTGAGGCCTCCCTGCAGTTTGGCTCAAGAGAATGGTCGCATCCCACGGGGTGTAGGGAGTTGTAGTTTCATATAATATGTACCAAGGAGAGTTCTGGGAGATGAAGTCCTGTGGGCAGCATCAAGGAAAAGTTTTATAAATTTCCGAAATTTCGTTCAATCCATTGACTGCTGTGTCATATTTCATGATCAAAAGGGCCTCTCTTTGATTCAATCTTAATTCCAAATCCCCTCCTCTTGGATCTTTTTCGATTTTGGACAGGACGGTCCATTCGAGTCATTGATGGTGGCTTTTCACCCCAGCTCTTTCTAAGGCAGTGAGAAGAAGAAATTATAACCATCCCCAACAGGATCAGAAGACATGAATGAAGGTCTTGAGGTCAGAGAAATCCAAGATAAGAGACACGAGAGTAGCAATGGAAGTGCATGCGGTTTCTAAAGAAATAGTTGACTAGGCAGAGAATCATCATTGTGAAGGCTGACTATTGTAATTTGTTACACAAATTTACATTGATTCACATTCCATTGCTGCAATAGGGGAGAACAGCTCTCTAATCATACTCCTTGCATGTAGTGAGATTGGACTACAACAATCATAATGCACTGTAAGCTTGATGATGAAGGGTTGATTTGTCTGCTACTTACCAAGCAACCAGATACTTTGAGAGTGATATGTCACCATAATAAGAGTGGAGTGGCTAAAATAGTTTTAGGATGATACATTTAATACTAGACCAGCCCATTAGGACCTAGCCATCGGGTTCATAGCACCAACCTCTTACTATGCTTGTGTTGCTATAGAAGACAAACATCAGTATTCAATTTTAAGATCTAAGATTTTTTTCATATGTGATAAACAGTGGTTTCATACACTGGAATGAATATTCCTTCAGAGAGAAATTGATAGTGTCATAAGGTAGCTATATATAGGACTTCCAGATTGTGCATGTTAACTTCCAGTGATCCTCAGAGAAGTTTTGCTAGTGTGTTAATTTCACTCTCACAGGACATAAAAACAACATCAAATAGTTATTCTATTGGATACAGTTTTTTCACTTAACATGGGTGGATCATATAGTGGATTGTATACATCTGCAGATATCATTGTCGTATCGTACCTATGACGAACATTTGTATCCCACATATGGTTTCCTCCCCTCCTTTTTATGACCCCTTTTGATTTGAGTACATTTCACATTGTGTTATTAATGTGTTACATGTTGTTATAACTTGTCTAAATAACAAATAATTCCTTTTCCCTAAATGGACTCAATAGAAGGTGCAGAGCTTATGGAGTACTCCTGCCTGAGTTCCGATTGCACAGTCTAACATTATTATTTTGGACTTTGACACCAGACTGTGCATTCAGGCTGCTACGTGACTCATAGTGCTGGTGCAGTATTTGTTAAATAAATAAATGGAAGAACTGTGTTAGACCTGGCACCATTGGCGTGGGTCTCCCTTCCATTTTTTCTGTTGCCTCATGTATTTCTGCTGGTATTAGATGCTTTGGGCACTGTGCCACTGCTATTCAGTGCCACAGTGCAAGTGCTCCCTATTGTAAATTGAGATATTAATCAGTGGTTCCATGTTTGGCTATTTGGTTTACTTGTCAGCCCCTAGTCTAGTGCACTGAGTGTGCCCAGGGCATGTAAATCCAAATGCTGCTGGTGAGCTTGCAGCACTGGTTGTGCTACCCACAGAAGTAGCCTTGTAAAATGTGTCTACGGTCTGCCATTGATTAGCCTGCATGCAGTCTGGTACTGGCGTGCTGAATGGGCAAGTCACCCCTATGGTAGGCCCAAGGGCTGGGTGCCTTGTAAGTATAAGGTAGGACAAGCCCTGGTGTGAGTGGCATGTCCTAATAGTGAATTACAGCCATATTTGTTTTTCACTATTGCAAGGCTACCTGTTCTCCATAGGCCAGAATGGGCTGTTAGAGTTATTACATTTTATAATCCTAACTGTCTCAGAGAACATGGTAGAAATTTGAGTTTATTATACCTAAACTCAGAATAATAAAATACATCTTTTAGTAAAGTTTATTTTAATATTCTGTGTTTGCAAATACCACTTTTAGAAAGTAGGTATTTGCTTGTCTAACCATTTCAATTCAAAAGATCTTTATTTCGGTAAAATTTTTACCATAAAAGACGTTTAAAACATACATTTTAAAAACTGTTGTTGTATAAAAATGTGTACAGTATAAAATCAGACATTAACACAGTCCCATGTTACGCTGCCATGTCCTTGGTACAGTAGGGTCAGTTGCCGGCCCTAAGGCATTTCCTTCTGAGACACCAGATAGCACCCAAGTATTTGGCCACTGCAAACACAATGTAATCAGTCAGGTTAGTTTTCAAAACTCTGAGAGCAGCCAAACACTTCACAAATCCAAGATTTCTGCATAAAGGGACTATCCATTGCTTGCGAATCTCTCGGTAAGCAGGACAGAAAAAGAGAATGTGAATTTCAGATTCGTCGGAGGTTCTGCACGCTGGGCAGATACTGGTTGAATCTTTGCTCCATTTGCTTGTGAGTGATCGAATAGGGAGGGGCCCATGTCTCCACTGCAGGTATAGTTTCCTGAGCAAAGGAGGATGCACTTTGTCTAGGGTTGGTTCAAAGTTATAAGTGTCCTTGAAGGATATGAAGGAATCTGTCAATGAACCAGGTTTTTGATGGTTAAAAAGTTCCAGTAATTTACTGTCGTGGTATGCCTTGGCTAATTCCTTTTTTGGAATGAGTGGGCAAGTAGCCAGAGGGTCAGACCACATCTTAGAAAGTCCCAGACCCTCCAGTTCTGATTTAATGAATTTGAGCCACTTAATTTTCCCAGCATTCGGCATGGCGAGCACCTCCTGTAGTCCCTGTCTATAGCTAGCCAGTTCTGGGGTTGCCCACAGTCTACGCCAGTAAGCCAGCGGGCGAAAAGCCAATTCATCGTCTAGCGGACGTAGCCCCAGGTCCAACCTAAGTGGGACTAGGGGCGTACAACCCTTTGAATAAATTTGTTCTCCTCTTTCAGGAGATCTGGTGTACCTACGTGACCCCAGAGTTCGCACCCATACATGGCAGCCCCCTAGCCTGTGTCTTGTAAATCTGCATCGGAGGGCCTATGGGCCTGATTGATGATTTGTTATTCGCCAGAAGGTTCATGATGCCCCCCGAGTATTGGATCAGTTTAAGGAGAGCTTTCTCCTGGTGCATGTTCCAGGACAGTTTGTCGTTTAACATGACACTCAAAGGTTTTCACCCTCTCAAGCCTACTTTGTCCAATTCTGGGGCTGAAGCGGAATTTCGATGGGGGATTGAAGACCATGAATTTGGTCTTTAAGGTGTTAATTTCTAGACCATGGCCCTCACAGAAGTCCGCAAAGCCGTCAAGGACACGCTGGATGCCCGTTGCGGACTTTGATAGCAGCAGGGTGTCATCGGGAAACATAATGGCCGGCACCCTTTCACCAGCCAGTTTTGGAGCGTCAGAGTTGGTGACCCCATTTAGATGAGAGATGACCCCGTTGACATAGAGGCAAAACAGGGTCGGTGCAAGCACACAACCCTCTCTTACCCCCCTGCCAACGGGGAACCTCTTGGACAATACCCCCATCCTGCCACATCTCACCTGTGCAAAATTGGCACTGTGAAGACGAACTATCATTTTCAACAGACCCCCAGGGACGCCCAATTTGGCCAGCACCTCCCAAAGCTTATCCTGGGGGACCAGGTCAAAGGCCGCCCTCAGGTCCACGAATACAGTGTAGAGGCTGCCACCCTCGAGCTGCACCATTTTCCAAAAAATGAGGACAAGCCGAAAGACCTGGTCTGTGGTTGAGACCTTCTCCCTAAAGCCTGCTTGGAAGGGACTCAGGATATTACAATCCCTTATCCATTCCAGCAGGCGATTCAGCAACAGCCTGGCAAACAGTTTTTGTGACACGTCAATCAGGCTTATTGGCCTATAGTTGGCCGGGAGCAGAGGTGATCCCTTCTTAAAGATTGGGACTATCTCTGCCCCCGGCCATGTCGGGGGGATTGGCATGCCATTCAGGATTGAGTTAAACAACACCCTGAGGTACGGTGCCCAGATCTTGGGTTCATGTTTGTAGAGGTCGCCAGGCAGCCTATCAAGCCCTGGCGCCTTTCCAGCAGCCAGGCCGTGATTGCCATGGTAACCTCCACCACACTGAAACCATCCATGGGGGCTACGCTTTCAGTGGGTAAGTGCATTATGTCTTCTGGTGGGGTCATCAGTTGGTCACTGTTATGTGCTTTGTATAGGTTTTTAAAATGTTCCTCCCAGACAAAGGGTGCTATGTTAGCTTCTACTGCTACAAGCGGTTCAGCTGAGCCATGCTTAACGATTTGCCAGAAAGTTCGGGCATCTCGAGATGCAAGGGCAGCTGTCATTTCGGTCCAGTTTCCCTCATCCCATTCTACTTTGGCAGTGCGAAGGACTGATTTGTAAGCTAATCGCTTTTCCTTGATTTTGCTTGGGGTATCTCGTATTTTAAGAGATTCTAGTAGTGTGGCTTTCGCTCTCCTGCAGGAAGCGTTGAACCATGTGACTTTTTTGCTTTGGCTTCTTTGACCTGGCCACCGGGTTCAGCACTTCTGCCAGGTTGGTGCATAAATCGGAGTGAATAGCGCCAAGCTCATTCAGTAGAGCAGGATTAGAAAGGGAGGGAATAGATACCTCGACTTTTTCTGGAGGAGGGGATTCTGAATCATTGACTAGTTGGTGCATGCAACTCTCAACCTTTTCTAGGGCAGGGACGACTAGCGCGTACAGCCTTTGGATGTTAGACGGATTTTCCAGCAATTTTACCCATTTAATTCTACGTCTATTGCAGGATAGTGCTAGATCCACCTGATGTACTGGATTTTCTTCTACCAGGGCCATATGTGACCCCTGGACCTCAAATCTTAATGAAAGTGGGTTGTGGTCACTATCGGATCTGGAAATTACTCCAAAGTCCTTCACTTTATCCCAATCCCTTACTGAGACCATGATGTAGTCAATGCGTGACTCATGACCAGGTCTATTAAAGGTGTATTTTGGTGGGATATCCCCTTTTATTCGCCCATTGCAGGCCCTCAGCGAGTGACATAGCGTGAGAGACGTTATTTGGGTGGCAAGTGGTGTCCAGGCCTTTAACAGGGGATCGATCAAAGTGGGGATGTTCCAGAGTTCATCCTCTTCACTGGTTATGCCTGCCAGGTGGTCCGGGAGAGGTTCATACTGGGTATTAAAGTCTCCACCAACAATTATTGAGGAGCAGAGAGTAATAGAATCAAGGAACAGAGCTAGATCCTCGACCCGAGGTAGCTGCTATCCCCACCGGTCTCGAGTATACGTTGATCAGTGTTACTTTTGCTCCACACGGCCATTCCAGAGATACACACTGGAAATCTACTGAGTTGGTTTCCAGATGTGTAGCCCTGCAACTCAGGTGGGAACCCACCCAGATCAGAAGGCCCCCTGATGGTCGGCCCTTTCCACCCCATTTTGCCTGGATCTCAAAGGTAGCGTATCCCGGACGGGGATGTTTTTCCCTGGCCCACGTCTCTTGAAATAGACATATATCGTGCCCTTCGATAAGTTCCCCCCATTCAGGTGAATCTACTTTATTAGCCAGGATCAGGCGACTTGTTAAGTCGGGTGCTGAAGTAGTGGTAGTGGGCCTGTGTGGAAGTTAGTCCACTTCCTCAAGGCACCCGTATCTGTTAAAAGTCGGTGCCCCGATCCATCCACCATGTGTATCCGACCAGTGATTAAGTAACCCTCCCCGGCCACCCTTCCTCTCCGGGATCCAGCTCCCTCCCAAGTGCGAATATGAGTGGGGTGGATAGAAATAAGTAAGGGGTCAGGATGCTATAGGTGAATTTGCACTATTGTAGTTCCAGGAGTGTATGGCGTGTGCAGTATTGGGATTCTCGAATGAGACGATCACGCAATCGCCACTGATGGACTTGTGTGAGGTGCCTACCCAGGGAACCCTGCGCACCATAAGGATTTTGCTCCCTAGGTGGTTAGGTATTGGCCTATTGACATTAAGCCAGTGGATTACTTTGTTCTTAAGTGAACCAAAGTCTTCCTGCTGGTGGTAAGTCAATTCTGTGACCCCAGTCAGCACAACTACATAGGGTCTTACCTCAGGGGGAAGATTAACATAGCCCCTGTGACGATTATTGTAAGTATTTACTCTCTGGGTTGTAGGGTAGTTGTTATTCTGACCAGTAGCCCTCGGATTGGCCAGATCTGTCAGGGGTGGTGCAGGTTGGCCTGCCGTGGCTGGTGGAGGTGGTGGTAGGTTGCCAACCACCGGTTGGTTTGTAGCCATCGTTACCCTGTTAGTAGAGGTGTGTGTGTTAGCCTTATGCCGAGGTTTTGGAATCGGTTTGGCCTCCGGGGTAGCAGTAGGGGTGACAGCTGCCGGTGTTATAGCAGCAAGTAATGGGATGGTGTTAATAGTTCCCGGGGGCTTAACCTTCGGAGCAACCGAGGGGATAGCAGCAACTGGTGTTATAGCATCAGGTAATGCTGTGGTGTTAACGATTTCCTGTGGACAAGTTGGTTTTTTGTCAAGCATGCTAATAGTTGCTAAGTTCAAAATACTTTTTTCTGTCTCCAAGAGCTGGGTTTCAATGCGTGAAAGTCTCACTTCAAGGGGGGTGAGCAATTTTTTGAGTGTTTCCCACACGATTGTTAAAAACTCCACATCCTTCCCTTTTATGGTACAAAGTGGAACCATACTAGTTTCACTTTCTATTACAAGGTTGTCATTTTCGTGTGTAACAACCGGTTGGGCAGGGATAGGTTCTGATCTTAATTCAGGGGAGTGTGTGACAATCGCTGGGAGGGGATCTGGGAGTGCCTGGAATGGTGCCTTGGTGGATAACTGAGCCTTCGCTATCTTGGCTTTTTTCCTTGAGTATGCCGAAGTGTTTTTACGCTTCCTTTTGTTGTGTGGGCCTTTTTGTGGGGTAAAAGAATTCCCTCCCCCCGGTGCCATAGATTTGTGGATTGGCGCCGTTACCGAAGGACCCCCCTCAGCCTCCTTCTCCTGCCCAGATGTTTCACCCAATGAAAATTTTAAGGAATTAGTGGGTACCAGTGGAGACCCCCCCTGAGGTATAGATGTAATAGCTGTTAGTGGCTGGTGGATGTCAACCTGTGTTACAATCAGGGTAGGTACAGGACCAGCTGGACGATCAGGTGTTTTAGCGAAAGCAATGGGCCCTAAGGAGGATTTTTTGGCTGCAGCTAGCTCCTGTGATAATCTTCTTGCTGCATCTAGTTCAATGGACACTCTATGCTGCATTTTGGCAATCTCCATGTCAATGGCTGTGTGGGTCCTGGTGATAAAGTCATCTAGTGTGCCGTTTTTCAGTTTGGTCTTAGCTGCCCTGTCTCTGTACTCACGGGTTGACATGGTGCTTGGTCAGGATTAACGGCAGACGGTGCCAATGTAGGAGAGTGGTAGGACCAAAAAATGTGGCCCAGTCCAGTCTCTCCCTGCCTCTAACGGCCTCAAACGGCCCGCTCTTTGCCCGCTCTTCGCCCCATGCTGCGTCCCGCGCTGCGGGAGTACGAGGCTAAGATATATTGGGCGTAATGGGCGGGGGCGGGCCAGCAGGGAGAGCAGACCGGAAGCTGGCTATAGGTCACGCAGGGACTCCTGGTTGTTGGAGTCCCCGCTACGCTCGCAGCCCCGCTGTAGCCTCTCACCCGGGACCACCTTTCCTCCTCTCTCCGGTTGTGACAATGCCCCTTTCACCACAAAGCGATGCGGCACCCGCGGAGCGGGTGCGGCGAGGTGTGGGCTGGTGAAGAACGCCGCTGAAGTTTCCTCCTAGCCGGTGCCTCCGTTAATGGGAAACTGTAAGACTGTAAAGCTTGTCTAACCATTCAAACCTGTGTCTGCTAGGTTGTGTATTCCTATGTCTGGGTTTGTGAGTGACAGGGCTGGGGAATTCCTGGAGACAGGCTGAGTCACCCAGTGGTGAATAGAGAGATCTGCATCTAGATGGGAGGGAGGAGTTGCACCTGAACCTTGAATAGGGCCGTGCCTGCCTTCCACAATGCTAGCTCCACCACCTGGGGAGCGGCTGATGTCTCTGCCCTGCACACTGAAAGAAGAGAAGGAGTCCTGTAAACAAAGTGCTCCAGGACTGTACTTGCCTTCCACAATGCTGGCTCCACCTCCTGTGGGGAGTCTGATGGGCATGCCCTGCACTGTGAAAGGGAAGGAAGAGTCTGGTAAACAGAGTGCTTCAGAACTGGTTTGGACTGGGCAAAGCTGGGCAACAGCCCCTCTCCCCTCAGAGAACAAAGGATTTTGGGGTATAAATATTGAGACCCTGATCCCATGAAATTAGATAACCTTGGACCACAACAAGAAACCTTACTGAAGAGAGGAACCTGAAGTAACTGAGGAGAAACTATTCCCAAGCTGAAGTGTGGCTTGGAGGATTGGCCTTCAGTGGTTGCCTTTCTGCCAATGGAAGGAGGAAGGAACTTTGTGTACTTTGCTTTCAATTTGTGAAGGATCTCCAAGGGCTTGGAAAAGAGCTTGCCTCCTGCTGAAGTCTCAGGGACAACAGACTTCACCGCCCAGCTCCCCAGAGTTCTTTGGAAGTGCCTGCTGCTGTTTAGGGCCTTCTGAGGGACTGCGTGTCGCAAGGAGCTGGAAGCGCGACTCAACGAGAAGACACATGTTGCTGTGCCTGCCATCGCAACTCCGAAGGAGGGTGTCGCCGCTGGAACTGTCGCACTACACAGCATTGGAGAGAAGCATTCCGCAACGAAGAGGAAGAGTGTCGCCATCGCTGCTGCTGCCGTCGCAACTCCGAAGGAGGGTGTCGCTGATGTAGTTGTCGCACTGCACCGCATCAGGAGAAGAATTTCGCAATGAGGTAGGAGTGTGTCGCCGTCGCTGTGCCTGCCGTCGCAACTCCGAAGGAGGGTGTCGCCACTGGAACTATCGCATTGCACCACATCGACCAAGAGCACCTCGCATCCCCGAGAAGCACGCCGATGTCGGAGCTGTTGTCGTCGCATCGTAAGGGTGTCGCCGCTGCAGTCCACGCATCGAACTGAGAACTTCTCGCATCCCCGAGAAGCGTGCCGCATCTGGAAGATCTTCATGTCTTTATTTCTTTGTATCTGAACTATGCCTCATTTCCCATTGCTGCGACATTGCTTGTGGTGGAAGCGCAACGCAACTTAAGGTTCATTGATGCAGAATGTCGCATCTAAGAACTGAACTGAACTAAGCTTACTTCTACCATCTTAAAGTAATCAATGTGTGTATTTTTGTCGTTTATGGTCTTGTGGTAGCTCTACATAAAGTCTACTAATGTTTTATATAAAACCTGTGTGGTGTCCATTTGTAGTGTTGTCACTGGGTTACTGTATGTGGTCACAACTGCTTAACTTACAACGCCTCTGAAGTAAAGCCCTTCTGCTCGTGCCAAGGTACCAAGGGGGTGAGCAGGGGTTATTTTAGGAGTGTAAGCCCCTTATCCTGACTAGAGGAGAGGGTCCCTATTTGTCACAAGGACCTACCTGTGCCAACTAGAGACCCCCAAATCTAACGGCCTGGATACCTCAAAGTATCTTATTTCTGATAAAAGCATTTGTAAGCAGGTGGCTGCCTTTTACTGTCACTTTTAGGGCTTAAACCCATAATATAGAGGGGTTACTATGTCTGACCCTGCTCTACCACCTGTAAACATTAAAAGAGCATAGCTTTATTGTATGTAGGTCTGCAGGCGTGATATCCTGTTATCCTTGTATTGTTGACCAAACAGTGGCAATTGTTTTACTTCAATTAAAAAAAGGTGGGTAAGTGTAACCCGATGGCTAAAAGAATATATAAAAAAAAGTTTGATATCCGTTTTCTTCAGTTTTGTTGAGAATTTGGGATTCTATACTTTTAATAAGTTAGGGAGAGTCATATACATAGACTACTTTATTTCTCTCCAAGATGGTTATTAACCTCTGTATAAAAATGTAATTTTAAAACCCACAATTTTTTATATATGGCA
The DNA here is from genome assembly GCF_964263255.1 of Lissotriton vulgaris. Classification (NCBI taxonomy): domain Eukaryota; kingdom Metazoa; phylum Chordata; class Amphibia; order Caudata; family Salamandridae; genus Lissotriton; species Lissotriton vulgaris. The sequence goes on along the minus strand of NC_141690.1, from coordinate 16,458,507 downwards.
GTGGGACTTGCTCATAATGATGAATGCTCTTATAATATATCTCTCACTCTTTTTTATATCCACAGGAAAGATATCCAAAGATAATGATGTGTCCACGCATCCTTTTTGCCACTGTTTTTATATGTTTTGACAAAACTGGTTATTGTAATGGTCCAGATGAATGCGTTAGACATTTCGTGCTTTAATAAGTGAAGAACTTGGTCGACTATTGTAGGGACCTCCCCAGCCGGGTACTCGCAATGACTTTGCCACACATGGAGCTTGGTAGAACACATCTTTATTCTTCCAAGTGTAACTGAAAACTTGACATTCTGAACCTGCATTCACTTCACAATGCCTAACTCTTACGTCCCAGTTCTACGGATTCCATCAGGAGCCACAAGGGTTACATCATTGCAAACTCACATGACACTACATCGCCACCTCTGTTAAATAAAAAAAAAAAACTAATAAATATATACACAGTCATAGCTCTTCAATGAGTCTTCATGGACCTTTTATCACACATACCGACTGAATCTTAAAAAAACATGGGTACAGGCAGTAAATGTGTCCATGACCTGTGTTAGTGATTGTTAGACCTGTCTGGCCTTTTGCGTAGCCCTTCCTATTAATTTTTTATTTTGTCCCCTTTTTGCCTCTCATACCCTTTTTATCTTTTTGTGTCCACTAGATTTTTATGGTGTTGTCCTAGGGGTTAGGTGCTCTTTGCCCTCATGGTCCTTTTCCTTGAGGCCTAGGCGCCCTTTTCTGACTGGAAAGTTGAGTCATGTAAAATGGTGGCTATTAACTGCCACAACTGCCAACTCAGGGACTGGGCCCATAGGATAGAATAGGAAGCTTCCAGAACCTCCTGGCTGGTTCTGGACCTTGGGAGCTAAGGGTATAAATAGGACACCTGTAGGGCGACCATTTTGTCTTGTCAGAGAGGAACAGCTGGAGTATAGGCTGAGGTCTGGAAGGGGTAGGGTCTTCATAGAGTGGACTACTTTTTAAGGGTTGCCTTCCTACTGGGATCACCACCCCCATTCCTGTTGACCTAACCTAGTTAGTTCCGTCCTGCTGACCCTGGAGAGGAAGTTACCTCAAGTTGGGTGAAGGGGGTGACCCCGGTTAACGGTGGAACTTCGGAGACCCCTGCTGAGGGGAAGGGAAGTGAGAAGTACCCCTCCTCTTCTTATTGTCCAGTATGGAGGGAAAGCGTGATCTTTACCGAAGATAGAGGACTGGGGCCCAAAAGTGAGAGACTTCATCTCTAACCCCCTCCTCTAGGACTGTGATGCTAACTGCTGCCTTCGTTATTGGTGACCTCCCACCTGTGTCCAGAAGTGCAGCCAGAGATTACACCCCCACTTGTGAAGCCGAGGTGAGGAGAGACGGGGCTCCGGTGGGTGGTCCACTCGTCCTGAGGCCATCGTGGACGGGTCACCTGGGGGATCGTTAGCGCTGCTGTGACAGCGCGACTGAGCTGAGCAAAAGGGGCTGACCGAGCCTGAGGCAGCGCGCTACTGCGCATAATCCAAGCCGGGACTGCTTCCCCTGACAGGAGGGGCCTAGGATCGGGCAGGCCCAGAGGAGAGCCACTTCCGGCGCCAGTCGTGTGGAGCAGCCTCCGCTTCAGGGCCGCTACTCTCCCGCACATGTCGGTAGCGCCGCCGCGGAGTGAAACAACGAAGGCGGCCTGAGGTGGGATCCGGGAGGAGCGATCTTCGGGGGCAGACCGAGTGTGACCACTCCTCGGGGCTGGCTTGTATTGAGTATAGCCGGGCCCTCGAGGAAGGCTGCTGCCGGGGAGTGAAGGAGCCCACTGAGGGGAGCTGATCATCGGGCTGGAGCAGTGTACAAGAATAGTCCTCCTGAGCCTGATCCAAGTAAGGAGTGAAGCTGGAACTGTTGGGGGTCTGAAGTCTTCCTCCTAGAGGGAACCCAGAGAGGAGAGACCTCCCCCAATTCGCCTAACCCTTGACTGTAAGCACAGAGAACAGAGCTAGGGGGAAGTTCCTCAACTTAAGTGGTGTATTGACGCCCTGTTTCAAGTTGCTTATGTCAAGTCACCTAATCTGTGCCTCATCTAATAGCCAGAGGTTGCTTAACAAGGGAGCCTCAGTATAGTTGGTAACCCTGAGGTTCTTAGAAGTTGATACCAGGAACCCTCCTCTTGTAAGTGCATTCCATGGCTAAAGAGGGTGCTGCTTCTGAGCATTAAGACAATGTATTCTATGTAAACTTTCTGAAAGAGGTTGAAATGCTAAGAGGTTATTGCCCTGGGTCCTATTGATGTTACAGGATATGTTGAAGAGATCCGGTCAAAATGTACAGTGTGTTAAATTGTTGAACAACAGAAGAGAAAGATAAGATAAAAGTGTATTTTTATAAAACAGCTCTTATTTTTCCAAAATTTGGTGTAGTGTCGTTATTTTTGAGTGGGTGGATGTTCTGTTCCTAAAGGGTGTGACGCAAACTTTGCACATGTTCCTTGGAGTTAGGCCTTCCCACTTAGTGCCAAGCTACCCTATGTGACTTGGGATTCCCTAGGTCCAACAGTGATGTAGGAACCACAGCAGGGAAGGGGTCTTCACTTGTACTTTTAGGCCCAGCCTCTACGTTGACATTAATGCCTGATGAGCTGAAATGAAAGGAATCTCGCATTTTGGACTTCCCAGGACATGGGTCCTTTGCTGGTCACACCATGAAATGGTTCAGCATCGAATGGAGCATCAGACTTTCGTTTTCTATGCTGATGAACAAACATTCAATCTCCTCTAGTGAATTTAACATCTTTTGCATGTCGACGCTTGTCTGCATAGGCCTTCATTGTCCTTTTATGATACAAGTCTTGCATGTGGGTTTCTAACTTAGTATTTGATCTTCTGTTGGTCAATTGAGGTGACTTGGTCATCATGGCTCTCCCGAACATTAACTTTGCAGGGCTTTCACCTGTGGTTGAATGAGGGGTTGAACAGTAAGCTCGAAGAGTCAAATTTAAGACAATTTTAAGGTCGAGCTTTTCTAGTACTTTTTTTTAGGGAAACAAGGGGGACCTAAAAGACCATCTGGTTAGAGCGGCCCTACCAGCCCCCGCACCAAGATCAACCATTGAATCAAACTGGGGTTTACCACCACTGCTTGGTCATGTGAAATGTGGTGGCTGCAATGTTTGTGATTACACAGTTGAGGCATGTAATTTCAGTCACAATGGTGTCACTGTTGAAATGAAATCTCTTTCTAACTGTAATACTAACAATGTTATTTACACAATGCTCTGCCCTTGCTCAAAAATGTATGTGGGGCAGACAACCCAGAAAGCCAAGACCCGCATTTGTCAACATAGGAGCTGCATCAGGTGCAGGACCCCTAATGCACCATTGGTCGAGCATTTCTCTGAAGCAAATCATACCGAGGATGACATTAGGTGGACAATCCTAAAGGTTGTCAAACTACCACAAAGGGGTGTCAATCTAGCCTAACTCCTGAACCGTGAGGAACTCAAGAGCATAATCCAATTTGACACCACCACACGGACCGGTCTGAACAGAAGTGAGGACTGGATTACCTTGCTGTAGCCGGCTACCCACAGTGAACTTTACATCCCACACTGAACTTGACACCTATGAGGTGGAACTCTTACAACTGACCAGGATCTAATCATGCTTTACCCGTGGCAATTGATTTAGACCTGATGCCAAGATGAACTCGTACTATTACCAACTGTCTAAATGCAAAATGTCGCAATTGTTCTTCTGTATATACCCCACAATTTGATTGACTGTAAATTAAATGTCACTAGGGCACGTTAGTCAATTGCGCCAGTTTTTTAATCATCACACGCAAACACATCGATGTGCACCACTGCTGAATCACTGTCTGGTTCCCCGGCCGGCTTTCACCATTCTAAGATGGCCGCCACACTCGCGTACTCACTCAGTTTTGCCTCACATATCCCACCCCTGGCACGTGATCCGGGCTCGCGGTCACCTGACTATAGCACAACGAAATATAATCATCTTGGCTGCCTAACGGCCAATAGGCTAATCTTGCAGCAAGAGAACAGCAGCGAATCCACGCTCATTCCAGCCTGCAATCTCTGACATCGTTCATAGCCTCGGTAAGTGTTCTGCCATTGTTACGACCATGGCTCCTCGCTAGCCCCCCCCTCCATGACTTACTCTTGTTAACAAACCCCCCCTTCTTTACACAGCGGATCCTCCATTTTAAAGACCGCCCGCAATGCTGAGTATTATCATACCAGGTTGCCAAACGCCTCACCAAGGAAACGCTGTTAATCGCCTATCGCCATGGTATGTTCCCTCCTTTTTAGCACCTATCCGCTCGTTTCACATTAAGCCGTCACCCTGGGCTAATAACCCATTTTTTGTTCCAACAGCGCAATTCTCCATAAAGCGCACTGTGACTCCTAACATTGAGTCCCCCTAATTGAGGCTAGCATCGCACGCTCCCACAAGCGTTGCCTATCCTACTCCTCACAGGGAAACCTCCGAGCCGAGGTAAGATATACAATCCCCAAAGGCGCTGACATGGCCACATCTTTTTCGATCTCTCACCTTACCACCCACACCGCAATAGTAACCCCCACGGCCTCCTGGGTGCCCATTTTAATTAAATGTTTACCTTTTTAATTTTCACAGCGCTGCGGGTGTAATGCCCTCTCACACTTGCTTGTTGCACTTGAAAAGCTCTCGACTCGAGAATCATCACTGCATGTAATTAGCCTATTCCGCCAGTCGCATGCAATCGCCGGTTGCCCAGCCACCCACCGGGATATCACTTAGCACCCTTTTCTCGACATAAGACAAAAGAGCTGACACTACCCGCACTATCACGAAGTGCCAGCCAAACAACCATCAGTTGTTGTTACTGCTAAAACCTCCGCCACTCGTTCACACGCCGCCTATGCAGTAAAACGCCTACTGCTAACCGGTAAATAGGGTGTTGTTCACTGCGATTCTGATTCATGTAATATGTACAAACCCTATAAAATGCTGACTTCTCAAACCTTGTTTTTTTAATAAATCTTACTGTTTTTTACCTCCCCTGTTTTCTCCGCGTATTATTATTTATACCAGGCAAAATAACGTTGGTTAGTCCTGATGATGATCCCTTTGTAACTAGAGCACGGAATCGAAACGTCGACTCTTTTAAGTAGACATACATTCAACCATTGTGTATTATTTTGTATGTACTACTCTGGCAAACACTTCCAACACTGATTTAAAAAGTGTCCAGACTGCTCACTTTCTTTGCTTGTAAAAATTCCTTTCTCTTACTGTACTATCTCTTTCCTCCCACTGTGTTTCCTTCACTAGTACGGTACAGGACTGTGCCCTACTTTAAGAATTGCTGCTTTTGTATTTAGTCTTAATAATTTTTGATTCCTTTTAAAAATTCATTCCTTGTCCGGCTGGACATGGAAAAATATATAGTAGCCTATTGTGGTCTATATGTCATTTGCTTATATTTCTGAATGTGCTTAGGACCTTTGTTTCCTTAAACGAGCTTTTCAAGTACAGCATGCTGGACAGCATTCTTAATAGTTCTCATGAAACGTTCGACAAATATATTGGCCTGTGGCCAAAGAGGTGTGCTCTTCTGATGCTTCACATTAAGATGACTGAGAAAGTCTTTGAGTTCTCAACTGAAAGGTGGGCCATTGTCAGACTTTAAGATCGCAGGAACACCCCATGTTGCAAATATGCCATCTAATCTCTTGATGACTCTTTCTTGAGTGACAGCTGATAGATCTTTTATCAATGGAAAACAGGAGTATTCACCAATGATCACCATCAAGTGATGTCCGTTGCCCAGAGTTCCAAAGAAATCAACAGCAAGTCTTTCTCATGCATGCGTTGGCAACACTGACAAATTTACGGTGTGTTGAGTAGTTTTCAACGACTGCCAATTGCAACTCTCTCATCGAGATGTAAGTAAGTAAGTAAAATGTGTCTAAAGCGCAGCATATTCTGAGGCGCCTTGGCGCTTAAAAAAAAGACAATGCTTCAACTAGCCTGGGAGAAGGGATCACATAGACTTAGAGGAAAGGAGCCATGTTTTGAGCGACTTCCTAAAAGAAAGCCTATTAGGTTGAGGTCTGAGGGAGGGAGGCAAAGTATTCAAAAGTTTGCCTGACAGGTGGGAGAGATTTCTGCCACCCCACTTGCACTTTCTGACCCTGGGAAGGATGATCAGACGAATGTTAGCAGACCTTAAGTCGCATTAAGGGACATACCAGACAAAGAGTTTCTGGATGCCGCGTGGCCCGATTCCGTGCAATGGCTCAGGTCCTTCACGCTGTTAGATATGGAGCTGAATTTAGGGATTTTAAGTATCAAACATGCTGCGGCATTCTGCAGAGACTGAAGTTTTGATTGCAGTCATTTGTCTATTTCTAGATAGAGAGCAATTATAATAATCTATCTTGGACAGAATCAAGGCAACTATTACCGTTTTTTGCAATTTCAGGGGGATAAAAGGGAAAATCTCTTGTAGGATCTTTTAAAGATAAAAACTCAAGGATGTGATGTGATTGCTGTGGTCTGAAAAGCAGAGCGGATTGTCCAACAGAACACCTAGATTTTTTACTTTATTGACTGGGGCTGAACATGGACTGGAGTTGACTGGCCACCAGGAGTCATTCCAGAAAGTGGGATCGTGCCCAAACAATATCACCTCTATTTTCTCTGTGTTTAGCATTAAGTGGTTCTCATGCATCCAGCTCGTGATATGTGGTAGACAATTGTGAAACTGTCTGACCACAGAGTTTACGTCAGATGTAATGGAAATAACTATCTGCGTATTGTCCGTGTAGGATATAGTAGAGAAACCTTAAGCTCGGATAAGTCTGGCCAAAAGGGTGACATAGATATTAAATAATGTAGGGGATAGTGAGATTCCTTTAAGTACCCCAAACTGGAGGGAAAAAGGATCTGAGGTGTACCCTCCAAAGGTAACCTTTTGTTCCCTATGTGAAAGAAAAGAGGAGAGTAGAGTAAAGTTAGTGCAGCACCTTTTATTCCTACTGTCACTAGCCGCTTGACTTACACTTGATGGTTGACCATGTCAAATGGGGCTGAGAGATCAAGCAGGATGAGAGCAGCTCTCCCTCATTTGTCAACCTGCATGTAAATCTCATCAGCAGCCATAACTGAAGACGATTCTGTAGAATGATTGAATTGGAAACCATGTTGGATGAAACAAAAAGATCATTGGACTCCAAATAAGCAATCAGATCTTCGTTCATGGCCCTTTCCAGAATTTTGGTGGGGAGTGGCAGACAAGATATAGGTTAATAGTTCTTAACCTCAGTAGGATCCACGGAAGATTTTCTTTAAAATTGGATGTATGCATGCTTTTTTCCATGCTGTTGGGGAGTTCCCTTGTCGTGTAGTTCCTAGGAGTCCCCCAGGACCTTTGCATTTTGGATGACCTAAACTGAGGGCTTGATGTCCCAACCACTTCTGGACGCCCCCACAGGATATGTCAGCCATTAGACAAGCTAGTTCTACAGTTCCACTCCCACCCCGTGTATTCTACAGTGGTGTAGGTAGTCTCTGGCAAGCACTGAACATGACAACCTTGAGTCCTCAGGGATCATGGAAAACAATACAGTATGTTTCGCTCAGACACTCGTGCTTACTTTCTCTCAGAAAATACACAGGATGACGATTAGGACGTTTTAATAAGAATTTATTGGTCCAGCGACAGCCTCATGTAAAACATATGTACTGCGACAATCAGGAGACAGAAGCATACAAAAGAAATTGCTAGTACCAATATAGTAACTAGCAGATACATTTCTACTATAGTGCTAATAAGATGAACATAAGCAGTTCAGATAAAAACATTAGCATTTGCATATTCCTAAAATACGCTCCCTGAGTAACTTGCCTAAAATGTACCTAGCCTAACCTGGATGTGTAGGTGTATGTGTGTATAGCTATTTGTACCTTTAGCCAAGAAACCTCTAGGGATGAACCCGCCCCCTCACCTGATGGTTGGGAATGAAGGACCCCATCTCTGCTTCGAGGATGACAGTCCACAAGGGAGGTCAGACTACTGCTTGTCGAAGATTCAGCATGCAGGACCCCCGTCTCATATCTTGGAAGGAATTCTTCTCTAATTTGTAGGGGGGAGTGGGAGTCTTTTATACTAAAGTGGTAACTCCAGGGTTTTTTCTAGAATCAATGTTTTTAAAACAACCATGGATGTTTTGAAAACAATCATAAATGTTTTGAAAACAATTACTGATGCTTTTCCAAACAAGTGTGATCATGCAGAGCTGGCTGTTGGCTAAGGATGAAAAAAAGTGGTGACACTTATATAGAATAATTCTGCCGTGCCTGGGGACATGTTTATGTACGTCATGTCGTGTGGATGGGACAATGTACATAAAACTGGGGTATACATGACACCCTGGCATAAGCATCTTGTTTAGAAGTGGGACCAGACCGGCAGCAATGGTGTCTGAAACCATGTGTAATACAAAAGGAGTATAAGGCTCCATGGGTCGGACAAGCCAGTCCCTTGGATGTGTGCACTTTTTCTTGAAACAAAACGTTTCTTAACTTAATTTCATATGTTTCAAAAACAACACTCCAAAACTTGATTGATGAATTATTGTTCCATGAATTTTATTCATTCATTTTTTTCAATAAGATTTTCATTCATTCGTTCATGATTAAATCTTGATTTCATCAAAACGCAATGCTTTTTACCAAACCAAATGCATTTCTGGTCACCTATCTGCCCTTCTTCAGGGATCTAGAGGATAAATATAAGAAAAAACCAAATGAGAATAATACTACAAAGTCAGCAAGGACATTTCATGTTCATAATGCAAAATCATGATACGAGCAGAAACTCATAGCGCAAGTGTGAAAAAACAAGACACATACACTCTTCTACATCGTATAAACCACCCTCTCTAAAGCTGTGCAATGAGGGCAATGCTTCAAGAATAAAATCTGTGTTAGTCCCACTCTCAGAAACCAACCTGGGGTCTCACAAATTTGTTGTCATGAAAGAGCGCAATGAAAACGATGTAGAAGAATGTCAAAACGCCACTAATCTCACTCTCAGTAACCACTCTGCGTCTCACCAAGGCATATAGTCTCTTACTTTCAATGCGCAATGAAAACGATGTTGAAGAATGTCAAAACGCTACTAACCCCACTCTCGGGAACCACTCTGCGTCTCACCAAGGTTTTTAGTTACTTTAAAAGCGCCATAAGGAGCTTGTATAACGAGTAGCGCAATGATCTTCACTGTGTTTAAAGCAACGGAGACATCGCTACCTAATCTTCCTGTTTATGGCTTCCACCTTTCTCACTTGTTAAAAACTAGCCAATGCCCTCCCTCAGAGCACTCCCTCTGCAAGCGACTCGCCCCGGTTGCCGGCCCCCTTCATCAATGTTGTTATGTGTTATTTGGGTCTAAACGCGATGCCGTTCTCGTTTTAGGTCTGGTGATATTGCAAACCTAGTGCAAATGTATATAGATATCGAACCAGTGTGAAATAACTCTGAAAGAATTTAGAGCCAAGTGTACCAATATTGCCCCAGTGTCGCATAAAACCATCAACGTATTCAGAAGAGTGATTCAAACTGAGATTAGCAAAATCAATTTCACCAGTGGAACTCATTGCAATTTTTCCAAAAAAGAATGGAGTAGATTACAAGGATTGCTAAATAACCCGGATCTCACCTTCCTAAAGGCTGACAAGTGTGGTGTCCTCGTAGTGATGGACACAAAGTTTGACGAAACCAGCGTGTTGAATCATTTACAAGATAGAGAGACATACAGGAGACTTGCGCAAGATCTCACTAATTCCTTCCAGATGACAAAAATTCTAGATTACGCTTTACAAATGAGATGGATTACAGAGAAAACATATAAATATCATGACATGAAATATCGTCGACGACCTCAGTTTTATATGCTCCCAAAGATGCATAAAGATACTAAGCTACCACCATTCAGGCCAATTGTCTCAGCATGCGGCTCTCCGATTGGAAAATATTGGAAAATATTTAGATTTGTTTTTGCAACCCCTGGTTCAAAAATGGGAAACCTACATTAAGGACACTACAGCCTTTCTGAACATGTCGAACATGGTGGATATTGAGCATATAAATGAATTATGGTTATGTACAGTGGATATTACAGCGACATACACCTCGATCCCTCACAATGAAGGTTTGGAAGCCATAGAATGGTGCTTACTAAGAAACAACATGGATGACACAAATAAGGTTTTTTTGCTAGAACTTTTGCACTTCGCAAAAGGGGGGTATCTGGACACTGTAAAGTCACTCGTGAGAAGCAGTCAGCAGGGTTTTGCTCTTTCCCTAGATGATGCATGATGGTGTATTCTTCCAATCCCATACCCCAACGTTCAATGTGAGGAGGCTTTTTTGACTTTTGATTGCCACATATGGTCAACAATGACTGATGATCTGTCAGAAGCATGAAGGACTTCCCATACAAGAATACTTGGAAATGTTCACAAGCCCACATCCCTGCTAAGCTTTCTTGCTCAGGTTGTGCATAAGCACCTTCAGTTTGGGACAAACTTCTTCTTGCGTATGCCACAATATGTCTCCGAGCATTTGGGTGTCTGCTGTACTGTACAAGAATGGCTCCAAACCCAACAGGTCTAGCGTAAACAACAACCTCAGTAATAAGCTTTAGGTCAAAGTATGCCAATAGTTTGTTTGATTTTCTGGAAACTTGCTCTCATTCATATGACCAAGTCTCTTAATGGCGCACTGACAGTGGCAAAGTCTTGTATATATCTTGAACAATAGCTGCCCATACCAAGAAATAAACGTAACATGGAAACATCTTGTGGAGGACTGGCTGTTGACAACACTTGCACTTTAGCTGCATCAGGTGTCATGCCCCATCATAAAAGATATGGCTTAAGAATTTTAACTTTCTCTTATAGACCTCACATTTCTCAGCATTCAAAGTTAATCCTGCATCAGCGAGCAAATGACACACTGTGTGATAGCTTTTTTGTGCTCCTTCAGTGTAGCTCTAAAATCCAATATGTCATTGCTATAATTGAAGGCATTCACAGCAGGCTGTATTATATGTCATAGGACCTTTTGAAACAGCTCAGCAGTTGATGACACACCGAAACTTAGTCTTTGGTAATGGAACAGACCAACATATACAGAAAAGCTTGTAATGTACCTGCAATTCTCCTCGAGTTCCAACTGATGATATCCTTTATTCAGATCAATGCGAGAGAATACCGTCACACAATTCAACTGTGTTATCATATCGACAATGTGTGGACCTGAATGTCATTCTGTTGCGACTGCCTTTTTCATGTGACGCATATTCACGCAGACGTGTACAGCTCCTTCAATATCCTTTTTGGATACTAGCACTAAACCCTGGTGTTGAACCAGTGTAACACTCAATTATATCATGTTTGAGAAGAGATTCAAGTTCCTTTTCAACAGCTTCCTGTAAATGAAAGGCAATTTGAATGTGCCTTTGAGCCATAGGATGGACGTCCTCATTAACGTGTAATTTACTTTCATAGTCTTGAGTTTTCCCAACCCATGAAACAATGAAAGGAATTGACTTACTATTTTATGATGGGCATTCGTGTTGTTCACAATATCAGTCCCAAAGCAGCTGTGCCAGAGCTGGGTAAATAGATGCTTGACGCCGTACCTTGAAGTATATGAATGGATGTTTATACTTTTATTTTCGTATGTTTCATCATTGCTGCAAATGAAACGTGACGTTTTAGCTGTGTCAATGGACCCCACATATAGACTTTAGTTTTTAATGCTGTCAGTTGAGGCAATGGAAATAGTTCATCATATTTCTCCTCAGGCATAATATTTATTGATGCATGACTGTTGATAATGAATGATATTGAACAACTATTGACCTTTGCTGTTATTTTCAGAGAATGAGTGTATGCCTTTGGTGCTTTGTCATGTCGACTTTACTTGGACTGATATTTTTCCTCACTTCCTGCCAGACCAGTTTATGTATGTTACTCTGAGGTAAACATCAACATGGCACAACTGTCTTCTTCACTTTCACTTGATACTGATACTGAAGAACTGTTTGATGATAATTTAGATGATTATCAACTTTGTTTGGTGTTGATTTTCCTCAGATGATGTGGTTGCTTGTCCTTGTGGGCGTCCGTCGAATGTCGCTTCTGGAACATTTGGGCAGCTGTTTTGTCTTCTCACCAGGATGCACTTACTTTTTCTTTTCTACCTAATGGCAGGACATTTACCTTTGTGTGGAAGCAAAGATCCACACCTGAAGCGCAACTTTAGTTTCTGTGTCCAAAGCTTTGGCCAGCCGCTGCAGATAAGAGAGGTGTGGCCCTTTGGCTTACTTTGCACGTTCATGGTTAGTGAAGCTGTTGAGTCAAGCAGGCTGCTTGGGCAGCATTTGTTTGGCCTGAGGGGCGTCCAAGAGATTCAACTGTAGGTACCGAATGATCTAAGCAAACAAAGTTGACTATGGGAGATACAGACCCTCGCAAAGGGTATAGTGCAGCAAGAAAGCGAGTTGTACCCGGAGTACCCAGAGACTATTGACCCAGAAGAGGTGAGATTCTGAGAAGTTGTCTGACAACAGGACAAGTACCATCAACTGTTCCTGAAAGCTCTGAACAGTCTGATCAAAGTGATACTGATGAAAAGCAAACTACTGTGAGGAGATCGAAAACAGCAAGAGTACCCAGTCAAAAGTACTCGTCTCCTAAATGGACTTATCTGCAAGCAAATGAAAGAGAATGTGAATGTATTGCCCATTGTATTAACAAAACGAATCCACCTGAAACTCATTGAAACTAAATGTGATGTAGATCTGAATTTCAAACTTGGTGTACCAATTGAAGGACTGCTACAAATTTTTCTTGAATGGACTCATCAAAGAAGCAGATATGAGAATCTTTCTGCATTAAAAGAAGCTACTGAAATGTTCCTTGATTTTGTTAGCCCTGAACTTTGCCAAGTTGCTCAAACCCCGGCTGCTATTTTTTAATTTCCTAGTTAAACAATCTTAATTTTGAAAAGTCATGGGGTCCAGCCATGGTGTATCCCATAGATGCAAATGTATATATATTTGAATCCTTTCTAATATTTCTCTGATATTATTTGCTTTTCCACACTATTTTCTTGTAACAGATTCAAAACTTACAATTTCTTCTGAAACATCATAGATTAATGACGCTGATTCTATTACTTTGAATGCTAAAACTTTACCTCAGGATGTTACAAAAATTGGTTTGCCAGCAAATGTGTATACTAGATTACTAAATTAATATGTTACTACCATGGATGTTGATGATTGCTACGCTTGTTTGAAAATACCTTCATCTGTTGCTGAGGGCATAACCTATCATAGTTTACCATTGAGAAATGAAATTTCATGTAGTGCATTAACTAGCTTATTTTATGGTACTGATCCCTTACAGTATTATTACTCTAATCAAGATCGGATCTTTTCTGAACTTCTGGTGTTAAAACGCTTAAATCCACATTCGGCTGCTTTGGATGCTAAGACTCTGGGTTACATATTTAGACTGGCTCAATCTCTGGATATGGCTTATGCACTTAAAAATATACTAACACGTAAATTAATGAGAGCTGAAAAGAATTTTATACATCTAGCGGAAAGTAATGAGATAATATGACAATAAACATGAATAAAGTGCCTAAATTAACTCCATGGAAACTACTGCAAGAAGAAAAGAAAATACTAGAAGGAATGGCCTCTTTAGCTTTAGACTGGCAACATAAGGTTACACTTCATATATATAGAAAGAGATCAAACATTAACACTATCTGTGTAGGTTCTAGTGAATGTGAACATACTTTTGAAATGTATGAGAACTGGGGAAGATACTTAGAGTGTGTAGATCCCATCTTTCCTGCAGTGTGTAGTATTTATGTGGAACTCATTATGTTTATAAATTCCTGCGAGGCGGGTATGGAAGTTGTAATATGGAAATTGTTTTTCCAAAAATGGATCATTTTAAAGATCTTAAAGGAGAATACAAAGATAAGAATGGGAGATTGAAGAGAAGTGCAGCGGCAAGTGAAATAATGGTAATTCTTTTGGCGTTTTGATACCTTCAATAGGAGTAGATCTATTAACCACCAGTACAGCTGGAGGATTTTCTGATGTAGAAATGATTTCAATATGATCAATGGTGATTCAAAATTGACTTGCCCTTGATATCCATCTCGCGAAGGAGGACAGAGTTTGTCAGTTTTTAAAGTCCAACGTTGTTGTACCAACATACTAGACACGAGCAGAGGCTTAGAAAGTTACATCAACAATATTACTCATTTAAATAAAGACCTACAAGAATGGAAAGCAGATGGTACCTGGAAAACGATAAGCAAGTGATTGTCAACTGTTAACAACTAGTTAGGTAACTTAGGAAAAGGATTAGTGATTTCCATCCTAAGATCTTTAGTGTCAATCTCTCTGTGTATAATGCTGAGAATGTTATCTATCAAATTGTGCAGATACAGAAAGGGCAAACGAGGAGTGAAAAGAGTGAAAACTGATCTTGAACTAGAGGATGAACAATGTAAACATTATGACAAAATGAACAGTAAGACCTCTGACCCTTGGTCTAGGTCCACTCTCTCCCCGCAGCTCCGCTGTGCCGTCTCTTGCCTCCAGACAACGACCTCTTCCCTGAGAAGTTAGAGCCTGCTGCCTGCTCCAACTGGGACAAGACTTCCTGCAACCACTGTAACCAGCCATTTTTTCTTAATGTTTTCCCTATTGTGCAACTGTTATTGTGCCCATCTGTGTCTTGCTCTAATTCCACCACTGTTCCTTTCACCATTTGCTGCTGCTGCCCCTGCGTCCCCTCCCCCCGGAATTCCCCCACTCCCGCCTCCCAGTCTTCCCTCCCTCTCACCTCCCCTACTTAATAGTGGCCGCTGCTGTCATGCAGCGGACGTGCTCAGCGGGCACTCCGCTGGTGCACCGAAGATGCACCAAAGGCAAGCCCGTCTGTGCCTGTCCGTGACCCGACCGCAGCCAGCGCCAGGAACCCTGGACCTTCCACTACCCATTGCTACAACACCCCCACCATCCTTGCACTCAACACTTGAAGACTTAAAGAATGCAAACGGGCCTTGCTGAACATGACCCACGGCCAGTTCTCCTGCCTCCACTGCTGCCAGACCCTCACCGCCACCCCGGCATCCAACACCGCTGATGACAGCACCAGTGACACCCTAAAATGCATCCTCCTCAATGTACGCTCTGAACCCAAACACGCCATGAAAATCTGGAACCCACTCGACTCTCTCTTGCCCAACATCGCCTTCTTCACAGAGACCTGATCCAAAGCATCCTCCACCCCGACATCAGCACCAACATCCCAGACGGATACAAGATCCAGAAGAAAGACTGCCTCAGCCACCCACGAGGGGGCCTCGCCATCGCCCACAAGAGCACCCTCCACCTCACCACCTCCAGGAAAACCTTCCCCTCCGCCGAACACCTGCACTTACAGATCCAGACCACCCCAAAAGCCACACTCCGAGGAACCCTTGTCTACAGACCCCCCGGCCCCCGTACACCCTTCGCCACCACCATCACCGACTTCATCGCACCCCACACCATCGCCTCAACAAACTACATGCTCAGTGGACACCTAAATTTCCACCTCAACAACTCCAGCGACCCCAACTCCACTATCCTTCGTGACAACCTCGCCAGCATCGTACTTAAACAACTCGTCAACACACTGACCCACAGAGCAGGACACACCCTCGACCCCATCTCCGCGGAAATAAACAACATCCAATTCAGCCACACAATGCAGCCGCCATGGACCAACCACCACTGCGTACACTTCACCATTAACAAACCCAAGGCACCAAAACCAGCCCCACGTCCACCACAAAGGAACTGGAGCAAGGTTACAGATGAGCAACTTAACTCCACCCTCACCCAAGACAACCACACCTGGGCACCCGACGCAAATGACGCAGCCAGAGAACGCCACACCTGGATCTCCAACTGCGCAGACGAGCTTGCCCCGCTATGCAACCCCGACAGACAACGCTCCATGAAAGCTGCCTGGTTCACCACCGCTCTTCAGGAATCCAAACTCACCTGCAGTCACCTGGAGAAGAACTGGAGAAACACCAAGACAACCAAAAACCACACCACCTACAAGGACGCCATGACGGACTACCACAACCAGATCAGAGCCACCAAAAGGAACTTCATCCACAACAAAATCCTGGCCAACTCCACCAACTCCAAGGAACTTTTCAGTATCATTCAAGAATTTACCAACCCAAGCAGCAAAGCCACAGACATTACCCCATCCCAAGACCTCTGCGACAAGCTTGGAACCTATTTCCACCTCAAAATCAAAAACCTCTACAACAACGTTATCCACCAGGTGCCACAGATGGCCCACCACCCCCCAAAACACCAGCCAGCCCACCATCTCCAACTGGACACCTATCATGGCTGAAGGCACCGCCTCACCCATGAAAAGCGGCCCCACTGCCCCCTCACATCTACCACAGAGCCGCGGCCGCCATTGCATCCGAACTACAACGTGCCATCAACACTACCTTCAAAACAGGCACCTTCCCAGATGACTGGAAGGGCGCAGAAGTCAGACCCCTGCTCAAGAAGCCCACAACTGACCCCACCAACCTCAAGAACTATCAGCCCATCTCGGTCCTCCCCTTCGCAGCCAAAGTTGCAGAGAAAACAGTCAACAGGAAACTGACACGATTCATTGAAGAAAATGCCATCCTCGACCCGTCCCAATCGGATTCCAAAGCAACCACAGCACAGAGACCGCCTTTCTTGCCGCCACAGATGACATCCACACCCTCCTGGACCAAGGCCACTCCCCAGCTCTCATGCTACTTGACCTATCAGCAGCCTTCAATACCGTCTCCCACTCCACACTAGTCACCAGACTACATGGCGCAGGCATACAAGTAACAGCCCTGGACTGGATCCGATCATTCCTCACCAGAAGAACCTTTCCTCTCCGACCCCACAAAAATCACCTGCAGAGTCCCACAGGGATCATCACTGAGCCCCAACCTCTTCAACATCTACATGGCACCCCTCGCAGCCATCGTCCAACAACACAGTCTCAACATCGTATCCTACACCGATGACACCCAGCTCATCCTCTCCCTGGCCAAAGACCCCATCACTGTCAAACTCAACTTCCAGAAAGGAATGCAAGATGTCAAAGTCTGGATGACCAACAGCTCCCTGAAACTCAATGCCGAGAAGACAGAAGTTTTTATCCTCTGTACCACCCCTTCTGCATGGGGCAGCACCTGGTGGCCGACCGCCCTCAGAAGCCCACCTACCCTTTCAGACAATGCCAAGAACCTGGGCATCGTACTCGACTCATCACTCACCATGAACCCTCTGCATCCTCCGCAAGACCTTCAAGTGGATCCCCCCTGAGTCAAGGAAGACAGTCACCCACACACTCATGACCAGCAGACTGGACTATGGAAATGCACTCTACGCTGGCATCAACAAGTCCCTACTCTGCAAACTCCAAACAATACAGAACACCGCCTCTAGACTCGTCCTCGGCATCCCCCGACACGAACACATCAGCCAACACCTACAAAGTCTCCAGTGGCTCCCTGTGGAGAAAAGAGTAACTTTCCAAAATCCTCACTCACGTCTACAAATGCCTACACAACAATGAACCCAAATACTTTAACGACAGAATCAACTTCCACGTACCCAAAAGAAACCTCTGATCTTCCAACCTTGCACTGGCTGAAACCCTATGCATCCACAGAGCCAGAGCAGGTGGAAGATCCTCCTCTCACATTGCAGCCAAGACCTGGCAGGAGCTACAGGCAGACATCAGATGCGCCCCCTCCCTGAACACCTTCAGGAAGACCCTCAAGACCTGGCTCTTCGGCTAAACAGATCTGCAGACTGCCCCCCTCAGTGCCTTGAGACCCTCACGGGTGAGTAGCTCGCTTACAATTTCCTGATCGATTGAATGATTTAACATTTTAGAAGAGAGTAGAAGAAAGAGGTTAAAGACAAGCAATCCGTTATCTGTGATGAGATCTGATGTGGTAGATATTGTTATGGCTTGATTCGCCATCAGAGGGGGGCTTGAGGAAGCAAACTATTTGGAAACACTTTACACAACACATTTACTGATTTAAACACAAAAACCTCAATGTGCTCATTGCACGAGCTGAATGAAGTGACACAGCAATAGAGACAAATGAAGTAACAGCACTATAAAAGCGTGCTTGAAAGAAAATATATTGCTAAATAGCTATGAAGTTTATTAATAGATTTTCTTAGCAAGATTACACATGAAATGATGTTTTAATATTTGTTTATTGAAGATAACTAATGAATCTAATGATGAGGCCTAGCATTGCCATTGCTATTGCCTGTCTTTGAAATGTATTATCAATAGAATGTGGTGCAATTATGCGATAAAATTAGTTAGGAAATTGAAACTTACAGATGTGATACTAGAGATCATAATAAACATAAAATTTAAGAAATTATTTTAGTAAAATTAATTTTAGGACTATATAACATGTATGGATGTTGACAAACTGTGGCAGTAGGCTATAGCTAACGTGATTCAATTTCATGTACTAACACATTGCTGAAACAATTATATTTATGCGTTTATTATGAAATGATGATTTGATGCATTATATTTGATTCTAATGGGGTTAAATTCATTGAAAGTTGACATATGTATT
Organism: Lissotriton vulgaris; assembly: GCF_964263255.1. Taxonomy (NCBI): domain Eukaryota; kingdom Metazoa; phylum Chordata; class Amphibia; order Caudata; family Salamandridae; genus Lissotriton; species Lissotriton vulgaris. The sequence goes on along the minus strand of NC_141690.1, from coordinate 16,439,728 downwards.
TTAGGCTTTTAAACGTGTTCTGTCCTAAGCCAGAATTTTTTCCTTAGCAAGTATAATTATTCTTTGGCATTTCTGCAGATATTGCATTACTTGTTCTGAACATGTTTCATACCAGGATAGTCTTATGAAGTTCTCTGGGAAATAGCTCAGTGGGGAAGTCAGTTCTAACACGATGCCATAGTCTGCTACATTCTATATTTAATTTTTTTTTTTTTAGCACAGTGAAATCGTTTTAAACACAAACACATAGTTGAGCACAGTATCTTATCATTAGACACATCCTTAATTATTACAAAGTCACAAGTATGCATTTTTATAACATCTGAGAGCAAACTTTTCACAGTTATTCTTGGGACTTTAGACCTCTTCTGAATTCGAACTACTGTCATCTCGGTCCGATGGTGGCTCACATATATTTCCTCTGTATTCATTCCACGCCCCCCAAATTTTCTTCCATTTTTGGGGCAACCCATATTACTGAACACTGCCCTTTCTGCTATCATGGCTGCATCCATGTCTTTACTCCATGCTGCTAGAGTAGGTCTTTCTATTCTTCCCCACTCAGTGCTATATTTCTCTTGGCCACCATCATGCCCATTGTGACCCAACTCTGCCCTGACCGTGTAAGGTCATTTGGTTCCCATATGTTTAATAGGCAACGCCTGGGCTCAGGTAGCAGCGAGACCCCTTCTGATTGTGACATAGTTCTTAACACTTGTGTCCAGTATTCGGTTATTTTGGGACAGTCCCATATGGTGTGGTAAAAGGTTCCTTCCTCCCCGCAGCCTCTCGAACAGTAGGGATGATCTATCCTTCCTATTTTATGTAGTGTGTGTCTAGTGTAGGAGGAGAAGTGTAGGATGCGTAATTGTACCAATCTGAGGCGTGAGGGAATGCCCACCTCTTTTGGGGATACTAGCGCTTCCTGCCACTCTGATTCATCCATCTCACCAATATCATGAGACCATTTTTCCCCTAGGGTTCCCGTCGGGTCAGGCAGATTATTCACCAGCTTACGGTAGGTCAGGGAGGTTGCCTTCTTTGGCATGTAATCAGTCAACAATCTGTCCTCAAGAGGGGATGCCTCTGGCACTTCTGAGCCAGGTGGAAGTGCTGTCATTAGGGCATGTCGTATCTGTGTGTATCTAAACATTTCAGAGGGGGCTAAGTTGTCTTGATGCCGTAGAGTATTAAAGGAAATCACTTCCCCTTTCTGCCACATATCTCCGATCGTTGATATCCCGATAGCATCCCAGCGATCGAAACCTTTGCTATGTCTGAGTTTTCCTAGCTGCTTCGTGTCCCACAGTGGAGTAAGCTGAGTTAGTACCCCTTGCCATCCTAACTTTGCCTGAGCCATATGCCACAGTCCAGGTGTATGATGCAGTGGTCCAAACTTTGCTAGTGACAATTTTTTATCGTAGAGGGGAGCCAACATATCCAATATGCCTAACTGCTCCCTGTCTGCCTTCAATGCTGGGTCTGATTGTGGAAGATGTACCCATTGATTAATTACTTTAAATTGTGCTGCCCAATAATGACGTTGTAGATCTGGAAGCGCTATCCCACCATCATACCAACCTCGCACCAGCTTGGCCTGCGCTATATGTGCCGGCTTATTGCTCCACAACAGATTTGAGACCTGCGCCGCAATGGCTTTGAAGTATGAGGACTGCACTGGGTAAGGTGTGTTTTATAGAATATACAAAAATCGAGGCAGGCCCATCATTTTAAAAAGCGCTGCCTTTCCAGCAAGGTCAGTGGTAGCGTTTCCCAGTGTCATATGTCTCGCTTGAGACGCTCTAGCGGCGGCTGTAGATTCATATTGTAAAATTCACCTGAATCGGCTGTGTCCTAAGTATTTAAACGTACTTTCCGCAGTCCCTAGCGGGCAGTTGTCCGGAAGACGCGGTGGCGGGCCGTGCAGTACGTACATGATGGATTTAGACCAGTTGATGGTGTACCCTGGTGCCCTTCCGTAAGCCGTGCAAACATCTAAAAGGCTGATTATAGAGCGCCTAGGGAAAGTGAAGTACAGCAGTATATCGTCGCGTAAAGGGAGATGTTGTCCTCCCAGGTATCAGTCCATTTGAGGCTGCGTATCGTCGGTTCCCAACGTATCCACGCCGCCAAAGGTTCCAGTACCAGAGCAAATAATAGCGGCGACAATGGGCAGCCCTGGCGCGTGCCTCTTGCCAGTGGGAAGTCATCAGAGATATGGCCATTAGCGGTAACATCTGCTATTAGTTTAGTGTAGAGTAATTGAACCCATGCACAGAACTTGGGACCGAACCCCAGATGGCGCAGTACTGCGAAGAGAAAGGGCCAATGGACCATGTTGAATGCCATATGTGCATCCAGTGAAATTATCACTGCCGGTTCCAGCACATATTCTGCACGAGCAAGTACCCCGTGAAATCTTCTTAGATTAAGTGCTGTATTCCTGCCGGGCATAAAGCCCGATTGGTCCTGATGTATGAGCTTCGACAGGTGTGGCGTGAGCCTGAGCGCTAGCAGTTTGGCAAGGATTTTGGCCTCTGCGTTTATGAGGGAAATAGGTCGGTATGAGGTACATTGATCTGGTGGTTTGCCAGGTTTTCAAATGGCTACTATGGTGGCCATGCGCTGGTCCGGTGGAAGTTCTCCTACTTTTAAACTTTCTGCGAACATATTCAGCAGGTGTGGCATGAGGGAGTCAGCCATATTTTTGAAAAACTCGACTGGTATGCCATTTGGCCCTACCGCCTTGCTCGACTGCAACTTGCTAATGGCTGCTTGCACCTCATCCGCCGTGAGGGCATGTTCCATTTCTTGCGCTTCTTCAGGGGTCAATTTGGGCATGACGAGGTCCTTTATATAAGTCATTGCCTCCTCCTCTGACATTGCCGAGTCTGAGGAGTATACAGTCTGGAAGTGTCGTGCCAGCAGGTGAACTATTGTGTGTGGTTCCGTTATGGGTTGCCCTCCCCCTGTGCTGAGCTATGCTATACATCTGTCCCTTTTCTCCCGTTTGTCCAGCCATGCCAGCAGCTTCCCTGCCTTGTTGCCAATGTCATATATTTTGTGTCGCGTATTTTCTAGCTGCTGTCTGGTCAGTTCCGTCAGGTGTTCCTTGTGGCGTCGCTGCGTGAGATGCAAGTTGTGGGCAGTGTCGGGGGTTGGGTCTCTAGTGTGTTGGGCTTCCACTATAGTTAATTTGGACTCCAGAGTTTGTAATTCCAGCTGTCTCTCTCGCTTATGAGTTACGATGGAGGCTATTGCCTGCCCTCTGAGGACTGTCTTATATGCCTCCCATAGAGTGACATGGGAGGTCACAATTCCTACATTATCTTGAAAGTATTGTTTCGTCACCTTCTGAAGTTCCCTCCTGAATTTGTGATTTTGGAGATATCCAGGGCGTATCAGATAGGTCCAGCGCCTTTTTTGCTGGTGGTGTGTGTAGCTGAGTATCAGTGGGAAATGGTCAGAGATGCCTCGTGGCCTGATTTCTATATTGTTTATATTTTGAAGGCTACCCATTGAGCCCAGGAAATAATCTATTCTAGTAAAGCTTTTATGGACACTGGAATGATATGTGAATTGACGTTCTGTGGGGTGGTGTTTCCTCAAAACATCTATCAGTCCCATTGCATCTAAGAAACTCCCCAGGCGAGACACCCCTGATGTACCTGTTCTCAGATGGATTCTGTCCATTGAGTCGTCAGCAACCGAGTTAAAGTCCCCCCCAATGAGTAATTCCCCCGCTGGCAGCCCAAGCAAGAACGCACTTAGTTCCGGGAAGGCCACTGTGTGTAACGCTGGTGGTATGTAGACTGAAACAATATTTAGGGGTCTCCCTTCCCACTGTGTATGTATGGCAGCGAATCTCCCTGCACCATCAGATTTAACAGCTTTTATTATTAGAGGAAACTGCTTTTTTACTATAATTCCAACCCCCCTGGAGCTATATGTAAATTCGGAGTGAGCCGCCATTTTATAGCCCCATTTGTGCATTGCTTTACTGGATGTGCCTGTAAGATGTGTCTCTTGCAGTAACACCACTGCTGGGACTCCTCTTTTTATGCATTGTATAACTAGGCCGCGCTTTATTTTATCGCCCAGCCCGCGCACGTTTCATGTGAGCAGAGAGGGACGCTATCGTGGTGCCGGAGTCTCCCTGCGAGTTAGTCTGTGATTCGTATCCCATTGTTATATTGAAAAGATCTATTGATGCTAGTGACGTGCCCCATAGTTGAGCTTGTGTGAGTTTCTGTGCTTGCTAATACTGTACAACCATATTCATACTTGATCATAACATATTCATAGGTCAAAGAACTTGAACATCTTCCCTGCATCCCAACCCCCTCCTTGCCTTGCGGACCTGAAACTGCTCGCCACCCCAACTTAGCAGAGTGCTTAGAACCCCAAACCTGGAACTTTGCTTGCATGTATATAAAGGGGTGGGAAGTCCAAGGAAGACCAATCCTTCCCCAATCCCAGAGTTCTGAGCCTTCAATAATTCTGTTGCCATCCGCAGAATGAGGTGGGCCATAACAGAAATCTGAGTACACACCCCTTATGTAAACAAAAGGGGCACTTCCTGTATATGTCATTCTCCTGAGTCCTTGTCGCGGCATTGCGCCTCTGCCGCCTCTTGTTCCGTATCCTCAGACTTGCCTCCTTGTCCCAGTCGCCGTCGTCCTTTTTGCGCTCGCCCGGACCCCTCCGCCAGTATCCATCCCTCGAGCCAGTTATATGCCTCTTCTGGCGTGTCAAAAAAACAAGTTTTGCCATCTGCTACCACACGAAGCTTAGCTGGAAAGAGAATAGAATATGGTTGTTCACGGGACCTTAGCGTCTTTTCAACCTCCATGAAACGTCTGCGGCGTGCTGCAACCATTGCTGTGTAATCCGGAAAAAAGGAAATCATTGAGTTTTGCACTCGGATAGGCGGTGCTACCCGGGCCGTCTGAAGAGTAGCGTCTCTGTCCCAAAATTGAATATGCCAGCCAGCACCGGTCTGAGCCTGCCTCCTGGCACTCTGTGCACTCTTTCCACAGACAAAAAGGTTGATAGTCCTTTAGGTTGCAGTTGGCCTTTTATGAGTTTTTCTATATAGAGGTACATAGTGAGTCCCCCCTCACTCTCCGGAAGTCCTGTGATTCGGATGTTGTTGCAGCAAGAGCGGCCCTCCTGCTCATCCAGCTTAGCTGACATTCGTTTGTTCTCTGTCTCCAGGTGCGTCACCTTCTTTATCAGCAATTTAGTGTCTTTAGTAAGCAAAGTCGTCACTTGTTGCACTTCGGATACTCTTGCGGACATTTTTTGAAAGTCTGCTCTTAGGAATGTGACATCTGTGGAGTTCATTCCGACCGTAGTTTGCACTTGGTGTAGGGCCGCCATTACATCCTCTAACGTGACCTTGGGGCCATTGTCTACTTCCGGGTCTTTAGCTCCCGCTCCTCTGCGTTCCGGCAGCGGGGAAAAGTCTTTAGTGTAGGCAAATTTATCTAATTTGCTTTGCTGGGCCGCAAGGGCCCCTTTGCCGCTCGTTGCTCCCCTGGTCACTTCTTCCCACAGTTTCCGGGTCCTCGCACTATGGATGGGGGGTTGGGGGGGCTCAGTCGGTTCTGCCAGGAGATTTCGTGGTATCTCCCTTGCTATGCGAGTGGGGGCCCTGTCTTTCGGCAAGTTACTTTTGGTCAGCCGTGGGCGCGGGGGGGGGGGCTGTTGTATGGGGTCTGCCGTGGTGTTTCACCGGTTCCTTATGCTCTTCAATGTGCGCTCTTTTCCTGAGTGTTTCGCCGTGTATTCTTCCCGGTTGGCGTTCCTCCCACTTACACCCCCTGCCGAAGTCTTAACCCGCTATGGATGCTCTGCAGGCGGTCCTCGTATCGGCCGTCACCTGGTATCTCCTGCAAGGTAGTACACTGTCTCTGGCCTTAGTTTAGTTGCTACAGCGGTGGTATTCACGGGCCGGGTGGTTAATTGTGGCTTCCCGGCCGGCCCCGCCGGTGTAATGCTCATGCTGCTACCTTGTCTGCCGGCTTCGCTTCGGTCTTTAGTTCCTCCCCGATGGGCCTCCAAGCTGTTTATGTTGCCCGCTTCCACCAGGACCTGAGGTCCGGTCCCGGCTGATTCTTCTTGCCGCTGGGGAGGAGGAGGGGGGGGGAGGGGCCTTCCACCGCCGTACAGCTACCGCAGCAGCAGCCATCAATATCGCCACCTGTTCCACCTGGTCGCCGTCTGCCCTCTATGCCAGTCCTCCCCTCTCCTCACCACTCATCTGGCCTCATCATCGACGAGGCGCCAAAATTTAGTGCCCGGCTGTGCGTGGGCTCATAGGCCACTTTTTGTCTTCGGCGATAGTTCACCGCACCTACCACGGCGAGACTGCAGCCTGGTGTCGATCTGCTCCGCTACACCTCCGGAGTCCGATTCTGACTCTGGGTACACTTTTAGATACGGATTGATGTCCTGATTTGCTGGGGAGTCGGTCTCACCCCTGGAGCTCCACTAGGCTGCGGCCTTCTTGTTTGGCTGCTACCCAAGCCCCCACATTCTATATTTTTTACCATTGACAAACCTGTGAGGCCCAGAAACCTAAGTAATTCCCATGAACAGCATGGGAAAGAATGCAGGAGTAACAAAATGTATTTAATAATTTCATACCTAAACTAATCATGTGATGGACTATCCACTGTAGGGTGATATCACACCACCTTCGGTGTCATAGAGAGTATAAAAGAAGAAACCCCAAAGGAGGGGCGAGACACATATATGATAATTTTTCCCTTTGATTCAACACAGACGCTTTTGCTTTTTCTTCCTTTCGAGAAGGAACTGTACTCTTTTCCTGGGATTTTATAATCATCCTTTATGTTTTTATATTGCACTGCCTTTATGCTGATGTTTCTGCCTTTATTCAGTAGACCTGGAATCCATCTTTGCCTAACTATTTGATTTTGCTTTATTTCCCCTTTTGCTCATATTCATGGACTTGCCCTTAGAGGTAGGCCTTTGAATGTGTTTCTTTTACTCCTTTGCCTTAAATTGATGTCGATGGTGTAAACCATCTTCTTTGATATCAAACTTTGTCTAAATGAGTAGTCTTGTACTACATACTTTAGTATTCTTGACTGAGAGGGTGAAGACATTGCTTATCAATATGAATTCTGAAGCATTTATACAATTACCAAATGATCTAAACTGCCTGAGTCTATTATTGTGTCCTGGTGTTCTTTTATTGAAACAGTGTAAAATTTCCCTTTGATCAAAATGCATTGTAGGAAGGATCAGGGAATCTTTTCAGAATGTCAAGTTTGCTTCTTTTATTCTGTGTTGCAGTAGCAGAGCTTCTAGTGTGCGTCATCCTTGTTAGACTTAAATTCTGTAGGAGATTTGGTCTCCCCATTGTGATACTTTATTTTTACAGCATGGCCCTGAGAGTGGTATGTTTGAACTTGATCTTAAATTTTTTAATTAGTCACCAATTACTGATCCTCATTGGGTGGCTAACGTGTGTGGTTTGAACATCCTAATTCCCACCCCTCCTATTGGCGGAGAAAGATCCATCAGAGGACTATTTGCCTCTGTGGTAAGGTAATGCTGTGATCCATCTGACTGTAGAGGGCTCAGTACGGTCAGAGGGATAATTGAGGAAGTAGCAGGAGTGAACAATGTAACCGCTACCACTGGATCACTACCAAACTAAGGGCCTTATTAGGATGAGGGGCGGACTTTGCCCGCCCGTCATCCCATCGTAAATCGGGACCGGCCGCCATAAGGGTGCCGCGCTGCGCCTGCCGCTTTGTAAATGACAATGAAGGGGGGTACCTGTGGTACCCCCCATGTGCACCCACCACCTGTACTTAGAGTGAAGACCGCATACCTTTCCGTGGTGGCATCGCCGCCGCGGAAAGGCACTGAAAACCAGACATCATATTATGGCTGGAGGTGCCTTTTAGACACCGCCACCATATTATTCCTTTTGCGCCCCGGCTGGCGGACATTCTTTCCGTCCGCTGTGGTCCCCCCCGCCATCCTAATATGGCAGGGGGGAAATCTGGTTATGATATCAGGCGGATTGCCTCCGGCAGGCTGGCGGTGGCAATCCGCCCGATATCATAATTGGTGTTTTTCAGATTATCCAGGCTCTAGAAATCCTGTGACCATCAAGAGCCCTTAAACTGATAAAACTGACAATTACCAAGTGGCAACGAAACAGACTTGTAGTATCATGCTAAGCAGTTTGAAAAGCCAACTAAAAACCATTTCTCAAATGCATCCGTCAGTTGCCCGCCCTCTATATTATTAATTTTCTTTGACCACTCGTAAATGTATGCACTGTCCTAAGTTAAACAATGTATTTGTTTATTTTAAAATAATTCAGATATTCAAAGCTCTGTTTATAGACTAAATATGTTATGTATTGTTGATTTACCTCTAAATAACTGTACTGTTTACCAGATATACTTTTGTCTATTGTACTATACATTGTCGTTATGTATTGTTTGTTTGTAAGCACCAAGGGGCAGATTTATGTTAACTGGCGCATCCCGAGGGATGCGCCAGTTAACATGCGCCACAGTGTGCCACAGCTCCGCCACCCATGGTGCGCCGCATTTATGATGCGGCGCACCATGGGGCAAGAACGGCACAGATGTGTCACGCATCTGTGCCGTAAAAGTGACGCATTGCTGGAGTTGTGTCGCAAGCGCGACGCAGCTCCAGCAAGGCTCGGGGGTGCCCTATCTGACCAATGCTGCGTCAAGCCTTACGCCTGCTTCAAGCAGGCGTAGGGTTTTGACGCAGCATTGGCCTAAAAGTGACTGAGTGAAATCTTATAGATTTCACTCAGCCACTTTTGCGAGGCGCACCTGTCCCGGAACGCCCACCCTGCGCCGGAACGCCCACAAGCGGCGCAGGGCTTTACAACGTGACGCATCTGCCTAGATGCGTCACGTTGTAAATCGGTCGTAGGGATGCGCCACGTTTACGCCACAGTTGCGTGACGCAAACGTGGCGCATACACAACATAAATCTGCCCCCAAATATCTAGGTTTACTCCTAACATGTGCCATGCAGTATAAATAAAAGAAATACAAAACTACAAATACCCCTGTTACAATAGATAACCCCAAGCCAGTCAAAGCGGCCAGAGTCCTGTCTGTCACAACACCTATCCGGGACATAATCCAGGGTGATGGTTACACTTACAAATAACTCAATTATCGTTTTAAATGGGTTTGAGGTGAAAGCATCATGCAGGGCCATATTTAACAACACTTTACACCACCACAAAGTCATGTAAAGTGACACAAAGCAGCACAAAGTGTAAATTATTTAATTTACAATGCAAAACCTTTTTTCTAATACCCTGGAAAGTAATGCAAATAGCACTTTGCACTGCCTACGCTCTTCTCGCTCGTCCCGTTCCTTTTCTCCCACTCTAGACCTGTGAGGCTCTGACAGCGCCGTGACACTCCTCTGAGTAGCTGTGCGCTATAGAAGCACCCCATTTAACATAACATAACATAACATTGCGTCTAGTATGTGTCCTATGGGTGGGCCATTAGCGGTTCTACTCTAATACCCATTTTTTTTTACACAAACCCTATCTACAAAAATTATTAGACAAGACTTTGTTATAAAAAAATAAACACCTCTTTGAGGCAGGTGCATTGTAGGAGACATCCGTGAATTTCTTCTTACTTTTCATATATTGCATGTGTGCTGCACTGTTCAGCACACACGTAAAATGCTAATAGCTTGTCTAAGCATAGCATTTTGTACTGGAAGGCTCGAAGTCTGTCTATCTCTCAACACTGTGGAGGTGAGAAGCAGCGCCACGTCTTAGTGGATATGGCATAGTGCCTCTCTCTTCCCCTACAGCAATGTAGTGCAGCAACTTTGGTTGATGCACTGTTTGGCACTACTTTTAGTAACTCTACCCTGCAATATTTTACTCTAATTGAAAGTAATGTGTATTCATTAGAAAAAGAAAAAACTGTTTTATTCCCCATTATAATGGAATGCCTGTTGTTTAATTCAATAATGGAGTTGTTTAATTAATTAACGAAATGCGCACTGTTTTATTGAAAAATAAATCCGCCAATGCTCTTTACTTTCCAGTACTGTTATAGTCCATATTGGAAAGAAATGTGTGCTGTTCTATTTAATAATGAAAAGAAACAAGCACGGTTTTGAGCTAGGGATGAAGTGAAGGTGAGTTGTTTATTCAAGTCAAGTCAAGTCAAGAAATACGTTATTCGGTTCAAACTCAAAACCATAAAAGTACAAAACACTCAAAATGGTCCACAAAACACCAGGCAGCATAATGACATAAAAATACAATATAAGAAAGGAGGGAGTACCCGATTTAAAAAATACTAACACACGATGTCATGATTTAAAAACAGCAATATGTACATCATTATATAGTTAAAAAAGGGAACATAAGAAAGTTTGGTTTTAAAACTTGATTCAAGTTGCAGGAATTAATATTTACAATGATTCATCTAGGTCCAGTAGATCTTTTTGCTGAGTCTCATCGCTATGGTTAAAAATCTGGCTACATTATACATTTCCCATACATTTGATAGTAATTGGTGATACAATAAAGCTGGCTTCACTTGCCTAAACCCTTTCCCCTTTAACAGGGGTATGATAAACTTTTTCCTAATATCACTAAAATGATCACAGAAAAACAGAAAGTGTACAGTATCCATAATCGAACAGCCATCACATTTACACAAATCTAGATCAAGTGGCTTAGTCCAACCAGGACGGCCAGAAATTAGCAGGTGAATTTTGTCTAATCGGAAATTAGTTCAAAGGAATCTATGGTTTGAATTGTTGACAACCTTTAGGTAAAGTTCCAGATCATGACCGGAGGATGCAATCAGTTGATGAGTCCTAACAGATGGCTTTAACAGCTCTAATACTGCTCTGTCCATCCCTTGGTTCAACAAAAAAGTGTTTTTGACCCACTTCAAATCACCTTTCACTAAGTTAGATGGTTTATTAAACAATTCCGGCCGACCTAACCTTACACATAATTGTTGTACATATTTCAACCAGGGGATCTTGTCCCAATGATCTAGCGTTAGGCAGTCCTTAAAAATTTCATGGTTCACTTCGAGTTCCATGTTAAGCCAGACTGAGATCCATTTTAGTAGGGGGGCCATAGCGATTCGATCTTCCAAATAATCCACGCCGCATTCCTGATGTACTATGAAGCCGGCCGTGGATCTTGGCAAGGAGAGAATCGTTTTAAGGAAGTTATCTTCCGTTACCTGAAGCATTTTAACTGGCCTAAAACCCCATAGGCCTGCGCCATACATGGCGATGGCAATACACTTAGCAGCATAAATCTTTAAAACTGCCTCCAAAGGTTTCACCCCTAATTTACGTGAAAAGCCCAGCACTGCAGAAATGGAACGTGCCAGGGCATTTTTTTTCTCCAGCAGTTGGGGGTGCCACGTCAAACAGTCATCAAATACAACCCCCAAATAGGGAAATCTGGAGACTCTTGTCAACTTGTGCCCATTACATTGCAGTGCCATTACATTTTTCATGGCCTTACCTTTCTGGGCCACCACCATGACATGGGATTTGCCATAGTTAACACTTAAATCAAGATTTATCATAAAATCATAAAATGAATTTAACAGGCATTGAAGACCCACTGCAGTTCTAGCTAGGAGCGCAGCGTCGTCCGCATATAATAATGCGGGCAATAGGTACTTCCCTGCCCTCGGGATGTCCTTACTCGCTGCTCCCAAAACGCCACCCAGATCATTTATGTATAGTGTAAAAAGCAGGGGAGCTAGAATGCATCCCTGCCTTACACCATTGGTGATACTGATTTTACCCGTGCAATTACCTTTTCTATCATATCGTACCGTGGCTGTAAGGTCCCTATGGAGGTCCGCTAAGAAATACACAATATTGGGATCTATTCCAATTCTGAGAAGCTGGCCCCATAACTTTGATCTGTTTACCCGATCAAATGCCGAGGACCGATCCATGAAGGCAATATACAGGGATCCTGGCTTCGCTATTGTGTATTTCCCCATGAGCAATTGTAGATTTAAGCTTTGGTCTATGGTACTACGCCCCTTTCTAAAACCATACAGTAGGGGAGAGAGGGTATTGGTATCCTCTAACTAGTCTGTAAGTTTACATAAGACCACTCTCCCTAGGACTTTTACCGCAAAATCAATAAGAGATATGGGGCGGTAATTGCCAGGGTCACCCCTATCCCCTTTTTTATAGATAGGGACAATCACCGACTGGGACCATGTCTCTGGAATGCCTGTTTTTGAAATTCTATTAAAAACATTTGCTAAAACTTTGGACCAAAATGAAATATTAACTTTAAAAAGGTCGGAGGGATTACCATCCGGCCCTGGAGCCTTGTTACTCGTCATTTTACCAATGGCTACGGCCACCTCACCCTCGTCTACAGTTAGGATGTAAGGCAGTCTGGGAAAGGTGGTCGAAGCCTCTACCCCCGAAATCTCCTGTTCATAAACTGACTTAAAGTGCAAGTGCCATTTATCTTCTTGTATTCCACAATCCAGTTCATTGTTACTAGAGTCAGAAAAATAGGGTTGATTGACCACAGCCCAGAACTTAGCGCTGTTTTTTAACACATCAGTTGATGTCAACTCAGCCCAGGCGTCCTCTCTAATCTCGCGCCGCCTTCTTTCAACGACTGTCTTATATTCTTTCCTAAGGGTAGCCACGAGCAATCTATCTACTGGTTTGGATTTGAGGGCCACTTTGAGTTTATGATTGGCCACAGAACAATTCCTATCAAACCAGCCTTCCTTCCCTTGCGCTTTGCCCTTACCCTGTTGTGTCAGGTTGCAGACAATGTCGAGGCAAACCTTTTGGTACGCCTCCACTACTTCATTGTCCCCCGGCTGGTCATCCATACAAAGCTTTAGTTCCTCCCGGCTACTATTACAAAGATTACAGAAAAACTCCTCTCGAACTATTTTGCACCACTTGATTCTACGGCCTTGGTCAGTCAACCGCATGTTGCGTTTGTTAACCAAATTCGACCTACTTTACATAGTTACAATTATATTTTTAACCCTTAGTACAACTGGGTTATGGTTGCTAAAATGAGACCGCACAACTGAATAACTAGTAATACGGCTTCCACAACTGCTACTTAAAAAAAATATAATCAATTACAGACCCGCTACCATGTCCTGTAAATGTGGGAATAACCTCATCGCACCCATTAGGTAGCATTAGCCCATTTTAGGCCAGCAGAGTTTCCAAGAAAATGCCCTGGTCTGAGTGCTCAAAGTGAATATTCTCCTCATCCGGGGGACCAAATAAAACGTTGGAAGGACATTTGTCCTGGCAACTATGGACATTAAAATCCCCCATTAACATAATAGTACATTCAGACTCTGATGACTCTTTAAATTTAAGAAGAAAAGAGTTTAACATCATCAGATTACTAATCGGATGAGCCCTATCAAAAGAATTATAAAAATTCACTACCAGGACATTATGAAGGCCCTTACGGGTAATTTGGACTGCGAGACAATAGGGACAACCAGTAACTATTTCCTTATAAGTACCCGGGATTTTGGCGGATACCAGAGTAACCAAACCCCTCGTGCTCGCCCCCTAGTGGAGGTAACAGCTGGGAGGAAAAAGGTGGTAAAACCATCCACTGTGCGTGTGTTTTGTGTGTCCCAGGTTTCCTGTATGGCTATTATATCCATGGTGCCTACAAAGTCCCTCCATATGGGGTCATCAACTTTACTCCTGAGACCAGCGATGTTCCATGTTGCCACAATCGTCTCCCCCTTCCCCAGTGCTTTATCCTTTTTTCCAGGTGGTGGGTCCCCTCCTTCATCACCCCGATTGATAATTGGAATTAAATCAATGTTTGACTCCTGCACAGCCTGGATACTCTTTTCATTTTGTAGTGGGGTTGGGGGGGTATTTTGCATCAAGCTAAACGGTGAACCCTGTTTTTGTCAATCAACCCAATCCAAATTTGACAAACACTCATAGCTATTGGCCATAGGGATGCTGAAATGGTTTTCATACCCATTCACAGACTGGGGATAATTGTAAGGGTGGCCATTCTGTAACCCTGTACCAAACCCACCTTGAATAGATCTACCTCTTCTTCTCTTAACCAAGTTCCAGCTATCGTCTCCACCCTCATCCCATCCATACGATTGCACCTCCCATGGGGAATTAAACCTCCACCTGCTTTTTTGGTCATTTGGACCCCTTAGCCAACTCCATCTTTTATCCACTTGGTTCTCAGGCAAGTAGAAATAAGAGAGTGGCCTAGCAGTGACAGTGCTGGCTTGGTAGCGAGAGGTTCCTCTGCAGATGTGTTCTACCACCTGTGGATTCTCAAAGGTTACCACGAGGCAGTCCCCTTGTAAGTTTTTTCTGTTCCCACCCACCCAAGGGGTTCTCTCCACCATTAGGATGTTACTGGGGATATTCGGTGGTAGGGGGTGATTATTTGATAACCAGTGGCACACTTTATTTTTCAATGCCTGAAAGGATTCCACATAGGATGGTGATATTTCCGTTACCCCTGTCAAAATCACTACATAAGGGCAGGCATCTGGGGGGAGGTGGATATTTCTTCGAGCCTCCACCTTATCTCTTGGGGCCGTATCTATATTTGGGGTCAAGGGTATAGGATCTTTAAATTTAACTTGAGGGATTGTCTTGGGCTTAGCTGGATTGGGTATTTGTTTAGGGTCAGGGGTCTTAGCTATTGCTCCTCCTGAGTTTGGGGTATTGGTCGGGTTCTTTGGGGTATTGGTCAGGTTCTTTGGGGTATTGGTCGGGTTCTTTGGCGCCATGTTTTTGCCCAGGGTGACGTTTTTATCGGACAAGGATTGCTTATGTACTGTAGTCACCGCATGGGGAGCCATGTTATTTAGACTGAAACTAGGGGCACTTATATCCTTATGGATGTTTTTCAACACTGTTTCTAAACAGCGTAGCCTTACCTCTATAGGTTCAAGAAGGGTCTTTAGGATTTCAAAAATATTATTATTCGTCATATTTATCCCACTTCCATCATGACGAATCTCAGCCAAGTTGTTCTCTTCACCACTTACTTCCAAAATTTCCTCCAAGCTTCTGTCTACGATCGTGTCATCAGGGAGGCTTAATGGTAAGCCAACAGTAGCCTGGTGTGCCCCCTCTTTATCTTCAACCCCTACTGCTAGGTCCCTACTCACAGCCACAGGATCTAAGATGGTTGTATCCTGATTTTGGATGTTTTGAACTCTCCTGGCTTTGTGGGTGGTTGATTTATTAGCCTTATTTTTGGGAATTGCCCCCTCTTTCAGTCCTCTTTGATTTATATCATTGGCCGTCGGTCGATTAATCGCCCTTGCGGCGACCAAATGACTATCCGGACCGCCCTCTGATAACAAAATGGGATTAGGGGGGGCCTCAAGCCCCTGTTGGGAACTTGGTACATGGTGATCCCCATCATTATCTAACCTGGCCGGGGTATTTGAACAAGTCATGATATTAGGCGTACGTGCCTGAGCAATAAGGCCTAAGGAAGATCTTTTAGCCATGGCCAAATCTTGGGACGCCCTTCTGTCCATTAACACAATCCCTTCATCAATTAAGGCATTAGTGCGAACAATAAAATCATCAAGGGTGCCAGTCAGCTTTTTTGCTCCCCCTGCAGCCATACTTCTAGTCTCTCGACAATCCATGACAATACTTGCTCCTAATCACTGATATAACGTTTGGTTAAGACAACACAATATTAGCAATCCCTGAGCATTAATAAATAGACCATAGAAACAATCAATATATAGATATGAACACCCCTGTTAATGTGACAAGTTATAGGTTTACTTCTATATACTGCACCTATGCTTAGAGGTCAAGTGTCCGATAGTCAGTAAGTTAGGGTGGGTCGGACAGGGGGTGTGGCCCAGTCCAGGCTCTTCAGGCCTCTGAGGGCTTAGCCCCGCGCTGTGTCCTGCACGCGTTCCGCTACGCGGAGGGGGTGTTGGTGTTTTATGCGCCTCCGGGCGCCTGCTCCGTGCCACTGTGAGCGCCCCCGGAAAGGCTCCTGGGGGTTGAAGTCCCCCCGCTCTGCGGCCGCGCTGATGGTGGAAAGCGGCGGCGGGGGGGGGACTCGGCTCCTGCTGCCAAGACGGGCTCACTGCCAGGCTCGGTTTGTCCTCTCCACTAGGTAGCGTTTCCTTTTAAATAAACGTCAGCGTTAGTTTAGGGCTCCCTTGGTGCTCCGGGAGTGCTGCTGTTTTATGCGCCTCCGGGCGCCTGCTCCGCGTCACTGTGAGCGCCCCCGCAAAGGCTCCTGGGGGTTGAAGTCCCCCCGGTCTGCGGCCGCGCTGATGGTGGAAAGCGGCAGCGGGGGGGACTCGGCTCCTGCTGCCAAGACGGGCTCACTGCCAGGCTCGGTTTGTCCTCTCCACTAGGTAGCGTTTCCTTTTAAATAAACGTCAGCGTTAGTTTAGGGCTCTATTGTAAACTATAGCACACTGTTTCATTCTTTATCAAAAATATATGTGCTCTGGTTTCACGTTGTAATGGAATGAATTGTGTACTAAAAAAACACCACCAGTTGCTGCCCTTGCTTCAACAGTTTATAAATGCAACATTTTTCTTCAATTGTCTCAACATTGTTGGAAGGTGGTGATAGATCCACTAAGATATCCCCACTTGGGGTTATTTCTTGCAACAGCGCACTGCTTTTAAAAACAAGCATTGGCAAAGCCAAAAGATCACAACAGTGGAACCAATTTGCTTACATCATTGCTATTTTGGCTTAAATAGCTATCAGATAGGTAAAAAGGAAAGAGAGGGGCTCTTGATGACCCAAAGGGAAATAGAGCACCAATATACTTGAAAAGTAAAACAAGAGATTTCCCAGTGGGAGATATTGTTTCCTGCTCATAAGTCAGGGCTCAACTATCAAACACCATTCATACCATTCATCTTTGTGGAACGGGGGAACACTCGCCAGAAAGGAAAACCACCCAGTCTAATAGTACTGTAAAAAATATACACTTTATTCTAAAATATACAACACTGGTCAGTAAATGAAAATTAAAAAAGCATAAAAAACACAATGAAATACACAATTAAAAACCACCTAGTGTGGACGTGGAGAAGTTAGTCTAAAGAGACACTTATATCTGTCTTTAGTCTGTCATTTCGGACCCTCATTTGTCAACACTAAGAGGAAAAATATTCCTTTTGTTCAATTAGATTGTTGGCAATGCCGAATATGACTTTGAAGTTGGCGTCGACGCGTTTCGGAAGCTTGAAAAATGATAATGGCTTCCTTCTTCAGGACAATTTGTATACGTATTCTCCACACGTTGATAGCAAACCTAATGCATAAATCACATAAAATGTAACTATTAGAACCCTTTAACATTTACACATTTTCCTATTTTAAAACAGCACTATGTTGGCTACAAACCTAATGTTTATGCTCTATTTTGTAAACCCTGAAAAAGGTGGTGCAATAACAGTTCATGCCCTCTGTGGGTTTGTTAGTGATGTTCAGGCCTTTAAATACATTCATTTTTTACTCAATTCCTAATTCCAGTTTAGACACTAAGCATTTCATATACATAATCGGTTATGCACCCAGTTACAGTCATGATAAAAGTAAGGCTAAAAATAAATACAGGACAACATGTTGGACTGACCAAAGATCTGTGTGTCTAAATCCAGAAGAACTCTTTTACACTCATTTCATAATATTTAACGCTACGTGATTGACATCAACCACATGGGTTTCTTTTTTTGAAAAAAACACAGAATGGTTACACATAAGTATCCCCAGTTAAAGACCACATCTTTACATCCAAAGTGATATGCCCTTCATTTACAGAGCCTAACTACATTAGAAGAAACCTCACTCTTTCTAGTTGCTATAAAAATATTTTGCTTTCTGGTTCATGTTGACACCGTTCTCTTGCTTCAAATGTCACATTCATACGTCACCCATGCGCACTAGCAGCAGTAGTTCACTGACCGTAATCGTTGCTATTTCCGTAAAGAGGCCACCTGATGTATAGTGATCCTCTGTTTCTCATCCGTAACAGTCACCTTGGTTTTCTTTACTCTCCTACCTATAAATAGAACGGTATCTTATTTAATGTTAGCTGGCACTTATACACTCATCGCGTAGTGTACTGAGTTTGGGCTTATATTTACCTCAATGTGTGGATAGGTGTTTTTATCGCGACACTCGTCTATTTCAGTAAAAGTATTTTTCATCGGTAGTGGGCTTTGCGCGGTCCTGTGCCAATAATATGAATAAATAAACCGTATTATAGGCCCCGTGTATTTAACAATTGTGATACTGATCTCTTAAAAGGTCAAAAACGGAAATACCTTATAACTCGCGCAGTGCGATGTTTGTTTAAAATTTCAAGTCTCTCAACTATTTCAGGTGCTGTTCTTTACTGCAATAATGGAAAAAAAGCGCATTGCGTCAGCTTAAAACCGGGGCATAGTCTAACTTCTTACCCAGGTGTCTTATGTCCAAGATCTAGTATATAATCTTTAATCTTACCCCAGATATATGGGTCGCGTTCCCTGAATGGGGTTCTTGTCCAGCAACCGGGTAGAATCCTTACCACAGCGGTGATCGAAGAGACGCCACGAGAATTAGCACCGGGAAAGCCAGCCGTGTGCACCCACTAGGTAAGGATAATTTATGTCGAACGGGTGTTTAGATTATAACATGCTAAGTCCCCGTAAATAAGTGGAATCCTTAGTGAAACTCTTTTATATCTCTCGCATGCAGCCACGTGCATTATTCTACCCGGTTGCTGGACAAGAACCCCATTCAGGGAACGCGACCCATATATCTGGGGTAAGATTAAAGATTATATACTAGATCTTGGACATAAGACACCTGGGTAAGAAGTTAGACTATGCCCCGGTTTTAAGCTGACGCAATGCGCTTTTTTCCATTATTGCAGTAAAGAACAGCACCTGAAATAGTTGAGAGACTTGAAATTTTAAACAAACATCGCACTGCGCGAGTTATAAGGTATTTCCGTTTTTGACCTTTTAAGAGATCAGTATCACAATTGTTAAATACACGGGGCCTATAATACGGTTTATTTATTCATATTATTGGCACAGGACCGCGCAAAGCCCACTACCGATGAAAAATACTTTTACTGAAATAGACGAGTGTCGCGATAAAAACACCTATCCACACATTGAGGTAAATATAAGCCCAAACTCAGTACACAACGCGATGAGTGTATAAGTGCCAGCTAACATTAAATAAGATACCGTTCTATTTATAGGTAGGAGAGTAAAGAAAACCAAGGTGACTGTTACGGATGAGAAACAGAGCATCACTATACATCAGGTGGCCTCTTTACGGAAATAGCAACGATTACGGTCAGTGAACTACTGCTGCTAGTGCGCATGGGTGACGTATGAATGTGACATTTGAAGCAAGAGAACGGTGTCAACATGAACCAGAAAGCAAAATATTTTTATAGCAACTAGAAAGAGTGAGGTTTCTTCTAATGTAGTTAGGCTCTGTAAATGAAGGGCATATCACTTTGGATGTAAAGATGTGGTCTTTAACTGGGGATACTTATGTGTAACCATTCTGTGTTTTTTTCAAAAAAAGAAACCCATGTGGTTGATGTCAATCACGTAGCGTTAAATATTATGAAATGAGTGTAAAAGAGTTCTTCTGGATTTAGACACATAGATCTTTGGTCAGTCCAACATGTTGTCCTGTATTTATTTTTAGCCTTACTTTTATCATGACTGTAACTGGGTGCATAACCGATTATGTATATGAAATGCTTAGTTTCTAAACTGGAATTAGGAATTGAGTACAAAATGAATGTATTTAAAGGCCTGAACATCACTAACAAACCCACAGAGGGCATGAACTGTTATTGCACCACCTTTTTCAGGGTTTACAAAATAGAGCATAAACATTAGGTTTGTAGCCAACATAGTGCTGTTTTAAAATAGGAAAATGTGTAAATGTTAAAGGGTTCTAATAGTTACATTTTATGTGATTTATGCATTAGGTTTGCTATCAACGTGTGGAGAATACGTATACAAATTGTCCTGAAGAAGGAAGCCATTATCATTTTTTAAGCTTCCGAAACGCGTCGACGCCAACTTCAAAGTCATATTCGGCATTGCCAACAATCTAATTGAACAAAAGGAATATTTTTCCTCTTAGTGTTGACAAATGAGGGTCCGAAATGACAGACTAAAGACAGATATAAGTGTCTCTTTAGACTAACTTCTCCACGTCCACACTAGGTGGTTTTTAATTGTGTATTTCATTGTGTTTTTTATGCTTTTTTAATTTTCATTTACTGACCAGTGTTGTATATTTTAGAATAAAGTGTATATTTTTTACAGTACTATTAGACTGGGTGGTTTTCCTTTCTGGCGAGTGTTCCCCCGTTCCACAAAGATGAATGGTATGAATGGTGTTTGATAGTTGAGCCCTGACTTATGAGCAGGAAACAATATCTCCCACTGGGAAATCTCTTGTTTTACTTTTTAAATAGCTATCACAAATAGATATGTATCTGTGATGGACATCTTGGAATCGGTTGACAAACATTACAAATGCATTAATAGACGGCCAACATGGATAACCATGCATCCACTGAGGCAAACTTTGAGTATATTGGTAAAGTTTTATAACCCATTCCAAGATCGCCACTATGGATGTGAAGTCATCTGTGGCATTAATTCTTGAATGAGATATTTTAACGTGAAACAAACCCATTCATAGGTTTCTATTGTGCATGGGTGCACATGTGCACTCGCGTGCAGTCAACTTGAAATCGTACCCATTTGATGATGGCCAACCTTAGATAGCGCAGTGGGCGACAAAAAAAGTAATTTAAAAATACAAGGAGGACTGGTGGACGGAATAAAAAGAGGGAAGTGAGTGACCTTAGGAAGCAGGATGGAAAATACCTCTGCAAAGCAAGTTCTGACAGCAGCAGTGGAAGGATGCATCATCTGGTGAGAGGACTGTGAGACCAAAATGCTCCTAGACAGGACAAACACAAGAATAGAGAGTGAAGTCATCCAGTCAGGAGCATGAAAGTGAAACAGACCACAACGTCAACCAATCATGAGCAAAAGGCTGAATCCAACCCTTCTTTAAGTCTATGTAATGTAGTGGGGACAATAGGTAATGCCAAAAGACAACGCAAGTTATTTATAGCCGAGACTAAAATGCGCATTTGCCTTTGGGAACCACACCTTATATTTACAATACACACCTATCCACTCTTGTTCCAACAAAAAATTTATAACCCCTATTTAGAATAGCAAGCCTCTTCCTCCATTAGAATAGTCTGCCCTGTTACAAATGACACTTCACAACCTCAATTTCTCTCTTGATTAATCACTTTCCGCTGTGGCAACAACCTATATCTCCTAAATCCTAACACCATACAACAATTTGATAGTGCACTTTTTCCCAGTATTTGTTGGATGGGACATAGAAAGATGACGAAAGGAACAATTGATGGACAATGCAAACATTCACCCCCAGTCCAAGGATCTGATTTTAATAAATTTTTCTTTTGCTCACCACACCACCCTAGTTTGGACACAGCCATATGCAAATCAGTCTTGTCCCTGTTCCTCATGAGAACAGTCCAGCCCAAACTGCCAAGCCAGGTCCTCCTTGGACCAGAAACGAGCATTCTGGGGACAGTTTCAGGGCATCACCCATCATCAGCCAGGCTAGCTTGAATCCAGTGATGCAGTGGGCACGGGACTGACGTCTGGGCATAACCTACCCACTTAGGGCTACAAAAGCGAAGGGAACAATTGATGGGTGGGATGCTGAACAATGCAAACATTCACCCCAGTAACAAAGATCAAGGTTTAATCCTTTGTTATTTTGCTCACCACACCACCCCAATTTGGACCCAGCCATGTGCAAATCAGTCTTGACCCTTTTCCTGGGAACAGTCCAGCCCGAAATGCCAAGCCAGGTCCTCCCTGGACCAGAAAAAAGCATCCTAAGACCGCTTTCAGAGCATCTCCCTCGTCAGTCAGACTAGCTTGAATCCAGTGGCGCAGTGAGTACGGGACCCACATCTGGGCATACACTTCGCACTTAGGGCGAAAAAAGCAAAAGGAACAACTGATGGACGGAATGCTTGGCCTCGAAGGAGCCACAGCGTTTGGAAGGTGTGTTGGCTTTAGGTTGCACTGCTTCTGCTAAGAAATCATTACTGTAATGAAGAAGGAGTAGCACATGCCCTTCCCCCACATTCATTTTCACAGTAATTCCCTCCTTGACAGTCCCAAATTCTTTAGGAGCAGTACTCCAGAAAACCCACCTTCTGGCAGTACTGACTTTGCAGTTTCGTTCCAGAGTTTCGGAGTGGCCAACTGATGGAAAGGGATTTTGAAGTGGGCATTGTGTGGAGGGAGCCTAGAACAACAGAGCTAGCTTGACAATGCATGCATATACAATCCCACAATTAAATATCCTCAACCATCACCTAAAAAAACTTTGGCCTAGACTTCCCTTCATTAATCCTTCTGAAGCCTTTTTATAATGTCACAAGGGTCCTGGGATCTGTAACATGTCTGTTCAAATCCACTTAGGCTCATCTTGGTTCTGTTAACCATGAGGTGTGATAACGGTATGCACTGTTGTCCAAAGATCTTTAACCTTACATGCTCCATAAGCAGGACTCTCTCAACTTAAGACACAATGCTGCTACTCCAAACCCAACTGTAGTCTGGAGTTCAGTCTAAGCGCTAATGTCGTCATATAATCAGTATCTCAGCGAGCATGACTCATCTTCTCTGCATACCTTGGGAATCGTTAGTTAAAATTGGATCTCCTACCGTGATTCAGAATACTCACAGGAAGTTAGTAGGCACAGGAGATTAGCTGGCTTTTCTGGAGATTACAAAGGCTGAGTCTGCATCACCACGCAAATCAGGAACAGAAGGGGCCGCCTTGACAATTGTCCTCTGCTCAACCACTTTTATAGAGACCTGAAGTTCCCAAAACAAGATGGCAGACAGAAATCTGTATTCAGCCATGATCTATCGAGAGTTCCAAACTTTGTATATCTTTTTAATAAACGGAGGTACACTTGTCAAAAAAGTGCACTTGTTTGGAAAAGCCAAAAGCTGTGACTGGAAGGCCCCCCCCCCCCCCCCCGCCTAAACTGGAGATGCCTGGGTTTCTAAAATAATAAAGGATGCAAGATAAAGAAAGCAGAGCACCTATAATGATATGGAAGGGTCTATGATACCCTAAGACCCAAAGACAGAAACAAAAGACTGTGGATAGGCTGAAGAGTATACTTTTGCTTGTGGATGGGTTTGTAAACAGCCAGCAGCGGGAACAGTGGCATGGAATTCTTGCCATGGGAAAATGAGGATACCCACATATCGCAAAGAATCAAAAAAGTTATTTAATTTAATTCAATACAATAAAAAAACTCAAAATAAGAAAAGTTACATTTACAGATAATAGGAATGTTAATGAAATGAAAAAGATCGAGTTCGTGTGAATTTCTAGACTGATTTGCCCAATTGTGTTCATTTACTGTCATCATGGAATGCTAAGCAAATATTGTAATTAGTTTGTTAACTGCAATATATATTAGCACTAGATTTATTCATGTGTGGATCCAAAAAATATTGAGTCACAAATAAAAAGTTGGTTAAAAATTCGGTTCACAGATACAAAGGTCCATCTTACTGCGATGGGGCTTCTAATAACTTGTGACTGAACTGTATAAGGTAGTATAAATACTTTCTATTTTCAAAACTCTCATTTTATATTTTATATACCCTCGTCTGTTCTAAACGAATCTAGACTTACACCGAGTTCTAAAATTAAGCCTAAAGTAACGTCATACACCGCGCCCTTGGTCTAAAATAGAGACCATTGTTTATAAAAATCTGCACAGTATGTTACTGACTTCAAGCTCAAGCTGGCACAGATTTAACTTGATCTAAGTGATAAGAATGTTTAACCCCGTTTCGACGGACGAGCCCTGGAAACCTGCTGGCCACCGACCAACGCCTCCCTTTCTCATGCAGCTGACACAGAATGTTATTAAGAATATTGTTTATTAGACTTCACATCCATAAAACATAATTATCAACAATTAATGTAATACAATTAATGCATATAATTTAAAACAGTAATAGCCTAAACATTTCAAAAACCAGGTACTGACATTTCGAATCCTCAACTAATTTAATTAAGAATGAATCCACAGAAAGGGCAATTCCCTTTATTTCCTATTGAAACAATATTCAGATCTCTTCTGCAAAGACCACATTTCAGCTTAATCGATGACTCGAATAAGATAGATCTCTCATACACCTGCTCTAGGTGGGCAGAGTAGCAATACATTGGCTATTTCGTGGGTGAGACGTTTTTCACACCTCCACTGATAGTTGCTTAACCAGAGTTTTATATTGTGATACTGATACACAACCCAACAAAACCTTAACAGGCTACATTTGCAACCTGGTTTTCAGCTGTGTGACAAATAATCAGCTGTTCCAGGTAAAACATTGATAGTATTTTAGAAGGATAATGTCTTTTTGCAAGTTATTAAGGATTTATCTGTCATAAATAGGGGCTTTTTACAAGTATGGTGGTCATAGGACAGCTATACTCATGGTGGCGGTCTGACCATCACGCTCTGCCAACCATATTTTGGGTGCGGTGTTCGGACTGCAACCAGCCGGCTACAACACCGCCAGCCCCACCAGGATCCTGGATCCCACAGTGCCAGTGGTGTGTAAAGTGAGGAGAAATGGAGGCGGTGGCGATCCTGGCACTGCCGTCCATATTACAAGTTGCCCTTCTGCAAGCCTTTTCCCCCCTACAATTGGACTTTCTTGCATGCACTGTGTGGTTTGCACAACATGGTGCATGACTCACAGTGCACGTATGTGCAGCAGACTCTCACATGGCGGTGGTCTGTTTCTTAGACTCTCCTATAAGGCTAATAGACCACCGGAGTGACACCACAGCCACACCGCCCTTTCCACCCTGGATTCAACTCTAAATCCGGCAGGCAGGTGCACCAAAGGTTTGGTGGTCTTCCTGGGACCACCTCTAATAAGGCCCACAATCTGTGATGGACAATTATTTTAAGTGTTTCTTGTTATTATAAATTGGCTTACCTTTGAATATGCGAATGTTTTTAAAATTCAAATCTCCAGATGTAGTTATACGTATTATCCTTTTCCGCCAATTGGTTTTACTTTGTAGCAAATATTGTAAACATTCATGTGCCAGGATATTATTGTCCAAGTTTGTTAAAGAGGCTAAGGGCCTGATTATGAGTCTTGCAGTCCTAGGACCTCCAGACTCATGGGAGCGTGGTGGTGGAAATGTCCAGCCACCTCCCCACCGGTG
The DNA here is from genome assembly GCF_964263255.1 of Lissotriton vulgaris. Classification (NCBI taxonomy): domain Eukaryota; kingdom Metazoa; phylum Chordata; class Amphibia; order Caudata; family Salamandridae; genus Lissotriton; species Lissotriton vulgaris. The sequence continues at coordinate 16,414,296 of NC_141690.1, read as the reverse complement.
GTCAGACTGTAGTTTTACGACTCTGGCGGTTGAACTGCCATTACACCACCATAATCGCCAGGGAACCATGTTACCTAGCGATCCTGCGGCAGTCAGGGGCTCACAATATGTTGGTGGGGCCGCTGCGGCACCACCATGCATATACTATGAGTTTCAGGACACCCAGCCCCATTCAAGAGGGTGCATTCTAGGGAGCACACGGTGTGCCCCCCATGTGCATGTATGCCCAGTTCCTGCATGACATGGACTTGAGTCCATACTGTGCAAGAACTTGATTTGGCTTTCCCATGGCAGTGCCTTTTTCAAAGGCACTGCCTGGGTATGCCAAAGGACCACCCGCCAGACCAGGAGAAAACTCATAATCAAGCAGGCAGCTGGCAGATGACTTTGATGGTGCGGGCGGTGGCGTGCCATCCTGCTCTGCCAAAGTCGGAATCAGGCCCTTAATATTTTATACTGGTAAATTGTATCACATTTTGCAATGTACACAGTCCCAATTTGAGTTGTGTAGCCTCTATACCCACACTAGATGGCAGCCCTAATATAGGTTGTAAAGTCCATGCCTAACATTTTTGAAAATCATGTGCACCTTCTGAGATTAAACCTTGTAAACCATACAGTATAATTCGGGTTTTCCTCCTCCTAATTGCCTCACATTTGTCTTAATTATATTAATTTCTATCTTACTCACTATGCAGGAATTTTCTAAATAATTTAATTGGTTTTGGAAAGCAATTGGTGTTTGATCTAAAATTAATAAGAGCCTGATTTGGATTTTGGCAGGCATGTTACTCCTTCACAAACTTGGCGATATCCCATCCACTGTATTACAAGTACCATTGGATATAATGCACTTGTGATATGACAGACGAGATATCCTTCACATTTGTGCTGGAGTGACCGATCTGCCGAAGTCTAAATCAATCCCTAAATCATCAGTGTATAATAATGCATTTAAATAGAGGCAGCCAGATCGTGGTGGTTTAGCAGTCACGAAATTAAATAAAAAAAGATACAGTAAATAAATATGGCGAACTGCGATAGTGCTAAAATAAAACCTTGTGTTAAACCATTGCATAATCTGAATTTACTTCTTGTCAATCTCCATTGTTTCCTAATTTCAACTGATTTTATGTCTTTTTATGCAATGCAATTAGGAGTGATAAAGGAGTATAAACAACTTTGATCAACAAATTTGTTAAATGCAGATGTAAAATCAACAAAACGTAAGCATAGAGACTTAACTTCTGAAGTTTTATGCATATTTAGAACAAATATATGATGGAGACTTGATTTTTTGCTCTAAAACCAGCTTGGTCTCTCAATATTAGGTAATATATTTTGTCCAGTTTTCAACAGCTTGCAGGACAGTTCTTGCGAAAATGTTAAAGACTATAGTGAGTAAAGTGATAAGTCAATAGTTGGCATGAATGCTAGACGTGCCTCCCTCTTTTAATATGGGAGTGATTAGTGAACCTCACAAACTAACTGGAATCTCTTTTGTGACCACAATAGCATTAAAATGCATTCATTAGCATTTCATTCACACTCGGGACACTATATATAGGAAATTAGGCAGAAGTGCGTTAAGAACTGCCACATACTTAGATCGGATCCCATCATCGGTAAAGACTTACCGAGGTCTCCTAATATAACATATAGGAGAGCAAGGTCACTTAGATCTAGTGTTGTCCAAAGTCACTGTGGGAGAGATGAGAAAAGCTCGCCATTTGGTAAATTGGCGGGATTTTACCCATGCCTCAAGTGCAAAGCGTGCAAAAATAGTAGAAAGGTGTCTAGTTACCTAGTACCAGGGATGAAGGAACCTAAGAAGATCAAAATTTTAATGAATTGTAACACCAGCCACACGGTATACTGTCTTGTATGTCCGAGTGGCTTGTGGTACATTGGGAGTACCATACACCCTACTAAGATTAGGATCTTGGAACATCTCAGGGCCATTCAGAACAATGATCCCACATACCCAGTGGCGAGGCATTTTGAGGTGTTCCACCAAAGCAACAGAGATCTTCTTAGTTTCTACTGTATGGATCAGGTGCCTGCAGATATAAGAGGAGGGAACAGGTTACTCCAGTTACGAAGGTTGGAATCGCGACATATAATTGAGAACCGAACCAAAAGACCAGGAGGTTTGAACAGCGGGGAGGAATTAGCTGTCCATTTATGAATCTCTGTATAATTTAATGTACCATGATGGGCAATTGACATATTCTGGGTTAAGCCCATCCAGGACTGAATTGTTTTGAAAATGAAAAAAAATATTTATCTTGCATTGTTATTTATGTTAGCCCAATCAGGGCTTAATATCAGACAGTGAATTTTAACTGCATTTGTACCACTTAGTAATGGTGGATTTTTTGCAAGGAATGTGTCCTTTCTTTATGTTTAGGAATGGATGTATTTAAATTCTGCCTAATGGTGGCGCCGGCCTCTAATTGATGAAGGCGGTTGCCGAAACGCGTCTTTGAAGTGTGTTTGTCCAATAAAGAATATTGGACGCATCCCTGCAAGTGCTGTGTACCTTTTGTACTCAATAGCTTTGGTCTGCAAGGGACCAGCGTGGTGTCCGTCACCCCGCCTGAGCAGCACCAAGTCGCGAGTGAAGGGGAGCTGACGGAAAACAAGCCTACAATATATATATATACGAAGCTTTTGTAAGCGAAACGCGTCTGTTAAGGGTGACGGGGTTACAATAAAATCTACAAAATCGGAGACCTCTGGATGAGGAGACACGCCCACTTGACAGGCCACGCCCCCTTTTGCTACATAAGCGCGCGCTGACTGAGAGCGGCGCTTCATTCAGACAAACCCCTCCTGAGGCGAAAAGCCGGGAGCCGCCTTGTTCCTTTTTAAAATTGTAAATTGTGTTCACTTGTGTGTTTTTAAACTCACTCACCCCTGAGCACTCGCTACTTGACCAGCCAGCACCCCGCACAGCTGATTGAAAGCTGTCGCGGAGAGTGTTGACACAAACTCCAGGCGCCATTCTCTGGACCAGGAGACACGCCCACTCGACAGGCCACGCCCCCTTGTTTTCTCCCTCCCCCCAACCTCATAACCATGATCACTCGTAGGACGCGCAGCGGACGAGCGCAGCGGGCGCGCCGATTGCGCGCCAAAGGCGCGCTTAAGGCAAGCTCGTCTGCACTCGTCCGCGCCCGGCCGGGACCAAGGGCCATGTCCCCTGGCCCCACCAGAGACGATAGACAGGTATACAGCCCGAGCCTCCTATATCAGCTACGGCCACCGATCTCTCCCAAGTGTGGTACCCCGATACACCCCCTGGAGATTCCTCGACACTGCAAGCACTGTAAATCCGACCTAATCACTACAACCACCAAACCCAGAGTCGAGGTAAAGAACTACTCTATGCTCCTTCTTAACTGCAGGTCCCTAGTAAAACATTGCCTAGAAATTGCCTTACTACTGGAGGAATATTCGCCAGATGCAATCTTTCTGACCGAGACATGGCTGAACCAAGACTCTCAGCCAGACCTGGCACAGGCCATCATCCCGGGATATCAGATAGCGCGGGCTGACCGACCACTGGGCAGAGGTGGCGGCCTCGCGATTATCTACAAAGAAAGCTATACCTGCCGCCATTCAGCGGAAGACATTGAGGACTGTGAAAACCTCTCTTTCTCTATCGAGTTCTCTCCCAATGCCTGCTTCACCGGTATTCTTATATACCGCACTCCCGGTCCCATTGGACAATTCAACACCTCTCTACTCTCGGTGACCTCCCAGTCGGTTGTCTCTCCTTCCAACTTCACCCTACTAGGAGATTTCAACATCCATTTTGACAACCTGCTAGACCCCACGGCACAAGAGACACAGTCAAGCCTGGCCGCCATTCAACTTGAGCAACTGGTCCCCTCTGCTACACACGAAAATGGGCATCTGCTAGACCCGATCTTCAGTAACTGCGACCAGCTCAAAGTGGGCAACATTACCAGACTTCCTTGGTCGGACCATTTCTTGATAGCCTTTAACTGGACTACGAGCGAACCACCCCCTTCCTCATTTACTACAAGAAAAACCCGCAATTGGTCAAAACTCCCCATTGACAATTGGATGCAAGCTCTTTGCACCACTAGACCTTCTCTCTCCCAAGACCCAACCTCAAAAATATAAAATATGATGAATGGATAACCACCTCTCTTGACTCGGTCCTTCCAGAATACTCATCAAACTCCAAGAGACATAGCAAAACAGCTCCTTGGTATACAGAAGATCTTAGAAACCACAAACGCCTCTGCAAAAGACAGGAGAGGAAGTGGCGCATATCATATAATCCCGAAGAAAAAGCCACCTATAGGGAAATGATCAGGAACTACAAGCTGGCCATAAAAACCTTGCAAGCTGCCTACTAAAACCTTAAAATAACTACGGCGAAATCTAAACCTAAAGAAATCTACCGTATAGTAAACTCCCTGATCAAACCTCCCCCACCTGTCACAGATAATAACAACTCACCGTCCAAGTGCAACGATCTGGTGGAATTTTTCTTTCAAAAAGTTAATAAAATGTATCTTTCTTTCCCCAACCCACCCACAGACTCGCCTGTCCAAAGCCCGCACTCAGCCTCAAACCCGATCAAGTGGCTGGAGTCCTTTCCCCTGATAGCATTGGAAACCTTAGAGAAACTGGCACAACAAATAAAAACCGGCTCCCCATGTGACCCTGCTCCTCCAGGCTCATTGGGCCTGGCCAGCAAAACTATTTTTCCCACCCTCTTGGACCTACTGAACTCCTTCATAGTAAGCAGGACAGTCCCCACGACCTGGAAGCACGCTATGGTGCGAGCTCTACTAAAAAAACCCTCCCTTGACCCGGCCAACCCCAGTAATTATCGCCCGATCTCGCTACTCCCATGGGCGTCCAAGATCTTGGAGAAACACGTCAATACCATCCTGACAACGTTCTTCGAGGAAAACCACCTCCTCGACTCCTCCCAAACGGGCTTTCGCACCAAACATGGGACAGAAACCGCCCTACTGGCCGTAACTGAGGAGGCAAGACAGATCCTGGATCGAGGAGGGTCAGTGGCAGTGATCCTCCTCGATCTAAGTGCCGCGTTTGACACGGTACACCACAAAATCCTGTAGACCCGCCTTGCCGACTTAGGAGTGACCGGAGATGCCCTGACATGGTTCGAATCTTTTTTATCAGATAGAACCTTTCAGGTCTTCGATGGCACATCCCGCTCATCCAGTCGTCCTCTGGGATGCGGAGTCCCGCATGGCTCCTCCTTAAGCCCTACGCTCTTTAATGCATACATGAAGCCACTGGCTGGGATTGTTTGTCCGCATGGTGTCAATATCATCTCCTATGCGGACGACACCCAGCTGGTGGTTTCCCTTGCACAGAAGAGCGGCCTCCAGTCTCCACCAGACCTAGCGGCCTGCCTGGAAGACGTAAAGAGCTGGATGATGAGTTCATGCCTAAAGCTCAATGACGACAAAACTGAGCTCATGCTCCTGGGCCCGGCCTCCCCCGCCACCATAGAGCTGATCTGGCCATCAAGCATGGGAATGGCCCCACCCCCCAGAGACAACATCAAAAGCCTAGGCGTCTGGCTAGACAAATCTCTGAGCCTTAATACACAGGCCACCAAGGTATCAGCCACCTGTTTTGGCCTCCTTAGGGTGATTAAAAAAGTCCTTCCCCTCCTCCGTTTCGAGGCCAAACAAATAATCATACAGGGCCTCATCCAATCTCGTCTGGATTTTAACAACGCCCTCTACCTGGGAGCACCAGACTACACCCTACAAAAGCTTCAACGCACCCAGAACTGCGCTGCCAGGGCGCTGCTGGGAATCCCTCGGAGGACCTCAATAAAAACCGGCCTAAAAACCTTACATTGGCTGCCTGTTAGGGACAGAGTAAAATTTAAAGCGCTCTGCATTGCCCACCAGACATTCTGGGAAACGGGTCCAGACATCAACCGCTCCCTGATTTCTCCCTACAGGCCCAACAAGATTCTTCGTTCCTCAACGGCATTCCTAGCCAAAATTCCCAGAATTTGTAGAGCCAGAGCAGGAGGACGCTCTTTTTCGTACAATGTCTCCAAACTCTGGAACACCCTCCCTCTGCAGCTGAGAAACAACCCCAACCTAACCAGCTTCCGCAAACAGCTAAAAACTCTCCTGTTTAATGCTTAAAGAATAGTAACCTTATGAGGGCTTTCTCTGTTTCCTAGCGCCTGGACGCCTCAGGGCAGCTGCAGCGCTCTACAAATCACATTTTCATTTCATTCATTTCACCTGTGTGCTGGTCTAATTTCAGCCTTATCGGAGTGAAAGTGTTTGAATATATATATATATGTATATATTTCTGCTAAGGTTATACAGGCAAGTCAACCTGCTGGATACAGATTAAGGGTCAAATTATGATGTTGGGGGTAAAGCCATCTGACAGCTTGTCGGAGGCTTTCCCCCCCCGACATTGATGGTTTCACTCCGGTTGTCGTATTACAATGATGCGGTCGGATGAAAACCTGTGGAGAGACTCATAATCCCATAATGATGGCGGTGACAGGCCTTGCTCCGTGGTCTGGATTAAGATGTAACTTTCCCACAGCCTTTCCATGTCGGCCTTTCCAACATAGAAAAGCAGTCGTAAAGTGAATTTGGGGAAACCTAACAGGGCCCCCTTCCCCTCTGGCCTTCCGCTATGGGGCCTGGAGGGCATCTATGGTGTCCTCCTAAACATCCCTGCACGGTGTGGCAGGCTCCGTAAGGTGCCTGCCACACGGTGCAGGGATATTCACAAACATCCATTTTTCAATGGTAGCTTGTGATGCGGGCCTTTTGCCGCCCACTGCACAAGCTGCCATTGAATAAAGGTTGTTTGTGAACATCCCTGCACCATGTGGCAGGCACCGGGACCTAGGGCCGGGCGGTTCCAGTCCTCTACGAAGTCGCTCGGATGCAAGTCCGACTGACATTGTAATGAGGACCTTAGTATTAGCTGTTCAATTTCAGAATCACTAACAGTGAGTTCCTCCCAATTAGCAGATGTAAGTAAAAAGGTATCTGTGTGTGCTGCAGTAAGCAGTGAACCTAAATTATCTAAATATGCTTCTCACTGTTGCATTTGAAATCCAAAAGTCCTTACGTGTATCAGACTGATTAAACCCTGTTTAATCAGTTTGCAAACTGTTAGGTGTTTGTAGCCTACAGTGTTTTTGGAATGCAATACCATGCCTGTGCACTAGGATCCATCTATGTGTTTTTTCAGTGATTGTTAATACTTATTAAACTCCATGTAGTCGCCAACAGATGTGTACTCAAATTTCACTCTTAAGTATTGTCTTAGTACTTGTCAAACCTTGCACCACTTATTTAAGCAGTCCAAATCAACCCACATGTGTACAACCCTACATCTCCTAATATCAGCAAATAGCTGATCAGCAAATTATTTTAATTTATGATCTGAGAAGTTTCTTAGAAGGTAACATGTTGTTTGGATGGTCAACTTTTAGTATCTTAAACACTTTATCCCAATTTAGTCTTTCAATATTCTTTTGAATGTTCAGCTCTCTGTATAGTCAATTTTCAATGTTTTCAGTTGTGCTGACTTTTGCCAGATAAGGTTAGGATACACCATATTGGAAGGTTGTCACTATCTATAATATAAGACTTTAAATAATAATGCTAGCTTATTAAAATCACATATAAGAATATAAATATAATTAATTGGATGATTAGATAAAACTTCTAATGAATGTTTTTGCAGACTGGCTGGACATCACTAAAACTACAATTTGACATTAGCAGCTGTAGTCTCCTTAGACATTTTTTATGCCAAGATTACATAAAGACTAACTGGTTTTGAGAACTGTATGGTAACATCCATCATGGCCTCCCTTCAAATCTTTTTATTTAAATCCCCACTCAGTAGAATGAGTGCTTGAGGATATTTATAGCTTAATCCCACAATGCAATTGTGTACTTTAGTCTGCAATCTTTTAACATCTGCCTTTTTTGCAGATTTATAATGTGCAAACTTGTCCAGAAGTTACTGGAGCACTTTACATGAGCACCAGTTACATTTCACAAGCAAGGCCACATTGTTTTTGTTAGGCACTGGGAGATTAGGTGATTTAGCTAGAATCACAGGATGTTGGTTGAGCTGCTGCTGAGACTTGAATCTGATTCTCCAGTTCCAATGTCAGAAGCTCTGTGTGTAATACCACATCTTCTTCCCAAGTACACTTATAATAAACATTTATGCAAACTATTTTTTTATTTTATCAAATTACTTGGACAGTTTATAAAAAACTGCCATTACTTTATGATCTTAAAACGTATCAGTTGCAAGGTTTGCTAAGTATTTCAAGGTTCCAGAGGCATTTTTATTTCAATTTAGTTTTATCATTATCATTACAATGCCACAACCACACATAGCATCTGCTTATTACCATAACATCCAGGATACGTTATATCCTGAACAGTACACCAAGAGATATACCAAAACCATATTGAATCATCTAGACCATACCATGTCTTTAAGCTCTCCCGTTTTCAACGAGGCATATTAGAAGGTCTAATAACTTTGTAACTTTGTTAACATTTCAGCCTTTTCAGCAAAATCCCCAGTAACTTTGTCCTTGCTCTGTGAAGTAATCTTGTGCTGTTCATCTACCAGAGCCCACTCTAGCAGATCTTTCTTCTAGCTTGAGATACCCAAAATGTGTCAATTCTCCTCTTTGGCGGAACTGTGCTCATGCCTATATCAGTAATCTCAATTTACAATGTTAACATTTTTTAGTAAACCAAGTCGACTTGTTTTCATGGATTTCTCCACATCCATGCTGGTCATTTCCGTCATAGTTTTCATCCCTTTACTCCTGAAACTGTCAGCCTTAGAACACATCCATGTCATATGTAGAATGTCAGGCTCATGCCTGTCACATCAACCATACATAGATGGTCTACCTGGATATGTCAGGGCTGGTTTTACCTGGTGTTACGTACGTTTTATGCGCATAGTAATACTGTATCAGTTTGATGTGCACATTAGTGGGTATCATTTTAACTTGTTCGCATACCTTTCTGCATTCGGATGATGACAAGCCCTCTGGGGAATCAGTCACCCAACACTCTTAGGATTTCTCTGTATTACCTCTCCAATCTTACATTAATGCAATATATAGTATTGTCATCAATTTTCTACACCTAGCCAAATCTAGGATCCATTCCATTGCATATCCACATATTCAACAGAGGCTTCGGGAAACGAGTTCTAAATGATCAACTCTATGTGGGCAAACTTCGCGTACTGTGAAAACTGTCCCATCACCTGAGTTGCTACTAAGCCTATGATGAAAATAGTGCTTTCTAAGTAGGATTCTAATCATGATACCTGATTAATAATTCTCAACCATCTATTGAAACTATTTACATTCCATGAAACAACATTTGTTTGCATGGCAGTCTACACTTAAACGCCAGTAATGTCTAGCCCTAGATTAAGAATGATTGAGGTATTTTACATCAGAGTGATGGAATTGGTTTGATGGGATCAAAAAATCATCATCATGAAAAGTTACCCTCAGATTTCTTCTTTTTAAAAAGATACACGTAGCATAATCCACAGATGGTTACTTACAATAATTAGTTGGTCCAAGATTATAGGCACTTCCCTTAAGTACTAGATCACTAAAAGCCTAAGGCTTCTCTCTAAAGGCTGTTGTTATGCAGAACTTATTGTGTCATAAATCAGAGTTTGTCAAAGAGGGTGGGGATCCATCACAACGGCAACTGAGTACCCTCTCTGCCAAACTGAAGGTCTGCTTGCCTCATTTAGAGTTGGCTGGATCTTCAGTATATCCGCGGCAACCAATCTGCCACCAACATACACTTCCGATGGCCTATCAGAGTAATGACTGCTGGAGGCTTTTCCATTTGCCTGTCTGTCCTAGGGTGGGCAGAAAAATGGCCATTTTGCACTGTGCGTCCTTGTCTGATAGAACCCAGAGGTAAAGACCACTGAAAACTCCAGAACAACACCCACGCCATGGGAGAAAACTCCCAGGGCATGGGGGGGGGGGTGGGGGGGGGAGGGGCATATCTTCTTTTTCCTCAGAAACAAAATCTCAGTTTGGGAATTTTCTTATGGAAATAAAGGACATTTTGAAAGTCTGGTGTACGGCTCGGTCATGATGACAGAGCCGTCAATCAAACTTCCAATGCATTAACAGGAGCTGCTGTGACGGCGATTCCTGGAAATGCAAGGAGAGTCAGCTGAGCTAATGGACATCTTTAAATGTGGCAGGCAGAGATTCCTCGCGTGGCAGGAGTAAAGTATTCTGCCATAGCTATGGTACATTATCCATCCAACAAACTCTGGAGATAAAGTCAGTCTTGGACCATTGTTTACTTTTTGTGTCATGCACAAAAGTAATTCTGTCAATATTTTTGGATGATATGGTATTTTGCTCAAGACTGTTAGTATCTTACTGTGGTTTAATTACATATTCTCTTGATTATTAGCACCTGTAGTTTTTATGACCCAAAGTGAATTGTTAATGATCGAGTGTGGCAAGCGGCTAGAGCTGCCAACTTTGGAACTGGTGAAGCTGGTTCAAGTCTGGCTTTGGCTCAACATCCTCTGATTCTGGGCAAATCACTTAATCTCCTAGTGCATAAAAATGAATGTGACCCTGTTTAATGTAACTGGTGCTCATGTAAAGCATTGCAATAAAGTTTATGATACTTAAAAAAACAGCAAAAAAAATGATATCTTTACTGTCAGGAATCTACCTACGTCGGTGGAATGTATTTTAATTGAATTCTGCATGCAAATGAGGAGCAGGCCCTTTAATTTAGTTGTATGACTCTCTCAGTGGCCTAGCCAGTGTGTCATGGTCCCTAGTGCAAGGATGGAAATAGACCCCCCCTGTTTGCTGTTTGAATTATAGATCAGGGTTCAATGTATCCTTCAGGTCTCTGAGCTCTGGTGCCACCGCACCTGCTGTACCAATTAAAAATATGACCCTGGGGCGTGGCCAAGATGGCGACGGAGTAAGACGTGCCTGCGAGCTCCTCCGGCGCCTCGAGCCCTTCATCGCTTTGTATAGCTGCCCTGGGGCGATCCTTGCTCCGGAATCGAAGTTATTGGGGTTGCTGAGGTGCCCTGATTGCTTTTGAGCCTTTCCCCGTCGAGTTACGACCAAGAACGTCGGACTTAGCCGAGGTGACGAGGCGGCGACGCACGAGGTTGGTGCGGCCTACACTGCATCACCCGGAGATCTTCGGCTGCCATTACCCGGGGACCCTGGGACACCGCGACTTACGGAGGGGAACAATCGCAGTACAGGATGCACTGACTGGGACCGTCCCGAGCTTAATCTACCCCCCTGTGGATCATTTCGGCTAACGTCGTCTGGACGAGGTGACGGGGAGGCGCCGACCTGTCTGGCGGCTGCTGGACAGCGCCGAGGGACGAGAGGAGAAGAGGTGCTGAGCCGACTCTACCCTATACAGCTCGGGGGCGATTCAACAAACATTGAGAGTGCACGGCGATCGCTATCCCTGATAGCTCCGGCCTCCCGATGTCAGCAGAGCGGGAGTCCCGGGAGGTGCGAGGGAGCGTGGCCTGATATCCCGGGACGCTTCTAGCAATCGCGGAGCGCGCGGGGGCTAGCCGCAGCTCCCCATCATGTCGACGAGGAACCGCATGAAGAAGGCGGGGAAGGACGGTCCTGGGAAGGGTCCATCTGCATCGCCCCCCGGTTCCTGCAAGTTTCCCCCGAAGGAGGACGGGGACGGCCCTGTTACAAAGGCCTTCTTGATCGAACTTTTTGCATCCATCAAGGACGATATCACGGAGCTGAAGTCGCAGCTGGCCTCCGATTTGCGGGAGGTCCGCCGAGATGTAGATGGCATCGGTGAGCGGGTGGCGACCCTGGAGGACCACAATCTAGGCCTTGCTGGCGACGTCCAACAGTTACAGCAGGACATGCTCAGACTCCGGGAGCAAAATTTAGACCTTCAGGCCCGCTTCGAGGATTTGGAAAATTGATCCCGCCGTAATAACATTCGTATCCGAGCGGTGCCCTGGGAAGGAGAAGGTGGAAACTTGCGGGAGTATGTGGAGGCCCTTTTTCTGCAGATTCTGGCAGAGGAGAATCTCTCGGAGATCCGCATGGACAGAGTTCATCGAGTTGGGTTGCCACGTGGCATGCATTCACCACCGCCGGACATTTTAGTCTGTGTCCACGACTTTCAATTGAAAGAGAGGATCCTAAGAAAGGCCAGGGATACCAACAACCTACAGTTTCGGGGACACAGCCCCCAGCTTTTTCAGGACTTGGCGGCCTCCACGTTACAGAAGCGACGGGACTTCCGCCCGGTCACGGTTTTCCTGCGGGAGCACGGGGTGTCTTACTCCTGGGGCCACCCCTTTCGGCTCATCTTTAGATGGCAGAACAGACTGGTGCAGATACGATCCCTGGCGGCTGCCAGGGAACTTCTGGGCATGGAGGAAGAAGCCGCGTCGGCTGGCGCTAGCGCTTCCCCAGGAAGAAGACGCCGCTCCCGCTCCCCGGCATGGCAAAGAGTGGGCCGCACTGGAATGGTGGAAGGCCCGAATCCATCGGCGAGCCAAAATGAGAGGGGAGAGGCCCTTGCCTTGGTGGCTTTGGTGACTGACTCGAGCCGGATAGACAGCTCTTCGGCAGCCTAGGCTCCCCCACCATCGGCCTGTGGGGCCGGAGGGGCTCTACCACCTCAGGTACATTGAGGGACCTTGCTCCACTGGAGGGTTACCCCAACCCTGAACTCGAGGGGGGCATTACCCGGGTCTTTTACCCCCGACCCTTATGGTCATGTCCAGCTGCTTCTTCTTTTGCTTTATTTTTTCTCTTTAAGGTTCTGGGGCTGTTCTCTTTGTATAGTGTCTTGGGGTTCCTTTGAGTTGGGGGGGTGTTGATTTGGAATGGGCTCAGTGGTGGCAGTGGTGAATCTGGTATGATTGTGGGTTTCTGCGGGCTGTTTAGGGCACTACAGGGGGCACTATGTGGAGCGGGGCGGGGGAGGGGAATGTCTAAATGATGCCAGTCACGATAGGTTCATGGAATGTTAAAGGCCTTAATTCCCCCCAAAAGCGTAAGAAGGTGTGGAAATACATTTTAGACCATCATCTGGATGTGGTGGGACTGCAAGAGACACACTTGGCACGTAGGGACGAAACCAGGCTCAAGAATAGGCAATACCCACTGATTTACAGGTCTTCGGCCGCCACTAAGCACCGGGGGGTGGCACTCTTGTTTCGCTCTACACTGCAATTCCAACCCATGGGGGTACGTAGCGACAAGGAGGGTAGATGGCTGATGGTGAAGGGGATGCTCCTTGGTAAACTCTGCACGTGGGTGGTTCTCTATGCGCCGAACACGGGTCAAAATGGGTTCCTTGAGGCTTTCTTGCGGGAGGTGGGGGACTTTGGGGAGGGTGCTTTGGTGGTAATGGGGGATTTCAATTTGGTTTGGGAGAAAGAACTTGATTGCTCGCACCAGCAGCGGACGGAGGCAGGCCTCTTTTCCTCCGAGTCGCGTGATGCTATGGAAAGCTTGGGCCTCATTGACAGCTGGCGCGCCCTCAAACCCCACACTAGAGACTACACATTCTTCTCCCATGTTCACCAGTAAGTAGGATATTCCTGCTCTCTGTATCGGACCATAGACTCCTGGCAGTGTGCCTGACTTGGGCCCCGGGGACGTCCCCCCACCGCAAATGGTACTTCCCTATCTCTCTAACGCGAGACCAGGAGTCATGCACAAAACTAAGGGCGGCCATTGGTGAATTCTTTGAGTTTAATAAGGAAGGGGACACTTCGGTTTTCACCCAATGGGACGCCTTTAAGGCGACGACACGGGGCACATGCATTGCTTTGAACTCCGCCTTGAACAAACTTAGGCGTGAGGAAAGGGAGGCGCTGGAGGTGGAGCTGACGACGCTTGAAACTGCGCACAAGCAGAATCCTTCTCGAAGGACGCTCCGTCCGCTGGCAGCAGTGCGGGGTAAGCTCAGGGCCCACTATAATAACCGGGCGGAGTATACCCTCCTGCGCTTACGGCGTCTTTCTTACGCACAAGGCAATAAAGTAGGGAAACATCTGGCTCGACAGCTCCGCGATAAGCGCAAGAGAGAATACATAGGTGGCATCCGGACGCCCTCTGGCGCCTTGGAGCATCAGGACGCGGCCAAGGCGGAGCTCTTCGGCAAATTTTATGCCGCCCTGTACTCGGCGGATAGCTTGGTGCCGGAGGATCAGGAGGAGTACCTGAGGGCTCATCCGCTTCCGCAGGTTTCCAAGGAGTGGAATGATCTTTTGGAGGCCCCCTTTACTAGGGAGGAGGTGTTGGCCACAATTAAGTCCCTTAAGCCACTTAAGGCGCCTGGCCCAGATGGCTTCACAGCCCCCTTCTATCAGACCTTTGCCTCTGAGTTGTGCGACTTTTTGGTGACACTCTTTAACGGCATGAGGGAGGCGGCTCAGACTTCGGGCTCCATGGCGGAGGCGATGATTTCGATTATGCCCAAAGCCGGAAAGGACCCTTCGAGGTGTGAGTCCTACCGGCCCATAGCTTTACTGAATGTGGATGCCAAGTTATATTCCTCCATCTTGGCTGCACGACTCCAGGACCTTATGCCTGCCCTCATTCATCCCGATCAGTCGGGATTTATAAAGGGTCGTCAGACCCACGACAACAGCAGAAGGCTGATTCACCTGATTGAGAAGGCCAATCGCTTCAAGATCCCGGCGGTCTTGGTGGGCCTTGACGCTGAAAAAGCGTTCGACCGGGTAGACTGGAACTTTCTCTTTGGTACGCTGGCGGCCTATTGTTTCTCCTCCAGATTCATAGCTATGCTGCGGGTCAACTACTACGGTCCTCGATCAAGAGCAATGGTTAACGGTCATGTTTCACCTTTCTTTGCGCACTCCCGGGGTACGCGACAGGGCTGTCCCTTATCTCCCCTTCTCTTTGCGCTCAGCATTGAACCCTTAGCTCTTAGGGTACGGGAAGACCCGGGCATCAGTGGTCTCCCCTTTTCAGGAGAGCAGCATAAAATTTCCCTCTTTGCTGATGATGTTCTGCTGTCACTGGCAGACCCGGGAAGCTCTCTTCCACGGGTGCAGGAGGTACTCTCTCAATTTGAGGCAGTGGCGGGTTTTAAGGTCAACCCTAGCAAGTCCTACATCCTCAACCTCACGCTACCATCTGCCGAGGTGGACCGCATCCGGCCGCTCACACCCCTGTCATGGGCCAGCTCCTCTATTCAGTACCTAGGTGTCCGGCTGACCTCCTCCGTCACCACTCTGTATGCGGCCAATTCCCCGCCTTTGTTGGCCCAGATACAGACTGAGCTTAACCGGTGGAAGCCCATGTTCATTTCCTGGCTGGGCCGCATCCATGCTATTAAAATGACGATGCTCCCCAAGCTCCTGTATCTATTTCAAGCGCTCCCTATTACATTGGATGGGGGCTTTTTTAGGTGCATTAAGACCATGGTCCTACACTACATTTGGCAAGGGGGTCGCGCTAGACTTTCCTTCCTCACGCTGCGAAGGCCTTTGAAGAAGGGTGGGGTCGGCCTCCCGGATATGCACCTCTATTATAAGGCAGCGCAACTCCGAGTGCTGGTGGAGTGGACCCAGATGGAATCGGAAAAGCACTGGTTGCATATGGATAGGAGTTTGGCGGGGAGGTCGATATGGGACCTGGTCTGGAAGGCGAAGGGGGATCGTCCTCAGAATGCCTATATTAGCACTCCTACGAACACTACCCTGACGGTCTGGGACTCGGTTTCCAGCGATGAGAGGTGGACCTCCTTCCCGTCCCCCTTCACCCCTATACATTTCAACCCAGCCTTTCCGCCGGCGCTTGTGGAGGGCCCCTTTGATGTGTGGAGGGCTGGAGGGTGTCACGCGCTCACGCACCTGTTCCACGGGTATGAGCCACTCACCTTCCATAACTGCATGCGTGACTATGCGGTGTTACCGTTCAAGCGTTACCGGCATGCCCAAATGTTACACTGGCGTTGTCACCTGAGGTGCGGGACGCAGCGACAAGGCCTCATACAGATTTTGAATCCTTTATCACCCGCACAGCTTCCATGAGAGGGGTGATCTCATTCCTTTATGGCCTTCTGCTTGATACAGCTATCTCGCCTCACCCTCGATATATGGGTTTGTGGGAAGAGCACCTGGGTCGGGATATCTCTGACGAGGAGTGGACTCACCTCTGGCGTGATCTACACAGATTTAATCATTCCATTGACCTTAGGGAGGCCCACATGAAAACGATGTTGGACTGGTATCTCTACCCAGCCCGGTTGAAAAAGATTTTTCCCTCCACATCGGATAGATGTTGGCGAGGATGTGGCCTCTTGGGGGATTTTCGACATATTTGGTGGGACTGCCCTGTCATTCGCCCCTACTGGGAGGAGATACTGTCCCAAATCAAGGATGTGCTGGGTTACCCGGTTCCTGACTCGATGGGTTTTGTTCTATTGGGTCTCCGTGATCAGCTCCTGGAGCACCAGACCAAGGCGGATAAACAAATCCTTTGGCTCTGCATTGGTGCGGCCAAGCTGACCTTGGCGGCGGCCTGGAAAAAGAAGGAGGCCCCTGCACTTTCCCTCTGGTATGCGAGGTTGTGGAAACTGCTGAGTATGGAACGTATGGCGGATGTTTTCAGAGGAGATTTCAAAAATTTTGTTTTTCGATGGGGCCCCTTGGTCCGCTTCCTTTCTCAGGGTCTGCCGTCGGCGGTCTGCCCGCCCACTTTGCGTGCACTCCATTTGTTCCAGGCGTGAGAGGATGGTTTGATGTGTGCCTGTTACTTGGCTGCCACCACTGGGGGGAGGGGGGATGGAGGGTTGAAGGAGTTTTGGGGGGAGGGTGTTCTGTTTCTTCCCTCTCTATGGGGGATGGGTTTTTGTGTTTCACCTCGCTGCATTGTTTTTCTTTCGGAGGAGAGACGAGGAGGCGCAACATAGACTGATCGACTGAGCCCCCGACACGGGTGGCTTATGCCTTGCACCACTGAGACCCGATGCCTTTATATGGACTCCCCTTTGGGGCAACATTATTAGCTGGCGAACTTTGAGAACCATCCTGGCTAAGGTGGCCGCATTGACTAATCTTCAGCAATGTTCAGTCTCCTCTGCCGTGTAGAGTGAGCTCCTGCGAGGGCTCTTGTTGCATTTCTTGTGTTTCTTTCTTTTCTTACTCTCTTTCTTCTTCCTTCTTGTGCTTTCAATAAAAATATCTTTAACAAAAAAAAACATGACCCTGGACTTACGTTTGTTACATCAAAGGATGTAATAAATTCAAAGAGATAGTTTAAAATATTGTACCTCTATTTGGGGGTTAGGAGGTTGGAGTTTTCAGGGATTTGTTTCCTATTCATCCCCACTTGGTGGGCATTGAGGCATGAAGGGATCAGCTTTAACTTGTGAGCATTGTCTTTAGCTTGATTAGTTTCAAAGTCTGCTTCTGTTTGGACTATTGAGGCATGACATGCAGTGAGAGTTGAATTTCAAGCATTATCAACTTCACTCTTTGCTTTTAGAGGAACTGTTTTCTTTTTTCCCACGCTTTGGGCCATATTAATGACCCGGTTTGTGTCATTCTTCACCACGCAACATGGAGCAAGAGTGACACAAAGTCAGATTTTTGAAGTCTTGCACAGCTACTTTTTTGCGTGGATTTTAGTGCCTTCAAAAATATGGAGTAAAGCAATGCAGCGCAAATTTCTGCATTGCAATACTCTACCCTGGGTAAGCGTTCCATGGGTGGTGTGCGGGTGTCCCATGGTTTTTGATGCATTCCGAGATTTACAAGACCTTGCAAACCTGGGAATGCGCCAAAATGATACACCCTCCCTTTCTCCTGGAAAGGCGTGTTGAGAAGAATTATCGTTATTTCCCCTCATCTTTACTCTTTCTATGTGTGCTAAAGGATGCAACACACATAGAAAGAGGAAAAAGCCTCTCAAGATTGTTTTTCTGCAGGAAGGTGAAAGCAATCCTCCCTACAACAGAGGCATCTTTGCACCATGGTGCAAGAATGCCCAGTATTGGCGCTAAGCTGACAAAACGGCTCCAGCGCAAGTGAAAAGGACAGAAATGTACTGTATTGGCAGGGCCGGACTGGGAACCACAACCTGCCCTGGCAAAGTGCTCGGCAGCCCCCCCTCCCGCCCCACTCGGGGGAGGGGGAGTGGGGAGGTTTGGAGGTGCCACCAAGCTCTTTGCCAGGCCGGTTTTCAGCTGCAAAAACGGCCCCCAGGGGCCCAAAATCGCCCCCCACCTGTGCGGTGCACCGGGGGATTGCCCGGTGCCCGCTATGGCAGTCCGGCCCTGTGTATTGGATAAATAGGGCACATTCCCTGTGACGCAGGGGAGTGCAACAAGGTGACTTGCTGCACTGCCCTGAGCCACTAAACTCATTAATAGGCCTCTTACTGGGTTTTCTAGAGTGTTCTTCCTTATTTTTAGTGTTCCTTTTATAATTCTTTATGGAGCCTTCAGAACTGACTTCAGTTCCTATGCTACCAGATGGGCACTATATGATAATCTTTGTTCAATATTACTCAATCGCTTGTTCTTCTGCAGATTGGATAAAATGTCCTCACTGGAGATCATGGCCTCTCGAAGCTGTTGCTCTGTGGTGAACCGTCCTTCCAACTTCCAGAGCGACATTCCACTGCACTGTTTTTCCACCTAATACAACAATTCCGCCACCGGAATGCAGGCGGATCACCTGGAGATAAATCTCACCCTTCTCCGATCGTGCATCGCGGTGACATCAGAGCAGACTGCAAAGATGGTCTCAGACTGATTGAGCAGCGGCTGCCGCCAGCCTAAAACCCCACAGCCACCTGTCAGAATCCATCCAAATTTAGGGAGCCGACCTACCGAATTCAGTGGGGGTCTTTGAACCCTTGGGGCAGGAGAGATTTGGCCATGGCGACAGGCTGCACCGAGTTGCACAAGGGAGTGAAGCCTGGAAGCCAAAAGACAAGATGGAGGCTTCTGTGTGCTGAATACGGAAGTAACACCCAGAGAGACCAGTCCGAACTAGGGCGGGCTACTGAAGAAGTGTGGCGGAGTCCGTGACATCGGTGACTGCGTGGGTTGTCTTGTGCGGCCCTTTCCTGCTACAGCCTCAGGACAATGGGCGATTCCCTGAGTGTGCGGCATCGGAGACATGATCCCCCCTCACCTTTGGGCAGCAATAGTGATCGGCAATCGCGAAGGTGCATCCCGCCAGCAGCAGGACGTGCCCGGTGGGATCTTGCAATCCTGAACACAGCTGCTACACTGTGGCCCAGAGGATCAGATGGCCGGCGTTGGAGCAGACATTAGCCCAATGAGTGAATCCCCAATCCCTATAACAATGCCCTCATTGCAGTCCTGAGGCCTCTGGGCAGAGGAGAGCGGATTCACGCGGGCATGAAGTGCACCGTAATACCAGCGATCACCGCCCCAACCTCTAATCTAAGCCCTTGGCCCTCACCCCTAAGTGCCTGCCGCCTCCATTGGGGTGAAATCCTCTACTTCGACCCATCTCGTGTTCCCGCTCTGCCAACATCGCATGCCTGCAGCTAGAGAAGGAGGAGAACTTAAACTCTATTGAGACTCTCAGGGAACACTCTCCTGAGGCGGTAAGTGGGGCACGTAAAACAGCCTTTCGTGACCTGCACTCAGGTTTTGAGATCCGGCTGGCGCCTATTTTAACCCCCTTTAAACTCAGCACTTACTTTCCCGGAACCCACGGAATCTGCCTCTATAATGGTGCCCACCAATGTATTTTCACTGGTATGGGAAGATGTCCCATCTGACAAGGGGGTCCCGATGTTCCATTAGGACAATTGGGCTTAGCTGAGGAAACAATCGTAAGATCTAGAGACAATACCACCTACAGAGTCTTGGAGATCAACAGACTTGATTTGCCTGACTTTAAGATGGATGCCAAGCTACACTCCCCTTCCTATCTTGCCACCCTTGCCATCTCCACCAGCTCCACCAGCGCAACTCTGGACTTTAGATTTTTGGACTCTTCCTGATCCTCATTTTTATCCGGCGGAGTCTGAAATGTATGACCGATGCTCCTGCACTCCAACTCTCCATTAAGTCAAGTCAGCATAATGCTTGATCGCTTCGATCGCCACCTCCTCTAACAGTGACACCCCTGGCACCTGCGGAAGCTCAAAGCACACCTACTCAAACAGCCGCCCCCACGGGTAGCCTGGGCCAGGGCTGGTAAGCAGCATTTACTGCCAATAGCCACCAGCCAGCATTTCAACACTTCCTCCACTGTCGCCTGTGCCCTCCCCCCCACCCCCTCCCCTCCCTCCGCGCTTCCCTCCGCTGCCTCCCTGCAGCCCCGCCCCCTGTTGCCCCATTCACCACCCCGCTCACACCTCCCAGCCGCTCCTCCCTCTCATAACCCCTCATAGGGAGGCCGTGCAGCGGCAGCACAGAGGCCGCGCGCAGCAGGCGTGCCGCTGGCATGCCGAAGGCGCCTGGACCGCTCCCAGCGCCAGAACCCCTGGACCCCGAAGTGGCCACAACACCAGACTGCACTACGACTCCAGCACAGTCCACGCACTCAACCCCGGACGAGACCACTCCTGCTACCGGGCCACCCCAGCGCACCCAAGGGCCCTTCACCTGCCGGCACTGCAGCTTCACCAGCATCCGGCCCGCTAAACCATCAACCAAAGAACCCAACCACCTCCGCTGCATCCTCCTCAACACCCGCTCCGCTCGCAAGCACGCCATCGAACTCTGGGACCTCCTAGACTCAACCACCCCCGACGTTGCCTTCCTGACGGAAACCTGGATGAACGCCACCTTGGCACTAGACATCGCCATAGCCATCCCAGAAGGCTACAAGATCTCCCACAGAGACCGCATCAATGGAGTGGGAGGGGGAATCGCCATCATCCACAAGGACACCCTCAGAGTCTCGACCAACACCGATGACACCCTCACCACCGCCGAGCACATGCGCTTCCAGATCCACACTGACCCCAACACCACCCTCAGAAGAACACTCGTCTACAGACCACCCAGACCCCAACCACAGTTCAGCGACTCCATCGCCGACCTCATCAGCACCCAAGCCCTCGCCTCCACGGACTACATCCTCCTCGGGGACTTGAACTTCCACCTGAAGAACAACAACGCCAACTCCACCGCCCTGATCGACAACCTCAACAACCTTGGACTCAAACAGCTTGTGACAACACCCACCCACGCTGCTGGACACACACTGGACCCCATCTTCTCCGCAAGTCCCCACGTCTCCTTCAACCACACCACCAAACCCCACTGGACAGACCACAGATGTGTCCACTTCACCTTCAGGAAACCCATCACACACCACCGCACCCAACAGAGGCCACGCCGCTGCTGGGGCAAGGTCACCAAGGACCAACTGACCACCACCCTCGCCCTGGGACCACCTGCCGACCCCACCGACCCCGACACTGCCACCATCAACCTCAAACAGTGGATCAACAACTGCGCTGACAACCACGCCCCACTCAAGACCTCCGCCACCAATCACACCAACAAGAAAGCTGCATGGTTCACCGAAGACCTCCGGACCTCCAAGCGCACCTGTCGGAAGCTGGAGAAGAGCTGGCTCTGTGACCGAACCCCAGACAGCTACACAGCCCACAAGATCGCCACCCGCAGACACCACCAACTCACCAGGACCGCCAAGAGGACCGCCTTCAAGAACCGCCTAGACAACAACGCACACAACAGCAAAGAGCTCGTCAACATCGTGAAAGAACTCTCCAACCCCAGCTCCATCGCCAACGACATTCCACCATCACAAGACCTGTGCAACTTACTTGCCACCTTCTTTCACCGCAGGATCACCAACATCCACGACAGCTTCAACACCGCCACCCCCACATCCACCGTCGACTCCACCACCCCTGCGACCACCACCCGCACCAGTCGCCTGACCGCCTGGTCCAACATCAGCGACGAAGACACCAACAAGACCATGAACTCCATCCACTCCGGATCCCCATCTGACCATGCCCTCACCATGTTTTCAACAAAGGCAGCACAGCCATCGCACCCCATCTCCGGAAAACAATGAACATCTCCTTCAAGACAGCAACCTTCCCAGAGCGCTGGAACCACGCCGAGATCAGCGCACTACTGAAGAAACCCAAAGCAGATCCCAACAACCTCAAGAACTTCTGGCCCATCTCACTGCTCCCTTTCCCGGCGAAAGTTACGGAGAAGATCGTCAACAGACAGCTGACCCGCTACCTCGAAGACAACAACATCCTAGACCCATCCCAGTCCGGCTACCCCAGCAACCACAGCACCGAGACCGTCTTCATCACCGCCACCGGCGACATCAGGATCCTTATGGACAAAGGAGAAACAGCCGCCCTCATCCTGCTGGACCTATCAGCGCCTTCAACACGGTCTGCCACTGCACCCTAACAGCACGCCTCCATTATGCCGAAATCCAAGAGAAGGCCCTGGCCTGGACCACATCCTTCCTCTCCGGCAGAACCCAGAGCGTTGCCCTCCCACCCTTCCGCTCCAAGAACACTGAGATCATCTGTGGCGTTCCACAGGGATCATCCCTCAGCCTGACGCTGTTCAACATCTACATGGCACCACTCACCCACGTCGCACGACAACACAACCTCAACATCATCTCCTACGCCGACGACACCCAGCTGATCATATCCCTCACCAAAGACCCCCACACCGCCAAAGCCAACCTCCACAGAGGAATGAAGGTCATCGCCGAATAGATGAAGGACAGCAGGCTGAACCTGAATTCAGACAAAACGGAGGTCCTCATCCTCGGCCCCACCCCCTCAGCCTGGGATGACTCCTGGTGGCTAACATCGCTAGGAACAGCCCCAGAACCCACCGACCACGCACGCGACCTGAGGGTCATCCTCGACTCCACCCTCTCCTTGACCGAGCAGGTCACTGCTATCTCAGCTTCTACACCCCCACCCGCAGCTTCCGCTCTGCCAACCTCGCCACGGTTCCACGCTTCTGGAAAACCACCACCGGTGGTAGATCCTTCTCCTACCTCGCCACCAAGACCTGGAACACTCTCCCTACCAGCCTACGACAGACCCCGGACCTGCTGGCCTTCAGAAGACTTCTCAAGACCTGGCTTTTCGATCAGTAGCAGCCCCCCCAGCGCCTTGAGACCCTCACGGGTATGTAGCGCGCTCTACTAATGTAATGATTGATTGATTGCGAAAAAAGGGTCAGTTTTCACCGGAAAAATTAGATGTTCCCACATTGTGTTTTGGGCCGTTTCCTGTCACAGGAACTAGGTACCATTTTTATGGGAAGACTTGTTGGAATGCTGGGTGGGTGGATGTTTGTGGCTCCCTGCAGATTCCAGAACTTCTCATCACAGAAAAGTGAGGAAAATGTGTTTGTTTTTTTAACGAAGTTTGAGGTTTGCAAGGCATGCTGGGTAACAGAACCTGGTGAGAAACACACGTCACCCCATCCTGGATTCCCCTGTGTGTGTAGTTTTCCAAAATGTAAAGGTTTGCTAGTTTTCCCTAGGTACCGGCTGAGCTAGGGTCCAAAATCCACAGCTCAGAACAGCTCAGAACATGTTCATGTTCACTGTTCATGTTGGGTTTAGGGCTGTTTCCTATCACAGGCACTAGGCCTACTCACACAAGTGAAGTACTATTTTTATCAGGAGACCTAGAGGAACACAGAATTGTAGAACAATTGTTATTACATATTAACTTTCAATGCATTTCTGCCTTTCAAATGTAAGACAATTGTGAGAAGTTGGCCTGATATGTAGTGCTCACTATTCTAGTGATCACTATGTATCATTCCAAACGACCCTTATTGATGATTGGTTGTAAGTCAACCTTATAGACCAGCTATCCTAGTAGCATGGACAAGAGCAGTCTTTAGGCTAAACTCTAGAGGGCGTGTTAAGCCAGCTGTTATACCATCACATATACCCCTTGAACACCAAGTGAAAGGACACCACACAAGTTGTTATGAAAATAAAAGGATATTTATTTATAACAAGTCTACCCTGAACTCTTTTTGAGTCAGGGAGCTAAGCACACAACAAAACTCTTAAGAAAATACTTTAAGTCGCACAATTTACACAAATGCTCGAGGGGCACGAAAAACCATATACACTAAAAGTGGAATGCGAAATACTAGCAGGTAAGTAACTAGATCCAGAGGCTTCAGGATCGCTAGGACTACACTACTGAACCTTCAGGTTAGGAGCAGGAGGCCTAGGGAGATCGGGTGCAGAGTGTGCACTCTCACGCGGGATGCGGGACAAAGTCTATGGATGCTAGATTTCGTAAAGTTACTGTTATCGGACGAATCCGACTAGATAGGCTGAAAACGAAAAAGGATCTGGACACTTAGATAGTGCACCTACGTTGGAGCACCGAAATGCTCAAGTTACCTAGCCCAGGGGCTGCGGCTGCATAGGGTTCAAAAGACGTCGGGAATCCTCGTTACAGTCTATGGAGCCTGAAAGAAGAAGTTGCTGGCAGGCGACCAGTGATAATGTCCGGAGTGATCCAAGCCTGGATCGAAGATGGAGACGACCTGAAAGCAGAGGGGACTCAGTTCTTAATCACTAGCCAGTGATTAGGTGGGCACCAGGATGGCACCGGATGAAGTCACCTCGACCAGGTGAGTGGGCGAAGCTGGCTCTGCTGTCTCTCAGACCAGGAGGCGTTGTCGGCGACCAGGATGGAGGTGCGAGCTGTCCCACGAAGGTGTCTGCTGTCGGCGATGCTGGACCCAGGATTGGGGCAACAAACCTTGGCAAAGTCAAGCCCACGCGGTGGAGTCAAGATGGCGTCTGGAGTGGACCAGGAGGGTCCGGGGTGCTCCTCTCTTGGAAGGGAACAAGGGCCAGTCTGGAGCAACCAGACCAGCGGTGTAATCGTCGTGGTTCGACGTCAGGAGGGCCACTAGCCAGCAGGCAAGTGACCGGACAACGCGGTGAGCAGCAAAGAGCAGAAGGGCCCCACGCAGATCTCGTGGATGCTGGGGGGCTGGACTTCGGTGCTGGAGCTGCTCAGTGTTAGGGCTTCTCAAACCCCAAAGCACTCACTCGAGGATCCCTCGGCGGTCATGCTGGATAAGCGTCGTGCAGTTTTGAAGATGGCCGGTCCCTTCAGGTCTCGTCACACCCACGAATCTCAGCTGGGCTGATGATGCAGGTAGAGGTCAGAGATGCCAGGGAATCCGGGTCTCGTCGAGCTGGGCAGTCTTGATCCGGAGGATGGACGTGCAGCAAACCACGATGCTTAGATGGTGCCTGCGGGTGCAGGGTGGCTACTCCTTAGCCACAAGGGAGAGTCTTCAGAAATGTTCAAGAGTTTTTTCGTGGAAAGTAGTCAAGATTCAGAATTATCAAATTTGGGAAGGGGGCCTGCTCCTACCTTTATTCTAAAAAAAGGGGCAGGCACGCGGCTAGGTCCTGCCCATGGGTGGGACCAGGAGGGGGGTGGTTACACCCCTCTCCCTTGTCCGGACTTTCCCCAGCTTAGGGGCTGGTGTTCCCCTGGAACTGGTTCAAACCGGCAGATGCATAGTGAGCACCGGGGTGCCACTTGCAGTCACCTTCCTCTCAGCCCTGCCTACCTGGGATACACAAAACCCTGTCTGGGATGGTGCTAGCACCGCCCCTGACAGGAAAACCCTTGGTCTAAGCTCTCCTCGCTGGAAGGACTCCCAGCAGCAGGAGGTCAGACTTGTGTCTGTGGTGGCAGCATCCATTTTGTGATGCTGAGGCTCGAGTTAACTTTAACCGGGGTTCACAGTTACACACATGTCGTGTCCCTCTAGAAGGGTGGAATGCTAACCCCGTCGCCAGAATTGGCGAGGGGATAGTATTCCAATTCGTATGCAACCTTACTCGACATGTTTTGATAAAGCGATACCAAAGATAGCAAATAACCGCGAGGATTATAATGCGCTTAAGAGTATATGGTACGCGTTATCATGGAACAGCTATTAGGACTTGGTTCCGCAAGCTGCATCCGGGCTCAGCTCATGCCAGAGCACCATCTCACATAATTCCAAGCACTCTGCCTTCAGGATTGTTAAGGCCTGCCATAGGAGTGACTGATAGGAATACATGTGTCCATTTTAGGGTTAGATATAGGAATACTATATCTAAAGCAAAGGGTGATTACACCACCTTGCCCCAGCTGTCGTGCAGCCAGTTGTGTCAGATTTAGATGGCCAGCCAGGGGTGGCATAATACATGCTGCAGCCCCTGGTAGGCCCTGGGTACACCTATGCCCTGGATACCTAAGGTATACTGTACAGGGACTGATAAGGTGTCCCAGTACCAATTGGTAAATGCACCTAAGGTACATGTGTGTCAATTTAGAGAGAGAACATCTAGGCTGTGGGTCTGATTAGCAGGCCCACAGCCAGGGAAAGTCGTAAACCAGTGAAGCAAAAAGCAAAAATCTGGGGTGATCATATGATTGCAGACCCTACTCTCCTACATGACCCCCCCAAACTTTGGGACAATAAGCTAACCTTGACCAGGTGAGTCTTCTTGCTCTAAGTGGAAATACCTGGAGAGCCCATCTGCATTGCCATGATCAGTGCCAGGTCTATGCTCCACTGTAAAATCCATCCCCTGTAGGGAAATGGACCACCTAAGTAGTTTGGGGTTTTCACCCTTCATCTGATTTAGCCACAAGAGGGGCTTATGGTCGGTCTGAATCTTGAAATGAGTGCCAAACAAGTATGGCCTCAATTTCTTCAGGGCCCAAACCACAGCAAAGGCCACCCTCTCAATAGCTGACCAATTTTTCTCTCTGGGGGTCAGCCTTCTGCTAATAAAAGCAAAGGGCTGGTCATGACCATCAACATTCAGCTGAGATAGAACAGCTCCCACACCCAACTCAGAAGCATCTGTTTGGACAATGAATGTTTTGGGGTAGTCTGGACTCTTTAGGATAGGTGCTGTGCACATGGCCTGCTTTAGGTCATCGAATGCTTTTTGACAGCTTGCTGTCCACTGAACTTTCTTTGGCATCTTTTTACTTGTCAGGTCATTAAGTGGAGTCACAATAGATCCATAATTTCTGACAAATTTCCTGTAATATCCAGTCAGGCCCAAGAAAGCTCGAACCTGAGTCTGGGTAGTTGGAGGAGCCGAGTCCTTGATGGCCTGTATCTTGCTCTCCAATGGTTGAACCTGGCCTCCACCTACAAGGTGGCCCAGGTATACAACCTGTGTCTGCCCTATCTGGCACTTAGTGGCCTTGATAGTGAGACCTGCTTTCTGCAGTGCCTCTAACACTTTCCTCAGGTGGACCAGGTGATCCTCCCAGGTGGAACTAAAGACAGCTATATCATCAAGATATGCTGCACAGAAGTCATCCAGCCCAGTGAGAACTTGATTCACCAGCCTTTGGAAGGTGGCAGGTGCATTTTTCAAACCAAAGGGCATTACCACAAACTGATAATGCCCACCAGGGGTAGAAAATGCTGTCTTGGGCTTGGCCTCCTCAGCTAACCTGATTTGCCAATACCCAGCTGTCAGGTCAAATGTGCTTAAGTAGTTGGCAGAAGACAATCTATATATAAGTTCATCTGCCCTTGGTATTGGGTAGGCATCAGTCTTAGTGACTGCATTGAGGCCTCTGTAGTCTACGCAAAACCTCATCTCTTTCTTACCACCCTGGGTGTGTGGCTTTGGCACTAGAACTACTGGACTAGCCCAAGGGCCATCTGAGGGCTCAATGACTCCCAGCTCCAACATTTTCTGCACTTCTGTCTTGATGCAGTCTCTGACATGATCAGGCTGTCTGTAGATTTTACTCTTAACTGGCAGACTGTCCCCAGTGTCAACCTCATGGGTACACCAATTGGTCTGACTGGGTGTCAGAGAGAACATATGTCTAAAGGATTGAAGAACTTGTTTGCAATCCTTTTGTTAATGCTCAGAGAGGCTGCCACAAAAGACAACACAATCTACTGACCCATCATCAGGGTTCTGAGTGAGCAGGTCTGGGAGAGGGTCACTCTCCTCCTCCTGTCCCTCATCTGTGGCCATGAGCAAGCTCATGTCCTTCCTGTCGACATATGCTTTGAGCCTGTTTACATGGAGCACCCTGAGGGGGCTCCTGGGAGTTCCAAGGTCCACCAGGTAGGTGACCTCTCCCTTTTGCTCAATGATTGTGTGGGGCCCAGAACATTTGTCTTTGAGTGCTGCTGGGGCCACTGGCTCCAGCACCCACACCTTCTGTCCATGCTTGTACACAGTCAGGACAGCCTTTTGATCATGCCAAGCTTTTTGTAGTTCTTGGCTGGCCTCAAGGTTTTTAGATGCCTTTTCCATATACTCAGCCATCCTGGAGCGGAGACCAAGTACATAGTCCACAATGTTGGTTGCAGGCTTTTTGAGAGGTCTCTCCCATCCTTCCTTCACCAAACAAAGGGGTCCTCTTACAGGATGCCCATACAGAAGTTCAAAAGGGCTGTAGCCAACCCCCTTCTGTGGGACTTCTCTGTAAGCAAACAAAAGGCAGGGTATCAGGACATCCCATCTACGCCTGAGCTTTTCAGGTAGTCCATGAATCATCCCTTTGAGGGTCCTGTTGAATCTCTCAACAAGCCCATTGTACTGTGGGTGATAGGGTGTGGTGAACTTGTAGTTGACACCACATTCCTTCCACATTGCAGTCAGATATCCTGACATGAAGTTTGCACCTCTGTCAGAGACAACCTCCTTAGGGAAGCCCACCCTGGAGAACACTCCAACTAGGGCTCTTGCCACAACAGTTGCTGTAGTGGTCCTAAGGGGAATAGCTTCAGGATACCTGGTGGCATGGTCCACCACCACCAGTGTAAACGTGTGCCCTGATGCTGTCTGGGGTTCCATTGGACCAACAATGTCAATCCCCACTCTTTCAAAGGGTACCCCCACCACAGGTAGAGGTATAAGGGGACCCTTTGTTGTGCCACCTGACTTACCACTGGCTTGGCAAGTGACACAGGAGAGACAAAACTCCTTGGTATCTTCATTCATGTGAGGCCAGTGAAAGTGTGAGACAAGTCTGTCCCAAGTCTTATTCTGGCCTAAGTGTCCTGCAAGGGGAATCTCATGGGCCAAGGTAAGAAGGAAACCTCTCTGAGACAAGGGGATGACCAGCCTCCTGGTTGCACCAGGTTTGGGGTCTCTTGCTTCAGTGTACAGGAGTCCATCATCCCAGTATACCCTGTGGGCACCTGTGGCGTTCCCTGCAGCCTCAGCAGCAGCCTGCTGTCTGAGGGGTTCAAGTGAAGGGCAGTCTAACTGTGCCTTCCCCATGTCTTCCCTGGAGGGTCCCCCTGAGCCCAGAAACTCAACCTGATCAGGTTCAAGTTCTTTAGGCTCAGTTTCCTCTCAGTTCTTTGAGGTCAGCCTCCTCTGAGACTTGATCCACAACCTGGGGCAAGGGGAAAGGCAATGCCTTAACCCTACTGCTCCTTCTCTTGGAAGGTGTCTGGTCCATTGTTCCAGGATCCAGCACCTGTTCAGTGGGGCATCTTTTGGCCTGTGACCTAGTCACAGCAAGGACATGTGCTGGCAATCCTAACATTTCCATGTGAGTCCTCTGCTCCACTTCTGACCATAGTGATGTTTCCAAATCATTGCCCAACAAACATTCTACTGGGAGGTCTGAACTAACCACAACTTTCTTTTGGCCACTTACCCCTCCCCAGGAGAAATCAACAATTGCCATACTATGGTGGGTAGTGACATTGCTGGAATTGGTCACTAGGTAATCTGTACCTAGCATGATCTGTCCAGGGTCCACAAAGTTAGGTGTCACCATTGTGACACTGGCACAAGTGTCCCTGTAGGCCTGAGCCATTTTTCCATTAATAAAAGGTGTCTGCCTGTATTTGCCCAAAGTATTGGTACTTGCATCAGGGGATATGTCCACATCCCCTGTACAGACAAGGACAGCCTGAGCGAGTGTGCCAACTAGGTTGTCATACCCCTCAGATCCCAAGGTTAACCCAACTAATCCCTTGGGAGGTGCACTACCACTACTGACTGTACTAGGGGGTGCAGGTGCCTTAGGGGCTGTAGTGGTAGGAGTTTGCCCTCCTTTCTTGGTGCACTCACTAAACCAGTGAGTTTTACTTTTACAGTATTGGCACCACCTTTTTGACTGGCCTTCTTGAGTCTTCTTTTTCTGCTGTGAAGCCTGACCCCCACCCTCTTTGGTTTGTTGGGGACCTGTCGAAGACTTCTGGTCATTTTGTTCACTCTTGTTACTACCCTTTTGGTCTGCTTTCTTCTGACCACCCTGCTTCTGAGTCTGGTTCTGCTTGACCCTTGTTCTGACCCATTTGTCCGCCTTCTTTCCCAATTCTTGGGGAGAGGTCAGATCCGAGTCAACAAGGTGCTGATGCAACAACTGGTTCTGACAGTTATTTAAAATCTGTTCCCTCATGACCAGATTGTACAACCCTGTGTAATCAGTAACCTTACTGCCCAGCAACCAGCCTTTCAAAGCCTTAGTGGCACAATCCACAAAGTCAGACCAATCCTGAGACTGAATTTTCTGGGTGTCTCTGAACAGCAACCTGTACTGCTCAGTTGTTAAGTCAAACCCATTAATCAGTGTATTCTTCAGGACTTGGTAATTGTTAGCATCCTCATCTCTAGTAGTGAGGAGCTTATCTCTACCTTTGCCTTCAAAGGAGAGCCACAAGATAGCTGCCCACTGACTCTGGGGGACGCACTGGACAGTGCAGGCCCTCTCCAAAGCAGTCATCCATTTGTGGATGTCATCCCCTTGTTTAAAGGGGGGCACTATCTTACTCAGGTGTCTAGTGTCTAAACTCCTATCTTTTTCTCTTGGGAGAATGCTGCCACCAGTGGGGTCTGCCCCACTCAATTTCTGCTCTCTAGCAAAGGCAAGTCTCTCTTTGGCCAGGGCAAGTTCTTCCCTTTCAATCCTCAGATTGACTTCCCTCATCTTAGCTTGATGCTCTCTCCTCTGAGGGGATGTCATCCCTCTGTGAGAAGAGGTCTGAGAGCCATTGGTACGAATGGATCTGTTAGAGCCTCTGGAGAGAGACCTAACTCGTCCATTCCCAATGTTAAGCCTGCCTGAGAGTGGGCCTGGGGGTCCCCCAAGTTCATTTTCATGCCTGCTTAAGTTGGTCCTGGTGAGTCTACTGACTTCTACCCGACCCTTGTCTGCCTCATCCCCTGACAACTCCTGATCCTCTTCCTCCTCTTCACTTCCTGTTCCATTGAGGTTGAGGTCAGGGTCCCCAAGGGTTCCCTCTAAGGGGGGCATATAATATTCCCATCTGGATTAGAAGGGCCTGTGTTAGAATCCCTCCTGGCATCATAAGTCTCTAAGAGACCTATCAGAAATGGGATGGTAGGGTTAGAACCCTGTTTTAGCTTCCTGGAGGTACACACTTGTCTCATCTCCTGGAAGCTAAGAGCTGCTTATCTTGACATGACCTGTGGAGGGTCAACTGACAGAAGGGGAGCCTCTGACTTCTCTCATTTGTCTGACATGCTTTTCTAGTGAGGTGTAAGTGGTGCACTTACCTACACTATTTGTTTGCCTACTGATCCCTTGCTAAGAGTTGTAGTCAGGGTGTGCTAGGCCCTGTTGAACTACAACAGCTGGTTCAGTAGAACTCAGAGTATTCTAAGCTAAGTTATATGTACCTTGGTACTTATGTGATCTTTCAAATGATATTCTTAGGATACGTGTGGTAAAACAACAGCAAGCTCAAATCCCAACCGCTGCTCACCAATGTGAGAAGTTGGCCTGATATGTAGTGTTCACTATTCTAGTGATCACTGTGTATCATTCCAAACGACCCTTATTGATGATTGGTTGTAAGTCAACCTTATAGACCAGCTATCCTAGTAGCATGGACAAGAGCAGTCTTTAGGCTAAACTCTAGAGGGCGTGTTAAGCCAGCTGTTATACCATCACATATACCCCTTGAACACCAAGTGAAAGGACACCACACAAGTTGTTATGAAAATAAAAGGATATTTATTTATAACAAGTCTACCCTGAACTCTTTATGAGTCAGGGAGCTAAGCACACAACAAAACTCTTAAGAAAATACTTTAAGTCGCACAATTTACACAAATGCCTGAGGGGCACGAAAAACCATATACACTAAAAGTGGAATGCGAAATACTAGCAGGTAAGTAACAAGATCCAGAGGCTTCAGGATCGCTAGGACTACACTACTGAACCTTCAGGTTAGGAGCAGGAGGCCTAGGGAGATCGGGTGCAGAGTGTGCACTCTCACGCGGGATGCGGGACAAAGTCTATGGATGCTAGATTTCGTAAAGTTACTGTTATCGGACGAATCCGACTAGATAGGCTGAAAACGAAAAAGGATCTGGACACTTAGATAGTGCACCTACGTTGGAGCACCGAAATGCTCAAGTTACCTAGCCCAGGGGCTGCGGCTGCATAGGGTTCAAAAGACGTTGGGAATCCTCGTTACAGTCTATGGAGCCTGAAAGAAGAAGTTGCTGGCAGGCGACCAGTGATGAGGTCCGGAGTGATCCAAGCCTGGATCGAAGATGGAGACGACCTGAAAGCAGAGGGGACTCAGTTCTTAATCACTAGCCAGTGATTAGGTGGGCACCAGGATGGCACCGGATGAAGTCACCTCGACCAGGTGAGTGGGCGACGCTGGACTCTGCTGTCCCTCGGACCCGGAGGCGTTGTCGGCGACCAGGATGGAGGTGCGAGCTGTCCCACAAAGGTGTCTGCTGTCGGCGATGCTGGACCCAGGATTGGGGCAACAAACCTTGGCAAAGTCAAGCCCACGCGGTGGAGTCAAGATTGCGTCTGGAGTGGACCAGGAGGATCCGGGGTGCTCCTCTCTTGGAAGGGAGCAAGGGCCAGTCTGGAGCAACCAGACCAGCGGTGTAATCATCGTGGTTCGTCGTCAGGAGGGACACTAGCCAGCAGGCAAGTGGCCAGACAATGCGGTGAGCAGAAAAGAGCAGAAGGGCCCCACGCAGATCTCGTGGATGCTGGGGGGCTGGACTTCAGTGCTGGAGCTGCTCAGGGTTAGGGCTTCTCAAACCCCAAAGCACTCACTCGAGGATCCCTCGGCGGTCGTGCTGGATAAGCGTCGTGCAGTTTTGAAGATGGCCGGTCCCTTCAGGTCTCGTCACACCTATGAATCTCAGCTGGGCTGATGATGCAGGTAGAGGTCAGAGATGCCAGGGAATCCGGGTCTCGTCGAGCTGGGCAGTCTTGATCCGGAGGATGGACGTGCAGCAAACCGCGATGCTTAGATGGTGCCTGCGGGTGCAGGGTGGCTACTCCTTAGCCACAAGGGAGAGTCTTCAGAAATGTTCAAGAGTTCTTTTGTGGAAAGTAGTCAAGATTCAGAATTATCTAATTTGGGAAGGGGGCCTGCTCCTACCTTTATTCTAAAAAAAGGGTCAGGCACGCGGCTTGGTCCTGCCCATGGGTGGGACCAGGAGGGGGGTGGTTACACCCCTCTCCCTTGTCCGGACTTTCCCCAGCTCAGGGGCTGGTGTGCCCCTGGAACTGGTTCAAACTGGCAGATGCATAGTGAGCACCGGGGTGCCACTTGCAGTCACCTTCCTCTCAGCCCTGCCTACCTGGGATACACAAAACCCTGTCTGGGATGGTGCTAGCACCGCCCCTGACAGGAAACCCTTTGTCTAAGCTCTCCTCGCTGGAAGGACTCCCAGCAGCAGGAGGTCAGACTTGTGTCTGTGGTGGCAGCATCCATTTTGTGATGCTGAGGCTCGAGTTAACTTTAACCGGGGTTCACAGTTACACACATGTCGTGTCCCTCTAGAAGGGTGGAATGCTAACCCCGTCACCAGAATTGGCATGGGGTTAGTATTCCAATTCATATGACACCTTACTCGACATGTTTTGATAAAGCGATACCAAAGATAGCAAATAACCGTGAGGATTATAATGCACTTAAGAGTATATGGTACGCGTTATCATGGAACAGCTATTAGGACTTGGTTCTGCAAGCTGCAACCGGGCTCAGCTCATGCCAGAGCACCATCTCACATAATTCCAAGCACTCTGCCTTCAGGATTGTTAAGGCCTGCCATAGGAGTGACTGATAGGAATACATGTGTCCATTTTAGGGTTTGATATAGGAATACTATATCTAAAGCAAAGGGTGATTACACCACCTTGCCCCAGCTGTCGTGCAGCCAGTTGTGTCAGATTTAGATGGCCAGCCCCTGGTAGGCCCTGGGTACACCTATGCCCTGGATACCTAAGGTATACTGTACAGGGACTGATAAGGTGGCCCAGTACCAATTGGTAAATGCACCTAAGGTACATGTGTGTCAATTTAGAGAGAGAACAGCTAGGCTGTGGGTCTGATTAGCAGGCCCACAGCCAGGGAAAGTCGTAAACCAGTGAAGCAAAAAGCAAAAATCTGGGGTGATCATAGGATTGCAGACCCTACTCTCCTACAACAATGTGTAAAAAAGAAGTCACATTTAAAAATGTCCTCTAATTCACATGAGATTATGGGTACCCACAATTTTGGAGGTGTGAAAATAACTACTGCTTCTAAACTCTATAATTGTTTCACATTACGGAAATACATAGGTGTCATTCATACCTATTTTTAACTCTTTATATTTTACCAAATGAATTGCTATATAGCCGGTACACAATGAAAACCCATTGCAAGGCGCAGCTCAGTTATTGGCTCTGGGTACCTCGGGGTCTTGGTGAACCTACAAGTCCTATATATCACCACAACCAGAAGGGTCCAGCATGTAACGGTATATTGCTTTTAAAAATCTGCCATTGTTCGCAGAAGTCACAGGTGAGACCGAGTAATAATAGACTATGTCCCAGTAAAATGCCAAAATTGTGTAGAAAATGTTGGTTTTCTGACAAAAATCTTCTTGTCCCTGAAAACTGGGAGGATGGTAATTTCAGCACCACAAACCGTTTGTTGATACCATTTGCAGGAAAAAAAACAGACGCTTTCTTCTGCTGCACTTTTTCCCATAAAAAAAATGTTGCTGTATTTTGGCTAATTTCTGGGTCCCCTCTAGGGGAATCTACAAACCCTGGGTACCTTTAAAATCCTCAGGCTGTTGGAAGAAAATGACGCAAGTTTGGCGTGGATACTTTTTGTGGACACATTTTATAGGGACTAAGCTCGAACTACCCCAAATAGCCAAAAAAAAGGCTTAGCACAGGGGGGAAAAGGCCTAGCAGTGAAAGGGTTAATCTTAAGTTAACTCTGCATTTCAATTTTATCCCATTTAAAAGCATTCAGAAATATCGTTTTGTTCTCAGGATCCAATACTGAGTTGACAAGGATGTTTATTTAAGATGTAAATACCTCAGTGCTTCAGTTCTTCACCTATGTGCCCTGGGTCATACATCTGACTCCAGCAATGCTCATTATCAGGCCCTGCTATCTGCATCCTGACAATAATAATGTAAAATAAACACTGTCTTCCCTTAACTTTAAAAAGAAGATGAGAGCCTGCACTGAGCTCAAGGCTGTGAGCTACTCTGAAGGTATCTATGAGCTACTGGTAGCGCTCGATCAATCGACTGGATTGAGACACCTGCTTTACACATTTCAAGTTCCTCCTAGTTAGAAATTACTCCCAGAATACGTTCATCCACACGATGGGTTATTATACTATTAAGAAATACTGGAATTATGAAAAATGCCATTAATATAAATATCCTTAACAGACAACAGATTTTGGGCTGAATATTTGGACAGCCCTTATGATTCCCGAGCAGGTTGCCTTATGTCAGTCATTGATGCCATATTAAAAAAAAAACCTGCACTGTGTGCATCATTTTATTGCATTCTAGCACACTTTTCTTATTAGATGAGGGGAACCCTTTTAACCAATTGCATTAAAACATAATGAAGTGTTTCTGCTTGCATGCCAAAGAGTCCTACCTTTTTCGTACAGTGCCCATCGTAGGTGAGCGGAAGCTCCTTGAGAGGTAATAGGAATGCAACAAACATTCCTTTTCGGTAACAAGACAGAACCTCTGCCAATAAAATCCTGTACGTAAGGTAATCAACATGTGGGTGGTGCCAAATTATCTCTCTTTATTGCTTCGTTCAGCTATTTTTATGTTGATCACAAGAGGAGAGGTGCACCTAACAAACACTGGAAATGACAAAACTGGCTTTAAAGGAATGTTGTATGGTAGCGTGAAACATTACAAGTAAATAGCATGAGATTAAATATATATTTGTGTTGAAGCAAAGAACTGTAGAATTATATTGATGTAGGTAAAAGGTTCCGGTGATAGTTGCACTCTCAAGCCATACCTAAAAGTCCATGAAGGCTAATGATTGCCCTCCCCCCATCTGTGCTGCTGAAAAATAAATGCCATAGAAAAATAACATAAATTGCCTGATTAACTAAGGCACTTTAATAGTATTCTGATGTCATGTGTGTGGCCTTAAAAGTTCAAGCTTAGGCAGCTGGATAAATAAACAAAATGATCACAGCTGGTTGGAGGGTAAGCCCTTTTTTGTGAAGCACACAACTGCTGTCCAATCAAACCGTACTCCTGGCTCCCAACATATGGGCGTAGCCAAAGGCCCTCTCTAGTGATGCTAACCTAATTGTTTGGCCCACAGCTGCACTTTCAAGCCAGACCATAATGATATAGTCAAAGATATGACCTATAACTTCAAGGAACGCCCACAAAATAGTAGATTTTAATGGCATTAAAAAAAAACAGCAAAAGTTAGATCAAATTTTGGATGAAATTCAACAGTTGATTGAAAATTCAAAAGATGGGTGTTGAAGGGACTAGCAAAATGTTTTCTTTGAAAAAATAAGAATGAAGCAAAATTATTTTATTTTACATTTTCCACTATATGTTAGTGTACACCATGAAATGCATAAATTAAGTTTGTGTCGGTTTACAGATATAGGTGGAAGATACTTTTATAAGTAACTAACATTTGGTGAACACAACATGTCATGTGTCAGTTGCACAAGTAGATCAGTTGACTATGAAAATTGTTGGTAATTAGCAAAACGTATTGGGGGATATTTACAAGAAAATGCTGTGGCAGTGTGTTAAGGCACATTTGACAATGCAGCGCTCTGACATTTTCAAAACGCAGGGATGTGCCGTATTTACAAAAATATGGTGCACCCCCGCATTTCCTCTAGCGCTGGCGATCAAATGCGCTGCCTAGCGCCAGCGCAGGCACCCTTACACCATGTTCCAAGGGTGCCTAGCTGCAGGGGTGATGGGTGAAGGGATACCTTCCTGCACATAAACAATCAATAATGACGATTTACTCTTTCTCTGTGTGTTACAGAATACAGCACACACAATAAGAGCAAAAAACGAGGAGAAATTGCCATCCTAAGGCCAGGTATTACCTGGTCTTAGTTTTTGGCTCTACCCCAGCCTTGTAAATCTGTGGCAGCGTTAAAAAGCAATGTGTATTGCAGTGGAATGCCCACAGCTACGCCCATTTCCCGCCCCTTTGCCGCAGCAGACTTTCTGTGGAAAGGGGCATATTTACACAAGGTGGCGTTAAGCCATATTAAGTGGCTTGGCGCCACCGTGTAAATATGGGGAATGGCAAAACGCCACTGGAGCATCAGGAAAAGTGACTCTCCGGTGGCATTATGGGTTTGTAATTATACTCCATTATTTCCTCAGATACATACATATCACTTATCCCTTTTGTAAATTGCACATGTGCATTCTACATCTTTTTTGTAAATCAGGCACATACAGCCAGAATCAGGAAAAGATTTCTCCAATCTGCACAGGGTCAAATTGAAAAACACAAACATTTTGATCATTGATAATTCACGATTCAAAGCCTTGCATTATTCAATCCCTCATTACGAGTAGTCTGGTAAAATTCCCATTATTTCCTCGGAATTAACATTAACAGGAGTCCCAAAAATTTCAGTGGTGGGGAATATACAGGATTACATTTATTTTGGGGAATAACATGTAGAAATCAGTATTTCCAGCCCAATTCCCAGAGTTTCCCACAGGGATTTCATCTGCTTTCAGCAGCAAAATCTCTAACTAAAAATTTTATAATTCTGATGGTCCTGGAAGCTTCTATTACCAGGCCATTGGAATTTATGGGCCATTTGTAATGAGGGCTCAAGGGTTGCATGGCTGCTCGCATGATGCTCTGTACTTTTGTGCAGTGCCGGTAGTCCTTTTTAATCGTAAACACATTGATGCAATGCCTTGTGTCGCTTTGTACCACAAGGCTGCCCGTGCAATTTAGTAAATACCTCCACACATTTTCACATGTGCCATTCCAGAAAACTTGCTTTACATCCTTTATTCAAATAAAAATGAAATGTAGGCTTACAGCAGCTCCCTTTCCCCTAGGACAATCTTGCAAATGCACAGGGCTACTGCAAGGTAAGTCACCAGGCAGGCAACAATAGTCGTTACCCCTGTCCGCGTGCACATTCCGCAATCTACCGCTCACGTAAGACATGACTAATAGAGTATATATTTATATTCCTATCTCTGGCATAGGAGTGGACCTCTACATGTCATAGAGTTCCCATGGATGAGCCATAGTGGGGAGCCTCTGGCCCGAATCTGCCTGTAAATAGCTGGATTAGGTTGTTGTGTAAGGTGGATCATCGTGCATTAAGGCGGGTTCCCATGACTGATTCTCACAAGTACTTGAGAAGGTCAAGGCAGGAGGAGCAACAACATAATATATCAACCCAGGTGGTGATGAATTCAAAATAGCTGTGCGTGTCACGCCACTTGACTATCGCTGTGTCTTTCCATGAAATATTTAAATGTTCTACTTTTGAAGAAAATGCAATCATAGAACCACTGTAGAATATAGCCCTTTACAAGTTAACAACCAATCAGTAAAGACAAGTAGAAATAAATTATCAGTAAAAATAATAAAGACTGCTGTGAATCGGGCCTTTTGAGAGTCCGAGGAACCATATGTGCAGGGAGATAAATGTAATAATAAATATTTTTCTGTAACTCTTTGTCGTTTGCTACTTATTGTATAATTGGGAACTTTTGTTGCAGGATTGAAGAAAAAAAACATAAATGACTGACAAACTACAGTCTGCTTAAACAAGACAAAGCTGGCAAGGTTCCAGCTTGGCTCAGAGGAGCCCAGATCCGGGGCGGCGGAGCGAACGAACTCCCGAGGTGCTGACGTCTGCACACCGCTGCTGCCTGCTTTGTGTAGGAGAGGGATTTGGCAGCAGACTCCTATTGTGACAAACGTGCAAATACTATTTCACAACCTCTTCAGAGGTACAACAAACACAATCAAATCAATAGAGAGAAACGTGCAAGTTTCCCGTAACCAGCTTTATAAAGGGAATAATTACACATATGCCAAATATTACGCATAATGGGGGTTCAGATGGAGCACTGGTCCCTAAAACAAATTACTTGTTTTTTCAACAGACATCATAGGGGTTCAAAGGGAGGACAGACTCTGTAGTCTCAAACTTCATTAAGAGTACATGTCCGCTCACGCTTGTAGCGTTTCCCTGTGTCACTGCATGTACTTGCAAACAAGTAATTTACAACCATACAAGGAAAAGGTACTATAAATATGGTCTGGATGGTAACGTGCATATTTGTTACTATTTAATTGGACAGAAAATTAGCAATTGCAAAAAGCAGGGTAAAAACGAAGTCCTGAGGAAAGCCTACTGACCCTTCATGGGCTATATAAAGGCTGAAACATGTCGATCTATCTGATGCCTGGGAACATTAATTCCTAAAAGCATCACACTGATCTATTTTAACCTAGCCCTAGATTCCAGTATAATAAATTTGTTACAAAGTGGAGAAGTGTGGCTCAATTAGAGCGGCAGACCCTGATGCAGAGGTCTAGCCCGGGACCAGGGTTCAATTCCCCGCCTCGGCAGGTCTTGGGCTCAAACATTCCACGGACCTGATAATTCTTGCCTCGGTGCCTATTCCGATCATGGAGTCCCACTCTGCAACTCTGGGTAATAGCTTGCTTAATCTCCACAACCCCACAACGCTAAGGATGCCTGGCCTCCACCTTGGGGGTGCCCAGGAGTGGACGCCTCACAGGGAAAGCCAGGATGGGTTTCACAGCGATATTCGTACAAGCGCCTTGAGAACCTTGCAGGTGAGTAGTGCGCTATACAAGTATCAATTTACATTTACATAGGATTTAAAAGCTATTTTAACACACTCACTCAACTTTACCTTGATTCACTGCTACCACTTAAAGAGCCCCACTCACAAACATTTTGAGCCCACCCATTCATGTTCAGTGTCAGGGTGAGGATCCAATGATGAAGCATGCCACAGGTGGTACCTGTGGAAGAGGACCCTATATATATATTCCCTGAAAAAACCATAGGTTTCACACCAGTTATAGTTAGGAATTAGCATTTTAAAAACCTATTAATTTCACTGAAAAAACCATAGGTTTCACACCAGTTATAGTTAGCTGGAAATTTTACTCGCATAAAACCATTGAAATTTTAACGTTATAGTTAGTTGGACTCACTATAACTTGCGCGCCTGCAATGCACTGCTGATGACGTCACATATTACATCACTCATGACATGGTCAGTGACATCAGTCATGACATCATTGATGACACCATCCAGTGAATGTGTGTCTTTCTGAAAAATAAATATGTTTTATATATGTATATGTAAAGGTCGATGGAAGAATAAATGTTTAAATAAGTGTCTAAATGGATGTTTTTTAAAAAAAAAGTTGATTGGTTAACTGGCTTGTTAAGTGTATTTTAGTGAATACATATATTAGCGAGTATTGTTTAAATATTTAAATGTTTGTATCAGTGTTTCACTTTGTGTATAAGTGGCTGCATGGGTTGGTGAGTAGCTACATGAGTGTCCATATGGGTTATTAGATGGTTTTTTTAGTTTCAGTATGAGTGTCTGTATGGTTTGGTGGGGGTGTTACTTAGCACATAGATGCATCAATGACTGACTCACTGTTTGTATGTGTTTTGAACACAGCATATGTGCAGGACTGTATGGGTGGATGAGTGTGTATATATGTGTGTTAGTGAGTGAATGACTGTCTCACTAGTGTCTTTATCAGTAACTACATATGTTTTAATGTAGTATATGTGAGTATTGATGTATATAAGTGAGTATATGTGAGAGTGAGAGATTGTAAGAGTTCCTGTTTAAATAAGTATGTGTTTCTATAAGTGATTGTTTAAGAGAGTAAGTATGTGTAAGTTTCCTTAGAAGTAAGGTGGTAGTGTGTGTCTATAGCTGTATATGCAAATAAATGGATGTTCAATCGTTTATTTGCATGTGTCAGTATGTGTGTGAGTAACTTTTGGATGACTGTTGGTGTGTAACAGGATGTACAGGTGTATCACTACATATGATGAATGAGTATATGTATGAGTGACTATATAGAACTGTTGGTGAATAAGTGGATGTGTATATAGATCGTGGAATTACTGAATTGATTGTTGAAACTGGGATGTGTATCTCCATTTTTTTGAAAATGTTAGTTTCTATTTTTGAATATGTGTTTCAAGGGTTACATTACACCGAAAGGAGGTCTGTCACTCTGTCACAAGGATGGTGTCATCAGTGATGTCATGAGTGATGTCACTGACCATGTCATGAGTGATGTAATATGTGACGTAATCAGCAGTGCATTGCAGGCGCGCAACTTATAGTGAGTCCAACTAACTATAACGTTGGAATTTCAATGGTTTTATGCGAGTAAAATTTCCAGCTAACTATAACTGGTGTGAAACCTATGTTTTTTCAGTGAATTTAATAGGCTTTTAAAATGCTAATTCCTAACTATAACTGGTGTGAAACCTATGGTTTTTTCAGTGAATTTCATAGGTTTTTTAAATGCTAATTCCTAACTATAACTGGTGTAAAACCTATGGTTTTTTCAGTGAATTTCATAGGTTTTTTAATAGCAAATCTCTATAGGTATGAAATGTAATATTATTTATGATGAATTTTATATTTTATAATTATGTAATACTATTGTTTTATGTTTATATATATTTTTTTATTTGTTTGCCCCGGAGCGCTCCGGGGGCGCGTACCGATGCGCTCACCAGTGAGCGCATTGCTACGGTGCGCCCTGGTGCGCGTACCGGGGAGCGTCCCGTTAGCGCTAATCCCGCGAACGAAAACATCATCGTGACGTTTCGCGTAGCTGCGTCCGCGTGATATGCATGGCATAAGCGCACCCGGAAGCACCCACGCGCATACGAATGCGCTACATAAGCGCCGCCGGGCGCGCACCGGGGCACGTAACGTAAGCGCGTCGGGTCATGTGACCTGAAAATAACACTTTTCATTGGTTCAAAACAGTTTTGGTTTCCAAATGATGAAAGCCCGGCTCATGTACGCTGAAAATAACACTTTTCATTGGTTCAGAACAGTTTTGTTTTCCAAATGATGTAAGCGCCCACCTTTTTTCCTCATTCTCACTTTATTCTTTGAGTGAGGAAGACCTGCTTTTTTCTTACAGATATGGCTACAGTACTATCAGCAGCTGGATCATCTGCCCCACCACCACCACCACCACCACAAGGACCACCAGAAGATCACATTGGTGGTCAAGAAAAAGAGGAGGAGGAGGAGGAAGAGGAGGAAGGGACAAGGCAGTTCCTGCATGAAGACAATCCCCCATACAAACCAACAGAGCACTTCATAAGGGAGTTTTTCAAAATCCCAAGGGGTTTAAAAAAAGTAAACGCTGCAAAGGTGACTTGTCTCATCTGTAAAGCTGTGCTATCCAGGGGGAACCCAGCAAAAAAATATTCATTTGGGAATCACACTATGATACGACACATGCAGCGTTTACACCCTAATAACTAATCTGCAGCAGAGGTGAGGGAAATCTACAGTAACCTACCCCAATCATCATCCAGAACCTCTACAACTAAAGAACCCACTCCATCGGGTCCAGAAGCAAGTGAGGTGATTCCAAATATACAAACAAAGTTTGGGGGATACAAAATTGTTTGTATTTATTGTAACAAAACCATTAGTTATGGTGAAAAAAGCATTACACTAATCACTGTTGCTATGGATCACCACAAATGCCAGAGGAAACCATAATTTTTCTTGGGTTTTTTTGTGCTTTAGTTGAGCCATTTTTAATTCCCTTTTTTTGTTTCTCCCCATAAAAAATACAAAAAAAATATAAAACTGTTCAGAAAAGCCCCCCCAAAAAATATTCAAACAAACAATAAAAAAATATAAGACAACAAAAAGAATAAAAAAAACTATTCTTTTTAGAACTACCTCCAATTTATAAAAAAAGGCTTAATTTTTAAAAAACTCTGTCATTCTTCTTTCCTCATGGTACACTCCCCGGTCCGCTCCTCGGTGCGCGTACCGGGCGCTCCCCCCGCGGGGCCCTTTTATAGCCCCCACATCAAACCTATGGGATCGGGGTGGGTCTACTCTGCCCCCTTATGGTCAATTCCCCCTTTGTTTTTGCCACCTCTTGTGTCTCGATCCTACCGAGACACAAGATGGCGGCCGCTCCGGACTGTTTGGAATGTTTACAGACACCTGAGAGCCAATCAGCTTTTCGCGCGCAAGTCGCGTAGCGTGCCCGGAGAGCTCCCCGGTGCGCGTACCGGGGCGCGGCCATAGATATATATATTTGTTTTAACCTAAATTACTCAAAATCCACTGGAGCACATATCTTGAGACATAGCAAAGGCACATTGGGCTAC
The DNA here is from genome assembly GCF_964263255.1 of Lissotriton vulgaris. Taxonomy (NCBI): domain Eukaryota; kingdom Metazoa; phylum Chordata; class Amphibia; order Caudata; family Salamandridae; genus Lissotriton; species Lissotriton vulgaris. The sequence continues at coordinate 16,370,472 of NC_141690.1, read as the reverse complement.
CAGTCCCTACAATTTTGACAAGTTTGGTGGAAATCCATTCAGCCGTTCGGGCTATAAGTGAGGTCGACCGCCCTATGGAAATTAACATGGGGAAAACACGTTTTGGGACCTCCTTTTATCTCCGCCCCTGCTTGACGAATCCCCCCCAAACTTTCAGGGAAGGACCGGGGCGCCGCGAGGCAAATTTTAGGAAATTTTCAGGCAGATTCCTCAACCGACGCCAAAGTTATTCACAATAGAATCCTAACTATAACTACCTACTGGCGACCGCCAGTAGGTAATATATATATATATTACCTACTATATTATATATATATATATATATATATATATATATATATATATATATATATATATATATATAAAACAAAGTCCTGCAAGAGTGGCTCCCCACACGTTCCTCAGGTACAGATCTCTCGACACCAGGAATACATTTCAAAGTGGTTTTATTTTTCCCTCGCCCTCGGCATGACGCGTTTCGGCCGTCCAAAACAGCCTTGATCACATGGCTTCAAATGACCAATGGGGGTGTTTAAATACTGTGCTCAACAGAAATAACATCTGATCACATGGGTAATGAACATAAAGAAAATACTTTTACACAGAATTACGCTATGTACAACAATATAGAGCATTGAATATATACAGGAACTATTTGAAACATAGATAAAAATATTTTATCCTATTCCTAAGTTCATTTATAATAATCATTGTTTCTAGTAAAATGCAATCGATTCAATGTGCAAAGTACAATAAAGTGCTAGTGCATTTTTAAGTTTCATTGTTGACTCACGATGTTGTCATTGGTAACTGTACATGAGATAATAATATAGCTATGTGCAAAACATGGTATATTCAGATCTATAATACCATGTCACAAAATGTGAGACAAACCCATAAGATGTTATAAAAAAAAACAGTGCTAAAGTGCTTAAAACAAAGTGCTCAATCTACTCGCAGTATGTACATAATGATGGATTACCAAATGGTATGATCAATCAATTTCAAGCTTTCAACTCATTGTACCTGCGCAAGTAATTATAGCTATAAACACAGTTAAAAAAACGTTTAAAGCATCACTGCTAATACTGTGAACCAACTATAGGCTTAGTGACTAAATATTGTGTATTACATTGGGTTCAATGTAAGAAACCGGCTTGTGGAATGACAATATGGTACAGAAAATTGAATATTGATGGACCTAGCATATAATATACAATGGAGAAAAGAAACTTGATGAATGAGACTAATTATCCAGAAGATTGTGATGGAAACAGGGAAACATTGCTAGCATACTTCTAAAAGACTCATTAATAACTCACTAAGAACTGAAGTTTAAAGGAAGACCTGTAAATCTTCCCCCCTATTCAGCCCATTGGGTATTCTGGTGTTGAGGAGTACAATGTATTTACTCTCAAGCTGTCTTAAAAGCTTCTCTCGATCCCCACCACGGATGTTTTTTGGTACGGAATCGATCACGAAGTAAGTGAGGTAGTTTAAGTTCTTAGCATGCACTAGTTCAAAATGTCGGGCGACAGGATAATTGACATCAGAATTAACTATTGCCCTTAGATGCTGTAATATTCTATTGAATACCTGCAACTTAGTGCTGCCCACATATTTCAACCCACATGAGCATTCTAATACATATACAGCATGGTCGGTACGGCAGGTATATAGCTCTCTGATAGGTGTAGGGGTGGGGTTGAATGGTGATAGAAATTCAGCAGTGTTGACCCCGAACTTGTATGCCCTGCACGAAATACACTTATGGAAGCCTTTTTTGTTTGAAACCCACACTTTGCCATCATTCACCTCTGGACTGGTTCTGACTAGAGAGTCCCTCATAGAGGGTCCTCTCCTAAAAATGATAGAAGACTCAGTTGGAAGTAATGGCGACAAATTAATGTCAGTGTGGAGTATGGGCCAATGTTTTTTGAGAATGCCCCTTATTTTCCTTTCCTCTGTATTGTAGGTGGTAATCAGACTGATGGTGTTGATGTCATGTCTAGGGGGAATTTCTACCCCTGTACTCTCCGCCTCATTAGATCTATCAAGGTATTCATCTCTATTCAAACTGTTGGCCTTGTCTTTGGCTACTAAAAGATCATTAATAAGGTAGCCACGTTTTAGAAATCTTTGGATGGCCTCATTCTGACAGTTGATAAGATCAAATTCAGAGCTACATATCCTGCGCATCCGTATAAATTCCCCATAGGGGATACTTTTTATTAAATGTCTCGGATGAGCGCTGGAGGCGTGCAAGATAGAATTGCCGGCCATGCTCTTCCTGTGAAGTCTAGTGGCAAGGGCGTTATTTTGGACGTAGATGTCAACGTCCAGGAATTGTATGTTAGTCTTACTAATCTGACAAGTAAAGGTGAGATTGAGGTTGTTAACATTCATGGCTTTCACAAAGTCTTTTGCTGATGTTTCATCTCCCTTCCAAACCAGACAGATGTCGTCAATAAATCTCCAGTAATGAATAATATTACTGGAATAACCAGGGATGTGCCTGAGGACATGCTCCTCCCACCACCCCACGTGTAAACACGCGTAGGTGGGGGAGAAACATGCCCCCATGGCAACCCCTCTTTGTTGCTGATAGATTTCCTTATTAAACAAAAAGTAATTGTTTGTTAAACATAACCTAATCATAGTTATTAACATGTCATTATGATTCTTAAAACTAAGGTTACGTTGATTCAAAAAATATCTAACAGCATTGAGGCCATCCGTGTGTTCTATACTGGTGTACAAGGAGCTAATGTCAAGAGCCACCAGAATATACTCTTCTCTCCATTCCACCTCTTTCAGCTTAGTAAGAAAATGTCCCGTGTCCTTGATGTATGAAGGTAAACCAACCACAAAACTTTGAAGAAAAAAGTCAACATACTTGGAAATAGCCTCCATTAGGCTTCCCTGGGCTGAAATAATTGGTCGACCTGGAACTGGAGAGACCAATTTATGAATTTTAGGGATGAGATACAATGTAGGTGTTAGCGGATTGTCAATTTTCAAAAATCCCAATTCTTGTTTTGTTAGAAGGCCTTCCCTCCTCCACTGGTTCAGTTCTTTGTGAATATGGTCTTTAAGATTACGAATTTCACTGAAATTGCCCTTCCTATAACAGGAGATATCAGATAGATGCCGCTGTGCTTCTTCCATGTAAAGATCTTTAGGCCAGATCACGATATTGCCTCCTTTGTCGGCTTTGTTTATTATTAAATTGGAATTACTCCTTAATTTCTTCATTAAATTCAAGTATTGTTTTTCCATGTACTTGAATCTTTTAGCTTTCCTAGATGTTCTGATTTGCAATTCCTTTAGATCCTCCGTGATCATGTCATTGAAGGTGTCTATGGCATATTTCAGCATCAAGGGCACAAAAGTAGATCTTGGTTTAAAAGGTGTTACGCTTGGTGCATTGATGTTAATCCCCATTTTGTCGCATCTATCTTGAGTAGAACTGTTAACAAAGCTTTCCTCTAGAGCCAATTCATGAGCTGTTTGGAATGCCCCCATATCTGCAACCTGAAATACAGAAGACGGTTGCAACGAGCTGCTAATTGAAGTTGCTTTTTCCTGTGCGTTAGTAAGTTTAAAGTGTTTTTTTAACTTTAATTTTCGAATAAACTTAAAAACGTCTATTCTAGTTTGCACATAGTTATAAGAGTTCTTAGGGCAGAAGGAGAGGCCTAAAGATAACAACTGAATTTCCGCCTTGGAGAGGTCAGCTTCTGAGAGGTTAATAACCGTGTTGTCAATATCAGTTGTGGAAGTATTCACAATTGTGTTATCATTATTGACGGTATCAGGAGGAGTTGTAGTGGAGATGATGTTCTCTGTTTCTACCATTTCTTGCCCCTGCCTCTTTTTGCGAAACCTCTCCCTCAGGCATTTCCTCCTTTCGTGGCATTTGTGGTTTTTGCATTTTCGTTTTTGTTCCGCTGTTGCTGGGTTTTCGGTCGTAATGTTTTTAGTCTGTCCTCGATTAAAAAACCCAGTTCCTCTGATGGTGCAAAGTGAGTTGGTACACTGGAGGATCCACCCGCTACCTGTTCATCATCAGATCCCATACTGCTGGCATTGGAGCTAAGTTCTGCCTTTGAAACAATCGTTTCACCTCCATTTGTCATTGGCATCGCAGATTTAGGGATTAGTGCCTGTCTTTTCATTGTATCATATTTTCGTGCAAACGTGAAAATTCTCCCCGTCTCATAATCCTGCTTGTCACGGGCGAATTTGTACTGTTTGCGCAGGCTAATGGTTTCTTGGTGTTTCGCTAGGCGGGTGTCTATATCTTCACGATATTTTTTAATGTACTCCTTTTCCTTGTGTGTGTCCAATTCATTATTGAGTATCTCAATTTCTTTCAAGATGTCGTTTCTATCAATTTCCGCATATTTGATTAGAATGCAGATCATGTTTTTGGATGCTTCCAAGTTATTGGTGGCCCACTCCTTCAACATAAGGGGGTTGGGATTCTCAAATGATGGAGCTATGAGTACCCTCAAACCTCTTGGGACTCTGCCCACTTCCAAGTATTTTTCTAGTCAGCGTTTTTCCCACCATTTTGTAGTCTCAGTCTTAAGTAATTTCTCCAATTTTTTAAGTTTGCCCTTTAAATCCATATTAGGGTTACTGTTATCCGTGGTTTCTGTTACTGGTCTTATTGCCGGTAAGTTCACAAACATTGCATCAGCTAATGCTTCCCGGTTCTTTAATGCCTCCGCCGATGTTGTCATTATTGTGGAGGGAAAAATGCTTTTATGACCACTGCCCTCAACTACGATGTCTTATCTCGAGTTAGGGGCGTTGATTAGCGGTGCTTGATGATCTCTCCACCCGTGCTCTACAACAATTCACACAAGTGTGTGACGACGCGCACTCACCAGTTTACCGCGCGTAACCTCGTAGTCCCTCGGGGGTCCTCCGACTCCAGTCCATATATATATATATCTGTGGAAGAGGACCCTATATATATATATATATTTATATATATATATATATATATATATTATATATTTACTTCTTGCCGAAGTTCCTCAAGGATCCCGCTAGACCACCAGGGCGTCCGATTGTGTCTTCTAATGGGGTTTATTAGAGAATACCTCCATCTTTTTGGATCTGTACCTTGCTGAGTATCTCCGAAATCTGAACGCTTATTGTAAAGACAGTTCTGATTTTTTGAAAAGACTACATGGGATCACATGGGGAGATCGTTACATATTGATCTGTATGGACGTCTGTTCCTTATATACATGTATTGATCAAGAAAAAGGTGTAGCGGCCTGCATGTACTTTTTAAGAAGCAGACATATCGACCACTCTGACCATAACAAAATGTTAGAGGCCATGATGCTATATTGTTTAAGAGAGAACATCTTTCTCTATGAAAAATCGGTGTACCGTCAGCGGTCCAGGACCGCGATGGGAACTTGTTTTGCCCCCAGCCTAGCGAACTTGTTCCTAGGCTGGTGGGAGGAACAACATGTGTGGTGCAACGAATCGGAAATGTATACTGACCAAATTGTTATGTGGTTCAGATACATTGACGATTTGTTCATAATCTGGAATGGCCCCAAGACACTGGCGAAGGAGTACATTGAGCATCTAGGAACAAATGATTTGAATTTAAAATTCACCATGAGTGAGACCTACTGTGAGCTCCTAGACATAGCTGTAGAAATTAAACAAAACCTCATCACAACTCGCCTGTTCCGCAAGTCCACAGCGGGCTATGCAATATTACACTCAGCGAGTCAACATCAAATACCGCTGAGGAATAGCATCCCGTACGGCGAACTATTAAGAGCTCGCCGTAATTGCAGCACAGACATAGATTTTGAGAGGGAAAAGGAAACAATGATTGGACATTTCCAACAACGAGGCTATCCATCTAAAGTACTAACTAGGGCCCAACAAAAAGTAGGGACAATTACACATGAGGAAGCTCTGTTTAAAATATTGTCAAGCACTGCTAAAAAAGAACAACTATCCACTGGAAATACACCACATATTCCCCGCATGATTACCAACTTTAGTAGAGGGTCACAAACACTAGAAAAGATAATGAAAGTGCATTGGAATCTGCTGGTGGCAGCCCCAATTATTGGGGCACATGTGGGAGTAAAACCCTTGATTACATATCGCAGAGCAAGGTCCCTGAAGGATAAATAAGTACACAGTTACCCTCAGGAAACAGTCAAAACAAACTGGTTTAGACCCACTGGTTTCACCACCTGTGGGAGCTGCAAAGCGGACCGAAATGGAAAAAATTGCAAAGAATACACAAATTGGACGGGCCAAAAGAAACTGATCAAGCAGCTGATCAACTGTAACAGCGAATTCACTGTCTACCTACTGGAGTCAAGTGTCCTTATGGCCTCCAATATGTAGGCAGTTCGAAACATCAACTAAAGGTACGAATCCTGCAACACCTCCGCGCTATTTCAGACATGGATTTTAACTATCCCATGGCTCGACATTACGCGGAGAAGCACAACAGTAATAATTCGAGTCTAAAGTTCTGTGGAATTGATAGGGTCCCCAAGCACAAACGGGGTGGTGACCGGGAGACGCGTCTAAGAGTTCTTGAGTCTAAACACATCATAGACCAGGGGTCTTCAAACTGTGGGGCGCGACCCCCAGGGGGGCCGTGGAGCGATGCAAAGGGGGTCGCGCCTTCAGAGTGTCACTTCTGCCTCCAGGGCTTCAGTACCCCTCCTCCCCCATCCTGTCTCTCAGCCCGGGCTGCTGCAGTGCAGCTCCGCTCCTGGGGCCTCGGCTGGGCAGTGTCTGGAGTCTTATCTCCGGCCTGAGTTTTCACAGGTCTTTAAAGACCATTAGCATATTTACATGCCTTTGTTAACCGATTACCAAAGATTCGTTTTTTATGGTTCCAGTACCCCCTGGGCCCCCACTCTGCCTATTTCTTACATTTGCATTTTTACACTTACTGCTGTAGTGTGAGAATGCATTTAATGAAAATAAATATAAAGTTGGGTTGCCAAAAGAAACATGCCTGCTATGTGTTGTTTAAAGATGATGCAGAGGCCTACTCTTGACACTAAATTGAGTTATAAATAAAAAAGTTTGTATTAACTAGGTATGTGACTTTTTCTGTCTTTATTCTCTTTAATTATTAGTCATGGATCATTAAGACATCCATAAAACACAATTAAAAGTGCTTTCTATTTATATATGCTGTTCTAAGTATTCACAGATCAGTGCAAAAAATACAGCTGTAGGTGACTGCTTATTTCTGGGCCAGCAAAATAATGAGCTGGTAACCCTAATCATTAGACTGGAAGTTTGTTGCAGGATCAGCACATTATTTATTTCCTCCACCCTCGAACCCTGATTAATGCCATTATAGCAATAATTTAACTTATATCTGAAACCATACGCTTCAAGTTTTTGGGAATGCACCCTGCTTTCAGACTACTCACTTCTCATTCTCGCCTTCACTTTCATGCTCACCCTGCACTCCCAGCAATCACAATGCACTCGCACTGATCACAATGCACTCGCACTGATCACAATGCACTCGCACTGATCACAATGCACTCGCACTGATCACCATGCACTCGCACTGATCACCATGCACTCGCACTGATCACCATGCACTCGCGCTGATCACCATGCACTCGCGCTGATCACCATGCACTCGCGCTGATCACCATGCACTCGCGCTGATCACCATGCACTCGCGCTGATCACCATGCACTCGCGCTGATCACCATGCACTCACACTGATCACCATGCACTCACACTGATCACCATGCACTCACACTGATCACCATGCACTCACACTGATCACCATGCACTCACAGCAATCACCATGCACTCACACTATTCACCCGCTCACCCTGCACTCACACTATTCACCAGCTCACCCTGCACTCACACTATTCACCCGCTCACCCTGCACTCACACTATTCACCCGCTCACCCTGCACTCACACTATTCACCCGCTCACCCTGCACTCACACTATTCACCCGCTCACCCTGCACTCACACTATTCACCTGATCACCCTGCACTCACACTGATCACCCTGCACTCACACTATTCACCTGATCACCCTGCACTCACACTGATCACCCTGCACTCACACTGATCACCCTGCACTCACACTGATCACCCTGCACTCACACTGATCACCCTGCACTCACACTGATCACCCTGCACTCACACTGATCACCCTGCACTCACACCAATCACCATGCACTCACACTGATCACCATGCACTCACCCTTGCTGCTCCCGGCCATGGCCAGGTGAGCTTCTAATGTGGCAGCGCGTATTCCTGCGGATTGGGAGGCCCTTCACAGAGGTTGACTAGACATCTTTCTGATGTTAATTGCTGTATTTTGGTTATAAACTGGTACTGATGGGGTGATATCTTTCCTCAGTATTACTGTGTTTAAAAAAATCTAAATAATAAAGCAATGCTACCCCAAAATACGCAGCATCACAGAACATTATTAACATTTTCTACTCACACAATTTAGTCAAGCCTGCCACATAATTTGGTCCTCACCTTCCTCATAACCTAGAGGTTTCTAAATTTTTGTCAGGAGGGGGTCCTTACGATTGAAAATGTTGACAGTGGGGTCTCGGCATCCAAAAGTTTGAAGACCTCTGTCATAGACATAGACCGCAAAATCCCGAGGGGCCTCAATTGTGGGGAGGAAATGTCCTCACATATTGGAACATGAAGAAGAGACAATAGAGTAGGACTAACTGGAAGTGTGAGATGTGAGTTTTCTGCACAAGTGCTGAATTAGTTTTTAACCACACCACTTTTAACAATACACTGGGCATAGGATATGCAAGGAATATGCAGGCTATAAAATCCGTACAGGGATATGTCCCACTTACACAATTGTGTTGACATAGAAGGGCAGGCTTGCCCTACTGATATATCCTGCACGATTATTCCACTATAAACCCAGGGTACCCCCGGATGGGGGATACACACATCATTATTATTATTTTTGCACATTTTTCGTTATTGGAATAGAAAAATAGGCACTCCTGCACTTTATTTCACTTATAACAATACTGCACTCGCACAGCAAAGGGCCACCAAATAAGATGCGCAGGCGCATGTTTTATCTTAGGCTAGCAAGGGAGCTCCTGTTGTTACAGATAAAGTGTTACGATGCAAAATGCTAATGTGGTAATTAATTAGCGGAAGTCTGCTCTATCATACCATTTTTTATATGTAATACCATTCGGCTATGTCATGTATAAATTAAGATGAATCATGAGTATGTACCAACACATTTTTTTATATAATTGTTTTAAAATTCATGAATTAATTGATGTATGACACACGTATCTCGTAATCCTCCGGATATGTATACAATTCAAATCACCATGTCGAGATGACATATCCGCAGAAAAACCTTCACATTGTAGGACTAATGTGCCGAATGTTATGTTCTTTTGCCACTTAAACTACATTGCCCAGAAGTCCTAGCCGCTACTGACTAGAAAACGAAATTTTTGATCTATTGCGTCAAAACAGAATGAATTATAATTTTCCTTTCCTTCTTTCTTAATAAGTCTAGAATGATACCGTGCAATGATAAAAAATTGTAATGCGTATGGCTTAAAGTATATGTGTAAAAAACTATTGTATTTTACTATGTCCATTGTATAGAAGAAGGACTTAAATACACTTTGTGTCAAAATGGTCGTTACTTGATAAAGGCTTCACGCCGAAACGCGTCATCTTTGTTTGGAGAGTGCACATTAAACAGTATTGTGCCTGGACCTACCTGGTGTGCCGTTTTTCCTTGGAAACCGAAACTGGAGGTGATTGGGGAATTGCGAGCGAATAATAGTGTGGCGACTGCGGCCACCCACGGCACCAGCGTTGTGAGGCTGAGGATCGCTGAATGCAGTGGTGTTTGGGAGATATTTATATATATATATATATATATATATATATATATATATATATATATATATATATATATATATATATATCAAAGCTCCTTGGGGAATGTCCAACAGCGGGAAGCACTCACACACAGAAAAGCTTCTCCCCATCAGCTTTATTAGGTAAAAAGCGTTCGGCCACCGCTTCAAACCTTGAAAACCACGGAGTCCTAAGCCATTCAGGGCTCCGCATGTGGGGCACATATGTGGATCAAGAACGTCACGCTGTCCGGGGCTCAGTCGGAGCTTCGTTACAGTGAATTTTAAGCACCAACATCGAAGGCACAGTAATCGAACTACACCTCCCAGAAAACAACGTGATTGCTCATCCAGAGCCGTACAATAAGGACTCACGATATGCGGGATAAAAGAAGGTGTGGCTGCGAGAAAACTGTAGAACTGCAGACTCTCTTTGAGAAAGAGAAGTCCTCGAAACACGTCAGGGTTGCAGTTTGCTGTATATTTCACAGACCAACGCGAAAGTTTTTTACCTAATAAAGCTGATGGGGAGAAGCTCGTTTGTGTGTGAGTGCTTCCCGCTGTTAGACATTCCCCAAGGAGCTTTGATGTATGCGCGGCCGTCCTGCCGCAGGGATTGCACCGCTTCAAACCTTGAAAGCCACGGAGCTCTAAGAAATTCAGGGCTCCGTATGTGGGGCACAGATGTGGATCAAGAACGTCACGCTGTCCGGGGCTCAGCCGGAGCTTCGTTACAGTGAATTTTAAGCACCAACATCGAAGGCACAGTAATCGAACTACACCTCCCAGAAAACAACGTGATTGCTCATCCAGAGCCTTCCAATAAGGACTCCAGATATGCAGGATAAAAGAAGGTGTGGCCGCGAGCGTGCTGTAGAACTGCAGACTCCCTTTGAGAAAGAGAAGTCCTCAAAACGCGTCAGGGTTGCAGTTTGCTGTATATTTCACGGACCAACGTGAAAGTTTTTTACCTAATAAAGCTGATGGGGAGAAGCTCGTCTGTGTGTGAGTGCTTCCCGCTGTTGGACATTCCCCAAGTCGCTTTGAGATACATATATATATATATTAGCTACTGTCGGTCGCCAGTAGGTAGTTATAGTTAGGATTTTTTTCAATGCAAAATCTCAAAATTCTATTGTGAATAACTTTGGCACCGGTTGACGAATCTGCCTGAAAATTTCTTCTAATTTGCCTTGCGGAGCTCCGGTCCTGCCTTGAAAGTTTGGGGGGGATTCGTCAAGCGGGGGCCGAGATAAAAGGGGGGGTCCCAAAATGTGTTTTCCCCATGTTAATTTCCATAGGGCGGTCGACCTCACTTTTAGCCCGAACGGCGGAATGGATTTCCACCAAACTTGGCAAAATTGTAGGGACTGGTAGCCCGATGTGCCTTTGCTATGTCTCAAGATATGTGCTGCAGTGGATTTTGAGTAACTTAGGTTCAAAAAAATATATTTATCTATAAACGCGTCCCGGTACGCGCACCGGGGCGCTAACCAGCGCGCTACGCGAGTTCGCGCGCGGAAAGCTGATTGGCTCTCGGGTGTCTGTAAACATTCCAAACAGTCCGGAGCGGCCGCCATCTTGTGTCTCGGTAGGATCGAGACACAAGAGGTGGCAAAAACAAAGGAGAAAATGAGCAAAAGGGGACAGGGTAGACCCTCCCTGACCACCTAGGTTTGATGTGGGGGCTATAAAAGGGCCCCGCGGGACCAAAAAAAAAAAAATCCGATTTGCGCGGGGGAGCGCCCGGTGCGCGGGTAGCGGACCAGGGAGCATACCATGGAGAAAAAAGAATGACATTTTTTTTTTTAAATGTTGTTTTTTTAAAATTAGAGGTAGTTCTAAAAAGAACTTTTTTTTTCTTCTTTTTGTTGTTTTATATTTTTTTGGGGAACATTTTTTACTTTTTTTGGCTTTTCTGAACAGTTTTATATATTTTTTTATTTTTTATAGGGAGAAACAAAAAATAGGGATTTGTAAACGGCTCAACTGGAGCAAAAAAAAAAACTGGAAAAAATTAAGGCTTCTTTGTGCATTTGGTTATCACCAGCAAGCATGATGAGTGTAATGCTCTGCTAACCATAAATCATTAATTTCCCCCAATGTACACAAACAATTTTGTATCCCCCAAACTTTGGTTGTATACTTGAAATCAACTGATTTGCTTCTGGACCCGATGGAGTGGGTTCTTTGGTTGTTGAGGTTGTGCCAGAGGATTGGGGTAGGTTTTTGCAGAGTTCTCTCACCTCTGCTGCTGAATAGTTAATAGGGTGCAAACGCTGCATATGCCAAATCATTGTATGATTCCCAAAGGAATATTTTTTGGTAGGGTTTCCCCTGGATAGCACAGCACCACAGATGAGACAAGCCACCTTTGCAGCGTTTACTTTTTTGAAACCAGTTGGGATTTTAGAAAGGAGTGTTTTCAGGCAAGAACTGCCTTGTCCCTTCCTCCTCTTCCTCCTCCTCCTCCTCTTCTTTTGACCACCAATGAGATGTGCGGGTGGTCCTTGTGGTGGTGGTGGTGGTGGTGGGGCAGATGATCCAGCTGCAGATAGTACTGTAGCCATATCTGTAACAAAAAAGCAGGTCTTCCTCACTCAAAGAACAAAGTGAGAATGAGGAAAAAAGGTGGGGGCTTTCATCATTTGGAAACCAAAACTGATCTGAACCAATGAAAATTGTTATTTTCAGGTTACGCGCCCCGCGGCGTTTACGTAGCGCGTTCGTATGTGCGTGGGTGCTTCCGGGAGCGCTTACGCCGTGCGTATCACGCGGACGCGGCTACGCGATACGTCACGATGATGTTTTTGTTCGCGCCAATAGAGCTAACGGGACGCTCCCCGGTACGCGCCGCGGGGCGCGTGGTAAAATTGCGCTGACCGGGGCGCTCCCCGGTAGGCGCCCCGGGAGCGCACCAGGGAAAAAAAATAAAAAAATAAAATAGTATTATATAAATATACAATATAGGATTCATTATAAAACATATTACATTTCATAGGTTTGAGGTCCTATACATAGTTAGGAATTAGCATTTAAAAAACCTATGAAATTCACTGAAAAAACCATAAGTTCCACACCAGTTATAGACAGGAATTAGCATTTAAAAAACCAATGAAATTCACTGAAAATACCATAGGTTTCACAACAGTTATAGTTAGGAATTAGCATTTAAAAAACCTAGTAAATTTGACTGAAAAAACCATAGGTTTGACAGCAGTTATAGTTAGCTGGAAATTTTACTGACATAAAACCATTGAAATTTCCACGTTATTGTTAGTTGGACTCACTATAACTTGCGCGCCTGCAATGCACTGCTGATGACGTCACATATTACATCACTGATGACATGGTCAGTGACATCACTCATGACATCACCTATGGTGTTTTCAGTGAACATATATATATATATATATATATATATATATATATATATATATATATATATATATATATATATATATATATATATATATATACGAGGCTTGTCACTCCAACGACTGCGAACGACTGCCAATCCTTTAGTAACAAAGAGTCGACCCATAAAGTGCTGGTAAAAGGTAGTTTATTTCAATAAAGCCAGCGCTGCCGCCATGACGCGTTTCGCCTTCGAACAAGGCTTGATCACATGAAAAACTGCTCGTCATAGAGCGGAGCATTTAAAGTGGCAGTGCATGAAACTGAATCATAGACATGATAAAAATACTATATATTATGTTCATGTTGTTACAAATTCAATGGCGGAAATTCCTTGTGGAGCATATATATTTTCAAAGTTATTTTCCCCATAATATACAACAGAATTAGTAATTAATATATTTACAAACATATTTACATAGCATTCTGAATAATGGGATGATGCTAGAACATGACAAATAATTATGTCTATGTGCAAAGAGTATCGACCCAGTATATACATGCAAACATTTTAAATAATAATGTAATGCAGTAAGCCATGTGATATGCTTCGATATACTGTAACAACAATCATATTAGGGGGAACCTGGAAATAAGCTCCTTAACGTCCCTCCCACATTTCATGTTATGATTCAAAAATATATTGATCTAAATAGAGCCCAAGTGGGCCTGCCACAATGCCTGCTAGAAACAAATAAAGTGCTAAAGTGATTGTGCAAAAATAGCAATATAAAGTGCAAAGAGTGACAACAGATAATTCCTGTTATTGTTAAAAAGTTCCTAAAATTCATAATTTCTGAAAATAAATGCAGATGAGTCACCACTAGGTCAAAAATTAACAATGATGGAAAAGTGACATAATAAAGATGGAATTCTGTTTATATCCGGACAGGTCTTATGGGCATACAGAGTGATTTTAAATGCAGATATAAAGGTCTTCCCTGTCATTCAATCCGTTTGGATTTTTTGTGTTAAGCTCCAATATGTATCTAGTTTCAAGGAGACGGAATTTAGCCTCACGGTCCCCTCCCCTCCTTGAAACTTCAACACAGTCAATTAGAAAATATTGGAGCTTATCTGGTATGCCTAGATGTTTCTCCTGGAAATGCCTGGCAACCGTATAATTTTGGTCGTGCCCCGAAATTGCACATATGTGTTGGAGTATCCGTTTGTGGGCGGGCAGTTTAGTACTGTCCACGTATTGGAGTCCACACGGACACTCATATAGATGGCGAATTCAGTCTTGCACGTAAGCCACTTAGAAATGGCAATTGGATGTTCACGAAATGGGCTTATGAAGTGAGTCCTGTTGCTGCAGAAACGACAGGCATTACATTGTGGACATGTCTTAAAGCCCTTTTTAAGTGTCATCCAAGTAATGGAGGCTCTTGGCTCTAGGGTGTTACTGACTAAAGCCTTGGACATGAAGGAGATTTGCGGAAGGTGAGCTGTGGTTTGTTGTCAACTAAGTGTCCTATTACTGGATCACTTTGAACCAGGTTCCAGTTTTTGTACAGAATACTGCGAAGAGCCCCGTGTTGTCGGTTGAATGTCAGAATAACACGGGGGGAACTTTTAGTTTCCTCCCCTCCCATGTGAACATCCATTGGGATGTTTCTAACTTTAGGAATCAGAGCCTCCTGTCTGCTGACTGAATTTGATCGATTGATGGCTTTCATGAGATTGACATTGGAGTAACCCCTTGCAAGGAAACGTAATCTGCAGGCCTCCTGTGCAGCCGCACATTTGTCATCAGTACTGCAGATTCTTTTGATTCGGAGCATTTCCCCGAAAGGAATACTCCGAATCAAATGGCTTGGATGTTGGCTATTGGAATGTAATATAGTGTTCCCTGAACTGGGCTTTCTATATAGTCTTGTGTTTAGGGTGTTATCTTTCACAAATACCTCAACATCTAAGAAACAAATAAATTCAGAACTCATATTCGAAGTAAAATTTAGATTAATGGTGTTAATATTAATCAAATCTACAAATGCTCTGGCACTGTCAACACTGCCCTTCCAAATAAGAAAAACATCATCAATGTAACGTAAATATAAAACAATGTTTTCAGAAATAAAGTTACGGTGCTGTCCGACTAGGACCTGTTCCTCCCATAGCCCAACGTGTAAACACACGTAGCTAGGTGAGAAACAGGCCCCCATTGCCACACCTCTGACCTGATGGTAAATTACGCCATTGAAGATGAAAAGATTCTGTTCGAGGCACATTTTGGTCATATACAGTAACATTCTGTTATGTGCCATCGAATGTGGAGGGCCTTTGTTTAAATAGTAGTCCAGAGCTTTGAGTCCATCACAATGTCTGATTGAGGTATAAAGGGATGAAACATCCAAAGTCATTAGTAACAAATCTTCATCCCAAACAAAGTGTTCAATTTTGCTCAGGAAATCAAAGGAATCCTTGACATAAGAATTGAGAGTCTTGACATAGCTTTGTAAAAAAAAGTCTATATATTTTGAAACGTGCTCCAAAGAACTGTCAATAGCAGAAATGATAGGTCAGCCAGGGGGTGTAATAATGTCTTTGTGGATTTTGGGGATCAAATAAAACGAGGGGATAACAGGATGGTCCTTCTTCAGATATCTGAACTCCTCATGTGTGAGAAGTCCAGCACTTCTCCAAGCTTGTAACTTTTGATATTGCTCCACCCACACTGGTTTTTACAATCTGGATATTGCTCCTTCGATAACATGATATGTCGTTTAATTGAAGTTCTGCCTCTTTGAGATACATATCTTTGGGCGAAAGAACTACATTTCCGCCTTTGTCGGCCTGTTTCACGATGATATTGTGATCTTTCTGTAGTTTTATAATAAGTTGTTTATAGCACCAGTTCTGTTTTGATATGAAGAACTTCTTTTTATTCGTGGCAGTATAAAGTTTTTTGACATCTTGTACCACCATCTCCTGGAACGTATCCAAATTGTCATGGACCATGATTGGTTGGAAGGTGGATCTAGCCTTGATAGGAGTGATCTGTTGTCCACTTGTGTTATGTGATGTTTCTGCTGTGTTGCCCACAGCAACCTCGTTTTGTAGACCCCATAAGGTGTCAATAGTGGCCTGGCTCTGGCTACTGATCGTGCTGGCACTTGATGTCATCTCGAGGGGAATATTTTTCTTTTTAGGATGTTGTTCAAAAAACTTTCTCAATTTTAATTTACGTGTGAATCTGTATATATCCATGCGGCTATCAGCATAATTCATATTGCATGGTGGACAATAAGACAGCCCCAGAGTAAGCACGGATGTTTCCGCTGATGTCAATTTGAGATCTGAAAGGTTGACTACTGATTTGGCTTTGTTTTCTTTGTTTTCCTCTGATAGCGCTTCCAGTGTCCTTGTTTGGTCGGGTTGTTGCCGCCTGAGGTTCCGGGCGCGGCACTTCCTACGTTGCCACCGTTTGTAGTTGGCCCGTTGTTTTTTGGTACATAGGTCTTGTGTGACCGCAAGGTTTCGCATCGGTCCTGACACAGACAATCGACTTCTTGGGCCAGGGAAAGTTTGGTAAAATATTTAGTCCTCTTCAACAGGTACCACCTGTGGCATGCTTCATCATTGGACCCTCACCCAGACACTGAACGTGAATGGGTGAGCGTAACATTATGCATAGGAAATCCGCAACATTCTATTCCCAATATCTTTGGCACTGGTTGATGAATCTTTGCAAATTTTTCCAAACTTTTGGCCAGCTCTGGTCCGCTCCTATCCTGAAAGGTTCGGGGTGATTCGTCAAGTGGGGGCTGAGAAAAAAGGGGAGCCCCAAAACGTGTTTTCCCCATGCAATTTCTTATAGGAACATTAGCCACAGCTACAGCCCGGACGGCTAAACGGATTTACGCCAAATTTGGCAAAGAGGTAGTCCTCAGTTTAGACTTGTGCTTTTTGCTTATATGGTGTCAATCTGTTCAGTAGTTCCTGAGAAAATTGCAGTTAAAGTCCTTATATATCCATGGGTGCGTTGGATCCGCGGAGTGCGCGAGGATTGTCATCGTACCATAAGCGCACCCTTCGATCACGCGTTGAATGCTAATTGGCTATCAAGTGGTTGTCAACATTCGAAACTAGGAACTGTTGGTCGCCATTTTGTGCCTCGGTAGAAGCAAGACTGAGGAAATCAGTGAAATATGTGTGCAAAACGGTGAAAGGGGGCAGGGTAGAAATAATTTTACCCTCTAGACCTGCTTAGGGGTCCCAGAAGGACCCCTAGAGCCCACAATTTTTTTAAACCCGTCAGGTGCCAGTAGGGTGCGCAGACTGTGCCGTAAAATAAATAAAATAAAACAGAGTTTGTTATATAATTAGTCCCCGGGCTGTTAAATACCGGGGGCAAAATTATTACATTTTATGTGGGGCCCAGAGGGGCCCGCCAGCCTCGAGGATAGTCACCCCCTTGGGCTAAAAATAAAAAGATGGTGGGGGAGGGGTCCAAGGTACCCAAAGCCGCGGGGAGCACCACCCCCGGGGCTTTATGTAATGTGGGAGGGGGGACTGTGTGGCCCCCCTCACGGAGCACTAGAGAGCCCCGTTAACCCCCGGGGCTACAAAATAAAATGGTTGGGGGGTGGCTGAAAGGTCTCCGAAGCCCCGGGGACCACCACTCCCCGGGGATTTATGTATTGTGGGAGGGACGTTTCTTGCAATGTCCCGGGGTGTCCATCCCGCCCTCCCATTGCAAGGAAATCTGTTCTCGCTTTCAAAATGTAAATCAGATTGCTTTTCCACACGGCGAGCTGCATGTTAATAGGTGCAAAAGCATTGCCGCATAGAAGTTGGGCATCAAAGGTGCTGGAGTCGGGCACCCTACAGATTATGAGTCGTGCATCCAGCGCTTACACACCAGGGGGCCGCACTGAGAGCTGCGCTGGGTGCACAACTTTTAACTTTACCGTAAAAAAATTGCCCCTATCAGTAATTTCTAATATTCCCGGGGACCATATCCCCGGGTCTTATAAAAAATGTTGGGGACCTTGGGGGGAGCCACAATGTCCCCACGGTCCCGCCGGCTCCCCGCGTCCTTTGGGAGCTGGCATTGCTTTTAAGCATGGGGAAATGCTAACTTGCATGTGGAAAAGCAATCTGGTTTGGATTTTGAAAGTGCGAACAGATTTCACTGTTGTGTCTTTCAAAATGCAAACAATGGGGGTCATTAGGATAGCGGGCGGATTGCCCCCGCTAGGCTGGCGGTAGCCACCTCCAGGCTGGCAAGGGCAATCCGCCCGCCATCCGCACCTAAATTCCCCCGCCATATTAGGATGGCGGGGGGACCGCGGCGGACGGAATGACCATCCGCCGCTTTTCCGCCCTGTCGCCTTGCGGCCGGGTCAGAAAAGGTTTAATATGGTGGCGGTGTCTATTAGACACCGCCAGCCATATTAGCATGGCCCAAAACAGATGCCTTTCTGTCCTGCGGGCCCCGGAGTGAAGGACAGGTGGGGGGTGCACACGGGGGGTACCTTTGGTACCCCCCTGCATTTGCATTAGCAAAGCGGCAGGCACAGCGTGGTGCCTGCCGCTTTGTTAATGCAAAGGCATATATGCATATATGAGAGCACCGCCCGCCACAATGCTAAAAATGCAGTATGCGCCAACCACAGTGGCGGGCGCATCCTAATCCTCCCCACGGGACCACCGCCCTTATGGCGGGCGGTTCCGAACACCGATAGGATGGCGGGCTGACTAAGTCCGCCCACCATCCTAATGACCCCTAAGTTTGCTATGGGAGGGCGGGAGCCGCGAGACTCCAGCTCTCTCATAGCAAACAACAGTGTCCCGGGGGTAGGCACCCCGGGACACTGCAGGAGGCGGCCCTGGGGCGTGGCCGTCTCCAGGGCCTTTGAGGGGTCCAGGCGGAGGGCCACGCAGTCTGCTTCCCACAATACCCGGGGGTGATGGTTTCCGGGGCTTGAGGGGGGTCGTTGAGGTCCCCACACTTCTTTTTCTGCAGGGGGGCCTTGGAGCCCCCCACAATCATTAGGTTTATAGCCCCGGGGGGGGGCTCTCACTTGCATAGCAAACAGCAATGTTGAGAAAATCTTTCGGTAAGATAAGAAAGGATTTTGAAGTCAATTTTGACTTTGGTTGTACTTTGCAGGCGTTAAAGTGACAACTCTGTCTTTGTAAATGTGCCACTAAGTTTTGTAATGTCGACAATCTCATCTTCCATTTGAATAGGCACGAAATATTTATTGAAGTTCATTGTGAATTGTGAAACAACACTGAATTGAATAAGTTGTATACTTGTTTTGCTCGTAATGTGGATAGGGGCAGGTTTACAAGTTCATTGTGTTACTATTGAATTACTTTCAAGATGGGAAAAGTGACGCGAAAGTGGTACAAGGGTGTTGTAAATCTGGTTTGGATTTTGAAAGAGAGAGCAGGGTGTAGAGCAGGTTGCATCTATAGGGTAAGTGCAAGTTAATGTAGGGGTAACAATTATTATTCTAACTCCAGGAGGGTGCATCTGTAGGGAATGTGCTGGATAGTGTATGAGTAACAGTTACTATTGCAAATCCAGGGGGTTGCATCTGTGGGGTGAATCACTGACCGAATATCGACGGACAAAATATCGACTTACAGAAAAATCGACGCTGGAATATCGAAGGCAAAAATATCGACATCCTATCTACGACATGATAAGTCCAAAAATATCAAGAAAAAAATATCGATTTTGAAAATATCGTAATTAAAAATATCATTTTTTTGTAATTAAAAAAAATCGAAAATAAAGTAAATAATACTTATAAACCAAATAAACATAGTTAAAAATAGTTAATAATGGTTACAATTAATAAATAATACATATACAATAATATACCATTAATTAAACATATACATAAAATATATATTATATACTTGTTTAATAATATGTTTTAATAAGTATTTTAATAACTAATAAATTATTAAAAAATATGATAAATGACAAATAATCTAAACATAAAACGATAACATAAATAAAAAGTAAATAATTATATTTAATACATTAAAAGATTTAATTTACTTTCAATATCTTTAAAATTATTATTATACTACATTATCAAAAATAATTATAGAAATATTAAATAGCGAAATAAATAAAAGTACTATTCAAAGTCCCAAAAAAAACTACAGTAATGATAACATTAGGTGCTACAGTAGGGAAAGCATTGGATAGCGTAGGGTAAAAATTACTATTCCAACTCCAGAGGGGGCAACAGTAAAGAAAGCTTTGGATTGCGTAGGAGTAAAAATTACTATTCCAACTTCAGAGGGTGTGACAGTAGGGAAAGCATTGGATAGCGTATGGGTAGAAATTACTATTCCAACTCCAGAGGGGGCAACAGTAGGGAAAGCGTTGGATAGCGTAGGGGTAAAAATTACTATTCCAACTCCAGAAGGTGCAACAGTCAGGAAAACGTTGGATAGCGTAGAATTTAAATATAACATACTTATAAATAATGTTTGTATTTAAAATAATAAATCATTTTATTTTTAAATACATCTACATCATTTACAAACAACTAATAATTATTAAAAGCAATTACAATTGAATAATTAATTAACAATAAATTAACAATAAATACCAATAAATATTAATTAATAAATATGAGTCACCAAATAATAAATATTAAACAATAAAATATTTTTCAATACAAAAAGATATGAATTATTTAAAATGAATTCACCATTAAAAATTATTAAACAATAACATTATTTTTCTTACCAGATAATACTTGTTATGAAACATTGATTACCAATTAATTAAAAATAATTTCCAAAAATAAAAATTGATTACCAATTAAAAATATGAATTGCCAATTAAAAAACGTATTTACCAATTAAATATTAAATTACCAATTAAACAAATAATTACCAATTAAACACATTAATTACCAATTAAAAATGAATTATCAATTAAAATACTTAATTGCCATTTAATCATTAATTATAAATAAGATAATTATCCATATCAATAAATAAATATAAATCATTAATTAATTACAATTAAAGTACTTCCCACCCAATTCCCCTATAAACCCACAACCCGCTACAGAAATAAAAATAAACATTAATTAAAATTGATTTATAATTCATAAAAATTAAAAATTAATTTCGTATATTTAAATTGTTTCCCACCCTATTCCCCTATAAACCCATAACCCGCTCTGGTGCTAAAACATAAAATTTACTTAAAAATAACATTATTAATATATAAAAATAGTACGCATATAATTTAAAACAAATAAAATACTTAACAAAAACATATTACACATACTTAATAAAATACATAATAATACAAATATTGATATTAGTAACATCAAGATTAGTTACATCGTTATATATGCTATTGATATTGGTAACTTCGATATTACTTACATCGATATTTAAAAAATCGATATTACTTACCTTAGGGTCAATATACTGTCCAACGATATTCTTAACCTCGATATTCTATACCTTCGATATTTCCAACTCGATATGTTTGTAGGTCGATATATAAAACTCGATATTTAGACTGTGTACCCTGTGCAGTATTTGCTGGATAGTATTGGGGTAACAAATACTACGAAAAAGAAAGGAGTTAAAGGAGAAGGAGACACGGACTTTCACGGTCAACATGGGCGAACAGAAAGTGACGAGAGATGATTTCCGACATGTTTAGGCTTGAGAGCCTGTGTAATCATTAAATGGGGTCTGGCAGGTAAGTGCGTACTTATTCTGCAAGAAGCCTTTTGGGGACTTGCAAAAGTAAGTAATCTTTAATAATTGCCTCTCGCTGCGTGTACTTGCAAGGTCATCTGATTTGTTCGTATGTTAAAAATAGAAACTTTCTACACCTCTTTTTCATTGGTTGTGAAGCATTCTAAGAAGACGAATTACCGACCAATCCCTTTCGTTGCACAGATTTTGAAAAACACTTGATTGGCTGTTGTGTGGTTTACTCTACCTTCCTGATCCTAATGTTGATTGGCTTGTTCTTTCTATGTTACGTTACGATACCCTCACCATGTACGTAGCCCATTTTGTGACGCACTTTAATTTACAATGCGTTTCAAAAGCTAGTTGTGGTAGGGTGTTTTTAACTTAAACTGTGTACTCTGCTTACGAGTTTGTTGACTGTAAAGGTATTTAAAA
Source organism: Lissotriton vulgaris (assembly GCF_964263255.1). Classification (NCBI taxonomy): domain Eukaryota; kingdom Metazoa; phylum Chordata; class Amphibia; order Caudata; family Salamandridae; genus Lissotriton; species Lissotriton vulgaris. The sequence goes on along the minus strand of NC_141690.1, from coordinate 16,347,981 downwards.
ATATTATTCTATTTTCTATTGTATCATAGTTGTGCTGACTTTTTTCCTTTAGCGTGGAGTACATTGTCCTTTCATTAAATGTATAATTCTTCAAAGCATCTTTGAAAGAAAAATTTACAAGTTTTCAAAATATTTTTATTGAGTCTTTTATATTCATCACATGGGTGAAATGCAAAATCTTTTTTTCATTCATTAGGTATCACCCGTTGGACCACATTTCTTTTATTTTAAGTGCTGCCCCATCATCTTTTTTCAATGTTTGTGCTTTTTTTACTTTCAGATAAAGTAGAATAGAAGTGCTACGACAAACACTCCCTCACTACTTCATCTTTCTTTTTTATGTACATTTCATGTCATTTTTACATTTTACCATCATTTAAAAAAATTGAAAGAATTAACATTAACATTTGAAGACATAATTATATATATATATTGTTTTTGAAAGTGCTTGCGAAGATAATCCTCCTGTTCTTCATGAGTGAAAATTGGTAAAAGCATTAATCAATTTTAAATACTTTTATCCCATTTTCACTGTAGAAGCTAAAGAGTATTTTCCTTTATTGTAAAGTATTTCCTTTTTGTGTCCATAGTGTATTTATATTACATTTTTCAATCATTTAGAAAAAATTGGGACCCCATTAGGATGGCGGGCGGGCTTTCCCCAGCCACCATCCTATCGGAAATCGGGACCGCCCGCCCTAAGGGCGGGGGTCCCGCACGCCCTTAGGGCGGGGGTCCCGCACACACCATTAGATGTGCCCGCCACTGTGGCGGGCACATCCTGTATTTTTAGTATTGTGGCGGGCGGAGCTCTGTGCTCCGCCCGCCACAATACTAAAAATGCTTTGCAGCATTTACATAATCAAAGCGGCAGGCACCGCGCTGTGCCTACCGCTTTGATGTAAATGCAGGGGGGTACCACAGGTACCCCCCCCGTGTGCCACCCCCCTTTGGCCTTCACTCTGGGGGCCCACAGGGGGCCCCCAGAGTGAACACCGCATGCCTTTCCAAAGGTATTGAAAAATGGCCATTGTAATATTGCGGGCGGTGTCTGACAGACACCACCAGCATGTTACTCATTTTCCGCCCCGGCCGCAAGGTGACCGGGCGGAAAAGTGGCGGGCGGTGTTTTGCTCCGCCGTGGTCCCCCCGCCATTCTAATATGGCGGGGGAATACAGGGAAGGATGGCGGGCGGATTTCCCCCGCCAGGCACGCCATCCTAATGGAGCCCTTGAATTCTACAACAAATAAAATCCTCTGTTTAAAGTCATCCAACTCCACTAGAAGAATCATAAAGTTGAATGTAAATTAAAATATACATTAACAATATGATCCTTCTGTGGAAATGAAAGATAAAGTGAAGATACCATTGTTCCTAATCATTACATTGCATGTAGTAATTCCTTAATTAACCTATATTTCTTGTAATAGTTATTTCGTCAACTCATTATTATATTCCATTTCACCTTAAACATAGTATATTTTTTAATCATTTAAATATTTTTGCTTTCTTTTTTAAAAATATCAAACATATACCCATTTTCATAATTTACCTCTGTTCGATATTCTTTCCTTCCTGCGTCTAAATTCATCCAACCCCTCTGGAGGGGACATAGGGCCCCATTAGGATGCGGGCGGAAAATCACCCGGACCTCCATGGGGGCAGAAAAAAACCGCCCGCCGGGACCGTGGATAAACCGGCGGTCAAATTAGGATCTACCCCCCAAAATAAGCGACAGCGGCTGTAGCGGACTACCAAAAACAGCCCGACGTGGGTGTGACGTCCAAAAAACGACTGCGGCGGTCGGAAATGCTGCGGAAAACCTACAACCCGCTGCAAGCAAAGCGGAGACACAGCACGGGAAATTAGGATATCCCCAATGGTCTCGCAGTACGATCCGCTGTTTCCGACCGCCGCGGTTGCTCACAGGAGTGAATGGGAGAGACAGCGGAAGAGCAGTAGCATAGCCACTGCAGCGGACGGTACATGAAAAACATGGCGGACGATGCCAAAACACCGCAACTATGCCAAACTTAGCACAAATCAAAGTAGCCACGCCCTCCAAATACACAAAACACATACTAATGAAAACACAAATGCTCAAAAAAACATACATTTCCCAGGACAACACCTGACAGCAAAATCAAATTTGGACACACCCACACAGCTGAGGATACAACCAGCCCCTTTACTGACCACAATTCTTTGCAACACTCCAGAAGAGAAGGGCATACACCAGATCTGACAGGAAAGGCAAAAGAACACAGCGCATACACCACCACTACCACCATCACTACCACCATCACACTAGCACCAACAATTCCCCAGCACACAACACACCTCACACATCAACTCCACACCAACCACACACCCCCCTGCACCCACAAACACTTCAAATACCATGCACAATGGCAGCACATAACATGCCCAAATTCACAGAGAGTGAGTTGACAGTCATGGTCAATGACTTAGTGAGAGTGGAACCACAACTGTTTGGTAGCCTGGTCCTACAGACACCATTAGCCACAAGGACACAAATGTGGGAACGGACAGTTCAAAGGGTCAATGCAGTATGGACCACTCCGCGATCCAAGAAGGAGATCATGAAGCGGTGGCATGATCTCAAGAGGGTTGTCAAAGAGAGGAGAAGTAAGAACCGGGAGCTGGCTGACAAGACTGGCGGTGGCCCGTGGAGTGTAGGCGGCAAGTACAAACAAATGTTAACCAACACACTGATATGTAAGTCCTTGCACAACCCAAACCCCATTGCATTTCCCACCCTCAACTAACAGGTAGCTAGCCATATTGCCTGTGAGGCCCTGCTTGGGGGTGGGAGGGCTGTACCACTACTCCCACCATGCCCCCGGTCCCACACCTGAGCAGAATAGAGGCCTCCCCCACCCAGGAGCATGTGTCAGCCATTGCACTGTTCACCCTCACCTAACAGGTAGCTAGCCATCTTCCCTGTTCTGGCTGTTTGGTGGGGGCTGTACAACGACTCCCACCATGCCCCCTGTCCCACACCTGAGCAGCATGGAGGCCTCCCCCACCCAGGAGCATGTGTCAGCCATTGCATTGTTCACCAAACAAACTTACAGGTAGGTAGCCATCTTGCTTGGGAGGCCTTTTTGATGTTGGAGGGCTGTACCACGACTCCCACCATGCCCCCTGTCCCACACCTGAGCAGCATGGAGGCCTCCCCCACCCAGGAACATGTGTCAGCCATTGCATTTTTCACCAAACAAACTTACAGGTAGGTAGCCATCTTGCTTGGGAGGCCTGTTTTGATGTTGGAGGGCTGTATCACAACTCCCACACTGCCCCCTGTCCCACACCCCAGCAGCATGGAGTCCTACCCCACCCAGGGGCACCTGGAAGCCATTGCATTGTTTGCCAAACAGACTTAGCCATGGGTAGGTAGCCATCTTCACTGGTCTGGCTGTTTGGGGGTGGGATACCTGCATCACTACACACAGCACCAATTGCATGCAATGCATCGATACCTGACATGTACGAGTAATTGATGTTCCTCTGCACCATGTAATAACACCCAGTATTGCACTTAATAATAATAGTGAAGTTGTCTCAATTGTGTAGTGTACAGGCAGTGGATGAAACACAGCTAACAGAATACTTGCACAGTGCCCAACACTGACCATTCCCTATCTAATCCACAGGTGATGAAGAACTCGCTGCTGAGGACAACAGCAAGTGAGCATATTTCCCTGGAGGAGGATGTTAGACCTGAGATAGAAGTCTGTGGTAGTCAACTATCTGAATCTTCTCCAAGCATAAATCAGAATATCCAGACACAAATTGTTCACGGCCCTACTCCCAGTCCTAGTACTGACTCACAGATGGGCTCCTCTGCCTGCGCCATTGAAACACCCTCAGACCTCTCGCCTTCCTCTATATTATCTATGTTTTCTAATTTATCTGCAGACATTAAACGGGGTTTTGAGGACGCATCAAAAATTCAGAGAGAGATTAGGTCTTACTGCGAGTCGTTAGATAACAAGATAGATGGGCTTTTTTCAAGAACCGGAGTGTTGGAAGAAACAACTGCTGTTATGTCTCTCGAGTTGGAAAACGTTAAGGAGGACATAGTCAAACTTAAAAAAGAGGACACTGCTCTGGCGGACAGAATGGAGGTGATCGAAAACAATGCGAGGCGTAGCAACATACGCATCTTAAATGTACCAGAAGGAAGGGAAGGATCTGACATTAAGCTGTATATTATTCAACTCCTAAAAACATCGCTCAATTTAACCCATACAGAGGAGGTATTGAATTTAGATATCCAGCGGATCCATAGGGACCCTTTCAGGCGAAACCCACAGCGGACGAAGCCCCGGAAGATCCTTGTTAACTTTCACACTTTTCAGTTAAAGGATCATATTCTTAACCTGGCCCTTAAACAAAAATCTCTATCAGGGGGAGATTATAACTTTCAAATAAGATCCGACCTATCACGGTCGACCCTTGACAGGCAGTGGGAGTTGGGCAGGAGGATGGAGGCCTTCAGGAAACTGGGTGCAACAGTGCAGTTGACCTTTCCGGCAGCCCTAAAAATCATGTTGAATAATAAAATGTTTAACATCCGAACAGTTCAGGCTGCGGATGAGTTATTAATGGACATCGGCACTTCAAAGAGCACTTCTAGGAGCTGAGGTTAGGTCCGGCTGAATTTATTTATTTATTTTTTTTTTCTTCTTTTTCCTCGGCTAGTTTTTTACTACTCCTCTTTAAAAATACTTATTAAAAGGAAAAAACAAGATATAATAAGGGGGAGAGAGAATTAAAAGAAAAAAAAAAAAAGGAAAAAAAGGAGAGAAAAGAAAGAAGAAAAGAAAAAGAAAAAAAAAAGAGGGAAGGGAAGGATGGATGGAAGGGATAAATAAATAAATAAAGCACTCACCTGAATACCGTATGAAAAACTATAGTCTTAAGCATTTGACACTTCGATGAACCCACTTTAAAAATTTATTTGTTTATTTATTTTTTTTTAATTTTTTTTAAGAGAAGTCATAGCAGGTTACAAAGGTTATATTTAATCTGATTTGCAGACTTTCTCTGTTTGTCCTCAAATACTATACTTAATAATGCTCCGTGGGCGCCTAGAAGGGGTTAGGAGTACCATAACCGGAGGATTTCCGGTTGGACAAACAAGGGTTCCTCAAGGGAGGGTGGGTGGGGATCACGCGGGTGAGGGTTAGGGTAAATAATTATAAAATGTTTCTCATCTCTGAATTGGTATTTGATAATTCTTTTATAAAATGGACAGATTTTACATCTTTGAGATATATGGAGGGTTGCAAGTTTGAAGGGTCTAGCTCCTTTAGGTATATTAGATATGAGTTCTATTAAGTTTCTCTCCTGGAATGTTAATGGCCTGCGCACCAAACCCAGATCTAACACAATTTTACAATATATACGTGACTTTGATGCGCAGGTCATTATACTTCAGGAGACACATTTGGTTGAGGCTGAAGTACTCGATCTGGCAAATAAAAATAAATGGATAGATCAATTTGTCACCACATCCCAAGCTGTTAACACTAGAGGGGTTACTATCCTTTTTAAAAAGACAATCACTACCAGACTATTTGAGCAAAAAGTAGACCCTGCAGGTAGATGGGCTATTGTGACCGCAATGATAGGTGGTTCTCGTTTTACGATAGTGGGTTATTATGGGCCCAATCGAGATGACCCCTCAGCCCTGATATCATTATTTTCTGAGCTCTTACATTTCCCTGAACCCATCATCATAGCAGGTGACTTTAATATTGTACTCAACCCTGTCTTAGACAAGACTACCTCTAGTAGGCAACATACTCTGTCTAAATCTAGAGACTTTTTATTGAAAGCGATGTCCCAATATGGATTTAAAGACATCTGGAGAGCAAGGTCAGGGCAGAAAACCGCTTTTTCTTTTCGAAATTATAAATATCGCCATAGGTCTAGGATTGACTTCTTTCTAGTTAGTAGAATTTTGTCGGACTCAGTGAAGACTGTCACCTATTTGCCATCTCACCTGTCGGATCACTCATCCGTATTTTTAGATCTTATAGCGGTGGTTCAACCCCCGATCAGGTCATGGTCCATTGATAGATCTCTACTTACATCTCCAGAGGATCTGGAATATATTAGAGTTGAAGCACAGGAATTCTTTAAAGTAAATATCGGTTCTGCTAGCTCCAGCTCTGTATGGGACGCTTTTAAACCTACCTTACGAGGGGTTATCAAGAACAAAACTACGTACAGAAGGAGACAGTACACCCAAGAAGTCACAACTATAGAGGCTAATATATTGTTGGTTCAAACTGAACTAGAAACCTCCAATAATGTACCAGATTCTATTATATTAGAGAAACAGGAGGAGTTGCTGAAGCTCAAAGGGGAACTTGCTTCAGTACTTAATCGCCGCATTCTTCAAAGATGGGAAGTAAGTAAACTAGCCCATTTTGAATTTGGTGAAGCGGAAGGGAAGTTATTAGCTTGGAAGTCTAGAACAGACCGGACACGTAATAATATAGGTTCTATTACAACTAGTTCTGGTACTGTATCTTCAGACTTAGAAATAAGAGCAGCTTTCAAAGACTTCTTTCAGTCTATTTACCAGGAGGACAATAATATCTCCCCTGAAACTGTGAAGACATGGCTTAGCAACATTCCACTGCCATCACTCTCCTCAGAACAAAGCGCCTCTTTGGACCAGGCAATAACAAAAGAAGAGGTTGTAATTGCTATACATAACTGCAGTAGTGGTAAGGCGGCGGGGCCAGACGGCTTGCCCGTCGAGATTTATAAACATCTTGCGGGTGATATAGCTCCTTTTCTTGCCACACTATTTAATGAAGTTTTGTTGGAGGGAGTTTCACCGCCCAAGTCATGGAATGAGGCATCGATTACACTGATTTTGAAACCAGGCAAGGTTCCTACAGACTGCGGCTCCTATCGCCCCATTTCAATACTTAATGCGGATTATAAGATCTTCACGTCACTCTTGGCTAAGAGGCTGGGTCAGGTCGCTCCTTCAGTTCTGCATTTCAACCAAAAGGGCTTTGTGAAGGGTCGCCAGCTCTTTGAGCTGACGTATGACCTGATTGGAGCAATAGACATCGCGACTAGCTCCTCATTACCCTTGGCTATTCTTACGCTGGATGCCACCAAAGCCTTCGACAGGGTCAACTGGTTGTACCTGTCGGGGGCCTTGGAAAAGTTCGGTGTGGGCCGGGCTTTTCGCAGAGCAGTCAAACTCTTATATCAGAATCCATCTGCCTCAATATTGGTTAATGGCGGTCTGACCGAACCATTTGCTATTACAAGGGGCACAAGACAGGGATGTCCTCTATCGCCCCTGCTCTTTGATCTTTATATTGAGCCGTTTGCTCAGAAAATTCGGGAGGATAATAACATCATACCTTTCAGATTTAGAGATTGGGAAAAAAAAGTGTCCCTGTATGCGGACGACATTATGATTATGACTTCTGATATCAATACAGCGTTTCCCTCAGCCATAAAATTGGCATTAGAATTTGGTAACATCTCTGGCAATGAAGTCAATGCCACCAAAACTGAGGTTATGGTGTGGAACAGCACAGTAACTGGGCTGCCTGTGGAACCCTGCGATAACTTGAGATATCTGGGCTTGAGAATCGTTAAGGATATTAATTTGATAACTTCCACAAACTTTACTTTAGTCGCTAAGGAATGTAGGAAGTTGATGGGCTCTTGGGGAAATCTCCCATTGACACTCTTAGGACGCTCAAACTTAGTTAAAATGTCCATTTTGCCTAAATTGACTTTTATTTTTAATAGCATACCATTATATTTTGAGCCAGCATTAATTTCTAAGATGCAGAGTGATATATCTAAATTTGTTTGGAAGAACAAAAATATAAGAATAGCCTGGAAGAAATTAAGGCGTCGAAGGGAGAAGGGTGGGCTGGCCGGCCCAGACCTTCAGATCTACGCCTGGGCCTTTCAAATGACAAATGCCAGAATGCTGTTAAAAACACCATCAAATCAGGACATTGGGTTGATGTTTACAACACTATTACAGTGTGAAGGACTAGGGCAGTCTGGGTTCCTCTTCAAGTTTGGAGACCCCAAATATTTTAAGAAAATTAAACTAAAGGTGTTGCAGGGCCTAGCAAAAACTTGGTATAATTTGAGAGTCACCACTAAAATAGGATATTATTCGAACAGATCTCCTATATGGGACCTCCCTGCTCCTCCGGGTTGGGCTAATGATACATTGATAAGTCCATTAATTGATGCTGGAGTTCTAACATGGGGTGACTTGTTTGTGGAGGGGGACATGCTTTCTTGGGAACATCTAGTAAGCAAGGTGGGCCCCAATTTCTCTAGATTTAAGTTCCTACAAATCTCAAGTTGGGCACAAGCATATACAGCGGAGGTTTCACATCGTCCTCAAATGCCCCTAGGAGGGAGCTCTCAACTGGAATCTTCTTTACTTGACAAAATACCTGCACCGAAGGAGGTGGCCTTTTTATATAACTTAATCTTAGAGGAGATAGACGGAGAATTTCAGCTGCCAGATCAACTTTGGGGTTCACTGTTACTTTCTGTCAATTTGCAGGAACTATGGCTAGCATCTTGTAATGTTCTTTGGGATATAGTTAAACCAGCTTGGCTCCGGAGAAATCACCTGTATACCCTCCATAGAGCTTACTATTCCCCTCAGAGACTGTCAAAATTTTCAATGTGGGAACCAGTGGCATGCGCCCGGTGTGGTCAAGTGGCAGCCTCGGATGCACACATGTTCTATGACTGTCCACATTTAACATCCTATTGGCATTCAATAGCCAACAAATTAACATCTTCAACAGGCTCTATAGTGGACATAGATCTTCAGCTTGTAATATTTGGAGTTGTAGATCGTAGCCGAAGTTCAAATAATAACCTTTTATTCTACTCTATGTTGGTGGCCCGACGAGAAATCTGTAAACGTTGGAAAGAGGCGTCCCCTCCGTCCTTGCACGACTGGAGCTCTTCGATGCTACAACTATCAAAAATAGATCTTTCCAGGGCCGGGAAATCAGATAAAAGAGCATTTTGGCAGAAACTTGATTGGTCCCAATGAATTGAGCTGGGGTTTTTTTTTTTTTTTCCCCCCAGTTCCAATGATTACGAAGCCATGATACACCCTTTCTGCTACAACATCTTCGCTGTCTTACTAGGCGACTTGGTGCATAAAGCAATGGTGGTAACTGGCTACAATGGCAAAACATCTGTTCAACCGTAAGCAGGGTCTAAGGAAATGACGGGAGACAACCTGCTGAAGGGAGTTTTCTATTTATTTGGGGCGGATCCACATTATAAAAATGCCCTTGCCAGTCCTCGACTGAGACAGTATGTTGTCATCTTATGTCATCCTACCTGTCCATTGGTATGGCAGATTGAAGCCATGGTGGAGATGAGGAACTAAAAAAAAAAAAAAAAAAAAAAAACAACGACCAGCAGAGCAAGTCTCCACCCCCCGGTACATGGACTCTCGGATGTTGACTCCCAGGATAGTTTGGACGATGAGCTCCAGGCCGGCCCGTCTGGTGTGCCAGGGACCAACAGGTCCCAGGCCCCCATCTTCCCCACCACCACGTCTGCTGCAACAACAACAGCACAGCAGACCCCTGCAGTCAAGGCCTATGTCTCCACCACTGCCACCACTGCCACCACCACCATCACCACCAGTACCACCTGCAGCACCCTCCCTGTCCCAGGGGATGACAAGGACACACCAACATCTGTGGAGGGCAGGGAGAGTGTGCGGGGACTCACCGTGGCGAGACAACAGGTCCATGGCAGCAGGGCAGGTAGGAGGGCCAGGGTCAGCCCGAGACCTCAGGAGGTTGGCACACAATCTCTGGACCACTTCACCAGAGTCATCGTGGCATATGAACAGGTCCAGGAACGAAGTGGTCAGTCTGACTAACTATTACGTGAGCTCATCCTGCTGATGGGGTCCATCAACATACGCATTGGACAAATGGTGGACCTCATGGCCATGCAAGTGGTGTTACTGAGGGACAGGCCTGCATCCCAAACAGCACCTCCGCCCCCTCTGTTCTGCTGCAGGATGACAGTGCACCATCCTCCCCTGCGGCCACAGAGAGGGGTGAGTCCTCAGACGCCGCTGGCCATGCAGCAGACCCCCCCGCCAAAGCGATCAAGGGGGCGTCCAAAGAAGAGCCTGGGAGTCTCTGGAGGCAAAGTACCAGCCGCAGCATGCTGTTCCTCAGGATGTACGATTCATGGGCTGAGCCGGGGAATCTTGCACACACATGTAATATGGTCATGTCCGCAAGGCACACCACCTACACATTCATCGAATGATAATGTTTACGATTTCTAAAAATGTGCTCAGTCGCCTGTGGTGGCACCAGACCTACATGGGTGCAATTGATGGCACCAACAACATGAAGGGTTGTGCCCAAGGGGTTAGAAGTCAACCTTCACACCGGCCAATTCTGCTCCCCTGGGGAAATGTATGTATCGATCCATATATATCTTCATGGCTGCAAGAACATCCCTTAGCGCCAGGCTGAACATGGGTTGCGACATCCCTGCAGCGCTGGCCACGGTCTCCTGGAAGGAACTAGTTGCAAAAAAGTAGAGGGCTGCCATCGCTTTGTATGTGGCTGTGAATGCTGTTGGGTAGTGGTGACGAGGCTGCAGGTGGGGCTCCAACAGATCACAAAGGGTCTTCAGTGTTGGTCTCTCGAGGCAGAATTTGCGAATGACCGCTATATCCTCCATGTCCTCCAGCACTGTCAGGTGACGTGTGAGATTAGGCCTCCTCCTAGTTGAGATGTAAATGGACAAATGTCAATGACAACCATCATGAGATGGCCACATCACATACCGTTAAGGATGTCACAGAAAACCAAAAACTCCCATGAGAGATGCGTGGCACACCAGGTTACATGGGTGGACATTTGAGACACACGAAAGGCACACCTCTCCATTTACAATACACAAGTGCTGCAAACAACACATAGGTCAATGGGAATGCACACATACAGAACTCCACATTCCACATTTGCACGACTCGTACCGTACCATCCACAAAAGCGTGTAAAATTACCATGACTGTCTCATACCCATCTGCTGTACCTGTCACACCTGAATGTATCATGTGAACTTGGCACACATCAACAGCCCAATTATCACAGTAGCTGGAAAACTGTCACTGGTGTGCATGAACTAATATGGTAGTTCAAGTAAGTAACAACACTATACGGTGAGACAAGCCTTGCCAAGGTCAGCACTGACCCACAACACATTGATTTGTTACACATTATTGACATCAGTTTAACACTGTGAAGCAACATCAAACATCAAATGCATAAGTGACATGGCGGGGACCACAGACCCATGTGCGTCACACATAACGTGCGTCCACCTGTGAATTATATGGAATAATGGCATTGTGTGCGCAATGATGTGCCCTTAACCATGTTGCTGCTGGGTACTGATGCAGTGTTCACGATGGACATTGCCATTGCATGTGCCCAAAATGGCGGTGGCAACGGCGATGTGACACCAGCACCACCCCCTTCACAAGTGCGGTAGCCATTGGCATGGAGACATGGGTAGATGGCGGAGGGCATGCTCCGCCACCCATATCGCAGTAGCTACCGCATGGCCATGGCGGTGTGACACCAGCACCACCCCCTTCACAAGTGTGGTAGCCATTGGCATGGAGACATGGGTAGATGGCGGTGCGCATGCTCCGCCACCCAAATCGCGGTAGCTACCGCATGGCCACGGCGGTGTGACACCGCCATGGGGCATTGCCTACAGCCAATGGGAGCGATGATTGCGGTGGCATGATGCAGTTTTGAAAATCGCGGAAGGCGTGCTCTGCGGCGCAGTCATTGGATACTTTTGAACAATGCACCATCGCGGTAGCGCACCTCGGGCCCCTGCGGTGCATCACTGCCATGGGGCATTGCCTACAGCCAATGGGAGAGATGATTGCGGTGGCATGATGCAGTTTCAAAAATCGCGGAAGGCGTGCTCCGCCACCACAGAGATGGTCATTAGATGCTTTTGAATGAGGCAGACCTGGACAACGAATTGTTGCAGCTTTGTATCTTATAAATGACCCCAGTTATAAATGACCCCAGGGGGCTATACATCTATGGGAGTGAGCCTCACATTTCCATTGCTCACAGAGCCTGCTGCCTGGGACCCTCTCCTGCTGCTGCCTCAAGTGCCCGCTGCCTGGGACCCTCTCCTGCTGCTGCCTCGAGTGCCTGCTGCCTGGGACCCTCTCCTGCTGCTGCCTCAAGTGCCTGATGCCTCTCCTGCTGCTGCCTCAAGTGCCTGCTGCCTGGGACCCCTCACCACTCACTTCAACCACAGCTGTTCCATGTCCACAGGGATGGCAAGGACAGAGAAGATCCGTGCCAGTCCATTTACAAGTGAGGAGCTGGAGGTCCTAGTGGACGAGGTGCTGGTACAGTATACAAGGCTGTATGGTGGCCCCAATTTAGTGGTAAGTCATCATTAAGGGAGCTGTAGGGCAGGGGGTGTCAGACATGTAGTTGTGCTGCTGAGGATGTGGGGTTGTGTCATAGACTGACAAGCAAAGTGTCTCCAGGGCGAGGGAGTGTGTGTGTCCCAATGGCACTGTTTTCCCTGCCTGCAGTTGTATGCGTGAGTGGAGTGTGTTACAATGACAGCCCTACAGACCCACAGGTTGTTGGATATGTAGGTGCCAGGACAGTAATTGCTCTGGTGAATGCTTCTGTGTGCCCTGTTGTCCAACTCAGTATGAACCCAGAGACTAGGCCCAGTGTCTGCCCACCCAAACGAGAACACATCACCAAAGTTACATGGTCCTTGCTCCTGTTCATTCACACTGAGTAGTAGATATGCACTATCTCAGCCCTGTATAATTGCACAGGAACAGACTTCTGTAGATGGATATTTTGTTGGTGAGTCCTTGTGCCCCGAGGCCATACACATTACAAAAACATATGTTCACATGACATGCTTATTGAATGCTGCCCAGTCAGGCACACAGTGCTTCTAGACACAGACACAGACACAGGTAGATATGTGATGTATGTAGTGGGCAGACATGCATGGGACTGGTGATGTCTGCAAGCCACTGAGGGGGTTCAGTGCAGTCATCCTGCATGTGTGTGAGATTATCGGGCACCCTCTATGCCCTCATGTATGCATGCAATCACATCTGTTTGCCCCATGCAGACTGTCCTTGTGAGGTGTCCCCCAGTTTGGTATGGAGGGAGATTACAATAGGTCCTGAGTCTGTGTCTTGCTACTGTACTGATAAATGTTGGTACATGACACTGTGCAACTGGTCATTTACCCTTCTTTTCTCCCATACTGGGAGCTTAAGGTACACCAACGTAAGGCCGTGTGGAGGGCCATTGCAGCAAAGGTGCGAGCCCTGGGGGTATCCAGCCGACAATGCACCCACTGCCACAAGAGGTGGGACAAAATCAGCCGGCTGGCAAAGAACGTGGCAGAGATGACATTGGGGCTGCAACCACGCACTGGGCGTTTGGCACGGCGCAACTTAACACCACTGATGGTCCGCATATTGGCAGTGACTAATCCGGAGTTGGATGCACCTCTGAAGGAGCATCGCCAGCAAGGCAGGGCTGAGTATTTGGAGAGGGTGACTTTGGCTGGGAGCAGATGTATGTATACAGGGCCTGTGGCAGTGATGGCCCATGTGATGTTCGTGTGGTGGTGCTGTGCTGTCTCATGTGAGTGGCTGCTGGGATGTGTGCTAGTGTCAGGCATTGTGCCAAACTGGCCTTACAAAGATGATCCTCCCTGCTGTGCTTTCTCATAGCCATATGTGTTAGGATCCACATGATCATTCAGCATTGGGATAGTGTGGGGAATCTATTAGGGGGTGAACAGCAGGGTCCACTATCTGAGTGTGACTTCACGTATGCCTACTTTGCATGCTCCATGATCGGTGAGGCCCACACATCTGACAACAAGGTGCCCAGAGTACCACATGGTGCTTGGTATGGCCTCCTTGGCATTGTGAACTGTCATGTCCTAATAGGTGTGTGTATTGTCCCCTCCTGTTCCCTGAAGGTCTGTCAGTGGCAATGAGTGTTGGTACATGATAGGTGTGGGAAGGGCAAGTTGTGTGTCTGGTGCACATCATCCACGGGCAGGGTGTTGTGCTGTGTGGCCTCAACATGGCTCAGTCATGGCAGATATTCAGTGTTACAGGCACTGTTGTTGTCTATGTAGTGTGTTGCTGATATGTGATTGCAGGGTGTGGCGGTCACCATGTTGTTTTGGGCATCCCCTGTACTGCATTTATTAGATTGCTTTGTCCTGATGATGACAGTAACACAATACTGCATCTCGCTCTCATGCAGAATCACCAGTGGACACGGAGGAACGGGAGCCGGAAACCAGTGGTGGCGAGAGTAGCACCACAACTGCACCGAAGGCCAGTGACACAGAGCTCAGCAGCGCATCTGAAGGGGATCGTAGTATGCTGGAGGAATCCGTGGCTGAGACACAGAGTACTACGTCATCTGATGCCAGCGGTGATGCATCCATGTTGGCAGGCACAGGGGATGGGGAGTCTGCAACATCATCTACCACTCAGCGACAAGTGTCCAGCCTCCCATCCACTTCATCTGGTGCTACCCATGTGCGTGTCAGTAAGAGGGGACGAGTTACATTTACACCTGGCACCGCTGGGCCTGCACCTGTCCCCCCTGCTGCCCTCAGTGCTGAGTCTGTAGAGCTCCTGCGCCGGCTTTGTATGGGCCAGACCGCCCTGCTCAATGCCTTCAGTGACCATGACAAGAAATTAGGCCAGGTGGTTGCCTACATGGAGGGCATACACTCGGATGTGGGTGGGCTACACCGCAAAGTCCAGGCTGTGTCATCCGCAGTGACGTCTGCCCTTCAACAGGCACATGATCCCATTCCTACTCTGGTGCCTTTGTTCAACCCCAGTCAGTGGCCACATCAGAGGACAGTGACCACGGTTCACATGCGTCACAGACATGATATAGCACAAGGAGCACACAGCAGACACAACCCAAGCGGTCCAGCCCACAGACACATCCCCACAGAAGAGCAGAGACACCCCGGAATGCAAGGACAAGAGCCCATCACGGGAAGAGCAAGGCCAAAAAAGCAATGAGGCTGACATCAGGCTCACATGTCTCAGAGCCATCACCAGCAAAGGACTCTCCTGTCCCTAAATCTTCATGTAGAGCTAGGCGTGCAGTTTCTGTGGCCACTGAGGAGGTGTTCTCTAGCAAGGGTACACCTAGGAAGGGCACAGGGCCACATCCCCCCCCCCCACATCAACTCCAATTCCAAGACCAGTGAAGCAGATGGAGGAGGGCACTGTAGGGGCCACCCCTGGCAAAGAGGCAAAGGAGGGCACTGTAGGTGGGACACCTGGCAAACAGGGGAAGGTAGTCCAGAGGCGTAGCCAGACAAAGCGTTCCGCAGGATCCAGCACGTCACCAGAGTTAGTGCCAGTGTCTGCACCTGATGCAGGACAGTTGTTGTGTGTGCCTGTTGTGTCATCACCAGTTCCCATTAACCCCAAGACAGGGAAGCCATTTTGTATTCCCAAAAAGTAGAAGGACATCCCTCCAACCTCTCCCATCTACACTGTGTCACATGTCTGCATGACTCCACCTCCACCTGCCACTATACCACCTGGTCCAAACAGCCCTACAGCTTGCCAAACAACTGATAGCCCTACATCACCTGTGCCTCTGTCTCCCCAGTCAAGTGTTCCTGCTGTCCTCAACACACAGCCAGCTACAAGTCCGCCTGACAGCCAAATGTGAGTGGCAGTTCCCCTCATACACGTGTCTCTCATACAGGTGTGCTAGTCCTGCCCATTGTTTGCCACCTGGGTGTGTTGCTGATCATGGAAGGGCACAGTCAAACACACTCACTGTGCAGCTTCTCATGTCCTGACTCCGCATTTCTCCCTGGCAACTGAAATTGTCATTCGCTGCTGTGTTGTACTCTCCCCTGTGCAGCCTCTCATGTACTTGCTGTGCCACCTGCCATGGACACTGGCCCTGTTGCTCTGCTGTGTCGTACTCTCACCTGTGCCATGGACACTGGCACTGTTGCTCTACTGTGTTGTGCTCTCCCATGTGCCATGGACACTGGCCCTGTTGCTTTGCTATGTCGTACTCTCACCTGTGCCATGGACACTGGCCTTGTTGCTCTACTGTGTTGTACTGTCACCTGTGCAGCCTCTCATGTACTTGCTGTGCCACCTGCCATGGACACTGGCCCTGTCGCTCTGCTGTGTCGCACTCTCACCTGTGCCATGGACACTGGCCCTGTTGCTCTGCAGTATTGTGTTCTCCCCTGTGCCATGGACACTGGACCTGTTGCTCTGCTGTGTCGTACTCTCACCTGTGCCATGGACACTGGCCCTGTTGCTCTGCTGTGTTGGAGCCGCCTCTGTGCAGCCTCTCATGTACTTGCTGTGCCACCTGCCATGGACACTGGCCCTGTCGCTCTGCTGTGTCGTACTCTCACCTGTGCCATGGACACTGGCCCTGTTGCTCTGCAGTATTGTACTCTCACCTGCGCCATCGACACTGGCCCTGTTGCTCTCCTGTGTTGTGCTCTCCCCTGTGCCATGGACACTGGCCCTGTTGCTCTGCTGTTTCGTAGTCTCACCTGTGCCATGGACACTGGCCCTGTTGCTATGCTGTGTTGGAGCCTCCTCTGTGCAGCCTCTCATGTACTTGCTGTGCCACCTGCCATGGACACTGGCCCTGTTGCTCTGCTGTGTCGTAATTTCACCTGTGCCATGGACACTGGCCCTGTTGCTCTGCAGTATTGTACTCTCACCTGTGCCATGGACACTGGCCCTGTTGCTCTCCTGTGTTGTGCTCTCCCCTGTGCCATGGACACTGGCCCTGTTGCTCTGCTGTGTCGTAGTCTCACCTGTGCCGTGGACACTGGCCCTGTTGCTCTGCTGTGTTGGAGTCTCCCCTGTGCAGCCTCTCATGTACTTGCTGTGCCACCTGCCATGGACACTGGCCCTGTTGCTCTGCTGTGTCGTAATTTCACCTGTGCCATGGACACTGGCCCTGTTGCTCTGCTGTGTTGTGCTCTTTCCTGTGCCATGGACACTCACCCTGTTGCTCTGCTGTGTTATACTGTCCCCTGTGCAGCCTACCATGTACTTGCTGTGCCACCTGCCCTGCCCACTGGCCCTGTTGCTCTGCTGTGTTGGACTCTCCCCTGTGCCATGCCCACTGGCCTTCCTTGTTGTAATTTGCCTGTGCAGATTATCTTGCATATGATCAGCATTGTGGGCCTTGCTCTTGTGTACTGTTGTTCTACTGTCACATCTGTGCAATATGTGAATAAAGACAGTTACTCCTGTTGTGTGTTTTGTCAGCTTCCTTGCTGATTAAAGTTCTTTTGGTGTGTGCATTTGGTTGCCTGTGCCCTATGCTCTATGTGTCACTTCAACATTGCCAAGCTCTTTGCCCTCATCACATTTTTAAACAGGGGTGACAGGGTCTTCACTCTATTCAGACACTGATACTCTTGTTATCTGTGTTGGCTCTTTTACCTGTCATGCAGTTCCCTTTTTAGTGGTTTGCTGTTGTTGGCTACATTCTTGCCATGTCAGTTTGGGGTACACTGCCAGCACTGTGTGTGATGCTGTGCACAGGTTTGCATGCAGAATGGGCAATGTCATGCTGTATGTGTGTTATTCCTGTATATGTGCCCAGCTGTGTATGTGTATGGTAATTTTGTGTTGGCCCTTAGTCCTGGTCCCCTGGCCTACATGAGATGTGTGCTCTTGGGTGATGAGGAGGTGTGCAGTGTGAAGGGTGTGACTTTGTAGTGGGTGTGGATGTGTGTGTGCCCCTGGATTGTGATAGACACACATGTGTCACCCAGGAGTTGTGTGCCTGTTGTTTGGTTTGTCCTGTCCTGTGTAAATAATTGTATGCACTTGTGTGAGTTGTCTGTTGTGCACTGTGCAGTGTGTTGATGTGTCCATGCAGTTCTGTGTGACTCCTCCTTGTTGTTTCGGTCACTTATGAGTGTGCAAAGTGTGTGACCTGCACATCAGTGTTGTATTTATTTGATAATCAACATGTCTTGAGTGTGTTTTTGTAGACTGTGTGGCCCTGCTGCTCCTCACTGGCATTGTGTTTGTGTTTTCCGTGCATTGCAGGCACATGGTGCCTTTTCTCATCCTGTATGGAATGGTGTGTTTGGTGTAATGCAATCACCTATGTGTGCCACTTGTGCCTAGCCATTGTGGGTCTGCACTCCCTCTATTTGTGTATGGTGCACCCCTTACATGTCTAATACTGACATGCAAGTAGGTTGACTTTGATGTCAGCTGTCCCCTTTGTTTACATGTGTATGTGCCTCCCCATCACTTCATTTGCAAGACTGTGCCTTGTGGTGCAGTTCTTGGACCAAGAGTGATGTTCCACTCTGGACATTGCCCCAATGGTTTATGTGTGATGTTCTTTAGCTATTTATCAGTGAGGATTGCCCATGTGCACTTGAGCTGTGTCTGCTGCCCAGTGCTCTGGTGTAGAAGGCTTTGCTCTTGTATCACAGAGTGATGCATCCCGTGTTTTGTTGTGTTGGATGTATGTGTGTTGGATGTGGTATTGCTTCACTTCCTGGGTGTGCTGTGCTAATTTGTGGTGTGTGTGTTGAAGTTGTGTCAGTCATGTCTGTGTGTAGCTGTTGTTCTTGTTAGGCCCACATACACACAGCACTAAATGCACAACAAGCAGTGTGTGCGCAACATTGCCTGGTGTGCATCCCCTGATGTCCTGTGGTGTTTGTTGAGTTGTGCTTTCATGTGCATCTGTGGTTGGTTTGATGTGGCAGTGTACGTCTGTGCAGGTACACTTCTTGTGTGATCTCTGGTATGTTGTGTGTGTTTTGTTCTTGAGTGATGATGTTGTGCACTTATCTTGTGTTTGTGCTCCCATTGCCTTTCCACAGTTTGGCTGACAGGGTATGTCTGTTTCTGTTGGGGTTCTGTGTGTGTTACTGTGGTGTTTGTGTGTAGTTTTTGGGCAGGTATCTGTTCAGGCTTCCCTCTGTGTGTGTTCTGTTTGTGGATACACCCAGGGTGTGTGTTTGTTTGTGTGTGTATGTGCTGGGAAGAATTGGCAGCCTTCAGTGTGTGAGGCACTGGTGTTGTGTGTTCCTTGTCAGCCACTCCTGCAGTGGCTGTCTCCCTGGTTGTTTGTTGTGTGGTGCAGGGTGTATATTGTGTTTGCTTGTTGCTGTGCTTGTAGCTTGTTACTGTGCATGGGGGTGCACAGGATAGGCACTTGGCCTGTGACTTGATTGGGTGTGTTGATGTGTGGTTGGGGGAAGTGTGCCCCTCTGGTCGCTGTGTCCTGCCCATGTTTTAGAGTGGCTCTACCTTCTGCATTGTGCGTATGTGTTGACCGCGGCAGTGACGTGACCGGGAACGGGACGTTGCTGCTAGTTCGCGGTCGATGTGTGTCCCGGATGCAGAGGGGTGACTTGATGGCAGGTGGGTAATGTGTGGCTGCCCTTGTGGATGTGTTGTGACCCCCAGCAGGGTGTCTGTGGTGGAATTGGACCCTGTGTCAGCCCGTGTGTTGTATTTGTGTAGTTGCGTACCTGCGCCGGCGTACGCGGTGGCACATTTGATGGTAGTGCTGTAGCCGCTACATTACCAGATGCATATGTAGAGCTGGGTCAATGGCGTTCATGACCCGATGGAGAGGACTGGGTCTCTGCTATGGCTCTCCGCTGTCGAGTTTCCGCCATCTCTAGTTGGGCGGTGTCTCTGCTGCGGTGCGTCTGCCTGTTTGGGCCATCCTAATATGTGGAGCGGGGCAGACATTTTTCCGCACGGCGGTGAGTCTCTATTGGCTCCCACCACCGTGGTGGCGGCCACACTTTGATGGCGGTGCACGCCGCTTCACGGCGGAAGGGAAATTACCTATGCTTTGCTATACTAATATGACGGACGTGAGTACTGCTGCTCGCGGGTGGAAAAAGGCGTTTTTCCGCCCCGTCAGCACCGCGATGGTGCCACCGCCCGACATCCTAATGGACCCCATAATGTTTTATGTATTTTTAAATATACATTAACAATGTGTTCCCTCTGAGGAAATGAAAGATATTCTCAAGATGCTTCCACAGCCCCGAATCATTGCCTTGCTCGTAGTTTCTTCGCCTGTATTGAATCTCTGAAACTAAACAAATTATCCCAAGGCAGTGGTTTATATACTTTTCGGTTACTTAACACTCTATGGGATCAATTTATTGCTCCTCCCACTTTTAAGTCATGTTTTTCAGTTGACAGGTGTTCTCATTTCCACTGTTTTAGTGCGTCACATGTTTATGTAAACGTGCCTCTTTTCATACTTTTTAACTTTCTTATAATTTCTAAAATACTTTATTTAAACTCGTTCTTATTAAAGAATTTCTATAAGTTACTATTTTTTAATACGATTATTAACATTCATTCCTCTTTTTTTTCCGACTTATTATTCTATTAACTTCCCTTTTTTTGTAAAACTTTTTTTATTATTCTTCATTACCCTAAACCCCTATTTTCCCTGCATCCCGTGCCAGAGGTACTCTCTATTAAACTTTGAGTATTCTAATTTATATCCGACTATTAATTTATTTAATTCCATTTCTCCGAGTTATAATACATTTATTTATCTAATATTTTTAATCTTCTTTTATATACTGCAAGGGATACTGTTATTTGTCTAGAATCACAATATGAATCAGTGTCCATTTGGCAAAATTGAAAGAGAATGTTTTGGTTGGTTGATGTGTTTGCAGTTACATAAGTACATATACTCTTGCAGTAAGCCAGGCTTTAGGGTATACAGTGCTTCACACTCTTATGCCTTTATGCATGTAGTGGTGTAACCAACTTCAAATTTGTGCTTCAGGCCTACAATTCCCCAGTCACTATCTATATACTCCAGCAAACACAGTGTGACTGCTGTTGCAATTTCCAAATGACTCTTTCAGTACCATGTAGTAATTCATTCACTAAAGTAAAAGTCAAATAATTAAGTGTCTTTACTTATATTAATGTAATCATTCAGTCAGTAGGCATGTACGCATGCAGTGAGCCAGGCTTTAGGGAATGGAGTGATTAAACATGCTATGTATTATAAATGTAGTGGTGTAATAACCTTCATATTTGTGCTTCAGGACTACAATTCCCCTCTCCCTATGCATACCAGGGGTCTTTAATTAGTAGCTCGGGAGCTACTGGTAGATCACCAGCCCCCTGAAAGTAGTCCACATAGGTGAAGCCAGACCAAGCCAATCTCAGAGATTCTGTGTATATTAAAGAAGGTAGTACTGCTTATTTCACTACCTTTAAGAGTTACAGACAGCCAAACCAATGCCAGGGGCTGTTGATAACACTAAAACACACACTGCTGTGGTGTATCAATTAATCAATTAGGGATGTATAGAGCGCACTACTCACCTGTGAGGGTTTCCAGGCGCTGGGAGAGTATGTGGGCGGGATTTTTGCAGCTTTGGTCATTAGAAAATCCTGGTCTTATGGCTCTTCCAGAATGCTTTCAGTGTGGGGGTTCATCTGATGCTGGGGGGAGTTCATTACAGGTCTTGGCCATGATGTAGGAGAAGGGTGGGCCTCCTGTCTGGTTCTGTGGATACAGAGGATTTTGGCCACGGCCTGGTCAGCGGAGTGGAGGTTTCTTTTGGGGGTGTAGAAGGAGATTGAGATATTGGAGTCCGGAATTGTGAAGGGCTTTATAAGTGTGTGTGAGCAGCTTGAAGGTCACTCTTTTTTCAACGAGGAGCAAGTGGAGTGCTCTTTTATGCTGGGTAAAGTTGTCTTGTCGTGGGATGCTGAGGACGAGTGTGGCTGCGGTGTTCTGGACAGTCTGAAGTTTATGGAGTAGAGATTTGTTGATTCCGGCATAGAGGGCATTCTTGTAGTCCAGCCTGCTGGTGATGAGTGCTTGGGTGATGGTGTTCCTTGATTCAAGTGGTGGGTCTATTTGAAGGTCTTGCTGAGTATGTGGAGGGTGTTGAAGTATGTGGAAGGTGCAGCATTGGCCTATGGGTCTGTCATATGAAATATGTTTATCCACTTTAATTCTAAGTTGGGGAAACTTACTGCTGTGGTAATACCATGCGTGGCACACTGCATGTGATGATTTGAAAACTCCCTACTACTCATCCCCTTGAAAACCCGGAAACAAAAAACCGCCAGCCGCTCCTTTGCCGGCAACGCACCAAAAATCTGGAACTGCATCTCAGTGGACATCAGAACCACTCCTTCCTTTCCCGAATTCAAGAGACAACTAAAAATCCTCTACCTCAACCGCGCAATCCCGAACTCTACCTCAATAACGCATCCTGTAACCAGGACTACCTCAACAACTCTACCTCAAAACCGCCCCCCAGGCGGAAGACCACTGAGCTAATCGCTGACCTTGTATGTACCCTGTTTACAGTATGCTGCACTATTTCTCGCACCTGTTTCTTCCTGACTGAATGTAAAGCGCTCCGATACCCTGGGGTCTGGCCAGCGCTATAGAAAACTCCAAAAAAAAACAACAAAAAAAAAACTTGATTTGAAGCATTTAATATTGATAAACGTTTTCCTAGCATTCTGCTGATAACTTCACCTGGAATTGTTTGGTGGTTACTACTGATAATTGTGCTTAGGGTTGTCATAGTGTAATGTTAGTACATACCCCCAGCACAACCCCCATACTTTGTAGTATGGCTTGGGTAGCTATTCAAAGGTAAGGAATCAGCAGATTAACAAGTTACTTACCTTTGGTAACACATTATCTGGTAGAGACAATATCTAGCTGCAGATTCCTTATAGGCCAGGCTGTATGAACAACACTTTTTCAAACCACTGCAACAGATACAGGTAGCCACCGCTGAGGAGATAACTGCTGTATAGTCTATGCACAAGTGTATGATCTACAGCTCATATGCCTCGAACGGAAAATGCTACTTACCAGTATGCAATTATTTTTGGCATGTAGAGCTGTAGATTCATATATACCCACCCGCCTCCCGGGATACCTCTATCTGTTGCATTACTATCTTACTTGGATACATCACACATGGACTTCTCTTGTATATTTCTTACTTGCTCCATCATCACCCTTTATGGTGAAAAACAATCTGAAGATGGAGTTGATGCCCATGCACACTGTGACCCTAAGAAGTAGTCACCTATCTTGTGACTACAAAGACTTCTTCCAAGACAAAAACAAAGTGCAAACATCTGTGCTCATTCTTGGTAGCTGAGCTGCTGCCGTGAGAGGTCATGAGCAGGAGTAAGCCCTGAAGAATCCCGCAAGGATAAAACGCGTTTGCTGTTGTGTATAAACTAATTAATAAAAAGATTCACCACAGCATCCAGAGAAAAAAACAATTATTTCTGTCATCTCCTTCTTTCATTGTTTTGGGGATTAAACTCTGAGTATTGTCATTACAATAATGCCATTCTCACTCTTTGTGCTCCTGAATCTACAGCTCTACATGGCAAGAAAAGATGCATACTGGCAAGTAGCATTTTCCTTCCTGGTATTGGATATATGAACCCACCCATTCCCTTCATCCTACATCTTCCCTGTAATAGGAAACAGGAGTCTTACACCACTATTTGACCGGCAGACTACACACTTCCATGGAGTTATAAAGCAGGCCTGCGGATACACTGATGGTGTTCAGTCGCGTGAAGCAAAAGCAACAAGCCCTACATCTTGACAGATATCACTTCAGCTAAAATAATGGCTGTTGAAAACTTACTTCACTTTGCTTTCCACAATTTACTACATAGTTGCAAACAAATATTAAAGACCTGATTCTATCATCAACAGACACATGCATTAAAGCAGAAAACCTGTTTGAATTTTATCCTGCTGTATATTGGCAGTTAACAGGTCTAAAACAAGGATTAAAAGTAATTGGCAAGCAGAAATGTGTTGGTCACAGAGTTCTCATAGGATATTGTTAAGGAATTGCAAAGGAATGCTGAAAAAAAATGCTTTCAAATGCCTCATTTAGGTGGCGAGTGAGGCCAATGTCCTTAATCACAAGAACAGTGTGTTCCGTGCTCTAAGAGTTTTACTGGTGACTGCTTGTTTTAGTGTAGCTGGTGTACTGAAATTCAAAACTTTAAGAAATAGTGTCTGGTCTTCTGAGGCCTTTTGAGCCATCTGACCTGGCTATTACAGATCCTGCAGGTAGTTGTCAATTGAGACCTTGGAGGCTAGGTAGCAGAGTTACAGTTGGTGTTATTGTGGTTAGGAGGATCCAGTGGAGATTATGCAGTATGGGCCATATCTCTTGATACAGAAGACTACCAAACAATCAGTCCATATGTTCATAGGTAATTATTTTTTGGGGGGGAAAGGGTGGGGGCTTGACAACCCACCTCCAGAAACTAAATAAGTCCTGTGAAGAGAACACATTACAATATTAGGTGTATCCTTTATGTAAAACGGCTATTCTGGCTTTAATCTCAACAAGGAGAGTAGGAGCGGTTATGCGGGATGGGGCCTGAGTAACTAATTTCCAAGACAAAGCTGGAAAACCCTTCAGAACCGAATTGGAGCTCACTAGCCTAAAGGCATTGGCACTGTAGCAACCCTCTTTCATGGTATCCTGCTTAAAGTTGTTGCAGTGATTCTGCTCGATTATAAAACTATGCGTGGGACCATAGAACATCTGCATGTATGGACTTGTCACCATACTACCTCAGTACCTATTAGCCTGAGTCTGATTAGCTATAGTGCCTCACTTGCCCTCTTAACCTTACCAGAGAAATAAATAAATTGGCAGCCCAGAACACAACACTTTTAACCCTTTCAGGGATCGCGCTAACAGGACTCGCCCTTTCTCTTTCTCACTCGTACTTGTCCACAATAAGATAACCAAGAAACAAAAAGTAAGTTTATAATATTTATTTAAACTATTGTGCTCTAAAATGCAGTATTCATGCCACAATTTGAAAATAATTACATACCAAAAATACTGTTAGCGTGATTACTAAACCGTATATCATGAAAGGCCCTGTCCTGTTATAAGACGGAGCAGCCTAAACCATTCTCCCCTTCTACTGAAGCTAAATGATTATATATCGAAGATCTCTGGGATTAGTTGCGGACCCCGTACCTTAGCATACACAGACACTCTACATCTCAACTAGGAGAGGATGTGGCCTACCTGCTAGAGCGGTCAACCAAGGAGCTGGGGAACCGGGTCTGTGTGTCGGCAGGATCGCTCAACATCCTGTTATTCTGGGGAAATCACTTAATCTCCCCATGCCTAAAAAAGATAGATTTTTACATGAATGTGTCTGTAACGCAGCTGGTGCTCATGTAAAGCACTCTGATACCTTTGGGTCTAGTTTGCGCTATATAAAAACACACCCAAAATAAAAATACTGCTGCAGTGATCTTATCTCAGAACTCTCGCTCAATGTGCTTGCTTAAACTCTTGTGCTCAGTTATATGACAAGACGTATGCTCATAAACAACAGCAGCATTCTCATGCTGTGTCTAGGTGCTAGTCTGACCAGGTAGGACATTGTTGTTGGACCTTGTCTAGGGTGTTCGGACTAAATCCCAGGAAAAGAACATAACTCGAAAACATTTGCAGACTCTGAGTGAAAGTACAGTGTGCCGCAAAGCAACTGTGTATATGTAGTAATGTGTACAAATGAAAATGCGGCCTACAACGCGCACAATTAGGCTAACATAGGGAAAACTACAATGGGCCATGCAGGAAACACAACACCCTCCCTTTAAGAGCAGGATGTGCTGGTGTTTCTCGGATGCATATCTCCTCCACACAGGTCCAAAGCAATAACAACAAACAGAGGACTATGATTCCCCTTCTTGGCGGCCATTTTAGACTGTTCCTTCGCAGTGGCGGCCATCATGGACTAGTTCAATCTCACTATTGGAGCAAGAGCTGAGACCAGACACATAGTCTAAGTTCTACTACCACGCTCCTTACTTGCCTGTATCTGGTGATAGTGTCTGCCTTTTATTGCAGCTTTTCTACATCTACTTGTTTTTGCAACTGTCCTTACCTATAATGCACCGACTGCTACAACATATATTCTTGGATGCTTACAATGTACAACAATTTGTTTCTCTATGTACTGGCCCTATAACCTGTTATGAGATTGTTTCTTACCTGTAACGCACCGACTGCTTCCTCATATATTCCGGGGTGCCCACAGTTTACACTATTTGGTCTTACGTAGTGGTCCTATATCCTGTTTTTACCTGTAATGCACCGATTGAGATGCTGGGATTGAGATTCCTGTCATGACTTCAAACAAATTAGTTGTAAAGGGGCAGCTGAAATTCCAGGAGCCTAGTCCCGACAGCTCGACGACTTCGGAGGGCTGGAAGTGGTCCCCCGCTACACGGCGGAGGAGGGCACTGGACATCGAATGCTGTCTTATGTAAAGCGCTTTGATAACCTAATCGGTTCAAGATCCTGAAATGTGCAACGTAACTGATTCTATGTAAACTGCTGTGATAACATGTAACGGAACTGGTGCTATGTAAAGCGCTCTGATAACCTAATCGGTTCAAGTTCGCGCTATAGAAAACTCTAAAAATAAAATAAAATAAAAATAAAACTTTACAAACACCACTACACTACCCTAAACCCTAAAACACTACCCCCAGCACGGCCCCCTACACTACACAAACATCACTGCACTACCCTAAACCCTAAATCTACCACCAACACAGCCCCTTCACTACACAAACACCACTACACTTTTACAAACAGCACTTCATTTACTCATATAGATAGTAACTCATAGTTAGTGTTATAAAATCACTATTACAAGTATACAGTTATCCATACAGTTACTCATGCAATCACTGAGTCAGATGTATACTTCTTTATATACAACAAATGTCACATACGCTGCCTTTTATTTTTCTACTTTGTTGGACATGTACCATTGAGAGATATATTTGCTCATCACCACACCCATATAGATTTTAACTCACCCAAACAACTGTTATAACATGTAGTCTTAACGTCATATACCTACTGAATCAACTATTCGCACATCTTTCAGCAGTCAGACACCCTCCAGCGAACCACACACACATTCACTCTCCCATACAAATACTCAGTTAACTAATCAATAAGTAATAGAGACTTTCCTGTTGCTAGTAACCAACTGGTGCAGCAGTTTACAGAACTGACAAAGTAATACAAATATTCACACAGTTTAGTCACTATCCAATATATTTAGTGATGTCATAAGTGATGTCATATGAGATATCATCTGTGATGTGATCAGGGGCCGTATTTAGAAGGAAAGGAAAAGTCACGCAGGGTAAATTTTTCTCTCCTTGTAAATATGGAGGAGTACGTCACAAAAAGTGACGTACTGGTGGTGCAGAGAGCTTGTAAATCTGCCGCAGAATTGTTTTCATTTCTCCTCATTTTTTGCTTCCAATATATGCTACAATGCACAGCATACATTGTAGGAGAAAAATGCCTTCACTTTTTGTGCAGAAAGGTGTGTTGTCCTGCACAAAAACGAACTCCACACGACACAGATATTCTTGCACCATGGTGCAAGGGTGCATGTATCACCACATGCCTGCAGTTTAAGCAGGAGTGCAGAGGGAAGGACAGACTTTCAACATATTTATGTACATATGTTGCATCTCTGTGCTTCGGAAGTAGCTCAGCACGCTGTAGCTAAAGAACTTACAGTGTCATGCTACAGCATTTCCTTATAGTTCTGCAGTTATACATTCCCCATACATTCGCCATATAATGCAAATGCATTCTTTAGTCAATTATGCAGTATGTATACATTTATGTAAACTTTCACACACTAGCATATACATTTAGCTCTTTCTTTAACCAGAGTAGTTAGTTCTGAAAATAACTTTTTTTTGTACTTTTATATTTTTTTAATTATATGAACTTTTTTGTTTTTGTTTTTTTTTAAACAAAAAAAACTCAACAGGACAAACAAAACCATGAACTATGAGGGAATAAAAGAAAAAACTAGCATTGATGGTTATCAATTGCTCTGCAAACTAGGTCTACTGATTGCTCCCCATAACAAATTAAACTATTACATTTCACGCACTGCATTCTAACTTTCACGAATTGGGGACGTATGTCTGGTGGTGATGTTGAAGGTGATGCTGCAGAGGTACTTGGTATTGCCGGTGGTGGAGGTACATTTTGGCGCAGTCTTCTACATTCTTCGTGAGCATAGTTGACAGAATGCATGGATTGGAGGTGCTTGCGCATACTAGCAGTGCCACAGGAGTAATTCTTGTTTGGATCGCCTCTCGACAGTAGCGCCTGGCACATCTTGCATGTTACTTTGGTGGCATTATATTTCTTTTGCCCCTCTAGAAAAGTAAAAAAATTCCATACGATGGATGTGTATTTTTTGGGAGGGTGAGGTTCTGGTAGAAATTGTTCAGTAACAAAATCATCAGAATCAGATGATTCTTGCAGTGGTGTACCATTTTTGATTCCAAAAAATAAGTTCAGGTTTCCAATGAACAAAAAGTGACGTTGTTTTCAGGATAGGTCTCGTAAGGAAGGTCTAGGAAGAGTAATTGAAATGGGTGGGGTTCTTCAATAGTTAGAACAGTAAGTGCTATAAACCAATGAAATCTCTTTTTTTGGTCCCATGGGATCCACGTTGGGTGGGTACATGCAGCACTCATCTAGCACGACTTCTCTAAATTGCATTGAAAATTTATATGTTTATTAAAACTAAAAGAATATTATTTTATTCCCCTTAATATTTATATTGAATACATATATATATATATATATTTTTTTTATATCGAAAAATGTTGCGGAAGTCGTGCACCCACCGCGTTAAACACGTACATGACGTCATGCAGAAACGCGCGAGGTGTGGTGTGATACGTATATGTTGCGTATGCGCTTGAAGTCACGTACGGGTTGCATAGCAATCGCGCATGAAAATACGCACCCATCGCACACCCTACGCGATTCCTACAGAACAATTGTAAAATGGCATCTACGTTCTGTGCAGTAATCGAGAGAGGTGCGCTTTGGCTGCGGGACTGCTCAAAAAATTGTAAAAATAATGTCATTTGAGATATCATCAGTGATGTCATCAGTGATGTCACTGACCATGTCATGAATGATGTAATATGTGACATCATCACCAGTGGATTGCAGACGCCAGAGCTACAGTTAGTACAACTAACTATAACGGAGGAATTTCAATGGTTTTGTATGAATGAAATGTCCAGCTACCCATAACACCCCTAAAACCTAGGGTTTTTTCAGTAAATATATATATAGTTTCATTGTTCACACCATCGCAGAGAACGTTTATTGTCTGAAAGATTGTGAAGCAAGCACTGATTTACCTGTGTGCATTATGCTCACTTGTCTCGGATACAGGCAAGACAGACACTGTCACAAATAGCTGGGTCTCCCCTCTCTTTGTGTTTATTGCATAGTAAAATAGGGATGCCGAGGGTAAACCCTTATCATATACTTCTCACTCCTCTTTGGTGTATAAAGAAAGAGGATTTCACACTTTATTTGAGAAGGAATTTGGATATTTGAAAGACATCATGCACACCAAAATATTTAAAGAGGGGTTGCAACCTGTATTGGAAAGGTTAAGGAACATTAAGTCTCTAAGAAGCAGTCAGGGAAAATTTGAAAGGTTATGGAATAAGATACATTTGAAAGTGTAAAGGGTAGTCAATGGGTTAGGCCTGGTATTGCAGCCTGAAAATAACCTGGGTTAATTAGATCATGCATTGATTAGCGAAAATTGAACGGATGCATTGCAATAGAAAACCATGGGTTAATATTGGAAATATGGTGAAATAGTGAAGAGATGCTGATGTATTTTAACATGCCTGAAGGTTTGCTCAGGTTTTGTTGGGTGACATTTGTCCTGGGGTCAGCTTCTTCAGTATTCAAAGAATTAGGCTTAAGCTCTTTCAAGGCAAATATGCTACTGGACCTAACTGTGGTGGTTGCAGTTATTTACTTCTTCTGTCCTGGGGCCTGACCTACTATGGATCCCGCTCATCTGGGCCAAGTTCCCCTTTTGCCCTTGACTCTCAGTGGTAGCTATGGTTGAGCAGTCAAGGCTCCCTCGGGGCGAGTGGGTGTAGATACAAGTGAGATTACACGACTCATATCTCAACAATGCAGATAGAATGAGCAATAAACCAATGTCCAGCCAAATTCTTGCTCTTATAAGAAAAAGTAGTATTTTATTTCTAACTCTACACATGTGAAGATATGCAACTTTGTATTTCAATAGCACAAGCCCCCTTGAGGTCGGACTCTTGTAGTTGTCAGGAGAATCCCTGTCCAATCCTCCTTCGTGTAACATGTTTAGGGTTATTCCTCAGTTCAATGGTGGCCGAATAAGGGAATACAAACTATTAGGCCATTCTCAAAAGTTCCTTTTTGACTCTTCAAGATTTCAATCAGAAATGTCTATGGAGCTGCTGCACCATTAGAAGTAAATCCCAAGAGGCCTCAAACACCCTAGTTCAAGTCTGTTCTAAGAAGACTTGGCCTTATGGCTATATCTCTGAGTGCAAGACAGTAGTCCACGATATACAGTGGGAGAGCTTAGTGGGGAGGTTACACTTCTAGATCTACTGTCAGTTCCTCGCTACTGATCAAGACATCTGGTTATATCAGTCAATCAATCATAACACTTGTATAGCGCACTACTCACCCTGAAGGGTCTCAAGGCGCTTGGGGGAAGGGGTCCGCTACTGCTCGAACAGCCAGGTCTTGAGTTGTCTCCTGAAGGCGAGATGGTCCTGGGTCAGCCGAAGGTGGATGGGGAGGGAGTTCCATGTCTTGGCTGCCAGGTAGGAGAAGGATCTGCCTCCGGCGGTGGCTCTTCGGATGCGTGGTACGGCGGCGAAGGCGAGGCTAGTAGACCGTAGCTGGCGGGTGGGCGTGTAGAAGGTCAGGCGGTCGTTGAGGTACTTGGGGCCCAGGTCGTGGAGAGACTTGTGTGCGTGGGTGAGGAGCCTCAACGTGATCCTCTTGTTGACGGGGAGCCAGTGCAGGTCCCTCAGGTGGCCGGAGATGTGGCTGCGTCGGGGGATGTCCGTGATGAGTCGGGCGGAGGCGTTCTGGATGCGCTGGAGTCTTTTCTGTAGCTTGGCTGTGGTTCCGGCGTAGAGGGTGTTTCCGTAGTCCAGTTGGCTGGTGACGAGGGCCTGGGTGACCGTCTTCCTGGTTTTGGTCGGGATCCATCGGAAGATCTTGCGAAGCATGCGTAGGGTGTGAAAGTATGAGGAGACGGCGTTGACTTGTCTGGTCATCGAGAGAGAGGAGTCCAGGATGAAGCCTAGGTTGCGTGCGTGGTCTGTTGGCTTGGGAGCGGTGCCCAGGGCTGGGGGCCACCAGGAGTCGTCCCAGGCGGAGGGCGATGGTCCCAGAATGAGGACTTCCGTCTTGTCTGAGTTCAGTTTCAGGCTGCTGTTCTTCATCCACTTGGCGACGTCTTTCATCCCTTCGTGCAGGCTGGTTCTGGCGGTGTCGGGGTCTCTGGTGAGGGAGAGGATCAGCTGGGTGTCGTCAGCGTATGAGATGATGTTGAGGTTGTGTTGGCGTGCAATGGCAGCAAGAGGTCAAATGTAGACGTTGAAGAGGGTGGGGCTGAGTGATGATCCTTGCGAAACGCCGCAGATGACTTCGGTGGCCTCGGATCGAAATGGGGGGAGGCGGACTCTCTGTGTTCTACCGGCGAGGAACGAGATGATCCACTCCAGTGCCTTCTCTTGAATGCCGATGTTGCTGAGGCGTTGAACTAGGGTGCGGTGGCAGACAGTGTCGAACGCTGCAGAGAGGTCCAGGAGGATGAGTGCCGCTGTTTCCCCGTTGACGAGCAGGGCTCGGATGTCATCGGTGGCTGCGATGAGGGTGGTCTCGGTGCTGTGGTAGGCCCTGAAACCGGACTGCGAGGGGTCGAGGGATCCGTTCGTCTCGGGGAAGGCGGCAAGCTGTCTGTTGACGATCTTCTCGATGACTTTGGCAGGAAAAGGGAGGAGCGAGATGGGACGGACGTTTTTGAGGTTGGTGGGGTCCGCTGTTTGCTTCTTCAGTAGGGCGCTGAGCTCGGCATGCTTCCAGCTCTCTGGGAAGGTGGCGGTGTTAAAGGAGGTGTTGATGGCGTCCCGGAGTTGGGGTGCGATGGAGGAGTGGGCCTTGTTGAAGACGTGGTGGAGGCAGGGGTCGGTCGGAGATCTGGAGTGGATGGTGTTCATCGTGCGGGCTGTGTCTTCGGTGGTCACCGTGATCCAGGTGCGGAGGGTGGCGGTGGGGGCGTTGGTTCGATGGTTGGGTGCGTGGATGGTGCGCCAA
Organism: Lissotriton vulgaris; assembly: GCF_964263255.1. Lineage (NCBI taxonomy): Eukaryota > Metazoa > Chordata > Amphibia > Caudata > Salamandridae > Lissotriton > Lissotriton vulgaris. The sequence continues at coordinate 16,315,537 of NC_141690.1, read as the reverse complement.
AACTGTTGTGCATGTCGGCAATCTTGCGGTGGCAGAACGAGGCGAGAGAGTAGCAGAGATCTTGTGAGGGAGTGATGTCGTTGTTGCCGGTGCTGGGGTTGGAGAACTCCTTGACGATGGTGAAAAGTTCCTTGCTGTCGTGGGCGTTGTTGTCCAGTCGTTCCTTCAGTGATTTCTTCTTGGTGGTGCGGATGAGCTGGTGGTGCTTGCGGGTGGCGTGTTTGAGGGCGGTCATGTTGTCAGTGGTCTGGTCGAGGAGCCAGTCTTTCTCGAGGGCGCGGCAGATCTTCTTGGAGTCCTTGAGTTCGTCGGTGAACGAGGAGGCCTTCTTGCTTCTGGGTCTGCTGGGAGGGTTCTTCAGTGGTGCGAGGTCGTTGGCGCAGGCGGTCAGCCACTGTGTGAAGTTGCGGGCTGCTTCGTTGGGGTCCGTTGTGCTGGTGGGTGGGTTCTGGCTGAGGGAGGTGGTGAGCTGGTCGGCGGTGATCTTGCTCCAGCTTCTGTGAGGAACCTGTTGCGGGTGGTGGTGGGTTGTGGTTCTTCTGAAGCTGAAGTGGACGCAGCTGTGGTCGGTCCAGTGGAGTCCGGTGGAGTGGCTGAAGGTGATGTGCTTGCTGGATGAGAAGACGGGATCAAGTGTGTGGCCAGCGTAGTGGGTGGGGGTGTTGACCAGTTGCTTGAGTCCGAGGTTGGCGAGGTTGTCCAGCAGGGCGGCGGTGCTGCGGTCCTTGTTGTTCTCCAGGTGGAAGTTGAGGTCGCCTAGGAGGATGTAGTCGGCGGAGGGGAGGGCGTGTGGGCTGATGAAGTCCGTGATGTCTTCGCTGAATTGTGTGCGTGGTCCCGGGGGTCTGTAGATGAGGGTGCCTCTGAGGGTCGTCTTTGGGTCGGTGTGAATCTGGAAGTGGAGGTGCTCGGCGGCGGTGAAGGTGTCGTTGGAGTCGGTCGTGATGCGGATGGTGTTCTTGTGAACGATGGCGATGCCTCCTCTGGTCTGGTTGACACGGTCCCTCCTGATGATCTTGTACCTGTCCGGGATGGCGATGGCGATGTCGGAGGCTGAGGAGACGTTCATCCAGGTTTCTGTGAGGAAGGCGATGTCTGGTGATGTTGTGTTGAGGAGGTTCCAGAGTTCCACGACGTGTCTGTGGACGGAGCGGGTGTTGAGCAGGATGCACTTGAGGTTGCTGCTGGTGCTTGGCTTGGCGGGTGCGGTGCAGGTTCGGAGGCAGGTGAACTTGCAGGTTCTGCAGGTGAAGGGTCTGTGAATGCGTTTCGGGGCGGCCCGGCAGCAGGCAGGGTTCTGGCCGGCATTGAGTGCATTGAGGGTTGCGGCGTCGTAGGTCTGTCGGGTCGTCTTGCAGCGGTGGGGGCCAGGGGTCCTGGCACTGGGCGCGGTCCACGCGCAGACGGGCGCAGACGGGCTTGCCTTTGGCACGCCTTCGGCGCACAATCGGCATGCCCGCTGCGCGTGACCGCTGCGCGTCCGCACGGTCGCCATTTAAGGCTATGTGGGAGGGAGGAGCAGCTGGGAGGTGGGATGGGTACCGTTTATTAAAGTGATTCAGCGGTGGCAGTGAACTGTCTCTTGGTGCCACGATCCACTGGGATGATACGGAATTTAATTTGTGAAGGTAACACCAGGCTACTCACTGGAGGATGACGGAGGGCACTACAAGTACCAGCAGGCCCTCGTTAGGGCCACGCCCATTGAGGCGGGGTACTTGGAATTTATAAACTGTGTCGCCAAACGTGTCCTGCTGCTGCCTTCAATGCCATAGCCCCTGATGAAGTAAATTACGAAACGCATTGGGACTGGCTGTAATTTTAAAGTGGACTGAGATACACTTGTGCTACTATATCCAGCAATAAACAGATGGGATTGATACTTACCTGTGGTGAAGCGTCCTCCTTCAAGCAGGCAAACTCTGTGGTATTTGTGGCGGCTGGCCTGAGCCGCGGAGGACGACCCGACGTTGTTTCAGCGTTCCAGCAAATCTGTCAATCTACAGATTTGCATATGGCATGGGTACCGTTTATTAAAGTGATTCAGCGGTGGCAGTGAACTGTCTCTTGGTGCCACGATCCACTGGGATGATACGGAATTTAATTTGTGAAGGTAACACCAGGCTACTCACTGGAGGATGAGGGAGGGCACTGCAAGTACCAGCAGGCCCTCGTTAGGGCCACGCCCATTGAGGCGGGGTACTTGTAATTTATAAACTGTGCCGCCAAACGTGTCCTGCTGCTGCCTTCAATGCCATAGCCCCATATGAAGTAAATTACGAAACGCGTTGGGACTGGCTGTAATTTTAAAGTGGACTGAGATACACTCGTGCTACTATATCCAGCAATAAACAGATGGGATTGATATTTACCTGTGGTGAAGCGTCCTCCTTCAAACAAGCAAACTCTGTGGTATATATATATATATGTATATATATATATATTTTTTTTTTTCAATAATGCTCGCTCCATCAGCAAGTTCCAACAGGATTCGCATAAAAGACGAGGCAGACCCAACTTGGTGCTTATTGGATTTATGACATTGACCATTGCGAATGATAACTAAGCAATTGGTTTGGTATAACTTACATTGTCAATATAATTTGAATGGGTTGTTCACTTTGAATGATAACATGGGCACATTTTTCGTTAGTCCTTGCGGAACCCAGTAGTTAAAAGTTACAAGATTCATGATTTCAACCCTTCAGGTTCCAGCCATGGATAAAAATTACTATGTATGTAGATACTATTGTACATAGCGTATTTGCACAAATGATAACTATGGCATTGACCATTGTGTATGATAACTAAGCAATTGGTTTGGTATAACTTACATTGTCGGTATAATTCGAAGGGGTTGTCCATTTTAAATGATAACATGGGCATCAAATCTGCATCAATAGGACTTTTTTAATTCGTCAACATCTAAATGTGCAAAAACTACTAAAACTAAATGTGGCACAAATGTATACTTAAATATGTAAATAACTGATATTTGAACACGATCAATTGATTATGTCTATTTTAGATGTCAAAAGTGTTTTAAATTAATGTACAGTATTAGTTGCATTATAGTAACATTACTAGCCTAAGATGGCGCCCACATTTGCAACCAAACATTGTTCCAAATGTACTAGGAGTCTGTCTTCTATGTCAATAACGTGCTTGGCGCGAAATTCGATTATCTTGGATGCATATATTGTGTTGTTTCATCTCTGTCATTTGTCAGTGAGCAAGGGCACAGGCGTGCCCGAAACGCGTCTGATGACAGCTTTTCTACCACACGATGAACTGAAATAAATATCTGGATACCTTACTTTCGCCTGAGCGTGCTGATTCCTGGTCTGTGTGCCTCTCTGTGCAGCTAAGCACCGGTGTAGACGGGCTGGATACATATATATATATATATATATATATATATATATATATATTTTTTTTTTTTTCAATAATGCTCGCTCCATCAGCAACTTCCAACAGGATTCGCATAAAAGACGAGGCAGACCCAACTTGGTGCTTATTGGATTTATTTTCTTAAAAAGCCACCAAAATCCTCACGACGCGTTTCGGCAGATCCCTGCTTTGATCACATGACAACATAGTCGTGAAGCACACACCCTTTTAAAGTGCTAGTGCAGTTATAAACATGGAAAAAATCTTTACTTGTGCTGGAATCTGTTTTTCTTTTTCAGATTACATCAACATTTTGATTTCTTAATAGGTGTAAAATACAGTATGTAATATTAGCGATGTTTAATATTTGTAAAATATTTTAAAAAAATTATAACTGATTGTAAAATATCATCAGGTAGTATTACAAAACGCCATTGCTCATAATTGTAAAATACATTTTTTCATTTTTCACAATACTTGCATAAATGCATGATCTTATTGGCCACACCATTCAATGTGACCCACATTCTTCTATTAATGTGTGCGAATGGCCAACACCCTACCTGTCTACAAACATCACTAAGTGATACTTCCAGTACAAGTATATTTTCTAATTTTCATGTGTAGTGCTTCTACTAAGGAAAACCCTCTGATACACCCTATTGGTGTCTTATGTATGAGAAGTGCAAAAAGTGCATAAATGAAAAGTGCATAAAGTGCTAACTATCAATTTCCTTCACTGTTGTGTGATAGTATTAATTTAGTGATTACTATCATTTTGAACTATTTTCTATATCAGATTGATTATTTTGTTTCAATCTCAGCTGATGGATTTTCACAGTACAATGGAACGCAGGCCATATGGACAAATTATCGATTTTATCTTTGATCAAGAACATGATTCCCACAATTAGCTAAAAACATATCTTATAAAAAATGTTTTAAAAACTAATTAATGTCCTAAATAAATAAATCCATATAGCAAAAGTATATATAAATAGATACAGCATTTAACAAATTGAATTCATTCCATAAAATGTATCAATTAAAATCATCCTCATCTAAAATCCATAATATTGCTAAGATTTCATAATTCACAAATAAGCAAATACACCATTTCTATTAATTTTATGTGTAGACACATATACTCCAATTTTCACAATTCTCTGACCTGACTGAACACCTAGTTTCTCTTTTTCTTTCTCTTTCTTTCTGAGTGCTACACTGTATGGAACTAATATTTACATTTAGAGATATAGTTGGGATATGCACATATTTAGTGAGGTTAGTGAGCACTAGTTTAGGTTTGTATACAAATCCTCACCCATACTCAGTCGATTAGGCTGTTTACTGTCCAATAGTAATATGTAGTGAGTCTCTAGACGGCGCAGCATTCCCTCCCTATCGCCGCCTCTTCTTTGGATTGGGACACCATCAATCAAATAGTATTTTAGGTCTTTTGTCTTTTCCCCATGGTGTTCCTTGAAGTGACGGGCTACCGGGTAACTAGGGTCACTGTTGGTAATTGCCCTAATATGTTGTAATACCCGTTGGTGCCCAGGCAGCTTCGTGCTTCCAACATATCTGAGGTTGCAGCTACATTCCAAGATGTATACTACATACTCACTTTTACAAGTTAAGTGTTGTTTAATAGGTTGGGGTTTTGAGCTGAAAGCAGTCAAGTAGAATGTGCAGAAGTGTGGCTCAATGGTTAGAGGCGGCAGACCCGGAAGCTGAGATCGGCCCGGGACCAGGGTTCGATTCCCAACGCGGCAGGGTCTTGGGTCAAAATGTCCGCGGGCCTGATAATTCTCGCCTCGGCGCCTACTCTAACCTTGGGCTCCACTCTGCAACTCTGGGCAATAGCTTGCTTAATCTTCACAACGGCCGCTTCAACGCAGGGGATGCCTGGCCTCACCCTGGGGGTGCCCAGTAAGGGACCATCTCACAGGGAAAGCCAGGACGGGTTCCCCAGTGGTATACAGCGCCGGGACGGGCAGGTGTGCGCTTTACAAGTATACAACATTTACATTTACATTTACATTTATACCAAATGTGCACGCTTTACAGCTTATACATTAATAAATGCGTCAGGCAACATCACAGGACTTACTTTCTGCGAGGCACCTCTGCGTTGTTTCCAAGCCAGTTGCCTTCACTGAAAAAACCATACGTTTTAGGGGTGTTATAGTTAGTTGGAGATTTCACTCGTACAAAACCATTGAAATTCCCACGTTATAGTTAGTTGTACTAACTATAACTTGCGCGCCCGTAATCCTCCGCTGATGATGTCACATATTACATCATTCATGACATGGTCAGTGACATCATTGATGACATCACTTAAATATATAAAAGTAGCCAAATGTAATAGAATATGATAAAAGCACCAAGTTAGGGAAACCAGTGAATGAACCGTTTGCTGCACAATGAAAGTAGAGATTGAATTCTTTCTAAAACTAGATATTGTTCAAACCTTAATAAAAGTGCAATAGTAAGGAACCTTCATGCATATACATTTAATTTTCTTTTGTGAGAATACTGTCTTTTTCCCTTTTACTGTAATGAAAGAGGGACAAAAATAGTAACACCTAACTGCAGTCTTCAAAATAAGACAAAGTTGGCAACAACTTCGTTTGGCTGAGATGCAAAAACAACAGAGCAACCTACGTAGGATGTTTACCAGCTTACAATACCTTAGTTTGTTTTGTGTTTCGCTGGCAGAGTTTTGGCGGGATAGTTCTATTAGTTCAAATGTGCAAATATGATTTTGCAATCACTCCAGAGGGTCAAAAAGCAACCGTACATAAATAAAGAGAGACATACTACTGTCCTTCTATTAACACCATAAGACTAAATACACACAGCAGCACATTTGATGTGTCAAATACATGAAATATGATACACAGTTCATTTGATAAACTGCAGGCTGCTCATGAATGCGCTACCAGTCTCAGATGCTTCAGGAAAATGTTATAACAAGAGACACACATTCGTTTGACTGATTGAGCCTCAATAGTCAATCTTCTTTTTTTTAAACTCTTTTTATTGGTCGGAAATCAATGGACAGTACATATAATGGACAATATATAGTATGTTGGCATTTTTTCTTTTGTTAATACACTTTGTTAGGAACCAGCTATACATTATCTTTTACTACAACGATGACGGGTGAATATGACCATTGCTATTTGCAGTAACTCCGTACAGACCTCTGTAAGTCTGCCAGGCCCCCCCTATCTTCTCCCATTTCCTTGGGCACCCACTGCTCTTATATCTGCCAGCACCAATCTAGATCATTTTACCATTCTTCTAATGTCGGAATGGCAGTTGCCCCCCATTTCCTTGCAATATTCCGTTTCGCAACCATGGCTGCTAATGCCAACCACTGTCCTACATGTCTCGGGAAGTCATCTTCCCTCAAGGTCAATAATAGGAACCTTTTTGGCTCTATCGGTACTCCTGTGCCCACAACTGCCGCCATCAGCTCTCCTACGTTCCCCCAATATGTCTGTAGCATTGGGCATTTCCATAATAAATGCTAAAAGTTCCCTTCCGACCCACACCCTCTATTGCAATGTATGTCTTCACTATGTCCCGTTCGGTACAGCACCTATCTGGGGTAACACACTCCATGGAGAATTTTCAGTTGTATTAATCGGAATCTTGCCTGTATTGCCACCTCTCTCGGGCCTTGTAATACTTCCGTCCATTCCTGATCCTCTATCGGGCCCACATCTCCTTCCCAGGTATTCATCAGTGTGCCTAGTATGTCCAGGTGTTGTGGATTATCTTCTTATACAGCAAGAACATTGCTTTTCTTGTAGCTCTTCAGTCAGTATTCTATCTTCTAAAGGAGAGGCTTCTTCCAGATTCTCCCCTTCGCAGATGTGTTTCTGCAGGGTATGTCTTAATTGGATATATCATTCCCCATTGCATATTCCTTGTGAATGTATTGTATGTGAATCCTCTCCACACGTCCCCCAGAGTCTCCAGGCCCAGCAACTCCCACTTGGTGAAGCCTTCCAGTCGCATACTCCGTTCAGACGATCACCATCTGCGAGAGGTGTCATCCCTGTGAGTTTGCCTTCCCAGCCCAGGTATTTCGTTGCTGCATGCCATGCCTTTATCACTGTCTGAGTGTGTGTTGGCAGATTCCTCCTTGCTAGCCTGGTGTACAGTATTGCCTGAGTTCCCTTCATATCCATGGCCAATCTGTCCACCATATATGCTGGTTTGGCCCTCTCTCCGAACATCCACTCATTTACTGTGACTATTTGGGCTGCCCAGTAGTAGCTACGGATGTCAGGCACCGCCAGACCTCCTTCATAAATCCCTCTCTGGAGTGTATGCAATGCTATCCGAGGTGCAGATCCGCACCACAATAAAGCTCACAGTACTGAATCAACCCTTTGAAAGAACGAGGGGGGCGACTCTTATAGTGTGTTTTGCATTGCGTATAGTAGTTGGGGGAAGAGCTATCATTTTGAACAGAGCCACTCGACCCATCATGGTTAGGGACAAGTTTTGGCAGTGTTTGGCATCCGTTTTGAGTTTGTCTAATTGCAGGCCCAGATTCTTCCGATAGAACTCCTGGGCGTCTTTTGTTATATAAATCCCTTGATATTTAAAGCCTTGGCACTACACACCTAGTTGTTAACACAGGCACTCCTCCCGCAAAGGGGAAGAGGAGTGATTTGTCCCAGTTGATTTGGTACCCTGAGAACTCTCCGATAATGCAAAATATTTGTAGTATTCTATCAACCGATTGTCTTGGTTCCCTGACATACGGAAGGATATCATCCGCATATAGCGAGATCCGTTCTTACCACTCTTCCCCAACTTGTATCCCCCAGAACAATGAGTCCTGACTTATCCATGCTGCCAACGGCTCCAGGGCAAAAGTGAATAGATTTGGGGACAGTGGGCAGCCTTTTCTTGTCCCCCTCTGCAAGGTGAACACTCGAGACAGTGTGGCGTTGACTCATATTCTGGCCAATGGTTGTTGGTAGAGAAGTTTAACCCAACCTATAAATTTGGGTCCCATGCCAAACCGACTGCGAAGAGATAGTTCCATTCCACACTATCAAAGGCCATCCTGGTGTATAGGGACAGGAGGGTAGAATGGTCCCCTGGGTTTACTTCGCTTAAATGGAGGATCCCGAACAGCCTTCAGCGGTTCAGCCTAGTTCTTCTGTGTGGCATAAACCCGTATTGATCCGGGTGTACAAAACCTGCATAGCAACTCTATATGTTCAATTTGGGGGAGGGTCCACCAAGACAGTCAATAAACCAACACTATTTCCTCCCTCCCATTCAAGCCCGTTGCCGGATGGCAGTGTCTGTGTGCCCCATAGGGGGTGTTTCACGGCCGGCAGTCCCGACCAGAGTCTTCCCCAATTTCTCAGTTTCCTTGCCCGCTGCCATTGCCTGCCTCTGTGACGACCACTAGACTCCCTCAGTCTTACCTCTGTAATGGCATCACCCAATTATTTTTCTTGAGTCCCCTCATCTATGGGTGGGCTTTCAGATCTTGGTGCTGTAGATTGTTGGCTTTGCCTGGTTTCAGCATCCTTACTACCTTTGCTTGTTCTGCGTTTGAGGCTTGGATCTTTGTCTTTGTCTCGGCCAACAGTGCGCCAGCCCTCCAGCCACTCCCAAGCTTCCTCTGGAGATGTGAAGTGCCACGTTTTTCCGTTTGCTATGACCCACAGCTGTGCATCATATATTTAAAGTCTCTGGCCCTTAATTCTTTTTTCAAAGGTTCAAAGCTTCTCCTCTGTTGCTGCACCTGCAAAGTAAGAGTAAAAAAAGTGAAAAATTGGACCAGGGTATTTTTGAAATGTATGCCCCCTCTCACTCTGGCCACTTGGAGGATTGCGCTGTCACAGAAGAACTTTGATAGTCTTAGGGGCTGGAGTTTGTTTACAGGAATAGATCAACACTGGGGCCCTCAGCCCCTTCCGTAACTCCAACCACCCTTATGTTGTTCCTTCTCGTCCTCCCCTCTTGGTCCTACTGCCTTCCGACCCCGTATGTGGCCTGCTGTGTGAGCATGTGCACCTGATTCTCCAGGCGTTTCGTTGTAGACTGGAGCTGGGTGATGTGGGTCTCAACAGTAGAAACTTCTTCACTCAATTTGGAGAGGTCTGCTCTGATCAGTGTAACTTCAATCGACACGTAGTCTATTTTCGGTTCCAGGGAGTCCTTTATATCCGTGATTGCTGCCATTATAGCTGCTAACTAGGGCTCCTCGGCCCCTCCCTCCTAAATCATAGTCTTAGTGGCCTACGGGATAACATAATCATCCATCTTATTGGCTTGGGTGGGGCCAGCGCCTGCGCCATGGGGGTTCACTATCCTCTCCCTGACAGTTGGCAGGCTTCTGTGGGGCAAGGCCTATGGACCATCCAACCTCCACCACTGGGCTGCTAGTTGAGGGTCCACTTGCAGATCAGTTGTCACAGAGTGTCCAAACGTGTGGGCCCTGCTTGAGCTCCCCCACTACTGTTCTTTAGGCCAGCTATATTTGGTCCAATCTTGTTCAGTCCGCTGATTTGCCCCAGTCTTTTGGGCTCACAACCTTCTCAAGACCGCTCCGGAGCAGCCCCAGATCGAGGCCTGCAACCCACCTGGGCCCGTCAGGGTTCAAGCAGGGGAGGAAGTACAGTGACCCGGTAGCCTCCACACCTACTTCGATGCGCCTCTTTCCAGGTTTAGGTGCAGTGGTGGGAGGCTTGATGATCCAGGGTGAGGGACCCTCTTTTGCCTGGGCAAGTCTACCTCGCGTCCCCACTGCACCGGTCACCACCGCCCAGCCCAATCACCACAGTGGCTTCATAGGGCCTCGCTGTTTAACCGGCAGGCCCAAAGTGCCACAGGCCCAGGTCCCTGTCTTGGCAGGGAGCTCCAACCTCGTCACAGAGGCCAAGCACCAGGCTCTTCGTGTGGTCTCACTGGTTGCTTTGGCGGACTCAGCAGCGCATCATAGGGTCCGCTGCTGCCCTGAGCCCTGCTGGCTCGTTCTGGTGCACACCGCCAGGTGGTCCATGGGCGCCACATTTTGCTCACCTCCGCACCGTGCATCGCGTACGTTGGAGCCTCAGCCATGCCCAGTGCCAGCCCGAACCTCCGGGCCGGCACTGGGCAGGGCCAAAGGAATACGTCAATACTGCGTCAGCTGCCGCCCACGGCATCCGACGATGTCCAGCACCGCGCCTCGCAGCGAGTCCAGAGTCAGGGGAAAAAGGACAGGGGGGATGCTCCCTCATCTCTCCCCAGCTCCACAGGCAGGATATGTGTCCCACAGGGATCAGGATTCAGTCGGATGTTTCGGGCACAGACCGGACCACCGCTACATTATCTTAATCCACAGACAAGCCACACCCTCTATAGTCCATCTTAACACCTTAGCTGCGTGTAAACATCCCTCCCCAGTGCTGCGCTGTCCATTGGAACCAGTGCTGAATGGACGTCCAATGGTCGTGCGCAGCACTGGGGAGGTAGCGCTGCTGACGACCGTTGGCCGTCAGCAGCACTTAAGGGGTCAACAAAGTAAAAACAAAGAGGGAGTTTTAGCCCAAAACCTTTTTGTTTCGCTATGAGGGAAACAGAGCTTTAACATTTAACCTGTTGCGTGTTCATGACGAGCTCAGCTCGTCATGAGGCACGGTTGAGCTGCACTCATGACGAGCTGAGCTCGTCACAGCCGTTGGAATGTTCGCACGTGGGGATAATTTCCCCGCTGTGCTGAACGGCTGTGCTGAACGTTCCAAAACGGGTGTGGTCGTGACGAGCTCAGCTCGTCATGAGTGCAGCTCCACTGTGCCTCATGACGAGCGTCCCCCCCCCCGCACAGCAGGTGAAAACTCCCCGCAGCCAAGGGGTTAATCACTGATCCGTTCTACATCCAAAATGTTATTGTCTGCATAAGAGAAGTCCCAAACAAGGAAACACATGCAATAAAATAGAAATTATTTAGGAAGTAAGTTAATGATCCATAGCTACTGAAGTGCTATGAAGCAGGTGCTTGTATACCTTTAGGCATTCTATCCGTAGGATGATGGACACAGAAAAGGCTTAGGCAATTTGAGTTCCACAGAAGTAGGGTAATATAAAAAAGCTGAACTCACAGAGCTTGCGAAGGTGTCACTACTTGACATAATGCACTTCTTAACCCATACCTAGTTTCATTGACTCCTTAGGTCATGTTTTACAATTCTACATTTACAAGGGATTCAGAGCAGGAGCACACAAAGACAGCTGTTCCTCTTTGAAATTTCTTACCTGCATCATCAACAGAGCTCCTAACTATGGTTGTAGGCATGGTGGGCATACCATTGTGGCAGATTCTGTAGTCGGAAAACTGTGCCTGTCATCTGTTTGTGCTTTTGTGGACTGACTCCATATAGAAAGTGGTAGCTCTACCATTGAGGAACAGAGTGATAGAAAGTGCTTGGAATGATGCTCAGGGCATTTCTAATGGAAAGGGTTGCTTCTGACTGAAAAACCAAGAACAGAAGGTTTAAGATGCAATATTTATTATAGCAGCTGTAAACATGCCTTTTTGGTGAAAACCAGTTTCAGAAGATTTGAAGATCTTGATGCTTGATTTCCTTATTTTCCTTGAGAACTTTATTAAAGAAATTCAAAATATGACTTGTGCACTTGAAGCACTTTAATTTATGCTCAGTACATTTAACTAATGCATAACAAAGTCAAAGGATCAGATTCAAATTCTTTACTGCAAGTAAGTTAAGTAAGCAATGTAAGTGCAATGTCAATTCTGGTATTTTATCACACAGTGGTTACTTGCATATCACATACTAAAACCTTACAAGAAGCCAAAAGAAAGCAAACATCTTCTCCACCTCTTGTCCTGTCTATAGCTATGAAATCCTAAGAACTACCTTTAACAAAGATATTAGTGGAAATACAAGCTGTGCAAATTCATACAGATTCTATAGGCAGCAATATGAAAAACATTTGTAGAGAATTAGATGGGTTGTCAGAATGAGTGTATGATAATGATTAGTGATAACAAGAAAAAACAGGATCAAATAACTGCTGTAAACTGTTTTTAAGAAATATATCAATAAAAGCATGAGGTTACTGTTGCGCAGTTATGATCATACTGGTTTAACAAAACAAATGCGTGCTTGGATGGTTTTAAACAGTTATTTATCACTGCAAAGAATAGCTTATTGTTGTGATTTTACTGTAATGGTGATAGCGATTTAATTTATAAAGCGCCTGAATCACCCCAAAGGGGTATCTCTATGTTACCGGTGAATGAGCACAGGCCAGAAGGAATTAGTTGCAGAAGAGCTCAGTTTCACGTAGTTTCCTAGAAAGAAGATGGTCCGAGCACTTCCGAAGGTGAGAAGGGAAGTGATTCCAATAATGGAGAGCCAGATATGAGAAGGCTTTACCCCCCTACGAGATTTCCTAAAAAAGGGAGTAATAAGGAGGGATTTCACCCCAGACCATAAGGATCTGCTCAGCTGGTTAGGGATAAGCTTTCCAGTTAAATAACTGGGTCATCTGCCATTCAAAGCTTTATGTACTATGAAGCAGATCTTGAACTGGATTCTCTTACGTATAGGGAGCCAGTGTAGGAGTCGCAGAAGGGAGTGAGAAGCCGTTCTGGACCAGTCGGCTGCTGTGTTCTGAACCACCTGGAGTTTATTGAATAAAGATTCATTTGTTGCAGCCTGGAGTGTGTTACAATTGTCCATGCAGCTGAATAATAGAGTCTGAACTAGAGTTTTTGGAACAGAGAGTGATGTTGCGTTCACATGTAGAACCCTCACTCGTCAGGGTTCTGTTGTCATCGTGCTGTCCTTGCTTCTCACTCACAAGGACACAAGGATGGTTTCAGGCGCCGCTGCGCCTTAACGGTGAGTCCAAGTTACAGGTTGTTTAACTTAGTTTTGCCCCGTTTTCGCTGGCTTTATTGCCATACGAAGTTTGTCACCGAAAGGTAAGACACGTGGGTAGAAGCAGGGCACAAGTCCTAAAAAAGGAAGTGGGGGGACGCTGTTACCGGAAGTGACATCACAACAGGAAGTGACATCACGAAAGGTGGCTTGCACCATCGGGCTTATTACCTCCCTTCGCTCACCCCTTAGATGCGATTGCATCTGAGAATTCAGCGCATGTGCAGCATGCTGTGACTTTCGATCTCGCCCCAGAGAGGCCAAAGAGTGAAGTCCAGCTGTTTGGCAGGGGGGACGGCGTCCACCCGGTGAAATAAGTGGGGGGACGCCGTCCACCCGCGTGGTACCCCAACTCGAGCCCTGGGTAGAAGGCCAAGGGCAGTCCTAAGTTGCATAGCCCTGCATGAAAGCAAGCCTTGCTATCGACTCACTTATCAAAGGAGAGTGTAATGAACGGGTAGCCGAACTTGATTTTGCCAGTGTAATTTGTTTTATTGTTTAAATGTGAGCTGAGCGACCGTTCGTCAGTAATCTATTTGAACGCGTAAAAACTTCTTTGCATTAGCACAGCGCAGCACAGTTACAATGATAACAGTTTTGGGCGCCAAAGCTATTTAAGGAACACTTGAGGCCAGGTCATTTAAATTGAGTCTGACCGTCCCGGCGGCTGCATCGATAAACAGCCTGCAATTTGACATCATTTGTCACAGGATCCTTGGGATGTTTAAAACAACAAGTATGACTGCACAAACATAATGGTTTTGAGCGAAGAATGCTTTGTAACACAAAAGAGAAGTGGAGAAGTGTGGCTCAATGCTTAGAGCGGCAGACCTCGATGCAGAATGCTGACCAGGGACCAGAGTTCGATTCCCGCCTCGGCGGGTTTCGGGCTTAAATTCCTCTGACCGGATATTCTCGCCTCAGTGCCGATTCTAAGCATGGGTCCCACGCTGCAACTCTGGGCAATAGCTTGCTTAGTCTCCACAAAGGCCCCCTGATACACAAGGGATGCCTGGTTTCACCATGGGATGTGCAGGAGTGAACACCCCACAAGGAAAAGCCAGGAGGGGTTCCCTTGTGGTAGGAGTACAAGCGCCGGGATGCCTCCGGGTCACTGTTCGCGCTATACAAATACGCCACATTTACATTTACACATTTACAAAAGATGCCACAACGGGCTCTTTAGTACTTCAGATGCAAAAAACTAGGAGAACTGTCACAAAAAGAGCCAAAGGAAAAAGAATATTTCATTAACAACCAGCATGTTTCGTGACCAAGCACTTTTCTTCCAGCACAGGTACATTGCAAGATTGAAAAGTTGCGTTCACCCCTACAAACATCTACTCATAAAGGTACGTTACGAAGTGGATTTCCTTCACAATCCTTGCTAATCAGACCACATGTCATGGACTAACAGTGGTTTCCATGCCTTTCCTTCTTTTAGTCCACGCATGATCAAGACAAAAGCGGCTCGCATTGGCATAAAGAAATCTAGGGGCATATTTACAAGGGTTTTATCTATGCTTTTTTGGCTTAAAAAGTCAAAGAGGGTGCTAATCGCATGTTAGCGCCCTTTTTCCCAACACCTCCCTTTGCATCTCTAATGAGATGCAAAGTCAGTGGCGGCTGGTGACATTTGAAAGTGGTGAGGTGGAAACAGATATTCATACTGCACCGTAGCGAGCGAGCGTAGCGAGTGAGCCCGAACCCCCTAAGGAGGGTTTGGGGGGAATTCCCCCCGAGAAAATTTTGAAAAAATAGTGGAAAAATGGTGCATTTCCAAGCAAATCTGAGAAAGCAGGAAGGTTAATAAAGCAATTGTGAAAGGGCAGGGATTACATTATTAAAGAGCTGTCATATGACATACTAGGTAGCTGCTTATTCAGTATAACAACAGAGCGTCATCACAGACTTCAAGATACAATGCTGAGAACCTCACAGATTGTTTTTATTTAAACTGCAAACAACAAAACAAACAACTTTTTTGATTTAAACTGCAAACAACAAAAGAACCAACTAAACAGGTCACAAACTATCACCATTCAACAGTATGCAGTGACGAGATTCTTTACACAGTTACAGAGGCCATTATATAGTCTATTTTGGTGTTCTATAATCACATGAGTTGTTATACGAACACCCCAACCCTTTATGATGTCACACCAGATTTAAAACAGCGACCTACCCTTTATACATTTTGAGAGGAGGTTGGACATTCGGGCAACATTATACAATGACAGGTACTATAGCAGTGGAAAGTAGGTCTTGTGGACGGTCACTGTCGGGGTGTAGTGCAGGTTTCACATTGCCAGTCATCGCTGTCGACTGGAAGAGCAGGTCTAGCTGGGCTTTCACTATGGAAATCATCACAGGTGCAGAGCTTTCGCATGAACAGGCCCGGTTACAGTCATGCAAAGCCCAACTTCAGGATGTTCACCTTATTTCATAGGAGGGACCCTTATTGATGCACAATTATGGTCCAGGAAGGACCTAGGGAGCACGTCTTGGGGATTGTCTTTTATAGATGGCAATACACAATCACGTAAAAGTCACGTGCTAAGTATCATTTATGTATCAACGTTCGTACCTCAGCTTTGGCTAGAAAATATACAGTCGTGCAAGTTAGGAAAAAAGTTGTCTTGCATATTTGTGAACCGTACTAATTTAGTCAGGAGCAACTGATTATTCTGCATTACATCAATCAAGTTGAGTGCTCCCTTCAAATGTGTTTTGTGACTCTTTCAATGTGTCTCAATTACTATAAAGGGGCAGCACACTGCTCTGTTTTAATGTATAGATAGAGCTACTGGTGTGGAATTGGAAAGACTCAGGTTCAGTCTGTTCTCAGTATTGCGTTCAAAGATCAGATTGAAGTGGGTTTTTATTAGAAAATGGGTCTGCTACAATAACTGTAACATTTTAACATAATGAAACACATTATGTCAGACATGAAAATGACAAAATCAACATCATCTATGTTAAGGGCCAATGAAACTGCATGTAACTTACTGTATCCAATATGTCTTGTTCTTCTGATTAGCTGTAAAGTAAAATGTTTGATATTTCCGACGGTGTGAACATTTTTGAATTCACACAATGGAAAGAAGTGTTGCTATCTATATTTTATAGATGCCCGATTTAGCCCAAATATAGCGCGAGGGAGCATCGAAGCGCTTTACACAGAACATTTGTATTACCACCAGATTAACTCAAACAGAATGTTTTACATAGAACAGAATAAGGTGCGAGTCTGGGTGAAAAGATGATGCTCTTGAGAATACACAGTTGAGACAGAACTGGAAAACACCGTTAATTTGAAATCACCCAACGTCACAATGGCTTCAATGGGCATCTTTGGCAGGATAATGAGTGTACTGGGTAAGGCGGACTTTCACAGATTTATGAGTCTCTACAAACAGGCTGTGCAGCTCACTAGCACACAAATCGTGTACTTGTGTCTTCCCTTCCATCAGTACTCCTGACTTGGTTAGCAGTATCATACCGCAAGACAGGGAAGTGGCTGAAGGAGGGAACTAAACGGCGTGGCCTGGCATTCCGACCACAGTTTTTCACTTCTTAAAAGTCTCTCTTGCCTCAATGGATTCGAGGCCGTGCCCGTGGCTAGCAAGATTAAATTCCCGGCCCCTGATGTCCTAAACTGTTTTTAACTTTGTGGATCTGCATCAGTGCTTTTAGGGAAGTGCATTTTTTAGTTGGTTGAAATCTTATTATTCTTTCCCATCAATAGCGGGCAGTTACTTTGAAGGGTGTAGTTGCCCTTCACAGTAGTAAGTATGACTGCCTGCATTTTTGCACGACGACCAGAAATTAAAGTCTATATTTCTCACATCTTGGCTTGAGCAATGGCCAAACCAGCCCAAAAATAACAAAAGTTATTTACAAAAGTTAAA
Source organism: Lissotriton vulgaris (assembly GCF_964263255.1). Lineage (NCBI taxonomy): Eukaryota > Metazoa > Chordata > Amphibia > Caudata > Salamandridae > Lissotriton > Lissotriton vulgaris. Next base: position 16,298,298 of record NC_141690.1, on the reverse strand, counting down.
GCTATTGCCATTATAAATTACAATAGCTTTTATTTAAGTATTAATTATTTAAAAAAAAATAAAAGCCATTGTTATTTGTAACATCAATACATTTTAGTCACGTAAATAATACACATATTGCATTACAAATGCTATAGGTGTCACATTTGAGAAAGTTAAAACTATTGGCATTGTAAATGACAAACCTATTAATTTCGCTTTTTTCCAAACCAACACATCAATGAAAAATGTGTCATTTACAATACCAATAGCTCAAACTTTCCTAATGCGAGACCTATTGCATTGCAAATGCTTGTTGTTAGGACTTATTAATCCCTCTGCACAGACACAGTGGACTGTTACTGCTTGAGACACGAGGCTGTCCATAGGCCTGCACTGCGACAACGTCAAGCACAAGTGACAACCGCATGACACTGTTACCAAAGACCAATTTACTCCTCGGGAAACTATTTTACAATACGGTGTCCTCACACGGGAATTGCACCATGCACAAAATTATACAAAGACGTCTCCAATGCGGTGCAAACAGATCTTTCCCAGAGTTTTATCACACTGAGGGTTACAAAAAGAAGATATCAAAGTGAATAACCAATAGATTTGAGAATAACACACAGAGGAGGTAAAAGCAGTTTGATAAAATAAGAGGCAAACAAGTGCAAACTGGAGAGTTTTGGAACATTGTTATTACAGCAGTTGGCAACCAACAGGAGCTTGTTTATCAGCAACAAATAACTGAAAAACGTAATTGAAAAGAATTGCCCCTTGGAGTTCATTATCATGTTTCATTGATCCGGCGGGAGCAAAAATTGAATAATAACTCACAATGGCAGGTGTGAAGTAAAGCGCCCACCCTCTGTGTATCCTTAATTGGTGTTAAAGGCCTGACGCCCTGAATAAGCATGTTTGATTGTAGCAAAAGGCCCACCACCTTGTGCATTTGAGTATTTTCAATGTGCGCATGCATCCACACCACAGGTACTAGAGGCCGATATTAATCACAGGAAGACTAGATAGTGCAAGGCCCAGCATGCTGAGCCTCTGATTGAAAGCCACCCTTGACACCAAGCCACTTAATATCACTGTATTCATAGGAACTCCCTGCGCACCTTTATCTCCAACGTGGACTCTTACATCAAATTCGCTTCACCTAACAGCAAAAGATGTATGGAAATGTATCAGAGTGCCGGCCCGCACTGTGATGTGAAATACACACCTCAGCTGCAGCAATCTTAACAAACACTGCGAGAGATGTCACACTGCTCCGGTTGTAATGTGAGGAAAACGTCACATAATAATGAGATATTAATTCCAGTGACACTAAAATTATGGTATTTCGTGGAATCGAAAATGAAACCTTCGCTTATGTACGGTCACACGGGCCTCACTTCTAGCCGTGCTGTCCTTTGCATTTTTTTTTTATATGATATAAAAAAAAATGCAAAGGACAGCGCGGCTAGAAGTCTTCCCTATATTGATGCGATGGCTGAAGGCAGAAGCCTCGGGCTAATTCCAGGCAGCTGCTCAGCTCTATTTACGGGCCTCACTTCTAGCCGCGCTGTCCTTTGCATTTTTTTTATATCATATAAAAAAAAAATGCAAAGGACAGCGCGGCTAGAAGTGAGGCCCGTGATGATATGGCCGCGCAAACTCGTCCCTAATGTTTTAGAGCACTTCGGCTTCCATGTGTGTGTGTGGGGAGGGGGAGGGGGGCAATACAATGCCTGCAGCAGTCGAGGTGGCTCATCTGAGAGGTTAGAGAGACTCAGACTGGCTGTGGCTGGGAGGTGGGCAGATGGGCGCATAGAATAAAGGTCCAAGACTCCAAGAGGCTTGGAGTTACAGTACCTCATGTGTGTTTGGGTATCACGGTTAATGCGCAGAGTGTGACTAGAATTCATTTTGCCAATCTAATAATTCTTTCTTTGAATACAGACTACAGAGAACATGCAGTAATTTAGGAAAAGAGAAGAACATAACATCATTAGCTAAGCTCACCATGCACAGACCGACCATTTATTATGTGACTACTACACCGACCGTAAAGTTAAACAGGCAGGGCTGCGGCTGGGAGGTGGGCAGATGGGCGCAGGCACACACCGCGGAGCAGAAGCCTCGGGCTAACAGAGGCACAAAGAGAGATGAGCTTTCTATACCTGGCGTATCAACAACCACACTATGCAGTGATCAGTGGAAATACAAAAGGCTGGCTCACCTAAAAGATCCTTTCCACACTGAAAAGGAGACTTCAGTCCCACCCTTCACCGCCACCATCTTCCAAGTACGACACTACAGGAAGACTAATCCACAGCTCCTCTCAGCAAAAGGGCTTCAGTGAATTTCTGAAGGTGTCTTGTCTCCACCCTCCAGCTTTAGGAATGTCAGCAAAACACTTACACTGTCTGTGAAAACAATCTCACCTCCATCTTGTGTACCGGAGCAGATTTGGGGCTTCCAGAATGGAATCCCGAGGCATCCATTATATGGGCACACTTGTGTACATATTGCATGTACCAAACAAGACACAACATAAACACACACAGCATATATTTGGAATGTTAGCAGAAGGGTTAGGATTAGTGCACTGAAGCAGAACTTCACATTGGTGGGGCCTCCACTCCAGTGACACAGATAAAAAGGTCTGATCATGACTATGCATTCAACAAATACAGTATGCTGTGCCGTCGATCTACATGCTTAACCCGTGGAAGGCTGGTAGTCCACTATCAGGACAAAGAGGGCATGCTTGACATGTCCCTCCAGGTCACAGGACAGGTCCATGACCTCCATCACGTCAGGGGACAGCATAGGCCTTTATGCACTAGATTACCACAAGGCTAGGGCCAAAATTAAATAATCTCTGGGAACCCAGCTACTCACAGTCGAGTTTTCAAGATAGGCAACCTGACATACCTCACAGGGGACATTCCAGTCCCAATAACATGTTCAGGCAATATTATGTTTTCCTAAATTAATATTGCTTCCTGTATGGTCTTTCCACTATGTAGTTGTAAATCTGGTGTTTTGTGGATTCTAAACAAGTGCACATGTGTGTCTTAATGTATAGTCACTGGTCTAAACAAACATTATTTCTATGCACACATGCGGTAATAGCCGCTCTGCAGCCTGTAAACGGTAAACAATGTGGAGAGCTGCTGAGTGGCATGTAAACCTGATGAGGGGCCTGTAAGTCACAAGCTACAGCCCCTCTACACGAGTTCAGAACAGAAAGGATCAGCCAACCGCAATACCTGAAGTGGTAGTACCTAAGGACAGCTTAGTTCCTTGGCAACACACTGAAAAGGCCTTCACACCCCTGACCCTGGCTGTCTGCAGGACACACCTGAAATAATTCCCACTCACCCGTGTCAGTCTTCCTCCTTTGCCTTCCCACTGCTTAACCACAATTCTAGCAGCACAGCTCAGCTCACCAGAAAACAAAACATGAAAGCAATTACAATTAATCACCTTTAACCTTCCTAACCATAGAATAATTCATCAATGCTGAAAACTCTTGCCTTTGGGATAAGTCTGTCTGCTTGTGCCTAGCTACCTAGGTGTGAGCAGGGGTTATCTTGAGTATATATCCCCCTTACCCTGACTAGAAGCAACGGTCCCAATTTGGACAAAGGTACCTACCTCTGCCAAGTAGAGAACCCATTTCTAACAATAAAGTAACATGTCATAAATCGAAATATTCATGTGCGGCAAAAGGATCTAACACTGCTATGAACAATTTGGCCTTAGTAGCTAGCCCGCCACATAACTCAACCCTAGGGAGGAATATAGGGGTAAACATGGACTCCAATCTTTAAATCATAATCAGATTGGGTTTGTCCAATGGGTCAAAACTACAAAATGTGTCACTTCTTTCCCTCATATTGGCTATGAAGATGGCTCTACCCACATTGCCTGAATTTCTTGGCCTGCACCACTTTCGGGAAGTGTTAGCCCCCCTTCCCTGACGCCCCCCCCCCAACGGTTGGGTCTTGTTGCTCTCCTAACCTGAGCACAGGTATCTTGCAGAGCTGCCAAGTTTTCCGGGTCCATCCGTGTTGTGCTGCTCCAGTCCACGTTTTTTCCTGGAATTCTAGGACTTGTAGTCTTGTTTATTTCACTATAAAACAGGAATACACGTCCCATAATTCAGAGGAAAAAACCTGGACTGGCGCGGCACATCACACAATGACCGCAGAAACTTGGCAGCTATGACTAAGACTCACAGGGAAAGTAGAAGCACCCCGGAGAAACACACAGTAAAGATTGTACTAGAAATTCGCACAAGTGAGACCCCATTACGAGCCTGGTGAAGAATGAGAGCTCCTGCTATGAATGATGTACCGTCCACGAGGGGAGACCCATCTATCAGCAGGGACGCAACAACTGCACCCTGGTGTGATTGATTCGAAGTTATCTCACTGTGACCAATGAAGAGTGGCCCTTATTGGGCTCTCTTGGTAAAGTTCATGATAAATTGTAGCGTATGACCCCCCATATGTGAGTGACTTCGCACGTGCTTGTATGGATGTGTGTGTGTGCAAGTTATGACAGCCTTAGGGCCACGCCTTCCCAGCAGCAGAATCCTGTGGAATGAACACCTGTGACGTGCCATGCAATCCACTGTGACGTCACTAGGTCGAGGCCAGCACCAGCAGGGGAATCCTGTGGATAGAACACCTGTGAGGCGCCAGGCCCTTCGCTGTGATGTCACGAGATCCAGCCTAGCACCAGCAGGGGAATCCTGTGGATGGAACACCTGTGACGTGCCAGGCCCTGCACTGTGATGTCACGAGGTTCAGGCCAGCACCAGCAGGGGAATCCTGTGGATGGAACACCTGTGAGGTGCCAGGCCCTCCACTGTGACGTCAGGAGGCCCAGCCTAGCACCATCAGGGGAATCCTGTGGATGGAACACCTGTGACGTGCCAGGCCCTGCACTGGGATGTCACGAGGTTCAGGCCAGCACCAGCAGGGGAATCCTGTGGATGGAACACATGTGACGTGCCAGTCCCTCCACTGTGATGTCACAAGGTCGAGGCTAAGTGCAGAGGGGAGGCTTCCGCCTCAGCAGAGACAAGGAGAGGCCACTGTGGGGGGAGAAGGTCGGGCAGGATTAGATAGATCGTCTTTGAGGCTCGTCGCAGGATCCTTTTGTGATTAAATAGATGTTTTTTTTTAGGTGATTGAATTAAAACCGTGCCTCGCCTGCTCTCCCCCCTTACACTGCAACACCTGTCATCGCCCATAAACCGGTGAAACATGATGACAGGTTGAAGTTTTCTATTGTGACGTGTCCGTGGTATACAATGCTGGTAACCAGGCAGCCTCGGCATTGCACTCATGAGCACCGGACGGAGAGGACCACTGATGGCGGCTGAAGCCGAGGCCCCCCCGAGAGGGAGAGACCGAGGGGCCGGGGCCTCACAGGCTCCAAAAAGAAATGGGTGGGGCTGGGTGAAAGGGACGAGGTGACTCAGTATAGAAACCAAATGAAAACCGAACTTGAAACTGAAATGAAACCAAACTTTAAACTGACTTGATAATGGCTTGATACTGACTGACTTGATACTGACTTGATACTGGCTTGAAACTTCCCTTCCCTTTTCCTTTATCTTTCCCGTTTTTCCTTCTCTACCTTACATTCTATCTCTCCTCTCATATCCCCTTCTCCCCCTTTCTTTTACGTTCCCTTTTTCTCCATCACTCTTTAATCCTCTCCCCTTCTGTCAATCCCCTCCCCTTCCCATTCAATTCATTCCGTCCCATCCTGCACTCTATTCCACCTCAGCCAGTTAGATCACGGGCCTCACTTCTAGCGCGCGCACAGGGTGATTCTGAGTGATCAAGACAAGCCTTTATCTTATTCGTCCCCTCTTCCTCCCGTCGTGCTTAATTACAAATTTAAAAACAGTATAGTGTATTAGACACACACACATAAAATCATCACACACGTAAATTATTGGTTGGTGGCAGCATAACTTACGTGGGGGGGACACGGTCTCGTCGATGTCAACTGTCACACTCAGGTCCAGGCAGGCGGTCCAGTGGCAGACACCAGTGCGCTGATACAGACACACGTCCGGTCACGACTCTCGTCAGTTTGGCCAATCACTGGTGACATTGCCTTACAGCAGCCAACACCATGCGCGGCACCATCCAGCTGGAGTAGCCAATCCTGGCGCGGCGTTAGCAGCGCCACTGCGCCAGGATTGGCTAAAGAGCAGACTGATATCTGCCCATTTTTATACCTGGGGCCCCAGCTCCATGCCTATGTCCAACATTACTGTAGAGGGGAGGGGGGGGGGGGGGGGGGGGTCTCAAAAGTGCGCATGCACAGGCCAGTCGAAATCTCGACTACTTCGGCCTTTTGCATGCGCACAGATCTGCTGTGCTGCCTGCTGCCTGCCTGCCTGGCTGTCACTCTGACACAGCCCCGCCCCCCACGCCGCCGGCCCATTTCCCTAATGTAGTCCCGATCCTTTCGGGCTTTTCCGGGGCCTGAGTGCGCTCTTGTTCCACTTTTAATTTTGTACAGTGCAAATACTTTTTTTATTCAGTGCGGTCGGTCGGCGGTCGTCCAGGCTAGTGGGGCAACGCCCCAACGCCCCTAATGGACGCACCGCCACTGTGCAAAGTGGGTGTCACTGGGCGTACCCCGGATGGACAATCTTCGCTGATGTTCACATTGCGATATTTACAAGGCTGCCCCAGCATTTTAGCACACCTTCGTTTTTGGAGAAAACACAGTTTTCTCCAAAAACTAACGTCTGCTAAAATGCAGATTTGCCTATCTCTAACATTGGGGTGGATTATACTGATACGACCCTGTGGGTCGTATCAGCAAGGTTATCCCCGTTTTGCAGGGAACATCGCTGGAAAACCAGCGATGTTCCCTGCAAAACAACGATAACCTCGCTATCTCTGGAATTTGTATCGCCCTGAAGAAACGTGTTGTTAATAACGCGCTACCAGGGCGATAAATTCCAGAGATAGCCTGTGATAATGAAATTATCGCTAAGCACGGCCAGCGATAATTATCGCTGGCCGTTGATAATATGCCTCCTAGTGAGTTTCCATCCGCCAGGTCAAAACATTCATGAAAAACATTTACAGACTTGTGACTTAACCACCCCCCTCCTTCTTTCAACTGTCTCGATTACCCGGGCCAAAAGGCTGCACTCCAGCCAGAGAATCCACCCCAAGCCATTTTTCAAAACACAAGTAAGTGGTTTTTCAATCCTATCACACAGCATTTGTGCTTGCCCCAAAAAAGGCGCCAATAGTAACAACACACACCTCGGTCCTTTACAGCCACAGACTTGGTGTGACTGGACGCACAATTAATTTTGCTTGTTCTCTCTTTTTCCCCCTTTTTATTGCAGTATATGGACAAGAATAGTATGGCTGTTTTCAGATTCATCCAACAGAAGAGATCGATTGAGCTCGAAAAGAGATAATCTTGTATGGAAAGTTTAGCTTGAGAAAATGGTGTGACGCATGTGGTAACACAAGCACTTTTTCTTTTTGAGTTCTAGGTCCTGAGGAGAAGCCTACTAATGTATACTTGGGTTCGAAATGCGTCAACAACTAGGTGACCATAAAAGTGTGAGAAAACACACTATTAGGCTAAACTCCCTCTTTTTTAAATCTTGTGAAGGAATGATAAAGAGTTTTTAATTATGCTGGGTGGACTGAATAGTGCACTGTCTGGTCGCAGCCCTTAACAAGTCGCAACCTGTATGGTCTCTATTGTATTGTTTTGTATCACGTATTTATTTGCTTATTTCTGTTTTCTGTTACTGAATGTGTTCACTCCTTTTTGAAGCACTGAACTGAAATGTGTTCATTTGTTATGTAGAACTTGTTGTCTATGTCATGTCCAGGTCTTGTCCAACGATATAATTTGTGATGTTACATTTTGTTATATGTGTAAAAATCTAGTTTGTGGTCTGTTAACATATTGTTTTATATGTTGTTCTTGTGAACCAATGTAAATTTCTAAACAATTAATTTCTTCATGAAAAAATAAGCTCTTAACATGAAAGAAAAGAAATAAAAACGTATGATTTTTGGTCACATCAAGTGTCATGTGTGATCTAATGAAATAATGATCAACTAAAATCAGTACTGGCATGTGTGTTGTGTACTCGCAGCTCAGCATCCCTGCCAGTTGCCGCTGGCTGTTGAGGGGAGCACCACGGTTTGATGAGCTATCTGAGAATAAACTTCAAGTGTTCAATTACGTCTGTCTCCGAAGTCAATTACAACCTATTTTTGGTAACGATCTTCAGACAAGCAGGGGGTTACGCTCGACTTGGTGTGGGTATACCGCACCACTGAAAATACTGCTACTAGTGTGGTGCCTTTTGTTGCCAGGAGAGCGAGAACACCTTAAACTAAACTGTTACCTTGTTGGATAAGGGTGTTGGTTAAAGGGAAAGGGAGAGTATCAGAGATGAGAGCATCAGAGACGAGAGTGTTCGCCTCTGTACTCCTGGTGAAAGTAAGGTTTAATCAAGCATTCATAAAGAAATTGGGTCAAAGTGAGGTCGGGATGTTTTTGGAGTGGTGTGCGCAAATTCTGGGGTCCTTTTCCAAGTTAAGGAGGTTCATCAGTGGCACGTGGTGTTGGACAATCGGAAAAGAGGGAATCTCTGTAGGGTAGTTAAATATTGTTCAAGTGGCAAATCACCTAAGAGAAGAGAAGATGGAGGTGTTTGTTCTGGCTACATGTTGGCACAAGACTACCAGTTGTTAGGAAATGTTCGTGTGAATGAGAGTTTGAGAGTTGTGGGACCAGATGGTGAAAATCTGGGGTTTCATCGCAGTGATGATGATGGGAACCAGGTAGTACCTTGTCTTCAGGATAGACCATGTCGTCAAAGACTCCTGAGAGTCAGGAGGCTGCCAGGTTACTTGCAAGATTTTGAGCTGCAGTAGTTAATTCACTGTTTGCCATATTGTTGCTTTATACAAAAGGTGTGGACCTGTTAAGCAATGTTAAGTCATTTTTATGCATCTCCTGTTTCTACTGCTTTGAAATATCTATGTGGTAACTTTATTCTAAACATGATTCTCATCTCTCTGGTTTACCTTCTATTGTTATGTTATGTTTGCTGTTATTTTTCCTTTGCAGAAGACTTACTTTGCTTTAATGTAATTTTCTATGTTTATTTTTTCCTTTATCTTGAAGCCTTCACAAACCTACTATTCTTCCTCCTTTTTTGAAGGAAGGGAGATATGTTGTGATTTTACTGTAATGGTGATGTTGTGTTCACATGCAGAACCCTCATTCTTCAGGGTTCTGTTTTCATGGTTCTGTCCTCGGGGCTCAGCACCTTTTCCATTTGCCGCTGGCTGTTGAGGGGAGCTCCACGTTTCGATGAGCTATCAGAGAATAAAATTCAAGTGTTCAATTACATCTACCTCTGAAGCCAATTACAACACTTATGTTTCAATGAGCTATTTAAGATTTTTTAAACTTGAAACGATGCCTTGTCATTTAGGCAGCTTGCCAGTGTGGTGGCATGCTTCAATTTGTGTTAACGAAAAGACTAGTAATCTGTGTAGATTTTGTCATGAAGTAACTGAAACACTATTTCATCTGGTTTTCATGTGTCCTGCTATTTTACCCGAAAGGTGCTAATTTCTTAGTCATTTGTTTATTAAGAGGGGTATTCGTACGTGTCGGCAGGCCATCAGCGAAGCACTAACTCCAAATGCATTCAAGTTTAAATAACTGTTTTGTGAAATTCATGTTGTTAGTAAAGAAACTAATGATTAGACAATTGAGCTTGTTATGAGGAAAATCAGCCCAAACTACTACCGATGCCCAGGCTGCTGGCACAAGGCGCCTCTTAGTTCCCATTTTGAATAGTTACCAAACAAAGAGACCGGCGCTGGAAACAGGGACACAAGAACAGAGTTTTATTACTCATGAGGAGAGCAAGTCATTTCAGACACGAAACACGGTGTCTTCGGGAGGTGCTCTAACAAGTTCTCTGAGACTGCGTCTTTTATACACAAGTTGATGATGCATAAACATTCCTTAGTACAATAAAGACATTGTGAAGCATGGAAAAGACATCCCCGATTCCCCCCCCTGTTCCGGTTTATCCCAACACGTGGCTACAGTAGAGGTCCTCACCCCCCATACAATAGGAGGGGGCTACAATGCAGCAGAGTGTTCCGTTGATTCCTTTGGAATGTGTGCGCCTGATCGGATCTCAGGGGGTGGGGAGGTCATGATCAATAGTAGCTCCTTTGAAGAGGGGCGAGTGCATACAGTAGCGGGCAATAAACTGTATCCTCAGGCTAAGGGATGACCAGCGGTCCGTGCAGACATTCGGGCTCAGTGGAAGGGGTCATCAAAGGAGGGGTATTCATGAAAGGAAGGGAGGTGTTGGTCAGGCGCGGGGTGTGATTCCCAGGGGCAGAGTCGCACGGAAGGAGAAGTCTTATGACCCGTGCAGGAGAGAGCGGGGGCAGCCAGAGTGTGCGGAGGAGGGGTGCCGGGAGTTTAACAAATGGGCAGAGGGGCCACGGTGTCTAAAATGGCTGTTTGTGTGCGTGCGTGCATGGGTCTATGCTGGCGAGATGATGCAGTCAACGTTTCACGGTATTCATTCTGCTTACAGTGAGGGTATGAAGAAAACAAATGAACGCCGCTTATGTGCATTAACATTGTCATTTTCCACAGTCGCCGCTTTTTAACATAAGTTAGTTCATTTTCCTGTTCTTCCCAATTGATGGGCGTACATATAGTCGCGGGTGGTCAATGAGATAGCGTTTGTCAATACTAGCAGATTGTGTATAACCATGAACAGTCGATACGGTTGGCAGAATGCAGTACATATGAATTTACATTTGGTGGGTTATTCATCTAGGGATCAGCATACTACATACTATAGACGTTTCTGACTTTCTCTTCGGCGGTATCAATGTACAGTAAAAGTGACCGATAAACATTTTGAAAACAATACAAAGTGGTTGAGGGAGGAATTCAGTTCAGTACAAGCAATCAGTCAAGGGAAAGGGGGATGATATCTTTGTCACAGTGTCTTTTTAGCAGCGAGCCATCACTGGTAGGCTCTAGTCCGTCTTCTTTCGTTGGCGCTGTTGAGCACTGGCGGTGGAGCTATGAGTCCAGCTCAGATCCAACCTTACACGTTGCAGGGTGCGATCTATCCTCTGCTGTTAGATCACAGTCCTGTTTTCTAACTAATCTTTTTAGGGGTGCCTCACGCTCGGCACCTGCATTTCCTTTTCCTTCCGTGGCAAAACCCTATTCTTCCTAAATGTCGTTCCTTTTTCTGAGTCAAAATCCAGGGGTTAGAATGGGGGTGTCGTTGGGTAATCGAGGGAAGAGAGGGCGGAGTGGAGTCAGATTCTCTGAAGCAGACCCAGGGAGCAAATGATAACAAGCAGGCAGGCCCATTGATCGGGCTCAGAGGGGCGGGGGACTTCTGGCACAGGTTGGTCAGCAAACAGAGGCTTCAGGGCAGCCCTTCATTCTTTCATTGTCCGTGTTTGAAAGTGGTGCCTCGTCCCGCGTCTCGTTGCTCTGCGGCTCCACCTTTGGTCCAGGTCATACGTGCTTCATGATCTGTGGCCAGGCTGAGTGTCACGTCTGGCCCCTCTCCTCCGGTGATTGTGTATCCTTGAATGGGTACAAAACAAGTTTTTAGAGAACCGGTCAACAGAGGATATTTATACATTTCAATCCCGTCCTCAATCCTAAGTGGCTAGGGACTTGTTCATTAGTCACAGTCAGAAGTCATCACTATGTAGTATGTATGCAGGCATTTCTACTGAGTTTGTACTAAGTCTTATTTGGCGTTCATTCATGGCATGTATGGAGAGAAGTCAGGCTCCTATCGACTGTGTATTCTTATCAAACTCGGAATCGGATCCTTCGGGAAAGACCCGTTTACTAACCCAAGTCCTAGCAGTCTTACATTTCCCTCCAGAGTCGGCTAATTCTAGCGAACAGGTGGGTGTACTAACATCTAACATCATGAGAAAGGGACAGAGGCTAAACATTCTTTTCCCGGAGAGCAATGGTTAATCAGGGTCATCAGTTATAATTCGGGGGCAACAGTTATGGAGCTGGGGTCAATTGGGAGAGGCGAGGACGCTTTGGACATCTGCACTTGGGCGCTGAGGGGTGGGACAATCTGGGCATTGGGGGTTGTTTTTCTAAGGACTGAGAATAGAAGGCCATTGACGTATAGTCCCCCTATGAAAGGCCAGATTAGGGGACATCAGTCGTCTCACCTGTCCTTTCCTTCTTAGCCAATTCAAGTTCCTTCATTTTGCAGAAAGGAGAGGTAGTAACATGGCGAGTCACAATCGTTTGAGTTCCTGTCAATTTTGCCGAACACCTTTGTGTTCAAAAAGACCCAATTAGGCTCGTGCCGGCGGGGCACAACGTTACTACATAAAGGAAGAGGGAGTAGGGGGACTCATAGAGAGTGAGAGTCGTCCGCATTCTAAATGAACCACTTGGTACACGCATGACAGAGAGAGGGAGAGAGAGAGAGAGAGAGAGAGAGAGAGAAAGAAACGTGTACAATAATAGGCCATTTAGTGCGCACACAACACAGAACAGCAGGGATCAAGTAATATAGAAACACAGGCAGAAGGGCAACATAGATCCATACATTACGTACACACGAATTCAGGTGGAGGTGACAATACATGTATTTACACACAAATGATCCAAGACAGAACATAGAACAGTTTTCTGGCCAAAAATATTTCTTCCTGCATGCTGCGCATTCTTAGTATCCTACTTAATTCACCTGGGCGTTGAGCTTTTTACCTTTTTTCTTCTCTACACCTCTGCCAATTGGTCGGGAATTAATCTAGTCGGGCTAATACTCACAGTGGGGCCTTTCAATTATCTCTCTTTTTCTTTTCTAACGAATGATTTTCCAGGCTGAAGCGACAGAGGGGCATAAACCGGGAGGGCAACGGGGCAGCGTCTACTCATTGGTGCGCGTCCTTGCTTGGTTGTATTACTTGGGGTATCAGGCGAAGTCATATTTTGCCATACTGTAATACCCCATCAAGTTTCTACTTCGGACCACTCCTCCAGTTGCTGGGTTCAGAGAGAGTCACTTGTAAGTAAGGGAATGCTATATCTTTGTTTGTCCGTCGTGTATAGGTACCATGTCCAGTTCCCTTTCCCCCCCCCGCCATCGGTCGTTCGTCATTACTTAAGTCACGCACAAAATAATTCTCCCATCCATCCAAATGTGTGCAACGTATATTTAGTCGAGCTATACACATCAGGGCATGCACACGTGTGTTCATATCACACAAAAATCGTCACACTCTCAGGGGCTGTCCCCTCAGACAATCACAATTCTTCACAGTGCTAGCCTGACTTTCGCGCGGGACCATGGCGTGTTGCTTAGCTCTTCTCCATACTTTAGTCGACGTCCCGACATGACCTGCAGAAAGAAGGGAAAAAGAAAGGGGTGGGGGCAGCGTTTTAAAACACATCAGCGCGCATAAACTCGAAAATGTTTTTACCTACCACATACTCGGCCTATCTCCACAGGATGCGGTCTCTACCATCTCGGCGTTTAAGCCCAAAGGGACCGGTTGCGTAGGAGAGATAATTATTGATTGACTAAGGAAGAGGGATGGTCTACAGTGGGATAAGGTCGTTTTTGTCTGTCAGGCACGGAAACTAAAGGGGGTAGGTGGCATTTCCTTCGGAGGGATTTAGGACATTTAAAACAACTTCCTTGATACATGCAGCACATAAAGTGGAAACTAAATACCAGGGCCTTTATTGATTGCTTTATGCTGCATAAAGATGAAAAGAACACATATATCAAAAGCCGGAACATTCACATTTTCTGCTTCTTCGCACTACGCCTTTTAACCTTCAACCTTAATCGAGCTGCTTCATCTCACCTATATTTCACTCATATCGGGGACAGCAGCCATACAGTCGAAGCTTATCAATTGAGCACTACAATTATACTTGCTTCTTCAAAAACCTTTAATTAAAAATGTTGGTGCACAAATACGGGCCTACCACCTCGCGGGCCGGCCAAGGAGCAGACTGGAACTGTGCATGAGGGGAACGGAGTCGGCGGTCATTGATTTCATAATAGAGAGTGCGGCAAGTGCAATTAAATCATATCGAAAATTCATTGTGAACAAGTATCATAGGTGTCGAGAATTCAAACTTCCAATAACCATGGGGTGTAAAAACTTAACATCACTTCATTATCCAAATGTTCAATCAATACCCCTCATATATCAACTCATTGTCAAACCACATAATCAGTACCCATCTTATATCAATTCATTGTCCAAACACATGATCAATACCCATCCTATATCCATTCATTGTCCAAACGCATAATCAGTACTCATCTTATATCGATTCATGTGCCAAAAACTACATACACATCTCATAACATCAAAGCTGAGCGATCGGGGTACAACAAGGAGCTGAAAGTTCCATTTGTACCGGCGCCATTTTGGGTGAGGTCAGGCAGGTCCCGGTATAGTCAAAAAATGTCTCCACCAACTCGTGGTTGGACCTGGACCTCTTTCGGCAGTTCAAAAGTCTTATGTTGAAGGGTAACAGAGGGGACTGGCGATATGAACCATCAGTCAAAAAGTGGGGAGGGAGGCAACAATCTTTCCTACCGGGTCATACTGGTGTCCCACCGGAACTGATCACGTGGGTAGTCTTGCAGGATTTCGGTCATTTCAAAACTGAGGCTGGTGCCGACATGAGTGCGCCGACGTCTCGTGGTTCCATCGGGGGATGGGGGCGCCCGCTTGGAGGGGTCGGGGGCCCCCGGCTCTTCTAGAATCTTCAAGGTCGAGGAGAAGAGCACAGGACGTGCGCCGGTCCTGGGCAAAAAGCGCCGCTTTTCGATAGGGACCCTTTAAACGGAGCGTTGGGGTGTCGCTGGAAGCCTCCACCTGGGGAGGTGGGGGAGGCTCGTTCGCGCCGCCTCCTCCTCCCAGCGACCCCACGCCGTTTCTCGGCTCCAGCATTTCAGGATGGCCGTACCAGGCAAGGAAGAGAGGGGGGGGGGTCGGTGGCATATGCAAGACATCCCCCCCCCTCCATTGTCGCAGCCATCATTGGAAGTGCTGTCGCAGGCAACAATCCGGTGTTGTCGCAGTATGGCGCTGTCGCAGCCAACAGTCCAGCGTTGTTGCAGCCATTATAAGAAAGTGCCGTTGTAGCCATAATTAAACAAAGGAGTGTTGTGGCAGCAATGATTGAAGAAAAGGTGCTGTCGGCCAGGGGACCCTGTCGGCCTCGGCTCTGGTTTTTCGTGGCCGGAGCAGGCGATAAAGAGGGGGGGGGGTCGGAGGCAGAGGCAAGACATCCCCCCCCGTGGCCTGCAGGGCGGCAGAAGAAGGGAATGGGGAGAACAGTAAATTTTCGGGCCTTCCACCCCACGGCCTCTCCTTCCGATGGCGGCCAGCCGGGCCCTGCTCTTCACGCGTCGAGGCCTCGCCTTCCGGATGGGCGTAACCGTGGACCTGTTGCACTACGGGAGCTTCCGGAATGGGGGGTAGGTATCTGCTGATTTGTATCTATTTCAGTTTACCGCTATTGGCGTGGCGGGCGGTGGGACAGACATGTTTGGAGCAGTGAGGGGCGGTGAAGCCTAACTACCTCGTGTCTGCCTTGGTGTCAAGCTTGGCTTCCCTCGCCATTTTTATGTTTCTTATTGCGGGTTATTTCTAACGTTTCTTATTTTTAGCGAAGTGGCCTACTGATTTCGCTCGACTCCTTTTTTGTATATTTATGCCATAACTTATTATAAGCTATAGCGACTAGTCCATGCTTAATGAACATGTCCTTATTAGGGGTGCCCTCCAGTGGAGCTGGATGGTTCATCTCTAATAAGCGGTCCGGGCTAAACAGGCTACCAATCAGTGGGGAGAAGATAGGCATGACGGATTACAACGGGGACAAAAGTCTGCACTACCTATCTTATCACTGCGTGCAAAGACTAGACAGAATATTTCTATTCTTCGTTGTTTGCAGGCAGTGAATACCTCAAAAGAACCAATATCGAACAATCAATGTTCGGTCAATCAAACAATCAATGGGGAGAATAAGTAGGCACGACGGGTTACAACGGGGACAAAAGTCTGCGTTACCTACCCTTTCACTACCTGCAAAGAGAGAACCTGTTCTTCCCTGTTTGCAGACAGAGAATCTCCAGAAAACAATCCGCGAACAATAGTTCGGGCCAAACAATCAATCAGTGGGGGAGGAAGATAGGCACGACGGATTACATATCCTTCGCTACCTGCAAAGAGAGAGCCTGTTATTTCTCTGTTTGCAGACAGCGAATCTCCAAACAAATCAACAAAAGAGTAATACTAGTATTATCCAAATCAAACAATCATTTCACAATTTGTCGCATTTACACGACCTTACCCGGACCGCATGGACAGTTTCCTGTCTTCCGAATCCAGCGCCCGATCGTCCTCTATTCTTTGTGATCTTCGCGGCACTCCTGATGGTTCCCAGTCAGGACCGTAGATCACTCGAGAGAGGTCTGTTCGGAATCAGTGAAGTTCGGATGATCGGCTGTCAGACGAGGGTCTATCGGACAGGAGCTCTCCCGATCGTTGCAGTCGTTCACTCTATCTTCAGGACCTCTCCCACTGGATCCACGAGTCACTGATGGGCCCCACGTTTGGGACGCCAATTGAGGAAAATCAGCCCAAACTACTACCGATGCCCAGGCTGCTGGCGCAAGGCGCCTCTTAGTTCCCATTTTGAATAGTTACCAAACAAAGAGACGGGCGCTGGAAACAGGGACACAAGAACAGAGTTTTATTACTCATGAGGAGAGCCTGTCATTTCAGACACGAAACACGGTGTCTTCGGGAGGTGCTCTAACAAGTTCTCTGAGACTGCGTCTTTTATACACAAGTTGATGATGCATAAACATTCCTTATTACAATAAAGACATTGTGAAGCAAGGAAAAGACATCCCCGATACCCCCCTGTTCCGGTTTATCCCAACACGTGGCTACAGTAGAGGTCCTCACCCCCCATACAATAGGAGGGGGCTACAATGCAGCAGAGTGTTCCGTTGATTCCTTTGGAATGTGTGCGCCTGATCGGATCTCAGGGGGTGGGGAGGTCATGATCAATAGTAGCTCCTTTGAAGAGGGGCGAGTGCATACAGTAGCGGGCAATAAACTGTATCCTCAGGCTAAGGGATGACCAGCGGTCCGTGCAGACAATCGGGCTCAGTGGAAGGGGTCATCAAAGGAGGGGTATTCATGAAAGGAAGGGAGGTGTTGGTCAGGCGCGGGGTGTGATTCCCAGGGGCAGAGTCGCACGGAAGGAGAAGTCTTATGACCCGTGCAGGAGAGAGCGGGGGCAGCCAGAGTGCGCGGAGGAGGGGTGCCGGGAGTTTAACAAATGGGCAGAGGGGCCACGGTGTCTAAAATGGCTGTTTGTGTGTGTGCGTGCATGGGTCTATGCTGGCGAGATGATGCGGTCAACGTTTCACGGTATTCATTCTGCTTACAGTGAGGGTATGAAGAAAACAAATGAACGCCGCTTATGTGCATTAACATTGTCATTTTCCACAGTTAACATTTTTATAGGGTTTTAGTTCAATGTACTTAGGTGATGATTATCTTTTTTTTTGTTTTTCAATAAGCATTTGATGCTGTCATGGTTTTCATTTTGTGTCCTATTTAATTATGTTCTGATTTCAAGTAATCTGATACATTAATAATTTAAATTGAATTGAATTAACTACTGTAATAAAATTGGTACAGGCAATAAGGACATTTCTAACTAATCTTGAAAATAGAAATAGGCAGTACAAGTTCTAGTTTTTTAATCTTCCTGAGAAATGTAGAAGGCTAAAGCTGCCAAACGTAACTGGAGAATCTTTTCCCTAGCCTACTAAACATACAGTTAGGTTTGAGACAGGTAACGCTCATCATGTGCTATCTCAATGCATATTAAAGTTTTTTAAACATAGGGAAATTACCCTTGAAGTTTTACATTATCATCATTTTACCTTAATCTACAAAGCATTCAGACAAAATTATTTTGCTCTTAGTTGATGGCAACAAGGTTTATATTCACCAAAACTTTGCTAAACAAACAAAGGAAGTTCACAAAAATGTTTCCATTCTTAGACCCCGTCATAAAGAATCTGATAATAAATAAAGATTATTTGACCCTTCAAACATGAAGATTTGGAAGGGTTGACCCCATCGCTCCCCGCGCCCGGTAGCCCCCTGCACTTGGTCTGCCACGGCTAGGGCGACTGACTCCGGAATCTGGGGATCACGGTTCGATCCCCGGCACCGGCGGCAGATTAGCCCAGCACCATGTGACTCTGGGCAATAGCTTGCTTAATCTTCCCAACGGCCCCCAACGCCTAGAGACCCTTACGGATGAGTGTGCGCTTTACAAATGTGGATTATTATTATTATTATTATCCCGCCCGACAAATGGCCCATTGCTGATGGTCCCCACGATCCTGGTTACATTCTGCGCTCTGTCACCAGAGACCCACGGCCCTTGGCGCTCCACACCGCGACATTGGAAGCACTTGTGGCAAGCCGACCTGGGCCCACAACCCGTTTCATGGCCTCCTCTCCTTCATACATCGTACCACTGCACTCCCGCACCATGTCACGAGATGGGGCGATTTGGGAGGTGCAGCCCGGGCGCTTACACACTGTGGAGGTGCCCTTCCTAGGCGCAGGTTTATCCTGTGGAGCGCCTTGCTGGCACTTCGTCATCTTTGGACCTAATCTGTTCTTTCTCTGCCTCCCCTGAGTCCATCCCCTTTTTGGCCCCCACACTCCTGCATCGCTGTGCCCAGATCTAAGGGATGGTCCACCGGCGGCTGTGGTGCAGGCTCGTGCTGGGGTCTGTGCGCTGTTGGACGGGTGCACGACTTTGACTCCAGCCTGGCCCTATCATCATGAGCTTTGCATCACCTGCCCCCACCTGTAGCCACTGCCTCAACTGATGTTCCTTGCTCCCTTTGCTCTGTCCATATATGCTTCCTCTCCTTACTGCGAGTCCAGGGATGGTGCTGGTTCCAGGTGACATTCCCTGGCTGGGTTTGCAGAGAACTTTTGCAGTGCACACGTTCCTTGCTCCCTGATTGCATATTGACGTGGTCTTGCGGTCTGGGTTATCGGCCTCCCCCAGAGCTGTGACCTCCGTTCCAGCATCAGCGCCAAAATGTATTGTTTGCCACTTGCACCCTACAAGATTACATAAGGGACCCATCACCCCTGTACGCTTCGACGGAAGCCCGGTCCCTGCTTCACACTTGGACACCCTCTTCGACGCACTGACCCTCTGGACACCTTGGATTGCGCCCCTTGTCCCGTCTGTCGATGGCCCCTTGCGAGACTTCCCAGGGGCTACATCCCCCTCCTATGCCGGGCCTTGAGTTTGGGCGTTGCAGTGCATCTGGTCATCTGAACCTACCTGCTATATTGATGGGTTGCCAGGAGGGTCCATCACTGAGTTGGCCGGGGGTAATCCGCTCTGCTCCACCGCCACCCATGGTCCAGTGTGCTGATCTCCTCTCTCCTTCAACTGCTGGCTCCTGGCCTTGGCCCATCCTTTATCCGTCACCACCTGCAGAGTTCGCCCCACTGCCACTGTTTCCGCTACGTGCTATTGTGGCATGGGCCGCAAAGATCCCAAGCGGAAGACCATCCCTTTTGAAAGGCTTGTGGAAAGGGTCCCAGAAGACAGCGCCAGTATTGCAGATGGTGGGCAGGGCGTGGACCGTACTGATGTTTCCTCCGCCCCTACCTCCTCCCTTTTACAGGAGATGAGAGCAGGCTTTAGAACACTGGATGGGCGGTTTGATGCCCTAGACAAGAATCTTGCAAACCTGGGAGCTAAAAGCCAAGTTCACGACAGGCGCCTGAACCGGGCGGAGGCGCGCATCTCTGACATAGAGGATGGTACCTAAGCATGAGCGGATTTTGCGGATTGGCAATCCGCGAATTTTGCGGATTTGCGGATTCGCAATCCGCAAAATCCGCGAATTCCCGCGAATTTGCGGATTTTTTTTTTTTTTGTGTTCGCCCGTGTTTCTGCCAGTTCGCGAGGGTTTTTACAATTTCGCAATTTGCGAACTTACCTGTCGGGTCGCAAGTTTTGCGAACTTGTTGTTTCTACGTGTCCAGCCTGTTTGGGACACTCTTCTTCATCACTGCCACTCTCTGTCACCACTGCCACTCTCTGACTACTCATGCCACCCTCTGGCCCACCCATGCCACCCTCTGTTTCATCACTACACCCTCTGGTTGTCCAGTGTACATTATTTTCGGCAAAGCAAAGCACACCTTCCCTGCCTCAAGTGACCTGAATTAATTTGGGGCTGATTAATGTGTCACAGAATATTTTTTTAGCTGGCACCTGCTTCCTTAGTGCGCCCTGATTAGTGATCTTTTGCACTTGCTAAGTGCTTTCATTGTTGCAAAATTAGTTACAACACCTGCCCTGCCCCAACTGACAATAATGAATTAGGGGCTGATTAATGGATTTTAACTTCCAGCCTGGCTCCTGCTTGTCTCCCTTAGCTGTAATTCAGGACCTTTGTGGCATATGTGTAACTATTCTGAGGTTCAGAGCAGGGTCACATAATAGTTTCAACTGGCAACTGAACTCTGGAGGGGCCCCTCAGGAAGCCCTACAGGAAATGGCTACTAATGATGTGCCTGAACTTTTGAACCTGGTAAGTAGTTACTTTCAGTTTTGCCAAGATCGTATTTCTGCAATTTCGCACTTATTCGCGGGGCGCGAACTCACGCTAACAGTGCGAGCAGCGCGAGCAAAATCCGCTGCTCGCGGATTTGCGGATTTTGCGGGAAATTCGCAAATCTCGCGGATTGCGGATTTCCCGAAAATCCGCAAAATCCGCGAGCGGAACGGATTTTCCGCCCACACCTAATGGTACCGCGCAGTCCCTTAAGAGGTTAGAGTGTGTGGAGCGCATCCTCAAAGATGTTGCGATCAAGAACATAGACCTCGAAGCGAGCAGTTGGTGCAACAACATCCCTATCCTGGTAATTACGGAGACCACCACCACGGGCCGGCTTGACCATATCGTTGAAACACTTCTGGCAGACATATTTAGGAAGGACTCGTTTACTCCCGGTTTCATTGTGGAGCGTGCTCACCGCACCGGCCCAACCCGGGGTGCCCCCCACGACCTATCATTACCCTTATCATGAACTTGCAGGACCGCTATACTGCACAGCACCTCGTCAGAGACACAAAAAGGAAGGGCTCAAAGATATCCCTCTTCCTGGACTTCACCATCATGGTGCAAGAGGCCCTTCATAAATACAATGGGGTCAAAGCCACCCTCAGGAACCTAGGTCTGAAATATGGCATGTTATATCCCGCTAGATTGAGAATTGATGTGCATGGCAGACCTCACATTTTTGACAACCCCTCTTAGGTACAGGAATTCTGCTGTGCTTACAAGCAGACCACCACTCAGGCGGGTGCAGAAAGTGGGAGGCCCTCTCCTCCGTACAGTGGCTCTGACGCAAGCATGGAACTCTTCTCTGGTTCCGGGACCGGTTGACACTATTGCTTTGTTTCTCCTTTATTCGAGAAGGACTACAGTGGGATAATGTTATCCACCAAACAGAAATGATACAAATAGATGGTTGACTGACGTGGCGTGCCACCCCCCATGGTGTACACCTTGGGTTTGTTGCTGGTTCCACAAATGTACCATTTCAGTGTTTCCTCGTTCCTCTGTAAAGCCGATTGGTACTTAATGTATTGTTGCTTATTATGGATTTGCCTTGCTTTATTGTTAGAGAGGGTGGGTGAGGGGTGGGAGGGAAACCATTGCCGTTGTTATTGTATTGACATTTGTGTTTTTCTTCTGTTTGGTACACTCTCATGGTTTGCATTCAATTATTGGAGCTTATGTTCGTCACCCATGCAACGACTAACAGATGGCTCAGCTGGGTAATATTGAGGGACCTGCTGGCCTGTCTTTGATGTCCTGGAATGTCAGGGGTCTCAATGATAACCGTAAAAGGTGACATGTTGTCCATTATCTTATTTGACATAATGTGGACATTGCCTTTTTGCAGGAAACACACTTACCTAAATCAGAAACTGTTTGTTTCGCTTCTAGCTGGGGCGCACACAGATATTTTGCCAACTTCAGCAGTTAGGCCAGGGGCACGGCCATTTTCATTCACAAGAGGGTCCCCTTTCACCCCCGCTCAGTTGTAATGGAAAACAAAGGTAGATACCTAATTGTCACGGGGTCACTAATGAGTCACAGTTCCACTCTAACACCGACTCCCCAGAATTTTTTCATTCTTTGCAAGCCGAGTTTTCAAAGACTGATACCACCCACTTTTTAGTGGGGGGGATTTCATTTTGGCCCTTAATCCTGCATTGGATAGCACTGCGGACTCCCTCGGCACTAACCTACGTGAACGCAGCACTCTACTCGATCTCTGCGAGTAAATCTATCTCTCAGACATTGGGCGCAGACGCAACCCATCCCGCACCAACTATACGCATCACGCTGGCCAACACAACACTTGGACTAGTTTTGTGACACTTCCGAGAACGTACTCAAACTACTCCCCGGTTTAGCTTCTCCTTAGGATTCCCCAACCTGGAGGGTTGAACGGCAATAGCACTTCCCAAGTCACGCCCTCAACGATGACCTTTTCTATACCGAGGTGCGCGAGGATACGGGCTTAGTTGACACCTGGGCAGTTCTGTGGGAGGGCTTCAAGGCATACATCAGGGGTGTCTGTATTGCCAAATATGCTATGGTATGCAAGGATCTCCACAACACGCTCATACGCTTAGAACATAACCTGACAGAACTAGATAATGTAATGACACATACTCCGACCTCGGACACAGCGGGGACACGTTTGGCCCTCCTCACCGAATGCAGGGACACTGCTGATCGTGAGATACTTTACTTAGGCAAATATCAAACTGCAAGGTGAAATGGCGAAGGCGCACATCCGGGCTGTGTATTGGCTCAAATGCTTCACCCCCTTACAGCAGAGTCTACATCACTGAGTTGCGATCTTCCACAAACCAGATGCACTCCGGCACCTTGGAAATTCATGAAATTTTTTACTATTTTACATCTCTGTATACCTTTAAAGTGGGGCGAGACCCACGGCTCAGGAAGCTTATTTATCGGAGATCGCGTTGGTCTACTTGGAAAAATACATGCAGGACTTCTTAGTGGAGCCAATCTCCGAGGCAGATGACCTTGTACCATTGATACCCTTCGTTGTTCTTCAGCCCCTGGGCTGGACGGCTGTATGGTGGAGTTTTATAAGGCGTGCAAAGATCTTTTGGTGCCACAATTAATCGAAGTATACGCAGATGCCCTCAAGAAACAAATTCTTTCCCCCACCCTGCGTGAGGCGGTCCTCATACTCTTTCCTAAACCAGGCAAAAACCTGTCGTTATGTGGATCATATAGACCCCTGTCCCTACTGAATTTGGATTATAAGATTTTATCTAAGATAATCACCAATCGACTATCCCAACTGATGGAATATATCATCTCGCCGGCCCAGTCGGACTTTGTCCCCGTCGATCAACTTAATTGAATCTTAGGACACTTTTTTCAGTCCTCCACAGGAGTAATCCTGAAGTACCCGCCGCCGCAATCCTATTGGACACTGAGAAGGCCTTTGATTCATTAGAGTGGCCCTTCTTTATCTCTGTCATGCGCTTTATGGGAATGTCTGCGGGATTCATTGCCACCACTGCACTATTATATTGCTGCCCCACGGCGTGACACGCTCTCCTGTCCCTTCTCTCTCTCACGCAGCACCCATCAGGACTGTCCGCTGTCCCCCATATTGTTCATCTTAGCTATGCACCCCTAATTCAGCATTTTCAGGAAAGGCATCGTCAGAGAGGCCTACAGTTCTACGCTGGCCCTCTCCTGGTCTTGCTCTACGCAGATGACACCATCCTTTATGTCCAAGATCCCCAGGTGAACCTGGAGCCGCTCATTAGAGAGATCCTCCGATACGGTCAACACTCCGACCTGGGCATCGGCTGGCGTAAATTGGTTATTTTTCCCTTAACCTCCAGTACAACTTCATGGGACTGTAAATTCCCCCTCGAATGGGGCCCTGACTCTGTAAAATATTTAGGCATACACATTCATATTGAGATCGCTCAGATCCTTTGCCTCAATTATGGGCAAGAAATCAGCGCTCTTGAGGCCCGAGTGGAAAGATGGTTACGGTTACTACTGTCTATCGCCGGCAGAGTTGCAGTCATTAAGATGGTGGTGCTCCCTAAATTTTAATATCTTTTCAACAATATTCCTGTACCCCTCCCGAATAGTTTCTTCCTGACTTTTGTGGTCACACCTTATCAGATTGGTCTTTGGGGGAGCAGGCCCGCGTGTGCTGGCAGGTGCTCACGCTACCCTATGAGCAGGGAGGGTTTGGAGTGCATGATTTCCACTTGTATTATCTGGTGGCCCAAGGCAGCTATGCCTTGCGTGGTTCCACCCTGACCCCAGGATTCCCTTCCTCCGCCCGGAAGCTGACTTCGTCCTTCCCGAGCGGTTATCCACTGTGTACCTAAGGGCACACCCAGAGACCCTAATGATATTCAGACTGTCTCCACCACCAGCTTGGACTAGAAGGAGCTGCGACAAGTCACCGGCACCCCCACACTGTATTCCTCAGCTCTTCCTGTGCCCAATGCCCGCTGGCTGCCATTCACTGGCAAAAAACTGGTGCAGCACACTTTGGCCAAATTTGAAATCTCTAAACTGGGAGATTTGTACCTTAATGGCCACATCTTCTCGGCAGCAGAGGATGTTCTCTTCCACGATGTCACATTTATGGACAGCTTTGTACTAGGTTGGATATGCTCTGCGCTTCATGCCCCTCTACCCGGTTTCCACATCGAACAGGAATCGTCCCCCCCGCTATTGCTTGTCATTGAATATGAGAGTGGGGTTCATCTCATATCAAAACTATATAAGACATGCTCTGGGATTATTCCTGTTAATGACGATAGGATCCGCAAACTTTGGGAGGAAGATTTAGGCCGCCCCATCACAGACGATCAGTGGGCTAAGTGCTGTGCAGTAACAAAGGAAGTGTCACTCAACAGCAGGCATAAACTACTACACTTTAAGTTTGTACGCACAATCTACATCACCCCTGCCAAAGCCCATGGATTGGACCCGTCCAGACCCCATACCTGCTGACCCCATACCTGCTGTAATTGCGATGCCCCTTATGCTGATTTTGCACATCTCACATAGTCCTGCCCAAAACTACAGTAATACTAAGATGGGGAACATGGACTACTTGGTGATATGACAGAGCTGTCACTTGTCTCCATACCTGAAGAGGCTCTGCTGGGGTATGTGGTCAACTTCCCTAAAGGCATCAGGAAATTCGCATCTCTCTGCCTGCTGCTAGCCAAAAGAGAAATTGCAATTTACTGGGGACGTAGATCGACTCTCATTTTGCAGGGCTGGCTGAAGAGTCTGGTTTATTGTAACATCAACAGCGAAATCTATTCCAGTACACTGCCTGGCTCTTCCTGCCCCAAAGACATATAGGGTCCATATAGGTCTTATGTAGAAAAAGCTCGACCGGCCACTGACTCCCAATTGGAATGGGGCATTGTCCCTACGGGGTTGGGTAACTTGCTTCGCCCCTTCAAAGTGATTGATTTCCTCTATTTTGTGGTACCCTGCAGTACTCTTGGCTTTTTTACTATGTTATTTTATCTGAGGCAGTTGTGCATGGATGGGCATATGGACTGACTGCTGGCGGGGACTTTGCTTTTGATGGTGAGGGATGGGCCTTCGGGACTGAGTTTTTTATTTCTTACTCGCTTGTTTTCCCTAACAGTCACTTTCCATGTCGATCAGTGTATTGACGTTTAATGCTCCATCTTATCTTTTTCAATTGTGATGACATTGACAGATACCACCTATGATTATTTCTTTCTGATGTACTAAATGGTAAATAAAGTTTAAAAAAAAAAAGATTTGGAAGGGTGACATCTCCAAGTCTCTCACATCGCTAGCTGATTTAATTTCTTACAAGGATCTTCATGCTCCTTGTTTGATGGAATTCCAGGACTCTAATGATTTGTAGTTCTGTTTATTTATATACGTTCTAACTGCAGTACATTCCGCCACTGCTTTCTTCCTAGCATTTATATTTTCCCTAACGGATATTCTAAGATGGTTTCCATCATGTACTGCTGTATATTCATCAATATCGTCTTCATGAGGTCTCCATGTAGTTCTGATTTTATGATGTTTGTCTAGTTCTTCTATTTTTATGTGAGCTTAAAGGATTGTTGTTACTTACACATTTTTGTTTCTGATAGGAGAAGTTAGGTGTTTTTTAAATAGAAAATGCTGATTCCAGTTTTAGTCTTAAAAGTCTCTTGTTGGTATTGCTTATGGCTTCCAGCTAAAAGGAAAAAGATAAGTGAGCATTTGCATTGTTATAAAACAGATATTTCTTTGTTGTAAAAAACTCATATAGATGATAAAGTATTATCTACAAAGAAGAACGTTTGGGTATGAAATGTTATTTTACCAAGTGCTATAGGAGGGATAAACTGAGTTGTCCACTTTTTGCTAAGAAATTGAATGTTCAAATTTTACAGCAACATAGTGATTCTGAAGGTAGGTTTATAGGATAATGTTGAAATATATATGACTTGGACCTCTATTAAAATAATGTATATGTGCCGACTACGTGTGATCCTATTTTTGGGAAAAATATAACTTAACAAATAATCTTGGCAATTTACCCCTATAGTTGGGGAGATTTAAATTTGATAAGTGATACCTTAATGGATAGACTGCCAACAGTCAAATGAAAACCTTCTAAAACTTTTATTTGATTTAATACCTTTAATAATACTACTAAACTAGTGGACAATTGGAGATTACATTAACCCACATCCAAATACTTTTCTTTTTATTATAATTTCCATTCTTCTTTTATAAGGCTATCTTTTATCTTGTAATCTGTGGAATTTAATTTCAAAGCCTAATATTAAATCAATTGACATTTCAGATCATGCCTTGGTTTCTATGGGCCCGATTACGACTTTGGCGGTGAGGCGCCCAGTCCGCACTGCCACACACACCGCCAAAGCCATGGTCAGACCACTCTCCTGCCAGATTAGGAGTTTCCTCATATCTAGCAGGCTTTTTATTTACTTTCCCTACGTGGTAACTCTAAAATCGGGCACCTCAATGGGAATGCCAAAATTAGTTCCTGCATAGCATACACTAAAAAGTCCATACCGTAGAGGAAATGGTGTGCATGCACACAGTGGGGCACATCTTTTGCCTCCCTTAATGCACCCACAGGGTGCAGAGGCACCAGGGGAGCCTGTAGGACCCTATTTGCTTCCTCTCCACCAGAGTTTTCATAGAGGAGGAACCGCCATGAAAACCCTGGCAGAGAGGAAAATCTAATTATGCTTGGCAGGACAGCTGCGGTCCTGCCAAGCATATGGATGCCTCTACACCACTGCAACACTGCCTGGGAACGGCGGTTTACTGGCGGCTCCAACGGGGCTTTGCCCCTCCGACCGCCCAACTACTAATAGAGTGGTTTGGGAAACCGCCACCTCAGCACCCCAGGAGGACGCCAGACTCATAATTCGGGCCTTCGTGTGTTACGGTGGAAGATGTTCCAATCCATACTCCCAAATGGAGAATGAATACAGTTATCATTCTAAATGAAGTTATGAATAATAAGTAATTGGATTAATCTAATAATGTTTATTGGGCTACTTTCAAGGCATATGTTCAGTATATTTGAGGTATTTCTATATTTACTGTGCACTAGGAAAACAAGAATTGTAAAACTACAATTTCTGAATTTACCAAGGAAGTTGCTAAATATGAGAAACGTTTCATTTCTTTGGAAAACAATAAATGTAAAATCAAATTGCAAAAGATACACCAAGAATTCAATATGATTCTCAGCGAAAAGGCAGGAATAACATTATTTAATGAAAAGCCAAGCATTATTATAATACCAATCCATCTGGGAAACCTTTAACCAATTATTTACGTATAAATAAAGCTAGGAATTAAATTCATGCTAAATATTTGTCGCAGTATAAATTACTAACGAGCTCAGATGGTATTGCTAATCTATACACACGTATATGATAAGCCTTTGCCTGTTCAAGATCATATTTTAGATAACTTTTTATTGTCTCGTAAATTACCTGCAATCTACATGTAGGGTAGACCTAGTCAACCTTTTTCCTTTCAAGAGATTGTTAGAGCTAATAAATAATTGAAGTTTAGTAATGCTCCTGGTCTTGAAAGCAGTCCAGCGGAGTTCTATAAATACATTTCCTCTGAATTATCTTCATATTTGTTGCCTTTATATTGGGAATTACACAAACAGGTTTTGATTGAAATCACTCTGTGGACTTACTTATTCTTCGTTAATTTGTTACATTGAACGTCATTTATTCAACTAAAATCTCAGAGATCCTAAAAGCAGTACCCTCTCCAACCCACCTCCCAGGACAAGGTTTCTTAGGTCTTTAAGATGAATAGACTGTATTCATTGTATTGATTGGACTTTAGCAGCAGTCTCTTAAATATGATCCTCTGGTCCATACTGTTTCTAGTCAACCACAATATACAGCTGTAGACCTCTCAGGAAAGAGACCAAATGTTCACATAATTAATCTTCCTAATTTTTGCACTTAAAGCGTAATAGGTTTTAGACCCTGACTTATCCATATTTGGTGGAAGATAGTGTTAGATTAAATATTGTACAATTACATGTTCTAGAAGAATGGAACTTCTACACCAGGATAAAATGAATAACAAGATAGATCTTACAACATGAAGTCAACATGAACATACTGTTTATAACCTACATGTAAATGAGTTATTTGGTTAACTGTTATTTAAACTATATAAATGTATTTTGTAATTTTTAATTCATTTGTTTTCGTTTTAGTTTAGTCACTAATTTATAATTTAGTAGACAGATTTTTTGGTTTATCAGGTAATAGGGTGGGAAGTTATTTACATTACAATTTGTTTACATTAGATTTTAAGGAAATTAAATATTTATTTTGGGTAGATATTTTCGGGGAGGTTGGAGGAAAGTGTATTAATTCTGTTTTGTTGTCTTTTAATAACTTTTTTATTTACATTAAATTGTATTTATATTATGTATTATATATATTTTAAATTTTGAATGTGTTGTAATAATTTAGTTTTGCTTGATTTTCAACTACTTTGTTAAAAATTATTAGGAGTTATAATTGTATATGTAACCAATTCTAAATCCAACATTTTCCCTACTGTTGTTTAGATTGGAATTGTAGTAGTAAATCTAATCTCTCTAGGGTCCAACACTTTCACTGTTGTTGCATGGATTTGATTAGGAAAGATAAATTCAACTCCTCCAAAGTCCAAAATACTTCCCAACGATTTTGCTTATTTTGAAGAAGGAATATTGATTGTAATGAGTAGTATAATGCAACAACATGGGACCCCCACCCCCACACAACGTGAAGAGGGGCAGCTAAGTCTTCCGTGACTCACAGATATTTAGTGGCCCAAGGAATGAATAGGGGCCCCTTTAAAGGTGGAGGGCCTCTAAAGGTTTGTGGCCCCCCGGTATCAGAGGGGCTGCAGGGGCCTGTGTAGCCCCTCCAAAGTCTAACACTTTCCCTCCCTCTGGTTGCAGAGAATAATGTAAATCTAACCCCTTAAAAGTCCAGCCAACAGTTTTCTCATTTTGCTCATGTTGGAGTGAGAAATCTAACCTCTTCAAAGTGTAACACTTTTCCTACTTTTGTTAGAACTGGAGTTATATTACTAATTTTGGCTACTTTTGTTTAATTGAAATGTATGTTTTAAAAAATATGTTGTACATTTTTTATATTTATATTATGTTTTTAAATGTGTTTTTTATTTTAAATATTATTTTATATACATTTTACTTATTTAATGAATTGTGGTATATGTTTTTGTTAATGTATGTTTTAAAATTTCCATTTTCTAACTATTGTTAATATTATTACTGCAATTTTTAAAAAATGATTTAAATATTTGTATTTTTTTTCTAAATATATACATATGTGCACACACACACACACATATATATGTTGTTTACATACTTAGTTCACAGTAATATTTAAAAAAATTTTTTTTTTTTTTTGAATTTTTAATATTTAAATTAGGTTAAATGTTTATATTGATAATATATATATATATATATGTGTGTGTGTGTGTGTGTGCTCATTTCTACTTTTATGCTATTGTCAATATTTTGTATTCATTGTATATAAAAAATGTATTCGTATAGAGTATAAATGATATATAATTCTTCAATATTACTTATTGTACATGATATTACTATTATCCTTACCTCTTTTTGATGTTCTTCTGTTCCACAATATTTTTGTAATTGTATTTTTATAGTTTACATACAAACTATGATATCCTTGTCATTCGATATTGTTGTTGTCATCTACCATACAACTGCATGATCATTAAAAATGTATTTTTTGAGACTACGATGTGGGCTGATTGATGTGCGTGAAATACGCCAAACCTGGAAACATCACCAAGCAAGTCCAGCATGTTGGTTCTGCTCCTTTCATAGTCATTAGCCCTTGTAGTCTTTGTCTGCCCTGTTTTTGAAACAGAAAGAAGACAGTTGTTGTTACCAAAGTTCCATGAAGCAAATGTTTGAAAATGCTCCAATGCAATTTACATGTGCTTTGGCCATCAGCAGATTCAAAAGTGCATACAGTGTCTCGAAACCAGTGCTTAATTTGTAAAAAAAAAGATAAGTGCCAGGTCCTTCATTGGGAGACCACCATAGTATGCACCTCCTACCCCCCTTTTCCACTGCCAGCGCTGCCAATGGGAGTACGTACGCAACTAATAACAGTCACTCCGGTACAAGTGTGACAGTTCAGACTAGTCCAGGACCACAAAGCTGTAAGAATATGTTGGGTGGCTGGTATTAGTTGTTTTTAATGTACATTTACTTACAGCCCGATTCATGAAGCCTTTAGGCCCATAGGAATGAATGGGGAGTATTCCTTATTTGCGATTAGCAATTTGCTAATCGCAAATAAGGAATGTGTAGGAATCGCAATTTATTTTGCGATTCCTACATGAATCCCGTTTTGCGAGTCTGTAATAGCGATTCCTTATGAATCGCTATTAAAGACTCGCAAAACGGGTCTTTGATGAATCTACCTGTTAATAACCAACTACTGTTCTGCTCATCTTGTAATTGCACAAACAGCGCCACCATGTGGCAGCTGTCATAAGTGCCGGTGTGGACAATTACGTGCTGGGTCGAGCACTGGAAACCACCAGCTCAAATTAAGCACTGCTCGAAACATACTGGCAATCGCCAGAAAAAGGAACCCTAACTGGAAATCCCCAAGGAGGCCTCCCAGTGCAGCGTCCGATTTGCATTACATCGATTACATCTGACAGAATACGCTCCACTGTTTTCAAACGGATTGAAATCGACAGGAATTGGTGTAAGAATTGCTAGGATTATTGCCTTTATTATAGCAACTGAAAGGCCCTTTACCCCTATGTCATATTTTACTGTTTTCTTTTAAATGGTGAATTGCATCTGGATTGTTATTTATTAGCGTTTTGTGTATAGCTGCGACTTCCCTTTCTTTTTTGTATGTATTGCATCGTTTTAACTAACTGCTAATAAAATATTAGTCATTTGCATAAAACCTATCAGTTTCATTGCTCTGATGAATATTTCCCATCACCTCTTTAGTCATCGCCTTTAAAATTCTGAAATTACAGTAGTTGCTGCTGAAAAGCCACTCCTCCTCTGCCAGTTGTAGAAACATCTTTTTTTAATTACATTTTGTTTAGAAGATTTCAAAAGCTCCCCTGAGACTCACAGACAAAAACTTGGCGCCAAGAAGTTGACAACTGGAAAAATGCAAGAGGTGGGCAGGGAGACTATAACCCTATCAGATAATAAGAATTCAGGGAATCCTGCCAAATTATTCAGTGTGACCAAAAATGCTTTGGCACCATTTTTCGTCAAAAGGGTGTTACCTGAGTAGTACATGGGTGTTCCTGCAGAAGCACACGTGTTTTGATGGAAAGATCTAGCTACTAAAATTGTCAGACTGGACTTTGCATAAAAAATACCTCTTCGAAGCAGGCATCATGTTGGAGATATATATGAATGTATTTAAACATTTCACGCATTACATGTGCACTGCACCTGACAGCACACATAGAATGCTCACTGTGCCACTGGAATCAAGCTACCCTGGCTGATGGGGGTGAAACCCGAAACCGGTCCTAGGATGCTTGGTTCCGGTCCAGGGAGGACCTTGCTTGACAGATCGGACTGGACTATTCCCATGAGGCACAGGGTCAAGACTGATTGGCATATGGCCAGCTCTAAACTGTGGTGGCATGGTGGCAAAAGAATGATGGAATTAATCCTAATCTCTTGACTGGGGGTGAATCTTTTGATGTGTTATTTTGCTTAATAATTGCTTAGGCATTGGATTTTGTACTGGAAGGACATACTTCCAGTACAAATCCTGTGATAGACATCAAACTCACACACGCACACCTTTGCACCTTGTTGCAAACGTTTATATGTGGCACTAGGCAGCCTGTTTGTGCACCTGCGCAGGAGAAAACAGCAGCAGCAGACCATATTTGGTAAATATGGCTCTGCGCTTCGCTCTTTCTCTGCAAACATATACAACTTGGTAAATCTGACATGTTTCATCTGATTTGACAGTGCAGCCATCTGCTTGACCTAGTGTTACCAAATCTTTAAAAATATACTTAGGTTGGTCTTTGGCATCACCAACCATTTTCCTCTCACTTCATACTATTGCCTGTTTGATGTATAATTCCACGTGCCATGGAGTACTTGGAGTTATTTTCCATGCCTAAAGTACCCTCCTTCATCACATATTACACTCTTTTTCTCACAGATTACACTATTTTTCTCACAGATTGCAAACAGTAAGCAATGTTGTTTTCGCTGCAGCGGGCTTATTTTTTTAATGTTTTAGGGGCATATTACCAAGCAATAGCGATAATTATCGCTATTGCTTGGTTAGAGACAAATATTTACCGCAGAGCTGCGGCGATTTTTATCGCAGATAAACCTTGGTATTACCAAGGTTTATCGCAAATGCGATAAAAATCTGTCGCAATGCATGAATATCGCTGAAAAGTCCGCGATATTCATGCATTACCGAGCTAATGCTCTTAGCCATGTTATCCACCTCCCATTGGATAACATGGCTAAGAACAGCTCAGAGGGGTCCCAGTGAGGGAGAGCAAATTAATTAGAAAAACAATCAAGTAAATCTCATAAACAAAAGTACCTCTATAATGTTTTATTCACATTATAGGAAAACGAGCATTATTGAGTATTCAAGAAATATATACAATTGTGATGGTACAGGTGCCCCGGGGGATGGAGGGGAAGTGATGTAGTGAAGGTAAGGTGGGGAGGGTTCTTTTGTGACAATAAAAAACACGATATTTATCCAGTAATATTGGGATACCAATGTTAAACAATATACAAAGCAAATGATTACTCAATGACAGAGTTTCAAGAAACATGCCCCCATGTCCATCATGAAAACGAATGGTGGTTTGAACGGGGCTGTCGGGGGGACGTGCGTCGACGTTTCGACCCTAATAAGCAGGATAAATAAGATTCCTTGCGAGTGGGTCTTCTTCAGGACGGGCAATAAGGTAGGGGCAGCCAACCTATTATTAAGAAAGGGAGGGGTAAGTTAATTATATAATGGACAAATCTCGATCTAGTTTAAGTGGGTAGGGTAGACAAAAAAGGACGTACCTGAGTACATCAGTATGGGGATGAAATTAATCCCAGTGAAGGTCGGTGACACAAGTTCAATTACCTTAAGAAGGAATCATATTAATAACCATTAGAATAGTAAAATAACGATCAAATCCAACAATTTGTAAGGATAAAGTCAGGGACCTACTGATGAAGTGAAGTCCGGAGTTCCCGTATTAGATCCATTTGCTGGACGGGGGACCACTCGAACAATCTATCAGAAAGGGGGAACATCATTTAGATACAGGCCGCTAAGAGCCGGGGATTGATTATAAAATTAGGTGAAAGCGGGACTTACCGAATGGGTTTGTAGTCCGCTCGAATTGGTGAAGAAACGCTGAATAGATCAGGTGAAGTGTCTATGGGGTGAATAGACAAACAATTGCGTCATTAACGTTATTCGTTATGTGACGGTGGATCTCATCTCAAAAAGTTACGGACATTTGGGTCAGCGCGCTTACCAGTCGGCAAGCTGCTCGGCGTCTTAATCTGGGATCCTCGAGGCGGCCGAGGAACTTCCTGGTATTCTAGAAGTCATGGCAACCAAGGTCACGTGTGGTAGACCTGGAAGACAGACTTGTGGGGTTGATCCGTTACCTGGGTAACCGGAAAGCTATCGTCAAGAAACACGAATTACTACGATGTGACCAATTCGAGGCTTCTGATTAAAAAACTGGGATTGTTTTTTAAGGGGCAGCAACATTATTGAAGATATTATTAATGTATGGCCCCATAGAGAGTAAGTTAAATAAAGTCCGTAATGATTAGAAGGGCATACAAAACAGTAGCGGTGACTGCCCGGTATGTTCGATAATGACCAATTGAGTCATACATGGGAAATAACATTAGTAGTACATTCATATTATCATTGCAAAATATTTACGTGAAAAACATTTAGCGAGCAGCAAGTCGGGTGGTAAATCAACAGTCACGTATTATGATGTTTTCATTGACACCATACTGCGTACCTATCACATGATGGTAAGGCGGTTTGTGTCAATAGTTGATAATCAATATGAAAACATGTTATGTAAAAAGTTGTCAAAGACCTATAAGTGCGATCCCAACTGTATCATTGGGAGTCAGTCTATTCTTCAACATCATACCGCGTACCTGTCACACGACGGTATAGGCAGTTACACTCTGTGCGTGTATCGAACTAGAGTCATATGTTAGAAAGAGGAAACATAATACAATGGATGCGTACATTACAGGGTCAGTAAATAATCTCACCATTGATGATTATGCTAAAGGGTCACTAAACATGATACATAAGTTAGTGATGCTAATTAGAGTAAGGTGGCAAGTTGTGAGAATGAACTATCATGTTCGTTCAACCCTGATTGGATGGAATCAAAGTAAAACATCCACTTCAATTCCCTGATATTCAGTATGTTGGAAATGTTTCCCCCCCTGGGACCAAGATTGATTTTCTCAATCACGGTCCAGTTGAGACTCTCAGGTGGGTGTTGAGCTGATCTAAAGTGTTCAACTAGTGGTGCACCCAACACTTCACATCTAATGCGGCTCATATGTTGTAGGACCCGCTGTTTGATTTTCTGTTGGGTTTGCCCAATATAGATAAAATTACAGGGGCAAACAATCGCATAGATCACAGTTGATGTGTTGCAATTGGTTAGAGTCTTCAATCGGATTTTATTCGAGTTGTGCACGAATTCTTTTGTCTGTATGCAACTATCACAGGCTTTGCACTGACCGCATTTGAAGTGGCCAGTAGCTGGTTCCAGATTCCAAAGGGATCTGATGGTCGGCTCCTCCCTCGTTGTAAGGAGCGAACGTACCACATAATCCTTCACACTCTTAGATTTCTTGAAGGCATGTAGTGGGGTGCCAGGATGGTTGATGTCATCCGCAACCAATTGCCAGTGATGGTTGACAATCTTTTTGATTAGATTGCTCTTGGTTGAGAAGGTCGTCACACATACAATCCGGTCTTCCTGTGTGTTATTGGGATCTTTTGTCTTTAAGAGCTCCTCACGTGGGTAGAACCATGCTCTTTTTCGTGCTTTGGTCACGAGTCTTTTAGGGTAGCCACGGGCTTTTAAACGGTCAGCAAGATCTTCAGACTGTTGGAAGTAATGTTCCTTAGTGGAGCAATTTCTACGGACACGTAAAAACTGACCAAATGGGAGGTTGTCTCGAAGAGCCCGAGGATGGTGACTGTTGTACTGCAGAAGGGAGTTCCTCTCAGATGGTTTTCTGTACAATGTAGTCAGAAGTTGCCCCTGGTGTTGGTAGATAGTAATGTCCAAGAAATTAATACTCTGGTTATCAGATTGAATGGTGAACTGTAGATGCTGTGATTGTTGATTCAGCCAGTGATGAAATTCATTAAGTGTGGCAGAGTCACCTTTCCAGATTATTAAAATATCGTCTATATAACGAACCCAGATGTGGAGATGGTTGTTGAAAGGATTGTTGGTGTTCAGTATGTTATTATCCTCGAAGGCTGCCATATATAGAATGGCTACGTCCGGGGCAAAGGGAGCCCCCATTGCCACCCCCTGAGTTTGTAGAAAGAATTCATTCTTGAAGGTGAAAAAGTTCTTAGTCATTGCAATCCGAAGTAGGGATATAATGAATTCAGATGGTACTCGCATGGGTGCTGGTCTGGATTCCAAGTATCTCATAATGACTGTTAGAGCTTCCTCCTGTGGGATGCTAGTATATAAGGATACTACGTCACATGTAACCAGTAATTGTTCCACAGGGTCGAAGGGTAAGGTTTCAACTAAGTTTATCGTTTGTAAAGTATCCCTTAGATATGTTCTGGTCGCCTCTGCCAAGGGTTTGAGAAAAAAATCAATATATCTACCTAGTGGTTCTAGTATGGAACCACAACCCGAGACAATCGGGCGTCCAGGTGGATTGGACATATCCTTATGGATTTTGGGAAGAGTGTATATCGCTGCTAACCGTGGGTGAGGTTGATTGAGATAGTCAAATTTGAGTTTTGATAGGAAACCGAGGTCCAGTCCAAGTTTCGTGATTTCCAAGATCTCACGTGCTATTGCTTGTGAGGGATCAGAGCGTAGCCTGTGATAGCTAATTCCATCAGTTAGTTGGCGTTGGATCTCCAATTCGTACTTCTTGATGTCTTGAATCACGATGGCACCGCCCTTATCGGCTGGTTTGATCACAACCTCTGTGTTCTTGGCCAATGATTGGAGAGCGTCCATTTCAGTTTTGCTGGTATTATACCTAGTGTAAGTATGATTCATTAGAGTCGAATTCACATCCCTCCACACAACTGCCTCATAGGCCAGGATTTTATTGGTCATGGTACATGATGGTGGAACAAAGGTTGAGGGGACCCTTAAGTTCGTACAGGATGGGCTAGTATACGGGCCCGCATTTCTGAAAAAATACTTGAATCTGACCTTCCTGAAAAATTTGTACAGCTCAGTGCGAACTGTAAAGGGGTCAGGTCTGCTTGTGGGGACATATGATAGTCCTCTGTTCAATGCACGTGTTTCTTGTTCATTCAGGGTGTAGTCTGAAATATTCACCACAGGGTTCATGGTGGCTATTTGAGTTACCAGCGGTATGTCTTGTTCCGTGTGATTCTCTCTCCGTGCTGTTCCTGCTGGAAATGAACCTGTTTGGACGTTTGGCCTCGTCCAGAGTCCCAGTTGGTGTTCTGGTTCTGTCCACGAGATTGACCTCTGTTGGAGAGATTGCCTCTGCCTCTCGGGGGGCGCCATGTTGCGTTTCGTTGTCCTAAAAAAGGTGCGTATTGAGGTGATTGATAACTATCATCAGGATAGTTATACTGACGGCTGGGGCCAGCAAATTCCTGTTCTCCTTCGGAGCTATATGAAGAGTCCGAGAAGGTGTTGTAATTCCTTCTGCCCCGGAAGCTACCTCTCCCTCTGTTGGTAAATCTTCCTTGTTGGTCCTGTTTGTAGTAATCGTCTTGGAGGTAGGGGTAGGTCTTCTTTTTGTCATATAACCTTATATCCCTGGCGAGTTTCTCTAATTTTCGATTTTGAGTGGTGAGGTCAAAATCCTTCAGAGTGGCTTCAAGATTATTCAGTGTTTCTTTGGCTCCTGCCAGATTAGCATCCGCAGAGATCTCTGCGCGAAGTGACTTAATCTCACTGGTTAATAACTGGATCTGTTGGGATTGAAACGGCTGCCCAACAGATCCAGTTATTAACCAGTGAGATTAAGTCACTTCGCGCAGAGATCTCTGCGGATGCTAATCTGGCAGGAGCCAAAGAAACACTGAATAATCTTGAAGCCACTCTGAAGGATTTTGACCTCACCACTCAAAATCGAAAATTAGAGAAACTCGCCAGGGATATAAGGTTATATGACAAAAAGAAGACCTACCCCTACCTCCAAGACGATTACTACAAACAGGACCAACAAGGAAGATTTACCAACAGAGGGAGAGGTAGCTTCCGGGGCAGAAGGAATTACAACACCTTCTCGGACTCTTCATATAGCTCCGAAGGAGAACAGGAATTTGCTGGCCCCAGCCGTCAGTATAACTATCCTGATGATAGTTATCAATCACCTCAATACGCACCTTTTTTAGGACAACGAAACGCAACATGGCGCCCCCCGAGAGGCAGAGGCAATCTCTCCAACAGAGGTCAATCTCGTGGACAGAACCAGAACACCAACTGGGACTCTGGACGAGGCCAAACGTCCAAACAGGTTCATTTCCAGCAGGAACAGCACGGAGAGAGAACCACACGGAACAAGACATACCGCTGGTAACTCAAATAGCCACCATGAACCCTGTGGTGAATATTTCAGACTACACCCTGAATGAACAAGAAACACGTGCATTGAACAGAGGACTATCATATGTCCCCACAAGCAGACCTGACCCCTTTACAGTTCGCACTGAGCTGTACAAATTTTTCAGGAAGGTCAGACTCAAGTATTTTTTCAGAAATGCGGGCCCGTATACTAACCCATCCTGTACGAACTTAAGGGTCCCCTCAACCTTTGTTCCACCTTCATGTACCATGACCAATAAAATCCTGGCCTATGAGGCAGTTGTGTGGAGGGATGTGAATTCGACTCTAATGAATCATAC
This sequence comes from Lissotriton vulgaris, assembly GCF_964263255.1. NCBI lineage: Eukaryota > Metazoa > Chordata > Amphibia > Caudata > Salamandridae > Lissotriton > Lissotriton vulgaris. Next base: position 16,259,298 of record NC_141690.1, on the reverse strand, counting down.
TTACACTAGGTATAATACCAGCAAAACTGAAATGGACGCTCTCCAATCATTGGCCAAGAACACAGAGGTTGTGATCAAACCAGCCGATAAGGGCGGTGCCATCGTGATTCAAGACATCAAGAAGTACGAATTGGAGATCCAACGCCAACTAACTGATGGAATTAGCTATCACAGGCTACGCTCTGATCCCTCACAAGCAATAGCACGTGAGATCTTGGAAATCACGAAACTTGGACTGGACCTCGGTTTCCTATCAAAACTCGAATTTGACTATCTCAATCAACCTCACCCACGGTTAGCAACGATATACACTCTTCCCAAAATCCATAAGGATATGTCCAATCCACCTGGACGCCCGATTGTCTCGGGTTGTGGGTCCATACTAGAACCACTAGGTAGATATATTGATTTTTTTCTCAAACCCTTGGCAGAGGCGACCAGAACATATCTAAGGGATACTTTACAAACGATAAACTTAGTTGAAACCTTACCCTTCGACCCTGTGGAACAATTACTGGTTACATGTGACGTAGTATCCTTATATACTAGCATCCCACAGGAGGAAGCTCTAACAGTCATTATGAGATACTTGGAATCCAGACCAGCGCCCATGCGAGTACCATCTGAATTCATTATATCCCTACTTCGGATTGCAATGACTAAGAACTTTTTCACCTTCAAGAATGAATTCTTTCTACAAACTCAGGGGGTGGCAATGGGGGCTCCCTTTGCCCCGGACGTAGCCATTCTATATATGGCAGCCTTCGAGGATAATAACATACTGAACACCAACAATCCTTTCAACAACCATCTCCACATCTGGGTTCGTTATATAGACGATATTTTAATAATCTGGAAAGGTGACTCTGCCACACTTAATGAATTTCATCACTGGCTGAATCAACAATCACAGCATCTACAGTTCACCATTCAATCTGATAACCAGAGTATTAATTTCTTGGACATTACTATCTACCAACACCAGGGGCAACTTCTGACTACATTGTACAGAAAACCATCTGAGAGGAACTCCCTTCTGCAGTACAACAGTCACCATCCTCGGGCTCTTCGAGACAACCTCCCATTTGGTCAGTTTTTACGTGTCCGTAGAAATTGCTCCACTAAGGAACATTACTTCCAACAGTCTGAAGATCTTGCTGACCGTTTAAAAGCCCGTGGCTACCCTAAAAGACTCGTGACCAAAGCACGAAAAAGAGCATGGTTCTACCCACGTGAGGAGCTCTTAAAGACAAAAGATCCCAATAACACACAGGAAGACCGGATTGTATGTGTGACGACCTTCTCAACCAAGAGCAATCTAATCAAAAAGATTGTCAACCATCACTGGCAATTGGTTGCGGATGACATCAACCATCCTGGCACCCCACTACATGCCTTCAAGAAATCTAAGAGTGTGAAGGATTATGTGGTACGTTCGCTCCTTACAACGAGGGAGGAGCCGACCATCAGATCCCTTTGGAATCTGGAACCAGCTACTGGCCACTTCAAATGCGGTCAGTGCAAAGCCTGTGATAGTTGCATACAGACAAAAGAATTTGTGCACAACTCGAATAAAATCCGATTGAAGACTCTAACCAATTGCAACACATCAACTGTGATCTATGCGATTGTTTGCCCCTGTAATTTTATCTATATTGGGCAAACCCAACAGAAAATCAAACAGCGGGTCCTACAACATATGAGCCGCATTAGATGTGAAGTGTTGGGTGCACCACTAGTTGAACACTTTAGATCAGCTCAACACCCACCTGAGAGTCTCAACTGGACCGTGATTGAGAAAATCAATCTTGGTCCCAGGGGGGGAAACATTTCCAACATACTGAATATCAGGGAATTGAAGTGGATGTTTTACTTTGATTCCATCCAATCAGGGTTGAACGAACATGATAGTTCATTCTCACAACTTGCCACCTTACTCTAATTAGCATCACTAACTTATGTATCATGTTTAGTGACCCTTTAGCATAATCATCAATGGTGAGATTATTTACTGACCCTGTAATGTACGCATCCATTGTATTATGTTTCCTCTTTCTAACATATGACTCTAGTTCGATACACGCACAGAGTGTAACTGCCTATACCGTCGTGTGACAGGTACGCGGTATGATGTTGAAGAATAGACTGACTCCCAATGATACAGTTGGGATCGCACTTATAGGTCTTTGACAACTTTTTACATAACATGTTTTCATATTGATTATCAACTATTGACACAAACCGCCTTACCATCATGTGATAGGTACGCAGTATGGTGTCAATGAAAACATCATAATACGTGACTGTTGATTTACCACCCGACTTGCTGCTCGCTAAATGTTTTTCACGTAAATATTTTGCAATGATAATATGAATGTACTACTAATGTTATTTCCCATGTATGACTCAATTGGTCATTATCGAACATACCGGGCAGTCACCGCTACTGTTTTGTATGCCCTTCTAATCATTACGGACTTTATTTAACTTACTCTCTATGGGGCCATACATTAATAATATCTTCAATAATGTTGCTGCCCCTTAAAAAACAATCCCAGTTTTTTAATCAGAAGCCTCGAATTGGTCACATCGTAGTAATTCGTGTTTCTTGACGATAGCTTTCCGGTTACCCAGGTAACAGATCAACCCCACGAGTCTGTCTTCCAGGTCTACCACACGTGACCTTGGTTGCCATGACTTCTAGAATACCAGGAAGTTCCTCGGCCGCCTCGAGGATCCCAGATTAAGACGCCGAGCAGCTTGCCGAATGGTAAGCGCGCTGACCCAAATGTCCGTAACTTTTTGAGATGAGATCCACCGTCACATAACGAATAACGTTAATGACGCAATTGTTTGTCTATTCACCCCATAGACACTTCACCTGATCTATTCAGCGTTTCTTCACCAATTCGAGCGGACTTCAAACCCATTCGGTAAGTCCCGCTTTCACCTAATTTTATAATCAATCCCCGGCTCTTAGCGGCCTGTATCTAAATGATGTTCCCCCTTTCTGATAGATTGTTCGAGTGGTCCCCCGTCCAGCAAATGGATCTAATACGGGAACTCCGGACTTCACTTCATCAGTAGGTCCCTGACTTTATCCTTACAAATTGTTGGATTTGATCGTTATTTTACTATTCTAATGGTTATTAATATGATTCCTTCTTAAGGTAATTGAACTTGTGTCACCGACCTTCACTGGGATTCATTTCATCCCCATACTGATGTACTCAGGTACGTCCTTTTTTGTCTACCCTACCCACTTAAACTAGATCGAGATTTGTCCATTATATAATTAACTTACCCCTCCCTTTCTTAATAATAGGTTGGCTGCCCCTACCTTATTGCCCGTCCTGAAGAAGACCCACTCGCAAGGAATCTTATTTATCCTGCTTATTAGGGTCGAAACGTCGACGCACGTCCCCCCGACAGCCCCGTTCAAATCACCATTCGTTTTCATGATGGACATGGGGGCATGTTTCTTGAAACTCTGTCATTGAGTAATCATTTGCTTTGTATATTGTTTAACATTGGTATCCCAATATTACTGGATAAATATCGTGTTTTTTATTGTCACAAAAGAACCCTCCCCACCTTACCTTCACTACATCACTTCCCCTCCATTCCCCGGGGCACCTGTACCATCACAATTGTATATATTTCTTGAATACTCAATAATGCTCGTTTTCCTATAATGTGAATAAAACATTATAGAGGTACTTTTGTTTATGAGATTTACTTGATTGTTTTTCTAATTAATTTGCTCTCCCTCACTGGGACCCCTCTATTCATAACGATAGCTACCCAGGTCCCAGCGACTCATTTTGGGTTAACCCTTGTCACATATAAGAACAGCTCAGGGCAGGTGTTAGCTTTTGGAGATATTCGCGCTTAGCACGAATATCTCCAAAAGTTGGTAATAGGAGATAGCGATGTTAGAGACTGTTTCCAGTCGCTAACATCTTGGCACGCCCACTTTGCATGTCATTAGTGATAAATATCACTGACATGCAAAGTGGGGCCCAAGATGGTCGCTATCTCCTGCTAGCTGTCGCTAACTGGTGTTAGGGCAGCTAGGTAATAGGGAGATAATTTTATCTCCGCTTTCTTGGCTTTTAAAGATAAACCCCCTTGATAATATGCCCCTATGTCCGGTCTTAAAAAGCAAGCCAGGCCTATAGGCTGCTTCACTGCTTCCTGCTGGCTTCGTGTAGGCCATGCCTGACCATCTGAGCGCTGCAGCGCCCTTTCAAACCCGCCATGAACATGCCAGCCTTGTGCTCAGTCTGTGTTGTGGCAGAAGTCCCGGGTAGCTCATTCTCTGGGTAAACACGGATGCTTCGGAAGCTTCTGGAGCAAGCAGTCTTGAGTTATTCAACACTCGGGTAACCTGAGGATAATAGCACAGACACTTCACCTGCTCGTATTTTACCTTGACAGCTTTTTGGGTCTGGCTCAGTTCTCAATGTGAAAAAGGGTGGAGCAGGAATCGGATATGTTTGCAAAAAAAAAAAACTCTCCCGAGGGTTTAGCAATTGTGTATTCCAGCCCCTTGTGAAGCTGGCTTTTTCTGTGTTCGTTCGAGCTGAACCTGTCCTAACTGGGTTTGGTCAACAGTTCATCCTCTGGGGAAACATGGCATAGCAACCAGTTTATTTTGGATAAACAGATCTGTTAAAACACTTAACAATGCATATTTCTTATCCAATTACATGGCTCTTCTGTAGGAACATGTTAATAAGATTACGCTAATGGAGATATCAAACGTATTACATGTAGCATTCGTTTGATTCAGTCAATCAAAACTCATGTATAACTAACCAGAACAACCCAGCTATTTTTAAATTGACAGTCTGTGAAAGCTGATTCTGAGAAATAGTGCAGTCGCATGACTTTTCTGAGGGATGTCACATCCAAAATTCTGAAGAATGCCAGATGAGAAATTCCACACCTAGCCCCAGTTAGAGCATGCCGTGACCTTGTTAGTTACTCCACATGTAGCCAGAAAGTGCTGCAGAAGGGTGGTTCACTGCAGCATTGTAAACAAAAGCAATGCACACTACGGGTTACATTTACAAAAAAGTTTGCTCAGAATTTTATTTTTTCCAATTTACTTTCCAGTGCAAAACTTGTTTTTCAGTGGAAATTCACTTGAAAGTAGTGTAATGCAGCGCCTAGCGCTGCTTTATATCAGGGACATCTTAAGGATTTTGGAGGGGCCTGGGACAAACATATTTTGAGGGCACCTGCTCAGAACAGCTTTTAATTTATGATCAAATTTCAGCACTTTCATGCCCTCTTTGGCCAGGTCACTGGCAGTGTACAGGCACACGCCTCTAAATTCGAAATGTTTTGTGCATCTAATATTCAGGGATAGTGAGGTGTGTTTTCAGTACTGTAACACAGCAGAGGTTCGCTAAGATTACTGCAAATAATCACTGTGACACCATCCCATTTCTCATATGTGAGGTCTTGTTTTGTTCTAGAGGTATATTAGTAAGTATTTTGCATAAAACGTAAACCTAACATTTCTCTGCAAAATGTCTGTAATAGACGCTCAGGCATCATCCACATTAAAAACAGATTAAAGGAAAATGGCATTTAACACAAAATGGTTAACAATTATTCAAGGTCATCAGGGCAAGACTCTGCAGAACAGAGCTGACTTTATCCTGGGCCCCCTGAAGTCTGAGGCCCTGGACCAGAGCCCACTTTGCTCATGCCTTAAAATGTCTCCTGCTTTCTATTACTTAGTGTCAAGGGAGTGTTCCATGGGCGTTCCCATACAACCACTCATGGTTTATGATGCAAAACTCTATCTACAAAAAAAAATAGAGTTTTGCATAAAAAAACAAGAAGTAGGTCAATGAAAAATGCTTTTATTTCTCCTTTCTTTTACGACTTTACATGTGTTCTGCACTGTACATCATGCATACAAAGTAGGACAAGGTTTCAAATTAGTCTAAGCATAGTATTTTGTAATGGATGGGCACCATTCCAGTACAAACCCTATGCTCGACTCACACAGATTCTTCAGCATTATGCTGCAATGGTGTGTGTGGCATGCGGCAGCCTGATTGCACGCTCGCGCTTAGGAGAGAAGAGGAAAGTGGCCTATCTATGTAAATATGGAGCCGTCCTGCTCTCTACTTCTGATGCTGTGCAACACAGCATTTGTAGCTGCTTTTCTGCATTACTTGAGATGTTAGTAAAGTGATCTCTACCACACATGCCTTCTAACATTGTGCTTGAACCTTACACTCCAAGGAGACTTTAGTTGGCCATTACTTGGAATTGGTATAATTTGTGCAGAAGTAGTCTTAAATGTGATGTGAATGTTTTAGCACACCTTCAGCAGTTTTTTGTTCTTTTTTCAAAACTATTTTAATGGCACAATTTTGCACCATCAAAAACCTGTTGCTAATTGATAAGCTTTTTGTTTGCAATGCTTTATTGAAGATATTAAAATAGAAAAGGTAATCACTTTGCAAATAAGTGAATTTTGCTGAACAGTGCTTGAACCACCATGACAAACTGATCAAACATAATCAAGTACAAAAGAATAATTATATATAAACTGCTTTATTCAGGATAATTTTCTACAATAATGTTTCTCCTGCAGTAGTGGTGTATACACTTCTTTACTGATTGTAGGTTCATAGAATATATTTGTCTTTGGTCTGGAGTAAAAGGCAGAAGGAAGTGATAACGTTCAAAATTTAAGATTGGGGATGAAAAATTAACTGGATCAGTTCTATAACAGTAGCATGTAACATTTCTTCATGAATTATGAAAATCCTTCATGACACCTTTCCAAATGGATGTACTCTGTTGGATCATAATATCAATAAATTCTTTCAGGTTTCTGGGGGCAGACCTCTGAATGTCCTATCTGTCTGGGAACTACTGTGCAAACATGCAGTGAAGGACCAGCTTCTCAAATTTCATATCCCACTACACTAATTCACCACTAATCCTTCATGGGTTCCAGAGTAGCGTGCTACTCGACAATAAAGTGCTTCAACACCCCATCAGATGTAGCAAGCGTTATATAAATACAAACCTCTTTCCCTTTTCTATCCAGCCGCCTACCCTTCTCTATCCAAATAACTGATTAACATACCTACCACTCAAATTACTTAATATTTCACTATGCTTATTTTCAATATTAATCCTTTATGGGTTCCGGAGTAGCGTGCTATTCGCCAGAAAAGCGCTCTAAACACCCATTAAGGGTAACAGGTGCTATATGAATGCCAACCTTTTTTCCCCTTCTATCCCTGTGCTATCCTTCTCACTCCAAATAACTGACTAACCTATCCACCACTTAAATTACTTTTGTATTTCACTATACTAATTCAACACTAATCCGTTATGGTTCCCGGAGTAGTGTGGTGCTCACCAAAAAAGCACTTTGACTCCTAGTCAGGGGTAGTACGCGCTATATACATGCAATTACAATACAGTACAATACAATACAATACCTGCTCACGATGGTGATCTGGGGATGGATGAGGAACAGAGAGAGAGAAACACAGGGCTCTGAGTATACCCTTAGATTGGAGGAGCACTGAAGACCTCAATAGTAAGATATTAAGGATTTGCTGCAACGGCTGTAATATAGAAGTAAACTACCAACGATTATGGAGCACATTTTGGTGGAAGATAGCAGTACTATAACCAGACTCAGGCTTTTTGGTTTTGTTGATAGATGCAGGCAGTGCTTAATTTGTAAAAAATGAAGTCCAGGTGCTCAAATGTTTGTCAGATGCCATGCCTACTCTCCCCCCGGGCCCCACCCACTTCCTCCACGCACTTACTCTATTGTCTCTGCCCACATCCTCAACTGGAACTGCTGAAAGTCAGATGTAATACCCAATCTGAATTTCAGCAAGGGAGCCTTCCTCCAAGAAAGGTTTTGATAGGAGGTTCCCTGCCATGTTAAAATTTTGAAAAGAATAAATCAAAAGTGCAGTTTAAGCACAATTTTGAAATAAATGAGCTACAAGGGAACTGTGAAACATTCTAGTGCTCTGTGCCAATTGAGGGAAAGGACAATACTGGGGTATGCCATTTTTAACAGAGTCTAATTTTGTGTCATGAGTTCAAAGAAACAACTTTTACATATCTCATGTGACAAAAAACACCAAAACATTCCAAACACACTCTAAACTGAAAAATTGAATAAAATCATACAAACAGGGCCAGACTGGAACCCATAATAGCCCTGGCAAGTTTTGTTAGACCAGCCCGCATACGGTGCGGAGCGAGAGCAGCAAGCCTAACGACTGCTAGAGGGATTTGTAAAAAAAAAAAGACTAAAATGGTGCACAACACATTTTTCATTACATATTTAACAGTATTAACTTTCAGAGCATAGTAAATCGTAAATAATGACCGGACAAAAGCACCCAGACCAGAAGGCATGGAAATGTCACACATATGTACCCATGCTTTAAACCCCGGATATGTCACATATAATCAATCACCCATGCCATAAACTGTGGAAATGTCACACATAAGCACCCAGGCCATAAACTTTGATAATGTCACACATAAGCACCTATGCCAGAAAGCATGGAATGTCCCACAGAGGCATCCAGGCCATAAATCGTGGAAATGTCACATATTGGCACCCAGGCCATAATTGTGGAAATGTCACATATTGGCACCCAGGCTATAAACCATGGAAATGTCACACAGGCACCCAGGCCATAAACTGTGGAAATGTCACATACTGGCACTCAGGCCATAACAGTGGAAATGCAGTGGAAATCTCACACATAAGGTTTCAGGCCAAAAAAAATGAAGATGTCACATATAAGCGCCCATGCCATAATCCATGGAAATGTCGCACATAAGCACCAAGGCCAGAAAACATGGGAATGTCACACATAAGCACCCATGCCACAAACCGTGGAATGTCACAGTGCAGGTGTGATGAACCCTCTACAGAACATAATACAGGGAGTGGATCCATGAACGCCACCCCAAACCAGAGCAGACAAGAGCTGAGGAAGCAAACACATGAGAGGGTATACCTAAAAACATCACATACAACCATACAGAAGCAGGAACAAATTAGAAATGTGAGGGAAACATAGTAGGATAAAACAACAAAACTGGGGAATGAAATAAAAGATGGAAACTAGAATGACATAGATAGCCACCACAACTATTGACATATTGGCAAGTGTTGTCTCTGTGTTTTATAGTGTCTTAAATAGTAGTTCTGACCCTCCTGCCTGACAACTGTGCATGGGTGTCTGCATTGGCCATTGGCAGCCTGCGTTAAAGCGAGGCTTGTTTTTGTGCAGGAAGGGAAACCTTCCTGCACACAAAACACCTATGAGGCTTTTTCCTCTTTCTGGGTGTCCCGCAAATGTGTGCAGCAGAAAGAGGAAAAAGCGACAAGTAATAAACATCTTTCTCCTCATGGTGCCTCCCTTGAAAAGGTGCACTTTTTGATCTATTCCCAGGTTTACTTGTGTTGTAAATAACCATAGGTGGACGCATGGGACCACCAAGGCTCCACCCAGTGGACGCCTTACCAGGACTGAGTAATGCAGGGCAGTGACTTGCACTGCCTTGTGTTACTCCAGGCAGGGCTTAATTTGAGCCGGAGCTTGCCAGTGCTTATCAGGGCCGGGTCTACAGTCACGCTGCATTAAGTGCACCTGCTGTCCCGTCAGTAGTTGATTTATGTATAATGACTCGTGTGTGGCACTGGCACAGAGAGTGTGTGCTGTGCAGCTGCTGTAGTAGTACCGTACGTGCTGTGCGCTGCAGTCACTTAGTTTTAGTTACCCCGTCGTATTAGTTGTTGAATAAACACTTAGGGGCAGATTTATGTTGGGGATGCGCCACGTTTGCGTCACGCAACAGCGGCGTAAACGTGGCGCAATCCTACGACCCATTTACAACGTGACGCATCTAGGCAGATGCGTCACGTTGTAAAGCCCTGCGCCACTTGTGGGCGTTCCGGCGCAGGGTGGGCGTTCCGGGGCAGGTGCGCCTCGCAAAAGTGGCTGAGTGAAATCTATAAGATTTTACTCAGTCACTTTCAGGCCAATGCTGCGTCAAAACCCTGCGCTTGCTTGAAGCAGGCGTAGGTCTTGACGCAGCATTGTAAAGATGGGGCACCCCCGAGCCTTGCTGGAGCTGTGCCGCGCTTGCGACGCAACTCCAGCAATGCGCCACGTTTACGGCACAGATGCGTCACGCATCTGTGCCGTTTTTGCCCCATGGTGTGCCGCATTGTAAATGCGGCGCACCATGGGTGGCAGAGCAGCGGCGCAAAATAACTGGCGCATCCCTGGGGATGTGCCAGTTATCATAAATCTGCCCCCTACTATGTAAATGGTGACGTGATGTGAGTGACTCAATTTCCCCTCCTCACTCTGTCTTCAAGACTTCCGGCTGCGGATCAGTGTAGTTGTTGTTGGGCAGGACAGGGCTGGGCTTTGCCTGGGCTGGGTCTTCCTCTGTGGGGGTTGGGGCTGTGTGCGGCAGAGGCAGCGACACGTGCACAGATTTAAATGCGCGTGCATTAGCAATTTTGCTGCTTGCCTCAGCACGCCCGCCCCAGCATACCCGCACCGCACCTCACCACCGAGTATCCACTGCTTGTGGTGTTCAACGCCGCCTTTCAAAGTAGCGGGAGTCAGTCGGAACCTGCTCCTTGGATGACGTTGAGTCAGGGGAGTGAGGAACCGTTGGCTAGAATACTGCTGCAGAGTAGACAGTACATAGTTCTGGTCACCAGGTGAGGGCAAGCGAGGCATGGCCTGGGGTATGCCGGCGGCCTATGAATAAAGCTGCGCAGGTGAGGTAGGACAGGGCCTGGCAGGCCGCAGAGGGCGGTGTGACAGTGATTACAGTTTTTTTATTTTTTATTATTATGTTGATTGGCCTACCGTCTGGTCGTGATGGCCTGGGGTAGAAATGAGCGGGAAAACTTGTCCAGGCGAATGTGCTTCGAAGTCGGGCTCAATGAGTGCATTAGGAGTGCATTAGGAAGCAAGCTAGAACATGAATGCTTCTGTTTTCAATGTCACACGCTACAAGACTGTGCTTAAAATATGATCCTGCAAACATAATAAAATATTTTGTTTAAAGATGTCAATTCTTCTGAAAATGATGAGCATATTAAATATACAGGCGAAAAGTGAAATGGGGAGGGGATGTGGTCTGACGGCTAGAGCTGCTGACTTTGTAGCTGGGAAACCAAGGTTCGAGCCTCGGGTCGACTCCACATCCTGTGATTCTCGGCAAATCACTTAATCTCCTGTGCCCACCAACAAAATGAATGTGTCCCTCATAAAGTAAATTTAACATGATCCTAGATGAAAAGGAAAACATTATATTATTTGCGATAAAATATTAAAACTCTTCTCCTTCCACTGGAGACTCAGTAAAATTTACCCACCAAAATATTCTCGAGAATGGGTACTTGTAAGGCAAATGTATGCTGTTGTGGTGACTGTAATACCATTACACTCCTCCCCAAATGGTCATGCCCTTAAGAAACAATATAGCTGCCCATGACATTGTTCTAACAGTAAGAAGTCTGTGGTCGAAGGAAACTAGCACCTGCAAGCTCTTTCTAGCTATCCACAGTTCTTCAGGAGTCCCTTTGCGAAGGGATGTCTACTTACACCTACCTTCTCAGTACCACTCACAGTTTGCATTTTGGCAAAATACCATACTTATTTATTGGCAGTACTTTGCATCTCAAATCAAAACTCATTGTCGAATTATACTAACATGACCTATAAATTGTTTGTGATGGATATTTCTAACTGCACGTTCCTCAACTTGTGAATATTTCTCAGGCATTATACTAGATCCAGAAAAACTCTAAAGTAGTATTCCTGTGCGCCAGTAATTAGTGCAATGCGGCTCCGAACTGACTTCGTTCTGTTCTAGAAATAATGAACAGAGCTGCGTTTAAGAGTCACCCATGCATACGGATGTCCGTTCCCTTCTTTCCGCTGCTTCAGATATGCGTCTGATGCTCTACTACTTTCATGAGATTTTTCACTATTTTTTCTGGAAAATGTTACCAGTGTTTAAGAGAAATGGCTACACCTAAAGTGACAGGGTTTGACTGTTGCAAACAAATGTCTAGGTATGCCACTAGTGCTTGTTAACGCTCCAGAACCTATGATGACTGTGCCCAGATGACCCTGAAGGCTATACATGATTACAAAGGTCTATGTTGCAAAACACCACAAGAATCCGTGCTGTGACCAGCTGAAGTTGAGAGGAAAACTCCATTTCTGCTCTCAAAGCCATTCCCATTGAGGATCTTTGTATTGTTTGAAGTCTTTGGGTAAGTCAAAGAAGAAGCAGATGAAGCCCAGGCTGGAATTGGTCCCATCGCAAAGTTTTAGGTCTGCACAGAAGGTGCAAGTGCATCAACGTGCAACCCAGTCTCACTCACAGGAGCCAATTCAGAGTCTGATCCCAATGAACCCCAATTTTCCAAGTAGGTCAGCGATGTCATAGGAAGTCGAGGCCATGCTGTGCATTTTCAGCACACTTCAGGTTTCTTGTGGCACTCCTCAGGCCACAAGGGTCTCCAGGGACTTCCAGTTGGTTGGTTGGAAGGTTTGCCAAGCAAACCTATCCTGTCCCAGGAAATAGTAGACCACCTTCAGATGACAACAGACCTTCTAACATCATTGGGGCTCATTATCATTATGCCAAAGCCACACCTGACTCTTCACCAACACTCTGTTTCATCGATTGTCCTAGATTTCTGTCCTAGATTTCAGTGGTGATGACTCCGAGGTTACTGGAACTCTGGGTGTCCTGCAGCCTGCAGTAGGCTCTGAACTCCCATTGGGTGCAGCACCATGGGGACCTTTTGGATTCAATCCAGGCTTTAGAGGAAACTACAAAAAATCTGCATTGTTATTTTCTCAACCACAATTGGACCAGCTGGCAGACCCCACCCCTTACCTGAGCCAGAGTTGACAGTTGTGACAGATGCATCACCGCTGGGTTAGGGATTCCATCTGGGAGAGGTGGAGATCAAATGACTCTGTTCACCAGCTGGATCCAGACTTCACATTGATGGAGCGAGTTTTAGAAATGGATTTATTCTGGCTCGTGATATTAAACTCTCATAACTTGAATTAATTTATTAATGAGTTATTGTATGATTTCTTGTACTAAACCAATCTAGAGTAAGATTTTTTACATCTTTACACACGGGACTAACGTTATGTGCTTTATGTTGCATTTGCAAGTATGTCTTTTATTACATAACTAATGTTGTTTTGTTTGTCCTATTGTCTTTGTCAACATTAATGCGGCTGGTTATTTAATGACGTGTGCTTATTTTATATGTGCATATGTCTATGTTGTGTCTGTTTATCTTTTCCAGATATATGAAGAATCCTGTTGGACATTATGTAGAATGGTAGATATTAAATGCTGCTTTTCTTTGTGCTTTTGCTAGGTAACATTTATTAATGGGTTTAATATTAGCAATGGCGGGTGGGTAACAGAATGACTTTCATAATTTGAAATTAATTATGCTTTTCTGTTTGTTTAAATACTAGCCCGAGTGTGAGGCTTGAGGCCTAAGTTCAATGGAGAATGTTGGTTAGCCTGATCGAGATGAGCCAAGCACAGCCATGATGAAACGCTTTTTCATAAGGACATTTCTTGAATAAACTGAAGTCCAAACAAAAACCATTGTGCGAATTGTGCTCTGAAAGGTTATTTTTCCAAGGCTAAGGAAGCGACAAGCGGCGGATCAGCCGAGCTATGGAGGAAACTGTGAACTTTCTCAGTAAAATGTTGCGATCTTCGGAAGGTGGTGTCGCTTCACGTGAAAGGACAATGGCTATGACGTCTTGTCATTTTGGAAGAGAGGCCTCACGATGGTCTGATGACAAGCAACCAATCAGGTTGCTGAAAGACTTTTAAAATTTATCATCTAGTTAGATTAGTGAGTTAGAAAGGTATAAAAACTTAGCTGATTGAGGGGAGCGGGGCTGACTGTTTCCTGAGGGCGAAGTGCTGTCCGATTTCTTGGGACACGTAACACCAAATAATGCATTTATTTCTCTTTCCTTTCCAGGTCAGAAAAGCTGAATTTAGGGAAATAGGTTTATGTTTGCTTTAATTCATGATTTCGAGCAATTTTGAAATACCAGACTTTCGTGCCAATAAACTGAATAAAAGAATATTGATTAATAAAAATGTTTGCTATTGAGTAAAAGAGCTAATAAAGTGTTTGAAATTTAAGGCTTTATTCTTTAAAAATAAAAGACTTAAAACGTTGAGCTGGTCTTGATTATTTTAGTCGTTATCATAGTTAATCCATTGGCCATAAGTGGCTTAATTAATTGTTTGCATTTTATAATAATGTTTAAAATGTTTTACTGCAGTTGTATATAATGTACATAAGGTTTAGGTAGTCCGGATAATTAGGCCACATGATTCAGTCGCTCATTATTCAGTCTCGGTTTTATGGGCCTTTTGTGAAATTATAGTATTAGGTAGAGTATAGTGTAGTTGAGACTGAATTTCTATAGGGGCGCTGGATCAATTTCTCTGGTAGCAGACTTCGGTTGCTATGGTAACTGACATGTTACATGTTAATTACATAGGATACATGTCTAAAACATGTTGTTAAGTTTGTTCACTTGTTGTATGTAGTCGAAAGGATTTTTCCTGTAGTGTGAAAAATTCCTAGTTATTGCCGGCAAAAGAGTAGTGTGATTAGAAAAGTTACACAGTGCATTTGATCTGTTTCAAAAATTGTGATATAGAATATATCGCAAGTGTTGCGGAAGTACAACACAAGTTTAGGGACCTTAGATGTGACTGGTTAAATGGATAGTGAGGATTGTCTATGAAATTGTAGCATTAAGTATAGGGATTGGTGAGCCCGTTTTAAAACTTTTTGTGAAAAGAGTAATAGATTAATTTCAGCTTGAGTGAAGGGTAAGGAGGCGTCGTCTATTCTTATTAGCGTCTGAGGATTTCTGTGGTTGGTTAAAGTCCTGCCAGGATTTCGAGTGTGCATGATCAGGGTTTTCCGTTTTTGAATGCATGAATGATTTTGTGAAAATAGCGTCGTCTATTTCATGTGAGAGAAATTCTGAATGTCTGTAAAAACTATTACTTTACTTAGCGAAACAGACAAGTGGTTTGTTTATTTGTAGTTACTAATTGAGGTTCATTGAAAAGCATTGTTTAAAATGGCGTCGTGAAAAGTTTTTGTGAAGGAGGGGTGAGTTTACGGAGTAACACACAGCGAAGCTGCAGCGGCAGTGTACGTCATTTGGTTCGCGCTGTGATTGGCTAACATACGTCACAGCAAGCGCACTGGTTGGTTCACGTGACAGTGATGAGCTGACAATAGATTGGTCTATTCTCAATACTGTATTTCTATTGGTTGAGCAAGGTGGTGACGTAGCTTAACTTGATTGGCTTGTTGGTGTCTTTCGCGCACGGATTAGTTGGAGTAGCGGAACATCAGGAAAACATTACGATCTTTTAAATTTAAGCAATTTTGCTTTAAAACATGAGTTATTGGTACGATACAGAGAAAACGAAGCCTCCATGGTTTCAGAAAATGAAACATTTATTTAAACCTGATAAGAAAATTGAAACGCGTGGTGGAAAATTACTTCATAAGTACAAAACACCCGCAGCCTATATGGAAGGCGAGTATGGTTATGGCATTCTTGCCCCGATTCTAGTGAACCAGTTTCTTTCCATCTGGAATGCCTCTCTGTCACGCGGCCAGTTCCCCTCAGTGTGGAAACAGGCCAGGGTTGTCCCCATACTGAAAAAACCCGGTGCTGACCCTTTACTATTTAGCAACTATCGGCCTATATCGCTTTTGCCCAAACCTGCCAAGATTCTGGAGAAAGTGGTACAGAAACAGTTGGCGCAGTATCTAGAGTCAAACCAGCTGTTACACGACTCCCAGTCCGGCTTTAGAACCGGCTATAGCACTGAGAGAGCGCTGCTTGAAGTCTCAGAAATCATCAGGGAATCAGTGGATAGGGGCGAGGAGGCCATGCTGGTCCTCCTCGACCTATCCGCTGCATTTGATACTGTATCCCATAAAATACTTACCACCCGTTTACAACAGCTAGGGGTCGGTGGGACAGTGCTGGCCTGGACCACTTCTTTCCTGTCTAGTCGTTCTCAAAGGGTTACGATGCACCCATTTGAATCCGAGGACAAACCCCTCCTGTGCAGAGTGCCCCAGGACTCTGCTTTGAGCCCTTTATTGTTTAATGCTTATGTGGCCCCTCTTGCCAAGGTAGTTGAGTCCTGGGGTGTCAGGGTGGTCTCCTATGCTGACGATACTCAGCTTATCTTTTCCTTTCGAGACCATTCTGACTCCCTCTTTTCCAACTTTAGAAACTGCCTTGGCAATATCTGCACCTGGATGTCAGCCAATCATCTTGCCCTCAACACCGACAAAACGGAGGTTCTTTTTTTCAGCAAGAAATCCCCCTCCCTGCAATTCTTTGGTGGCCTACCGTTTTGAATCCTCCACCCACTCCTGTTCAGGCGGCTCGCAACCTTGGCTTCACTTTTGACAACTCCTTGTCCGGAAGTGCCCAAGTCAACAAAGTTGTAGGGGCCTGTTTCTCCAAATTACGTATGATCAGGAAAATCTTCCCCTTCCTCCCTCAATCATCTCGCAAAACTGTTGTCCAGGCACTTATCACCACCCATCTAGACTATGCTAATAGTCTATATGCAGGTGCCCCCCTATACCTTATCGACCGTCTGCAAATAGTTCAAAACGCGGCAGCCCGGCTCATTGGTAATATCCCTGCCCGTACCTCGGTCAGAGCTTACCGAGATGAGCTTCACTGGCTTCCTATTGCCCGATGCATCGATTTCAAAATTCTGACCCTTACATTTCGTGCTATTCATGGAATTGGTCCGCTCTATCTGAGAAAGCGACTCAAAATCTCTTCTTCAGTTAGACATCTGAGATCCAACAGCCTTCGTCTTCTGATGGTACCAAGATTTAGGCTTTCTCGGAGTGGCGGCAGATCTTTCACCGTCACTGCCGCCAAGCTCTGGAACAGCCTCCCCCTTGATCTCAGGTTTTGCGAATCTGAGCCAGCTTTTCAACGCAAACTTAAGACCTGGTTGTTCACTAAGCGTTAGGGCTTTGGTATTGTCTGATCTTTGCACTCTCCTAGTCCCTCAGTGGGATATGATTCTGGTTACTCTCTGTGGGGACACTCATGTAATCTTAGCGCCGGGACACCTCCGCCGGAGGTAGCTGTGCGCTCTACAAGCTTCCTAAATAAATAAATAAATAAATACTGTAATTTGGTTTGAAAATTGGATGCATTACACGAAAAATGACGGCGTATTGGCATGGCCGGAAGTTGGGTCATTTAATATGAAAGTTTTGAGAAACCTTAGAGAAAAAATGATGGGTCTTATGCCAAAGCCTAGACCTACACAATTTGAAGCTTTAGTTGAATGGGAGGTTGAGATGATGGAGCTTGAACGTGAAAGCAAAAGTCCAGCACCTAGAAATTCAAAATATATTTTAAATAGAGAAACCCATGAAGACAAAGTGAGACGCTGGAGAAAAGCAGACATGTATGATGGTCCGTACCCAGTAAGAATAATGATCACTGAAGATCCAGCAGCACAAAAGAAAATTCAAAAGAAAAGTAGACTTGATGAGGAATTAGATGATGCAGTTTTAGAAGACATTTATTCAACTAAGCGCAAACCGCCACCTTATCAGGCAGATTCTCAATCTACCCCGAGAGTTTCTACAGGAACTTCTCCAAGTGCACCTGCTAGAGAAGTTGATGAAGGTTCACCCAGATTTTTAAAATTACCTGAAAGAGTAGGTTCAATAAATAATTCTAGTACACCCAGAGAAAACAGAATTCCAGAACAGAGAAATGATTTTCCAAGAAATCAAGAAAGACTTTTTGCTTATATGCCTGAAATTTCAAATTATAATAAAGTAAAAGAAGATTTAATTCAGCGATTAACAAAAGGCATGGATGCAGTGACAGTACCAGTAACAATTGGTCCTGTTGTACCAGTTTTTGTTCAGGGAGAAAATAAACATTCAGCTTTAACAGTTCCATTAAATGCAGAAATTCAAAAAGTGGCTGAGAAATTTTATTCAGAACTTTCAGGAATTCATAGAGAAACATCTATGATGCCAAATTTAAACTTTAATCAAAGTTTAGCTGGTTGTCAAACACCATCTGTTGCAGAATCTGATACAGCTTCTTCAGAAAGAAGTCTAAACAAAATAGATTTAACGCAAAGTGCATTATCTCCAGAAGCTCCTGAATTTAAAAAGCTTGATATTGCAAAATTAAAAGCTGATTTGGAGGAATTAATTATTGGCACGATTGGTACTGACAGTTTGAGATTGTATCAGGATGATGAACTTCTTTTTATTTGCAAAAGCATCCAGTGGAAGACGAAAAACAGGTATGAACAACTGGAAGAAATGGCTGCTGAATTAGAAATTGATTTGAGCAAACAGAAACATTTGCAGAAACATTACAGAGTGGATTTTTCTGAGAAATACATTGATAGCCTTAATACTTCTGGAAGAATAACTCATATTAAAGAATTGATAGTTGTACTCAAAAGATTAGGTGAATTAGGTAAATGGAGAATAAAATGGTCAAAGAATAAAGAACAGGACAAAAGGGCCAGAAATTAAACAGTTTCTGAATTTCCAATGAGGGAAATAGCAGGGGGAGGATATGTACATGTCCCTTGGTCAAGGCAAGATATTCTGTTATTTACTAATGATTTTCCTCGGCTGAGAGAAAAGCCTGTAGAGTGGTATCGTCAGGTAGACAGATTTATTAAAGTGTCAAAAGTTCTGTGGATTGATCTGGATGGATTCTTTGACATTGTTGTCCCATCAGATCTTTGGACAGAATGCAAAATTTCTGTAGGATGGCCCAAAGAAGAACCTGCTCGAGACACAATTACCGGTGCTCCATCAAAAGATGTTATGGAGGTATACAATAAAGTGATTTATTGGCTGAAAGAAAAAATTCCCCCGAAAGAAATAGATTGGGTTAAAATTGACAGAACAAATCAAGAGCCAAAGGAGTCAGTACATTCATTTTATGAAAGGTTACTGTTGGTTTTTAAACAATATAGTGGCTATGAAAAATTAAGCGAAAAGGACATGAGCCACTTTATTTACAGATTTGTCTACGGCCTGAGACCCGAAATAAGTGATATGATTAAAAATGGAATTGTGGGTTGGCAATCACTTACAGCTGATGACATCCTGAGAAAGGCAAAATATTGCAGTGATGAGATAGAAGCGAAACAG
This sequence comes from Lissotriton vulgaris, assembly GCF_964263255.1. Classification (NCBI taxonomy): domain Eukaryota; kingdom Metazoa; phylum Chordata; class Amphibia; order Caudata; family Salamandridae; genus Lissotriton; species Lissotriton vulgaris. Next base: position 16,239,959 of record NC_141690.1, on the reverse strand, counting down.
AAAAACCTCAAGGAAAAGGCAATGTGGGCACAAGTGAAGGTAGCTGAGCAACAGCAGATGGCCTTTGAAAATAAAAATGTGCAACAGAATCAAGGCAAATTTAAGAATAATTTTAATAATAAACCTAAATTTAATGTGAATATTGAAGAGCTAAAACAGAAGCTCCCATGTTTTAATTGCGGCGAAATTGGACACTGGAAGCGCGAGTGTAAAAATCCGCCCAGAAATTTTAAAAATACCTCATTGAATCCACAGATGCAGAGTGAGATAAATCAGCAGCAACAGCTACAGCAGCAGTTAAACGAGTTAAGTCAGCAGCGACAGCTACAGCAACAGGTAGCGAATCAGCAGAGCCAGATTCCACAAGCACCATTTCCAAACAGTGTAAATGCTCAAAAGTTTACACCAGAAACAGGTTTCTGTGGAGGTAATCAGGTAAACAGTTTGTCAAGAGCGAATGTGTCAAATGCTTCTCAACAATTTTGGCTGAAAAATAATGAAGCGAGTGATTCATCTGATGATTACTTATGACGGTGCCAGAGAGAGGAGGAAGAGTGTGTGCTTGGACCCACTATTTTTAAGGTACACCAGGCTGGTCCATTTGTTAATGGTAAAGTGAATGATAAAGATGTCACTTTTCTTGTGGACACAGGTGCTACCCGTTCTACTGTTAGATCAGCAGAAATTGAAAACCTTCCTCTCTCTGGTGAGAGTATCCAAGTTGTAGGTGTAGCAAATCAGCAGATTAAAACAAGTCTAACTGAGCCTGTAAATGTTGAAATTGGAAATTACAAAGATAAACACAGGTTTCTAGTTTGTGATAGTAGGCCTGTAAATGTGTTAGGTCGCGATATATTGTGTAAAATGAATTGTAAAATCTTTTGCTCACCGGATGGTATTGAGCTACAAACTTCAGAAGTAGATGGTCTTTACAAATTAACAATGCTGATGGTCGAAGAGGAACGTAAATTATTATTTCCTGTTTTTGACAAAAATAATTTGCCTGAAGAACTTAAAGAGCCAGTGAAACCAGAAATTTGGGACTTATCTGGGAATGATATGGGTCTTATGAAATATGTAGATCCAGTAAAAATTACTGTAAAACAAGGAATAGATTTCCCAAATGTTCCTCAATATAAAATGAAAGCTGAAACAATTGAAGGAGTCATTCCAGTGATTGAGAAATTTATAAGTCAAGGTGTTTTAAAAGAAATTGAGAGCAGCCAATGTAATTCACCGATTATGGGAAACAAAAAGCCAAAGGGAACTTACAGAATTGTTCAGGATTTAAGGAAAATGAATCAAATTGTTGTTCCATGTTGCCCAATTGTTCCAAACCCTGCGGTAATTCTTTATCGGATTCCACATGATGCAGAATGGTATACGGTCATAGACCTCTGTAATGCCTTCTTTACAGTTCCACTGCATCCAGAAAGCCAACAAATTTTTGCGTTTAGGTTCCAGAACCGTATTTTAGCATGGTGTCGTATCCCACAGGGGTATACTGAAAGACCATCTATTTTTAATCAGTTATTGAAGAAATCCCTGGAAGATTTGATTTTACCTGGAAATTCAACATTGGTACAGTATATTGATGACTTGCTTGTGGCTGCGGAAACACGAGCAAATTGTGTAACTGATACCATTATCCTTTTAAATCGGTTAGCAGATGAAGGACATAAAGTGTCACCTGCGAAATTACAGTTTTGCAAGCAAAAAGTAAAATATCTTGGTCACAGAATTGCAAAAGGAATAAGACAAGTGACTATAGAAAGAATTAAAATGATTAAAGCAGTACAGCCCCCGACAACACAAAGACAGGTCAGAATGTTTCTGGGATTGGTTGGTTACTGTCGCCAGTGGATCAGTGGATTCTCAGTGATTGCAAAACCACTGCAAAGACTGACAAAAGCTGATATAAAAGATCTGATTAAGTTGACAAAAACTGAATTAGAAGCTTTTGAACAGTTGAAAAGAAATTTGTGTGAAGCTCCAACATTGGGAATGCCTGATTATGAAAAAGAATTTGAGTTGTACTGCAGTGAAAGGGAAGGTTGTGCACTGTCAGTTTTGATCCAGAGACATGGAAAACTGAGAAAGCCAATTGCTTATTTCTCAGTTGTTTTGGACCCTGTTGCAAAGGCTTTGCCAGGTTGCTTAAAAGCAGTGGCTGCAACAAGTGTAAGTCTTGAGCAAAGTGAAGGAATCATTATGGGATTTCCTGTGAAGGTATATGTACCTCATTCAGTTAAAATTCTTCTTACTAGAAGCAAAACTCAGCACTTAACAAGTAACAGACTGACCAAATATGAGAAAACAATTCTGGGATCAGATAATGTTTCTATTGCAAGATGTGTGAATTTAAATCCTTCCACATTATTGCCGGATGGTGTTGTTACTGAGGTTAATAATGAAATTGACATTGATCATGAGTGCCTGGATGTGGTAGATTACTGTACCAAACCTCGGCAGGATATAAAAGATGTTCCATTACCTGAATCTGATTTGGTTTACTTTGTTGATGGTTCCTGTCTGAGAACAGAGGAGGGCATTCTGAGAGCAGCATATTCAGTATGTACAGTCTCAGATGTTATAGAGGCTTCACCTCTTGATGGAATACGTTCAGCCCAAATTGCAGAATTGGTTGGTTTAATTCGGGCCTGTGAAAGAGCAAAAGGCAAAAAAGTTACCATAGTGACTGATAGTCAGTATGGGTATGGCGTAGTTCATGACTACGGTCAACTATGGTCTCAAAGAGGTTATTTGACTTCTGCGGGAACGCCAATCAGAAAGGCAAAATTGATCAAAAGATTGATCGATGGCATTCAGTTACCAGAAAAAATAGCTGTTATGAAATGTGCAGCTCATAAAAAAGGTGAGGACTACATTACCAAAGGTAACGCATATGCAGACCAAATTGCAAGGTATTGTGCAAGGAATAATTATTCAATCAATTGGGAAAAAGACAAAAGTCACATTTGAATTCTCTCATGCTAATATCTGTAGTTGAAACATGGCAGGGAGTAAAAGAATTACAAGATGAGGCAGATGAAGAAGAGAAAAACACATGGTTAAAAGCAGAGTGCAGACAGCGAGAGGAAGATGGAGTTTGGGTCTACAAAGATGATAGACCAGTGATGCCAAATTGCATGATTGCTGACATGGCACGGATGTACCATGGTCCAGGGTATCTAGGAAGAGATTCCATGATCAGATTATTCAGAGAAACATGGTTCAGTCCAAAATTCAGAATTATTGCAGAGTCACTTTGCCAAAGATGTTTGATCTGTCAGCAAATGAATCCAAATAGGAAAACTGTTGTAAGTTTGGTAACCATAGGACGGGAGGGTGGTCCTTTTACCAGGTTACAGATGGATTTCATTGACATGCCCCAGCACAACAAGCTCAAGTATGTGCTTGTGTTTGTTTGTCTGTTTTCAAGATGGGTGGAAGCTTTCCCAACTCGTCACAATGACTCAGTCACTGTGGCGAAATTGCTTTTGAGGGAGATCATACCTAGATATGGTTTTCCTGTGACTATTGAAAGTGATCGTGGAACGCATTTTGAAAACAGATTGTTACAACTGATTTGTGAAGCATTAGGCATTGAACAAAAGTTACACTGTGCTTACAGACCAGAAGCATCAGGTGTTGTAGAGCAGATAAATGGAACAATCAAAAACAGGATATCAAAAATGTGTCTAGCTACAGGAGTGAAGTGGACAGATGCACTTCCACTTGTTCTGATGTCTTTGAGAAGTACTCCAGAGAAAAAGACAGGCCTTAGTCCTCATGATATCTTAATGGGCAGAGTAATGAGGCAAGCATTTGTTCCAGTTGGCAAACATTTGAGTATTAATGATAGTGCAATCATTGAGTACTGTAAAAATCTTTCTGATGTAGTTAATTCTGTATTTCACCAGGTGGGAACAGATGTGATTACAAAAGAGAAAGAACAAGCTCATGATCTGATTCCTGGAGATTGGGTCAGAATTAAAGTCCATCGAAGGAGAAACTGTTTAGTACCTAGATGGCAGAAGGCAAGATAAGTAATTCTTGTTACAACTAATGCTGTAAAGTGTAGGCGTTTGAAAAGGTGGGTGCATGCAAGTCACACCATTCGTGTACCACCTCCTGATAATTCTGATGAAGAAAGTGACACTACAACTGATTCAGATTAAGAAGAAGATCCAGAAGGTCCAGAATCTGATGATCAACAAGAACATCGTCATCTGGAAGATCTAGATGCGAATCAGGCCTTGAATGAAAAAGATCTGGAAATTGTGACTGTTGATCAAGATGATGGTGTAAATCTGTTAGAAAAAGAATCTCAAGCTGAAAGAGAAGATTCTGAAGCAGAAAATTCTGAGCAAGACAATAATCAAGTCCAGGAGAGTATTGAAAAGCAGAAAAGTAGCTCTGTGAGCAGGAACAAGAATTCTGAAACTGGGAAGCTAAAGGTGATCCCTGAAGAAGAGGAAGAATTACCAAGTACCAGCTATAAGGATGATGTTCCTAATGGAGTGAAGCTGCCGAGTAAAGAAGTTCCTAGATACAGATTTGAAGTCTCAGAAACAGATACAGATGAAAGTGACGAAGAATCTGAAATAAGAAAATTCAGAAAAAGAGCTTGGAAAGCTGAATCAAGAGATGAACAAGACAATTTTGTGCCAAAGAAGAACATTTTGAGAAGAGGAGATGTTTGGCCAAAAGAAAATCTGAAATTCAAATTAATAAAGAAATCAAAGGAACAAATCGACTGGATTTCTAGTCAGGGAGGTGACTCTGATAAGCAAAAAAGAGAAAGGTGGAAAAATTGAAGTAATTAGTAGTAAAACAAAAAGAGTAATTAAGCCTAATCAAAAGATTGGACATACATTATAATTCCGCCAACTGTGGATGTTGGAAGTAGCAGTCAGGAAGATTTGGAAGAAGCTAGTGACAATGATTGAAGCTGTTTAGTTTTAAAATAGGGTTTTATTTCCTGGCATAAGGCTGAAGAAAATGTGTTAGGTGACACAAGGTCGAAGAAATTGTGTTAGCTGAAAAGACACACATTCAAGTGACGCAAGGTCGAAGAAAGGCTGTTATAGGGTTTCTTTTAAAAAAAAAAAATTAAAAAGGGGAGATAGTAGTACTTACATTACTTACATTTTTCATGAAAAGTTTAAATTTTTGTTTTTGATTTTTGTTTGTTCGATTTAAAATGCCTAGTTCTGATACTTCAAGGTGCTCCATTTTTAAAAGGTATTGCAAAATGACTTCAATATGTGTGTTTCTTTTAATATTGATTTGGTTAATCTTAGCTGTTGTTTACCCTTTTGATATTAATAAGCAGAAATATAAGACTAATATGACAAGCAAGGCTGAGTCTAAACAGGAAAAACATGCTGGCAAGTCTAGCAGAGTTATTGAGCATAATCCAGAGATCCATCAAGATAGATCTGTTGGAGATTTTTCTAGCAATTCATTTTCTAGGCTTTTATCTGAGTATGTTAAAGTGATGAATGTAAAAGACTGTTATGTCTGTGTGAAGTTTCCTGCTTCTGTTGCAGAGGGGGTTACTTATAATATGTTACCTCTCACATATGGCATCACTTGCAGTGTAATTGCTAGTTTGTTTTATAAAACAGGTCGATTGGAATACTATTATTCTGACTTTGATGAGGTTTTTGCAAACCTCAAAGTTGTAAATAGCTTAAACAAAGTTAGGCCTGCGAAACAGATGAGGGAATTCTTTTTGGTAACTAATGAGCTTAATTATGAATATGCTTATAGAAATAATTTAACATGCAAAATGAGAGCAGAAGAAAAGACTTTCCTGAATATGGTTGAGGAGAGAAGGGCAGTTTACAAAAGAAATGAGGTGCTTAAACATGCTAAGTCAAAATTCTGGCAGATGGAAGACGCTAAGCTTAATGGTGTTAATACAAATGCAGCAATTCACATTGATGAACCAGTTAGTGGTAAATTATGCATTAGAAGAGATAACACACTTTATGACAACTTTTTCGTTGGTGCTAGTCAATGTGAGGATACTTATCGCATCACAGGGGGATGGGGATTTAAAGGTGGAAAAGATCCTATTTTTCCTGGAATTTATTTTATCTGTGGGAACAAGGCATATTTTAGCCTTCCTGACCATTGGTATGGGACGTGTTATCTTGGATTATTTTTTCCAAAAATGTTCCATGTTGACAGAAATGAGAAGGGTGTCTTTGAATTTGGAGAACACCTGAGCAGGTTTAAGAGGGAATGTTTTACAGAAATCATGGGAGACATTTTTGGTACAGTCATTCCCATGGTTGGAATAACCATGAATTCAGTTAAAATTAGGAAGGTTTCTACAATTGTAGACAGGTTGTCAACAGATACAGCAAGTGGTGTTCAATTAGTTAACACAGAAATTGTTGCTACTAGAAGCATGGTTATGCAGAATCGTCTTGCATTAGACATTCTGCTTGCAAAAGAGGGAGGAGTCCGTGGGGTTTTACATGTCCAGCACTGTTGTACCTATATTCCTGACAAGAGTCGGAATATTGAGACACTTATTAAAAACATCACTGAATTTCATGAAGAGATAGAACCCCTGGAAAAAGAAAATTTCACTGAACGTTTAGGCAAAAGGATTGAGGCAATTAAAGAATGGTTTTCAGAGATTGGTGGCTCAATCATTGGCAACGTGCTCTGTCCAGTAATTGTCATCATTATGGTGATACTTCTGTTAAAAATTAGTTGCATGATTCACAAGAGAAAGAAACACCAGAAAGAGAAAAGGAGGATCTATAAACTTAGAAAGGAACAAGAAAAGGAATACGAATTAGAGGAAATGCGGAGGGAACAATATGAGAGTAATGAGCAAACTGCTGAGACCGGGGTTTAAGGAGACTAATACTGGAAGAAGTCAAAATGTGACGTTTCTAAATTGGGATCAAAATTTTCAAAATTTTGGGTGCTGTTTGGTGATTTTGAAATCACCAGATGAGGGAGTTGATGGAGCGAGTTTCAGAAATGCATTTATTCTGGCTCGTGATATTAAACTCTCATAACTTGAATTAATTTATTAATGAGTTATTGTATGATTTTTTGTACTAAACCAATCTAGAGTAAGATTTTTTACATCATTACACATGGGACTAACGTTATGTGCTTTATGTTGCATTTGCAAGTATGTCTTTTATTACATAACTAATGTTGTTTTGTTTGTCCTATTGTCTTTGTCAACATTAATGCGGCTGGTTATTTAATGACGTGTGCTTATTTTATATGTGCACATGTCTATGTTGTGTCTGTTTATCTTTTCCAGATATATGTAGAATCCTGTTGGACATTATGAAGAATGGTAGATATTAAATGCTGCTTTTCTTTGTGCTTTTGCTAGGTAACATTTATTAATGGGTTTAATATTAGCAATGGCGGGTGGGTAACAGAATGACTTTCATAATTTGAAATTAATTATGCTTTTCTGTTTGTTTAAATACTAGCCCGAGTATGAGGCTTGAGGCCTAAGTTCAATGGAGAATGTTGGTTAGCCTGACCGAGATGAGCCAAGCACAGCCATGATGAAACACTTTTTAATAAGGACATTTCTTGAATAAACTGAAGTCCAAACAAAAACCATTGTGCGAATTGTGCTCTGAAAGGTTACTTTTCCAAGGCTAAGGGAGTGACAAGCGGCGGATCAGCTGAGCTATGGAGGAAACTGTGAACTTTCTCAGTAAAATGTTGCGATCTTCGGAAGGTGGTGTCGCTTCACGTGAAAGGACAATGGCTATGACGTCTTGTCATTTTGGAAGAGAGGCCTCACGATGGTCTGATGACAAGCAACCAATCAGGTTGCTGAAAGACTTTTAAAATGTATCATCTAGTTAGATTAGTGAGTTAGAAAGGTATAAAAACTTAGCCCATTGAGGGGAGCGGGGCTGACTCTTTCCTGAGGGCGAAGTGCTGTCCGATTTCTTGGGACACGTAAGACCAAATATTGCATTTATTTCTCTTTCCTTTCCAGGTCAGAAAAGCTGAATTTAGAAAAATAGGTTTATGTTTGCTTTAATTCATGATTTTGAGCAATTTTGAAATACCAGACTTTCGTGCCAATAAACTGAATAAAAGAAAATTGATTAATAAAAATGTTTTCTATTGAATAAAAGAGCTAATAAAGTGTTTGAAATTTAAAGCTTTATTCTTTAAAAATAAAAGACTTAAAACGTCAAGCTGGTCTTGATTATTTTAGTTGTTATCATAGTTAATCCATTGGCCATAAGTGGCTTAATTAATGGTTTGCATTTTATAATAATGTTTAAAATGTTTTACTGCAGTTGTATATAATGTACATAAGGTTTAGGTAGTACGGGTAATTAGGCCACATGATTCAGTCGCTCATTATTCAGTCTCGGTTTTATGGGCCTTTTGTGAAATTATAGTATGGTGAGTATTAGGTAGAGTATAGTGTAGTTGAGACTGAATTTCTATAGGGGCGCTGGATCAACATCAATATGTTTATGTTGGTGGTGGTCCACTTGCAGTTGAAGGCCTTCTTGCCAAGCATCAAAAGGAGGCTGGTACAGGTTCTCACGGGCAACACCACAGTCATCTGGTACTGCAACAAGCAGGGCATGGTGGGGTTTTGGGTTTGGTGCCAGGAGGCTTTACTACTCTAGAACTTGCTGAATCACCAGGGCATTTCTCTGGTCATAAAACATGCCTGAGTAGTGAGGAAAACCATCAAGCAGCTGCACTGGCTGCCAGTAAAGGAAAGGATTCAATTCAAGGCTCTGTGCTTCTCGTACAAAGCCTTGCATAAACAAGGGCCACAATATCTAGGCCAGAAATTCAGATGGTACTCACCTTACAGACTGCTTAGATCCTCCAACTCTAGGACTATGGTGGTGCCAAATTCAATAGAATGAATTGGAGCGGTAAACGTTTTTAGCTAGGAACCACAACCATCTGGAACAAGCTGCCATTATCCATTCACTCAGCCACTTCCTTGCTCAATTTTAGATGGTTGCTGAAAACATGGCTTTTCAGCAGCTCAGATTTCTGGTAATGATATCGGCCTTCTGTACCGGTCAGCAAGCTAGCTCCAGGACACTATTTAGTGACAGAGCACATTACAAATCTCCTACATTGACATTAACATAAATCACCTAATGGGAACTTTAAATGACAGGACAGACAACTCAGCCACTGATACTTAGTGGACCACGAATAGCAGGTTTACTTAGATGTAGTGCAAGGTGTAGGGAGCACCCTGGCTTGATCTCTTTGGCACTGTGAAAATGTGCAATGTAAACACTTTTGCATGCTGGAGTTCCCAAAAAGGCTCTCTCTCGGAGAAGCATTCTGCCTAGAGTGGAGTTTGGGACTGCTGTATCACTTCCTGCCCCTGCCCCTGCCACTCCTGGTTTGAGTTCTGAAGAAGATCAGGAACGACAAGGCCAAAGTTACCTCAGTGGCTCTGGATCAGGCAAGGAGAGTGTGATATCCGGAACTTGTGGGTATAAGCAGCTGTCCTAATATCAAGCTGACACTTCAAGAGGATGGTTTAGTGCATGGTAGATCTCCATAAATAATTTTAATTGTGAGTGCCAACCAACTCACTATCCAGAGTGACAGTCATGAAAAAAACTAAAATGTGGTCCAATGTAGTTATAAATGATTGAGATTAATTCAGGCATTCCACTGATGACTTTATGTTTTCCTCAGTGCATGCCTTAAGTGTAAGAGGTATGCCAATATGTGGTTCTATGCTCCCTGTACCATCTGAATCAAGCTAAGCCTCACTGATGAAGCCTTAACACCCTAAAACCGGTCTGAGGTTTCTTGAGTTCCCATCTGGAGGGGACCTGGTCGGGCAGTTCAGACTGGACACTTGCTGTTGAAGCATATTCAAAGCCAATTTTCAAATTGATTGGCTTTAACTAAGTTGTATAGTGTACAAAAAAGAAGGACTGGAATGAGACCCCGAAAAACAGTGGCTGAGATAAAGCTAAACATCCCACCCATCACTTTTTGTTCTCCTCAGCTACACCTTATGGATGAGGTTCAATGGGCTGAGATCAGTCGGGGTTGCTTAAGTTCCCATCTGGAGGGCACCTGGTTGCATAGTTTGGGCTGGAATTTTCTATTGAAGAAGAAAAATCATTGGTTTTGCATATGGCTGCCTACTGCGGCTTAGTGGACAAAAATATCATTGGGCAGCAATGTGATCCGGTGAAGTTACTAGTGGCTGAGCCGGGTTTGCCCAGATTTTGGTTACTAGCTTACTGGGCCATAGAAATCCATCTAAACTTCATTGATACATACATTGAGACATAAATAGGCCATAACAAGTCTGGGAGTGCTTATGATCCTATCTGGAGAGAACTGGGTGTGGCAGTTCTGGTTGAACTGTTCCTATTGGAGCAGGACCATGACTGATTTGCATATGACTGGTCTCTATTTGTAGTGGCATAGTGGTAAAAAAATAAGGGATTTGATTGAAGCCTCAAGTATTTACCAGTAGCTGAGATTAAGTCAAGCATGCTGCACTTTTTGTTTTCCTCTCCAGAGCAACCATGACACAAGGTACATAAAGCCTCATTAACAAATAAATGACACAGCGCAGTGCCACAAGTCATTTTGCTGTGCTCGAGTTCATCATTTTAAAAGCACACAGATGCTTCCTATTAACAACAATATGATGCATCTGTGTTCTTTCCCCTGCGCTAGCGCACAATTAGCTTCCAATTTATATGTGACATTTCCATGCTTTTTGGCCTGAGGTCTTATGTGTGACATTTCCACTGTTTATGGCCTGGGTGCCAAAATGTGACATTTCTACAGTTTATGGCTTGGGTGCCTATATGTGACATTGCCACTGTTTATGCCCTGGATACCTGTGTGACATTTCCACGGTTTATGGCCTGGATGCCTATGTATGACATTTCCACGGTTTATGCCCTGGATGCCTGTGTGACACAGTGCTTAAATTGTGCCAGTGCTTTCAGGTGCTTAGCACCGGCACTTATTCTTCAGGGCCGGGTCTATACTATGCGTCTGAACGTCATTTGGCATTGAGTTAAAGTAAACGTAAAATGACCTCCCTGACTCACAGCAGACGCTGTTGTTTCTCCCCCGAGCCTCCGGTAAAATGTTTTGAGGCTGTGAGAGCCAATGATAGAAAGATTGCCGCTTCATTCATGATGCGAATAATAGGCCTGATTCCAGCTATGTCCATGGTGCGAATATTAGGCTCCTTTGTTCAGTGTTGCCCGGTGGGCGGAACACTGAAATTGGGCTGGATTTGGTTCTGCTGGTAGGGGCTGTGCTCGCAGCGTGTGTGCGTGCGTATATTAATTTCAAACTGCCATGCCCTGTCAGACACAAACCAGACAGTCCCCATCAGTTCAGGTCGACATCGATGGCTGGCAGCAGCAGCAGGCCTACCACCAGTAACCGTAAGTAGCCAAATCAATGCTGCTCGCTTGCAAAGAAACATATTTATACACGCAGCTGACACCACACTTTCACATGCAGCGCCGGGCCACCACCGCACACGTTCGCACTAACCGCCATTGCCAGCTTGCTACTGGTAACTAAATACATGGCCCTTAGAAGCAGACAGTGGTTGCAGCATGGTGGCTGACTAGATTAAAACAGTTCTCCAGCTACACCTCCAGATTCTAGAGTAGACTACACTTCAGGTGACACTCATACCTTCGGTGTCCGTTTTTAACAAAAGGACTTTCATTTTCTAGGAAAAAAAGCCTGCAACGCAAATGGATTTTTAAAAATATGCAAATGCTAGTTTTCCCATCATTGCACTGTGTCATAGTAATGTTTCTCCTATTCATCCGCTGGTGCAAAGCTACTTGGCTCAGGGCTGCAATAAAAACGGACCCACAATGGCTCTGCTTTGTTCTGCAGAGCATTTACTGCGAAAAAAACGTTTACAAATTAAAAGTTAAGTGGCAGCTGCTGAAAGTCTTTCTCCACATCTGTTACTGTTCCATGTGGGTTTTCCCCGCATTTGTGTGGACGTCTGTGTACACATTTGTTCACAGTCTCATGTTGTTCACTATGTCGTGTGTCTTTATGCACACAGACACGCACTTTCAGCTCATGAGAGCTAATTTAATTTTATTCGCTATCTTCTCTGTGCTTTATTGTTTGTAGCATTTTTCCTCTTCTTTATGCACTTTTTACACTATTTGTGTCAGCCTGGCCAGCTTTCATGAACTGTGTATTTGTTTTTTGTTGTTGTAGTGAGGGAGGCTGTGTGTACTCTTTTGCGTGCTTTCTGTCTGCCCTGTCGTTATATTCTCACTTTTCCCTTTTAGTCTCTTTACGGTTTTTGCTTGTTTTCTATTTTCATTTCTACCTTGCCTAGCATGTTCTCCCTTTTCATTTTATAGGAGGGAGATGTTTTAGTATGTTGCATTATAACTTGCCTATGTCATTCCCTTTTCATTGTATAGGAGGGAGATGTTGTAGTATGTTGCATTATAACTTGCCTTATAATGTGTAATATGTTGCTCAGCCATTGTCATTGTAATTTGGAATGTTGGTGTTCAGAACGTGAGGGGGAGGTTTTAGTCAGTTGCTGAAGGGGCTGAGCATGACACAGGCTGCTCCTGGTGGGGTTCCTGATTTATATACCTAATTATCTAATAAACATCTTGGAAACATCTTCTACTGGATTCTATTGGATTATTCGTCATACTACATTGCCCATAACGGAAAAAAGGTACACACTTTAATATAAACACCAGCAAATGGATTAAGGTTTCCACAGCCGAAACCCTCACTCCTCGTGTTGGCAATGCCGAAGTTGTTAGGAAACAACAGGTGGTATGGCCTGAGAACCTGTGCGCAGCACCACATCCTCACCTCCTTCTCCCAGCCCAGCCTGCAATGCTCAATGCACCAAAAGTTGTAAACCAAACTCCACAGTGCAGAGGCAGTGCCCCGTCTCTCCCTCGCCCTCCCCTCACACTCCCCTCATAACTCGAGCTGTGCTTAAATATCAGCCTCAAAGTGCGGAACAGAAATGAGTTGTCAGCGTGTTCCTCTTGTGGGCTAGCAGGCAGGACATCACTGCAGGGCGGAAATGATTGAAGGTTACCCTGGGCCTGATTCTTTGTGACTGCACCTGTGCTTGCTTCTAAGAGTCGGTGTAAAGCATGGTAAACCTGTGAGCACTTCAACACTAGTGATTCGGGGCATCTGGTTTCTGGCCAATGCAGACTTGTCAGGCTAACCTACATTGTACTTTTTGTTCAGGTGCTCTTATATCGCAGCTGTAAAACTAACACGTCTAACACTATAGACTGGGCTTTGAGTCCACCCCTTCAACCACTGTCTTTCTTCGACTAGCCTCTTTGAGCCATGGGCTTGAGACTTTATAAACCACATCTTGCCTCAATCCTGCTGAGTAAACATCTCTCACCCAATGTTATTGGCTGCCTCATTGTACCCCCACCCCCCCACCCCCGGCCTCTGCTCCAGTTCGTGCATTGAGTTGCATAAAGGACTACATTACAACTGTTACCCTCTCTGCCTGCTCCCACTGGAATATTCCCAAGTATCTCTCTTTAATGTAGTAATGCCCCTTGTGTAAGCAAATTAAACCCAGATCTACTGCCTTTGCTAATGTTTGTGGTACTTACCCCCTACTGCTCACCTTCCCATCATTGCATTACCTTTGGATATGTACATTTTAATTTTTTTTAGCCAACATCAAGGAAGAGTACATATAACTGAATCTAGAGGAAAGTGAGCGTAGACTGACAGGGGAGCAGGTCGCAAGGACACACCCCTGATCTTAGCAAGAGTTCCAGCACATCAGTCAAAGTGCTAGCCATAGGGCATCGAAACCCTCAGGAACTTCCATAGAGTGCACCTGGAGCGGGGTGTATCATAGGTGTTGCCTGCGTTCCATTTGCATGACCTCTGGTGCTCATCACAGTAGTCTCCGAGGGCACCAATGTGGCCTTCTTAGTAAAGAGCAAAGCTAGCATCTGGCATACATGGAAAGGAGCTGATCTCTCTAGCAAGACAATGACTGGAACAGTTGTCGCCACTGTGCCAACAATCTTGCCATTGTGATGTTCTCAATGTGAGGTGGGGTAGGTAGGCCTGGCTTATCAGATCAAGGAGTGGATGAGTGTCTTTAGTAATAGGAAACTGTAGGGCAGGGGAAAGCACCATTGTAATGTGGAGAGGAGTCAGTAGGTGATGGAGGGTAGTCACTTACTTGGTATGAAGTGTGAAGTGAACCGTGGTCTGTCAGTGGAGAGTTTAATTTGCCAGGTAGTGAAATCCTTCTGCTCTCGTCACAGTTCACCATTCCCTCAGTGACAATGACACCCTCCGCATAGCTGTCAAGGTTTCAGATTCCTATGAGTGCCATTTTCATAATTTCTGTCATTTCTGTGTAATTATGAGTGACCTTTCAAGGACTATGAATGACACTTTCTGGAGAGAAAAATAAAGCAATGAAGATGAGAGAAACTTGTAAATATCAGAGATTGCACCCATTTGTGCATTGAGATTGACTGACTTTTATGTTTTGAGCAAAATCATAACCCTTTATTAAAGCATCCGCTACATTATGCTCTCAAACAGCGAGTAGCATGTCCATGATTGTTCAACACCTTTGAGCGATGTTTGTACTTTTTAGAACAAGGTTATGCTGAAAATATACTCTATTTTGCTCCGGAGCTAAAATATTTCTCTAGTGTGGCCTGCAACAAAACCGGAGTCCAAAATATCTCTAATACTTTAGGCTTCCTATTCTTAATCCCTAAATTCATTACATTAAAGTTTATTTTCAAATGTGTATGTCTGGAACCGCCTATCAAAACCTTACTATGAGTAAGGCTCCTGTTATATATTCATTTTAAGTACACTTGCTTTATGCATGTTTCATTTATACTAAGAGTCTTGTGGTTGCAATCACGAGACCTGTTCTTTGTACTGTGTTCCAGAACCCTGCCTTTCAGTCGTGAAGATTCCCCTGAACGTCACTCTGGACGTTGGCCTCTTCACGACTGGACGGCTCTGGTTGTGGGTGTTACGGAATTGAATTGGAACTTCATTAAACCCGCATTTGAACCATCAACAAGTATCCGGTGCATCATTTAACATATTGGCGACGATTGGGAACTTTTCCAACCCCAACGCCAGAAGGACAATCCCTTCGGGAATCAGACAGACACTTCTGCTTTCCGTCTTAACTTGTCCAGCCTCCGGTCCATCCCTCCGCCTTTGAAGTCAGGTTGTATTTTCACATGTTTTTCCTTCTATCTCAACAGATAGTGACTGTTCTCCCCACGCGCATAAAAGCATCCACAGACTTTCAGTCTTGCGATACATCACGCGCATTCACCAACGCCTCCTGGCTAGCGCTACATCACGCGCATTTACCAACGCCTCCTGGCTCGCGCTGCATCACGCGCGCTACGTAATATTATCAAAATTCAAGCCTACCACCTGTCAAAAATTGCGCTCATCGGTAACCCTGACAACGGCGTCCTCAGCCATTTTCAAGTCCTTTTTCACAATCATTCAGCGATAGGCACGCTTTACTGCCTGTCACTTTACAATAAACAAAACAAAGCTTCTCTTCAGCGATAGGCACGCTTTACTGCCTACCACGTTTATCTATTAGCATAATAAAACATTTACATATGCAACGTTTTTCTTCAGCGATATGCACGCTTTATTGCCTACCATGATCTTCTACATTGCAAACAAGCATTTATAAATGCAAAATTGCTCTTCAGCGATAGACACGCTTTATTGTCTACCACGCTCATTTACAATCTTCTAAAGCATTTATAAATACAAGCCTTTTTCCTCAGCTTGAGCACGCTTTTTTGTGTCTACCACGTTGTCCTATATTACGGCAAAGCGTTCATTAATGCAAAGCTTCTCTTCTTTGATTTTATTATAACTCACCGACAAGCACATATCTTTGTCATTACAACTTTAAATACAAAGAAAGTTGTTTTCACCATGGCTTCTTCTCAACAGTTTCAACAGCCAGCTCCCTTTTTGCAGACTCCAGGAAAACCTCCACTCATTTGGCGCAACTGGCTCAAAGGTTTTGAGAGCTATTTGGTAGCTATTGACGCTACTAAATATGATCCTCCTCGCAAGGTTGCTATTCTTTATGGTTGCCTAGGAGTTGCTGCTCAACAAGTTTTCGAAAACCTTCCTCACATTCCTTCTCCTTCTGGTTATTCTGGTGACAATTGGAATGTTTATCAAGAAGCCATTGCTCGACTTAATAAACAATATGACAATGAACCCAGTATTGTTTTAGAACGTCATAATTTTTTCAAGCGTAAACAAAGTATAGATGAGAGCGTGGAAGTCTACATCGCTCAACTCAGAATTTTGGCCTCTACCTGTGATTTTGGCGCAAATACAGATGCTTCTATCAGAGACCAGTTTGTTTTTGCTTGTTTTTCTAAAAAAATTCAAGAACGCTTGTTGAATTGCAAAAATCCCTCCTTGTCTGAAACAATAGATATCGCAAAAGGGATTGAACGTGCAACTAATTCCTCCAAAATTTTGCAAGAAAGCGTTTCTCAACCTTGTGTTCATTTGGTTGATCAAGCTTCAGGTTTTGGTTCAATTGACCTTGTTAACAATTCTTTTAAGCAACAGAATAAGAAGCCCGTCATTTGCTATAGATGTGGTTCAAGAAGTCATCTTGGTAATTCTCCTGCTTGCCCCGCATCTGGAAAAAAATGTTCTTCATGCAAGAAAATTGGACATTTTCCATCTGTGTGCAGGGGTCGCAAAAAATT
This sequence comes from Lissotriton vulgaris, assembly GCF_964263255.1. NCBI lineage: Eukaryota > Metazoa > Chordata > Amphibia > Caudata > Salamandridae > Lissotriton > Lissotriton vulgaris. The sequence goes on along the minus strand of NC_141690.1, from coordinate 16,223,157 downwards.
TACTAGAGTTACTAATATTGAATTTAACGAAAGTTTAGAATCTTGCTCAACCAGACTTAATGATGTCATGTTGTCTATTGAATGTGATTCTGTTGAGTTCCCTAGCATTAAGGGTCCATGGTGTGAGTTAGTTGTTGGTACAATTCCAATTCAAGTCAAATCTGACTCTGGTTCTCCTATCACTATTTTGTCAGACCTCACATTTTATGCCAATTGGGGTAAAAAAGTTGTTCTTTGCAAATCTGACGTCAATCCTAAAGCTTTTGGCGAGAAAGACATCGACATGCTAGGTTTCTTTTATTCAAATATTGCATGTCTTGGTAGATACACCTTCACTAAAGTCTATGTCGCCCTCAAAGGCAGAGATATATTAGGTTGGTTCGATCTAGCCAGAATGGGTTTAATTCTTAGACCTGGTTCAGATCAACCCATTGCTCTAGGTGACATTCCCCATGATTACTACACTAGTCATGATTCTGGGAACTTTAATGTTTCAGATTTGTCTTTTCCTAATCTCAAAATGGATAATTTATTCAATTCTTTTCCAAACTTATTTAAGGATAAAGTTGGTACAGTTTTAGGTTTTAAGCATGAAATTCGACTTAAACACAATGCCCAACCTGCTATTCACAAGGTTTGTTCTCTTCCGTTGAGTGCAGGAGATGAACTGAAGAAGGTTTTGAAAAATGTATGTGATGAAGGAATCATTGCATCTTGTGATTCATCCGAATGGGTTTCCCCAATAGTTTTAGTTCGCAAAAAAACTGGGGAGGTGTGATAGTGTGCTGATTTACGCTCACTGAATAATAACATCATTGTGGATTGCCATCCACTACCCAAAATTCATGACCTCTTGGCTAATTTGGGCGGGGCTCAATTTTTCTCTCTCCTGGACCTTAGGTCCGCATATCATCAAATACCTTTATCTCCTAAGTCTCAAGAATTAACAACGTTCATTACGCCCTTTGGTGCTTTCAAGTACCTAAGGCTTCCTTTTGGTTTGGCTTCGGCAGCCAGCATTTTTCAAAAACTGATGGACAACCTTTTACAAAATATCCCTGGGGTGCAAGCATATCAGGAAGATATTTTGATTTATGCAAATGATATTGTTCAACATAATCACACTCTTAACACTGTTTTACAAGTGCTCGAAAAAGCTGGCATGACTCTCAGGCATGATAAATGTAAGTTTGGGGTTCAAGAATTGGATTACTTGGGCTATTCACTCTCTCCCAATGGCATTAAACCCAAGTTCTCTTTAATAAAAGCAATCAGGGATGCCATACCTCCTAAAGATAGAGATGCTCTTCGCTCATTTCTGGGTTTATCAGAATACTATGCGAGGTTCGTGCATGGTTATGCACAGATTGTCGAGCCGTTGAGAGCGCTCTTAAGAAAGGGAGTAAAGTTTTCTTGGTCAGAAGACTTGCAAAAGGTTTTTGAACAAGTTAAAAAGATTATTGAGGATTCTCCAGCTTTGCATCCTTTTTCGGATGGTTCGAAGTGTTTTATCACCGTTGATGCCAGTCTCACTGGTTTGGGTGCTGTTTTGGGACAATGGGTCGAAGGCAAAGAACAAACGGTTGCCTTTGCATCCAGGACACTTCATTCTGCCGAAACTAGATGCAGTACAATAGAAAGGGAAGCCTTGGCTTGTGTTTGGGCTATACAAAAATGTAAGTCTTACATTTGGGGTTGTGAGTTTGAAATATATACCGATCACAAGCCTCTTATGCACATGCTTTCTAACAGTGCTTCCAATAGGGCCTCTGCTAGACTTGTTTGTCTTCTTTCAAAACTTCACGAATTTCATTTTGTCATTAAGCACATTTCTGGGGGCAAAGATTTCAGGGCAGATTGTCTCTCTAGAATGCCTTTAGTTGATAATTCTGTGGTTGATGATGACATTGAGTGTGTTGTTGCTACAATTGATGCCATCGCTGAATGTCAACCCATTTCTGAGGTTCAATGGATTTCAGCTTACAAAAGTGATGTTACACTTTCTAAGGTCAAAGAATTTATTGTTAACAAATGGCCTGAGCGCAGAACCCTGTCCTCTGATTTAAAAGGTTTTGCAAATGTGTCTGAGGAACTTTCTTTAGTTAACGACATGATTATGCGTAATGATTTATTTGTTCCATCTGACTCTTTACGAGATCATATCATTCGTTCTGCTCATCAAGGACACCTTGGCATCGTTAAAACTTGTCAACGCATTAAAACATTCTACTGGTGGCCTTCCATGGATTCTCACATCAGGAAAATGATCGATAATTGCACCCAATGTATTCTCTCTGACAAACATTGGAATACACTTTCCACTCCTTTATGTCCTGTTCCTCTTCCGGCAGGTCCTTGGGACAAAGTAGGTTTGGATTTTTCCGGTCCATATGAAGTTTTACCAATTGAAAACAAGTATCTGATTCTTTTAGTTGATTATTATACTAAATGGCTGTATTACTCTTTTTGCAATTCGGCATCAACTGAAAATGCTGTAACATTTTTACAATCTGTGTTTTACATTGAAGGTTTTCCCAATACCATTGTCACTGGTACACATTTTGTTTCCCATAGAATGTGCTCTTTTCCTAAAAGTCATGATATTTCTCATTACAAAGTTGCATTGTACTCACCCTCTTCGAATGGATTGGTTGAAAGGTGTAATCATGTAATTAAGGAGGGTATACAAACTGCAATTTCCTCTAGGCTAGATCCTTTACCTTTTGTTCATGATAAAGTGTGGGCTTACAATACCTCACCACACTCCACAACTGGTGTTGCTCCATTTTCTTTACTCAGGAAAAGGAAATTTCATTCACCTCTCAATCCTAGTTGGTTATATAAAGATTGTAATTTTTCTGATAACTCTCACTTTGTTCAAGAACGTGTGAAGGCTAAACAAGATTCTATGAAGTTACGTTTTGATGAAGGAAAACATTCCTTTGATCAACCCTTGCAAAAAGGGGATATGGTACTCATTAAAAATCCCAAAAGATTTTTGAAAGGGAAATCTAGATACTCTTCTCCAAATCTGGTTACACAAGTCGGTAAAGCTTCAGCTCTCCTTGATGACAAGGGTTGGTGGAAAAAGCGGGCCCTTGTCAAAATATCTCCACTTCAGGCCAATGTCATCAAAGAGCATGCCATTTCAGAGTCAGAGCACTGTGATTGGTTTGATTTAACTTATGAGCAACCTCCTTCTTTTAATCCTGCTCTCGAAACTTCCACGGTTACACAACCCGTGGTCTCAGACCATTTGTCTTCACCGTCGGAAGAAATTTCTGAGACATCTGTAGCTTCAAAGTTTGTTGTCTCTGATCTTTTGTCATTACCAACAGAAACACTTGTTGAGAAGGCTCATGAAGTGGCAACCAAAAGAGCTTTTCCCTTAAAACAATTGTCTTGTAGATTGAGAGATTATCCGCCATATTCATGAAAATCGGCATTTGCGATTCTGTAATAGCGAAAAAAAGCGAATCGCTATTCAGAAATCGCAAATCCGAATTCATGAAGAATTGCGATAAAAAAAAGCGATTCGCACGCGATCGCAAATTCCGTTAGCGATGACCGATAATCGCAGAATAATCGCTATTTCCGGCTACCCGCGCCTGGACTGCGAGCTCGCAAATAGCGATATCGCTATTTGCGATATCGCTATTTGCGAGATCGCAAACTCGCGAGATCGGGAAAACGGGAAGTCGCATTTCGAGCCCAGTGATGACATCACAACCAGGAAGCTGACGGTTCCCACCACCATTTACCACAGTGAGGCTGAGAGAGAGGGAGCATATTGGAGAGCTGCAGCTAATCAGGAAAAATAACACTGATCCACAACCCTGGTACAATGGCTGAGGAACCTGCACCTGGCACCAGCAGCTCGTCTGGGCGCAAAAGAAAATTGAAATTCTCAGAGCAGGAGCTGGAACACCTCATAGAGGGGGTTGTGGCCAACCATGACAGACTGTTTGGCGCAAATTCTCGGAGGGTCCCTGAACAGGAGAAGCGGCGCATATGGCAGGGTATAGCCTCGGCTGTGAACTCCGTGGGAGTGGCGGACAGGTCCCTCGAGGAATTAAAAAAGCGGTGGTATGACCTCCTAGACCGTGCCAAGGAGAAGGTGGCGGCGCGCCTTGGGGAGTCCTCGGGCACTGGAGGAGGAGGACCAACTGTACCACCCAATACTCCCATGGAGGACCAGGTCGAGAACACCCTGGAGAAGGAGGCTTGTGTCGGAGTTACAACACTGGACTCATCCCGCACCACCCAAGACACCCAAGGTAAGTGGCATGCGACTGCGACCCTGCCCCCTATGGATGTCCATGACCAAATAGGCTCCCCCAATGTCCCATAGGCATGCCATAGTTGCACATCAAGGAATGTCCTGAAGCATTGTGGGAGATGTAGTCTGGCCACAATGTTGTAGTACCACAATGCAGCCAGACAGGTCCCAAAGCACACAAAGCCACTGCCATTCAGGGAATGTCACCCAGCATGCATGTAGCAACTGCACGTCTGCCAGATACATGCAACTAATGATCCACAACTTACCCCCACAGGTGGCGATACCAGCGACAGCGATAGGCTGGAAATCGATGAGGGCGTCCAGGAGGAGGAGGTGCCAACACCAACCCAGGCACCAGCCCCTGCCGCTGCATCAACACCAGCAGCAACAACCACCTGCAGCGTCCCCCCTGCGACTGGTGCAGCACCCACATCCGCTGGCAGGCCAGCCACCATTGTGCCTCCTGCCACCGCTGCTCCTCCCAGAGCCGCAGCCAGGGCAGTCACTACTGTGCCCCCTGCATCTTCTACAACAGCCACACCAGCAGTCACACCCCCTGCATCTGGCGCATCTGCAACACCGGCGGTCATACCCCCAGCAGCTGTCGCCTCTACATCCGGGGCTGCGCCAGTGTCCACACAGCGGCCAGCCTCACACTCAGGCCAGCAGGGCAGGCGTGGCAGGTCACGCCAGCACTCCACAGCAGCTAGCAGGCGGGCCTATGCTCAGGGACTGGCGCGGCTCAGCGTCGAGAGACGCATGCTTCGCATTCACCAGCGCCAGGCTCAGCAGCAGGGAGCTATACAGCTGCAACTGCACATGATAGGGCGCAATGTGGCCTCTGTTGCAGGCCACATGGAAGGCATGAGGGCAGACATGGCAGGTGTGGGAGAACGATTGGAGAACATTACTGCAGCCATGGCAGGTGTGGGAGATGGAATGGCCCGCATGGCTGCAGCCATGGAGGCCAACACCGCTGCCATGTTGAGAGAGCGCAGTGGAGCACGCCGGCGCCACCGCCAACTAATGACCCGGCTGGCCACTTACAGCAGGGCAAGTTACGTAGGAGCGAATGCTACTTCTCTGTTGGCGCGGCGCTCCCTGACCCAGCAGCACCAAATCATACAGTGCAGCGAGGACATGACAAGGGTGCTGGAGACCCTCACCACGGCCGTCATTGCTCTTCACCCTCCAGCTATTCCATCTGTTGTGGGGGGTGATGATGCGAGTGAGGGGGCGTCCAGCGTCAGCTCTCAATCTGCCTCACAGGTCCCACCACACACCCGCAGCACCAGGCCCACCCCATTGCCTGAAGCCCCGGAGGAGGATGCCCCTCAGAGGCGCTATGGCGCAACGCGCACTAGGCGCTCCTGAGAACTGCAGTTAATCTATGGCACAGGCTGAGGTTAAGCCTGCCATGTAGTGATGCACAGCAGTATGGCGTAATACTGTTTGTTGTACTTATTTGGACTGTAACCTTATTTTTATTTTTGTGAATTTAACAAATACATTTATTTTGCTACACACATTAGCGTTGTGTCATCATTACATTTAGCATGCATTGTTGATTTGTGGGGTGATGGAAGTGGTTGTACTAGAAACTGTTCACTGTGATGTGGTTGCGACGTCTGTGCCCTTCTGCTGGGTTCTCCCCATGTGCATGGCGCGCATGTGCAGGTGGCCGGTTGTCCACCTCAGATTCACTGCCAGAGATGTCAACAGGTATCCGGCGCTTGGTTGCAATGTTATGTAGTATTGCGCAGACAGCCACAATGCTGCAGCACTTTTCAGGACTGTAATACATGGCCCCACCTGTCTTGTGCAGTATGCGGAACCTGCTCTTGAGCAGGCCAAATGTCCTTTCTATGCAATTCCTTGTCCGTATGTGTGCAATATTGTAGCGCCGTTGCTGGGGTGTAGCAGGGTTGAGGTATGGGGTCAGGAGGTATTCACGGAGGGCGTAGCCACTGTCACCTGAATGAGAGGAGCAGATGGTGATTGCCTGTGCTGCGCTGTTACATCTTTGCAATGTGACATTTCAAACAAAGTGTACTTACCAAGTAGGTGTCCTTCCCCAAACTCTCCCCTGACCAGTCGTGTGTGGAGTCCGCTGTGCCGGAAAATGAAGGAGTCATGGGTACTCCCTGGGTACTGTGCGACAATGTCAGTGATGTATGTCTTAGCATTGCAGACCATCTGGATGTTGAGGGAGTGGTAGGACTTTCTATTGCGGAACATATACTCCATGCCAGCTGGTGGGCAGATGGCGACGTGGGTACAGTCTATACATCCGAGCACATGTGGAAAATGGGCTACATTGTAGAATTGTAGCTTGGTCATGTCCAATTCCTGTTGGCTGGCGGGGAATTTGATGTGACGGTGTAGCTGGGTGAGCATGGCGTCAACAAAAGTGTGGAGGCAGCGCGACATGGTGGGCTGGGATATCCCCCCAGCAGCCGCTACTATCCCCTGGAAACTCCCGGAGGCCAGGAGGTGCAGGCTACACAATACCTGCACATGTGTAGGCACAGCATTGGTACGGCTTGTTGGGTGCTGCATCAGGGGGTCAAGGTCCTGTATTAGCTGCATTATCATTTCCCCATTCAGCCTGTATTTAGCATATATCTGCTCTCTGGTTTGGCCCAGCAAGGTGACCCGCTGGCGGAATATCCTGTCCTGGATCCTGCGTCTCCTCCGTGCTAATCGCTCTAGCCTGCGACGCCTCACCACCATGTACATTCCTGGCATTGTGGGACTCCTAATGCTGCTGATGATGATGGTCCTTATGTGTGATTGGTCAGGCCAGTACCTGTTGGTGATAGGACAACGGTTTTTTGAATGTTTTTTTTGCATGGCTTTCATGGTTACCACCTGCTTTGAGTTGTCCTTATTTTGCGCGGTGCAAATAGCGATTTTTGGGTTTTTCGCTAATAGCGATTTTTCTTGAATACCGATTGCGATTATATTGCAATTTCGCAATTATTTTCGCAGAATCCGTGGTGTGTCGCTATTTCCGATTCGCTAATGCTCACCTGCCGGGATTCTGCGAATATATTTGCGAATTCATAAATATGTGTTTGCGAATTCGCTATTTTGATGTTGAATGCCGATTACGGAAATTGCGCCCGCATTTGCATTTTCGCAGCGATTGCGGGCGCAATTTTACTTCATGAATCAGGCTGAAAGTTTTGGAGTAGAACTGCATTTCTAAATGTCTGTTATCTTTGTTACCCTTTCAAGAGGGGAAGATGTTTTATATTCATTTTAAGTACACTTGCTTTATGCATGTTTCATTTATACTAAGAGTCTCGTGGTTGCAATCACGAGACTTGTTCTTTGTACTGTGTTCCAGAACCCTGCCTTTCAGTCATGAAGATTCCTCTGAACGTCACTCTGGACGTTGGCCTCTTCACGACTGGACGGCTCTGGTTGTGGGTGTTACGGAATTGAATTGGAACTTCATTAAACCCGCATTGGAACCATCAACAAGTATCCGGTGCATCATTTAACAGCTCCCTTGCTGAAATTCAGATTTGGTATTACATCTGACTTTTACCAGTTCCAGTTGCGGATGTGGGTTGGAGGTCAATAGAGTAAGTGGGTGGAGCCATTGGAGGAAGTGGGTAGAGCTTGGAAACGTAGGTGGGGCTTCCGACAAATATTTGAGCACCTGCACTTCATATTTTACAAATTAAGCACTGCCCCCAGTCAACTGATCACCATTCTTTAGCTCACTCAGCCACCCCAGATCAGACATGGCCATATGCAAATCAGTCTGACCCTGTGCCTCATGGGAACAGTCCAGCCCGAACTGCAAAGCCATGTCTTCCCTGGACCGGAAACAAGCATCCTGGTACCGGTTTCGGATTCATAATCCTCATCAGCCAGGCTATCTTGAATCCAGTGGCCAAGTGAGCAAGGGACTCATGATGGATTTAGGCCCAGATCTCTGTACTGGGGTGAATGTATGGCATTGTTCTGCATTCTGTCCATCAATTGTTGTTTTTGCATTTGTCACCCCGAGTGGGATGGGTATGCTCAGACGTGAGTCCCATGCTCTCCACACCACTGGAGTCAAGCTATCCTGGCTGAAGACTGCTGATAGCCAGAAACCGGTCCTAGGATGCTTGATTCCGGTCCAGGAAAGACATAGCTTGGCAGTTCGGGCTGGACTGTTCCCATGAGGCACAGGGTCAAGGCTGATTTGCATATGGCCATGTCTGAACTGGGGTGGTGTGGAGAGCAAAAAAACGATGGATTTAGGCCCAGATCTATGTACTGGGGTGAATGTATGACATTGTTCGGAATTCTGTCCATCAATTGTTGTTTTTGCATATATCATGCAGCATGCCACCTTCTAGTACCAAGGTCTCTATCTTGAGCCCCTCATTCCAATAATACTGGATACAGGAATATAGATGCGGAAGGGTGGTGGGAGATCCTATCACTGTGTACTTCAATTGCGGATGTGTTAAGATGGCCAGGGGAGGTCTACACAAGTGACTGTAATATGGATGTGACACAACATGTTGAATTTGTAAATGTTGAGATTTTATCTTCTGTTTTTCCTTTTTCTTTGTTTCTGTTTCAGTCTGATAAAATGGATGTCAACATCATAAATGCATCACTGTATTATATTGTTTAAATTAGGAAGCCTTGTCATACCAATATATGTATGGTTGTTGACACGATAAAATTTGACTTTAAAAAGAAAAAGAAACTATTTTAAAGAATCATATAGAAAATCCCACCCCAGATGATCAAAAGTGCTTTCCCATTACACACAGTGGAAGCCAAGGGAGATGGTGAGACATAAGCATTACTAATTATTTAAAAAAAGGTTCCAGCATTAATAGTTGACAGTCTGCCATCAAGAGAAGCTGTATGTTCAGAACAAATTAATTTAGGAAAGGAACCATCCGCCCGAAGAGCTATTGGTCTGGCATAAATGTTACAATCTAAATTGATAAAAGAAAATGGCATATATTTTTTACGCAAAGATAAATATCTACTACATTTTCGAACTAAGCAAATCATTGCATCAAACAAATAACCGTTAGAGAGATCAGTTGTTGATAATCTGTTATATAACTCATGGAGTTTGGAGACCAGAAGACAGGTAAATTGGAAATAACATTCTAAAGGGAATTCATTTGATTCAGGAAATCTCCCATTCTTAGGTTCTCCCATGACCCTTTTAATTTCATCAATAGTGAAACTATCCTCTAGATCAAAAAACAATCTGTTGACACAAAAATCACCAATTGTGATTTTTTTGCCAATAGAACGTAAATACTTATTTTAATGGGTTGAAATCTGGTGAATATAAATCCTCATTAAATATCTTAAAACACCTGTAGTCAAACTGCAGCCAGAATCATCTATATTAGAGTTAATGTGGATATTTATATTTTGTAAGGTTTAGATAATTACCTAGTAGTCTACCCTTAGTGCCAAAAATCCCATAAAGCCTGTGCTTTAAATAACAATTTACATCCTTTTTCAGTAGACACATTGTTAGATTCCATTTTACTTTTAAGCAAGTCAGCAATAAAAGGAAACTTGTTCTAACAATTTAATTTTAGACAATAATTCCCTGTTTTTTTCTTAACATTAGTCTTCTTACATTATAAAATCTCTTGACACTTCTTTAAAAGCATCTCAGGTAAAGTGTAATGGTTTATCTGGCTAGAGTACCAAAAAAATCTTTAATGAAATTACCAAATTTGGAAGTAAGCATCTTTTAAAAGTGAGGTAATAAATCTCCATCTATTGTTTTTGACTCAGGTATTTTAATGTCAACGTATGCTATTATTGGAGCTTGATTAAAGATTTGAAGTTACATTTGGGAAAGAACATATATAATTTAGTGTTGAATTAAAAACTGTATTCCGATGAGAAGAAAAAGAATACATAAGTTTCTGGATTACAAATCTCCTGATATTACCAAGGGCACTTTGGGAAATTACTCTAGCAAAAATCCTTTGCATATTTTTATAATATTCTGAATTAGTTATTTTATCAAGAAATTGGTCCATTATTTAATTTGTATAAACTCCAACAATCAGATTATCTGAAGTAATGTGAGAATGTTCATATTTTTCGAAAAGGACACGTCAAAGTCAGTTGGCCCTCATATATTAAAATACTCAAGGTCATACCTTCAAGTTTTAGATGTGATCATCACCATCTAACTTCCATATCAGATGTTTGCCATATCATTTCAGTGTTTAAGTATTTACAAGATACAATTAACACACCATCTATCTTCTTCAATATAGCCATAGAAACACAACCTTAACACAGAAATTCTCTCTTCAGTTCATAGCTACTTCTATGAAAAGATGGGATTCCTGGATGAAAGCTACCTTGTCATGGAGTCTAGCAAGGTGAAAGAGTATACTGTTTGCTTCTTGATAGCCAAACCCTGGATGTTCCCAGAAGTAATTCTAACAATCCTCATTATTATAAAATATTATATCAAACTGAACTGTTATGCTCAAAACAATTAATAGCAGAAGTAAAAGTAAATAAGGGGAGAATGCATAATGGGATAGTTGGAAATGGACGACATACTCAAGAAGTAAAAATATAAAAAGAATGGAATGCAAAAATGCCAACTATCACATAGTCTGGAGATTTCAACATATGGCAGAAGCTAAAAAGCTGTGATTGACTTATTGCTATCGAAGGCAAAAGAGATAGAGGAATGGTGAGAATTACTGGAAGCTAGAGCACTTCATATCCATTTGTAATCGTACATCAGATAACAAAGGACATGACCAAAAGATTATACTGGGGAATATCTATAAAACATGTAAAACTAGTATGTGAGAAAACATAGAGCATCAAATTAAAAACACATAGAGAATATACAACACCTATGACAAGAATATTCAAAATATATTAGGAACAAAAAAGCTACTGAACGTAATTACAAATGAGCAAGAAACCTTAGCCACTAAATACTACCTGAAATAGAGCACATAAACAGTCTTGAAATCATTACATTGTGAATCCATATTGTCAACTTCTCAGCTCTTAATATATTCTTTCAATGCTGATGAATTGTCATAAGTAACTGTCTAATTATTTTGTGTGACCTGAAAAAACAAAGACGAACCACACCACACCATGTCTAGCATTCAACTGTTTCAAACAAGGATTTAAGTCAAGAAATGGTTTCCGACTATCAGCTGTATCTTTGATCACATAACAGACAGTGACCAATTTATTAACCAACCCAATCACCACAAAAACCAAGTGTTACCTTGACGACTGTGCCAATCCAGAGTCATGCATGATACGTTCCCACCCTAGGAAAAATGGGCTATGAGGCATCACATACTAGTAAAAGTGCAACATAGTAGGTCTGAGGCATCCAAATGGAAGTGTAGAAATCCTGTCATGTTTCTTCCTTATGTTTCCTGGTGTGTTATATCTATTAGTTTTGAAAATGCAAACACCCACAATTGTTGCCCTCATAGTGTCACGCACTGGAAGACGCACTATAACCAGTGCTTAATTTGTAAAATATGAAGTGCAGGTGCTCAAATATTTGTCGGAAGCCCCACCTACGTTTCCAAGCTCTACCCACTTCCTCCAATGGCTCCACCCACTTACTCTATTGACCCCCAACCCACATCCGCAACTGGAACTGGTAAAAGTCAGATGTAATACCAAATCTGAATTTCAGCAAGGGAGCTGTTAAATGATGCACCGGATACTTGTTGATGGTTCAAATGCGGGTTTAATGAAGTTCCAATTCAATTCCGTAACACCCACAACCAGAGCCGTCCAGTCGTGAAGAGGCCAACGTCCAGAGTGACGTTCAGGGGAATCTTCACGACTGAAAGGCAGGGTTCTGGAACACAGTACAAAGAACAAGTCTTGTGGTTGCAACCACGAGACTCTTAGTATAAATGAAACATGCATAAAGCAAGTGTACTTAAAATGAATATAAAACATCTTCCCCTCTTGAAAGGGTAACAAAGATAACAGACATTTAGAAATGCAGTTCTACTCCAAAACATAATCTCTCAATCTACAAGACAATTGTTTTAAGCGAAAAGCTCTTTTGGTTGCCACTTCATGAGCCTTCTCAACAAGTGTTTCTGTTGGTAATGACAAAAGATCAGAGACAACAAACTTTGAAGCTACAGATGTCTCAGAAATTTCTTCCGACGGTGAAGACAAATGGTCTGAGACCAGGGGTTGTGTAACCGTGGAAGTTTCGAGAGCAGGATTAAAAGAAGGAGGTTGCTCATAAGTTAAATCAAACCAATCACAGTGCTCTGACTCTGAAATGGCATGCTCTTTGATGACATTGGCCTGAAGTGGAGATATTTTGACAAGGGCCCGCTTGTTCCACCAACCCTTGTCATCAAGGAGAGCTGAAGCTTTACCGACTTGTGTAACCAGATTTGGAGTAGAGTATCTAGATTTCCCTTTCAAAAATCTTTTGGGATTTTTAATGAGTACCATATCCCCTTTTTGCAAGGGTTGATCAAAGGAATGTTTTCCTTCATCAAAACGTAACTTCATAGAATCTTGTTTAGCCTTCACACGTTCTTGAACAAAGTGAGAGTTATCAGAAAAATTACAATCTTTATATAACCAACTAGGATTGAGAGGTGAATGAAATTTCCTTTTCCTGAGTAAAGAAAATGAAGCAACACCAGTTGTGGAGTGTGGAGAGGTATTGTAAGCCCACACTTTATCATGAACAAAAGGTAAAGGCTCTAACCTAGAGGAAATTGCAGTTTGTATACCCTCCTTAATTACACGATTACACCTTTCAACTAATCCATTCGAAGAGGGTGAGTACAATGCAACTTTGTAATGAGAAATATCATGACTTTTAGGAAAAGAGCACATTCTATGGGAAACAAAATGTGTACCAGTGACAATGGTATTGGGAAAACCTTCAATGTAAAACACAGATTGTAAAAATTTTACAGCATTTTCAGTTGATGCCGAATTGCAAAAAGAGTAATACAGCCATTTAGTATAATAATCAACTAAAAGAATCAGATATTTGTTTTCAATTGGTAAAACTTCATATGGACCGGAAAAATCCAAACCTACTTTGTCCCAAGGACCTGCCGGAAGAGGAACAGGACATAAAGGAGTGGAAAGTGTCTTCCAATGTTTGTCAGAGAGAATACATTGGGTGCAATTATCGATCATTTTCCTGATGTGAGAATCCATGGAAGGCCACCAGTAGAATTTTTTAATGCGTTGACAAGTTTTAACGATGCCAAGGTGTCCTTGATGAGCAGAACGAATGATATGATCTCGTAAAGAGTCAGATGGAACAAATAAATCATTATGCATAATCATGTCGTTAACTGAAGAAAGTTCCTCAGACACATTTGCAAAACCTTTTAAATCAGAGGACAGGGTTCTGCGCTCAGGCCATTTGTTAACAATAAATTCTTTGACCTTAGAAAGTGTAACATCACTTTTGTAAGCTGAAATCCATTGAACCTCAGAAATGGGTTGACATTCAGCGATGGCATCAATTGTAGCAACAACACACTCAATGTCATCATCAACCACAGAATTATCAACTAAAGGCATTCTAGAGAGACAATCTGCCCTGAAATCTTTGCCCCCAGAAATGTGCTTAATGACAAAATGAAATTCGTGAAGTTTTGAAAGAAGACAAACAAGTCTAGCAGAGGCCCTATTGGAAGCACTGTTAGAAAGCATGTGCATAAGAGGCTTGTGATCGGTATATATTTCAAACTCACAACCCCAAATGTAAGACTTACATTTTTGTATAGCCCAAACACAAGCCAAGGCTTCCCTTTCTATTGTACTGCATCTAGTTTCGGCAGAATGAAGTGTCCTGGATGCAAAGCCAACCGTTTGTTCTTTGCCTTCGACCCATTGTCCCAAAACAGCACCCAAACCAGTGAGACTGGCATCAACGGTGATAAAACACTTCGAACCATCCGAAAAAGGATGCAAAGCTGGAGAATCCTCAATAATCTTTTTAACTTGTTCAAAAACCTTTTGCAAGTCTTCTGACCAAGAAAACTTTACTCCCTTTCTTAAGAGCGCTCTCAACGGCTCGACAATCTGTGCATAACCATGCACGAACCTCGCATAGTATTCTGATAAACCCAGAAATGAGCGAAGAGCATCTCTATCTTTAGGAGGTATGGCATCCCTGATTGCTTTTATTAAAGAGAACTTGGGTTTAATGCCGTTGGGAGAGAGTGAATAGCCCAAGTAATCCAATTCTTGAACCCCAAACTTACATTTATCATGCCTGAGAGTCATGCCAGCTTTTTCTAACACTTGTAAAACAGTGTTAAGAGTGTGATTATGTTGAACAATATCATTTGCATAAATCAAAATATCGTCCGGATATGCTTGCACCCCAGGGATATTTTGTAAAAGGTTGTCCATCAGTTTTTGAAAAATGCTGGCTGCCGAAGCCAAACCAAAAGGAAGCCTTAGGTACTTGAAAGTACCAAAGGGCGTAATGAACGTTGTTAATTCTTGAGACTTAGGAGATAAAGGTATTTGATGATATGCGGACCTAAGGTCCAGGAGAGAGAAAAATTTAGCCCCGCACAAATTAGCCAAGAGGTCATGAATTTTGGGTAGTGGATGGCAATCCACAATTATGTTATTATTCAGTGAGCGTAAATCAGCACACAATCTCACCTCCCCAGTTTTTTTGCGAACTAAAACTATTGGGGAAACCCATTCGGATGAATCACAAGATGCAATGATTCCTTCATCACATACATTTTTCAAAACCTTCTTCAGTTCATCTCCTGCACTCAACGGAAGAGAACAAACCTTGTGAATAGCAGGTTGGGCATTGTGTTTAAGTCGAATTTCATGCTTAAAACCTAAAACTGTACCAACTTTATCCTTAAATAAGTTTGGAAAAGAATTGAATAAATTATCCATTTTGAGATTAGGAAAAGACAAATCTGAAACATTAAAGTTCCCAGAATCATGACTAGTGTAGTAATCATGGGGAATGTCACCTAGAGCAATGGGTTGATCTGAACCAGGTCTAAGAATTAAACCCATTCTGGCTAGATCGAACCAACCTAAAATATCTCTGCCTTTGAGGGCGACATAGACTTTAGTGAAGGTGTATCTACCAAGACATGCAATATTTGAATAAAAGAAACTTAGCATGTCGATGTCTTTCTCGCCAAAAGCTTTAGGATTGACGTCAGATTTGCAAAGAACAACTTTTTTACCCCAATTGGCATAAAATGTGAGGTCTGACAAAATAGTGATAGGAGAACCAGAGTCAGCTTTGACTTGAATTGGAATTGTACCAATAACTAACTCACACCATGGACCCTTAATGCTAGGGAACTCAACAGAATCACATTCAATAGACAAGATGACATCATTAAGTCTGGTTGAGCAAGATTCTAAACTTTCGTTAAATTCAATATTATTAACTCTAGTAAATTTTTTGCGACCCCTGCACACAGATGGAAAATGTCCAATTTTCTTGCATGAAGAACATTTTTTTCCAGATGCGGGGCAAGCAGGAGAATTACCAAGATGACTTCTTGAACCACATCTATAGCAAATGACGGGCTTCTTATTCTGTTGCTTAAAAGAATTGTTAACAAGGTCAATTGAACCAAAACCTGAAGCTTGATTAACCAAATGAACACAAGGTTGAGAAACGCTTTCTTGCAAAATTTTGGAGGAATTAGTTGCACGTTCAATCACTTTTGCGATATCTATTGTTTCAGACAAGGAGGGATTTTTGCAATTCAACAAGCGTTCTTGAATTGTTTTAGAAAAACAAGCAAAAACAAACTGGTCTCTGATAGAAGCATCTGTATTTGCGCCAAAATCACAGGTAGAGGCCAAAATTCTGAGTTGAGCGATGTAGTCTTCCACGCTCTCATCTATACTTTGTTTACGCTTGAAAAAATTATGACGTTCTAAAACAATACTGGGTTCATCGTCATATTGTTTATTAAGTCGAGCAATGGCTTCTTGATAAACATTCCAATTGTCACCAGAATAACCAGAAGGAGAAGGAATGTGAGGAAGGTTTTCGAAAACTTGTTGAGCAGCAACTCCTAGGCAACCATAAAGAATAGCAACCTTGCGAGGAGGATCATATTTAGTAGCGTCAATAGCTACCAAATAGTTCTCAAAAACTTTGAGCCAGTTGCGCCAAATGAGTGGAGGTTTTCCTGGAGTCTGCAAAAAGGGAGCTGGCGTTTGAAACTGTTGAGAAGAAGCCATGGTGAAAACAACTTTCTTTTTATTTAAAGTTGTAATGACAAAGATATGTGCTTGTCGATGAGTTATAATAAAATCAAAGAAGAGCAGCTTTGCATTAATGAACGCTTTGCCGTAATATAGGACAACGTGGTAGACACAAAAAAGCATGCTGAAACTGAGGAAAAAGGCTTGTATTTATAAATGCTTTAGAAGATTGTAAATGAGCGTGGTAGACAATAAAGCGTGTCTATCGCTGAAGAGCAATTTTGCATTTATAAATGCTTGTTTGCAATGTAGAAGATCATGGTAGGCAATAAAGCGTGCATATCGCTGAAGAAAAACGTTACATATGTAAATGTTTTATTATGCTAATAGATAAACGTGGTAGGCAGTAAAGCGTGCCTATCGCTGAAGAGAAGCTTCGTTTTGTTTATGGTAAAGTGACAGGCAGTAAAGCGTGCCTATCGCTGAATGATTGTGAAAAAGGACTTGAAAATGGCCGAGGAAACCGTTGTCAGGGTTACCGATGAGCGTAATTTTTGACAGGTGGTAGGCTTGAATTTTGATATTATTACGTAGCGCGCGTGATGCAGCGCGAGCCAGGAGGCGTTGGTAAATGCGCGTGATGTAGCGCGAGCCAGGAGCGTTGGTGAATGCGCATGATGTATCGCAAGACTGAAAGTCTGTGGATGCGTGTATGCGCGTGGGGAGAACAGTCACTATCTGTTGAGATAGAAGGAAAAACATGTGAAAATACAACCTGACTTCAAAGGCGGAGGGATGGACCGGAGGCTGGACAAGTTAAGACGGAAAGCAGAAGTGTCTGTCTGATTCCCGAAGGGATTGTCCTTCTGGCGTTGGGTGTGGAAAAGTTCCCAATCGTCGCCAATATGTTAAATGATGCACCGGATACTTGTTGATGGTTCAAATGCGGGTTTAATGAAGTTCCAATTCAATTCCGTAACACCCACAACCAGAGCCGTCCAGTCGTGAAGAGGCCAACGTCCAGAGTGACGTTCAGGGGAATCTTCACGACTGAAAGGCAGGGTTCTGGAACACAGTACAAAGAACAAGTCTCGTGATTGCAACCACAAGACTCTTAGTATAAATGAAACATGCATAAAGCAAGTGTACCTAAAATGAATATATAACAGGAGCCTTCCTCATCGTAAGGTTTTGATAGGCGGTTCCAGACATACACATTTGAAAATAAACTTTAATGTAATGAATTTAGGGATTAAGAATAGGAGGCCTAAAGTATTAGAGATATTTTGGACTCCGGTTTTGTTGCAGGCCACACTAGAGAAATATTTTAGCTCCGGAGCAAAATAGAGTATATTTTCAGCATAACCTTGTCCTAAAAATTACAAACATCGCTCAAAGGTGTTGAACAATCATGGACATGCAACTCCCTGTTTGGGAGCATAATGTAGCGGATGCTTTAATAAAGGGTGATGATTTTGCTCAAAACATAAAAGTCAGTCAATCTCAATGCACAAATGGGTGCAATCTCTGATATTTACAAGTTTCTCTCATCTTCATTGCTTTATTTTTCTCTCCAGAAAGTGTCATTCATAGTCCTTGAAAGGTCACTCATAATTACACAGAAATGACAGAAATTATGAAAATGGCACTCATAGGAATCTGAAACCTTGACAGCTATGCGGAGGGTGTCATTGTCACTGAGGGAATGGTGAACTGTGACTAGAGCAGAAGGATTTCACTACCTGGCAAATTAAACTCTCCACTGACAGACCACGGTTCACTTCACACTTCATACCAAGTAAGTGACTACCCTCCATCACCTACTGACTCCTCTCCACATTACAATGGTGCTTTCCCCTGCCCTACAGTTTCCTATTACTAAAGACACTCATCCACTCCTTGATCTGATAAGCCACGCCTACCTACCCCACATCACATTGAGAACATCACAATGGCAAGATTGTTGGCACAGTGGCGACAACTGTTCCAGTCATTGTCTTGCTAGAGAGATCAGCTCCTTTCCATGTATGCCAGATGCTAGCTTTGCTCTTTACTAAGAAGGCCACATTGGTGCCCTCGGAGACTACTGTGATGAGCACCAGAGGTCATGCAAATGGAACGCAGGCAACAACTATGATACACCCCGCTCCAGGTGCACTCTATGGAAGTTCCTGAGGGTTTTGATGCCCTATGGCTAGCACTTTGACTGATGTGCTGGAACTCTTGCTAAGATCAGGGGTGTGTCCTTGCGACCTGCTCCCCTGTCAGTCTACGCTCACTTTCCTCTAGATTCAGTTATATGTACTCTTCCTTGATGTTGGCTAACAAAAATTAAAATGTACATATCCAAAGGTAATGCAATGATGGGAAGGTGAGCAGTAGGGGGTAAGTACCACAAACATTAGCAAAGGCAGTAGATCTGGGTTTAATTTGCTTACACAAGGGGCATTACTACATTAAAGAGAGATACTTGGGAATATTCCAGTGGGAGCAGGCAGAGAGGGTAACAGTTGTAATGTAGTCCTTTATGCAACTCAATGCACGAACTGGAGCAGAGGCCGGGGGTGGGGGGGTGGGGGTACAATGAGGCAGCCAATAACATTGGGTGAGAGATGTTTACTCAGCAGGATTGAGGCAAGATGTGGTTTATAAAGTCTCAAGCCCATGGCTCAAAGAGGCTAGTCGAAGAAAGACAGTGGTTGAAGGGGTGGACTCAAAGCCCAGTCTATAGTGTTAGACGTGTTAGTTTTACAGCTGCGATATAAGAGCACCTGAACAAAAAGTACAATGTAGGTTAGCCTGACAAGTCTGCATTGGCCAGAAACCAGATGCCCCGAATCACTAGTGTTGAAGTGCTCACAGGTTTACCATGCTTTACACCGACTCTTAGAAGCAAGCACAGGTGCAGTCACAAAGAATCAGGCCCAGGGTAACCTTCAATCATTTCCGCCCTGCAGTGATGTCCTGCCTGCTAGCCCACAAGAGGAACACGCTGACAACTCATTTCTGTTCCGCACTTTGAGGCTGATATTTAAGCACAGCTCGAGTTATGAGGGGAGTGTGAGGGGAGGGCGAGGGAGAGCCGGGGCACTGCCTCTGCACTGTGGAGTTTGGTTTACAACTTTTGGTGCATTGAGCATTGCAGGCTGGGCTGGGAGAAGGAGGTGAGGATGTGGTGCTGCGCACAGGTTCTCAGGCCATACCACCTGTTGTTTCCTAACAACTTCGGCATTGCCAACACGAGGAGTGAGGGTTTCGGCTGTGGAAACCTTAATCCATTTGCTGGTGTTTATATTAAAGTGTGTACCTTTTTTCCGTTATGGGCAATGTAGTATGACGAATAATCCAATAGAATCCAGTAGAAGATGTTTCCAAGATGTTTATTAGATAATTAGGTATATAAATCAGGAACCCCACCAGGAGCAGCCTGTGTCATGCTCAGCCCCTTCAGCAACTGACTAAAACCTCCCCCTCACGTTCTGAACACCAACATTCCAAATTACAATGACAATGGCTGAGCAACATATTACACATTATAAGGCAAGTTATAATGCAACATACTACAACATCTCCCTCCTATACAATGAAAAGGGAATGACATAGGCAAGTTATAATGCAACATACTAAAACATCTCCCTCCTATAAAATGAAAAGGGAGAACATGCTAGGCAAGGTAGAAATGAAAATAGAAAACAAGCAAAAACCGTAAAGAGACTAAAAGGGAAAAGTGAGAATATAACGACAGGGCAGACAGAAAGCACGCAAAAGAGTACACACAGCCTCCCTCACTACAACAACAAAAAACAAATACACAGTTCATGAAAGCTGGCCAGGCTGACACAAATAGTGTAAAAAGTGCATAAAGAAGAGGAAAAATGCTACAAACAATAAAGCACAGAGAAGATAGCGAATAAAATTAAATTAGCTCTCATGAGCTGAAAGTGCGTGTCTGTGTGCATAAAGACACACGACATAGTGAACAACATGAGACTGTGAACAAATGTGTACACAGACGTCCACACAAATGCGGGGAAAACCCACATGGAACAGTAACAGATGTGGAGAAAGACTTTCAGCAGCTGCCACTTAACTCTTAATTTGTAAACGTTTTTTTCGCAGTAAATGCTCTGCAGAACAAAGCAGAGCCATTGTGGGTCCGTTTTTATTGCAGCCCTGAGCCAAGTAGCTTTGCACCAGCGGATGAATAGGAGAAACATTACTATGACACAGTGCAATGATGGGAAAACTAGCATTTGCATATTTTTAAAAATCCATTTGCGTTGCAGGCTTTTTTTCCTAGAAAATGAAAGTCCTTTTGTTAAAAACAGACACCGAAGGTATGAGTGTCACCTGAAGTGTAGTCTACTCTAGAATCTGGAGGTGTAGCTGGAGAACTGTTTTAATCTAGTCAGCCACCATGCCGCAACCACTGTCTGCTTCTAAGGGCCATGTATTTAGTTACCAGTAGCAAGCTGGCAATGGCGGTTAGTGCGAACGTGTGCGGCGGTGGCCCGGCGCTTCATGTGAAAGTGTGGTGTCAGCTGCGTGTATAAATATGTTTATTAGCAAGCGAGCAGCATTGATTTGGCTACTTACGGTTACTGGTGGTAGGCCTGCTGCTGCTGCCAGCCATCGACGTCGACCTGAACTGATGGGGACTGTCTGGTTTGTGTCTGACAGGGCATGGCAATTTGAAATTAATGTACGCACGCACGCACGCTGCGAGCACAGCCCCTTCCAGCAGAACCAAATCCAGCCCAATTTCAGTGTTCCGCCCACCAGGCAACACTGAACGAAGGAGCCTAATATTCGCACCATGGACATAGCTGGAATCGGGCCTATTATTCGTATCATGAATGGAGCTGCAATCTTTCTATCATTGGCTCTCACAGCCTCAAAACTCTTTACCGGAGGCTCGAGGGAGAAACAACAGCGTCTGCTGTGAGTCAGGGAGGTTATTTTACGTTTACTTTAACTCAATGCCATATGACGTTCAGACGCATAGTATAGACCCGGCCCTGAAGAATAAGTGCCGGTGCTAAGCACCGGAAAGCACCAGCACAAATTAAGCACTGACTATAACTACCTTCGTAAAAATCTAGAACATGTTACCCCTCTTATATGTGTAAATGTATCTAATATTCGACTAAATGGTGGCTAGTCATTAGAAGTGGGCAATATGTGTCTTTGGTAAACACAGTGATTACATTGGGTAGTGCAGCATGGGGTTCCCTGGCTACAACAATCTGTTTAGTTATTATCAATGGTTGTTAGTAGATTCGCACTTACACTTAGGAATATTTAGGCGTGATGTTGCAGATACACTTTGATGATAATAGAGAGGAAATGGCCTGAGACCTGTTGGCTTTAGTAGCATAATTTGTATCCCTTTGCGTTTGGGTGGTACTGGAAAAGAAGGATTCAAAGTTTATTAAGCTTGGGAAACTTAAGAAAAATAAATTGTGGGATGGCGTAACATTGAAAAGATATCTTGAGAACAAAAACATCCCAAGGGGATTAAGGCGCCTCACATTCCCTAACTTTGATGATTTGGACCCAGAGCTTCTGCAAGAATTGGTGGAGAATCTCCACAGTTATTTACCATGATGAAGATTCTCATAGAACATGCAGAGAGAAAAGCACTTAAACTTAGAGAGGAGATAAAGATCTTAGAAGGTGAAATCAAAGATTTGACTTTGACAGAAACTTCTGAGAAAAATTATCTGATCCCAAAGGATCATATCCAACAGCATAAAAAGACAGTTAAAAAGAGGACGATGAGTAAAATTGTCAGAGATGTCAGGGGCTATGATAATGGGAGAATCTTTACCTTGCCCAAACGTTTTATGATCTATCTGTCTCCAAGCCAGGCGCTCAACACCTGTCTGGCTTGGGAAGTCTGTTGAGTGTTAACAGTAGCTCTGACATATCCTCCATCAAGGAGGCGGGCCCGAGTGGCATCATGGACAGAACTGTCCAGCCAAGTTCTTCATCAAGTTTTTTTGAAGAGCTTTTATGTTACAGGATTAGGAAACAAACAACTAAGGTTCACTACAAGACAAGGAGAGGGGGAGCAGAAACAATAAGAACACTTACCCAAAATCAGAAAAAGAAACTGAACATATGTTGGTTGCCAGTGTATTACTTACTAGCACCCAAGTTCTGTCTGCCACCAGTAATGACAATTTGGTAATCAATCTTTCTGATCTCTCTCTTAATGAACATGAGATTTCAGTCTTGAATAAAGGTCTGGGATTCTGTCCTATGAATCGTGGATTTTTTTCTGAATTGCATGTCGATGTTTTAAAGTTTATACAAAGGCTCAAACTCAAATGTTATTTTTATCAACATGAATATAAAAAACTAAAATCAGGTTATAGGTCTTATTTGTCTGATCTTTCTATTGCACAATTGAAGGACATTTCGGTCCTCTTGTCATTAGATAGGGACAATGCCTCAACTGTAGAGGAAGTAGCAAGGGATTTAGAAATTGTACAAGATTACACTTGTACAGTGGGCTGCACGAACATTGCACGTTTACCCTACAGGGTTTCCACTTGAACAAGCATCGTTGTCTTCTATAAACAAGTGAAAGAGGACCTTTTCCTTTTAGAAGATACATTGATAAAATCAACAACAATAACCTCTCAAGAGAGGAGAGAGCAGCCTTGACTAGGTATGGGAAGGACAGCTCCTTAATCATCAGGGGTCATGTTGTCCAAATGACCAGGAGTGACTATAAAGAAGAGGTTTCAGACAACTTAACAATACCATTTGCTATGATAGGTTACACTCGAACCCCTACACTGCTGCCACGAGAAACTGGCGCATTGGAGGGACTTTGCTTTTCTTTCAGATTCAGAATTTCAGTTTTTTTTTAAATAGGTTCCCTTACAGAACACATGTCATAGTTTAATGACTCCTTCCTGAAACCACTGTTGGTAAACCTTCCCTCTTTTGTTAGGGACACAATTGATATTTTAAACAAGCTTGAGGACTTTGATTGGGATGATTCCATGTGGCTAGTAACTTTAGATGTGGAATCATTGTACACCTGTATCAAGAAGGACTATGGATGTATGGCCATTGATTTCTTTCTGTCTAAATGGAGAGCAAATTATCTTGAGCACAACACAATGTTGCTGTAAATGGTAGAATTGATTCATACCAAATATTACTTCCTTTACAATAAGGAGTGGTTTCAGCAACTCCAGGGTACAGCTATGGGCTCATATGCAATTCTATTTATGGGCTAGGTTGAACACATGTATGCATGGGCCACAACAGCAGTGGACGTTAGGTAAATGATGTTATCATTATCTGGAAAGGGATGGAGAATCAAATGAAGGCTTACTTCAACTTTCTCAATGATAACCCCTTTAAGTTAGCATTCACTCTGAACATGTCCCAAACCATAATTACATTTTTTGGATATACAATTGTATGTAGGTCACCAATTTGTTTTGTAGTGCGTTCATTTGATCATGATGGGTACTGTGTGGCATTGATTATAAATTTAGGGAGTGTTTCCTGCTGATTCATTCTTTTTAACTCCACTAATAGTGTCTGAGTTTCCTTTATGTAAGTTATACAGTTTGCACCATTTATATAGACACTCTTCTTAGGTTACACTATCTGGTAGCGTTATCCATCACACTGTCAATGTTATACTTAGGGTTTTTTTGCATATTAACATATGGATACATTTGTAGTATGGGGTCCGGACTGATTTACTTCACACTATATATCACATGTCTAAAACAGCAGGGTCTTTGCTGATATACACATTGTAACAGCCAGCAATTACCATTACAAATGATAAATTATGATTAAATTGCGTTGTGTTTAACGTGCCCAAATCAACAGAGCACTGCTGACACAGGCACTTCAGTGCAATGCCGTTTTTTGTTCATCCTGTCAGTTGTCATGCTGCTGCACTGTGGGAACTTTGATATCGGAGGACGATTGATTTGTCAAGGTACATGTCGACACGCTTAATTTTTTATTATTTGATTATCAGGTGCCATAGTGTCTTAAGTGTGCACATGTGTATGGGATTCGGAATAGTGGAACGCATTCTAGTCTTTTTTTTCTAGGGTGGGACTGAAGAGTATTTATGAGGCAGAGATATTGCAACCAAACCTTTAATTTACCACACGCTGAACTTGGCTTTCGTCCCGAAGCAGACAATGCCGGACATGGGTGAGTGACGACAATGGTTCCCAACAGAGGTTTTTGAGTGTGCTTGAGGGTGAAATATTTCATTATGAATATGAGTTTGCTTCCCTGTCCGTAAGGTTTTCTGTTGTGCCTGTGTGTGATACAAATCCTTTTTCCGGTTTTTTAAAAATGGATTGAGATGGAATGTTGATTTGCATAAATAACAGGACAGTGGTATTGGCGTACAGGGATGGCGCTCCTTGAACTATTCACTACTTAGTCTCCTATGTGCTAGTATTTTTGTGGTGCTAAAAAAGGGGGAGAGAGCCACCAACCTCTCCTAATTTCTGTGGCCTAAGCTACAGTATGAGAATTACACAAATCCCCTAGCACATAACATTTATATAACATAACAGTAGTGCAGTAATACTTTGCAATGTACAGTCTCCACACAAAATAAAATATGAAGCTTTAGTGTTTGATTCTTTTCTTGATTCTTCTTTTAATGTCAATAACTGTGACTAGTCGGAAAGCCAATGCCAATGCCAACACGTGTTTCGTCGCATCCATGTATTTTACATGCAACTTCTTCAAGGCTCCATCAGCTTCTATCAGTACTCGAGGACACCGGAGTGAGGAGTGTTGCTGACGGAAATACTAAAGAATATACGTGAACTACATGAGGTTTTGGATTAAGCAACCACAGTGAACACCCCTAGCGAGAGATTACCCACGCCGGAGAACCGTGTGGGTCGGAATTACAACCGCACAATAATAAGTACTGATAGAAGCTGATGGAGCCTTGAAAAAGTTGCATGTATAATACACGGAAGCAACAAAACACGTGTTGGCATTGGCTTTCCGACTAGTCACAGTTATTGACATTAAAAGAAGAATCAAGAAAAGAATCAAAGACTAAAGATTCACATTTTATTTTGTGTGGAGACTGTACATTGCAAAGTATTACTGCACTACTGTTATGTTATATAAATGTTGTGTGCTAGGGGGTTTGTGTAATGTTGATTTGCAGTTGCATTAAGCACTGGAACTCTGCGTTTTTACGGTTTCATGTAGTTGGTAATTTACTGTTTTATGTGAATTTATCTAGCTTGAATACTTTACTACTGGATGCCCAGAACACATTCCTCATTTTGATTGATGTATTTATATTAATGGATATGGGTGAGTGAGGATACCGCTGACACACAATAGATGACAAGTTCTAGATTTTTACAATAGTGGTTATGGTTTGTGTTTAAGCGTGCAACTCTATGAGGGCTCATATGGTACTTTTTCAACAAGCGTTAGCATTTGTATGTGCATGCCTTTCAAAGCTAATATATCCAACACACCGGTAAGCATAAGGAAGAAACATGACATGCCTTCTACATTTCCATTTGCATGCCTATCAGATCCACTATGTTGCATTCGTGCTAGTATGTGGTGCTTCACAGCCTGTTTTTCTTTGGTGGGAATGTATCATGCATGAATGTGGACTGACACAGTCGCCCATGTAACACTTGGTTTTTGTGGTGATTGGGTTGTTTGATAGATTGGTTACAGATGAACTATTAAATATTTCTCTGTTTCAATTTGATTTAGTTTGATAGACACTTTGTTATGACTTCTGATTTTGACGATTTGAGATGCGTTTGACCATATGAAAGATATGACTTCTCGTCAGGAACTATACATGTGCTTCATACAAATTCTCTGCCAGAAAGATTTTGAGAGCACTTTGAGTTGTGAAGTATTGATGGATCTTTTAAAGCACTGAGGGTGCAGTATAGTTTTTGATTTATGGTCGGGAGATATTTCAAGTAATATACAATGTTTATATTATAAGTTAGAAGAATGTGTACTGCTGTTTCTGGTTATTTAAAATTGTCTATTGCTATGAATTGGGAAATGTGTATAATATTTACATAAGAATGTATTTCTTAAAAATAAAGTATTTTGATTGATTGATTGATACCATGTATGTTATGATTTTGAAATACATTACAGATAATTCTGAATAACTTTATTAATCCCTGCAACGTTATGAACCAAAATTGGTGACCACTGCCAGTATACTCTTCTGGTGTAAGATCTTGAGATTACAAACTATAAGATTCCCTGATTTATGGTTTCTTGTACATCTGTCAGACGTTTACAGGGCATTGGTTATTCTGGATCATGACCGCCACACATATGTTCAAACTGTGTGTGGGTAGCTCTCTGTCTGTTTGCTGTTCTTTTCTGTTCCAGTTTGTATGTCGCATACTTGTGGACCTATTCATCCCCTTTATCAGTGGGTTTTGGTGATAGGATCTCTAATCGCCATGCAGATAGGTCTCTGGTTTGTCATTTAATGTGATTATTGTTTATGACTATGTTTTTTTGTTCAGTATTATTTGTTTCAAAATGTATTTTGGGTTGTCCAAAGGATTTTAATTTTTTTGCATTTTATAAAATAAGTATACAGGAGTGTTTTGGAACGGTATCGGGCTTAATGTACCAATGGCATGTTTTGTACTTATAATGATGTCTTTAACATGTTTGCAGCCCTGAAGAATCCTTGTATAGGTGAAATGCGTTGGTTGCGTGTTTCCTGCTCATTCGTGAAGAGAATAAAAAGAACATACAAGTGGACAGTTGAATTGAGTTGTTCTTACTGGCCTATATTGGGACTATGCCTATATCTTTGCCAACATCTTGTGTGATAAAAATCTTATGTCCAGACCAGTTCAATTTGTTCTTCTCCTTTGTTGACATTATAACTTTAATAAGTTAGGTATATACCAAGAAGAGAACAGTCATCGCTTCTAGTTTATGTCTCTTTCTCGACATACATAATCTTCCATCCAGGTGATGGGCTTCTTGGATATCAGGATTAATTGAGTTGCTCAAACCTAATAATGCAAGAATTTTTTTTTGAGGAAGGCTACTGCATCATTTTTTTTGTAAGGTTTATCATCAGCTATAAGGTTATTTCTCCAATTTCTGTTTTGAGGATCCTCCCATTGTTTTGAAAAACGTTTACCTTCAGACTCCACCTTAAATCCTTCCCAATCACATCCTCCTCATTGCTTGTTCGTTGTTCAGTTTCAGGACTTTTTTTGGTTATTTTTGAGTAGCTATACTCAATCTACTGTATCACATCCAAAAGCACCTCTATATTTTAAAAGAGTGAGTAGGTTTAGTAAGACATGGATGATCATTTCTGAACACTTGTTGGATTAGCTCTTCTTACATAATGTAGGCACATGATAAGTAGCAGCAGGGCGTTTAGGAATACATGAAGAGGATGCATCTTATATAACACCATACACTTTTGAAACATCCATATTGGCATTAGGGTTAAATTCAGTGGTCAGAGTCAGTTAGTCCTGTTCATTAGAAAAGGAGGATGATTAAAAAACTGGTTTAGATTTATGAAAAGGTTTTTAGAGCGCATGTTTACCAGTAAAGTGTCTCGTTTCTAACGGTTGCTGATCCATAAGAAGGAGCCTCGCAATTTAGAGCAGAATCTGGAAAAAAGTCAGGTTATTAAGGCTTTGTGAAAGGGTAAGAGCCAATCCTGAGCCAAAAGGGGGTTCAGCACGGAGTTCCCAAACTTGGCTGCAGGGATGGAGTAGGTGTGTCCATTGCATCAACATCTTGGAAGCACTAATAATCTGGTGGCAGGGGATCTGAGTGTATGAGTTGGATGATACTGATGGAACATGAGCTGGAGATAATGAAGGCCAAAGCATGAAAATCTCAAAACGCTGTGCAATGAGAGATTAAAATATTCTGTGCAGGAATTTAAGAGCCTCAGAAGAAGCAGAACACGTGGGAAGATTGAGAGCTAGGCAAACAGAAGCAGTGTTGATGTGCTGCAGTCATGATTACGAGGGGGATACTAAGAATAATGCATTGCAGTAATCTAAGTGGCTTAGAATTGTTGCCTGGATCAACTGATGACAACAATGGGAAGGGAGGAATAGAAGAATTTTGCATAGGTGATTGAGTAGCAGGAAGAAGAAAGTTTTACAATGTGGGCAGAGAGACACAAGTCTTGTTGAAGAATGAAGCTTAAGTACTATTCGTGAAAAACAAGTACTGGTAGAGGTCTGAATTGAGTAGGTCAATGAGTAGTCAGACTAGGTTGCAGAAAGTTGGGAAAATCAGGGTCTCAGTTTAGTTTGCATTAACTTTAATTTCTTTGTTCGTCCCACACAGATAAATAGAAATGACTTGTAAATCCATTCAGAATACCTGAAGTTTTTTCCTTGGCAGGCAGAAAATATGTGTCAACAAAATAAGCATTAATTATTATCTGTTGTGAATAATATCATAGGAAGAGCATCCCAATTTAATGTGGAAATTAGTGAGGTGAAACGAGGAGAAATTTGAATAAGATTGCTACAGTGCCTGGAACATTAAAAAGCAAATCAACAAGAAAGCTTGCAAAGTACAGAGAAGCTGCTAAATGATGAATTAACAGTAAGTGCAATTTTCTGATTTTAAATAATTCATGTAAAATAATTGTGAGTTCTGCAATCATAAAATGGCTGGTGCTGTGCAGTTCTGAGTATTTATGCATGACCTCATTCATAAACAAGCATTGGAAGAGCCAGTCGTTCTAGCCTACGAGAGCTACTAATGTTGTCAGTTTTTTTTAGCTGTGTTGTACAGCGGCATGGCTATTCCAATAAAGCGGGGAGGCACCGGAGGGATGGCAGCAAACAACAATGCAGGATGGGGCAGGAGTGACAAGCCAAACAACAATGTGGGAAGGGTGGGGCAGGCAACAATGTGGGAGGGGATGGGAAGGATGGGGCAAGCAATGCAGGAGAGGCAGGTGCACGTAAAAGTAAAAAGTACCTCCGAAAGCTCGACCAGGGAAAGAACACCCATTGGGCAAGGAAGCAGTACTTTGGCCAAGCTTCAACTGACCGACCAACACATGAAGAAGAAGTATAGTCGGCACTTGCTGACCAAATAGAAGCAAGGAAATTAGAGTAAAGATGATTCCAACCAACAAGCAATGGATGGACTCTAAACAATCTGTAAGCAAACAAAATGTCTTGTAAGCAACAGATCATGGCTGTCTCAGGCGAAACCTAAAAAGGCATGTAAAAGGCAGAACAACCAGAAAAAAGGCCAACTTCGGGAGCTCTGTCATTTTGCCACCTTCCTGTACCAGACAGAATGGCTTACATGTCAATGCTAAATGCAGTCAGTGAGTGGGAATACCAGAATGGAGCGAATGGAGCCATGTTGTCCCCCCTCAAAACCATACTCCCTCATTCTAAAGCTTCAAATGCAGACAAACATGCAGAAATACTTTTTCCACATACCATTCCGCTTAGAAAGCTACATTTAGGTCTATCTGATGATTACTAAGTCTGGTACTTATATATTAATGTAATATGCATGCAACTATATAGTGTGAGTCTAGCTTCAAAGCAATGAACCACTGCACTCAATGAGATACATTCGATATAAGGGGAGAAGAGGCCGAACCAGGAATATAGATTAAAGGACAGGAAATGCAAGATGCAGAATGTAGTAATGATCATTTACAATACAGTGTAAAATTTCTGTTTACAGAATAATGCATGCATGAAAGACTAAGGGGTAGATTCCGATCTGGGTCGGAAAGCTCGGAGCCGGAGTGTTTTCCAAACGAGCCGTACCCGTGCAGTCCTACAGAGCGAGTACAATGGGGCCGCATGCTACCGGATTCAGTTCGGTCTGGTTCCCATAGAAGTCAATGGAAGCCGGTCATACGACGCGTACATGGGCTCTCATTGACGGAATGGGTACTTCTCACAAGAGGGCCCCCCCTACAGTGGGTATGCGTCGTGCCATCCACACCGTACATTCCTGTGTAGGGTGACAGGGGGTCCGACGCGGATCCCCAAAGGCAGCTTCCCGGACGTTTTGCGAGCCGGAAACTTCGGCTTGATCCGGCTGTCCAACACGTACATCATACTTGCTCGGTCGTAAAACGACTCCATTGCGTAGTGCGAATCGTGTCCATACGAGTCAGTTGGAGCGGGTCGGATCCGGAAACGGTCTCGGTCGGAACACACGCGTACAGTCGCATCGCACTTGCTCGCTCGTACAGGTGTCCGAGTCGGTCGGGAAACGCGCGTCCGACTTGTACTATTTTCCTGTAGGATCGCATTCAGAGCCCTTCCGACCAAGATCGAAATCAACAACTAAGTTGTCATTATGGGCCATATGTATGAAACTTAGGTTTTGCGATTCTCAAATAGCGATTTTTAGAGAATCGCTATTTGAGAATCGCAAAATACTATGTATGTAGGATTTGCAAATAATTTTGCGAATCCTACATATTCCTTAATTGTGAATCACAAATTGAAATTCGCAATTAAGGAATAACTCCCCATTCATTCCTATGGGCCTAGAGGCCCATAGGAATGAATTGGAAGACATTCTCAATTTGCGATTCTCAATTAGAGAATCGCAAATTGAGAATGCGATTTCAAGGATGCCAGGGTGTCAAAAGGACACCCTGTTGCACCCCTGAAATGTGCATGTGTGCACATATAGCACGCATACATGCCCTAAGGGCATGTATGTGCGCCACATGGCACTTTGAAAAATGCTAAAAAGTGCTTTTTCCAAAGAAATTGCAAATTACCACCAACTTGAAGTTGGTGGTAATTTGTGATTCCTTAAGGCCAAATTGCACTTTTTCTGTGCTTCTTACATTGCATTTAAGGAATAGCAATTTGTGATTCCTTAAATGCAATTGCAAAATAAGAAATCACAAATTTTGTGATTCCTTATTTTGCAAGGCTGTTTTGCTTTCATACATACCATTGAGCCTAATTGCGATCGCAAACGCTGAAATTCAGCGAATTTCGGTGTTTGCGATCGCAATTTTGTATGATACATATGGCCCATTGGCTTTTCAAGGGGGTGGCCAGGGCATAAAATGCAAAATTCTGCAGCAGTGATTTTATTATTAAATTCCTTTCATCATTATGATCAGACCTGGAATTTAATGTTAATAATAGTGCACCAAATGTTAACCATCTCAAAAGCCTTTGGAATTTTTTTTATTTTTTTTATTTTAGGAGTTTTATATAGCGCTAGCTGGACTCGAGGGTATCAGAGCGCTTTACAACAAGTAAATTAGGGGTAAATAGGCAGTACAGAATATGGTCAAACATGAGGATCAAACCAAGTAAAGGACGGACAGAGGTGCAGTCACGCGGACATGCATGGAGGCTGAAGTTCAAACAAGGCGTGCCCCCCCAAAGTTGCTTTGTTCACACAGAACGAATGTCCAGAAAGATTTTCATGGTCCGAGTTCGTGTCACTGGTCAAAATGTAAAGTTAGAAAGAGTGCAGGCTGGGGGGGGGCGTCTTTGGTTTCTATCGGTTTGTTCGAGAGCGGTCAAGGAAGAGGATTTTGAGCAGATTTTTGAATTTGGGAAATAAGGGGTTCGTTCTGATGTAGGGGGGGATGGAGTTCCAGATTTTGGGGGCATTTCCGGCAAACAATTTTGTTGCGGTTTTCTGCTTACGAGATTTCAGTGGGATGAGTAGCAGAGTGTTCTAGCTCCTGAGATTTCTGGACTGGCCGGCCTTTTTGAGTTTGGCTGCCAGGTATTCCGGTTTGCCTGTGTGCAGGGCTTTGTAGGTGAGGCAGGCTGTTCTGAAGCTGGCTCTCAATTTAATTGAGAGCCATTTGAGTTCTTTGACTGCAGGGGAGATGTGATCAAACTTCTTAGTACCAGTGACCATTCTAGCTGCTGCATTCAAGGTTGTTTTCAGGGGGGCGAGGTGAGATTTTGATGTCCCAGCTGCAATCCCATAATCGATTCTAGAGAGCACTAGTGCTTGGGTGGCTTGTTGAAGGTCTCTGGGTGGGAGGAAGGGTTTTATTTTATACAGTAATTTCAGATTGAGGAAGGCACTTTTTGTGGATCTTGCGATGTGTTTTTTTTCATGTTCAGTTTTGGGTCTTAGGTGAAACCTAGAGATTTTACCGAATCCGCCAGGATGAGGTTGCAATTGAGGGCATCGATAGCTTTGAGCCATTCCGCGATTTGTGGGTTTTCGTCTTTGTTGGAGATGAGGAGTATTTCCGTTTTCTCTTGATTGAGTTTTAGGTGATTGTTTGAGAGCCAGTCTTGTACCTCCCTGAGGGTGGCGTTGAGTCTCTGGATTTCAGCAATGAAGGAGGTTCCCAGATAGAGTTGTCTGTCGTCCACATATAGGTGGAAGGGGATGTTGGATTTCCTGAGCAGAGTGGTAAGTGGTTCGATGTAGATTTTGAAAAGCTGAGGGGAGAGCACTAATCCTTGTGGAACACCCCTGCTGACGGGGTGCAGGTCGGACTCGAAGTTTTTGATTTTATTCTTTGTGAGCCGTTGTGGAGAAAGGAAGAGAACCAGTGGAGGACTGTCTTTTCAAGACCTGCCCTTTCTTGAAGAGTCTTGATGAGCAGTTTGTGACTGTCTGTATCAAATGCAGCCAAAAGGTCTAGGAGGATACGAAGGCAGCATTGGTCCGAGCCCAGTGATTTGTGAAGATCTTCTATGACATTAAGGATTGCGGTTTCAGTGCTGCAGCCCTTTCTGAAGCCAGATTGGTGCGGGTCTAGGACATTGATGTTGTCCAGGTGTTGGGTTATCTGAGGAAGTACGCATCTTTCCAGGATTTTGGACAGAAGGGATAAGTTTGATATCGGTCTAAAGTTGTTTAGATCTTCAGTGTCTAGACTAGGCTTTTTCAGCAGTGGCGTGACTTGGCCAATTTTGAGGCAATCCGGAACGACTCCTGAGCACAATGAGCTGTTAATGATCTTGCACCATAGCGGTGCTAGGACGAGCTTCAGGTCCTTGGTCACTTGGGGGGGTAGTTGATCCAGGGTGTGGGATGAGGGTTTAGCATTAGAGATTAGGTTGATTATCTCTACTTCCTGAACGGGGATGAAGGAGGACCATTGTTTTGGGGGGTTTAAGGAGGTGCAGTTGTTTTATTCAGACGTCTGGATCGCGGCAGAGGGGATGCAATTTGAGCCAAATGTGAGGTCGATCTTAGCAATTTTGTCATTGAAAAAGATGGCGAAGTTTTTACAACGATCAACGGATGCCGGGGTTGAGGATGTCACTGGCTTAGAGGTTTGATTCCTGATGATATTGAAGAGTTCTTTGGGTCGGTTTTTTCGGTGTCTAGTGCGTAGCAGAAGAAAGATGTATTTTTGTTCTTAATGTGCTTTTTGTAGTTCCTGAAGGCTGCTTGGAGTTGATCGCGATGAAGGGTGGTGGGATTGTTCCTCCAGATTCTTTAAGAAGTCTTCTTTCTTCATTGATGTCAGTGGAGAACCATGATCTGAATGGAATGCTCCTGGATTTTTTTAGTTTCATAGGCGCAAGGCTGTCTAAGGTGAGTGTCATATTGGAGTGGTAAAGAGAGGTAAGTTCAATAGTTGAGAGGTGATCAGTGCTGTTGGGGAGGAGCAAACTAATTTTTTCTTCTAGTGTCGCTCGTGGGATCTGAGCTGTGTTTCTAACCCATTTGGGAGGGTCCTGCTTGGGGAGTTGAGTTGGGACCATTTTGAGGAAATAGAAATTTTACGTGGCCAGTGTGTCCCCTACACGCACCCTATGTATGTACCTATGCCCCATGTATGTCTGTGTCATCATGTAATTCCCTTCTCCTGCCTGTAATAATAATGTCTCTGCATTCCCGTCCAATGTTAGCATGTCAGTTATTAGACCCTCCATGAATGAAACGTTAATTCTGCACTGAGGCCTATGTTGCCAATGCATTTACATAGTACACGTTTTAAAAGTCGAGATAAACGTTTTTGTGGCACAGCCAAGCCAGGACCCGAATTCAGGCTCTGAGCCTCCTCTGACTCTGAAAGCTGCAGAATAGTTATGTATCCCTGATCTCTCCCTTACTTCCTGCTCAGCCTGGCCTGCCAAGACGGTATTTTACCTACAGTTATCTGCTCTGCTCCACAGAAAACACATTCCAGTCTAGTGAAGGGGTAAACATATTCCGCCTGCAGAAGATAGGGCCTAGCCTTTCTGTCTCCGTTCAAGTGATTTACAGAACCCGTTTCCATAGAAGGCCCATGACCCCCACGCAATGCACGAAGAAATATATGCACACACTAGCATTTAGTGATGAGCAGCCTTTGCTCGAGCGACCTTTACTTCAGACAATACCTCCTCCAAACACAAGATATCAGATATGCCAAAGGTGCAGGTCGTTCTGACATCCCAGACTCCTCTACTAGTGAATGTGTTGTATTTGTATAGCGCAAACAGTCACCCGTAAGTATCCCGGCGCTTGTACTCCTACCACAAGGGAACCCCTCCTGGCTTTTCCTTGTGAGGTGTCCACTCCTGGGCATCCCATGGTGAAACCAGGCATCCCTTGTGTATCGGGGGCCGTTGTGGAGACTAAGCAAGCTATTGCCCAGAGTTGCAGCATGGGGCCCATGCTTAGATTCAGCACTGAGGCGAGAATATCCAGTCAGAGGAATTTAAGCCCGATCCCGCCGAGGCAGGAATCGAACCCTGGTCCCTGGCCAGCACTCTGCATCAAGGTCTGCCGCTCTAACCATTGAGCCACACTTCTCCACTTAGTGCTTAAGTCAGCTCCCCCCAGCTTCCCCCAGTTACACGTCAATCTCACGTCATGACCAGTTTTGCGCGCACAAGTAGGGTAAAGGTTCCTGCTGACCATGCAGACCCCCTCTATGCATCCACCCACCTATGACACACATATGACCCATCAAGTGAACACCCACGTGTACGCCTCCTTACACGCCTCTTTTACGCCCATGTGCTCTTATCTCTCTCTTTCACTTGCTCCACCTGGAGCGCTCCGCCTTCTCTATTCAATGCAATGTATGTTTTAACTATATATAATGTGTTATGTGAATAAAGATCCAGATGACGATCCTTCCTGAACCTTAGTGGTGATGGAACCCGATTCTCCAGTAGCTCGAGCTATTGCATTAAAGCCCTTCTGAATCGGACACCACGGACTCTGCCTCTCATTTTATGAGCAATCCTTATTAATGTATAGAAATTATGACAGGGTAATCAATTATTTACCACATTAATCTGGCGCCCGAATAGGGACCAGTCCCCTTCCCCACGCGCCGGCGATGTAGGTCCAGCCCCCTGACCCCTTCTATAGCCGTGACGGACTTCAAGTGTACACGACAGCGGGACTTCCTGCCTACTCCCTCAGGCCCACGGAGGAGACGGAGACTGAGACCAGGCATCCACACGAGGCGGTGAGGATTGCGGACCATCCCGACCAGAGCCCAAGCCGAGAGAGCAAGGTCCGAGGTATCCTGAGGCCCACCTGTTCCGAGGCGCATGCGCAGCAGTAGAAGCAGCAGCAGTCCAGTCCAGTATCGAGTTTCCGAGGCCTTCAGTTTTGCTTCCCGGTGAGTACCGTTATTGGGAACGCATAGAGAAGGGGTCATTTATTTGAGCCTGGTAAAGACGGGTCTGGGTACACAGACCCGGAAAAGACGCGTCCATTTAGGTGGATGCGGTAAAGACGTGTCTCTTTACGAGACCGGTATGGTTGTACTGTTTTACAGTGCATAAAGTAAACTGTTTTTCAGGATTATGTTTTTCCCTATGTACTAGTTAGGATGTATCTCTTTTAATGTTTTAATGTTGTAGTATGAATGGTTGTTTTCAGTCTATTTTTGTGTATATTGTGTTTTCGTTCAAGTTAGTTCCAACATGCCACTGTTTTCGAAATTACGTCAGATAGGGACCAGGAAAGGGATACTCGAAGAGGCAGTCCCCGTCCCGCCCAGAGACACGCCTGGCCATTTCATGTACTAAAAACACGGGCTAGATGCCATACTGTTTTTAGACTTATGGGTAGATTACACGAAGGATCTGGAAGAGAAATATAGATGGCCTGCCTCAGGGACATGGGATGCTGATTGCATCATGAGAGTAGAGGAAGCGCTATGGAAAAAGAAAGTTAGACAGTCCCAGAAAGATGCCATTGAGTTATGGCGTAAAGAAGCGCATAGGAGAGCAGAGAAAGAATTCCACAAAGCAGAGAGAAGTAAAGAAGCAGCAGAAAAAGCCAGAGAAAACGAGCTAAAGGAAGAAGGTGAACGGGTTAAGGCAGAACAAACAGATAGACAAAGAAATGCCCTTATTAAAGGCATGTATCCCGTCCTCGCTGAAGGACTACCTAAAGTGACCCCGGAAGTACCCAGTAATTTGCCGCCACCACTGATCCTGACCAAAGCATGTAATCATAAACAGACAGCAGCGGACATTTTTCTTTCCTCCTATTTGGAAGAGGCCGCTCCGGATTATGTTAATGCAGGTTTTCCTCCTCCTCCTGGCAACAATCCTAACAATCCTTTTCTCGCTCTGCCGTATCACAGGATCAACCCGCACCAGTAGTGACAATGACAGTGAAAGACGATTCAAGCCAAGGGGCAATGGGAGGGGGACCTGTCACAGACGCACCGCAAACACCGCCATCATCACGAGCATTACAAGAATTAGCATTACAACGAACGCCAAAAATGACAGCCACACCTCTTAAACAAAATGTAACAATTTCACATTGTATATATGATCCAGTACCAGGTGTAGGTTCAATGCTCATGTACTCACTACGATTAAGACGCGTTGCAGAATATCTGATTGCATTACCAGGTATGAAGGACAATTTAGACCGAATATACCATTTCGTTAGAACGGGGGAGGGACCCGAGAGTATTCATGAGGCCATGGCACAAAGAAAAGTGGAGGTTCAACGTGCACTTTTACGTTTTGTAATTAATTGTCTGATCAGGGAACAAGATCAGCCGAGTAAAAGAGTAACTAAAGGTATGATTGATTGGAGTGACAACATAGCTGCCGGTAAACATGATACACTGGCAAAAATAGAATACATGTACAGAAAAATTCGTAAAGAAATTCTAAACTTACACAGGAAAGAGCAAGACGAGAAAGAGGACGACTTAGCATCAGATGATGTTGAGTACGACACAGAAGAAGTGAATAAAATGAATTATGTAGGCAGGGCAAGACAGTTTGACAGGCCCAAAGGCCTCGATTACAGCAAACATGGACCTCCTATACCAGAAAGATATTCTCTCGAACATCTTTTCCAAGCTACTGAAAACGCACTAAAAAGACGAGTAGAGTACGATAGACCACACACTATGCATGAACAGGAATTAGCTCGGTCAGCCGTTCAATGGGCTTGTAATTCTAACATATATAATGATGACGTAGTGGCGCAAACTTTTTGAGCCTTCCTCCGGAAGAACAGCGTTTAGCTGGTATTTACATGGTTCCACATCTGATCACGTTGTACGAGAGTCAACATTCTGATCCAGGTCCCTTGTATAAATTACTGGACGACCTACTCCGAGAGAGATGGAGAGGCCTAGGTACCGAATTAATTAATGTCATTCTAGACCAACGACATAGGTACTTGACTTTTCTGACCACGCATGTAATTCCTACCCCACACCACGACAGAAAGATTTTCCACATAGACAGACAGAACCCCCTACGAGAGGTACACCCCGTTAAAAATGCAGCGAATGAGCTACAACGAGTATATGTTTACACACCCTTAACGAAAATAGAAATACTGGAAATGAAAAAATTACTGCCTTGCCATGATAAAGACCCAGGGGGATTCCACCGTGAATTAAAGGACATTCTCCGCATAGGGGATTACACATACGCAGACATCATTAAACTATTAAAAGTATTGTTGCCAGCAGGCATTTACGAAAAGCTTAAAGAAAAAGACTGGGAGGTAGGAGAGAAAAAGATAAGTTGGGCAGAATTGGAAGATGAGGATAAACTCCGAGGCCCTGGTGTAGGTCTTGGGGAAAAAGCTAAAGCACTACCCGAACTATTAATACAGGTCCTGCCGAGATTATTGGTTACTAAAAAGGAAGATTGGGATGCTATTTCAGCCTGTAAACAGAAACCTGATGAAGACACTAGTGATTTTTATTCTAGATTCGAAAAATGTTTTACCATTAATAGTGGCCTTAAGACAAGTAGTGAATCGTACCCACATCTTTTTGTGAGCAAATTAGTAGAGAATTCCTTACCCCCGATCAAAAATAGAGTAGTGAAGGTTGAGAGTACTTGGCAAGCAAATAGCCCTTCCCAAATGTTGCAAATGTTACAGTACCACCAGAACAGAATTAGAGAGGAACAGGAACATGAAAAGAGACGCATGAAAGATACGAAAATGAAAGTACTAGTTGCACAATCAGTACCAGCTAATAGGAATAAAAAGGGCATGGCACCTGTTAAAGGGAACTGTAATTATTGCAAGCAACCAGGTCACTATGTAAATGAATGTGCTGTCCTGAAACACAATATAGCTACAGGCAAGACGAAAGAAAGACTGCGTCCTCCTAGACGCTAACATCCAGAAGCCCTGACCTGGTCTTTGTCACCGAAACCTGGCTATCCGACACCAGTGCACCGGATCTTGCCAACGCCCTTCCCCCTGAATACAAAATAATCACACAAAATAGACAAAGCAAAAAAAAGGAGGTGGAGTCGCCGTAATTTTCAGAGACAACCTAACATGTCTTACTGAACCGATACCTGCTGACCCCGAACACGAAATACTTCCATTCCGAATCCTGCTCGAGGACCATATTATACTAGCCGGTGCAGTCGTCTACAATCCCCCAGGGCAGCAAGCTAACATCAGTGCCAAGTTACTGAATCAACTGCTACCATTTTGCCTAAAACACAAAAATGACATGGTCATTGGCGACTTCAATGTCCATTATGAAAAGACAACTGCCCCCGGCTCCTCGCAACTAAAATATGACATGGAAATCTTACAACTCAAACAGTGGGTTGAGGGCCCCACGCACCTAGCAGGGCATACTCTAGATCTCCTTTTCACCAACATCGAGTCAACCACCATAAAGGAAATCCTCCCCCTGACCTGGTCGGACCACTCCATGCTATCCTTTTCATTTAAGCTCCCCGGAAAACGCCTGAAGCAGAGACTCACCCCCCTCACTGCCAACAGAGCTTGGAGACTAATTAATGACTCCAATTTCCAAGACCACTTCCTCGAGACAGACGTCACCCTGCGGGATGACTCTCCCATTTGCAGCAATGTCACTCTTCTAGACACTAGAATTCGAGAGACGTTAGACAAAATTGCCCCCATGCGGGAATCTAAGAAAAAAACAACTACTGGGGAAAAATGGTACACCCCCCTCCTCAAGGGACTCAAAAAGGAATGCCAAAAGGATGAACACCGATGGAGACAGACAAAAAACCCAGAAACCAGAGCAATCTATGTCACTAAACGAAAACAGTATATATTAGCAATCCGAGACGCGAAAAAAGCATACTTCACCCAGCGAATCCACGACAGCAACAATTCCGCAAAAGAATTGTTTAAAATAGTGAAAGAACTCAACAATCCGTCAAGTACATCACAAACCCTCACCCCCTCAACCGAGGCCTGCGAGCGCATCAGCACCTTCTTTACGGAAAAAATCGACAAAATCTACTCCACATTCGTCCTCCCCAATACCCCCATCTCACCAGACAACCCCAACAAGCATCCTCCAACAACGGATAAAAGCAATACCCAACCAGACGACGACAATTCTCCACGTCTAACGAGTTTTCAACCCTTTACTGACGATGAAGTACTATCGGCATTGAAGACAATCAAATCTGGCTCTCCCGCGGACCCCTGTCCCCATTTCGTGTTCTCACAAATTGCACCAACGCTCTGCCCTTTTATCACTAATCTTTTTAATCAATCACTCACCACCGCGTCCTTTCCGGAAGCTTGCAAACACGCATCCGTAACCCCTCTCCTGAAAAAAGCCGGAACCGGCATTTCTAATCCGGAGAATTACAGGCCAATTTCCCAACTCCCCTACCTTTCCAAGGCTCTGGATAAACTAGTTAACACACAATTGTCCCGATACCTGGAAGACAATTCACTCCTGGACCCCTCCCAGACCGGCTTTAGAGCCAACAATAGTACCGAGGCAACGTTGCTGGCAGTGTCGGACAGTGTCAGATGCATCACAGATCAAGGGGGATCTGTGGCCCTGATACTGCTTGACCTGTCAGCGGCGTTTGACACGGTGGCACATGAGTGCCTGTTAAACACTCTTTGGAGTAAAGGAGTACAATCCACAGCCCTGAGATGGATTAAATCATTCCTCAGCAAACGCACCCAAGCAGTGCACATGGGCCAATACCACTCAAAACCCTACCCCATCAGCTGTGGAGTCCCACAGGGAGCCTCACTGAGCCCCACTCTCTTTAATGTCTATGTTTCATCTCTAGCTGACATTGGAAGAAAGTGGGGCATCGGCATATGCTCTTATGCCGACGACACACAGCTGATGGTGACAATGGGTGAAGAGGCTGAGACAACAAAGAAAAAATTACACAGCTGCCTCTCCGAAATGGCGGAATGGATGCGAAACCACTGTTTAAAATTAAACGCCGGAAAGTCGGAGATCCTACTATTTGGAGGAGCCAAACTCACATGGAATGCCACATGGTGGCCACCATCACTGGGATCAGCCCCCACCCCAAAACAGCATGCCAGAAATCTGGGCATTATCATGGATGATACACTATCCATGAAGGACCACATCCGATCACTTTGGGGCAAAGGCTTTGCAATTCTTAAACTCCTGGCAAAAATCTTTCCCTGGATACCTCTGGACTGCCGTCGCACAGTCACCTAAGCCCTACTGGTCAGCCGCCTGGATTATGGTAATGCCCTGTTTGAGGGGATGAACGAACAACTATTCTCCCGTCTACAGGTCCTACAAAACCAGGCGGCTAAACTGGTTTGCAACAAAGGCAAGCGAGACTCAGCGTCCGCATGCCTTAGGAAACTCCACTGGCTACCAATATGCCAGAGGGCCACCTTCAAAATACTCTGTCACGCGCACAGAGCTCTCAACAAAACTGGCCCCACCATCCTCCAAGGGAAAAGCGAATTCTACACCCCCAACAGAAATTTAAGATCGAACCAACTGGCCCTGGCTAAACCCAAACGTATCTACAAAGCAAGGACCGGCGGACGCGCCTTTTCTTATCTAGCCGCAAAAAGGTGGAACGAGTTACCTGTAGAACTCAGACACACCACAAACTACCTCCTATTCAGGAAACAACTAAAAACTCACCTGTTCCCTAAAACATAACTCTTAGCACAGTACTCAGCAGTCTCTTCTGTTTACAGCGCCGTGATATCCCTCGGGATGAGTGTCGCGCTTTATAAATACCGGAAATAAATAAATAAACACCCCGCATAACACGCAAACGCCACAGAATACGCAACAGACAGTAGCTGTACCCCAACCAATAGCACCACACAACATGTCACGCAACAAATGTACCAGTACGCACAGTCAGACTATCCAGAATATCAACAGTACTCATGAAACAGCCTAGAGAGGGAGGTTGGCTTGCCCCTTATTGAGGTTCCTATAGATCAAGAGGGTCCCTATGTACATAGTCGTGTATTGGGAAAAGACAGAAAATTTCTGATTGACACAGGGGCGAGCAGAACTACCATCAGTCATGACGAGGTTCCAGGGGCACCCCTCTCAGGCTCACAGAATATTTCCCTGGGATTTTCAGGAAAGCCTATTGTTAATGAAGTGTCAAAGCCAGTTTCCTTAGGAGTTGGTCCATTGTCTCGTACTACAGACTTGTTACTTACTAAGTCATGTCCAGAAAATTTGCTTGGTATAAAGACAGTGAAAGAACTAGGAGCAGTGATTTGTTGTTCTCCAGAAGGAGTGAGATTGTTTTTACGTGATTTTAAAGGACATTATGTGTTGAGAGATTTTGATCCCATACTCCAGAATGTACCACAGCATTTATGGGCGCGAGGTCCGACTGATGTAGGTTACATGCACATTACGCCACACCGTGTCACTCTCAAACAAGGAGTAGTACTGCCACGAATCCGACAATACAAGTTACCACCTGATGCTGTAGTAGCGTTACTGAAAATTGTTGACGAACTCATTGCACAAGGAGTGGTTGTAGAAACTGACTCAAATATATGTAATTCCCCTATCATTCCTATTCTCAAACGAGCTGACCCAAATGCACCACCAGTCTACAGACTAGCGATTGATCTCCGAGAACTGAACAAGTGCATAATACCCCAGTACCCAGTGGTCCCAGACATTTCTTCATTATTGACTGCCATTGATTCCGAAGTGACGTTCTTTACTGTAATCGATCTCAAGAACGCCTTCTTTAGTGTCCCAATACATTCAGAGAGCCAATACCTCTTCGGATTCTGTTTAAATGTACGCAGCTTCAAATTTACGAGGGCTCCTCAAGGATTCACAGAAAGTCCTAGTATTTACAGTCAAGCATTGAAAAGACAATTAGACAGTATTCACATGCCTGCCGACACCGCACTGCTCCAATACGTGGACGATATCTTGATTACAGCACGAACAGAACGAGACTGCGAATGTGCATCACTGACAGTCTTATACTTCCTGGCGGACAAGGGGCACAAGGTGTCCCCTTCAAAGTTGCAATTCTGTGCACAGCAAGTGATGTACCTTGGACACTTGCTGTCCAAGAGGGGTAGACAGCTGACACCAGACCGCATTCAGTTAATTGCACATCTTCCACAGCCCAAGACACAAAAGGAAGTACGGGCCTTCATTGGCCTCACTTCTTACTGCAGACAATGGATTCCCCAGTATGCCTATCTAGCCAAACCACTCATACAGTTAACAACACAGGAGGCAGCGACTTCTACTGTCCTCCCTTGGACTCAAGAACATACACTTGCATTTGATGAACTGAAAAAAGCTCTATATCAAGCACCAGTTTTAGCGACTCCATGTTACAGCAAACCTTTTACACTTTTTGTCACTGAACGCGAAGGTACAGCATTATCTGTCCTTACACAAGATCAAGCAGAAAAACACAAGCCTTGTGCTTACTTTTCTAGTACATTGGATCCAGTGGCCCAGGCTCTGCCTGCGTGCCTAAAATCAGTTGCAACAACAGCCCTAGCAATAAGACAGAGTGATTCTATAGTGTTAGGACACCCCCTTACAGTACAGGTTCCACACTCAGTGGCAGTTCTCCTGAACAGGACACAGACACAACATCTGACTATAGCGAGACTGACAGGATATGAACTGACATTGTTCCAGCCACACATAGAGATCAAACGTTGCAATACCCTGAACCCTGCTACACTTTTACTCTAAGGCACCACAGACACTCCACCACATGACTGTGTGGAAGTAATTGATACAGTGACGAAGCCAAGACAAGACTTGACAGACATTGCACTACCAGACCCAGACTTGACACTTTATGTGGATGGTTCATGCATGAGAACAAGCACAGGAGAGTTAGTGGCCGCATATGCAGTGACCACTGATACTGAAGTTATAGAGACACATCGAATTGGCACATTGTCAGCCCAAGCAGCAGAGCTCATCGCTCTGACATAAGCATGCATACGAGCCAAGAACTTGAAAGTAAACATATACACAGATTCACAGTATGCCTTCGGAGTCGTTCACGACTTCGGAGCCCTGTGGCAGGAGAGAGGTTTCTTGACCTCTCATGGGGCCAAAATTCAGCATGGTCCCCTCATTCAGGTTCTGTTAGATGCAATACACTTGCCTACAGCCATAGCTATTATGAAGTGCAAAGCACATACGAAAGTCACTGACACCATTTCCCAGGGTAACGACCTGGCAGATCGAACAGCTAAACTTACAGCCCAGACTCCAACAGAGACTCCAACTGACACGACAAAGACAGAAACACCATCGCTGACAAATTGCATGACAGTCAGGGATCCCTCGCAAGATGTACTCGACATACAGACACATGCCACTCCAGACGAAATAAAGAAATGGACTGAACAAGGAGGGGTCCAGACAGACCAGGGTTGGATGACAAAAGGCAAAGCTACATGGTTTCTCCCTGACTCCATGGTTCAAGTTATCATAAATACAGCACATAGTCCAGCACACTTAGGAGAAAAGGCTATGTTAGACAGTATACAGAATATTTGGTTCAACAAGCACCTGAGTGCAGCAACAAAACAGAAAGTGCGTACCTGCATGATCTGTTGCCAGTTCAATCCAGGCAAAGGCATTCCCGTGGAACAAGATGGATTTCATCCTCCTGACCACCCTTTTGAAGTCCTCCAGATGGATTATATTCAGATGGACAGATGTCGAGGATACAAGTACGTCCTGGTAGTTGTATGTGCACTATCTAGATGGACAGAGG
Organism: Lissotriton vulgaris; assembly: GCF_964263255.1. Taxonomy (NCBI): domain Eukaryota; kingdom Metazoa; phylum Chordata; class Amphibia; order Caudata; family Salamandridae; genus Lissotriton; species Lissotriton vulgaris. Next base: position 16,178,196 of record NC_141690.1, on the reverse strand, counting down.
CGTATCCAGTCCCAGATTACACTGCCGTGACCACTGCCAGGCAGTTGGTCCGAGAATTCTTTCCGCGATACAGCTTGCCCCGTGTCGTGTACTCAGATAACGGTCAGCCATTCTCCTCTGAACTAATGAAACAAGTATCTCTTCTGTTAGGGTACCAGTGGAGATTCCATTGCGTACGACACCCAGAGGCAGCAGGCCTCGTCGAGAGACACAATCAGACACTTAAAACGAAATTAGCGAAAGTTTGTGCAGAAAAAGGCGTGGATTGGATGGTAGCCTTGCCGGTTGCCCTCTTTTACATGCGAATGGTAGCCCATTCCAGAACAGGACTGTCCCCGTACGAAGTGGTTTTTGGTAGACCACCGAATATGTGGGGTACGCCTATGCCAAAAAGAATAACCGATGTTGATAGTAATATGCTGACAGATTACCTGGCTTCCTTGATGTCTGCACTCCTTTCTTGTCATTCACAGGTTGCAGCCGCCTTCCCCGACAACACTCAAGTGAAGGAACATTCAATTGTCCCTGGGGATACCGTGTTCATTAGGAACTTTGATCGTTCAAGTCCTCTCGAGCCCCGCTGGCGCGCACCGAAGCTGGTACTATTAACAACGAAGACTGCCGTCAAGGTCGAGGGGAGAAAGGGCTGGATCCATGCCCACCACGTTAAACGCTTCCATGGACTCGGATCAGTAAACAAAACTAAGGACTGCCCAGATATCAATGACTTGAAACTCCCTTTGCTAGAAAAGACTCCGCAACAGGAGTACAAATTAAAGCTACGGTCTAGTAAGTCAGACAGCGTTTAATTGTTTAAGTCCCCCTTGGGTGAAGCGGTTAGACAGGTTCCTGACATGTATAAGATAGACCCGAATAGACAGAGAGATAGGAAGAGAGATAAAAAGGAGAAATACTGTAAGAACCTACGCAGCAGATGCATAGTAACTCTGATCATAATGTTTTTTCTAAGTATATCGATTATATGTATAAGCTTGGCGCTACATGTTTTCTTTCCTCCTCTTGGTTCACATATACATTCTTTCTTCAATGACACTGTAGAGCACACATTCAGTGATCTGCCACCCCATGAATTGTCATATCGACTAGCACTGCGAAACAATACTTTTATTAGCATGTTACACCATTCACATCAGACCAGCAATGTAACGAATTGCTGGGTATGTGGCCGACTCCCACCTTATCAGAAAATGAAGGGAGTTCTGCCCCTCTTTCCTTATCCGTTTTCGCACAATGGTTCGTGCGGAGCATGGTTTGCTTTAATGTCATCATTACAAGACAGAAAGTTCACAGATTCCCAGAGTGAATGGATTTGGGGTGACTTGAATATAGTAATGAATAAGGCATGTTTCCCCGACAAAGATGGTTTTCCCCAAAGGAAAGGAACAGATCTAGAAAATGAAGTGTACCAACTAGGAAATGTTTCCCTTAACCTTGTGATTCTGAATGTCCAATCCGAGACAAATACAGGTTCACCGTACATAACAGTTTTACCAGTAAAAGGTGAATTATGCGTTAGAAAGAATGGTTCGGTACGCTTGGGACACAGTGATTGTAATACTGTGGTCGAGTTCAATGATAAAGGAAAGTCTACTTTCAAAGCGTCCCGCCATTCTTATTTCATTTGCGGTCAGACAGCCTATGTATGTCTGCCCTTAGACTGGGGTGGGACGTGTTATATAGCGTTTCTATTGCCACCAGTTTTCTTAGCCCCATCCCATTATCATCGAGATTCACGACTAGTACATGTTAGACACAAGAGGGAGACCGATTCCCCAGTTGTCGATCAGACTGAGACAGCGTGGGAACAATATAAAGATTTCATTCAAGGATATTTCTGGTTCATAGGTCCCGTCCAAAACAGTAAATTAATACGCAGGTTAACAAGAACACTGGAAGCAGTAGTAAAAGAAACTTCTTCTGCTTTAGGTAACTTGACGGAGGAGCAGTCTGCTATGAGACTTGTTGTTCTTCAGAACCGCCTTGTTCTTGACGTCATCCTGGCCGATAGGGGCGGGGCTTGTAGAGTGATCGGCTCAAGTTGCTGCGTGTTTATTCCTAATAACGCGCCATCCGTGTATGCAGCTATAACAAGACTCCATAAGATAGCTCATGAATTGCATCAAGACCCATGGTCTTGGTCCGGTTGGCTCTGGAGTGTAATAGCGGGATGGGGTTGGACAGTGTTGTCCTTCCTGGGAATAATACTGCTCGTAGTATTCAGTTGCTGTCTCTGTCTGCAATGTGGCCCAGCGATTTGCGGCTTGTGTGCCACTGCCTGTATTCCCCGTCCACGTTCACGTACACGAATGAAAAAGGACGAACAAATGATGCTGTATGAACAAATAGATGGTCTCATGAATATAGATGTGTCCTGAAGGGCACAGTAGGGGACAAGGAGGGAATGAGGAAATAGAAATTTTACGTGGCCAGTGTGTCCCCTACACGCACGCTATGTATGTACCTATGCCCCATGTATGTCTGTGTCATCATGTAATTCCCTTCTCCTGCCTGTAATAATAATGTCTCTGCATTCCCGTACAATGTTAGCATGTCAGTTATTAGACCCTCCATGAATGAAACGTTAATTCTGCACTGAGGCCTATGTTGCCAATGCATTTACATAGTACACGTTTTAAAAGTCGAGATGAACGTTTTTGTGGCACAGCCGAGCCAGGACCCGAATTCAGGCTCCGAGCCTCCTCTGACTCTGAAAGCTGCAGAATAGTTATGTATCCCTGACCTCTCCCTTACTTCCTGCTCAGCCGAGAGGTGCCCAGCCTGGCCTGCCAAGATGGTATTTTACCTACAGTTATCTGCTCTGCTCCACAGAAAACACATTCCAGTCTAGTGAAGGGGTAAACATATTCCGCCTGCTGAAAATAGGGCCTAGCCTTTCTGTCTCCGTTCAAGTGATTTACAGAACCCGTTTCCATAGAAGGCCCATGACCCCCACGCATTGCACGAAGAAATATATGCACACACTAGCATTTAGTGATGAGCAGCCTTTGCTCGAGCGACCTTTACTTCAGACAATACCTCCTCCAAACACAAGATATCAGATATGCCAAAGGTGCAGGTCGTTCTGACATCCCAGACTCCTCTACTAGTGCTAAAGTCAGCTCCCCCCAGCTTCCCCCAGTTACACGTCAATCTCACGTCATGACCAGTTTTGCGCGCACAAGTAGGGTAAAGGTTCCTGCTGATCATGCAGACCTCCTCTATGCATCCACCCACCTATGACACACCTATGACCCATCAAGTGAACACCCACGTGTACGCCTCCTTATACGCCTCTTTTACGCCCATGTGCTCTTATCTCTCTCTTTCACTTGCTCCACCTGGAGCGCTCCGCCTTCTCTATTCAATGCAATGTATGTTTTAACTATATATAATGTGTTATGTGAATAAAGATCCAGATGACGATCCTTCCTGAACCTTAGTGGTGATGGAACCCGATTCTCCAGTAGCTCGAGCTATTGCATTAAAGCCCTTCTGAATCGGACACCACGGACTCTGCCTCTCATTTTATGAGCAATCCTTATTAATGTATAGAAATTATGACAGGGTAATCAATTATTTACCACAATTTGGTTAATGCAGAAAAGGATGAGGTGAGGTTGGACCAGTCTACGGGAAGGATATGGTCAATGGTGATTGCGTTGCTTTCAGCAATGATTGCGTCAAGTGTTGCTCCTCTGTGGTGAGTTTCTTCTGCGCACTGTTGGGTCAAATTATTTTCTAGTAGGAGGTTGTTTAGGGATTGAATGAGCAGGTTTTTAGCTTCATTCCATCTTAGATTGAGGTCACCTAGAATTATATTGTTTGAGTTACCGAGAGCACAGTGTGCAATTAAGTCAGAAAGGTGTTCCCCAAATTCAGAGGAATTACCAGGGGGTGGTAGAGGAGATGACAGATTGCTGGCCTGTTATCACATGTCTTAATATTGACTGAGAGACACTCAAAGGTACTGTATAAGCAGGATGTAATTTCCGTGATGGAAATGGTGCTCTTGTGAATGATAGCTATACCCCCTCCCCTTTGCTCTTGTCGATCTTTGTTGAGGATGGCTTCTGCTAGTTTGGTTGCGTGTTTAGAGGCCGATCTGCAGTTTAGGAGCATGCATTTTATGGGGGACCCTTCTATGTATGGATTCTTATTCGACGGGGCTCTGGGAAGAGAGGTTAGGTGGGCTGTAGGTCTAGGGATTTTCGATGGAAGGTGAGCTCTTCTGACTCCCGTAATTACTTGGATCGAAGATTTGGGGGGGGAATTGGGTGAAGAGTCATAGGATGAGGCTAGATATGCCTCTTCCCCCATGGAAAGTGCGGTTTTTGCTCTTCTGGGTCTATCAGAGAGATTTTCAGTAGTCACTCGAGTGGGATGGGTATGCTCAGACGTGAGTCCCATGCTCTCCACACCACTGGAGTCAAGCTATCCTGGCTGAAGACGGCTGATAGCCAGAAACCGGTCCTAGGATGCTTGATTCCAGTCCAGGAAAGACATGGCTTGGCAGTTCGGGCTGGACTGTTCCCATGAGGCACAGGGTCAAGGCTGATTTGCATATGGCCATGTCTGAACTGGGGTGGTGTGGAGTGCAAAAAAATGATGGATTTAGGCCCAGATCTCTGTACTGGGGTGAATGTATGACATTGTTCTGCATTCTGTCCATCAACTGTTGTTTTGCATTTTGTCACCCCGAGTGGGATGGGTATGCTCAGACGTGAGTCCCATGCTCTCCACACCACTGGAGTCAAACTATCCTGGCTGAAGACGGCCGATAGCCAGAAACCGGTCCTAGGATGCTTGATTCCAGTCCAGGAAAGACATGGCTTAGCAGTTCGGCTGGACTGTTCCCATGAGGCACAGGGTCAAGGCTGATTTGCATATGGCCATGTCTGAACTGGGGTGGTGTGGAGTGCAAAAAATCGATGGATTTAGGTTCAGATCTCTGTACTGGGGTAAATGTATGATATTGTTCTGCATTCTGTCCATCAACTGTTGTTTTGCATTTGTCATCCCGAGTGGGACGGGTATGCTCAGACGTGAGTCCTGTGCTCTCCACACCACTGGAGTTAAGCTATCCTGGCTGATGACGGCCGATAGCCAGAAACCGGTCCTAGGATGCTTTAATTTATATATTTTTGTATTCATTTACGCTTTGTTCGGCACCACATTTCGCTTTGTGCCACTCTGTATTGTCTCCTTGTCCTGTCTCTCATTACAACATGGTAACATGATAATTTTAGTCTCAATTTTCCTCATTCAAAGTTCTTATTAGGTCGTTATTTACCGTCTCTGGGGTGATATTTTTATTCTATATTTCACTCTTATTTCACAAAAAAACACAATAGCAATGTAAAAGTGAGAAAGTAAATGAGGAGAACCAGAGCCTACAATAACAAGAAAGTCTTTTGATGGCCTCCAGATAAATAACACACACAGTGCAGGTCAATAACAGTTTAGGAATTTTTAAAAGACAGTTATGTCACCTAAACCATAATCATGGGCATCAGCAGAATAGAGAAGTCAAAAGCTGCACACACATGAAATCATCTACTCATCTATCGGCATAGCCACCCATTAACTCAAACATACACATGCTGTAATTCCTCCTGCCAGTAGACTCATCCACCTCCACACATATATTCATATCTCAAATAATCCATCCATCTACCCAGATACTCATTGATTCATTAATCGGCCATCAGACCCATGCATGTATCTAATAAGTTACTAATTCATCACTCATTTATTTACACCCAGGCATCTCCCACAGTGGGGCATGAGGAGGTTCTGTGAGTGAGGCAATCATAAATAGAAAAAGAGGAGAAAAGAGGTAAAAGGTGAGGGAAAACACAACCTACAAAGTGACTCACATCAATCCATCACTACATCCACCCACGCATCTATTCCAAACCCACCGATACATCCATCCAAAACTCATCCAGCTTACATTTCCATCCAATGAGGTCTCTACACCCATCCAACCATCTATTTTTCAAAATATCCACCTAAACTCATGCATTTGTTTGCCTACTTGTGTGTTTGTATATGTCTCTATATGTGTTGTGCGTAACTGTTGTGTGTGCCTGCCCCATTGTTGTCTGTTTGTGTATCACAAACTCCATGGGGCATATTTATTAATGTTTCATGCAATGAATGGTAGAAAGCAAGATTGTTGCACTGTGTTGGGTGAAACAGAGAGAGTGCAATGCTACGAAGATGCCTGTGTTCCTGTAAGGAATTGTTTGTGCAGGACTGAGTACATTTCTGCACAAAAACAATCCAAAGGGGCATTTCCTCTGTCTGTGTAATGCAAAGTGAATCACACATTGAAAGAGAAAATAACATAATAACATAACAAAAATATTTTTCTCCCCATCATGTCCTACTTTGGGAGGTGTACCAATATAATGCAATCCCAGGTTTAGAAACCTGTGTAAATCTGTGGGTGCGTGCATTGGAACACTGACCAGCTCGAAATGTAACATAACACATTGAAAGCTGCTGAGTTGCATTACATTTCTTTACAAAGTCAAACAAAGGTGCACAAATCGCCTCTTGCATGGTTTTGTAAATCTTACTGAAGGCTTTGTGTTGTCCTTGTGTTGCCTTGTGGGACGCATGGACACCGTAACGGCTTAGTAAATCTGGGCCCATAAATGCAGCAGAATGGTTCCTATTCAGCTTTCACAGCGATCATAGCCTTGTCATTGGTACCCAATAAATCAGGTTCTGACTGACTACTGGGCATTTTGGATTGCTGGCAGGCTGGTGGCTGGTTAACTGCCATAGGGGCCATTTTTTTGCTGGGGACCTTCTGGCCATGTTCTTACTTGCCGCACTTCTAAATAAACATTTTATAAGCTTTCCTTACATTTTGATCAGTATGGAGACAGGAATCTACATTATTCTCAGTGTCTATAAGATTGTACAATGCCTTTAAATTAATCTTTGGATACACACCAAGTCTACTTTGTACTGAAAGCAATTCATTGTTAGACATTGTGATGTTAGGAGGTGATGTCATTGGTCAGGCATTTGCAGCAATGCATAGTTTATACTCTAGCCAGTCAATGATCTTATTTCAGGCTAACTGCTTGCTCTGTAAATTCATTTTTTATTCTGGTATAACATCCACTGCACAAGGCCTATTCTGAAGACCTAGCAGAATAAGAGGGTTGTGGTGTAAGCAGCACTCATGTTGTCAGAAGTGCCTGTCAATCTGCCAATCACAAGCCTGTGATTGGCAGATTGACAAGCCTGTGATTGGCAGCCTGTGATTCTCAGTAAAAAAAGGTTTTTTAGCGAGAACTTGATGCAAAGGTATTGGAGCTCTTTACATGAGCACCAGTTAAGTTACACAAGGACACGTTCATGTTTTTGTTACACACAGGGAGATTAAGTGATTAGCCCAGAACCACAGGATGTTGAGCCAATGCAGAGACTCCAAACTGCTTTCCCAGCTCCAAAGACAGCAGTTGTGGCTATAATGCCAAAATATCTTTGTGCCTGAAAAAATGCATATGTCCTTGTGTAATGTAACTGGTGCTCCTGTAAGCTCTCCAATACTTTCAGATTAAGTCCTCCTATTTAAAAACAAATGAGTGGCACAGAAGAGTGTACAGCTTTGCATGTCCACTGAAAAGTGGAGTGAGCTGGAGCTAGAAATGAGTCCTGAACTTGAACAATCAAATGTCATGTACAGCACTCACCCCCTTTCTACTGTTAGCAAAGTCCTAGGGCCAAAAACAACTCTAAATGCCCTTCAAAGATCCAGGCTTTGGAAACGTCTCCTGGGCTAGCAACAAACCTGTCAAGTCTAAGGATGACCCTTTCCCATCCCCTCATTATCTGTCAGACCAATAGGCCTGATGTCCCTATCCTGTGACGCATGTGGAGGCCAGTCCTACCATGAGAGACAAAATAGGACAAGTAAAAGATGAGCACATGAGGTGTGGCTGGAAAGAAAGAAAAATAAATCAGAACAAGAGGGGATAGCAGCTTTTTAGGTATTACAAAGAAGGGTAAAGAGAAATGGAGAAGGAGCAAATTATCGACAAGAAGAGAAGAAAGGGAAACAAGAAGCAAGGGAAAGAGCCTGAGTTGTAACGAAGGGAAACATCCATATTGTATTTAACTATGTATGTATCTGTCAACAAGAACAAAGAGCCCCTTACATCCCGCATGATTGGCTATCAGTTGATTTCTTCAAATATTTTACCTAGGGAGAAAGATGACCAATTTACATCTGAATCATGGGTGATGCATATATTATAAGGCCATACAGCAGTGAATGCCATCAGAACAGTAAGAGACACCTCATGTAGGCAACCACTGTTTGACTGTTGGCTAGCTATTCCTGTGGCAAGGTTTCTCATCATCAGCATTCTCCTATGCATGCAGCAATGCTTTTCACTGTATTAGGAGCCATGTGACAGGGAAACCTAATGTGTGTTTGTGTATCTATCCCTCAAGCCTATGATGTCCAGTCCTCAGTGTCAGAGTGTTGCTGTGGATTCACTAAGTCTCATGACCACCAAACTAAGTCAAAGGATTTATTATCAGTCTTTATTTAGAAGGACCTAAGGTAAGCGATTAAAACCAGAGTGACTTATGAGCGACAAACATGTTTCATTGCCAGAGAATTTAGTGGTAATTTTGCCAGGGCAACAGGACCACTGTATCACCCATTAGTTCACTACACCTGTACAGGGAGAAATAAAGTGGAAAGGGGTAGAAGAGGATCGGAATATTGTATGTAGTGATAAAGTAACAAGGGTTAAGGAAGATGGGGGTATGTAGACAAGGGAAAATAAAAGAATCCAAGACAAAGCAACAGAGAAATGAGAAGCAAAGAGTGGAGAGAGGCATGGAGAAAGTGAAAGCAGAAAGTGGTAGGAGAGATGAGGAAAATAGAAGGGGTGGGGGAACACAGTAGAGAGAAATATAAAAAGGGGTAAAATACAAAAAGAAAAAGGAAAAATGTAAACTTGGAGGATAAAGGAGTAGTTAAGAGAAGTGGCGTAATGAGTGGATAAAAATGTATCAAATTATGTAATGATTAGAAGAGGAGGACTGAGAAAGAAGAGTCATTGTAGATTCAGCCTCATAAAGACCATGAAGTCTAAATTGAGATAAAGTCAGGAAGAAAATCACTTGGACATGCTGATCAGGACAAAAGCCTACCTTTTGAGTAACAAAGTTGAGCTTGATAAAGGTTATCAACCGTGGATGAAGGGCCATGACCGGTGAAAGAAGTAGGCATTTCACACATCTCGTGTCAGCACTTGACTTGTCTGAGCCACCCTTTGCCACAGTCTGTTTTTCCTGGATGTGCACATTTTACAGACTGCCTCTAGGCAACTCTGAGCCCTCCCCTCACACTTGCCCAGGCCCCTTAAGGCTTTGCTGTGTGCACCCCAAATCATTCCCTTCCATTTTGTGAGTTGCAGCCTACCTGTGCCCCAGATTGCAGTGAGCAGAGTCAGGGAAGTGGTAAGGAGACAGACTAGTGCTGTCTCTTCCCCAAAACAAAAGTTGTTAAAAAAACGATTTTCTCTTTCTGTTATTACTGTCTTTGCCTGTGGTTGTTACAGTTTAAAATTGTAGTTGTAACCTGCCTGTGATTGCATATTGTATCACCTGTTTTGGTTAGATTGGGTCAATGATAACTGTGATATACTGATGCTACAAGAGACTTGGTGCACAACTATGCCTACAATGGAGGGATTCAATTGCTATAACCTAATGGCTTCCCCTTCACCCATGGGTCGCCCTAGTGGGGGCCTATCTATCTGGACTAAAATAAAAACCGGGGTACAAACCAAATTGATCCCTACACAGGGTAAATGTTTTATGGCTATGAAGTATACCAACAGGATGAAACTATGTATAATTAATTTTTACAATAATGATTTTGTTACCCGCCCTAATAATAATTTCTTGACATTATTTAATTTTATCGATGAAATTTTGGAGGGGCAGAAGCATGGGTCCTTTGATGGCATTTGCATTGGAGGGGATTTTAATGCCCATATGTACCGCAATAGCCCACTGTGTAGAAATGGTGAGGAGTTGAAAGACCATCTAGCCTCCCGTGACCTATTGAATGAAATGGAAATTGCAGGAACAAGTGCAAACAATATACTAACACCTACATATATTGGCCAGGGCTGTGCTTCTACGATAGATTATATATTTATCTCTCCGACAATAAGTGATATAATCTTAAAAGCAGAAGTCATCTGTTCCGCATATAGTGATCACTATCCACTTAGAATATACTTAAAAAATCTGCAGTTCACGAAGGATGCATCGAGAGTAGAGATTGGGGCACAAAATCTGGCATTATCCACCGATAGATTAAGATTAATATGGAAAGGGGTGGACAACAAAGATATTTTAGCCAGAGTAATCAAAAAACACCCAACGATAGTAGAGACTTGTCTGTCGCACACTAGCCCAGGCAATGATGTGGTTGTTGCCTTTAGTAATCTCTGTGGGGCTATTAAAAGAGAATCCTCTAAACCAGCCAGGCCCAATATTGATCATGGCCCCCGCTGGTTTGACTCCTCCTGCTCTAAGGCCAATAGGGACCTGAGGGCGGCCCTAAAAACCAACCCTAGGGACGCTCCACTTGTGAGAGACCTAAGATCAAAATACAAAACCACATTACGCATTAGATCTGAGGCCCTAGTGATTGATCACTGGGAATCTCTCACACGCACTGCTTCATTAAAAGACACTACAGGTTTTTGGAGAGAAGTTAAGTCCCTCAGATCCTTTGGTTCAAACATCAAACCAATTAATTGTAATATAACTGGCGAGGCGTGGGTAGAGCATTTCTCTAAAATGTATGCTATATCTGGCATTTCTTTAGATACTGTTCCCCTATCTAACACTGCTGGATCACTGAACATTTTACTATCCGAGGTCGAGGACGCTATAATTGAGAGCGCTAGTAATAAAGCTCCCGGCCCGGACGGTCTTTCAATTGACCAGATCAAATCTGAAATCAATTTCTGGGCCCCTTTATTATGCAATTTATTTAATAATTTGACTGACAGCTCAATTCCCGAATCTTGGTCGAACAGTGTCATCGTACCGATATTCAAAAAAGGTGATAGGACGGACCCTGCCTGCTACCGTCCGATTTCACTGATCGATAACACGCTAAAGGTCCTTGGAAGGGTAATTTTTAAAAGGATTAGGAATTGGGCTGAGGATAATAATGTTTTAAATTGCAGTCAACTAGGATTTAGAAGCCATGTGGGCACTGTTGAACAATGTCTTAATTTAAATTTGATCATGGCCAAATATACTATTGTTAAAAAGTCCCCGCTTTATTTGGGATTCATGGATATGAGTTCCGCATTTGATTTTGTTAATCGTTCTAGTTTGTGGTCACTTTTGCTTGATTATGGGTTGGATGATTCACTGGTATATTTTCTTTCTTATTTACATAGGGATTTAAAGGCCAGAGTACGTATTAATAATGAGGGCGAATTATCCAATGACATTTTTATTAGCAGAGGAGTTAGACAGGGCTGCGTACTCGCCCCACTGCTTTTTATTCTATATATTAACGGGTTGAGCAGCACTCTGAGCAAGATCACTAAGGATGTACCAATTATAAATGGTTCCCCCATTACTGCCCTACTCTATGCGGATGACGCAGTATTAATGGGGCGTACACCCAATGCTTTACGTATTTTAATCACTGGGTTTGTTGCTTTTATGTCTGATCTGGGTTTAAATTCCAATTTTTTAAAATCTTTCATTATGAACTGTGGACCAATAAAATACAACATTACCTCAATTAAATCAGGTGACAACACTTTACAATGCACTAGCACTTTCCCTTATCTAGGGTTGTTATTCTCCAATACAGGCTCATGGCAGCCACATGCTGCCTATGCGAGAAATAAAATTGGCAAGTCAATTAACTCAATTTTATGTCTCCAACAACCCAAACTGGCTGATGTCACTGCCCCCCTGCTCAACATCTATCGTACCCAATGTCAACCAACGGGGACATATGGAGCAGAAGTGTGGGGCTACTGTAATAGCATGTCTATTCAGTTGGAGGAAAATAGATTTTGTAGGAGGGTGCTGGGGGGAGTTCCTTGTGCCCCCACATTTATTTGTCACAATGAGCTTAGGTTGCCATATATTGAGGATTTTATTAGATCAAGGCCCACGCTCTTTTGGATAAAAATATGGTTAAACCCATATAACACGCAGCATAATATCTGACTGCTTACTATGCGAAAGATCCCATCATATACCTTGGTTAAACGCTGTCGAGAATAGCCTGTTGAGCGTGGGACAGGCTCCTTGTTTAGCTCCCCTGATACCATTGTTCCTGCTCACAAGAACACTGTAAAACGGGCATTGCTTGCCTTATATAAGGAGGAACGGATGAGATCTGAATTTGCTAAATCTGCTGTTATTAAATATTTGCCCTATGCCGATTCCGGCAATGATAATTTAAACAAGCTTTGTAGATACCTGTCAATCCCGATAGGAAGATGGAACCGGAGCCTTTTGTTCCGATTCCGGGATGGAAGCATTGTCAACCTATTAAGCTTCCCCCTCGGCTATAATAAAAACTTAGAACAGTTGGATTGTCCCTGCTCTGCAGGTGGGAAACAAAGTTTGTTACATTACTTTCCTTTTTGTGGCCATCATAAACTGTATACCCGCCAATATTTAATGCTGATTCTCCGCAAATATACCCTAAGGGATTTCAATCTGGCATTGAGATTTCTACAAATGCTGTCAACAGATGAGGTAATATATACTGTAAGCTGTTTTATCAAAGTCTGTGTGAGATCAAGGGCAAGCATGGAACATGTCTGATGGACTACAGTATTTTGCTACTGAACGCACATTGCACTTTACTATTCTGATATACTTTGCACATAGACTCAATTGTATGTTTGTCTGGATATATATGATTATCTCAGGGAGAGGATAAATTGAAACCCATGACTAAAAATACCAATAGATTAATGTTCCATTTTTTAATATGTACTATGCACCTTATGCTATATATGCTGCTTCAAACCCAATTGGGGAAAATCTTGTTTTTATTTAATATTTATTACATGTTTTTATGTGCTTTTAATGTGTTTTAAACTGTATGTACCTTTATGGATGTACTAAATTCCGAATAAAGATCATTTGACTTGACTTGACCTGTTTTGTGTTTTAAACTTGTGGTTTTCCCCACCCATGATTGCTTCCATTTAACGTGTTGAATTGTGGGATTTGCAGTCCAAACTCTGTAGTTTATCCCTCTCATTCCTTGTGACAATTCAGTTTTCCCTCCAAATTTCTCCTTTGCTCTGTGCTAAGACCTGTATGTTAAAACAGTGCACCCCCAGCCACCATTTTGTGTTCACAAACCACTTTCTTTTAATTTAGCATTTCCAATGCACTATCCTACTTCTCAGCCTATACTTCTCTCAATATACCTCCTAGACTCATCTCAAACTTCTTTCTACTACTCTTTCCAATGCACTACCCTATCTCTCTCCCTGTACATCTATCATTATATCCTCTACACCCACTCTCTCATTTATCGCAAACCCCATACCCCTACTATGTTCCCCCAAAATAACCCTTTCTAGACTCTCTCCTACTCTATCTGGACTGGGAACCAAAACCGGCCTTGGCAAAGTGCTCGGCCATGGCTCCCCCCCCCCCCTCCCGGGGGTTGTGGGTGCCGCCGAGCTCTTTGCCAGGTCCGGTTTTCAGCCGATTTTTTTACAGGGCCGCTTTTGCAGCTATGCTGCAAAAACGGTCCTGTAACAAAAATGGCCCCCAGGCACCAAACCGGCTCCCCACCTGTGCGGCGCACCGGGGTATTGCCTGGTGCCCACTACAGCTAGTCCGGCCCTGTCTACCCCTCGTTGCATCATCTGACACCTCTTTTACTATACTGATCCCCTAAAACAAACCTTTCTAAACTCTTCCCTCTGACTCCTCCCCTCCAAAACTCCTTTTTACTCATCCAAAAAGCCTCCTCCTACTGCTAAAAAAACCACAAAAACCCATCTTTCACTCTTTAATCCCTCCACTATCCTTTTCAATCAAAATTAACAGACTAACATGTTCACTTCTCAAATTCCATATTCGACTATACTAATTCACCACTAATCCTTTATGGGTTCTGGAGTGTCGTGCTACTCGCCAGAAAAGTGCTTCAACACCCATCAGGGGTAACACGTGCTATATGAATGCAAACCTTTCTTCTCCTTTTATCCCTCCGCTATCCTTCTCACTCCAAATAACTGACTAATACCCACCGCTGAAATTACTTCATATTTCATTATATTTATTCACCATTAATCCTTTATGGGCTTCCTGAATAGCGTGCGTCACCACCCCATCAGGGGTAACAAGCGCTATATAAATACAAAACTTTTACCTCTTCTATCCTTCTACTATCATTCAAAATGTTATGTTATGTTATGTTATTTGTTGTGCGCACAGCTGCTCCAGCGAAGGAGCGTCCTGGCGCAGTGACAAGGTAGGACATAGCATAACAGGGGCCAAGACAGAAAAGGAAAGCTAAAAAGAATGACTAAAACAAAAATGTTTTAATAGCTTTCCGAAAAAGCATAAGATCCACAAGCAGGCGAATTTCAACCGGGAGGGAGTTCCAGATTCTTGCAGCTTTGACACAGAAAGAGCGTCCACCGGCACAACAGAGCCTGAATCTAGGGACCACGGCAACAGCCTGGCCCAGGGAACGTAGAGCGCGTGTAGGAACATAAAAAGACAGGAGGTTAGACAGAATCTGAGGACCTATTCCCTTCAAAATTTTAAAGGTCAGACAAAGGACCTTAAAGTGAATTCGCTTCCTCACAGAAAGCCAATGCAAGGAGCGAAGGACATTGGAAACAGGACAGAATCTGGGCAGGCCGACTATCGCTCTGGCCGCGGCATTTTGTACCCGTTGTAGGCGGGTAATTTCTGCCAGATTGGCCCCCACCAGGAGAGAGCTGGCGTAATCTAGGCGAGAGATGACAGTAGCCTGAATCACCAGCTGCCTGGTTGGGGCATCGAAGAATTTAAGGACTGGTTTTAAGCCACGAAGAAGGCCAAAACAGCAAGCTGCTGTTTTCTTAGTGTGGCCGACGAAAGTGAGACCAGCATCCAGCCAGACTCCCAGGTTTTTTAGTTCCGATACCGGAGTCCAAATAACTGACTAACCTATCGACCACTTAAAATGTACTTGCATGTTGCACTATACTAATTCGACACTAAACCTCTATGGGTCCCGGAGTAGGCTGCTACTCGCCGAAAAAGTGATTCACCGCCTCGTCGGGGCTAGTAAGCGCTATATAAAGCAATTACAATACAATGCAATTACAATACATTGTTAGGTGGTACAGCAACATGTTAATGTGTTATGTAATTGTCAACTTGTTAAATGTATATACCCTTGTATAGTCTCCCAACATTCCCACGCCAAATGAGCAATTCTCCAATTGAGAATAATCAATAAAATCTTATTATTGTGCTACATTCTGAGTACTGTCCTTTTTTAAACTTGGGGTGCAAGTGCCACTAGAGTAAACAAATCATGTCATGATGGTCTGTATCTACATTGTAAAACTGTATCAAGACTATTGAATGGAGCTATATTTATGAAATACTCCTGTTTTCGCTCTCCTTGTAAACAAAGGTTTTGAGTGGTAATTGCCAGAGATTTATATTCTCAAGTGCGGCGCTGGCATGGTTGGGGCACAAAGCCTTAGCTGAAGCGCACAAAGATCTTGCACTGCCGCACACAGAGGAAATAAATTAGAGGAACATTGGTTGTGGTATACAATACTGTACTCTGTTTTCTTCCCAAAATTATTAGGGTGCTCATTCCCTGGGCCAACCATCCAAGAAAGCCCAAACAAACACGATGAGCCAACTTACTACGATGAGGCTTGGGAAGCCTCCAACCATAGGTTGCAGGCTTTCCGAGCCTCATCGCGGTTTCAGTTCTGACGCTGTATTACACGCGTGCGGTCAAAACTGAAACCGGCCGGTCATTCTGGCTGGATTCCGAAGGGCTCAAGGAGCCCATCAGGCAGTCGGGGACCGGCATGTAATCCCAATGAATGGACGGCGTTTCTGCCTTTGGGATTACGATGCTCGGTTTCTGACAGGCTTTCCGTGCTTGGCTTTCTGACATGAAAAGCCTGTTGGAAAGTGAATTTAGGGGCCCCCAACCGGGCCCCCTTCTCTCTGCGGCCTCCAGTTGGAGGCCGAGGGGGCACAGTGGAAGTAGCATGTTGTTTGGTGACATGCCATGGGACTCGAAAATGCGGGACTCTCTTTTGAAGTACTGCACCGAAAATTACTAAATCTTCCATTGCTCTTGCTCCTTATTATATGGAATGAGACATTTTTCAGCTGGACAGCTCTAACAAATTTAGTGGAACCAAGCTTGACTGGATAGGGCACTTGTTGGTGCCGTACATAGTTTGCCCTGAAGAAGTCCTAATGATTTGGGATAAAACACATTGGCTGTGTTGTTTGCTTTGCATGACTTGTGGAATCAGAAAATAAAGGACTTTTACCTATGAGAACAAGCAGTTTGTGATGTTTTGTCCTATAGGACAAGTTGTTGTGATTCATTTTGTTGAGATTAATATTTTTTTTCCAATTGGTATCGAGAATGCCATACATTATCTGATTGGCTTCACTTCACACTAAGGGGTCTAATACGATGCTGGGCTGATCGCCACCGCCCGCATGGCGGTGGCGATCCCCCCGACATAATCCCCCACCGGCCTCCCATTTACCTCCATCATAATATGATGGCAGGGGGTACCACGGGGGATGGGAAGGTTTCCACCGCTTATCCGCCCGGTCGACCAATTGACAGGGCGGAAAAGGGTTGAATATGGTGGCGGTGTCTGCTAGACACCGCAATCCATATTATAATAGGAACGGGAAGCAGCTTTTTCGTGGTGGTATTGCTGCCAAGGAAAGGCATGCATTTTTCACAGTTGGGGGCCCATTGCAGGCCCCCAGGATGTTGGTGCATGGGAGGGGCACATGAGGGATACTTATGATGCCCACCTACATTTGCATGCACGACGTGACAGGCACTGCGCGATGCCTGCCATGTGGTGCATGCAAATGCACAAGGTGCACCCCCAGCATTGTGTCGCGTGGTGCTCTGTGCACCGCCCATCACAATGATGTGGATGGGGGATGCCACTACCACTGTGGGGGTGGCATCCTAATTGTCGGTGCGGGACCGCCGCACCACTGGCTGCCGGTCCCAGCACCACTCCTAATAGGCCCCTAAGTGTTTGTTTGGGAATGCTTCTCCCAGGAGTATTTTCTATTCTGAAGACCGTCCATTGGCTGCATATTTAAGAAGTACCACACCAAGACTCTGTCTCACACATAACACCTTTCATGTTTTTACATATGAATCCCAAAAGAAAGTTTCTACACCTTCCTTCTCTTTTCAGCTTTTAATGTACCTTCTTATACATCTTAAGTATGGTTCTTTAAACATCTATTAAATCTCTACATATGTTTGGGAAGAAAGCATGTCAGTGGAAGTCTTTCTTCTCCACCTCCATTCTGGTAATATTGCTAAGCATTGTGTTTCAGCACATCAAAAAGATTCTATTTCACTGTTTAAAATGAAGGACTTGCGATTGCTTTATACTCAATGTTTTAATGTTTGGCTTCAGAGTGCAGCTGTCTACGGATCTATTGCTTTCAATACATATAGACAGATATTCACAAAGGTAAACTTACACGAGAGAAACTATACGTGTTCAAGTTTCTGCTTACACTTTTGAGTACATTTACTACTTCTGGCTATCCACCATTTTCTAGTGTAAAGGTACTCAAAAGTGTAGACTTGTGTGTCTCTACCTCCTGAAATAGTTTGTAAAAACCATCCTTTGACGTAACGTTTATTCTAATAGTGACTATGCAAATGCATGTGATGTTCAGTGTACTTGGTGAAGACATCCTCATTCAGGGCATAGATTTCCACAGAGTCAAGTATAGGACGTTTTTGAAAAGTTAATTATATTTTTTTTATTATTCAATATTTTTAAGGGAAATGTTAATGTAAATTATTTTATGTATGATTTTAAATGTATAATATTTTTTAAAAAATGTGATTCTAAAAAGAGCATCAAATTCCTTTAACATAACATAATATTTATTTATAATTTATCTTTTATTTTTTTAATTAGAGTAAATTTATATATTTTTTAAATATTTTTATTTGCAATTTTTTAACATTATTTCTTATGGGATTTTATATAAGTCCCTTCCTCCTTAATTTTGTATGGGAGGGTGTTGCATGATCAGTGAGTGGTCATGGGTGGTGCTGGATTTAGTCCAGCTCTGAGCTATGGTAGGTTTGCAACTATTTTGTTTCTTTTGTGGCGAAAGTAACTATAGACAAACAGTTTGTGAATGGAAATGGGATTACTCTTTTGGGGGTGAGTGCATGTCTCTTGATAAACCCCTCCCTGTTGTTCCTTTAATCCCTCTTCACTCCTCCTTTAAACTTTCCCTCTTAGTCTTAAGTATCCCCAATTTTCCAGCCAGTCCATCATATCTCCCACATTTACCACTCACACGTACCTATGTGTGCAGAGATCTCTGCACATAACAGATTGCGAAGGTAAAGGTGTGGACCTCCAAATGTAGGTAGAAATAGTGTTCTGTACTAAGCGTACTACAAAATGACGTTTGCCTTGAACAATTGGCTTATTTGTATCAGCATTTTTCAACCAATGGTTCAAGATATTCTTAGATCAGCTCAGAGGATGTCTTTCCAGTATTTCATAATGGCCACCGCGTTTGTGCATGCAAGCACATACACAATGGCGCACCGGTGGACATTTTGGCACTTATAATTTACCATTCTACCATGTCAATGGATCTTTTATTTGGTGTTAGCATAACCAACAAGTATGTAGCTAATCTCTATTAAAATGTATCATAATTAAATTCAGCTGAAATAAATTTATCGTGGATATCCTGAAAACTAAATAATATTTTATTAATTGGTGTTCCAACAACTCCAGCCCTTATCCCAAATTCACCAATATATTTCCTTTTATATTGCACACCTTTTTCTTTTGACTTTATTCTGTAATATGCACCTTTTTTATCTTCAGGGTGAATGCTTTTTGCCTTGCCTTTTTTTATCATCAAAATGATTAACATGAAACATGTATTATCTGAAGACCATGGCTCTCCCAGACCACTACTCAGCTATAAACAATTGATCAACTTAAGGCATAAAGTGTGACAGTGACACAATGCTCTCCTCCCTTCAACCATGATCCAATGAGTGCATGCGTTGTGAGTGCAAGAGCCAAGATAAATTCAGCAATGCTCTGAAGGTTGTCTCATTAGATAGATAGTTTGAACGCACTTGCTGCAGGAGTGTAAATGTGTGTGTGGCTGGTTTGGGGCTTGCAGACCATGCTGTGTGGCCTGTGCGTTCATGCACTCCACCTACTCAAAGTGCAACCTTGGCTTGGGGAGTTCTATGAACTGAAGAACCCCTCCTTTGTTTTAGTACTATGCGGCTATTCATGGTAAGTAATTAGCAATGTATTCCCTTTGCTCCTACGAGGAAACGATAAAATAGAAACTGTTCCGGTTGCTAAGAAATGCAAAGACGTTTCCAGAAAGAAACATGTCAATTCATGGTCTGCTGGTCTATAGGAATGAATGATCAAGGCCATAACGCATGTGTCTGTGAAAGAAACTGAGGGAAGAGAGCAGGCTTTTAACAGCTTAGCAGAGAACCAAAAATGCTTTTGGCCTGTGAGATTCTTTCTCATCTGTTTGAGTCATCAGGGACTGATCTTAAAGTTACTGCAACAAATGTTCAGGTGTTGGATTACTTGAAATGTCGGTGCAATCTTCTGTACACTACCTTCTGTAGCGATAGTTATTTACCTACTACCATTCAGCTCGAACCGTCGCCAGTGAAACTGGCCTATATTAAAACCAAAACCCTTTTCACATTGACCACTGAGCAAGCTTCGAGAGGGAAATACATTTGGAGCCTCATATACAAGCTTTTGATGCATGGCAGTGCAGCAGGCCTTGCTGCTGCCTTCCTGCTGCGGTGCTGTGCGTCAAAAGAAAAGGGCAAGAATGTGCTGTATCTACAAGCCCTTCTCCCCTGCGCAGGCGCACATACAGCAGCTGTGCACCAACACAGACACCCTTGTGTCATGTTGCAAGGGTGCCTGCGTTGAGGGGATGATTGTTTTTGTCCAGGAAGCAACACCTTCCTGCACAAAAATAATCACTGATGGCATATCAATCTTTCTGTAGCATGCATAGAAAGAGGAAAAATGAAGTATTTCTCCTTGTTGCACCACTCCTATGCCTCGTAGGAATCTGACTCATTCCCGGGTTTATTACTCCTCATAAATCTGGGAATGCTTCAGATTCCATGGGTTCTGCGTGGGAACACCCACAGCAACAGCCATGAAACGGCCCTTTCTCGCAGTGGTCTGCGTGAACGGAGCACATGTTTACAAGGTTATCAAAAGTCACTTAAAGTGTCTTTGCATGGCCTTGTAAATAGGCTGCGGCACCGGATAAACATCCTCTAGGATGAATGCATTACAACGCATGCCATTTCCCCTCATTTTTTAATACGCAAAATGTTTTACAACACAGGGTTTTACACCGCAAACTATTACAACACATTCCCCAAAGTAACGCCCCGGTGGAGTTAGAATAGTAAATTACGTTGGACTGGGGAATGCATTGTAATGGATTGCATTGTAAAACCCTGCGTTGTAAAAGATTTTTTCAGAGTAAAAAATGAGGGGTTATGGCACGCGTTGTAAATGCATTGCTGGGTGAAGTGTCCTATTCGTGCCACCGGAGCGCAAAAAAGTGACGAAGTAGGACAAAGGTGCTGCTAGGGCCTTGTAAGTGAGGCCTTTGGACCACTGCTCCCATTCGCTTGTTTTGTGTATGTTTTCAGACCTACCGGCTGATTTCCAATCCCCTTGCACAGCTGGTGCGTCATTTTTTGTGTGATAAAAAGTGATGCACCTGCAGCGCAAGGGGCTTGTAAATTAGCGCCCTAGTTCTATCAGGCTCCCGATTTGGATGGCTGACTGTTAAGTCGTGGTATTCCTTGTGGTCTCACCAGAGAATTTCTCAGTTTTAGAGAAAGCTCCAGTAAGATGCTATGTTGCAATATCAGTAAAGAAAGGCCCACGGGTTGAGCTAGCGTTTTACTGGTGCGGTTTCTTCCCGTCAATGTTCTGTGTGTAGGACCTCCACCACACTAACCATTTGAAATTCCAACACTTTATATTTTGTCCCCCAAGCCAATGAAAGCTTTAACACCAAAGTGGTTTCTCTGCTTCGGGCAGAGTCATTTGCGAGAGGAAGGAAAGAGTTCATTTAACTTTCTGCCAAAGTTCATGAAGATGATGTATCTCCTTCTACAGCATCTGAGCACAAAGATGGGGTACGATGTCGATGCACACATACATTGCTAACGTTTTGTCGGGTGTTTTTACCAGTACTTTAAGAACTCCTCTCTCAGCCATTGGTGTAAATGTATTTATTTATTTGAGTTTTATATAGCGCTGGCTAGACCCGGAGGTATCAGAGCGCTTTACATGAGGTTCCACAATGTTACAAAGTTACATCAGTTACAAGTTATATATGTTGCTAGAAACATTTAAAGAGCATAGAAGACGAGAGAAGTGGAGAGTAGAAGGGTAAGGGAGTGAGGAAGAAGGGTAGGAGGGAGATAGGGTGGAGAGACGAAGGAAAGGGGTGGAAGGAGCCATAGCAGGGAGACAAAGAGGAAACTGTGCCCAATGTCTGGCTGAGTAGGTGAAGGTCGAGGGGGAAACCCAGGACAATCTCCTCTATAGCTGTCTGGCAGGTCCACCAGGCATCAGCCATGTTGCTCAGGTTTCAGTGTTCAGAAAAGCAGATTAGAAGCGAAACATGGGCTACAGTTGCATAGTCAGGAAGCAGAGGAACAAGTTGACACTTTCCATGACAATTTTCCCTGGCACTGATTCTGCCAACCATGGTGGCATATTTGTCACTGCAGACAATGAATCTGAACTGTCATCATCTTTGGTGGTGTCAGCATCGTACTTTTGAGGTCACCGTGGCAAAGCTTCTGGCATCTCCACTAGCAGGATGGTATCTTTATACCACTTGTTTATTTCAGCGGCTAAGACACCAAAACAGATGCTGGGCCTGGTGGCTTAGTGGACTAACATGCCCACTGTATGGGCATGTGTTTGACCTCACGGTCACAGGTTCAAATCCCAGTGGGTCCATTCAGCCTTTCATCCTTCTGAGGTCAATAAAATGAGTACCATTGAGTTGGGTAACAATAAACATCTATTATTCATCGCCAAGATGCTCACGGATGAATGTGCTGTTTACAAATACATGTTATGTTAAGTGACAAAGAGACTGCTGATTTTAGCAGATTTTGGTCTCCTCTACAGCGGGTTAGTTTTTGACAGGGTGGAGTTCAAAATTTATTTTTATGATAAATACAAGGTGGAGTCCACAATCTATCTTTTCTGTGGTTTTATATTCAGCTGTTGGTAACCCAAAGAGACATGTAATGCACTGAATGCATTAGGTCTTTCATTTTCTGTCCCCTTCTATTATTTGCTGCACAAAGGAATAGTATAGATTGTTAAAAGAAATCTATTCCGTAGTCAATGTTAAGAACAAAATGTATGCACAAGTAGCTGGTTCATACATGACATTTTGCATGTCTGTCAACACATTTGTGCAACAGAAAAGCCCTACCCACATGGTTCCTAAAAATCTCATCAAGAAGCGTCAACAATTGTGAGCTACTCCAGTTTGACAAGACACTTGGTTCAGGCCCATAAACATTTACAATCAATGTGTTACCTTCAGTCTCAGATTCCACCTGACAAGAATGACCTTTTAAGCTCTTTATAATTTGTGATATTAGGTATACATATTTGCAGTATAGGTTCAGTATCTACATCCATAAAGGCTCAGCAGGTGTGCATCTTGCCAAATCAAGAGAACTACACCCAAATGTGGGAAGTCACACATTCTCTAACGTGTATCGGATTCCATCATACCGATGACCTACAGATGTGTGCAATGCAGTAGTATCCTTACTTCTGCTGCCAGTCTCAAGGAAAGCTGCATGGGGAAATGGTGACTTGAGGTGCATCTATGGGGTTACTTTCTTATTAACAACTATCATTACAGGCCCAAAGACATACTATTATTCCTATCTGCGCTATATTTCTATACAGCTATGGTGGATGATATCAGAGAGATAGAGATAGACACACATTCAAGGAGACAAAGGACATGTTTGTTCTTAGGTGCATGCTCCAGAACTTGTCCCTAGATTGTGTCATTTGTTCCTGCTCTATCTTGAGAGTGTCTTGACCTTTGAAAGGAATAGTCTGTGACCTGCTTCAACAGATCTAAACTCTATCCATCAGGCTACTTGTGAACTTTACGTTCACCACCCTGACAGACTACTGGTTGCTGCTGGCCTAGGGGTGATCTCTGTACCTTGACAGGAGCCGCTGTCATATCAGATCCTGTCAATGTTTAAATAGGTAGGTGAACGTCTGATGTTGGTTTTGATGGTTGGCCACCAAACTTTAACAAACGTTTTGTTTTACAGAAACAACCCCGCCAAATGGGAGCTTGTCATTGAAAAAATAAAAACGAATGACCCCCCCTACACCCAGGGAGTTCTTTCCATGGGTGTGGGGGGGTCATTATTTGCATTTTCCCGACCCTCACCACCAGGTTGTACATAGTGGTGATGGACAGAAAAAAAGGACATCACAATGTCCAACCTATATAATGCCGGAATTGTAATATCATTTCTCTAATGCCCCTCTTGGCCGTCAGAGGAGCTTAACGCCTCCCCTAGGCTGTCAGCGTAGGGTTTCCGTTAACAACCACTATTTGAACTCCTTACAAAGAAAGCTGATGGGGAAGGCGAATCAGCAGTTTGGCAGACAGGGTATCCTGGCTGACGAACTGTAGCTGAACTAATTAGTTACTACAAGATAACTGGCCCTCTACAGCCCTAACTAGTTCTGTGATTTCCTCATGCCTTACTTTCCACTGTGATTCTTACAAGCTTCTGACTAGTGCTCGGTTGGGTTGATCATCCATTTTCCCCCTTTTGTCTCCCACTACTTCGTTGGGCTACTACATTCTCTTCTGAAGGTTAACTTATTTTCTTGGAATATATTTTCACCTGCTGTTGGGTGCCTTTTCATTGTCATTCAGCCCTTTCATCTCATAGACAGATCTGGATTGCCCATTTCTTCCACCAGGCATTTCCCTAGTGGGCTGGATCCTTTGAAGAGTGTTATTTGGGCAAGGGGGCTACTGCTGGATCCTCTGTTACTTTCTCCAGCTTCCCCAGGTAATTAACACATGCACAGCAGAGGGTTTCAGGACAGAGAGATAGGAGGGAGAGGAGAGAGAGTGCAAGGAGAAAGCTAGGTGGTTTAAACATTTTTGCCAGGGCTGCTTTTGGTTCTCAGTTCAGACGAGCTCTTAGAGCCCTAATTGCCATAACTTTGGCGATTGTGAACTAGTGACTGATATATGAACTCTTTCTCAGACTTGGGAACGTTAACTATATATTCTGTTACTGATTGTGATGCCCCCACAACTTATAAATATCACCAGTATCCAATCACTTTACATTATGCACCACACTTTCAAATAAGATTCTCTTCTCTCAATAAATAAATACTAGTAACACTGTCATATTATGGTGGCAACCACTACATGTGTCTCTTACCTGGTCAAATAGTAAGATTGTGTGCAGCAACTCTTCACAAATTTATTCAAGAGAAGTTGAAGTTTGGTGAACTTGTGAAGTTTAAATTTTGACTCTGTCAGTGGGTCAGGTGATATGACATATAGTATGCATTGGGTTTTTTGTTGTATGCAAAGAGTTTACTAAAGTATTTGAGTCAGAAATCATTCACAGTTAGCATGAATGTTTTTGCTTCTTAACGCTTTCACTGCGGCGGCTATTCCGCCGCAGCGCTAATGGTCGCGGGGGGGGCGCGCAGGTGAGCTCCGCGGGTGACAGAACCGTTCCGTCACGACTCACGGGCGAGCTGTGCTCATGACAGAACGGTTCCGTCACGGCCCCGCCCGCTCAATTAAATGCGCCGCGCAGGTGCGAAATCAGCGCCGCGCAGGCGCGGCGGCCGGGCCGTGACGGAACCGTTCCGTCATGAGCAGAGCTCACCCGCGAGCCGTGACGGAATGGTTCCGTCCATAGCCTCGAAGAGGTTAATGCTCAAGTAGCAGTAGCAGCATCTTGCAACATCCTCACCTGAGTTTATTTTTTAATCCATAGGCCAACAGCAATGTGTTTGGGACATTAGCCTGCAGAATGTGTTTCCAATGTCGTATTCCCAAAAGATCTGTGGGATCATCAATGTCAGACAACAAGTTTGTGTTTGAAGTTCACATGTCTGGCACTGAGTATCATGTTTCATGTTTCTTGAGCTGGAAATTTGAAAAAGAAACTACCTTAATCAATCAATCAATCAATTTGTAGAGGGCTTCTTGTCACCAGTGAGGGTATCCAGGCACTGGCAGGGTCCAGTTGATTAGCTGAATAGCCAGGTCTTCAGGGACTTTTGGAAGTCTGAAAGAGATGGAAGGGTAGCTCGTTCCATGTCTTCGCTCCTAGGTAGAAGAAGTGACCTCTGCATCTGCTACGTTGGATGCAGGGATGAGGGCTAGAGAAAAGGAAGCAGAGCGTGGGTATCTGGTGGGCAGATGGAAGTTCAGGCATTGGTTCAAGTAGGCGGGTTCACAGTTGTGTAGGGCCTTGTATGCATGGGTCAGGAGCTTGAACTTGCATCTTTCTGTACAGGGAGCCAGTGGGGTTCCCTGAGATAGGGGGTGATGTTTTTTTTTCTAGGGATATCCAGGACGAGTCTGGCTGTGACATTATTTATGGTCTGTAGCTGACGGAGGAGGTTATCTGCGATCCCTACATAGACAGCGTTGCCACAGTCCAGTCGGCTGCTGTAGATGACCTGGGTAATGGTGCATCTTGAGCTTTGGGGGTAGCCATTTGAATATCTTACGAAGCATGAGGAGGATAAAGAAACAAGACGACAAGACGATGTTGACATGAGTCATGATGGTTAGTTTGTTGTCCAGAATTATGCCTTGGTTTCTAGAGTAGTCAATGTGGATAGGAGTAGGTCCGAGTTCTGAGGGCCACCAGGATCTGTCTCATGGGGAGCTTTTGTTTCCGAAAATCAGTACCTCTGTCTTGTCCGTGCCGAGCTTCAGGCAGTTGTACTTCATCCAGTTGTCAACGTCTGTCATGTAGTTGTGGAAGTAGGTCTTGGTGTTGGTGGATGCTTAGGAGAGGGAGAGATGAGTTTTGTCTCATCAACGCAGGATATGGTGTTGAGTACATGGGTTTAAGTGATGCTGGCCAGAGGTGTCATATGTGTTAAAGAGGGTAGGACTATGATAGGATCCTTTGGGGTACTCCACAGATGGTTTCATAGGATTCGGAAGTTAAAGCAGAATTTTTGCGTTCGTCTAGTGAGGAAAGAGGTGATCCATCGGAGAGCGGCTCCCTGGATACATATGTTGTGCAGCCTTGTGATGAATGTGTGGTGGGAGATCATATTGAAGGCTACCGAGAGGTCTAGGAGGAACAGAGCTGCAGTCTCTCCTCCATCAAGTAGGGCTTGGATGTCATCGGTAGCCGCGATGAGGACGATTTCTGTGCTGTGGTTGCTGTGGAAATCCAGACTGGGAAGAGTCAAGTTGGAGGTTCAGTTCCAGATGTGAGGACAGTTGTTGGTTCATGACTTTTTAATACTTTGGCTGGGAACAGGAGCAGGGAGATCAGTCGGTAGCCGTTGAATTTTCTGAGTTCTGCCAATGGTTTCTTTAGTAGAGCTTTGATTTGTGAGTGTTTCCAGTCCTCAGGGAAGGTGGCAGTGCAATTGAGGTGTTCAACGAAGTGGTGAGTACGTGGATGATTCTGGCCATATCTAGGTTAGAGATGTGGTGAGGGCATGGATCGCTTGGGGCCCCTCAGTGAACCAAGTTCATGATGGAGGCAATGTCCTGTGGGATGAACTGGTTCCATTCAGTTAGTCAGATGTCTGTGGTGGTAGCAGGGTCATTGTGTTGCTTGAAGAAGTCGGTATCCTTGGGCTGGGGTTTGAATTTTCCATAGATGTGGGTGATCTTGTCATGGAAGAAGTTTCAAAAGTTGTTGCAGAGTTCCTTTGAGGGGATAATGTTTGTTGCAGCTGAGCGGTTGGAGAATTCTTTGACTATGTTGCAGTGTTCTTTACTGCGATTGAAGCTAGAGTCGATGCATGAGGCTAGTCTTTTTTCTTTGATTCTTTTAACTATCGGTAGTAAATGTTGAGGGTTGTCTTAAGGGCAGTCTTGTCAGTCGTGTCCTTGCTGGTGCGCCATTTCCTTTCCAGTTGTGTAAAGTGTCATTTAGCAGTTCTGAGGTCTTTAGTGTACCAGCTAGCCTGCTTGGTGGATCTACTGTGAGTGTTGTTGCCGATGGGAGCGACACTGTCAGTGCAGTTGATGATCCAATTGTTGAAGTTTCTGATGTTCTAGTACATGCTGTTGAAGGAGATGGGGTAGGTGGTTTTGACGGCATTGATCCATGTGTCCTTTGCGATTTTGCCTCAGCTGCAGTGAGGGGCGTTGGGCAGGTTGGGGGCAGAGGTCTGTGAGCTGGTGATGTTGAAGTGGATCATAAAGTGGTTGGTCCACATGAGCTCTGTGGTGTTGCTGTACCTGATGCCGTCACTGGAGGTGAAGATGGGATCTGGTGTGTGGCCTGTAATATGCGTTGAGTCATGGATGAGTTGGGTGAGTCCAATGTTGTTTATGCTGTTGAGGAGGTAGGTAGTGTTGATGTCATTGTGGTCGTCGAGATGGAAGTTGAGGTCACCAAGGAGAATGTAGTTGTTGGAGTCTATGGCAAAGGGTGCGGGAGAAGTTGGCGATGAAGTTGCAGAAGGCTGGACGTGGTCCTGGCGGATGGTAGGCAAGGGTTCCCTGATGGTGTTTCACTTGGCATGCGATATTGGATGCAACATAAGAGGATTCTTTGTAGTTTTGATTTATCGGTACAGTTGTTTTTATAATTTTGTGTGTTTCTCCAGTCTACTTTTCCCCTTTTCTGCCAGAAGAATTCACTGGTCATGTCTGCAGGTGCCCTCATAAAAAATAAGGACCTCAGGTAAGTTTCTATAATTTTTTGCAGATTCTTTGTTAATAAACAGGTGTCCTTTTCGGCTCTGGGGTTTTGTGGGTTGGGGGGATATTAGTTATATGAGGAGTTTTGTTCTGGTACTGGAAAAAATAATAAAAGAAAAGACAGAACTAAATAAATATAGTAAAGGAAATTAACCCTCAAACTTGTGGGATTCATTTAGAGGAATAATCTTCTCTAGTACTTGAAGCTTCTCTCTGAATCGTGGCCCTGCTTTGTTCTGATGGTATAATCTTGTCTTTACACAAGTTCGTTTTAACCCATGCGCGTTAGTCTTGGGAGCCTTTCCCAGAATGTAACAGCAAAGAGATAAAGGCTTTTACACAATTTTCACATGCAATAAAAACACAAACAAGCTTCCCTTAAACAGGAGTCCCTCTCGCTTAACAGTTTGACTTTAGGCACCAGTCCGAACTCTGCTCGGCTCCCTCTTTCCTCATGTGCCAGAACCAGTCACATCTGAGTGAGCCACGCACCTTCTGGAGATGCGTCCTGCCAGTGGCCCTCATTGGGTGCTGGAGTCCTTCCGTCTGTGTCTCTGCATTGTGCAACTTTGGGCAATTCGGCTGCTTTCCGATGAACTCCTGTCACACTGTAAGCATCAGTATTCTCCTCTCTGCTTCCCGCATTGCCTTCAAATCGCAACTGGTCTTCGTTACACAAAGATGACTCCTTCTTGATGTGTATTCCAACATTTACAAAAGCACGTCCTGTTATCTTGCCATACCCTGCCTGACTTTTTCATTCTTCCCTTCCCTTTTCGCTCCTAAAGTACTGCAAAAATAAATGGGGCTCTGATTTTCTCGTTTCAGGGGCGGAGCAGGCCCAAGCCCAGGGCAATTCCTCAGGTAAGTCCTCGTTGTTGATCCTCAACCTGGTCAACCTGACATAGTGGTTTTGCTGTCTGTTTGGTATCAGAAGTTGAGGTGTTCCAAGGTTAGGGTGATGTTGTCATTTGTGGTAGTTCATTGGATAGATTCCTTGTGTATGATGGCGATCCCTCTGCCAGGCTTGTTGATGCGGTGTGTGATCTTGTATCCTTCGTGTATTGCTGTGACAATGTCGGTTGTGAAAGTGGAGTTGAGCCAGGTCTCAGGACCGAAGAGGACGCTATTTCTGAGGGTGTACTTGACGTCCCAAATCCTGGTGGTGTGTTTGCATAGTGAGTATGTGTTGAGCATGGTGCATGCAAGTTGGTTTCTTTGTTCACTTTATGTCTATGGTTTGTTCATGGTAGGGCTGATCGGGGAGGCTGGTGTGGGTGCTCTGGCAGCTAAAGTGGCAGTGGGTGCAGCTGAAAGGTTCTACTGTGAAGCGTGGGTCGGCACACTGGCAGTGTTTCTTGCAGTGTCCGTGGGTTTTGAGCTCAGTGATGGTGTATCTGTGGGGGGAAGGAGCATCAGGGGTCCAGGTGCTGGGCGTGGTCCAGGCACAAATGGGCACAGAAGGCCTTGCTTTTGGTGCACCTTTGGTGCACTAGCAGTGCCTCCTCTGCGCAGTCATACTGCAGCTAGTATTAAGTAGTTCTTGTGGTGGGTGGGGCTTCTGTTGGTGGGAAGAACCATAAGCAGGAAAACCTTCACTGGAATATCCGTACAGCGGTGGTGTCACTGCATCAGGCTGGAATTAGCAAAAACTACAGGCCACAGGCAAGTGGCAGGCTAGGTGCCCAGGTGCCTACTAGTGCAGTCGAGCTGAGGGCTGCATTAAGGAGGTACAGGGGTAGGCGGAGCTTCTGTTGGTAGGCAGAGCGTTGAGCAAGAAAACCCGGGCAGGAAACCCAGGCTACGGCGGTGTCACTGGATCATGCTGGAACAAGCAGGAACTGGCTCCCATAGGCTAGTGGCAGGCTAGGTGCCCAGGTTTCTACTTATGTTGGACGGTGTTGGCTACTTTTATTATCTTAATGTGCTTCTTTACTTTAATACTGTCACCAAATCAGTAAGTAGAAAGTTGTAAATTGTACAGTGGCGATCATTCCAATGTTTAACATTATCAAGGATCCAGCATAAGATACTACTCACATGCTTACCACAATCATGGATTTGGACTATAACCCTACCAATTAATTTCTGGTCTAAATAAGAATGTATGCACTTAATGGAAATATCCAGCAAATACCAATTCTTAAAATGATTGATTAATACCTCAGATACTGACAGTGGTTCCATGATGAACGCATTAGTTGTACAGTATATATAGTAGACAACCACAAACAGTGTTTTCACCTTTGAACTCGGAATCCATTGCTAACATTTTTGCTTCCAGAATATGACATATGTTAGAGATTTTTAATCTTAAACTCCAACAATCCATTTGGGAAAAATATCCCATTTTAGAAGATGTATAGGTGATATTTTTGCTGATCCAGTATGGTATTTCCAATACATCTTAAATATATTTTTCAGAAAATTAGCTACCTTGGCCCTTATTTCAAGTTTACCCAAATATTTAAC
This sequence comes from Lissotriton vulgaris, assembly GCF_964263255.1. Lineage (NCBI taxonomy): Eukaryota > Metazoa > Chordata > Amphibia > Caudata > Salamandridae > Lissotriton > Lissotriton vulgaris. The sequence goes on along the minus strand of NC_141690.1, from coordinate 16,147,374 downwards.
CAGGTTAATCTCAAGTTTTTTGGTATGGAAATGTATGCTTATATGGAAGGACTAGGTATTACGGTTAATACAAAACTCACTGACAAAACCATTTGTTTACCGATCTTCAGGTTTCATGAAAGGGCTTTCCATGAAAGCTTGCCCTTTGGCCAAATACTGCGCATCCACAGAAATGTTCTGGTACTAGAGAATAGCTATATAATCAGGGTCACTGCAATTATGCAGCAGAGGAGGGCTAGATTTTGCAGCAGGATTCAATAAATTATGCGGCATGAAAAGGCAAAATATGCGGCCTAATGCAGCACATTTCATGATAGTATTGTTTCACCATTTTGTCATTTTTATACTTGTTAACACTGTCTGGGGATTGGTTGCTGCACATTAGTACCAGTTAACACCCAAATATAGCAATAAACAACAGGAAGGTGATCAGTAAACCTCTGTCAAGGGCCTTCCACTGAATGGCTTCACATCTACATGTATATTTAGTAACTTTTGAGCCATTTGACCTAGGAACAACACTTCTGTGCTAAAATCTGCAGATGATGCAGCAGATGATGCATAGTGTGGCACATGTTGCACATCTATAATTGTGCAAAAATCTCTGCACAGTTGCATAATTCCAGTGGCCCTGTATATACTGAAACCCCAGGTGAACAGTTGAGATTTTGAGAATACTTCTTTCTGCAGGATCATCAGTACAGCAACAATATGCACTAACAAAGAATAACATTTGTATTCACCTAAAATCTGTCATCTCAATGAATTAAAATATCCTTATTAAACAATTTAGAAATGCTTAATGCAGGTGAAATATGTTTACAAAACCTGCTGAATGTCTTTCAGTCAACGGTGTTGTCATCTACTACTCACATACCTTCTGCCCACTGATAATCAAGACAAGCAATCCTTCCTATGGGGATTCCTTCCAGTGACAGGCCATGGTCCTCCATATTTCACCATTATGCTAAGTCGGTCACAAAATATTCTGCTCTGCACAGGGTTTCAGATATGACATGGCATAACTAACAAAGATGGATTTATCATTTTAGAAGTTGTATTGCAGACTAAACAATTTCATTGATTGGGAAATCCTTGCAAAGACATTGTTATTCATCTCGTGATGGTGGTGAATTATATATTGATCTGTTGAATAGAAATATCAAACACCATAGTGGCACAACTAATCCTAAGGTATGTGCCCTATTCCTGGGCCTAGACACTTTTTTTCTGATTTCAACATGTTTTATTTATTTTTATACAAGAACACATTTGCAAATCTGTTACAGGGTTAGCATCGGTTATACTAAGCGCAGCTTCTACATCAGTGTACTGAGACGTTATGTCACTTTGCCTGTCTCCTACTTCTTCATCCCCCTTTTCTTTCTGTCCTTTACTGCCCGTCTCTTTCTCTCTTCTTTTTTTTTCTCTTCTCTAACTATCGTCATGTGGGGTTAGCTAAACTAGACACTTTTTTTCAAGCCAGAGCCTTTCATAATAAAAGTAAGCCCTGGAAAGTCATGGAAAGACAGGCCCGGACTGGCCGTTGCGGGTACCCGGCAATCCCCCGGTCGGCCGCATGGGTGGGGGGCCGGTTTTGGGCCCCCAGGGGGCCGTTTTTGTTGCAGGTTCTGAAACTGGGATGGTGCAGTGAGCTAAAAAACGGTGTTGGATCTAGCCCTGATCTCTTGACTGGGTGAGAGCTTTCTGCTTAATTCAGAGACTCTGTCCCTCACCACCCCTTGTTGTAAATATTTTTGTCCACCCTAAGCGTGGAAGGGTATTCTCAGATGTGAGACCCTTGCTCATTGCACCATCAGGATTCAAGCAAACCGGGCCGAAGACGGCTGTAATGCCAGAAACCGGTCCCCGGGAGCTTGTTTCCTTCCCAGTGTAAGAATTGGCTTTTGTAGTTTGGTTTGCCCTGTTCCCATCATGCACTGGGACAGGAACAGACTAATTTGCATACAGCCAGGTTCTGAAACTGGGATGGTGCAGTGAGCTAAAAAACGGTGTTGGATCTAGCCCTGATCTCTTGACTGGGTGAGAGCTTTCTGCTTAATTCAGAGACTCTGTCCCTCACCACCCCTTGTTGTAAATATTTTTGTCCACCCTAAGCGTGGAAGGGTATTCTCAGATGTGAGACCCTTGCTCATTGCACCATCAGGATTCAAGCAAACCGGGCCGAAGACGGCTGTAATGCCAGAAACCGGTCCCCGGGAGCTTGTTTCCTTCCCAGTGTAAGAATTGGCTTTTGTAGTTTGGTTTGCCCTGTTCCCATCATGCACTGGGACAGGAACAGACTAATTTGCATACAGCCAGGTTCTGAAACTGGGATGGTGCAGTGAGCTAAAAAAAGGTGTTGGATCTAGCCCTGATCTCTTGACTGGGTGAGAGCTTTCTGCTTAATTCAGAGACTCTGTCCCTCACCACCCCTTGTTGTAAATGTTTTTGTTACAGGGCCGTTTTTGCAGCATAGCTGCAAAAACGGCCCTGTAACAAAATCGGCCGAAAACCGGCCTTGGCAATGAGCGCGGTCGCACCCCCAAACCCCCTGAAGGGGGAAGGGGGAGGGGGGCGGCCGAGCACTTTGCCAGGGCCGGTTTCGGTTCCCAGTCCGGCCCTGTGGAAAGACTACCGTCAGGCTGTCTGGCTGTGTCTGCAATTCCTGTCCACCAGATGGGTAAAGAGATTAGAGCAAAGACTCTGCTCAATATAGGATTTCTTCTGATGTGGTGCAGCTAATGTTGCACTGGCTGCAGCTGCTTGTTAGACTTCACGTTGTTGAAGTGCAAATTTCGCTCTTCCATTTGTAGGGGTGCATTATAATCATGGGTGGTTCGAACCTACATATATTCCTTTATTGTATTAACTTAGAACTTCAGAACATGGACGGAAAAAACATGGAAGGTGACGTGTTAGGGATTTTCAATGTGAACCTAAAGAAATTAACGTTGCAACTACATGGGTTTAGCTGAAAACGTTAATGTGCAGAATTTTTACATATCAATGACAAGTATTAAAGTATTTGATGTGCTTATGTAATGTGTTAATTTAGAGATGCTTAGTGAATAACTTTCATTTTATGTGTAATTTCATTAGGCCTTAATGCAATTTCTTATGTTGGCTGGATTCTGCAGGTCTGAATTGTATTTTTCCCCTAGAAACTCGTTGAATTTGTCCTTTCTAACGTTTTTGTTGCAGGTGGAGAATTCATTCTTGTTAGATAGAATAATATCTTTGTTTTAAGAGTTAGGTTTCAGGAGGATAGGACACATTGAACGTTGATACTGATAATTTATTTATTCGTACACTTAATAAGCTCTCATCTACCCAACAGGGTCTCCGACATTGAACATGTGGAGGCAGAAATAACTAGACAGCAGGAGAAAATAGAAACAGAAATCAAACCAGGTCACTAAACAGCAGTGTCTTTAAGCTCCTACAGAAGGCTTACAGAGAAGGACAATTCCTAAGGTCAATTGGATGGGCATTCCAGAGCCTGGGGCCAAGATAAGAAAAAGAACAACCCCTTCTATGGGAACGTCGAAACCTAGGAACTGAAAACAGTGAGAGGCTGGAGGATCTCAACTGTCGAGCTGGAACATAAGGTATTACCAGATTTTGTATGTAAGAAGGGGCATGGACACATTTGGCACAAACATGAAACAGTGGGCCTTGAATTCAATGTGCCTATTGACTTTGAGCCAGTGGAGTTGGTGGAGCAAAGGAGACGCTGAGGCATATCTGGGTAGATGGAAAAAAGGCAAGCAGCTGCATTTGGATGACCTTCAGCCAATGTATTAAAGCTTCATCAGCACCCAGGTACAGCACATTGCTGTAGTCCAGTCTGGATATCACCAAAGCCCGAAGAACTGTTCGCTGAGTTGCCTGTGTAATTCTCCCCCAATATTAAAACCCGTTCAGCGTCCAACGCAAAATCAGGTCCTCCACAGCGAGATGTGGGAGCGGCTGCTAAAAGGAAGCGCACTGGCGCACAAACAACCCTAGGAGGCAAAAAAGCTAAAACTGGCAAAATGGACGTGCCTAATGAAGTCCCAGCTGCCAGACTTCCACCTAGTCCACCCCATCTACCAACGATTGCCATAGAAGAGCATAGCGGGCCAAACATCACTTTGGGGGGTGAAGATCAATCTGATATGGGCCACATTGTTTTGGAAGAAACTGGAAAGCACTTTCAAAAAATGTTGTAACCCAATTACTACATGACTTGACTTAATCGAGAATAGATTAGTCTGCCTTGAACTCTCAGTCGCATCACTCCAGAAGCAAGCGGGTCTGAGGGCTAATGACTCTACTCATAGGCAGACAAAAACTCCAGGCCAAAGGCCAACTGACCTCAACGCTGTTGTAGCATCAAACAGTCGTACTGTCCCCACTCAAAGATCTCCTGCCTTAACCTCTGTTGATGTCTTAGCTTCCAGCTTGCCAGAAGGAGCAAATACAGCTATAAGGGACAAATCCCACCAAACAGCTGCTGGCAAATCAGCACCAAGACTTCAAAAACCCCCCTTGGTCCAGAACACTGATCCCCTGCCCAACATCAATCTTCCACCACAATCAGTGCCCTACGTGGTGGTTTTGGCGGGGGTTCCCGCTCTGGCACAGGGGGAAAGGGAGATATATACAGAACTCAAAAATAAGTGCACCTTCTGGCTCAATCAGAAACGACCACTTACAACAAATATTACAGCAGAAATTCTGCCAGGAGAGTGAAATGGATAGGCAAGAGCACTAAAACCATGGTGGGGGACTGTGTTATAATTAATTTCAGAGACTGGAGGTGCGTCAAATTTATTTGTAATTGGCCCCAAAATATTTTGTTGCCTGGAAGTCTTACACTGCCACTGTCCCACTTTTATGAACCCCAGTACCCAACCACAAGAGACCTATTCCCACAGGACTAATTGCCGAACACATGCCGTTTGGGGAACATCATGCTCTTTAATAGATTTGATGCCGTCTCAGGTCTGGGGGACTGCGATTGACGCTCTGTGTCCCAAATGTCAGTACAGTATAGTATATCTCTAAGTATCGAGGGATTTGTGGGAAAGAGTTTGGACAAGATACTGCCCAGCCACTTTTAGATGTCAGAGGGAGATTGGAGCTGAAGGCTGCAGAAGATCTTACTGACCTGATATCCTCTAGTGATGAATTCTCCCTGGTTAAGGATTCATCACCAAGAGGATCAGCAATAATCTTACCAACAGCTTACATTACTGTCCCTACCCCTGCACCATCCGACCCAGTACGAAATGGTCCTACGAACGCTCGTGGTGGTTTAAATAATTTGGTTAATTGTAATCAGTCACCTACGCAGTTACCTGGTGGTTTAAATATTTTGGTCAATTGTGGTAATCAGTTACTTAGAAACCATAACCAAAATTCAACCCTAAAAATTCTAACCTGGAGCATAGCAGGTCTCGCCGCCAATCAGGATAATCCTGATTGGTGTGCCTTTGTAGACCTCCAAGGGATATGTATATTCCAGGAAACATGGGCTCTTAATCCAATACATAGACTGGGTTACCTCACGTTTATGGAGCCAGCTTTGAAAGGTCCTAGAGGCAGACCATTGGGGGGATTATGCATCTGGATAGGTGCTCATCTGAGGTTTTCTGCGAAAAGGATAGACAACAACAGCCCTGATATAACCTGCATCATATTGTCACATATTAAAAACCCCAAAATGGCACTTAATAATATCTACTCGAGGCCAGTAGGACAGGGGGGCTCCTCCAAAACCCTAGACTCCTTGTCCTCTCTTTTGTACTCCCTTCCGGGAGATGTTGAGTTGATGATTGGTGGTGACTTCAACTGTCATTACGAACCACTTATTGGAGTCCCCCAAATCTCCACAGACGAGGATGAAATATGGTTAATCCCCCACCCAAATATGTATCCAGCCAAACAATGGTCAGCCTTGGTACTTCAGCTAACCTCCATAACCTACTCTTTTTCCATTAGAGCATGCAATGGGCGTTTTAAGGGGGATAGCCCAGGGCAACCAACCTACAGTGGAAGGGGTCATACATCTGTAATTGATTATTTTATTGCCAGCAAGCCCCTACGGCCTAAGATCCTTACCTTCCAAATCTCTAGTCGCATGGAAAGCGACCACAACCCCCTGCTGACCGAGATTAACTATGACTTATAACTGAGGTCAACAAAACTTACGAAAATAGTGACCTCAGAATAATCCAAGGTGGGAGGAGAATCAGATGGGCTAACATGAAGAAATCCACTGAAGATATGGGTAAATTGTACATGAGCATAATCCCCCTCTTAGAAAGGGCAAACTTAATCACGACTCTTCCATTTTGTAATAGTGTACAAAGGTCCCTGTCAGGGATGCACGAGGAACTAACTATCCTACTGGCAAATTCCTTCTATAAAACAACCCCTATTAAACCTAAGCCTTTTTGTTACCAAACACCCTTGGTTTAATGGGGGTTGTAAAGAATTGAAGCAGGGGCTACTTACGGCACTGAAACAAGGTGCCCCGGCCGCCGTGACTGAAGCCAGGCGTGCCTATAAATTAATGATTTTTAATGCAAAAAAAAGTGGGAAGAAGAACGATGGCACGCCATCAGATTTGCACTTGAGGCCAAAGACCCACGGTCCTTCTGGAATCTAGTTCACACAGGGAAACCAGCAGGTAGGTCCTCAATTGATCCAAATATACCTGAAGAATCTTGGTCTCTACATTTTAAAGAGCTTTATTCTATTCCCCCAATACCAAATAGCTCAGCCCCTAGTGCTTTGATGGGTATGGACCCTAACTGCCCCATACCGCTTTGTACCTTGGATGAGGTTCTCAGTGCAGTGCATTCCCTGCAATCGAACAAAGCGCCTGGGCTAGATAGGATCCCAGGCGACCTCTTCAAAGAAGAACCAGTAGTCGGGCCCCCTATCTTTTATTACTTTACAATGCAATTTTGCAGGGCCTACCTCTCCCAGCCACATGGCTGGGGGCGGAGATAATTCCCATCTTTAAGAAGGGTTCCCCGTTAGAACCATCAAATTACAGGCCAAATAGCCTCATCGATGTAAGTCAGATAATCTATGCGAGACTACTCCTACAACGCCTACCGGATTGGGTAAATGATAATAATATACTGACTCCCCTCCAGGCAGGCTTTAAGGCTAAAACGTCCACCATTGATCAACTCTTCCGGCTCCAAGTTCTTTACTGGAAGCACGTTGTCCTGGACCAGGGAAGTTTATATCTAACGTTTGTGGACCTAAAGTCTGCTTTCGATATGGTGGATCGTAACCAACTCTGGGCTATTTTACTATCAATGGGAGTGTCACCCTATTTGTGCCACCAATTCAAACGCCTTCACGATGGCACCTATGCCAGAGTACGCTTTGGGAGGTATGGTCAGCTAACTGGGCCCTTTCCGGTTGAGAAAGGGGTTAGGCAGGGCTGTGTCCTTGCCTCTACCCTCTTCTCCATTTTTCTTAATGGGCTCATTGAAGATCTATTATCAATCAAAGATATTGACTCCCCAAAATTCGCCTCGCAGATATTTCCTGCACTAATGTTTGCAGATGATACTCTGCTCCTCTCAAAATCCCCCATGGGTATGCAGAGGGTTTTAAACCAGTTCATTAAATTTTGCAAACATAGAAATCTGGTAGTTTACATCGATAAGACCAAATATATGGTATTTAATGCCAACACTACTAATTGCCCACATCCCATGATAGAAGGCAGACCGTTAGAAAGAGTCCCAACATTTGACTAGGGTTGACTCTAACTGACAGAATGGGGTGGGGAGCACAAATGGCTAAGGCCAACTTAAAACTTGTACAGACAACTGGGGGAATTTTAAAAGTCCAAAAAAACTGTGCGCACAAAACTATTAGTGCCCCACTGGAAATCTTCAAAGTTCAAGCAAGATCGTCTTCCCTTTATGGGGCGGAACTTTGGGAACATGTTCCTTCTACTGATCTAACCACTGCAGAAAACAACTTTATTAGGCAAATTTTAACCTTGCCAAGAAGCACTCCTCTTGTTCTACTTAGGCTAGACCTGAATATTAGGCCCATAGCCGAAGCTATTGGCTCACGCCCTCTTCTCTATTGGAGGAGGCTGTGGAGCACTCCTGAACTGGAAAGCTATAAAAGGGAACTAAAGGTGGTCCTAGCGTCCCCAGGAGCAGGTAGAATTCCATGGCTACGCTTTGTTGGACAGTCTCTTGTTCAAATTGGATACGAAAACTTATGGTCAAATCCTGAGGTAACATCCTCAACTATTTCCAAGAAAACATTGTCCGGTGCTTTGAAGGACTTTAGCCTCGGGAGGACCATTAGCTCAGTACCATCAAATAGCCTGACTGGTGCCTTCCTGAGTCATAAGTCCATATACAGCTTTGAACAAGAAATAGACGTAATCCAACCTACTTTAGCGAAGAAGCTGTACTTACAGTTTAGATTTGGAATGCTGCCCCTCTATTCTATGACAGACAGGTAGACGGGGGGTTCTGTACATTTATGCCCCGGCTGTAGAACTGAAAATAAAACTATTCTGCATGTTACTCTTTTCTGTCCAGCCTATTCACATATACGAAGTAAGTGGATACTACAATTATGTAATAATTTGGGCATAAGGGACCATCAAGCCTTCTTTAGGATCTTGAAGTCTGACACAAATCCTTTGATAGTATCCGCTATAACTACGTTTCTGTTCTCTATGTGGTCTATCCGAAGGAAATTACTTAAATAACAAGGTATCCTATGTATTTATCTGCTGAGACTTGAGAATTATTTGGATGAACAAATGTTATCTTAACTTTGATTTTTTTTTTTTACATTATTTACATTTTTATTGTTTTAACAAATTGTCTTCTCCCCTCCGATTGCACATGATGTATTTTAATTCTTATAACTATAAATGAACTGTGGAAAAGTGAAAATGTATTTTTTATGTACTTTGATGGTTAAAACGAACCGAAATAAAGTTTATTGAATAAATGAATGTAATTACCCAGAGGATTTTTTTAAATACATCTAAGAACAGCAAAGCAGGATGCCGCTACCCTGGAGACCTGATTTAGAAAAGAGACCTGAGGTTTGAGGGAGAGATTTCTTTTTAAGTTCAGAAAGAGTTTATTGAACAATAAGAGGTGTCAATACAATATACATAGGTGATACAGAAAAAAACCAAAAGCATTCTAGGAGAGCATTGCATGAAAAACAAGAGGTAGACTGGCTGTAAAGAAATGAATAAGGCTGTACAATAAAAGAATGAAAAGGCAACAGTAATAAAATCTGTTAAAAGGTAAAATATTTAGGAACAATAACGTCAATCAGGGAGGTTTTGAGACTTCTTGCTGAATGGGTGATACATGAACTGATTATGTAGCACAAGCATCAAGGTGTAATGTTATAGGAAGCTATAAATTGGTGCGTTTTGTTGCCATACGAAGAGGAAAAACAAAGCCTATGGTTATGACAAACATTATACCACCATGCTTTGAAAGAGATATTTGTAAAATTCTTCCAATTAACAGTAATTGGTGAATGCAACCGCTATCAGTAAATTAATGATTCGCACATCAAAAGTAACATGATCCCAACAAGGAGAAAGACTGCCTAAAAAAATGTGGGTAAAAGAAAAAGGAATTTGAGTGTGAAAGATATAATTGATTTGGGACCAAATTTGTTTCCAGAAATCATGAATGACATTACAAGAAAAAAGCATGTGGAATAGAGTTGCATTGGGTGAAGAACAGGACCAACAGAGGTCAGGGACAGAGGGGAATTTCTTACTAAGCACATGTGGTGTAAAAAGAACTTTATTATAGATGAAAAAAAGTGTCTGTGTTAAAGTGGCAGATCTAGAGGATTTGCGAATCTTGGTCCATAACTTATCCCAAAAAGAAATGGGCCAAAAGAGGTGGCAAAGTCGCATTCCCATTGTCCCTCTACCTTAGACTTTGGATGAGGAGAAGGTATGGCACGAAGGAATGTGTAAATGAGAGAGGCTTTAGAGGAGGCAGTTAATAAGGAGTGGAGTTGTGAGGCAAGGTTAGGAGATGTATGCCTAGATGCATCAACCTTTTTAGGAAGTGCAAACGGTGCAAATCGCAAAATTCGGCCGTTTGCACTTCCTAAATTGGTTTCTGGGATGCATCAAGCATTTTTGGAAAATCGCTATTTTTAGCGAATTCCAAAAATGCGATTGCTTTTAAGGAATCGCAAATTTGCGATTCCTTAAAAGCAATGCATGATTATTTTTAAAAATGCGATTTCGCAATTAGGGATTGCAAATTACCACGAAATTGAACCTCGTGGTAATTTGCAAAAATGTGTCAAAATGCCCAAAGATACATTTTAAAACACTGTCATGTTACAGACACACATGTCCTTAGGACATGTGTGTGTGTAACATGCACTTTAAAATGCATTTCAGGGGTGCAGGGGGGGTTCCTTTGGACCCCCCCTGCACCCATGGAATGCATTACAATTTGCGAGTTCCAAATTGCGAATTCGCAATTCCCATTGATTCCTATGGGCCTTTTGGCCCATAGCAATCAATGGGAATTGCAAAATCGCTATTTGAAACTTGCAATTTTATTGCGATTCGGTAAAAATTGAGATTTTTACCGAATCTCAATAAAATTGCGAAATAAATGATGCATTGCCATTTGCGATTCCTTATTTGTGATTCCTTATTTTTCGCAAATAAGGAATCGCACATGACAACGTTGATGCATCTACCGGGTAGAGTGATTGTGAGAATGCTGGATCTGGGAGTAAGTAGACATAACCGCTTCTTTAAGTGTGAGATATTTACGGGCAAAGGAAGCGGGAAGAATAAAAGATTGGCATAGTGTTAAAAAAGGTAAAAAAGTGGAGTGAGGAAAGAGTTGAGAAACCCAAATTAAACCCTTCTGCCTCCAAGATTTCCAATAAAAAGGTTTGTTATTGATAAGGAGACTTTTATTATGCCAAATGGTAGTGGATAAAAAATCATCAACGGAGGAGGGATGGGCTGGAGAGGAGGCTAAGAGTAGCTTGACAGTAAATTTGTGTATGGGAGTGGATGATAACTGTGGTTACGAGAAAAAGATAGAAATTCAGCAAAAGTAAAGGGGGAAAGAGAGAGACGTTCTACAGTAACCCATAAAGGGCAAGGCTCATCAGGGTCTCGTAGCCAAAAGGAGGCTTGGCGCAAAAGGAAGGCCTTGTGATAGGTTGGAAAGTCAAGGAAGTTACACCACCCTCTGATTTAGGACGTGTTAATCTAAGGAGAGACATACAGGATTTTTTGCCCAACCAGAGAAAAGAAGAAAGAATGGTGTTCATCTTCTCAAAGAACTTCATGGGAATGGGAACCGGAATATTAGAAATAATATACAGAACAATAGGGGATAACATCATTTTAATGGTATCGAGGCGCCCCCACCATGAAAGATAGAGTGGATGCCATCTGGTGGTGAGATCGGAGAGTTTCTGGGTGCATTTGTTGAGACAAAGTGAGACTGTGCCTGCAATGGAGGGAGTGACATGTAAGCCTTGGTATTTTATGTGAGAGGGACTCCAGGTGAAATTAGAGGCAGCGAAATCAGGTTTGAAGGTATATTTTGTGAGAGGTAGAATTTCGCATTTATCATTGTTCAGCTTGTAGCCAGAAATCTGCGAATACTCAGGTACTTCAGCAAGGAAAGCGGGAATGGAGTCAGTAGGGTTGGAGATAAAGAGTAAAATCTCATCTGCATAGGCAGCAAGTTTGATGTGAGAATGTGGTGTCTGAAAGCCATGTACGTCTGGATTTTGTCTAATTTTGGAAAGAAAGGGTTTCAAAGCTAAATTAAAGAGAAACGGGGATAGAGGACATCCTTGCCGTACACCTCTACCCAAATCAAAAAAAGAGGAAACCAGACCATTTGCACAGACCGCTGCTCTGGGATTGGAATAAAGAAAGGAAATTAAGGATATAAACTTAGGGCCAAAACCGAACCATTTAAGGGCAGAAAAAAGGTAGGTCCATTCTACCCTATCAAACGCTTTCTCTGCATCCAAGGCAATAGCCGCCAGAGAATTTTGAAAGCGTGGGGATTTAGATAAAACATTAAAAAGAAGCCTAGTGTTGTCAGTAATAAAGCGTCCCTTAACAAATCCAGATTGCTCGGGCCAAGTAAGTCAGGTAAAAAGGGATCTAATCGAGCTGCAAGTGAATTAGCATAGATCTTATAATCAATGTTGACGAGGGAGATTGGTCTATAATTTTTACAATATTGAGTATCTTTCCCTTCCTTAGGGATGATACAAAAACGAGCATCAGAAAAGGTACCCGAAGAGCTGCCAAGGGTAACAAATAAATCTATGAGGGAATGTAATTTAGGCATTGGCAATTTGGAAAAATGAAGATAAAATTCAACAGTGAACCCATCAGGTCCAGGATTTTTATCTTTTTTGAGAGATTGGAGAGTGGAAAGTAATTCTTGTTGGGAAATGTCCAATTCCAAAGAGGTTAAGTCAATAGGGAAATGGTCTGGTTGGTGAATAGTAAAGAAGAAATTTGAAAGAGATTGGGGAGTGGGGTGAGTCTCAGAGGAATAAAGGGTAGAGTAGAAACTGGAGAATTCATCTAGAATTTCATTGTCTTTATGTTTAGGAACAGCTTTATCATCAAATACGGATTCAATGTTCAATTTGTTGTGTTTGATTTTAAAGTAATTATCCAGAATTTTCCCCGCTTCATTTTTCCCACCATAAATTTTCAAACTAGATTTCAATAGGTAGAGAGAGGCATCTTCTGTGGATTTTTTGTTAAATTTCAACTTGGCGTCAATAAGTGCTGTCAAGCTTTCCTTCGAATTAAAGGTATAGTAGGAGTGCTCCAAACCCTTGATTTTTTGGAGAAGAACGCTAGTATGCTTACGAGCGGTCTTCCGTTTCTTAGCCACATAATTTATGATGAAATCCCTAGCTGTGGCCTTGAATGCGTCCCAAATAGTGTGGGTAGGAATAGAAGGGGTATCATTAATGGCAAAATATTCGTTGAAAAAATCAGTGAAGGAGGCGGTAAATTTAGGAAACGAAAGCAAAGAATTATTGAAACGCCACCTCTTAGGCCCAATGACTTTGGGTAGGATATCAATATTAATAGAGACTGGGGCGTGATCAGATAATAGGATAGGGCCAATTTCTGCATGAGTGAGAGATTGGGAAAGATGATGGGGAACCAAAATTTAATCAATACGTGATTGGGAATGGTGAGGAGGAGAATAAAAGGTAACTCTTTGGTCGTCGGATTACATAAACGCCAAGCATCAATAAGTTTATGCTGCGACACTGCTTGAGTAAAAAGTTTATGAGGCTTGTTTGGAATGAAGGAAGCTTTAGAGTGTCGGTCAAAAAAAGGATCAAGAGGTTGGTTACAGTCTCCTGCCATAATGAAATTATCATCAATGAGATTGGTGATGCGAGTAGCCATCTCGCGCCAAAAATTGGGTCACTGCCCGTGGGAGCGTAAACATTTAGAAGAGAGAGTGGAACACCCCTTAAGCAAAGCTTGACATATAACCATCTACCATCAGTATCAGATTCAGTAGCTAGCAGGGAATAAGAAAGAGATTTACAAATTAGAATAACGACACCATTGCGCTTACCATCCTCAGGAGCAAAACACACCTCTCCCACCCAACCTCTTTTCAGCTTAACAGATTCCGCTTCAGACAAATGAGTTTCTTGCAGGAAAGCAAAATCCACATTCAATTTGGCAAGGTGAGAAAGAATTCTTTGTCTCTTAATGGGAGAGTTAAGACCTTTAACGTTCCATGAAACAATACGTACTGACATTAAAAACAATAAGATAAAAGATAGCAAGTACAATAAGAAAACACCTCAGGACAAAAAAAAGAAGAAAAAAGGAAAAAAGGAAAAGTAGAACCAGTAAGTTAGATAAAATATATGTACTAACATACATCATGTAACAAGACAGAATGTAGAATCCAAGAGAAAAGAAAAGTCTTGACTTGGTTAGGAGAAAAACGAAGAAGTGACGAGCCATGCCTACAATACGAGAAAAAGCAATGAAGTAAGGAGAACAATGAGAGGAAGACGAAAGGAGAAGAAGGAATGACACCTGACTGAGAAATACTGAAAAACGAGGAGGAAAGGGGAAAGCCTAAGCAAAACCAAGAAAAGGATGGGAGGTATAACAATGGAGAAGACATACTTACAGTTGAGAGAGGACGGGGGATACGACCAGGAACAATACCAGGAGACTAGGAGGGAGGGAGGGGTGAAGCCTCATCGGGCAAGGCAAGACTTTGGGGCAGCACAAGGATGACCAGGAGAGCACCACGGAATACAGGGTAAAATCTACGGATGATAAGGAAGGAAGGACATCAGAGAAAACAGGAGGTATGTCACAAATGCAAAACAATGAGTAACAATGAATAATACAACAAGTGTAAGATAGGAAATGCATTAAACATAAACAATAAACATAGGAAATGCATCAGTGAGCAAAAACAGGGAAAGGGAAAACAACAAGGCCATTTAGAACAATGAACTCAAACAAATATTTGAAGGCTGCAATGTTCAAGTAGGGAATGAAGATGAAGATCCAGAAAGATCAATATCAGAGGATCCGCATGAGTTAAGGACACTTCGAAGGCATAGGGGGTCTTCATAAGCCGTCGTCTTGTTGTTATGAGTGACCTTAAAAAGGCACGAATGAAAGAGGCCATACCGGGCTCCAATGGAGTGGAGCTCAGGTCGCATGTCCAGGAAAGCTTTGCGTCAGCTAGCAGTGGCCTTGGCGTAGTTCTGCGCGAAGAATAGAGAAGAACTAGACCAGGTGAGACGAGGAAAGGCCCTAGCTGCCGACAAGACCTTTAGAAGGTCTGTATATTCCAAGAAGTAGATGATGACTCCTCTCGGCCTAGGCGAAGGTGAGGTGGAAGAGGAAGGTCGGCCAAGTCTGTGAGCGCGTTGAATATTGAGCACTGTGCCCTCTGGAAGTTGCAGAAGCTTGGGGAGGAATGACTTGAAGAAGGCAATGGGGTCAGTCCCCTCGCTTCCTTACCCCAGGCCGTAGATACGCAAATTATTGCATCAATTGCGGTTTTCAAGGTCCTCGACTTGACGCTGAAGAGAAGAGACACTTTGCTCCACTGAGGTGACTCTGGTATTCATGCTCGACCAATTATCTGTTAAAACTTGAAGTTTGGCGTTGGTCTCCTCCAAAAAAGGATGAAGAGCCCTGATTTCCTCCAATAATAACTCCACAGAAACCGGAGATAAGGGCTTGGGCGGGGAAGGAGGGTCTTTTTTCAACCTCTTGGCGTTGAGTTTTCCTGTGTTCGCGTTAGGCTGCTCCATCGCAGACATCGAATCTTGAGCAGTAGAGAGGTGAGAAGCTTCAAGTTTAGCAAAGGCAGAAAACAGCTTCAAATTTTTGAGCAGAGCGTGTGAGAAGGTTGCAGAGCTAGAAGGCTGCCTATTCCTGCCCATGAAGTAGAAATAACATATAACAGGAGCAAGGAGCATGGATGCAAGGAGGCAGCGTTAATATGCGAACTTGTCCAAGAAAGAGGCCAAAAGAGGTAAAAGGAGCATAAAAAAGTGGAGCTATGAGGAGAAGTAAATCGAAACTCCAATGCTTAAAATGGCCGCCACTGCTGAAGCGAAGGGAGTCTCTGCGAACGTCATGAAGGCAAAGAAGGGCAACAGTACTACAGAAAAGTAAAACGATGGACCAAGGTGTGAGGGATAGTCATTATTTGGCCTTTAAAAATGATAAAAGGAGATAGGATAGTCCGTGGGAAAAGAGGAGAGCAAAATCATCACGCTGACGCGAGGAGGAAAAGAGAACAAAATGGCGGCCGCGGCTGTTGGAGAGCCGCGACCGGACTTATACCACCAAATTCGGGGTCAAAACTGCTTCAAAAGTCGATGAAATGCTCCTCAGTGCACGCCTGCCACCTTCCGACTGCATATCATGTCATCCGTGATGAAAAACGATGACGAAAACCGCGGGTCTCACTGCCGTCCTCAGAGCGCTCACCCTTCAGCCGCCATCCCCGTCCGGCGCCAAGCCACGCCCCCGAGGGAGAGATTTCTATCAATAATAAAACCCATTTTTTTTACTTTAGGGAAAGAGGCAGGCACAGAGCTCAGAGACAGTGGTAGCACAGACAATCCAAAATACAGACGAATGGGAGTCATTATCTACCAAAAAGAAAGAACAGATTCGGACAGGTCTCCATGGAGCATTTATGACAGAATACCTGCGGAAGAACAGCGGACCAAGGGGTCTCATAGTCACTAAGGAGCCCAGGTTATTCCTTAACAACAAGGAATTCCGTACCAACTGGTCAAGGATAGCCTGGAAATGCAGCAAGGACTGGCTAGTTCTCATAATCAATACAGCTAGGGAACTAACCGATGCATTGCTAATGGAGATCCAACAAAGCGAGAGCAGACTCAAAACCATGGTCCAAATACCAGTGTTCAAAAAGAAACTGGAGGAAATTAATAAAGATCCCACAGCCTTTTTTATACCGGGGCTGAGGCCGGGGAAAAGGAAGACAAAAAAGGCAAAACATGAGGGTGCACTGGGAAGACCAAGCCCCTGTCTCGATGGGAACAAGGAGCAGGGGAAAGGCAGCGGTCCATCAATGAGCAGGGAGTAACGAAGATTGTCAACCTCAGCATTCATCAACTCTCTAGAGACAAAGAAACAGTCCTTTCCAAGGGCCTAGGATTTGTCCCAAAACCGACTAATGACCCATTTGTACTCAACACCAAACTGGCACAATTCTTCAGGAAGATGAAACATCCAGAATCATTTTGGAGAGTCCAATGATGTCCCAAATGAGAAGACCGGGACAGGACTTAGGAAAAAGTCCACATTTGTGTCTCCAACACATAAAATACCCTGCCATATACTAGCTTTTGAGCAAGCGGTACTTAAGGAAGTAGAGCTAATCAACTTCAAGAAAGAAAAGGGCTTTCAGAACCTTACCAGCACTGAACGACAGGCACTGGAGAAACTAAAAAAAAAACAGAGACCTCACAATCAAATCAGCCAACAAGGAGGGTGCTATCGTTCTGATGAACATGTCAATGTACCAGAAGGAATGCAATCGCCTCCTCTCTGACGCTGCTAGCTATGAGAAATATTCACGAGACCCCACATCCCGCCTCGCCACAAAAATAAAAGGGTTGGTTGATGAAGCACTGTGTAACTACTGGATCACAAAACAAGAGGCTGGCTTTCTGGTTAACGAGGACCCCAGAACACAGAGCTTCTATGGTTTACCTAAAAACCACAAGGGTAAGATGCCCCCGCCTGGCCGTCCCATTGTATACGGCATTGGATCCATTCTTAAGTCTCTCTCACACTTTTGTGATTGGTTTCTAAAACCGATCGTCCAGAAATCATGATCCTACCTACGAGATACCAAAGATGTACTGTGCCTCCTGAGGGATCTGGAAATGAACAACACTGAAGACCTGTTCATAACTATGAACATCAAGCCACTGTACAACAGTATCCCTCAAAGGCGCACCCTGGAGGTTGTGGAACAGATTTTACTGAATACCGACTGGGATTTCCTCACACCTCAACATTTTATCATGAAATGTGCTGAGATTGCGTTGACCGAAAATTTATTTGAATTTTAGGAAGTGCTGTACCATCAAATCACTGGTACATCGATGGGCAGCACTTTCGCCCCAAGCCTAGCATGTCTATATGTGCACCAGTTTGAGGAAGACTACATTTTTCATGACAGCAATCCATTCTCCGAAAACCTGAAGACATGGAAACGTTATATTGATTATGTTTTTATTGTCTGGAGAGGGAATGAAGAAACAGCAAACAACTTTGTGGAATGGGTCAACTCAAAAGATCGACACCTGAGATTTACCCACTCACGATGAATGCAGACGGCATCAGCACTAAAGTCCACAACAAACCAACAGACAAAAATAGCTTACTACTTTATGAGAGCTATCTCCTGAAAGCCCTACGGGACAACTTACCGGTGGGACAATTCCTCAGGGTACGAAGAAACTCTACAGAAACTGAGATTTTTCTAGAACAAGCAAATGAGCTTGAGAAAAACCTTTTGGACCGACATTACCCAAAGAAATGTATCAGGAGAGCAAAGAAGAGAGCGAGAAATAATAATCGCGACACCCTACTAGAGAACAACGATAGAGAGAAACCTAACTGCATTGTATGTGTAACAACATATACACCGGGTACCAATACTGTTCAGAGAATCATAAAAAAAATTGGCACATCCTTGACAGTGGGGAGAAACATTGGAAACCACCATTATTCTCTTTCAAAAGAAGCAAGGACCTACGAGACGAGTTGGTGCGTGCAAAAGACCCTCCTGCTAGAGGGTAGAATCAAGTGACCATCTGGAACACCCAGATACCAACAGGCTATTGCACTTGTGGCGGCCGTGTCGCATGTCCTCTGACTCTAACTACAAAAGAAGTTGACATTGTTACCACACGCCTGTGGATATTGAACAACTTCAGCAACTGCAACACGGAAAACGTGGTATATCTTCACACATGCCCATGCGACTGTAAATATGTGGGTATGACTAACAGAAAAATCAAGTTCCGTATCAACGAACACCGCTTCACTATACGTTGTAAAAAAACGAATTCAAAACTCACCAGACATTTCCTGCAACACAACCATAAAGACACTGATCTTAAGTGGTGGTCCAGGAAGTCATGAAAAAACAAATGACAGGCTTGACCAGGCCACTCCATGTCAGGGAACAAAGGTGGGTATACAGCCTTCGTACATGGAAAGGTCTCAACTACGACATCCCTTGGCTACAGCTAGCTCTTTAGCAATTACATGCCCTAATGTAACATACATGTAAACTTAATCTTTAGCGAGGCATCACTAACACACCATGTACCCTCGGCGGGGCATTTTACAATATTTAAACGTCACCCACTGTGATAGATTCGATTAAATTAAGAAAATACAGTCCCTATACAGTGACAGCCTGTAACTGTATGACGCTGGAATTGTTTGTGATTTCACCAGCACACATCTGTACATACTATGCCAGCACTAGCGTTATTTTCTTCTATAGTAGAACCCTCACTCAGCACAATACGTGGGCTTAATTTCCAGGACTCTATTTCCTAGTCTTGACGACCGTGCACTTTCCCTTAACACCATTCTTTAACTCACACTTTCGAATGTCTTGAGAAGCTAGGGACATGTGCGGTTTTCTGTTAGCACACTAGCCGTGCACAGCTATTCCATTCTATGTGCGCAGCCAATCCACACTTAGAGCGGATACCGGCACCCAAACAGCTGGCACGGGCCTCCTTGCACATACCACTGGCCCACTGGACCCTTTGGCTGCGCCCCACCTAGCCGCGGTGATATGACACCGGATACCACACACCTGCAGCCCATTCACTTTGATTAGCAATTCACCAAAGAGCCCTTAGACTATAAGTACCTCCACTCAGTTATCATCAGGGAGCGGAGGAGCACAGATATAGGCGCAGAGGTGGGGACCACGTCACGTTACAGAAAGAGTATGAGTGGGAGAATGATTGCAATTCCTTTACAGGTATCTTGTAACCTGAGATACTACAGAAGCCTTTCTGAGTACTTTCCTCTGTCTTAACATAGTGTTTTCTGTATTTATTTCTTCTCATTATGTTTTTAGTAGTTAATTCAACGGGTCTCCTACCCTCACCCTCCCATGGGGCAGATTGTATTCCACTCGTAGGGTAAGCATTTGTGAGATAATGTCTCGGTTCTGGTGCTCATATGATATCCACAAATGTTGCACCCATAGTTACTCACTATAGTTTTTGGTGTATGTGGCTGTTCAGTTCCCTTTATGTTGTATGATTCTAGTGCTGTGTTACAGTTCTTATGCCGTTTTGTTTTTCTTTCAGGCTTTAGATACAGGCCTGACTGCAGTGGAGAGTGATCTTTGTCACCCCACCCAGTGGAAAACCTCTTACTAGAGCTTGGTAAGAGTGGAGCCTGCATTTATTTTCACGTTTAGGTCCTGATGAATGCCACGGACCCCACTGGGCCACTGACAGAAATATGTCGACCTCATTGATATCGGAGGGGGACAATAATATCCCCATCACACCGATCACTTGATTTTAATCACCATATAGATGCCAGCACAATTAAAACTTAATTTGACATCTATAATGGCTTTTTAACCTCACTATTTGTCTTAGGGCTACCCTTAGTTTAGAAGTGCATCCCTGTCACCAACAAAGTTTTTAGAGGGCGAGGACTGGTCAATGATGAAGCATGACACCAGGTGGTGTGTGAGACCAGTCCTTCACTTTTTGTGAGATGCCAGCACTCACTAATTAATTAGCACTAGCACTAGCTACAAACCCACTAGGAGTGGCTCTTTTGTGATTAACAGTTTCTGTTGGAGGCTGCCTCTCCGAATACCCCATGTCACTGGTTTCCCTTAACCACAACACTTGTTGTCTTGGTGTTGTGGTTACACAGGGCACAGAATATCAGGCCAGTGCTTGATTCCCCAAAGCTCATATTTATTACCCAGAATAAGCACCTCAGGTTTGGTGCTGTTTAACTTCAAAGCATTACTGATCAGCCACGAGGAAACAGTCAGTTAAGGGGTGAGGTGGTACCACTTCTCTTGATGGTATGTGAATTTGATGGAGCAGTGCTTCCCCCATGCCATAGCAAACAAGTGTGCTCGCTTTGACCAAGCAAGAGCACTTTGCTCTTGCTTGGTCAAAGTGAGCACACTTTGCTTTTCACCCCCAGGGAGCTACATCTCAGCAGCTCCCGGGGGTAAAAAGCAATGCTGTCTCCCGCAGGAGGCAGGAGCAGGCCGGGACCGTGGGGCCTTCAGACTCCTGCCACGGTCCCCAATCATCTTGCCATGCCCTGGGTATGGGGAACATCAGGGCAGAAAATGTAAAAAAACAAGAAATGGCCAGGCCTCAGAGGATGGAGGCTAGGAGGTGCATTTGCAGAGTGATGAAGAAAGGGGGCATGGCCTGCTATTACAACTCAGCAATCCTGCTGTGTGGGACTTACTTGAGGTAATAGGAGGGGTAGTTGGTGCCCAAACACATCATTGGCGGCCAACTACCCCTCCTGTTACCTCAAATAAGTCCCACACACAGGGATTGCTAAGAGGTCTTCGGAGGCCATGCCCTCTTTCTCCACCACTCTGCAAACGTGCCTCCTGGCACACTACTGGTTGGGGGATTAAGTCCACTTTACTCCTGAGGGATCTTGGGGGCCAAGAAGCCCTCCTGGTACCTCCGGTAAGTCCTAAGCAGCGGAATTCCTGAGAGATGGTCGGAGGCCTAGCTGCCTTTCTCCACCACTCTGCAAAAGTGACTGTTAGTTAAATAATCTTAGAAATTCGCAAAGGTTACAGGGATGCTATAGTTAGCAAGTAGAATTTAAAAAACCTTAGAAATTGACTAAAGCAACCAAAGCAGTGCATTGGGGGGGAGGGGGGGCAAGTTACAGTTAACTCAGCTAACTATATCGGCTGAATTTCTCTAGTTTTGTACAAGTGAAATGCCAGCCTAACTATAACGTCCCTGTAACATTTGTTTTTTTTGTGAATTTCTAAAATTAACATTTTTGGTTTGCTAATTATAACATTCATCTAACCTTTGGTTTTTTAGTGAATTTCTAAGGTTTTTCAAATGCTATTTGCTAACTTTAACGTCCCCGTAACCTTCGTTTTTGTGTGTGTGTGTATATACATATGCACACTTTGAATCCTCATTGAATTCAATAAAATTTATTTTTTCAAGGCAATACGAGGACATAGCAACTTTAAGAGAAACAGCACCTCATATATCTGTGCCTAATACTAGTCGATCTGTTGTCATCTTACCCACCTGTGGCACAAGCAATTGCAAGCATCATGACACACGTGCAGCCTGTATTAGCAAAATTATAAATCTACAAGTACTGGGTTGTGAGGTGACATTTTGGAGTGGGCACATAAATGTTTATTGTAATATAGAGCAACAAGGAAGGAAGGATAGTTTGTATTCCACTTCTGACCCCCATTTGGCTGCCAACTCCTTTGATTCTTCTTTGACACCAATTAGTTTTTTTCCTCAATATCAGTCGCTTTTATACATACAAAATGTGAACTTATCATATTACAATAAAAGAGATTCCTTTTATTCTAACCTTATATGGATCTGGTAAAGTGCAAAGAAATATATAGTTCTATCCTCCTAGCTAACTCAATCAATCAATCAATCAATCAATCATATAATTTGTAAAGCGCACTACTAACCCAAGAGGGTCTCAAGGCGCTGGTGTGGGGAATGCTGCTACTGCTCGAAAAGCCAGGTCTTGAGAAGTTTTTTGAAGGTCAGCAGGTCTTGGGTCTGCTGTAGGTGGATGGGGAGGGTGTTCCAGGTCTTGGCGGCAAGGTGGGAGAACAATCTGCCGCTGGAGGTCACTCTTCGGAAGCGGGGGACTGTGGTGAGGGCGAGGTCGGCGGAGCGGAGCTGGAGGGTGAGGGTGTAAAAGCTGAGTCGTCGTTGAGGTACTTTGGTCCAGTGTTGTGAAGTGCCTTGTGTGTGTGGTTGAGGAGATTGAAGGTTATCCTCTTGTTACCCGGGAGCCAGTTCAGGTCTCTCAGGTGGGGTGTGATGTGGCACGGCGAGGGATGTCGAGGATCAGGCATGCAGAGACGTTCTGGATGCGTTGGAGCCATAACAGGAGTTTGGCCGAGGCTCCTGCATAGAGGGCGTTTCCGTAGTCCAACCTGCTGCTGATGAGGGCCTGGGTGACTGTTCTTCTTGTTTCAGTGGGGATCCACTTGTAGATCCTGTGAAGCATACAGACGATGTTGAAGCAGGAGGAGGAGACGGCATTGACCTGTTTAGTCATGAAGAGAGTGGAGCCGAGGATGACCCCTAGGTAGTGTGCGTTGTCGGTGGGTGTTGGAGCAGTTCCCAGTGAGTTCGGCCACCAGGAGTCATCCCTGGCCGAAGGGGTGGATCCGAGGGTGAGGACCTCCATCTTGTCCGAGTTCAGCTTCAGTCGGCTGATCCTCATCCATTCAGCGACGGCCTTCATTCCTTTGTAAAGGTTGGTTTTGGCGGTGTGGGGGTTCTTGGTGAGGGAGAGGATCAGCTGGGTGTTATCAGCGTAGGAGATGATGTTGAGGTCACGTGGGCAAGTTGTGCCATGTAGATGTTAAACAGAGTTGGGCTGTGGGATGAGCCCTGGTGTACGCCACAGATGATCTCGTGGCTTCGGAGCAGAGAGGAAGGAGGTGATCCAGTCCAGGGCCTTCTCTTGGATCCCAGCGTTCTGGAGGCGTGTTCATAGTGTGTGGTGGCAGACCGTGTCGAAGGCAACTGACAGGTCCAGGAGGCTGAGGGCCGCCATTTCTCCGTTGTCCAGCAGGGACTTGATGTCATCAGTGGCGGTGATGAGGACAGTTTCAGTGCTGTGGTTGCTGCGGAACCCGGACTGGGAAGGGTCCAGGGTGTTGTTCTCCTCGAGGTAGCGGGTAAGTTGTTCATTGACGGTCTTCTTGATGACCTTTACCAGAAACGGGAGCAGGGAGATGGGCCGGAACTTCTTGAGGTTCTTAGGCTCTGCCTTGTGTTTCATGAGTAAGGCGTTGATCTCGGCGTGCTTCCAGCTCTCCGGAAGATTGCTGTCTCGAAGGAGGTGTTGATGACTTTCTGGAGATGGGATGTGATGGATGTGCTGGCTTTGTTGAAGATGTGGTGTGGGCATGGGTCTGACGGAGATCCGGAGTGGATGGTGTTCATGATCTTGATGGTGTCGTCGTCATTGATGTTGGTCCAGGAGAGCAGGCAGTTAGTGTGGATGGATGGTCGAGGGGGCGGAGGTCTCAGTGGTTGTCGGGGCGATCGTGGCGTTGAAGCTGTCGTGGATGTCTGCGATCTTGCGGTGGAAGAAGGTGACCAGCGAGTCGCACAGGTCTTGCAAGGGTGGGACGCCGTTGGTGTTGGAGCTGGGGTTGGAGAGTTTCTTCACGATGTTGAGGAGCTCTTTGCTGTTGTGCGTGTTGTTGTCTAGGCGGTTTTTGAAGGAGGCCCTTTTGGCGGAGGTCATGGTGTCTGCGGGTGGCGTTCTTGTGGGCTGCGTGGCTGTCCGGTGTTCGTTCACGGAGCCAGATCTTCTCCAGCTTTCGGCAGGTTTGCTTGGAGGCCCACAGGTCTTCAGTGAACCAGCTGGCTTTCTTGTTGGTGTGAACTCAGAAACAGTACTTCAAATGAGGAGCTTTTGTTTACAAACATGACATAAATCCTTAGAATATTTATTTTTGTTAATCTTCCATTTTTACACAAGCTTCCAAACGAAAACATTAAAACATTAAATCTGAATCATGAGGAAACCTATGTCCAACATGAGAGTTTAGCAGACTCACTGGAAATGTTGTTTGAATTTGGTGACCAATCCATAATGCATCCTTCAGAGAAACAAATCTTTTCACCAGGCAGCACGACACTCTGGGGCCACTGGCAACCTTTCCTTCCCCATAATAAATTCTGCACAATTGTGAGTTTAGAGTAGTGTGTTTATGCACCCACTAAGCACCAGATGGTAAGCCACAGACCATAATTTAGTCTCTAAGCTGTCCCAAGAGATAGCCTGTGGCCAACTACAGACAATCTGACATTACAATGAAGTGCATATTTGGTCTTTATGTAAAGATTGATTGATTTGATTTGTCAACTTGTAGAGCGCGCGAATGCCCGTGGGCGTCTTGGCGCTAAGACAGATCCTCATCTCCTAGGAACGGTTTCTAGAGTTATTCAGAGAATAGCCAGGTTTTTACTTCCTTTCTGAAGGATTTCAGAGATGGGCAGGTTTTTATGGCAAGAGGCAGCTGATTCCAGGTTTGTGCTGCATGTACAAGGAAGCTTCTTTCACCCCAGTTAGCTTGCCTGAATCTGGGGACACTAATTAGCTTTAATTGGCCGGATCTGCAATGTCTCGTTGGTTCATATATTTTTAAATGAGATCTTAAAAATTGTGATCCTGTTCCCTGAAGTGCCTTGTAGGTCAGGCAGAGTGATTTAAATTTCACCCTTTTTTCCATTGGCAGCCAATGCAGGGTTTTTAGTTTGTGACTGATTGGTTCAAACTTAGGTATGCCTAAAACCAATCTGGCTGCTGCGTTTTGTAGGCGTTGTAGTTTAGCTATGATTTTTTTCGTAGCTCCGGCATATAAACCATTTCCGTAATCCAGTCTTGACAGAGCCAAGGCTGTCACTACTGTCTTACGCGAATCCTGTGGTAGATAAGGCAGTATCTTTTTATCATTTTTAAAATATACCAGAGTGTTGATGACAGCTTGCTGGCTTGGGCTTCAAAAGATGGATTGGTGTCAAGGGTGACGCCCAGATTCTTCACTTTTTCTGATGAGCTTGGGCATCTACCCAAGTCATTAGGCCACCAAGCGGGCGACCAGATGTTTGTGTCACACCCTAATATCATCACCTCGCTTTTGTCTCCATTAAGTTTCAGACAATTTCTTTCCATCCATTGGCTCACCTGTATCATACATAATTGAAATTTTTCTGCTGTGTCCTCCACTGTCAAGGTCTTTAAAAACGTCGTCCCTTACCTTGTCTTGATATGAGACGCGTAGTGAATTCGCAGGGACGCAAGGGACCAACCTCCCTAAAGACTAACCCCTTCCTGGAGGAAGTTTAAAACACTACAAGATATGAGCTAGGCCAAGGGGAGGAAGGCCGGTACTGGACGTAGTTGTTCTTTCTGTCGACCTGCGAAACAACACGAATAACTAAATTACTTCTCCTTGTTTCTAATCTTTTTAAAAACACTTCTCCCACTATTCCTGAACTTTCTTACTATACGTTCTAACTCTCGCCTACCTGCGAACAGCAGTTGTCTGTCTTCCGTCCAGTATGTCTTTCTTGTCTTGTTGGTCTGTATTGTTGAGAGGAGTTCTGTTGTCCCGTCTTCTTGTGTAGTAGTGTAGTGAATTCAAGCCTTTAAAGGTATTTTTTAAATTGCATTCTGTGTCTCTGCAATCTTTGGTTTCCAGATCTGAAATACAAAACTTTATGGCAAGAAGAAACTAGCGCTAACATATGGGATCCAAAACATTACATTTGGAAATAACACCTTTCCAAATCACCTCTTAACTTTTGATTCAATTTATCTAACTCTAAATCTCAAACACCTAAATCAAGCTTTAAATGTTAATGTCCTGAAGTTCTGTAAATTCTCTTGAAGAAAGAAATGTTCCCAAAAATTGTTCCGACTTCCTTTCTTGCGAAGGGCGCCTTAAATGATAATCAACTTATCTTTTGTCTTTGCAGATTCTCACGAAGAAAAAAGAGATGCCAGGATTAAGCTCCAAGGACGCCTGAAGGCCTCAAGTTGTTTCGTCAGGTCAGTCTGCCGTTTTCTTCCAACCGGGAGCTCACACGTCCTTTCTCCACGCTGGCGGAAGGCAAAGCGCCTTCCAGAAGGCTGGGTGCGGTTTAAAAAATACCGGACCGCACCCAGCCGCACCTTACGTATGCGTGCACCTGGCCGTGTATGTGAAAGAGAATCTCACGGAAGGCCCAACCTGAAATAAAACTGCAATTACAAGGCTGCAATGAACATCTTGAGAGGATTCGAGTGTTGTAAAACAAATGGCATAATAAATGTTCATAGAATTATTTCCAAGCACAGAAAACAAAACGGATATCAAAGGCTTCATATACCTAAACACTACCAATCAAGGTCACAATGTTAAAACATCACAAAGTGCCCCTAACACACCCTTACACCATACATATACATAACTAAGGAGTGCTGGTGCACGGGAAAGGGGTGGGTTTTTACAGCAAATAAAGCTAGATTGAGAAGTCTAGCCATACACATGTGTGGCTTCATACAGAATCATGACATCCACATCCTTGCTGATGGACACCACAATTTGGGTGTCGTCTGCATAGGATATTGGAGTGAAACCACACCTTCTTATGATTTCTGCAAGTGGGGCCACGTACAAGTTAAAAAGGGTGGGACTCAGCGAGGACCCTTGTGGGACCCCGCATGGTGAATTAAAGGATTTAGATTTTGCTTCTCCTACTTCTACCGAAAAAGTTCTGTTTACTAGGTAGGATACGATGAGGGTGCATGCTGAATCATGTATTTCTGCATTTTTCAAACGAGTTAGGAGAATCTCGTCACTGACCGTGTCGAAGGCCGCCGATAGGTCGAGTAATATCAAGGCGGCCTTCATTCCGTTATCCAGCAGTTTCCTAAGCTCTTCCACAGCTGTAATTAAGGCAGTTTCTGTTCCATGTCCTTCACGGAAACCAAACTGAGAGTGGTCTAACCAGTTTCCATCCATCAGATAACGGGATAGCTGTTTGTTCAAAAGTTTCGCTAAAATCTTTGCAGAAAAAGGTATCCTAGCTATCGGTCTATAATTACTTGGTTCTTCACAGTCCAGATTTGATTTTTTTTAAAGTGGTCTGATTCACATCTTTTTCCAGTCGTCTGGAAAGGTATTAGTTCCAAGTATTTGAGCGAATAACTTTTCTAATACCAGGCTCAATTGTTCTGCACAGATTTGCATTATTTTGGGTGGGCATGGGTCCAATTGGCTACCTGAGTTAGTGGTGAGTAGTTCCTTCTGGATTTGATCTACTGTTGGATTACTAAATTGGAACAATGTAGATTGAGCTGATTGTTCCCCTGATTTTATAAGTTGTTAGATAGCCTGACCAGCCTGATCTGCCATATCTGTGTTATGGCTTTTGAAAGATTCATAAACTGAAGATACTTTGTTTACAAAGAAACTTACCTAGTGTGTTACAGAAATCTGATGACATTTCTTCTTAAGTATTGTTTTCAATTTTTGAACGTTTTTTAACAGTAGAGAAGAGGGTTTTACTGGAGTTTTTTGACTCGTTAATTTTTTGAACGAAGTATTTGCTTTTCTCTGTTTTTATTAATTTTCTATAGCTGGTTAGAGCTGCTTTATAATCTTTTTTTTGCCGGGCATCGTAGTTGGATCTCCACTTTTTTTCTGCTCTTCTACACAACTGTTTTTGTTCCTTCAGAACTTCTGAGAACCATGGTTGTGAGGGGGGCTTTCTTTTAAACGTGACTTTCTTTTGCGGGAAAGTAAGACGGACTGCACCCTCCAACCACACGTTGAATTGTTTGCAGGCTTTGTTGCTGTCTGCATCGAGAGTTGAATAGGATGAGCAGAGGGTGTCAATGAAGGCTTGGGGTTGAACCTTGGACCAGTCTGGATATGTTGTTTTTTTTATGGCTTCGATAGGTCTTCCTGTCTCTTGTGTGACTTCTAATGAAAAGGAGACCGTCTTGTGATCTGACCATGGGATCATGAGCATATCAATGTTATTTAGATTCTGACATGAAGTAAAGATCCCGTCTAAGGTATGGCCTGCACAGTGTGTATTTAAATGTACTTTTTGTTCTAAATCAGTTTGCCATTTCATCTTTAAATGAGATTACCTTGGGGTCGGAACTTTTCTCCAAGTGTATATTGAAGTCTCCTAAAATTGTATAGTCAAGGCTCGAGACGCTTGATTCTAAAAATGGGCTTAATAGCTCAATTAATGGCGTCTTGGCATTAGGTGGTCTATATATCAGTAGGCCGTTAAACGTATAATTGTTTGTAATTTTAATTTGGAAGGTCAATGTTTCCTAATCCCGGTTGCTTCCTTTATCTGAACTTTTAATTTTGAATTCTTCTTTAGCTATGATTGCTAATCCTCCCCCGTGCTTCATTTTTCTGTCGGCTCTAAAGATGGAAAAGCCCTTGGGAATCGCAAGGGTCAGATCAGCGTCAGACGCTTCATCTGCCCATGTCTCGGTGACAAATAGAAGATCGATATTTTGGCTTTCAATTAACTCGGCTGTGTGGACATTGTGTTTGACCATAGACCTGACATTAATTAGACCTGCTTTAATAGAAGAATTTCTATAGCTTGGTATCTTAGGTTGGTTTTGGGGGGTATTAAAAGCTCTAATCCGTGAGAAAGCGAAAACATGTGAGCAAGATGGACAATTTTTACCTTCCTTATGTAGATCAATCGGAGTACAGGTGACGCAGGATCTTAGTGATAGGAGTTCCTGGCTGGTATAGGTCCGATTTCTTCTATCAGTATGAATCTGGACAGGGGTTATGGCCCTGGGCCCGGTCCCGGCGCAGACGGGCTTGCCTTAGGCGCGCCTTTCGGCGCGCAGACGGCGAGCCCGCTGCGTTCGTCCGCTGAGCGCCCTGGTCATGCACATAGTTTATAGGAAAGGGGGAGCGTGGGGAGGGGACGTGGCCTCAGGTAGTGTGCGTGGCCTGAGGGCTCACTGGAAATGGTGGCAACAAGTTTTGTATCCTGCGGCAGCGCTAAACTCCGCTGCGCGGGGATGTCTACTTCGTGATTTTAAAGAGTAAATGCCCAGGGAGAGGAATCGGGTAAGTAAAGATCACAGTATCACATTAAATTGTTAAAAGTTAAAACGAGCGTCTCCCGGCTTTCGCCTCAGGAGATGAGTGTCTTCTGACTAGCACTTGTAATCAGTGCGTCTTTAAATACCTTCGGCGGGGGTGTGGCCTCAGGTAGTGGGCGTGGCCTGAGGACTCACTGGAAATGGCAGCAACAAGTTTTGTATCCCGCGGCAGTGCTAAACTCCGATGCGCGGGGATGTCTACTTCGTGATTTTAAAGAGTAAATGCCCAGGGAGAGGAATCGGGTAAGTAAAAATCACAGTATCACATTAAATTGTTAAAAGTTAAAACAAGCGTCTCCCGGCTTCCGCCTCAGGAGATGAGTGTCTTCTGACTAGTACTTGTAATCAGTGCGTCTTTAAATACCTTCGACGGGAGGGGGGGCGTGGCCTCAGGTAGTGGGCGTGGCCTGAGGGCTCACTGGAAATGGCGGCAACAAGTTTTGTATCCCACGGCAGCGCTAAACTCCGATGCGCGGGGATGTCTACTTTGTGATTTTAAAGAGTAAATGCCCAGGGAGAGGAATCGAGTAAGTAAAAATCACAGTATCACATTAAATTGTTAAAAAGTTAAAACGAGCGTCTCCCGGCTTCCGCCTAAGGAGATGAGTGTCTTCTGACTAGCACTTGTAATCAGTGCGTCTTTAAATACCTTCGGCGGGGGGTGTGGCCTCAGGTAGTGGGCGTGGCCTGATGGCTCACTGGAAATGGCGGCAACAAGTTTTGTCTCCCGCGGCAGCGCTAAACTCCGCTGCGCGGGGATGTCTACTTCATGATTTTAAAGAGTAAATGCCCAGGGAGAGGAATCGGGTAAGTAAAAATCACAGTATCACATTAAATTGTTAAAAAGTTAAAACAAGCGTCTCCCGGCTTCCGCCTCAGGAGATGAGTGCCTTCTAAAGGACAATATGTATATAATTACTCTGGATTTGTGTTTGCTTTCTGATTATGCCATAACCAAAGATTAACAAGTGTAAACGTGGACCAGCATTATTACACCAATGATTCATATATGTTTCATAGAAACACAGACAATTTGGAGTCATATTTTCTTATTGAAAAAAAATCCAATAATTGGTAGATATGCATTTGGTACATGTGTAATAGTTTTGAGTTATATGCCCATTGGAAACACTTCAAAAATGAAAGAATTCCATCTCAATACTCATGCAATATTTTTAGTTTGGAAATTTCACATAATTCCTCATATGTAATCCTGATTACATATGAGGTATTAATTGTTATGTCGGTAATAATGTGAGAGATATAATTGATTCTATGGAAACATTAGAGAAAGGTAACTTTGTTTGATTAGCCTTATGTTATAGAACTTGGAATATTATTATGGATCAAATTATTTTACTCTTTTGCCCTAACGGGATGTAGCTTCCTTTATTATTTCTGTTGTTGCTTCATCTGCTGTTTTCTCTCAATGTGATGCATTTTTTTATTATTAATATTGCCGTGCCCTGTATATAATTGTAAACATTTCAATAAAAAGATTTTTTTTTAAAAAGGAAATTTCACATAATCACTTCTCAAATTTCATATTCAACTATACTAATTCACCACTAATCCTTTATGAGTTCCAGAGTAGCGTGCTACTTGCACTTCAAAACGCCATTAGGGGTAGCAAGCGCTATATAAATACAAACCTCTTTCCCTTTTCTATCCCGCCACCTACCCTTCTCTACCCAAATAACTGAATAACATATCCACAACTCGAATCACTTCATATTTGACTATACTAATTTTTAACACTACTCCTTTATGGGTCCCGGAGTGGGTTGCTGCTCACCAGAAAAGTGCTTCAACACCCATCAGGGGTAACAAGTGCTATATGAATGCAAACCTTTCTTCTCCTTTTATCCCTCAACTTTCCTTCTCACTCCAAATAACTGACTAATAACCACCACTGAAATTACTTTCATATTTCACCATATTAATTCACCACTAATCCTTTATGGGCTTCAGGAGTAGCGTGCTTCAACACCCCATCAGGGGTAACAAGTGCTATGTAAATAGAAACCTTTTTTTCTCCTCTATTCTACTGCTATCATTCCAAATCCAAATAACTGACTAGCCTATCCACCACTTAAAATTTACTTGCATGTATCACTATACTAATTCAACACTAATCCTCTCTGGGTCCTGGAGTAGCGTGCTACTCGCAGAAAAAGCGCTTGGACACCTCGTCAGGGGTAGTAATGGCTATATAAATGCAATTACAATACAATAATCACAGTTCTGTTCATCTTTATGATCACCTCTGGGAACATTTATACTCTCTATGACTTTCAGCATTTTACCACAAGCTTTCCAAAGATAATATTTGGTACAGGATGTCCATGTTTCTAAAGACTATCAATAGATCTCTTTTAAATGTCAGATCCCATAATTACTGAATTGACAATAGTGCATCCACACCTGATGAGAGAAGGTATTGATATTCATCTCTATCACAACTATTATCCCACACAATCTGGATTCAGAACTGGTCAAGAGATTGAGTCTGCCTTGGTTTGTGTTGATGGATTTATTAGTAACAAAGGATGAGAGTTGACAGTTCTTGACATATTGGTGCCATGAGTGACCCTCAATGCTATGAATCACTGGTGCTAAACAGCACAATTGAGAATTAGCAATTCCAAGAAGGGCAGTTTGGCAATGCTTCCCTTCATTCCTGCATGGCAAGGCACATCAGGTAGCCTGTGGACCATTTCACTTTCCATTATTGCCATTGTATTACATGTATGTGCTGAGTGAGTTTGTCCACAGTACCATCAGTATGCTAAGGATGCGGATATCTCTGCCACTTTACAGAACTCTTAGTTTCCAACAATGTATGAAGAAAAAAGAGGTACCTTAAGTAGAGACAAACTGATTGACAGTCATGACAGGGTCCAACAGAGCAGTGATTGACAGTTAATTGGAGATTATGATGTGACTACTGACACCATGTATCTACTCCTCACTACACTGTTTTTTCTCTAGCTTAATCTTCGGGTGAATTCATTAATTCACCCCCGCCACTGGTCGCATGGACCTTTGTTCATAGACAAGGAGAAGTTAAAAGGAGCAATCACATGCATCAAACCATATAAACAATATAATTGTTAAATACTTTAGTACAGTCAATAAAGATCATTTGTGTGAGCTAAAGGGTTTTATTGATACATTCTTTAGTTTCACTATTCATTCATTCTTTTAAGCATCATCATTGGAAATGAATATAATCCAGATGTCGATATTTAAATATATGAAAAAATATAATGTTGGTAAGAATAGCCGGTAAATTGAAATAATACATAAAGCGTGCCCCTTGAATACATTTCCCTAATCTAAATTAAATTAGGATTGACTAGAATAAGATGTCCGTTCAGAATCTCAACAGCGAGTTCTTACAAGAGAAATAAATGCATAAGCATAAAGCCTTTGCATATCAAATTAAGAATATGGCAAGCTAGAAATTATTCCCAGCTATAAATCAACAGACTCCTAATAAAGCAGGGAATAAGTTAAAATGTAATCTCTCATGAAGAGAGATATGGTCTCAAGACATCCAGAGATGGATCTCCAGAAATGAGAGCAAGAGAAACCTTTTAAACTCTAGGAACATGCACTAACATAAACCCTTGGAAATAGGTAAACTCCCCAGTTTCTCACATCTTCACAATGGCCACAGACACAAGTCTGTGAAAAGATACTTTGTCCACATTTTGCGGTACAGACAGTTCTTCCCGTAAATCAAACGTCCTGTTGCCTCCTCTCCTCCTGGTGAGTACCTCACTATCAGTTGTCTAATACATAACACATGCCTATTCACTAACTAACAGACATCTTCTGGAAAGTTACAGCATCTGTTATGAAAATAAAACATACCGAGCAAAACAAAAGCTCAATGTGTAAAACAGGCCTTTCAATGCTAGGTTTTAATTCTTTGTTGAAATGGCATCAACAGTCAAACTAACTTAAGTCAGTGCATTATCATTTCTTTTGTGTACTTATAATACTTAAGTATGGTTGCTTATTACAAATTTTGTAAGACTCAATGCATATATTATTTAGTAAAGACTCTTGTGTTTTTCAGTTAAATATGTTTTTGTTTGTAATATGAAAAACTGTGCTGCTTCACTATAAACATCATGTATCCACTCCTCACTACACTGTCCATAGTAAATTAACCATTATGGGTATAACTGCATTTATCATATGAATTTTATGGATCTTTGTCTACTTCTTCTATTCATTGACATAGTTGTAGAGTTGTTGGACCTCACCTTTCTGTCAACGTCTTGGGGCTATGGGAATGGCAAATATGTAATGTTTTCCAGAGTGTTATGAGGATGTACCAGTGCCCGTATAATGTATCCGGAGCAACGTTCATGTTTGCCCCATGACGCATCTTTATACAGGTACACCGGGCGCAAACAAAAACAGTGCGCCAGATTGCAATGAATGCACTACTTTGCCTTTGCGCCCATGTCTGTAATATGGAGGGGTCACAGAAGCAAAGAGATTCCCTCATTTGCATGAGGCCATGCCCCCATGCCAAGGAGAAAATGCCCTCTTGGGATTGCAGTGGCCCTACCTGTGCACCAGAACAATCACTATTACAGAGGAGCTGTCAAAGCATCTGCAGACCCTTCTGTGATACCAAAGTGCCCAGTAGGTGCACAAAGTGGGCACACAAGCCCATTGCGCTCCCAGGACACTTATTGTACAGTATGTGTAAACAGTAAAAACTTGAATGCTGACAAAAGCCCATCAATTTGAGCATGAATTTGAGTATCTTATATAATCAGTTAAAAATGTTCTGCTAGGTTAAATTCTATTGACCAAAATTACTGCTATTTTTGCACCCACTTGTTCTGCACCACTGAGTGAGTCTCTACAGCTTTACATCCTCTGCATGAGCAAGCGAGACACTGAGCACATGTGTAAATTCCACCAAGCAAGCTTAATTATTTCTTGTTGCAGAAGGTTTGCTCCTAGCCATATTAAGGCCCTCATTTATGGGGGTTTGGCAGAGGGCAGCACAGAAAGTCATCTTGCTGCGCTGCCCAAGATAAAGTGAAAGGGCAGGAATGCATTGTATTTATGCAATCCAGTGCATTTCTGTCCTTTCCCCCTGCGCTGGCACTGTATCAGTAGCCTACGCAGGCACCCTTGCACCTCTGTGCAAAGGTGCCTGTGTTGTTGTCATGGTTGTTTTTGTGGAAAGGGACACCTTCCTGCACAGAAACAATCCTACACAGAATGAAGCATACCTAGAAAGAGGAAAAAACTCGGAGAAATAAAGTTATTTCTCGCCATTACGCCTCACCTCTCCAGGTTTACATGCTCTCGTAAATATTGGGAAGTGTCAAAATTCATGGGTGTTGCTTGTGAAAACCCATGGAACGCCCACGGAATGCTTCCCGAGTGCAGAGTAAGGAAACACAGCAATTTGCGCTGCCTTGCCTTACTCCATATCTATGAGGTCATTCAAAGTCACATGAGTCACCCAAAGTGATGCTACGGTTACGCAAGGGGTTCGTAAATATGCCCCAAAGAGTTTTATATCTTTTGTGCTGTAGATAAGGCATTTGTTTCCACCAGACCAGCAATGTTTACCATATTTCCACACTCTTGAATTGCTCCGGCACGTCCTGTTGTCCCAATCTGGATTTTCCTTCATGGTAGTTGCTGTTCTCCGTTGTGAGGCTGGTAGACAAAAAGAACAATTTAATTTTTTTGACAGAGGGACTGACTGGGCAGGGTTTCATTTTAATGAAGTGCTTTAAATGAGGTACACCTAAGACAGCTGTTATTTAAGAGTAGGATTTGAATTTAAACCCAAGTAAGCCTTTTGGGTGCCAGGCCCAGTCAATAATGTGAGAACTCGGCGTGCCCGAATTCTATGTGCATGTGGCAGTTAATGGATTGTTGCTTTACTTTTATTACATGCAGAGCACTCAGAGAAATTGGCACTGTGCAAATAAGGCCAGTCTCGATTATTAAACCCAGCAATCTGCTGGAGAAGAAAAACAGAAGACAAAGGAAAGATAATTCAAAGGATTAACACAAATTCAGATGTGGGCATGAAAGGTACACTGTGTATGCAGATTTGCACCAGAAAAGATCCTCCAATATGCTTGACACACTTAGACAGTTGTGGCAGGTATGACTAGTGGGTGGGGAGCATGGGGGTCGCACAGGAAGGGGGTCATTCGGTGGGGGGTTGATTTAATAAAAATAAAATTTAACGTACTTTCCCGCCGACCTGGTCTCACGTCGTCTTGCCTCCTCTCCTGCTCTCCTGCCTTCGGCAAGAAAAGGAAGCAGGCAGCCAGGCTCTCACCCTAAGCCAATCACAACGCTGCAAGCAGTGTTGTGATTGGACTGGATGCCGCCCAGCCAGGGGCTAATGGCCCGCCCACGTTCTCCATGAGAACCCAGAGCCCCAGAGGGCCGAACAAACCAGTCATGCACACTCAGGAGTTGGTACACCACTCCTCACCTGACCAGTCCTACTCGCAGAGCAGCCCCACTCACCCACCCGCCCGCAACCAAAACGTTTTGTTCTGCTTTTTTGCAGTGCGAGAAGCAGAAACATAAAATGGTAGTTATTACCATTTTATGTTTCTGCTTCTCGCACTACGAGAAAGCAGTGGGCAATGCTCCTCCACCCTAGTGGAGGAGTAAAGAGGCCACGCCCCTTTTTACACCTCTCTGCAATGCAGCCCTCTGACGCGTTTGCAGAGGAGGAACTAAATCCCCTTGCATACTGGGGGTCCCTGGGGGCCAACTAGCCCACCAGGAACCTCCAGTATGCGCCAGGGGGCTACATTGAAGGGAGGTGTAATGAGGCCACGCCCCTTTTTACACCTCTCTGCAACGCAGCCCCCTGGCACATTTGCAGAGGGGGAACTAATTCCCCTTGCATACTGGGGGTCCCTGGAGGCCAACTTGCCCACCAGGAGCCTCCAGTATGCGCCAGGGGGCTGCGTTGCAGAGAGGTGTTAAAAGGGGCATTACACCTCTTTTGATGTTATGCCATGGGTATTCGGACAAACTTAAAATTAGGTTTCCACAAAGAAAAAATCTCGTTTACAATCTAGATTTATTAAAATTACATTCAATTAAACAATAAAAACAAAGTAAATTCATACAATTCTTACAAAACAATTTAAAATCCAAGATTAGGTACCTTGGAAGGATAAAAATGATTATTCAACAATGTTACACAAACACAATATTACGGTACACGATAAATGGGAAGACAATCAAAATATGTTCACAGTAAGTAGACAACAGACTAAACATAATCACAAAAAACCCCTCATGTGTAAGTGGCCCACTTGATATCACTGCCACTGTATTACACCAGATCCAATGGCCATAGACAGTTTGGTTACTCTAAAGCTTTAGTGGAAAGATGAGATACCCATCTAAAGTTTTACCCGGCCCTATCTGGATTCTTTTAGACAAAACAAGCAGTGCGTCGACGCGTTTCGGTGCTTTACACTTGATATTGTGGCACCTTCCTCAGGACTTCTTTTTTCTGGGGTTTCGGGGAACAGATGGATACACCGTATCCTCGGAGTCGTGTAGGGAACGTTCCAAGATGGGGTCTATTTGAAGTATCGCTTTTGCTACTACAGATGTAGTTCTTGGAGCCTTCTGTCGATTAAATAAAACTCTCTCCTGTATAGGGAGCTCCTTTTTATGGGGTTCCTTGATTTTTTGTTTGTCAGGCGTTTGCCCACTTGTCGTGTATCTCAAATGTTTTTAAAACGTTCTTAGAACGGGCATACAAAGTCGTTGGTCTACTCCTGAACTGGATGTGTTCGGATTAGCGCTGTTTGTCTGCTTCTGCCTCGTTCCTTCACTTGTGGGACCACCTGAGCAGGCCTAGGTGTTTCCACCCTGCCCCCTTTTTGCATTCTACACGTTTGTTTTTCTGCTTTCTTGTGCCTCGGTCTACCGAGCACAAGATGGCTGCCAACACTTCCTTGTTTGGAGTGTTGACAGACAGTTGAAAGCCAATGAGCATGCAGCTCGTGCTCAGGAAGGTACGAGTACCTGTACGGTACGGTAGGCGCCTATAGATATATCTATGATTTTCTCAGGAACTACTTAACGGATTTACACAATTTAATAAAAAGCATGATCTGCGAATTGAGCTCTACCTCTCTGCCACATTTAGTGTAATTCCGTTCAGCCGTTCGGGCTGTAGCCCTGGCTAAAGGTCCTATGGAAAATTGGATGGGGAAAACACGTTTTGGGACCCCCCTTTTTTTTCAGCCCCCACTTCCCGAATCACCCCCAAACTTTCAGGGAAGGAGCGGAGTGGAGCAGGCCATTTTCTTGGAGAAATTCACAAAGATTCGTCAACCGGCGCCAAAGTTATTCCAAATAGAATGTTGCGGATTTCCTATGGAAACTAGGTCCTAACCATAACTACTAACTGGCGACCGCAAGTAGAATATATATATGTATATATATATATATATATATATATATATATATATATATATATATATATATATATATATATATATATATATAACCTACTGGCAGTCGCCAGTAGGTAGTTATAGTTAGGATTATTTTCAATGCAAAATCTCAACATTCTATTGTGAATAACTTTGGCGCCGGTTGATGAATCTGCCTGAAAATTTCCTCAAATTTGCCTCGCGGCGCTTTGGTCCTTCCCTGAAAGTTTGGGGGGATTCGTGAAGCGGGGGCCTAGATAAAAGGAGGGTCCCAAAACGTGTTTTCCCCATGTTAATTTCTATAGGGCGGTCGACCTCACTTTTAGCCCGAACGGCTGAATGGATTTCCACCAAACTTGGCAAAATTGTAGGGACTGGTAGCCCGATGTGCCTTTGCTATGTCTCAAGATATGTGCTCCAGTGGATTTTGAGTAATTTAGGTTCCAAAAAATATATATATCTATAAGTGCGCTCCGATACGCGCACCGGGGAGCGCACTGGGCGCGCCACGTGACTTGCGCACGGAAAGCTGATTGGCTCTCGGGTGTCTGTAAACATTCGAAACAGTCGGACCGGCCGCCATCTTGTGTCTCGGTAGGATCGAGACACAAGAGGTGGCAAAAACAAAGGGGAAATGACCAAAAGGGGGCAGGGTAGACCCCCCCTGACCCCCTAGGTTTGGTGCGGGGGCCATAAAAGGGCCCCACGGGGCAAAACATTTTTTTTTTCGATTTGCGCGGGGGAGGGCCCGGTACGCGCACCGGTGAGCGTATTGGGGAGCGTACTAGGGGAAAACCCAGTGAAATAGTAAAATAATAATTTAAAGTGCTTAGAGGTAGGGTCGCTCTGCATAGAGTTGTTGTGTTGTGTGGGTGATATAAGTACCAGCATGTAGGTACCAATGCAGAGTCTTAAATTCAATGTAGACTGTCTCCTCTGTAGATAATTTGCATGTTGTTACAGAAGTTATTGTGGTATATGGAATCTATACTATAGTCTGTCAAGAAAGCAGAAACAACATGGAGGCAGGAGATGAAAAATAGATATAAAATACACATTGGAGATAATATAGTGGGAGAAAGGAAGTAACTATGAGCAAAATTACTATGTAACACAAAAAAGTTGCACAGTATACTATAAGTCTCACTTTATATTATATTCATTTTGGTACTATTTCATGATTTATATATAAAAAAGAATAATGTCTCGAACAATTTTTAATTATTAAATAAAAATTTATTTCTGTGATTTTTCAAAATTTAAAAGAATTTCCAACATTATATTGTCAGGTATGTCCTCATTTGGATTCGGTGATTCCATTTCTTCCACACAATTAAGTAACTCTTGGTCCAGAGACTGATCTAAATAGTCTAAATCATCAATCTCTTCCTTAGGATTGTTCTCCAGATCAATTTCGAATGAAATATTTAATTTGTTTTGTTCTCCTTCCATTTTCTTGCTGCAAATTGCATAAAAAATAAATATATCAGTAAAGATAGGGCACTGTTGGGTTTAAGTTCAGACAGGTGCTTGTGAGTTTTTAACAGTGAAGTTATCTTTGGGCAGTGTATGGTATGAAGCAGAAGAAATATAAAAAAAGTGAATGTGAAGAAGCCTAAGAAAATTCATAATTATACCAGAGAAGCCTAACTCAATCTATAACTATAACAGAGAAGCCTATCTCAATCTGTAACTTTAAAAGAGGGACAGTAAATAACTGTCAGGAAAAGTTTTTAGAAATGAACTTAAAGTGCCCCTTACAAATTAACAACTTACCTTATAGAAAGGTGATGAAGATAAATGAGAAAATCCTTTAAAGATGTATGTCAGGTAGTTGTAGTCAAAATGGCCATGTTTCCCTCTCATTTTTCATTTATATTCATGTACATAACCAATCAAATGTCAGGAAAAAAAAGTAGAAAATGAAAGTAACATTTTAATTGGTTGTAAATTGTAACACTTCATATGTGTTTTTGTCATGTAATTTACCTCAGGATATTTAGACAGGGCTACAGCCCAAATGGCTCAATGGAATTCCACCAAATTTGGGAAAGTGGTAGGGACTGCTATGTAGTAGGGCCTATTCTATATTTGGTGTAAGTGTCTGCAGTGGTTTTTATGTAAATTAACTTCCCACATTTTTTGGGGAGCGCTTACCGGTGGGCGCTCCGGTACGCGCACCGGGAGCGCTACGGGAGTCCGCCATCTTGTGTTTCGGTACAATTGAGACACAAGATGGAGGACAACTCACGTTGGGAATGGGTAGAAAGGGGCACGGTAGACAGCCCCTGACCCCCTAGGTTTTCTGAGGGGAGTTTAGGAGGCCCATATAGGCCAAAAAAATTAAAAATAAATAACATTCGCAGGGGGAGCGCCTGGTACGCGCACCGGGGAGCGTATTGGTGAGCGTACTTTGGTGAAAAATAGTGAAAAAAGTTAGAGTAAAATAATCATTTTGAGTGATCAGGGGTAGGGTAGCCCTGAAAAGAGCTTTTGGGTTCTGTGTGTGATTTAGGTACCTACAAGTAGGTTCCAATGCACAGTCTTAAATTCAGGAGGAATATTCTATTCCCCTCATCTGAGAAGTGCACACCATCTCCTCTGTAGATATCTTGCAAGTTATTGTTGTATATTGAACCCATTCCATAGTCTCTCATGTAAGCAGAAACAGATTTATTCGCATGTTTCCGTGCTTTCTCAAATTGTGGACAAAATTGGTTGATCCAGTTCCATTTCTGTCTTTGACATATATTGGAATATACCAAGGCAGTTTGTGGAAAAAGTGTCATCAATTGAGCAAAGGTGTCCTTTAAAAGCATTTCCAGACCTACCCCAGTCAAAGTGCCCAAGTCATTTCCTCCACAGTGCACTAATAAGAGGTCAGGGTTTGGCAGATACAAAAAGGTTTTCACCAATGGTATCAATTGGTGACATCTCAATCCTCTCTGGCCAATCCACTTGATTTCCACATTTGTTAAATCAAGGTTGTGAAAATTCCTGCTAGCTGCATACCTTTGAGCCCAGTGGATGTAGCTATGTCCAATAATCCACACAGAATACATGGTGAGAGAAGGTTCTGGTGCAGTCAGATGTAGTATGGGAATTAAATGGCAGTTGGAACAGTAAGAGTTTACAAAAAAATAATTGTGGAGTTTCACTGCTCTTGAATCACAAGCAATGATTGGTGGATTCAGATAGTGAAAACTAAATGTTTGGGTGCATGGTTGTGTTTTGTGAAAGAAGCAATTTGAATGGTTAAGAAAAAGTCAATTAAAGAAAGATTGCATCGGATAAGCTGGTGTATTGAGAGGTCAAACATCCTTGCTGACTTCATTTGCAACATTGTAGAATAAACTTTTGAACCTGAGAGTTAAGTAAGGAGGGAGTTGCTATGGTAACAGATAGAAAGGGCTGAGGGGGGAAGGGTGTTGGTTTGAAAATAGTGAGGGAAGAGTTTTGATTGGTTGAAATGAGGCATATCTGTGTAGAATTAGAGGTTTTCTGTGCCAGTCATGGTTGCAGTGTGTGGAGTGCATACCTTTTGCTCTGCTAAAGAAAAATTGGTGTGTGTGTCTGATACTGTTCTCAATCTCCCAAAGCATTTGTAAAGGTAAGTAATGATTAATTTAATTTAGATAGAGATTTGTATGCTCTATGGAGAAGATTTGGAAGCAGATTGTGTTTTTTTAATGTTGTTTTGTGTCATGTTTTTAGATAATGCTTGGTTAAAACATTTTACTGCATAGAGGAATTGTATTTTGTGAAATAGTGAAGTTTTAGTAGTTAAATTGAATGCTTGTACATCGGACCTGTTTTGTGTTTCTAAAGTGTTATTTGAAAAACGATTTTGGGGTAAATGAATGCCTTTTATATTTTTGAGTAGGAATTATTAGTGTTTGCCTCATTAAATAAATATAGTGAACCTTTTACAATGATGTCACCTGCATTATCTCAGATTAGGATGCAAATTGAGCTTCTTTCTGGTTGGTTTGTGTCATGTTTTTGGATAATGCTTGGTAAATAGGTTTTGCAGCATAGGGGAATTGCTTTATGTAAAATTGAGAAGTTTCTCTAGTGACATGGAATGCTTGTACATAGGACCTGTGCTGTGTTTCTAAAATGTTATTTGAAAAACGATTTTGGGGTAAATGAATGCCTTTTAGATTTTTTTGAAGGAATTATTAGTGTTTGCCTCATTAAATAAATAATATTTGAACCTTTTACAATGATGTC
This sequence comes from Lissotriton vulgaris, assembly GCF_964263255.1. Taxonomy (NCBI): domain Eukaryota; kingdom Metazoa; phylum Chordata; class Amphibia; order Caudata; family Salamandridae; genus Lissotriton; species Lissotriton vulgaris. Next base: position 16,105,134 of record NC_141690.1, on the reverse strand, counting down.
ACCTGCATTACCTCAGATTAGGATGCAGATTGAGCTTCTTTCTGGTTGGTTTGTGTCATGTTTTTGGATAATGCTTGATATCAACATATGCAAGATAGAGGAATTGTCTTTTGTGAAATAGTGAGGTTTCAGGAGTGAAATTGTATGCTTGTATATAGGACCTGTGCTGTGTTTCTTAAATGTGATGCGAAAAATTGATTTTGGGGCAAATGAATAGTTTTTACTTTTTTGAGAAGGAATAAATAGTGTAGATGAGGTGAGGCCTGTTCAGGGGTGTAGATGAGGTGAGGCCTGTTCAGGGGTGCAGATGAGGTGAAGCCTGTTCAGGGTTGTAAATGAGGTGAGGCTTGTACAGGGGTGCAGAGGAGGTAAGGCCTGGGTTCAAGAGTGTGTTGGGAGAGAAGTGTGACCAGGGATGCAAAGGAGATGAGGTCTGTGTCTAAGAATGCAGTGGGGGAGAGGCTTCATGAAGTCCAGTCCACTGCATTCTTAGACACAGGCCTCACCACCTCTGCTCCCCTGGACAGGCCTCACCTCATTTGTGCTTTTGGACAGGCCTCTCCTCATTGTAAGTGTCCAATGCTGTCCACATTATTTATACAAACTTATGGATAGTATGTCATTTTAATGTTTCAACGATGTAGACCTGATGGAACTAAATTGACAACTTCTATTAAAAATGTTGTGGCTTCTCAGTTATCAATTTCAGGAAGAACCTTTGTAACTGTAGCTATTATTTATCATGACGGTCCTTCAACAACATCTGGACATTATACAGCTTATTTAAAATGTTGAAAAGGTTGGTCTTTCTGTAATGATACTCATTTGACTTTCAAACAACGTTTGCCTTTTGACTTAAAAAATTCTTACCTAGTGTTTTTAGAACCGAAATTTAACTAAAGGTAATTGGCCTATGAAGACGGGAGCAGTTAATAAAAGTTACTCTGCTATTTAAAATTATATTGTGAGTAAAAGTGATGAACATAATATAAAAAATCCAGTTCTCATATAGGTACTGTAAGTGGATCTCATAGTAAGTGATATCAGTATTATAGGAAATGTTGAACATGAGTGATCCAGAGATGGGAATATGAATAGTTAAACATTGTGAAAATGTTGTATGAGCTTTTCTTTCAAAACATCAGGTAAACAGTAATTTCAGAGTTTGAAAATAGACTGATAAATCTGACACTATTTGGCCGTAAGGAATAGTGTTGGAATGAGCAAAGAGTCATAACTTAACACAAGGAGGAAATGAAAAAATTGAGACATATTTCAGATGTTCTTAGAGTTTTTTTATAGAACGTCGATGAAATGGAAGTTTTAGAGAACAGCAGAGTATTTTCCTACGAAAAGGACCTTCATGAGCTACTATTTGGCCTCAAGGAAAAGTAAGTGAATCAAAGATTAGTGTAAATATGTGATTTGTAAGTTTATATGTTTTTTTTTTTTAAACAATCTTTTAGATTGTGTTTTTTTTCCCCGCTGTCATATGATGAATAGTTTGAACTCACTGTTTTTAGTGAAATTCAATATATTCTGAGAACAGCAAAAATAAACTATGTAACATGTTGTAGAAGTTATTCTATAGTGTGTTTTGTATAATTTATATTGTATTCCCATTGTCTCACACTCACTTTCCTTTTTCCACCCTTTTGCAGCTCTCTTTACTGACTCACACTGCCTTTCTCTCACTCTGTTTCATCCCCGTTCCTTTACTCCACTTCTTTCACAACCCCTCAATCCCATTTCAACTGTCTGCATCCCCTCTGTCCTTTGCACCACTTTTCAGCTTTCAGTCTCTCTGCTTTACTTCCCTTTTCCGTCTTTTCCTCCTATAACTCCTATAACTTACCCATTCTCTCTCACTTATCTTTCTTTGCTTCTTACTTTTATCCTCTTTGTTCGTTTACTACCTCTATGACCTCAGTCTCTCACTCTCCTTGTAGTAAGCTCATTTGTGTTTATCTACCTTCTATCGTTTCTCTTACAACAACTTCACTGTTCCTCTCTCTTTATTTTTCACCCCAGTTCTTTTACTCCGGTTCCGTTACTACCCCGCATTTCCTATCTTTCAGTATCCTTCTCTTTAGTTTCATCACCGAATCACATTCTCTCAGTACCTTTGCTTTAGTCCTCTTACCCTCTCTTTCCTTGTTTTGCACCCTTACTCATTTTCCTTTCCTTACTCATTGTATTCCACTTCACTCACTCCTTCCCTTAGTCCCTCTGTGTACTTACTTCTTCACTCCTTTTCTCTCAATCCTTCTATATTATCGTCACTCCCTTCATCCCTTCATTCTGTGACTCCCCTTCACTCACTCTCAGTCATCTTCCATTCCTCTTTCTTGTAAATGGATCCTCAATCAGACTCCTTTCCCTCTCACTCATTCCCCTTTTACCTACTTTTCTTTCTTGATTTAGTTTTGCTAACTCACATTCTTATAGTCTCTTACTGACCTTCACATTATTTCTCTCATCTTGTCTTCCTCTCTGTCACTGAATTTATCTGACTTACTCTTAGTAATTTGCTCTTCTTCTATTTCTTTTTCCCTCTTTTTGTCCTTCTACATTACTTTATTTCCCTTTCTGTATCCTTCACTCTTGCTTTATTTCTTAATACACTTTTATGATTTTTAACCTCTTCACCTGTCTCTTTTATTTTAATATATATATTTTACTAATTATAACTTTTTTTTGTTCTCTCTTTCACAGATACAAAGTGTAGAATAAATATGTAATTAGGTTTACATAATTTATATGGTAAGTATGACTAAAAAAATGTAGTTTGTCATCATCCTTTGCTTTAACCTCACTACTTTTTTCTCACCCTACCTCACCCCTATTTCCTTACTCTGCATCCCTCACTTATTCTTATCCTCCATGTTTACTTCTCTTTTCCTTACTTTCCTACCACATTCAACTTCTTTCAGTCCTCTTGCTCACCCACACTCCCTCACTTTCCTTTGATTTCTGGTCCACTCAGTCCCTTTCTGTCACTCCTTCCTTTTCTCTCTCTCCTTTCTCTCGGTCACTCCCCATGTCTTTCCTTTTCTCAGTTACTTCCTCTAACACCTTTTCTCTGTCTTACTATCTATTACACAGTCCCTTTGTTTTTCTCCCTCTAGCTCTCTTTCTCTTTACACCACTCTTTCTGTCCCCTTTCTTTATGCTCACTTCTTCATTATTTTATTTTTTCTTTTTTTTTTGGTGCGCTAACGGGACGGGCCCCGGTACGCACACCGGGGCACGCCGGAATACTGCGCTCTCTGGTGTGCTCACCGGTACATGCACCGGGAGCGCTCCAGGGCAAAAAAAAAATATATATGAATATACATAAAAAAAATTGTATTACATAAATATATAATATAGGACTCATTTAAAAAAATATTACATTACATAGGTATAGAAATTTGCTATTAAAAAACCTTTGAAATTCACTGAAAAACCATAGGTTTGACACCAGTTATAGTTAGGAATTAGCATTTAAAAAACCTATGAAATTCACTGAAAAAACCATAGGTTTCAGAACAGTTATAGTTAGGAATTAGCATTTAAAAAACCTATGAAATTCGCTGAAAAAAACCATAGGTTTCACACCAGTTATAGTTAGGAATTAGCATTTAAAAAACCTATTAAATTCACTGAAAAAACCATAGGTTTCACACCAGTTATAGTTAGCAGGATGTTTTACTCGCATAAAACCATTGAAATTCCCACGTCATAGTTAGTTGGACTCACTATAACTTGCGCGTGCAATTCACTGCTGATGACGTCACATATTACATCACTCATGACATGGTCAGTGACATCACTCATGACATCACTCATGACACCATCCTTGTGACAGAGTGACAGACCTCCTTTCACTGTAATGTAACCCATGAAACACATATTGAAAAATAGAAATAATTTTTTTTTTTTAAATGGAGATACCCATACCAGTTACAACAACCAATTCAATAATTCCACCATCTATATACACATCCACTCATTCACCAACAGTTCTATATAGTCACTCATACATAGACTCACTCATCATATGTAGTGATTCACCTGTACATCCTGTTACACACCGACAGTCATCCAAAAGTTACTCTCACACATACTCACACATGCAAGTAAACTATTGAACATCCATTTATTTGCATATACAGCTATACACACACTACCACCTTACTTCTAAGGAAACTTACACATACTTACTCTCTTAAACAATCACTTATTGAAACGCATAATTATTTAAACAGGAACTCTTTCAATATCTCACTCTCACATAAACTCACTTATATACATCAATACTCACATATACTAGATTAAAACATATGTAGTTACTGATAAAGACACTAGTGAGACAGTCATTCACTCACTAACACACACATATTCACACTCATCCACTCATACAGTCCTGCACATATGCTGTCTTCAAAACACATACAAAGAGAGAGTTAGTCATTCATGCATCTATGTGATAAGTAATACCCCCACCAAACCATACAAACACTCATACTGATACTAAAAAAACATCTAATAACCCATATAACTTGACATGCACCTACTCACCAACCCATGCAGCCACTTATACACAAAGTGAAACACTAATACATATATATAAATATTTAAACATTACTCACTAATATATGTATTCACTAAGAAACACTTAATAAGCCAGTTAACCAATCAATTTTTATTAAAAAAACCATCCATTTAGACACTTATTTAAACATTTATTCTTCAATCGACCTTTACATATACATATATAAAACAAATTGATTTTTCAGAAAGACACACATTCACTGGATGGTGTCATCAGTGATGTCATGAGTGATGTCACTGACCATGTCATGAGTGATGTAATATGTGACGTCATCAGCAGTGCATTGCACGCGCAAGTTATAGTGAGTCCAACTAACTATAACGTGGGAATTTCAATGGTTCTATGCGAGTAAAACTTCCTGCTAACTATAACTGGTGCGAAACCTATGGTTTTTTCAGTGAATTTAATAGGTTTTTTAAATGCTAAATCCTAACTATAACTGGTGCGAAACCTATGTTGTTTTCAGTGAATTTAATAGGTTTTTTAAATGCTAATTCCTAACTATAATTGGTGTGAAACTTATGGTTTTTTCAGCGAATATATATATATATATATGTATATATATATATATATATATATATATGAACAGAATCTTCATACCAGCAACTCCTGCAATGAAGAAACGGACCCAAGGCTGCAGCAAGGGAGATTTTAACCAACCTCTCAGGCGACGCGTTTCGAGCAACTCGTGCTCTTGATCACACACCATACACCTGGTCAGCAAACATTTAAATACGTTTTTTTAATACGTGATGCTCCACCTCCATAGTGAATCACATGATGCATAAACATAGATGAAATACTCATCTAAACACCAAATAGGTGCAAACCCATACAAACATGAAGGGCACAAAAAACAATATAACTGCATGAATGCACAGTCCATTTCTCAATCATACTAAATATTGAATTTTGAAGTCATGAAAATAACATCATTATAAAACTAATCCAGCAAAAAATGAAACAATGTATATACAGATAAAAAAATATATATATACATACATCTTATTTACACAAATTTACATATGATATATCTATATACATAAATGTATCAAAATGTAATATTTGACAGTCTGAATTTCATAACTTTATACCAATATGCTCAACAATTACATCTATACTGAATTTCAATATTCATGTATGATAACGCAATTTTAATTCATATTCAATGCGCCAAAAGTGCTTTGAGTGCCCATAATGCCTGTCTAATCCTAAGTGATTGCATGAAGAAAATATATGAATGTGATAATGTGAAAAAAGTGAAAGAAAAAAAAACTTTTATATACAAAAAGTTAATACTCATCATTATGTACATGGTATTGGTATGAGAGTATAACAATTAGGGATCATGATATCAGCTTTAATTTTCATCTTAGTTGAATTTTTCAACTGGTTCACCCATGGTGCAACTTGAGGCAATCAGATTTTCTATATTTCATATGAAGATTTAGGTTCTGGAAGACCTTAAGAAATAGATGAAAGAAACATAAAGGTTTGTTTTGTATCTACCAGTGATGTAGCCTATGACACACATACAATGAGCTTATATCATATGAATAATTATAAAAAATGATGTAAATCTTCTGTGGTGTTAAGTCCGTTAGGGTATTTACTGTCAAGCTCCACTATATATTCTGTTTCTTTCTTCCTCAGTAATCTCTCTCTGTCTCCTCCCCGTTTTAGAGGAGCCACCACTTCTATGACAAAATATGTCAAATTAGACAGGTCATTGTTATGAGGTGATCTGAAGTGGCGCGCTACCGGGTATGTGTTGTCATTATTTACTATTTCCCGTAAGTGTTGCAGGATCCTGACATGCACCTGTAATTTGGTACTGCCTATGTACCGTAGGCCACAGGTGCATGTCAGGACATATACTGCAAAATCACTATGACAATTGTAATTACCCCGGATAGCTTTACTGCTGGACTAAAGGGTGTGCTATAGTGTGTGGTGTTTACACCAAATTTGCACGCCCTACATGAGGAACATTTGAAAAAACCTTTCTGTTTGAGCCAGGTGGTACCACTACCTAGCTCTGGACTGTTTTTCACCAGACTGTTGTGCATGCTTTTAGATTTTTTATAGGTTATTGTAGGAGTGATAGGCAATGTATCACTGAAGAAACCATCGGTCATAAGGATAGGCCAATTTTACTTAACAATAGACCTAATTTGTCTTTCCTGTTTGCTATACATCAGAATTAAGCGAGGAGTATTGTTGTCAGTTATTGGCTCAAGTGCTTCAGATCTTAACAGAGACTCCCTAGATTTTTCACGGCTACGTCTCAGGGGACTGTTCAAAATTTTATCATTGTAACCTCTAGCTTTCAGTCTGCAAATGGTATTTTCGGCCTTCTGCTCAAATATCTCAGGAGTACTGCTTATTCTTTTAACAGGCAGTAATTCGCCATATGGAACCTTAGCAATCACATGTCGAGGATGTTTACTACTGGCATGTAATATACTGTTTCCGGCTGTGGGTTTCCGGAATAACGATGTTATCACAGTATTGTTATCAATAGTTATATGGCCGTCTAAAAAATCTGCCTGCACTTTGCTGACATTGGAGGTGAAGAAAAGATTTTCTTGATTCTTATTTAAACCATCAACAAATTCAAGAGCGCTTTGCTCATCCCCCTCCCTATGTAGATCCAGTCTGTCTTGAATGTGCTGACCGCACAGAAAGGCACGCAGACAACAAAATAGCACTCCAGAGGCAAGCTTCTTCAAATTGCTATTTATTTCATCAACTCATGGGTGAAAAACGATGTCATCAGACGCGTTTCGGTGCCCTTACTCACTGCTATATATTACCAACTGGCGGTCGGTTATTCCCAACTACCAACTGGCGACCGCCAGTAGATAATATATATATATATATATATATATATATATATATATATATATATATATATATATATATATATATATATATATATATTCACTGAAAAAACCATAGGTTATAGACCATATATAGTTAGGAATTCGCATTTACAAAACCTTATTTTACTCACACAAAACCATTGAAATTCCATATATAGTTAGTTGCACTAACTATATATCGCGCACCCGCAATCCACTGCTGATGATGTCACATATTACATCATTCATGACATGGTCAGTGACATCACTGATGACATCACTGATGACATCTCAAATGACATCACTGATGACATCTCAAATGACATCACTGATGACATCACTGATGACATCTCATTTGACATTACTGATCACATCACTGATGATATCATTCATGTGATAATACGATGAACCTCTTCAGACTCTAATATAACCTTAGATACAATCAGTGTAAACAGACACTCACAGACTGTCACTCATCCATGGAGTTACTCACACACCTAGTCAGTCATGCAAAGAATCAATCACACCTCCATTTCCTCAACTATACAGTTATACAAACTTTACTTATTCAAACATATACTAACACATATTTACTCTCTTATACAATCCCTGATACAAGTTCACAATGATCCATACACCCACTCACACATTCACTGGCTCTTATGCACAGTTATTTATATATGTCAACTCTCACATGTACTGTGTTTTACATATGTACTTACTTTGACATGTAGCACTGAGATATCCATTCACTCACCAATACACTCATGCACACAGTCAACCGCCCATACAGCTGTTTCCACATGCACTTTTGAAACCATACATCTAGTGAATCAACTGCTCACACATCTATGCACAGAGTCATACACCTCCCAGCCACCCACACACACACTCAGTCTCCCATACAAATACTTGGGCAACCAATCAATAACCCATATAGTTACTCATATAGCTACTTATCAACACATGCAACAGTTTACAGAACAACAGACATAATGATGCACAAATTAAGACAGTTTAGTCACTAACCCATGCACTCAGTGAGACACATTTAATCACTCACTCATACAGTCAGTCATGCACCTACTAAATCCTTCATCCAGACACTTATACATCCACTCATTCTTCAATATGTAAGACATATTTTAACTTTACAGAAACATACAGTCACTGGATGTTGTCATCAGTGATGTCATCAGTGATGTCATTTGAGATGTCATCAGTGATGTCATCAGTGATGTCACTGACCATGTCATGAATGATGTAATATGTGACATCATCAGCAGTGGATTGCGGGTGCGCGATATATAGTTAGTGCAACTAACTATATATGGAATTTCAATGGTTTTGTGTGAGTAAAATAAGGTTTTGTAAATGCGAATTCCTAACTATATATGGTCTATAACCTATGGTTTTTTCAGTGAATTTTCAAGGTTTTGTAAATGCTAATTCCTAACTATATATGGTCTATAACCTATGTTTTTTTCAGTGAATTTTCAAGGTTTTGTAAATGCTAATTCCTAACTATATATGGTCTATAGCCTATGGTTTTTACAGTGAATATATATATATACATACATATATAAACATATGTCATCTGTATATCTATATAAATACAAACATAAATGCATGCATACATATACTTATATGCATACAGATGCATGTTATTTACATGAAAGTTGAAAAAACACTAATAAAAAAAAGCTTAAAAGCCACCTCATTACAAACAGAATGGCTTTAACTTAAACGAGGGCGAGATCTGTTGCATTTTCAATGCTTGTTTACTTTGGTTCCATCAAGAAGGCATTCAGATGTGTCACACATTTGCCATAAATTCTGAATGTTAGCACTCTAGTTGCACATTAGATCACTGTAGTAAAGCTACTGCTCACCAGGGACGTCTGCTGCTGGTATTCAAAGTGCATGTTTCAGTCTGCATGTCAGAATTTTTTTAATGAAATAGAAGAGGATTTGAGAAGTCACTCAAAATGATCCCTAATTTTTCTTTCTGAAGCACTAATCATACTTTCTATGGCAAAATTAACCCCCTCATGTTGTTCCTTTTTAAATTGAGTGTTTTCAGACTTACCACTTCATTCCAATCAAGATGGCTTCTGGTGTGCCATACTTTTGTCATAAGTAAGACTGTTAGCGCTCTAGTTGTTTTTTAGAACACTCTGGGACATTCTGTCATTGGGCTATACTTGGGGTACATCTGGGTGATATTTGGGCTACATTTGGGCTCTTTTGTCTCTGGTGGCCATTTTGGGAGACTGCATGTCAGAATGTTTTAATGAAATAGAAGAGGATTTGAAAAGTCACTCAAAATGTGCCCTAATTTTTCTTTCTGCAGCACTAATCATAATTCATATGGCAAAATATACCCCCTCATTTTGTTCCTTTTTAAATTAAATGTTTTAAGAGTTACCACTTTATTCCAATCAAGATGGCTTCAGGTGTGCCATACCTTTGTAATAAGTAGGACTGTTAGCGCTCTAGTTGTTCTTTAGAACACTCTGGGACATTCTGTCATTGGGCTATACTTGGGCTACATCTGGGTGATATTTGGGCTACATTTGGGCTCTTTTGTCTCTGGTGGCCATTTTGGGAGACTGCATGTCAGAATTTTTTTAATGAAATAGAAGAGGATTTGAAAAGTCACTCAAAATGTGCCCTAATTTTTCTTTCTGCAGCACTAATAATACCTTCTATTGCATAATATACCCCCTCATTTTGTTCCTTTTTAAATTAAATGTTTTAAGAGTTACCACTTTATTCCCATCACGATGGCTCCAGGTGTGCTATACCTTTGTAATAAGTAGGACTGTTAGCGCTCTAGTTGTTCTTTAGAACACTCTGGGACATTCTGTCATTGGGCTATACTTGGGCTACATCTGGGTGATATTTGGGCTACATTTGGGCTCTTTTGTTTCTGGTGGCCATTTTGGGAGACTGCATGTCAGAATGTTTTAATGAAATAGAAAAGGATTTGAGAAGGCACTCAAAATGTGCCCTAATTTTTCATTCTGCAGCACTAATCATACTTTCTATGGCAAAATATACCCCCTCATGTTGTTTCTTTTTAAATTAAATGTTTTAAGAGTTACCACTTTATTCCAATCATGATGGCTTCAGGTGTGCCATACCTTTGTAATAAGTAGGACTGTTAGCGCTCTAGTTGTTCTTTAGAACACTCTGGGACATTCTGGCATTGGGCTATACTTGGGCTACATCTGGGTGATATTTGGGCTACATTTGGGCTCTTTTGTCTCTGGTGGCCATTTTGGGAGACTGCATGTCAGAATGTTTTAATGAAATAGAAAAGGATTTGAGAAGTCACTCAAAATGTGCCCTAATTTTTCATTCTGCAGCACTAATCATACTTTCTATGGCAAAATATACCCCCTCATGTTGTTTCTTTTTAAATTAAATGTTTTAGGAGTTACCACTTTTTTTCAATCAAGATGGCTTCAGGTGTGCCATACCTTTGTAATAAGTAGGACTGTTAGCGCTCTAGTTGTTCTTTAGAACACTCTAGGAGGCTGCAGTAGAACACAAAGGAATCAACTGACAGTCTCTGTCCTTGTTGGATGTACATGTTTTACTGAGAATGTCAGACTTCATTTTCACATGACTGAGAAAGATAATGTGAATTTACAGAAAATATGCTTTCAGTTTAGCTTATAGATCCCCTTCCAAACCACTGTGGGAAAATCATGAGATATTAGTTTTCTTTCAAACAATATTCATGATATCACAGCAGAAGGTTTTTTCACATGGTAAAATCACCTTAGAACCCACCACAATTCCTAAAACGAGTATGGTACCATCAACAAATGATTTATAATGTAACTAAAGTCCTAAAACCCTCTATTAACTACAATGCTTTTTAATGAGGTGCTATCATGTATATTGGTCCCAAGATGGCTGCCAACACTTCTTGGATGAAGTGCTGACAGCCAATCAGATCAGATGTGTGGTTAGGCTCCGCCCAGATATATATCTTTTTTTGAACCTAAATTACTCAAAATCCACTGGAGCACATATATTGAGACCTAGCAAAGGCACATCGGGCTAACAGTCCCTACAATTTTGCCAAGTTTCGTGCAAATCCATTCAGCCGTTCGAGCTAAAAGTGAGGCCAACCGCCCTATGGAAATTAACATGGGAAAAACGCATTTTGGGACCCCCCTTTTTTCTCGGCCCCCCCTTGATGAAACCCCTCCAAATTGTATGGGGCTGCTCAGAAACAAAATGTTCCATTTTCCTGAAAATTTCAGCCAATTCCGTCCACAAACGCCAAAGTTATTAGACATAGAATTTTCAAAAATCCCATAGAGAAAAAATCCTAACTATATATACCTACTGGCGACCGCCAGTAGGTAATATATATATATATATATATATACATATACATATATATATATATATATATATATATATATATATATATATATATATATATATATATACAGTTTCACGTACCTCAGCAGTACCACGCACTCCGCACAGGAAATAAAGATTAGTACTCCGTCTGTGTAGTCAAATTCACGGTTTATTCTTAAACCATAAGCCTCCATAAACCCTACGCGTTTCGGCGGGTAACCGCCTTGCTCACGGGTAAAGTGTTGCTAAACGGCCATTGATTATATTCAGTGCACGTGATCACAAACATAAACAATAAACATGGAAAACAGACTTTCACAATTTTTAGAGTCGGCCATCTTACAATAGGTTGGGGTGGTAGTTGGTAACAATGTCTTAAATCATTTCCAAGTTGGTGATGTGGGAGACAAACAAGTCAAATTCCGGCTTAGGTTGTCGGGTGATATCACATTATAAACAGATAATACACGTCATAGTAAAGTTCATTGCATCAACTACATAGTGCTTACTGCAAATTAAACTTAAACATAATCTGCATCTGGCATGTAGCATCATATTCTTTTTATAGCCAGATTGATGCGTGATTACTGTAATAGTTAATTAACATGTCCATCAACTCCAAAGATAAGACTAAAAATATATTGATGTATTAAACAAAGTGAATCGGGCACTCGCATTTTGCGTGTGTGGCGTGCATGATACAATGTTTTTGTTGATCACCCAACAAACAGTTTAGTGTTGCGTATCTCATTGTGTTCTTGGATGCAGCCAAATTCCCGGAAATTAATGGTAAGCCTCCCTGTTCTTGGCTTATGGGTATAACATATATAGAAATTCGAGGTGGGTCTTCAGGGGTAAGGGACCCTAATACTTTATGCATGGTGCCTTGTGGCAAAGCTTAATAGTTGGAAGAACAACAAACATTGCATAAACAGTGAATAGGGAGACTAGACCTTGTCTAATCCACAATAACCCTAATGTACCCTGAACTGTGCGTATGAGACAATTCATTTAACCAATGTACGGAAGGGCCATGGTTTGTTGTGCAACTGCCCAGTGGCATTTCAAAAAGGTAGAGGGGAAGAAACCCAATCACAAATAAGGAGTTCATCATAAAGCTAAACAATCAATACCCAAGTGGGTTAAGTAATGGTTCTTCTCGAATCCCATGGTTCCTAATGTTCAACCGGGTAAATTGTGTGTTCAGTCCATAAAGTTCATTCTTCCAAATTTCATATTCATTTAAGTATGATCCTTTTTCCATTTCCAAATCCAATTGAAGTGAAATATCCCAATCTAAAAAGAAAATACCCATGGCTCATTATTAGCTGGACAAGGATTACAGCACAAACCCAGTAAATAGATGCGACTCCATTTTTTGTTACATTAAAAACAAGTGCATCAAAGTGAACGTTAAAAAACATTACGGAAGACATTTAGACTCATTATAATTCATAATCATCTCAAAACAGAACAGAGCAAACAAAAACAGCCAAGGATCAAAGATGTGAGCCCCTGAAAGGGGATAATAGCAGTTGTCATAATGGGATAAGATTAACATGAATCCCAATTCTCCAAGGAAAATTGTAATTAGGATCTCCCTGGTATACAATTATTCCCCCAGAAACCAAGCCATTTCTTCCTCGGAATTCAACCCTTTCAGGATCTTGGAATCTAAATTAAGAATATATTGTGATTCCAATTGCCCTAGTCTGCGAATTCTATCGCCTCCCCTATTGTTAAGTGCTATCCTGTCAACAACAAAGAAGCGTAACATATCACGATTGCTGTGGTGAAATTCTTCGAAGTGACGAGCAAGGGGTGACTGTTTATCTTTGTTTTGGATCGCTCTCATATGTTCTAACACCCGTTTTTTGGCAGCAAACATCGTACTGCCCACATATTTCTTGGAACACGGACATGTTAGTACATAAATACAGTGGTCTGAGAGGCAGGTCAGATGCTTATCGATCAACTTTTCCACATTTTCAACAAGGTAAAAAACTTTCTTGACGTTACAACTAATTCTACAGGCCTTACAGGCCATGCAGGTATAGAATCCCTTAATGTCCAATGCGGATTCCTTCTTTCTCACAATGTCATTGCTGCATAGTTTATCTTTATGGGATTGTCCCTTTCTGAATGTGATACTTGGAAAAATATTTACAACTTCATCAAGGGTTGCTTCTGTTTTTAATACTTTCCAGTGCTTAGCTAAGCATTGTCTGACCCTAATAAACTCAGAATTGTAGGTGGAAACATATCTAATGTTGGTAGTATCTTGTTTAGTGCTAGAAGAGTCCAGCAGTTCACTCTGGGTAAATTGACTTGCCTTTTGTCTAGAGAGTATCACGACATCTTTGTTATAGCCTCTCTCAATAAATCTATTGGTCATAAGATCACATTCTTTTTCAAAGTCTACCTGTGTTTTGCAGTTCCTTCGAGCCCGAAGGAATTCCCCATAAGGGATACTGCGAATAATCATAGAGGGGTGGCTGCTTTCCGCATGCAGGAGTGTGTTGCCTGCAGTTTCTTTTCTAAACAAGGTAGTCACTAGTTTGTCACCTGATGCTGTTACCTAAAGATCTAGGTAGAAAAGTCTACCTGTGTTTTGCAGTTCCTTCGAGCCCTTATCGGGCTCGAAGGGACTGCAAAACACAGGTAGACTTTGAAAAAGAATGTGATCTTATGACCAATAGATTTATTGAGAGAGGCTATAACAAAGATGTCGTGATACTCTCTAGGGGATTCACATCTTTGATTCTTGGCTGTTTTCGTTTGCTCTGTTCTGTTTTGAGATGATTATGAATTATACTGAGTCTAAATGTCTTCCGTAATGTTTTTTAACGTTCACTTTGATGCACTTGTTTTTAATGTAACAAAAAATGGAGTCGCATCTATTTACTGGGTTTGTGCTGTAATGCTTGTCCAGCTAATAATGAGCCATGGGTATTTTCTTTTTAGATTGGGATATTTCACTTCAATTGGATTTGGAAATGGAAAAAGGATCATACTTAAATGAATATGAAAAATGGAAGAATGAACTTTATGGACTGAACACACAATTTACCCGGTTGAACATTAGGAACCATGGGATTCGAGAAGAACCATTACTTAACTCACTTGGGTATTGATTGTTTAGCTTTATGATGACGCTTGGCAACGCTTTGTTTACTTTTTGTCTCATTATTTGAC
Organism: Lissotriton vulgaris; assembly: GCF_964263255.1. NCBI lineage: Eukaryota > Metazoa > Chordata > Amphibia > Caudata > Salamandridae > Lissotriton > Lissotriton vulgaris. The sequence continues at coordinate 16,090,092 of NC_141690.1, read as the reverse complement.
TGTTAAATGACTATTCAGTGACTAATACTGTTTTGGACATGGTATTTATTTATTGTCCCATGTGTATAACAAAAGTTGCCTTATACTACTGAGAACTTTGTTTGCCAATATCGTAGTATTTTTGTTGCCATATTTAAGTTGTGTATATGGAAAAAGTACAAAGAAAGATAAAAGATAAAAAATATATTTTGAATAATAAAACAGTTTAATTCTGTTTGCCTTGCTTTTTGCGAAATAATTGACCGCGCTTGCGGCTATTTGAAATTCACTGAATGTTGTTTGAATAATTCCTATAGGGACACTTGTGTTCATTGTTATCAGCTAATAATGAGCCATGGGTAATTTCTTTTTAGATTGGGATATTTCACTTCAATTGGATTTGGAAATGGAAAAGGATCATACCTAAATGAATATGAAATTTGGAAGAATGAACTTTATGGACTGTACACACAATTTACCCGGTTGAACTTTAGGAACCATGGGATTCGAGAAGAACCATTACTTAACCCACTTGGGTATTGATTGTTTAGCTTTATGATGAACTCCTTATTTGTGATTGGGTTTCTTCCCCTCTACCTTTTTGAAATGCCACTGGGCAGTTGCACAACAAACCATGGCCCTTCCGTACATTGGTTAAATGAATTGTCTCATACGCACAGTTCAGGGTACATTAGGGTTATTGTGGATTAGACAAGGTCTAGTCTCCCTATTCACTGTTTATGCAATTTTTGTTGTCCTTCCAACTATTAAGCTTTGCCACAAGGCACCATGCATAAAGTATTAGGGTCCCTTACCCCTGAAGACCCACCTCAAATTTCTATATATGTTATACAAATAAGCCAAGAACAGGGAGGCTTACCATTAATTTCCGGGACTTTGGCTGCATCCAAGAACACAATGACATACGCAACACTAAACTGTTTGTTGGGTGATCAACAAAAACATTGTATCATGCACGCCACACACGCAAAATGCGAGTGCCCGATTCACTTTGTATAATACATCAATATATTTTTACTCTTATCTTTGGAGTTGATGGACATGTTAATTAACTATTACAGTAATCACGCATCAATCTGGCTATAAAAAGAATATGATGCTACATGCCAGATGCAGATTATGTTTAGGTTTAATTTGCAGTAAGCACTATGTAGTTGATGCAATGAACTTTACTATGATGTGTATTATCTGTTAATAATGTGATATCACCCGACAACCTAAGCCGGAATTTGACTTGTTTGTCTCCCACATCACCAACTTGGAAATGATTTAAGACATTGTTACCAACTACCACCCCAACCTATTGTAAGATGGCCAACTCTAAAAATTGTGAAAGTCTGTTTTCCATGTTTATTGTTTATGTTTGTGATCACGTGCACTGAATATAATCAATGGCCGTTTAGCAACACTTTACCCGTGAGCAAGGCGGTAACCCGCCGAAATGCGTAGGGTTTTTGGAGGCTTATGGTTTAAGAATAAACCGTGAATTTGACTACACAGACGGAGTACTAATCTTTATTTCCTGTGTGGAGTGCGTGGTACTGCTAAAGTACGTGAAACTGTATGGATATCGGGAACCTCCGACCCGAGTCGCACCGCCGGAAAAGAGTCCCGGTCTCTTTGGGGGAAGGAGGATTCGGCATTGAACAAGACCGGTAGACCGCAAACTTTACAGGTTAAGGTAGTTAAAGTTCTGCATCCGGCCAATACGGGAGAGGAGAAACGCTGCAGCTTGGTGAAAACGTGAAGGGAAATCAGTCCCGATCATTATCACAAACGGTAGCTGCAACGCATGAAACTACCCGGCGGGAGGCAGAACTCGTCTGTTATCAGCAAGACATCTGCAGATCAGAACCTGTGAGAAGCGCTACGGTCCACGTGTACACCAACCACAGTTCAGTTGTGTGTTTACACTTGTGGTGCACAGAGGACTTAATATCAGAAGATGACACTGTAAATTGGATTACAGTTGTGAGTCTGTGATACGTCTGGGACAATATTAACCACACATAATTGTATAAGCCTAACTATGGGAGAAGAAGTGGAAGCGAAAAGAAGACTCAGGGCAACAACAATGTTTGCCATGAAAAGCACTGAAACGCTAACAAAAGAACAAGGCGTGGATACAACATCGCTACATCAAAAATATCTCAAGATAGAAAAAATGATGCGCAAAGAGATATCCAAATGGTGGGAGGCGATCACATTAGAAAAATACCAGGAAGAAAAACGTGTGCCTCGTGGGCTGAGGATTTTAATAGCCCCATCGTATGAAGATGCTGAGGAATAGCTAGCAGGAGAGTGGGCAGATAACTTGATGGACTGCTCAAATTTGATGCTAGCGATATTAATCAAGCACGCATGGAAGAATAGAGGCATCTTGATTTTAGCTATTGATGAATTGAGGAGCGAGATTGAGAAAGAAGAAAAGGAGGATGTCTTCAAAAGTAAAATGGAGGAAATAAGAACAAGGATTGAGAAATATGAGGAGGAAACTATAGCTAAAAAAGAGCGCAAATTCCTGAGAGATGAGATCGACTATCGCTCTGGAAGAGTATTTACCTTTAGCCGGAAGTATGATAATCTGACCCGGAAAGGAATACAAGGCACACTGGACAAACTACAAAGCACGGAAGCAGCAGATGGTGAAATCAGTGAGAGTGATATATCAGAGGATGGGACCCCACTAAGTGCAAATGTCACCCCAAAACCGACAAATTTTTGGAAGGAATTCCAGGTAATGAACCAAACTCAAAATCAATCAAACTGGCAAAAGGACAGAGGAAGAGGGAGGGGAAGAGGATTTACCGGACGCGGCAGAGGAAAAGGAAAAACTACAGAAAGTACAGCGACATCCGGAAACAAATCAGGAGAGGCGCCTGGAAAGGCGACTACAACCCCTATGGGAGTGGAAACACGGGGCCAAAAACGACGTGGAAGATGAACATCAAAAACGTGGTAAATTTATCCAATCATATTTTGACTAACGATGAACATGATGTTTTGCAATTTGGTCTGTCATTCTGTCCCACCAATCCGTTCTCATATCATTGGGAATGTATTGACTTGTTTTGTTTCTAAGAAAACTTCGCCTCCACAAATGGAATAAATTAAAAGTTAAGGGGGGCGCAACCAGTAGGATTCAAACAATTGGAGTTCCTGCCATAGAAACCATCCACGAAGTAGAAACACTGATAGCTCTTGAGGAGCTTGAACGTGACAATTCCGAATTGCCACCCATTGAAGCTCAAATGTTGGGGTATGATACTAATTTGAGCAGTCACAATCATTTTAAACCCAAATCCACCTTTAATCCAGTGGTACAATCGAGTGGAATAGATACTTTTGAAGACCTTGTAGTGAAAGAGCTCAAAACCATAGCCAAAAGCAAAGCCTGGTCGAAGGATAATTTGACTAAAACCCAGAGGCAAATCTCTGAAACAGGACAACAGCATAGTGATCCGCCAGAGTGATAAGGGCGGGAATGTGGTTGTCCTCAACTTATCAGACTACATTCTAGAAGGCTCCAATCAATTGAGTAACCAGGAGTGCTATGAACAAGTATCTAAAACTCGTATTGAGGAATCTAACAACATCTACTATGGTATGTTAAAAGAATGACATAAAAATGGACTACTGGAATATGATGAGTATGCCTTCCTTTTAAACAGAAACCCTAAAATTGCCATACTGTACTTGCTGCCCAAGCTGCATAAAAATCCAACTAGACCACCAGGGAGACCCATTGTCTCCTCCATGAACCCGTTACTGGAGAATAGCTCCAAGTACATTGACTTTTTTCTACGCCAGTATGTTGAAACATTGCCATCTTACTTGAAGGACAGCCGTGACTTTTTGAGAAAAATTGAAAATGTTATCTGGAAGGAGAATTTTCTCCTGATAACTCTAGAAGTGTGTAGCCTCTACACTTCAATCAAGCACGGTGATGGTGATAAGGCATGTGAGCACTACCTGAAATCCAGATCTATCTCATTTCAACAACATAATGCGATAAATGTACAAATGATTTATTTCTGTCTGAAAAATAACTTTTTTATTTCTGATGGTAATTTTTATAGACAGAAACAGGGCACTGCCATGGGCACTTGCTTTGCTCCCAGTTTTGCTAATTTATTCATGGGCAGATGGGAGCAGGCAGTGCCCATGAGACATCATCTATATCACAGCCATGTGATATTATGGCTGAGATATATTGATGATTTATTCCTAATTTGGGATGGCAGTACAGAACTAGCAGAATCATTTGTAAAGATCTTAAACAATAATGACTGGAACTTAAAGTTTGAAGGTACAATGAGTAGAACCAATGCCAAATTTCTAGATCTGGAGGTAACAGCATCAGGTGACAAACTAGTGACTACCTTGTTTAGAAAAGAAACTGCAGGCAACACACTCCTGCATGCGGAAAGCAGTCACCCCCCTATGCTTATTCGCAGTATCCCTTATGGGGAATTCCTTCGGGCTCGAAGGAACTGCAAAACACAGGTAGACTTTGAAAAAGAATGTGATCTTATGACCAATAGATTTATTGAGAGAGGCTATAACAAAGATGTCGTGATACTCTCTAGACAAAGGGCAAGTCAATTTACCCAGAGTGAACTGCTGGACTCTTCTAGCACTAAACAAGATACTACCAACATTAGATATATTTCCACCTACAATTCTGGGTCTATTAGGGTCAGACAATGCTTAGCTAAGCACTGGAAAGTATTAAAAACAGAAGCAACCCTTGATGAAGTTGTAAATAATTTTCCAAGTATCACATTCAGAAAGGGACAATCCCTTAAAGATAAACTATGCAGCAATGACATTGTGAGAAAGAAGGAATCGGCATTGGACATTAAGGGATTCTATACCTGCATGGCCTGTAAGGCCTGTAGATTTAGTTGTAACGTCAAGAAAGTTTTTTACCCTGTGGAAAAGTTGATCGATAAACATCTGACCTGCCTCTCAGACCTCTGCATTTATGTACTAACATGTCCGTGTTCCAAGAAATATGTGGGCAGTATGATGTTTGCTGCCAAAAACGGGTGTTAGAACATATGAGAGCGATCCAAAACAAATATAAACAGTCACCCCTTGCTCGTCACTTCGAAGAATTTCACCACAGCAATCGTGATATGTTACGCTTCTTTGCTGTTGACAGGCTACCACTTAACAATAGGGGAGGCGATAGAATTCGCAGATTACGGCAATTGGAATCACAATATATTCTTAATTTAGATTCGAAGATCCCGAAAGGGTTGAATTCTGAGGAAGAAATGGCTTGGTTTCTGGGGGAATAATTGTATACCAGGGAGATCCTAATTACAACTTTCCTTAGAGAATTGGGATTCATGTTAATCTTATCCCATTATGACATCTGATATTATCCCCTTTCAGGGGCTCACATCTTTGATCCTTGGCTGTTTTTGTTTGCTCTGTTCTGTTTTGAGATGATTATGAATTATGCTGAGTCTAAATGTCTTCCGTAATGTTTTTTAACGTTCACTTTGATGCACTTGTTTTTAATGTAACAAAAAATGGAGTTGCATCTATTTACTGGGTTTGTGCTGTAATCCTTGTCCAGCTAATAATGAGCCATGGGTATTTTCTTTTTAGATTGGGATATTTCACTTCAATTGGATTTGGAAATGGAAAAAAGGATCATACTTAAATGAATATGAAATTTGGAAGAATGAACTTTATGGACTGTACACACAATTTACCCGGTTGAACTTTAGGAACCATGGGATTCGAGAAGAACCATTACTTAAAATTGGAACCTCCTGAGGCTTGAGCCGGGAGTAGAACGGAAACGCTGACAACTTTTAAAAACTGTATTTGCTTTGTTTTAATCCAGCATCCGCTGCACCTACCCCCCTCCTGAGCACCTCGCGCTGCACAAACACCCGGGAGGCCAGCTGAGCAATACGCTGCCACCGGAGAGTGTTTGTTTATTTTTGCCGCCATTGTGACCACATAGGCCACGCCCACCGGACAGGCCACGCCCCCCTCACTCGTTCCCCGCTATAAAAGCGCGCTGAATTCTAGCGCTGCTATTATTAAAATTGGAACCTCCTGAGGCTTGAGCCGGGAGTAGAACGGAAACGCTGACAACTTTTAAAAACTGTATTTGCTTAGTTTTAATCCAGCATCCGCTGCACCTACCCCCCTCCTGAGCACCTCGCGCTGCACAAACCCCCGGGAGGCCAGCTGAGCAATACGCTGCCACCGGAGAGTGTTTGTTTATTTTCGCCGCCATTGTGACCACATAGGCCACGCCCACCGGACAGGCCACGCCCCCCTCACTTGTTCCTTGCTATAAAAGCGCGCTGAATTCTAGCGCTGCTATTATTAAAATTGGAACCTCCTGAGGCTTGAGCCGGGAGTAGAACAGAAACGCTGACAACTTTTAAAAACTGTATTTGCTTTGTTTTAATCCAGCATCCGCTGCACTTACCCCCCTCCTGAGCACCTCGCGCTGCACAAACCCCCGGGAGGCCAGCTGAGCAATACGCTGCCACCGGAGAGTGCTTGTTTATTTTCGCCGCCATTGTGACCACATAGGCCACGCCCACCGGACAGGCCACGCCCCCCTCACTCGTTCCTCGCTATAAAAGCGCGCTGAATTCTAGCGCTGCTATTATTAAAATTGGAACCTCCTGAGGCTTGAGCCGGGAGTAGAACGGAAACGCTGACAACTTTTAAAAACTGTATTTGCTTTGTTTTAATCCAGCATCCGCTGCACCTACCCCCCTCCTGAGCACCTCGTGCTGCACAAACCCCCGGCAGGCCAGCTGAGCAATACGCTGCCACCGGAGAGTGTTTGTTTATTTTCGCCGCCATTGTGACCACATAGGCCACGCCCACCGGACAGGCCACGCCCCCTCACTCGTTCCTCGCTATAAAAGCGCGCTGAATTCTAGCGCTGCTATTATTAAAATTGGAACCTCCTGAGGCTTGAGCCGGGAGTAGAACGGAAACGCTGACAACTTTTAAAAACTGTATTTGCTTTGTTTTAATCCAGCATCCGCTGCACCTACCCCCCTCCTGAGCACCTCGCGCTGCACAAACCCCCGGGAGGCCAGCTGAGCAATACGCTGCCACCGGAGAGTGTTTGTTTATTTTCGCCGCCATTGTGACCACATAGGCCACGCCCACCGGACAGGCCACGCCCCCCTCACTCGTTCCTCGCTATAAAAGCGCGCTGAATTCTAGCGCTGCTATTATTAAAATTGGAACCTCCTGAGGCTTGAGCCGGGAGTAGAACGGAAACGCTGACAACTTTTAAAAACTGTATTTGCTTTGTTTTAATCCAGCATCCGCTGCACTTACCCCCCTCCTGAGCACCTCGCGCTGCACAAACCCCCGGGAGGCCAGCTGAGCAATACGCTGCCACCGGAGAGTGTTTGTTTATTTTCGCCGCCATTGTGACCACATAGGCCACGCCCACCGGACAGGCCACGCCCCCTTGCGCACTTCCTGATCACTGCCTATAAAAATGTGTCCTTTCAGGAAGCGCAGCGGACGAGCGCAGCGGGCGCGACGAATGCGCGCCGAAGGCGCGCTTAAGGCAAGCTCGTCTGCGCTCGTCCGCGCTGAGTCTGGGCCAGGGGCCATACCACTTACTACCCAGGCAAACCAGACCCTGGCCTACAGTTCGGCCGCCCTTCACGACCTGAGACCCATGGAACATGACTGTCGAAGGTACGCTCTTGATACCACACCCCTTCCTGCCAACTGTCCAAAATGCAGTGCTTCCCTCCCCACAAGGCAGAGAAAAACCCCACGCCACGAATACCGCATGCTTCTTTTAAACTGCAGATCCCTCCCCAAACACAGGTTGGAAATATCCCTCCTACTAGAAGAACGCAAGCCAGACGCACTGTTTCTTACGGAAACATGGTTAACGTCTGACTCTGATCCCGATGTGGTTGCCGCTCTCCCCGCTGGTTATCAAATCACTCGTCAAGACCGCCTAGATGGCAGAGGGGGAGGACTAGCAATTATAGTAAAAGACCAATATCGCTGCCGACTTATCACGGAAAACATCCCAGATTGTGAAAACTTAGCTTTCGCGCTGGAGTTTTCCCCCAACCACTGCCTCTCGGGCACCTTGATATACCGCCCACCCGGCCCTCCGAAACAATTTCATAGTAGTCTCCCAGCAACAGTAGCACTTCGCATCTGCGCTGCTGCCAACTTCATCGTGTTAGGTGACCTTAATTTACACTTCGACTCACCATCAGACGCAACGGCCACTACCTTGACTGACGACCTGGCCGCACTACAACTTATTCAACGAGTGAACACTCCTACCCATACAAAGGGACACCTCTTGGACCCAGTATTTAGCAACTGCGCGGAGCTATCAACTGAACCCCCTCTTCCCCTCCCCTGGACTGATCATTCCTTGGTGCCCCTCACCTGGCTCACTGAGAAACCCATTCCCCCTACCCCTTCGATTAGATACGCGAGATCGTGGGCACGGATACAAGTAGATGAATGGATAAACAAACTATTGGAAAACCCCCCCTCAAATAATGAAGACCCTTGTCTGGCAAACCAGGAATACGAAAGCTGGATTTTCCACTCCCTTGAGACCATTCTCCCCCTCAAGAAATCATCGGCTAAACGCTCCCACAAAACAGCCCCATGGTATACGGAAGCCCTTAGAGACAAAAAGCGACACTGCCGAAAAGCAGAAAGAAAATGGCGCTCAAACTACTCTATGGAGGACAAAACCCGATATCGGGAAGAAATAAAAACCTATAAAGAGGAGATAAAAACTGCCCAAACAAAATATTTCTCGAATAAGATCCTAACCTCAACTTCCAAACCCAGGGAAATTTTCCAAACCCTGCAGGCCCTGATTAAACCACCCCCCTCCAGTGTTCACGAGGAGAAATCAACCGCCCAATGTAACAACCTGGCAGAATTCTTCTCAGCCAAAGTGAACAAAATATACACTTCCTTCCCAACCAGCACTGCCTCCCCGTCACCTCATAACAACAACGGAGGGTCAGACCCAGAGCTAGCCTCTCCACCCACGCTCGACCACTTCACCTGTATGGACCTAGAAACAACTGAATCCACAGCTCGGAAAGTGAAATCCGGCTCACCAACAGATCCGGCCCCCCCAGAGACAATGTTACTTGCATCCCAGACGGTTCTACCCATCATCAAGAATCTAGTGAATGCGTCCATTGACTCTGCCACTGTTCCTCCTGCCTGGAAAAAGGCAATGGTCCGAGCACTAATAAAAAAGCCCCATCTAGATCCCTCAGACTTTGCCAACTACCGCCCGATCTCACTACTCCCCTGGGTAAGCAAAATTGCGGAGAAATACATCAATCTCCAATTGGTCAACTATTTGGAAAGCAATCAGCTGTTAGACCCTACCCAGACAGGATTCAGGCCGAAGCATGGAACAGAGTCTGCCCTCCTTATGGTCGTCGAGGAGTCCAGGAAAATCATCGATCAAGGAGGATCAGTGGCAGTGGTCCTCCTTGATCTTAGTGCGGCGTTTGACACGGTCAGTCATAACACCTTACTGAGCCGTATAGCAAACGTCGGCATTGTGGACAAGGCCTGGCTCTGGATAAAATCCTTCCTAAGCAACAGGTCATTCCAGGTGTTTGACGGACAAGCCGTCTCCTCCAGCATACCTATGAAGTGTGGAGTCCCCCAGGGCTCCTCTCTAAGCCCTGCGCTTTTTAATATCTATATGAGGCCACTGGCTGAGGTAATTCGTCCGTATGGAGTTAAGATCATTTCCTATGCGGACGACACACAGCTGGTGGTCTCCTTAGCGCAGGAAGCCCAACATTCTCCATCGGGGGGCCTAACGAAATGTCTGGAGGAGGTGAAGTCCTGGATGACGCTGTCCTCACTAAAGCTGAATGGGGACAAAACGGAGCTCATGCTGCTAGGCCCGGCCGATCCGACCCTCTTCAAGTCATTATGGCCCACCTGTCTAGGCCCCCCCCCGGTTCCGAAAGATAACATCAAAAGCCTGGGGGTATGGCTGGACAGGAATCTTACCTTTAACACCCAGGCCACAAAGCTCTCCGCCACCTGCTTTGGACTTCTCCGGACATTGAAGAAGGTCCTCCCCTTGCTCCCAATGGAGGCTAAACAAACAGCTATTCAGGGCATAATTCAATCACGCCTGGACTCAAATAACGTCCTTTATCTGGGAGCCCCAGAGTACACATTAAATAGATTGCAACTGGTGCAGAACTGTGCGGCCCGCACCCTACTGCAAATTCCACGAAGAACCCCAGTCAGAGAGGCACTGACCAGCCTTCACTGGCTGCCAGTACGAAAAAGAGTCACCTTTAAAGCAATGTGCATCGCCCATCAGGCCTTCTGGGACTCGGGCCCAAAAATCATGCGTAGCCTAGTCAGCCAATACCACCCAGGCCGTGAACTACGTTCTAGTCAGGCTTTTATGGCAACAGTCCCCAGAATCAAAAGGTCTAGAGCAGGTGGAAGAATGTTCACCTTCAACGCCTCAAAAATCTGGAACTCTCTTCCCCTTCACCTGAGATCTAATCCCAACCTTGCCTCCTTCCGCAAGCAACTTAAAACCCATCTATTCAAATCTCCGTAACCATGTCAGCCCCTTCCCCCTCCTCCTAGTCTCTGTCAGCCTCATTACATCCCCCTCTGGTTCCCTAGCGCTTGGACGCCCCAGGGCAGCAATCGCGCTGTAGAAATGTATTTTCATTCATTTTCATTTTCATTCATTAACCCACTTGGGTATTGATTGTTTAGCTTTATGATGAACTCCTTATTTGTGATTGGGTTTCTTCCCCTCTACCTTTTTGAAATGCCACTGGGCAGTTGCACAACAAACCATGGCCCTTCCGTACATTGGTTAAATGAATTGTCTCATACGCACAGTTCAGGGTACATTAGGGTTATTGTGGATTAGACAAGGTCTAGTCTCCCTATTCACTTGTTTATGCAATTTTTGTTGTTCTTCCAACTATTAAGCTTTGCCACAAGGCACCATGCATAAAGTATTAGGGTCCCTTACCCCTGAAGACCCACCTCGAATTTCTATATATGATATACCCATAAGCCAAGAACAGGGAGGCTTACCATTAATTTCCGGGAATTTGGCTGCATCCAAGAACACAATACGCAACACTAAACTGTTTGTTGGGTGATCAACAAAAACATTGTATCATGCACGCCACACACGCAAAATGCGAGTGCCCGATTCACTTTGTTTAATACATCAATATATTTTTAGTCTTATCTTTGGAGTTGATGGACATGTTAATTAACTATTACAGTAATCACGCATCAATCTGGCTATAAAAAGAATATGATGCTACATGCCAGATGCAGATTATGTTTAAGTTTAATTTGCAGTAAGCACTATGTAGTTGATGCAATGAACTTTACTATGACGTGTATTATCTGTTAATAATGTGATATCACCGGACAACCTAAGCCGGAATTTGACTTGTTTGTCTCCCACATCACCAACTTGGAAATGATTTAAGACATCATTACCAACTACCACCCCAACCTATTGTAAGATGGCAGACTCTAAAAATTGTGAAAGTCTGTTTTCCATGTTTATTGTTTATGTTTCTGATCACTTGCACTGAATATAATCAATGGCCGTTTAGCAACACTTTACCCGTGAGCTAGGCGGTTACCCACCAAAACGCGTAGGGTTTTTGGAGGCTTATGGTTTAAGAATAAACCGTGAATTTGACTACACAGACGGAGTACTAATCTTTATTTCCTGTGCGGAGTGCGTGGTACTGCTAAAGTACGTGAAACTGTATGGATATTGGCAACCTCCGACCCGAGTCGCACCGCCGGATGAAGAGTCCCGGTCTCTTTGGAGGAAGGAGGATTCGGCATATGTATATATATTTATATATATATTTATATATATATTTATATATATATATATATATATATATTCACTGAAAAAACCATAGGTTTCACACCAGTTATAGTTAGGAATTAGCATTTAAAAAACCTATTAAATTCACTGAAAAAACCATAGGTTTCACACCAGTTATAGTTAGCTGGAAATTTTACTGATATAAAACCATTGAAATTCCCACGTTATAGTTAGTCGGACTCACTATAACTTGCGCGTGCAATGCACTGCTGATGACATCACATATTACATCACTCATGACATGGTCAGTGACATCACTCATGACACCATCCTTGTGACATATTGACAGACCTCCTTTCACTATAATGTAACCCTTGAGACACATATTCAAAAATAGAAACTGAAATTTAAATAAAAAAAGGAGATACCTATATCAGTTACAACAAGCAATTCAGTAATTCCACTATCTATATACACATCCACTCATTCACCAACAGTTCTATATAGTCACTCATACATATACTCACTCATCATATGAAGTGATACACCTATACATCCTGTTACACACCGACATTCATCCAAAAGTTACTCACACACATATTCACACGTGCAAATAAACTAGTGAACAACGATTTATTTGAATATAGAGTTATACACACACTTCCACCTTACTTCTATTGAAAATTACACATATTTATTCTCTTAAACAATCACTTATAGAAACACATACTTATTTAAACAGGAAATCTTACAATCTCTTACTCTCACATATACTCACTTATATACATCAATATTCATATATACTAGATTAAAACATATGTAGTTACTGATAAAGACACTAGTGAGACAGTCATTCACTCACTAACAAACACATATAGACACTCATCCACCCATACAGTCCTGTACATATGCTGTCTTCAAAACACATACAAACAAAGAGTCAGTCACTCATGCATCTATGTGCTAAGTAATACCTCCACCAAACTATATAGACACTCATACTGATACTAATAAAAATATCAAATAACCCATATACATACGCATGTAGCTACTTACCAACACATGTAGCCACTTATACACAAAGTGAAACACTAATAAATGTATTTAAATATTTAAACATAACTCACTAATATTTATTTTTCAGAAAGACACATATTCACTGGATGGTGTCATCAGTGATGTCATGAGTGATGTCACTGACCATGTCATGAGTGATGTAATATGTGATGTCATCAGCAGTGCATTGCACGCGCAAGTTATAGTGAGTCCGACTAACTATAACGTGGGAATTTCAATGGTTTTATATCAGTAAAATTTCCAGCTAACTATAACTGGTGTGAAACCTATGGTTTTTTCAGTGAATTTAATAGGTTTTTTAAATGCTAATTCCTAACTATAACTGGTGTGAAACCTATGGTTTTTTCAGTGAATTTCAAAGGTTTTTTTAATGCTAATTCCTAACTATAAGTTTCACTTTATAAATAAGACTGTTAGCACTCTAGTTGTTCTTTTTAACACTCTGGTACATTCTCTCATTGGGCTACAGTTGGGCTACATCTAGTTGAAGTTTGGGCTACATTTTCAATTTTTGATCTCTGGTGGCCATCTTTGGGCTACATTGGGCTACTTTGGGCTACATTTGGGCTACATTTTGGCTCTAACATATATTAAGCCCAATGTAGCACAATACATATTTTTCTAAAGTTAATGTTTTTTACAAACCACTTCAGAATAGGGCTACCTGTCCCTACAATTATCCCAAAGTTTTTTTTTTTTAATTATTTTGGGGAGCGCTCCCGGAGCGCGCCCCGGGGAGCGCCCCAAATACAAAGCGCCCCGGGGCGCGCTCCGGGGAGCGCCCCGTGAGCGCTAATATCGCAAACGAAAACATGATCGTGACGTATCGCGTAGCCGCGACCGCGTGATACGCACGGCGTAAGCGCACCCGGAAGTACTCGAGCGAATACGATCGCACAACGTAAACTTCCGACGCGCTTACGCTGCGCGACCCGGGGCGCGCCCCCGGGCGCGCCCCGGGCGCGTAGCGTAAGCGCGTCGGGTCATGTGAGCAGAAAATAACACTTTTCATTGGTTCATAACAGTTTTGGTTTCATAATGATGAAGCCCCTGGTCTTGTGACCTGAAAATAACACTTCTCATTGGTTCAGGACAGTTTTTTTTTTCTAAATGATGAAAGACCCCACCTTTTTTCCTTATTCTGACTTTGTCCTTTGACTGAGGAAGACCTGTTTGTTGCTCTGTCTACTTTTTTGCTCTAAATAATGGCTTCATTAGTAGCATCAGCTGGTGCATCTGCCCCACCACCACCACCACAACAACCAAGAGGACCAGCTCCAAATTATATTGGTGGTCAAGAACAGGAGGAGGAAGAGGAAGAGGAAGAGGAGGAGGGGAGAAGAAGATGGCTGCCAGAAGAAAATACACCTTATAAACCCAAACCACACTTTATTTGGCAGTTTTTTTCAATTCCAGAGGGGAAAAAAAAGGTGAATGCGCCCAAAGTCACTTGCCTCATCTGCAATGATGAACTTTCACGGGGCAACCCAAATAAGAAATATTCTTTTGGTAACTATACCATGATTCGGCACATGACAAGAAAGCATCCAAACAACTACTCTCGTGCAGAGTTCCGGGAACTGGCCAGTAACCTCCCCCATTCATCAAGGACCCCCTCCCAAAGAAACCAACCCACTTCCTCGGAACCAGAAACATCAGAGGTGATGCCTTGCATTCAGCCGAGATTTGCTGATTTTAAAATTACTTGCACTGCTTGTGGCAAGCTTATCTCCTATGGGGAACAAAGTGTGAAACTCATCGTCCTTGCAGGTGATAATCACAAGTGCCCCAAAAAGAAGTAATTTTTTGGGTTTTTTGTTTTTTTGCTCCAGTTGAGCCAGTTTCAATTCCCTTTTTTTGTTTCTCCCCCCAAAAAAATACAAAAAAATATATAAAACTGTTTTGAAAAGCCAAAAAAAGTTCAAAAAGTTCAAAAAACACAAAAAAAATATAAAACAACAAAAAGAAGAAAAAAAAAAGTTCTTTTTAGAACTACCTCCAATTTCTAAATCAAAACTTCATTTTTTAAACACTCTGTCACCTTTTTTCATCATAGTGCGCTCCCAGGGCCGCTCCCCGGTGCGCGCACCGTGCGCTTCCCCCGCGCAAAACGAAAAAAAAAAAAATATTTTAAATGCCCCGCGGGGCCCTTTTATAGCCCCCACATCAAACCTAGGGGGTCAAAGGGGTCTATCCCTGACGCCTTATGGTCAGTTCCCACTTTGTTTTAGCCACCTCTTATGTCTCGATTTTACCGAGACACAAGATGGCGACCGCTCTGGACTGTTTCGAATGTTTACAGACACCCGAGAGCCAATCAGCTTTCCATGCGCACCTCGCGTCACGCGCCCGGAGCGCTCCCTGGTGCGCGCACCGGTGCGCTGCTATAGATATATATATTTTTTGGAACCTAAATTACTCAAAATCCACTGGAGCACATATCTTGAGACATAGCAAAGGCACATCGGGCTACCAGTCCCTACAATTTTGCCAAGTTTGGTGTAAATCCATTCAGCCGTTCGGGCTAAAAGTGAAATCGACCGCCCTATGGAAATTAACATGGGGAAAACGCGTTTTGGGACCCCCCTTTTATCTCGGCCCCCGCTTATTGTATCCCCCCCAAACTTTCAGGGAAGGACCAGAGCTCGACGAGGCCATTTTCATGAAATTTTCAGGCAGATTCGTCAACCGGTGCCAAAGTTATTCCAAATAGAATTTTGAGATTTAACATTGAAAAAAATCCTAACTATAACTACCTACTGGCGACCGCCAGTAGGTAATATATATATATATTCATGTGATTTGTTCATGTGATCAAGGCCGCAGGGACAGCTGAAACTCGTCGTGACAAGCTGTTTATTTGGGAATAAATGAATGCTGCAACATAAGCTGGCCCATGCCTTGTATTTCTACCTAAGGGGTGGAGTGCTGCAGCTGCGAGGTATTGCAGATATATATATATATATATATATATATATATATATATATATATATATATATATATATTCACTGAAAAAAACATAGGTTATAGACCATATATAGTTAGGAATTAGCATTTACAAAACCTTATTTTACTCACACAAAACCATTGAAATTCGCATATATAGTTAGTTGCACTAACTATATATCGCGCACCCGCAATCCACTGCTGATGATGTCACATATTACATCATTCTTGACATGGTCAGTGATATCACTGATGACATCACTAACATCAACGCCAAAGTTATTCAACGTAGAATTTTCAGAAATCCCTATGCAAAAAAATCCTAACTATATATACCTACTGGCGACCGCCAGTAGGTAATATATATATATATATATATATAGATTTATATATATATATATATATATATATATATATATATATATTACCTACTGGCGGTCGCCAGTTGGTAGTTTTAGTTAGGACCTAGGTTCCATAGGAAATCCGCAACATTCTATTGGGAATAACTTTGGCGCCGGTTGATGAATCTTCGCAAATTTTTCAAAGAAGATGGCCCGCTCTGCTCCGCTACTTCCTTGAAAGGTTTGGGGGATTTGTCAATTGGGGGCTGAGAAAAAAGGGGGGTCCCAAAACGTGTTTTTCCCATGTTATTTTCCATAGGACGATTAGACACGGCTACAGACCGAATGGCTGAACGGAATTACACCAAACTTGGCAAAATGGTAGGGACTGGTACGCAGTGCGGTCTTTTGTTTAAATTGTGCAAATTCTTGCAGTAGTTTTTGAGAAAATTGTATTTGAAAAAACATATATATCTATAGCCGCGCACCGTGTGCGCACTTTTCCGTGCACAAGCTGAATTTTGATTTGCTGTTGGATGTCTGTCAACATTTGAATCGGTAGAAATCAGGAAGTGTTGGCCGTCATCTTGTTTTCGATGCAGAAGGGAGCCTAAAAGAAAAGTGGGAAGGATGAAAAGGGGCCAGGGTGGAGTCTCCCTGACCCCCTAGGCCTTCTCAGGGGATTCCTAAAGGACCCCGAAGGGCCCAATTTTATTTATTTTTTTAATCGCGGGGTGCGCACACCCCGCCATTTTGTGTAGTTTTAAAACTGAGTGAGAAATAAAAGTGTATAATGTGAAAAGAGGGCAGGGTAGAGTCTCCCTAACCCCCTAGGCCTACTGAGGGGGTCCCTGAAGGACCCTGAAGGGCCAAAAAAACATTTTTTTTAAATAAAAGAATTTGCACGTCAGAAAGAAAAATGTAAAAAAATACAGTTAAATAATAAGTTAGAGTGTTTAGATGTTGGTTGGCTCTAAAAAGAGCTGTTGTGTTCTTTGGGTGTTTTTGTACCTACAGGTAAGTATCAATGCAGAGTCTAAAGTTTAAAAAGAAGACTCTATTCCCCTCATCTGTAAAATGTACACCATCTCTCCTATAGATGCCTTGCATGTTGTAACACAAGTTGTTGTGGTATATAGAACCCATACCATAGTCTCTGTGGAAAGCAGACTTATTCACATGTTTCCTTGCTTTCTCAATCTGTGGGCAATATTATTAATTTATCATCACTGTCTGACTTTTCATTTCTTACAAGGTAAGTATGAGAAACAAAAAATGCTTTCTCATCAGTCTTCTATTGTGACAGAATAACTGTCTCATTCTTTGTCAATCCCTTTCTCTCCCTCTCTCTCTCTCTCTCCCTCTCTCTCCCTTACACTTAATTTCCTTCCCTCTCTCTTTCTTCCACTCCTCCCCTCTCCCTCACTCACTTTCACTCTGTGTTAATTTTAATTCAAGTTCCCCTTTCCTCACTCTCTTATCCATTTCTTAACTGTCACTGCCCTTCACTCACCGTCACTCCCCTTACCCCACTCCACTTCCTCCTGTCTGTTTCTCACCGCCCTTCCCTTTTGCGCTCACTTTCGCTTACTCCCCTTTGCTTTCTGTTTCAAACAGGTGCAAGATTTTGACGTAGTATAAGTCCAAAAGTGACTGAATGAAATATTATAAATTTCACTTATTCACTTTTAGGAGGTGTTCCTGCACCAGAACATTCTTCATGTATGCAGGAAAGCCTCCTTTTGGTGCATGGTTTTACAATATGATGCACCTTCCAAGCACTTCAGATTTTAAAATCCATACTTAATGGTGCATCTTTTGTACCACTGCTGCATTACAAATGTGATGCAATGGTTGTGTAAAAGACACACAAGGGGATTATAAAACTGCCCTTAATACATATAAATTCATTCACGCACTTTCACTAATAGTTCAAATTGAAGCATAGAGTTGTAACATATTTATATACATATGTTACATTTCAGTGCTTTGGAAGTACTACAGTATACTATAGGTAAACACCCTATAGATTTATGCTGTACCACATCCTTATAGTTTTGCACTTTGATATTCATTCATTCATTTATGAACTAGGCCTTCACTATGACCAACTTTTACATACAAACATAGAAATATAGTTCTTTTTTGGACCAGTAGAGGTAGTTCTAAAAAGAACATTTTTTTTTGGCGGGGGGGGGGGTGTTGATTTGCTGCAAAAACAGTGAAAAAATGAACTTTTAAAACAAAACAATTGTTCAACAGGAACAAACAGCTACAAAAAAAAGAAAAAATTAATGGGAGCAGTTGTGCCTCCTATTCTTCTCAAGAATAACTTCTATGGACTGTTGCCCATAAGCAAATAATTGGTTGCAATGAATGCAACGAATCATTAGATTCCTAAATTCAGGCAGGATGTTTGGAATCATGGTAGATGGAAGTGGTGGTGGTGGTGCTGATGAAGTGCTTGGAGCAGAGCCCTGCTCCTTCTCCGACCTTTGCACTACAGCTCTCGCCCAATTGTTGGGGTGGATGTTCTTCACATGGCGTTCCATGCTGTAAGTGCCAAACAAATATTTCTTGTTCGGATTACCCCTAGATAGTACTGCTTCACATATCTTACATGTGACAAGTGGAGGGTTCACTTTTTTTAAACCTTCAGGGAAGGTAAAAAACTTCCATACAATGGATTCCTTTTTTTTGGTCGGCTGTGGCTGTTCTTCTACAAAGTCTTCAGATGCAGATGAAGAATGATCAGATTCCTGTGGAAGTTCAGCCATTTGGAGTTATTTCTCTGAAGCCCAGGAGCTAAAGAAAAAAGATGCTCCTTCTCTGAAAGTCAAAGAAGAATGATTAATATGGGAGGGGTCTTTCAATAATTGGAGTTGGAAGTATTATAAACCAATAAAATGTCTTGTTTTAAAGTCACATGGTTTGACGTAATCTTACGGTGCGCTTATGTAGCGCTTACGTAGCGCTTACAATGCATTTACGGAGCGTTTACGTAGTACGTACCCTCGCGAGATTCGTAATTGTTTAAAAAAAGTGATATACGGACCATAAATCTATAAAAAAAAACATTTTCTACATTATCCCAGATAATCTGTATCTTTACATTGCACAATAAATACGCAGATATAAAATTTTTAAATGTATAAAACTTTCGGGGGGAAACGCACGTGGGTCTTACGGTACGCGCACTGAGCTCTCACGGTGAGTGTAAGGTACCATCGCAAGATTCATAATTGCTTTAAAAAGTAATATACTGTTCTTAAAAGTTTTAAAAACCCATTTTGTTCATTATACCAGATATTGTCTACCTTTAAAAATTACTTTAAATACGTAGAAATTACGTTTTTGACATTAAAACAACTTTCGGGGGTGAGCGCATGAAGGTTTTACGGTGCGCGCATGGGGCTCTCACGGTGTGACGTACCCTTGCGAGATTTGTAATTGCTTTAAAAAGTAATATACTGTTCTTAAAAGTTTAAAAAAACATTTTCTTCATTATACCAGATATTGTCTACCTTTAAAAATTACTTTAAATACGTAGAAATTAAGTTTTTGAAATTAAAAAAACTTTCGGGGGTGAGCGCGCGTAGGTTTTACGGTGTGCTTACGGTGCGACAACCTTGTGATCATAAACAAAAAAAAAGAAAAATTTTCAGAAAAAAACATTTTTTCAATTGTTTTTCTACTTAGTTTTATAATTATTTTACTATAAAATGTGAAATATAAATAAGGGAAAAATAATATGTAAATATTTATTATAAAAAAGAAAAATTAGTATAAAAAAAGAAATTTCATAATTAGTACATTTAAAAATTATATTTTACAAAACCTTTGAAATTCACTTAAAAAAACCATAGGTTTTAAATATGTTATAGTGAGGTATTAGCATTTAAAAAACTGTACAAATTCACAAAACAAAACATTGGTTTCACATGTTATAGTTAGGAATTAGCATTTAAAAAACCTTGCAAATTCACTGAAAAAACCATAGGTTTCACACACGTTATAGTTAGCTGTACATTTCACTCATACAAAACCATTGAAATTCCCCTGTTATAGTTAGTTCAGCTAACTATAACTCGCGCGACCGCAATGCACTGCTGATGAGGTCACATATTACATCACTCATTTCAGTGACTATATATATATATATTACCTACTGGCTGTCACCAGTAGGTAGTTATAGTTTCCATAGGAAAAGCGTTTTTTGATTTGCTAATAACTTTGCTGTCTTTTGACGAATGTTCACAAACTTCTCCCAAAAAAAGGGTCTATCCAGGTCAGCTCCTATCCTAAAAGTTTGGGGGTGATTCGTCAAGCGAGAGCCCAGAAAAAAAGGGGGTCCCAAAAAAGTGTTTTCTCCATGTTAATTTCCATAGGAAATTTTATTACAGGCTACAGCCTAAACTGCTAAACGGAATTACACCAAATTTGCCAAAAAGGTAGTGCTTAATTCAGAAAGTGACTTTTTTTTCTAAAAATGGTGTAAATCTGCTTTGGTATGTTGCTGAAAAATTAAAAAAAAAAAAGTTTCGATATCTGGGGCAGCGGTGGGTTCGCGCACCCTCCCGACTACGATTTTCACTTTGATTGGCTGCCACTACCACAAGCTTCTCTGTGATTGGCTGCCAACACTCCAAACCATGAAGTGTTGGCAGCCATTTTGTGACTCGGTAGAACTGAGTCACAAGAAAACAATAGAAAAAGATTTAAAAAGAAGAAAAGGGGGCACTGGGTGGGCTAATCCGGATGATTCTTTTTTTTTTAATGAAGCAGGGGCTCCCCCACTTCATTTAAATGAGCCAAAGGGTGGGCCGGGTACCGAGGTCAATCCTATAATTATATTGCGGGAGCCAGCGGGGCCCCCGTTAGCATCGGGGAATGCCGCCTCCTGGGGGCCTTTGTAAATTAGGTGCGGAAGGGCACACAGAGGTGGCGGTCTCTGTGGCCCTTCCGCAGCCCCGGAGACCGCCACCTCCCCGGGGCTTGTTTTGTAACTAGTGGGGGCTTCCGATGCCCTCCTAAGCCCCGGGGACCGCCACTTTCATGGCTTTAATTAAATATGCAGGGGGGCCTAACGGGCCCCTCGAATCCCCGGGGACAACAGCCTCCCCGGGGGTTTGAGAATAGAGGAAGGCGGCTGCGCAGCTCCCCTCCTGAAGCCCTTGAGGGCCCTGGGGATCGCTACCCCCAGGGCCGGCTCATGCAACGTCCCGGGGTACCCAACCCTGGGACATTGATGTTTGCTCTTGCAGGGCTGGGAGCATGACTCCCGTCCTGTCATGGGGGATGGGGTCCTCAGGCGAATAGAAATTAATGGAAGTTTGGAGTAGCGATCCTAACGTGGCGCTCAGCACAACCCCCTAGTGTGAATGCTCTGGGAGTGCGGCTCTCAGCGTGACCCCCTAGTGTGAACGTGCTGGGTGCGTGGCTCTCAGCACAGCCCCCTAGTGTGAACGCGCTGGGTGCGCACTTCTCAGCGCAGCGACCAAGTACTTCACAGGTCTTTTAAAGACCATTTACCTGTTAATAAGGCTTTGTTGTGTTTTCACCCCTCTTAGAGCCCCTGCATCTCCATTCTGCCTATGACTGAAAGAATTAGCCCCTCCACCCCCCGAAATTTTTATCAGCCTTAGCCAAAATTTGGCTCTAGTTGCGCCCCTGACTGGCGTATGCCGGCTCTGCCCACTTCGCTTACGCTTACTGAATTCGGTAGATTCTATCCGCCGTCTGTCAATGATCCAGCTGTGGGGCTGGGAATATCTTGCAGACAGGATTCTGGGCCTTTTATTACCGGTGCTCCACGGACCCAACAGCTCACTTTAGGGGATCCAGTGGAAGGGACTACTAGGATCCAACAGTCAGAATTCCTTGATCTGGAGATTAACGACCTGGGAGGGTATCCACTGAATGAGAATGCAGTATACCAAAATGAGAATTCCAAGCTCCTGGACTTAGTTTTCCAGGCATCCACGCGGTATTCCCGCTAGGCAGTGGCCCAGATTGTAGTGGGTTGGAACCCAGGGTACTAGAGCAAAAGCTGTGGGAATCCTGTAGCAAAGAAGGCGGGTGCTTCAGGAACGGGCGCGGTGCCTACTCATGCTCCGTGCATAGCGTCGGCTCTCCCGAGGCTTGGTTTGCAATCCTGAAGCTCTGCCGGGGTTGCCACTGGTTGGCAGCCGTTTAGAGCCAAGCTCGTGCTCAGGGGTTAGGCAGGGCTGGACTGGGAACTTAAAGTAGCTCTGGCAAATTTTGCCAGACCAGCCCCCATCCGGGGTGTAGCGAGCAAGCACGCCCAACCGCTTCTAAGAGGGTTTGGGGGGTTCTCCCCCCAAAGAAAATGTTGGAAATAGACTTACCAAAATGGTGAATTTTACAGCACATTCAATTTTATCAAATTTCAAAGCACAGTAAATAGTAGATGATGACCTTAAAGAACATCAGGTGACCCACCCAGTCATATGTACCCATAGATATTCTTTCAGAGATAAAAATACACAAGTTGTGAATCAGAGAGAGCAAAGTAAAAGTGAGACCAGCCCTCATATGGTGTGAAGCGAGCAAGCACAGGGAGCAACCAGTACTAGTGAGAGTTTGGGGGGTTGTCCCCCCAAAAAAAGCCAAAACAAAGCATTTTTCAACACATTTTCTCTCCTAAACCGCACAGATGACACCACCATGTCTGCAACGAATGAGGCCTTTCCAGTAATTGATCACGTCATCCATGTACAACTGAGCCAGTTCATAGGTATAATTGATAATTTCATCACAATGCCCTTGAGCCAGAGAATAATTAGAGACTTCATCTTTGTGCCATGGTCAATCCTTAGCTGGGTTCTTGAGTTTGCTGCAGGGGTGCAGTGCTGCCAGATGAACACATGCCATGACAATAGGTGCTACTCTTGTTTCCCAGACATTACCTTGCATTCTGGGACATGTAGTTTTGTCTTTCCAGTTATGGGCTGGGTCTAGATTTTCATGCAAAATGCTGAAGCTAAAAGGTCACGATGGGTTGAAAGCATCACACGCTGGGCAGGAGTCATTTTACAGTCTGTTTTCAAAGCGAATCACAATTTCATCAACCAGTGCGTCTGCAGGGTACTGTTGACATGATGCCAGTTACCAAGTGGCTTTGACTGGTGCCACCCACTTTCTTTCCCATCCCCCTCCAGCAGCGGTGTGCCCCTGAACCAGCCGGCATCCCATGGTGGTACACACATAAGACTGCCCTTCCATGTGTGAGCACCCCTTAACATGTGGGTACACCTCTCACAGCACCCACTCCAAGCATCTTCGGTCACAAGGTTTGCAGGCCTGGCAGTGTGTCTGCACAAACCCAATACTTAGTATCAAAAAATGGAGGTACCCCTGTTACTTGCGACAGGTGGGGGAACTGAACACTAGAGAATGAGTAGAAACCCTGTCTTAGTGGTTCTTAATCCAAATGACCTCATCAGTAGAGAAAGAGGATTAAATATTTAAGGAACTTATGCAACAAAGTTACTCAAATGGTGACTAAAGCAGGGCAATATCAAGTAGACAAGTGGACAAACTAAATATAAACTAATAAAAGTGATTGAACAGAATAAGTTTGTATACAAAACATAAAATGTATTTCCTCCCGAACGGGTTACAATCTAAAACATGGTTAAAAATCCAGGCCACCCAAGAGTGGTCAATTATTGCAAAATTATACTTAAAAACAATCCTAACTACACAAGTGAACACAGTCGACGCAGCGTTTCGGTGTTTTTCTGTCTTCACACCTTCTTCAGGACGTTCACACAAAAGAATTGATGTCTGTTAAAAGAGTGGGATGAATTTATGTATTGACATCACTCGGCAGACAATCTGTTCTTGGCGGTTTTGTACTCGCATTAAGCTTTTTGTTTAAAAGGTCAGAAATTCAAGGTGCCCGGAGGAGCCACCGAAGTTGATTGGATTAAAAACCTGTTTTTGATTCAGGCTGCTTCTAATAATTTCGTGGCTTTTGATAATTTGACTGATATGTTGATTCTTCTTATGGTGCAAAAAGCCAATATATTGCTCTTAATGAATGCAATCGGCCTCCCTGCTCCTCCGTGCTTCAGCGTTTCGGGAAATCTCCGTGTTGTTGTTGTACAACACGGAGATTTCCCGAAACGCTGGGTATAGAATTTGGGAACAGCAATTGTCAGGGAAACACTGGAGCTGGATTTCTCGGCAGGAGAAAAGACAGCGTCTCTCTCAGTGCGTCAGCAGGGAGGGTCGGCTTCCTTCGGCACTCGCATCAGCAGGGCATCGGGAAAGTAGATAGCCGATCTGCTCCAAACCACTGTGTGTTGCTTAAGGCAGATGTTGGTATATTTATACCTGGAAGGTGCCGAGTTTGACGTAAATTAGGACATTAGACATCACTAAGAACTCACAGTTCTTTCAGGACTCCAGGAGTTCTAGGACAAAGCAATACCAAAGCAGGGGGAATTCCCGGGCTGCTGGAGGCTTGGTTTGTTTAAGAACGAATTGTGCTTTCTAGGAGTCTATGGGAGTAGCCTTCCCGTATTTGGACTGCATTGGTTATGACCTAATATGGATATGATTCTTATGCCTTTATAAGGATATGATTTGATATAACCACATGAGGGCATAAATCGGGAATGTTTTAAATAGGGTCCTAGATACGTTCACAACACCCACTCCATGTATAATGTCCATCATAACTAAATAGTAAGCAATGCTAAACATATAACGATGCATGTGTTTTCCAGCCCACCCCAAAATACATAGTAAGCATTTGAAATGGTATATACACGAAAAATTAGTATAATACTGAACGTTTTCTTTTTAAAGCAGTGGTGTCATTCAGATAATGCATATTTTGTACATTTAGAATGTTGACTGAATGAATCACGAAATTTACATTTATGAAATGGCTCTTAATACAGAAGAGAAGGTCGAGACCATTTCATCACATATTTATACAAGACTGTACATGTGCTAAAGTCAAAATATTGCCTCGAGATATTTTAAAAATAGAAAATCTTGTTCTCTAAGAATAGTTCTACTTTAAGCAGAGTATCATGTGCCAAAAAAAAATGTAAATATTTTTGGAACTGGAGAAAAATAATTTTGCTTTCGGGAAGAAAAATAGTTCCAATGTTTTTTAGCAGTTCTGTTTATCAAAACTGAAGGCCGAATTCAGAGTTCAGGGAACGCTGTGTGCTCACTTTTTCAAAAGTTATTCTCGTTGTTAGGAGAGAACATTAACTCAGATAGGCTGGTAAAAAAATTGTCTACAACAGTAGGTGAAAGTTGGACCAGGTCCGAAAAAGTAGAAAAAGTGCATATGTGCGAAGCATTGCCATAATCGTTGTTTAGATCAGCAATGGTCACGGAAGTTTGTACCTGTGTGCCGCTTTCATCTCGTACCTCACCGCCACCTAATCGTAATGGTGAGGTCTCAACGAATGCCGTCATCAGAATGGGTAGCTGCTGGGGACAACACGTTGCATGAGCCGTTACCGAACCAAGCAAAGTATCGACATCCATAGATACTGCTAATGGGAGTGTGAGACAGACGTCTAACACGCATTCTTCTCCGCAAAGCAGGCATCGTAGAACAGGTAAGACGCAATCTTGCCAGATTGATCTGAATGAAAGAAACCAGGTAGTATTCAGATCTCTTAGCCGAGCCAAGCCGAGGACTTTAGTAATCCGCTCTCGGTATTGCATTGCTAGGATCGTGTCTTAAATACATGTGCAATGCCACTGGTATCTGACATGTTTAGGATTTGACTTAACATTTCTACGAAATGCACGGGCAATTTGTTGATAATAATGCATGTATCTCTGCTGCTGTCCTTGCAACTTGCAGATCATACGTTTTTCTAGACGAGGTTAAAGGCACAGTTGTTTGTAAAAGAATAGACTTCATTCTGCTTAAAGTATCAATTAGAATAGAAGAGATATTCAAAGAAGGCCATATTGCAGCCTCCATGTCTGGTTTGCTCTTTGGATACAATACTTGCATACAGCAAGTGACCCTGGAAGTAACGCTCACGAGATAGGCCATTACTGGCACCATGCCACAACAGCTGTGGTCACTTATAACATAGCTACCGTTGGAAAGCTGCCTGTAAAAAGGCTCTATCTGTGTAACAGGGGTGCCTTGCAGGTGACATGAAAGGTTATTTGATGAACCTTCGCAGGCTCCATGCAAGTTAATTCCTTGACACAGAAGTGTACCGCTTAGTGAATTTTTACAGTTGGTACCACTAAGAAATACCTCTTTATAGTGACGGGAGGCAAGATGGCGTCCAAGCTGGACGCATGAGCAAGCTGCTCCTGCCGGACCCCATGGACATGGTGCTGCCGAGATAGGTGCAGGCGGCAGAGGGTCACAGCAGAGGGAATACGCTTAAAGGATTTACGCGCCTTACTTTTTTCGCTGAAAGAGAAAGATTTCTTCGCAGTGTAGATGTGCTTGTTTCTCGCTGTAGTTCTGACCGGAGCTCGGGTGCGGAGTCTGCAGTGGAGGTTGTGGGCGGTTCATACAAGGAGGCTCACCTGGTTCACCCGCGCTCCTACTGGCGTTCTCGCAGTCTCTGCCGTTTCGGCATTTGGAAAGGCTGTGAGCTGGATAGTAATGGCTCCTAAAGGTCGGAGAGGGCGCGGGCAGGGGGCCACTGGCTCAGAGGTACAGGGTGAATCCGAAGCTGCGGTAAGAACGACGGCAGCAACTATGACAAGCTCTGCTTCACCCCCAGCCCCAAGCGCAACAAAGAGTACAGCCCGTGGGGAGTCACGAGCCAAGGAGCCGGACAGGGCAGGGAAGGCGGCATCTCGAGCGAAGGAGAACACTGAGCTGGAGGCAGCAAAGTCTGTTAAAGGTATACCAGAGCTATTTCTTACAATGAGAAATAAAGAAGCTGCTTAGTCTGTTTTGGCTACAGACTCTGTTAAAGACCCTGCTCCTATTGAAACTCTGGAGGCATTGATTGAGCGGGTAGAAGACGGGCGGAGGATGGAAGATTTTACTGATTGTATGGAAGAAAGGAGACAAGGGGCTGAAATTATGAATGGATTAGATATCGCAAATGGGTCTGCTGGGGAGGCATCGACTGGCGCTCACCTGACTGAAGAAGAGATTGAGGGGGATAGGGAGAGTGCGCAGGAAAAAAAGCCAGAAACAGCAACGACTTTAAATGCAAACTTAATCACTACCCAGCCCAAGAATATAGAGTGTACAGAGAGTTTTAGGAAGAAGGGACCACAAGGGGGGGCTTCATATGATCCTATGGGCTCCAATATTATTGAATCCAACTCTGCCGATTTTTACTCCTTGTCAGAACATTCAGTGTCATCAGCTGAGGATCTTGTGCAACAGTATGCCACATATATGAGTATGGAAGAAGGGAGCCTTCATAGTCAAGTCAAGTCAAGTCAAAGGATTTATATAGCGCACTACATACCCAGAGGGTCTCAAGGCGCTTAAGAAGGGGTGGGGAGTTACTTGTCAAATATCCACGTTTTAAGTTGCTTTCTGAATGCTAGGTGGTTCTGGGTAAGGCGAAGGTAAGTGGGAAGAGAGTTCCAGGTTTTAGCTGCCAGGTAGGAGAAGGATCTACCTCCCATGGTGGTCTTGTTGATGCGAGGTACAGTGGCAAGGGCTTGGTTGGAAGATCGAAGCTGGCGGGAGGGGGTGTAGAAGGACAGTCGTGTGTTGAGGCATTCTGGTCCGATTTCGTAGAGTGCTTTGTGTGCGTGGGTTAGGAGCCGGAAAGTGATCCTCTTATTGACGGGAAGCCAGTGGAGGTTTTTCAGGTGACCAGAGATATGTTCTTTACGTGGGATGTCTAATATGAGCCTGGCAGAGGCGTTTTGGATTCGTTGGAGTTTTTTCTGGAGTTTAGCGGTAGTCCCGGCGTATAGGGTGTTTCCGTAGTCCAGGCGGCTCGTGACCAGTGCGTGGGTGACCGTTTTCCTAGTTTCGGTGGGGATCCAACTAAATGTTTTTTTGAGCATGCGAAGAATGTTGAAGCAGGATGAGGAGACGGTGTTGACTTGTCTGTTCATTGAAAGTGAGGAATCCAGGATGACGCCCAGGTTCCGTGCGTGGTCTGTCGGGATGGGTGCTTTTCCAAGGGCTTCTGGCCACCAAGAGTCGTCCCACGCGGAGGGGGAGGAACCTAAGATGAGGACTTCTGTTTTATCAGAGTTCAGTTTCAGACGGCTGTGTTTCATCCATTCGGCTACTTCTTTCATTCCTTCATGTAGGTTGGTTTTGGCGGTGCTAGGGTCATTGGTGAGTGATAGGATCAGTTGAGTGTCATCCGCGTAGGAGATGATGTTTAGGTTGTGTTGGCGGGCGATGACCGCGAGGGGGCTCATGTATACGTTGAAAAGGGTGGGGCTGAGTGAGGATCCTTGTGGTACGCCGCAGATGACTTCAGTGGCCTCTGACTTGAATGGTGGGAGGCGGACTTTCTGGGTTCTTCCGGTGAGGAACGAGGTGATCCATTCCAGTGCTTTTCCTTGGATTCCGATGTTTCTGAGTCGCTGTAGAAGGGTGCCATGGCAGACTGTGTCAAAGGCTGCGGAGAGATCGAGGAGGATGAGGGCGACTGTGTCTCCATTGTCCAGTAGGGTTCGAATGTCGTCTGTTGCTGCGATGAGGGCGGTCTCAGTGCTGTGTTTTGCTCGGAAGCCGGACTGTGAGGAGTCGAGGGATTTGTTGGCTTCGAGGAAGGCGGCGAGCTGGTTGTTGACAGCTTTCTCGATGACTTTGGCCGGGAATGGAAGGAGCGAGATAGGGCGGTAGTTTTTGAGTTCGGTGGGGTCAGCTGTGGGTTTCTTCAGGAGGGCGCAGAGTTCAGCGTGTTTCCAGCTTTCCGGGAAGGTGGCGGATTTGAAGGAGCAGTTGATGACGTCTCGGAGGTGCGGTGCTATGATGGAGTCTGCTTTGTTGAAGATGTGGTGAGGGCATGGGTCTGTGGGGGAACCTGAGTGGATGGAGTTCATCAGGCGGATGGTATCCTCAGTGGAGATTGTGTTCCAGTCATTAAGGATGTTTGAGGGGGGTGAAGGTCCAGCAGATGGTTGGGTGGGTTGGTCTCCGGGTTGGTTGTCGAAGCTGTTGTGGATGTCTGCAATTTTGTTGTGGAAGAATGAGGCTAGGGAGTCGCAGAGGGCTTGAGAGGGGGTGATGTCGTTAGAGTTGGCTGAGGGATTGGTAAATTCCTTGACGATGTTGAAAAGTTCCTTGCTGTTGTGGGCGTTGTTATCTAGTCGTTCCTTGAAGGCGGTTTTCTTGGCCTTTCGGATCAGTTGATGGTGTATGCGGGTGGCGTTTTTGAAGGCGTCCTTGGTGCTGGTGGTTGGGTCTTTTTTCCAGGCCTTCTCAAGGGAGCGGCAGAGTTTCTTGGATTTCTTAAGATCATCGTTGAACCATGAGGCCTTCTTGCTGCCAAGTTTGCTTTGTCGTTTTTTCAGTGGTGCTAGGATGTCGGCGCTGTTGGATAGCCAAAGGGTGAGGTTGGTGGCGGCTTGGTCGGGGTTTGATGAATGGGCTGGGGGGTTTAGCAGAAGCGATGAGGAGATCTGGTCGATGGTGATTTTGTTCCAGTTTCTTTGCAGAGTTGGTTGGGGGTGGTTGTTGGATTTGGGCTTGTTGTAGGTGAAGTGAACGCAGCTGTGGTCAGTCCAAAGGAGCTTCGTGGTGTGGCTGAAGGAGACATGATTGCTGGAGGTGAAGATAGGGTCGAGGGTGTGACCTGCGATGTGGGTGGGGGAAGTGACCAGTTGTTTAAGTCCAAGGTTGGCGAGGTTGTCCAGCAGGGTGGTGGAGTTGCGGTCGTTGTTCTTTTCAAGGTGAAAGTTGAGGTCTCCTAGAAGGATGTAATCTTTGGAGGGGAGCGCGTGTGGAGTGATGAAGTCCGTGATGTCCTCACTAAATTGTGCGCGGGGTCCTGGAGGTCTGTAAAGGAGGGTGCCTCTGAGTGTGGTCTTGGGGTCGATGTGGATCTGGAAGTGAAGGTGTTCAGAGTTGGCGAGGTTGACGTCAGAGCTGGTTGAGATATGGATGGATTTCTTATGGACGATAGCGATTCCTCCTCCTGTGTGGCCGGTACGGTCCTTGCGTATGATCTTATAATCTTCTGGGATGGCAATGGTGATGTCTGGGGCGGAGGAGGCGTTCATCCATGTTTCAGTAAGGAAGGCGACGTCCGGACGGGCTTACCTTTGGCGCACCTTCGGCGCGAATTGGGCGCGGTCGCTGCGCGTGAACGCTGCGCGCGGGAGTAACTGTCATATATGGATGGTGGAGGGGGAGGGGCGAGGGCGGCTCAGCTGGGAGGCGGGGTGGGCTACAGATGACCACAACAACAACAAAATGGAGGCGGAGGGGGGAGCACAGCGGAGCGCTAGGGCAAACGCGCAAACACAGTGAAAGCGGCAAATTAAAATACAAAAAGTGCAAATAAATCAGAGCGGCAACCAGGCACACAGCAGGCAACAATAATTAGGCAGATTAAGCAAAGCAATGCAGCACAACAATACCGAGTGTCACAGAGGGACACTGGGGAGCGACCACTCAGCCCGAGGGAGAGGAGCGAGTCACGGCGCTTTCCGGTAGGGGAGCGCTGTTCTAGTCAGTGGGAGGGCGGCTCAGCTGGGAGGCGGGGCGGGCTACAGATGACCACAACAACAACAAAATGGAGGCGGAGGGGGGAGCACAGCGGAGCGCTAGGGCAAACGCGCAAACACAGTGAAAGCGGCAAATTAAAATACAAAAAGTGCAAATAAATCAGAGCGGCAACCAGGCACACAGCAGGCAGCAATAATTAGGCAGATTAAGCAAAGCAATGCAGCACAACGATACCGAGTGTCACAGAGGGACACTGGGGAGCGACCACTCAGCCCAGCAGGGCTCAGACTCTTATAACGCTGGAACAGTCCGCAGACTGCTGTTAAATGAGGATGGAGATAACCTAGAAGGAGCAAAAGGAAGGGACGGCGATACCACTGTAGTGCCTCTTGCGGTAGAGGGGCAAGCTGAAGAAATCTCACTTGGGCTAATATACAAGACTATGATGCTGCATAGAGATGAGCATAGGCAGGATAGTTTGAGAGTGCAGAACTTGTGTAAAAAGTTGCAAAACTCTGTCAGGCGCTTGGCCAAATCACATTCTGAGTTTGTGGAGAGAGCAAATGAAGCTGAAGTCCGGATTTCTACGCTGGAGGACGAGCTGCTGCAACAGAAGAAAGCTTTGGAAGCACAACTCGCTAATAAGGATGATATCAATTGGAAGCTCATTGACCTAGAAAATCGTTCACGAAGAAATAATTTGAGGTTTTTACAGATTCCCGAGGGCAAGAAGGGGTCAGACCCCCGAGGCTTCATGATAGAGCTTTTGAAGAAGTCATTCCCTGTGTCTACAAGATGGGACTGGGACCGGGAGGTGGAGAGGGCACACCGGTTCCCCTTCAACATCAGAGCATATCACCGGGATCAGAAACCAAGAGCCATGTTAGTGGCATTTAACAGCTTTCTGGCACGACCAGACAAGAAAATTAGTGCTCTTGACTGTGACTTTTTCTTACGCCCTGACCTTTGTAAGCAATCTGTTGATTTGAGATGACAGTTTAGACAATTAATTCCAGATTTCCAATCTAAGGGGGCCCAAGCTTATTTGATGTTTCCTGCTAAAATGAAAGTTGTGTAGAAGAGAACGTACCCATTACTTCATGACGGCTGTGGCAGCTAAGGCCTTTATGGATACAATGTAACTGGTTTGATACATATACATATATAATGGATAGGACTTTTTTTTCTTCTGGGATGGTTAATGACATTTTTTGATATGATATGCTGTAACCGCTAACTGAAGCGTATAAATGGGCTATGTTTCATTAGGCCAGTAATATATGTTATTCTTGCTATTTTCTTCTCCTTTTGCACTGCTTCTTCTCGAATGGCAGCAGTTTAAATATTGATTTTTTTGGATATTTTGCTTTGTGTCGATAACATGCCTGTGGGCGAAGGAAGGCAGATGGGGGCTAGCTCGCATCAACAGGACCATAAGTCCTAAAGCCTCAATAAAGGGTTGGGGGGGAGTGTGGGGGGGGGGGAGTCAGGATTGGGGGGGTTCAGGGGAGGTGCACTAGGGGGTCTGGGGCGAAAACGGGGGAAAAAATGTTCTTGAGCACAGCAAACTGCGCAAAGAGTACGGTATAGAGGATTCTATAGCCTTATTTAGTTTTAGTATTCTAATATATTGGGATTGCTTGATTCTATATTCTTGCTTTTTTTTGTTTATGGAGTTATGGGGAAAAAAATGTCTGTGATGGTTTTGGATAAGTTCATGTATATTACATATATGATAAATGGCTTCTAAACGATTAAAGGTCTGCTCATTAAATGTATCGGGCCTAAACAATATTATAAAGAGACAGAAGGTTGCAACTGAGCTGAGATATATTGCACCACATCTACTGTGTTTGCAGGAAACTCACATACCTTGGGTAAAAAGAGACGTGCTAAAAGAACTTGAATTCTCATTAGTGATCACTACGGGTCAGTCTAGTCTGAAACGTGGTGTGGCCATTATGTGTAAGGGTAATAATGTAACATCAGGAAGGACGCTAGCTGATAAAAAAGGAAGATGGGCAATTGCAGACTTTTGTGTGGATGGTAAAAAGTTGACATTATATAATATTTATGGTGCAAACTTAGATGACCCGGAAGTTTTAATTTAAGTGAATTTGGAATTAGCCACATGGTCTCAGCCTGTAGTGCTTTGTGGTGATATGAATATTAATTTGACCAATAGTTCATAGAAAGATGGGTTTGCTAAGTATAGGGGGCGCAAGCCAAAAGTATATAAAGCACTATATAATCTAGTGCAGGACCAAGGGCTGGTGGATGTGTGGGGGCATATAAGATCACAGGATAGTGGGTATACATTTTATTCTTACCCCCACAAAAAATTGGTCAGATCATTCTCCTATAGTATTGGAGATAGGTGCGGGTCTATCTAGACCTAGACAGCTTAATTTCACATTTGATAGGAAGTTGGTGGCAAATAGTGACTTTAGGGATCATATGAGGAAGTGGATTAAGCTATTCTTTCAGGAAAATAAGGGCTCTACCACGCAGGCCATTATTTGGGACACTTTCAAAGCGGGGTTCCGGGGGTAATGTATTAGCTTCTCATCCATGAATCAAAGAAAGGCGAGACAGGAGTTGGATAGACTATAACAGCAACTAATTCAGTCTGAAATATTATTGATGAAGGGGGTAGTCAGCGGGTTGAATGACTTGAGTAAATTGGAGGACATAGTCGCAAAGGATAGAGCGAAAGTGTTGGGATTCTGGAGTGTAGATAACGCAAGGAGGTTTTTAACATCCAGGATGGAAAAGCATGAGTACGGTGAGGCTATAGGGAAAAAATTGGCGATACAATTGCAAATAAAAGAATCAGGTAGAAATATTGTGCAAATGACGGACTCTGCGGGGGTGGCTCAATCGGATCCACAAGAAATACTCAAGATCTTTCAGCAGTTCTATTCAGAACTATATGACCAACAGAAAGGAGTGGATCATGGTGGACTAGATTGGGCGGTAATGTTAGAGGAGGGTTTAAAAAGAGTAGACCCAAGAGTGGCACAATGGTTGGAAGGTACTATCACGGGGGAGGAGGTGGAAAAAGCTGTGAAAAGTCTTGCAACTGGAAAAGCAGCCAGTCCTGATAGGACACCCAGTGAGGTCTACACACAATTTTATAATGATATTAAGGAGGACTTACTAGAAGTTATGCAGGCTGCTCAGTTTGGTTCCCCTCCGAAGTCGTGGGCTGAAGCGACTATAGCAGTTTTCTGTAAGAAGGGCAAGCAACCAGAGTTAGTAGGCTCTTACGGGCCGATATCACTGCTAAATGTGGATAATAAAATCTACTCTAAAATATTAGCTAATCGGTTAACTCACTGTATAGCCTCTTTAGTTTCATACCACCAACGTGGTTTTATACCAAAAAGAGGGACGGTAGAACATGTTAATAAAGTAATTTCTTTATTTGATATAGCTGCTGTGAAAAGGAACGATCTCGCACTGATCTTGCTTGACGAGGAAAAAGCGTTTGACCGTGTACAGTGGGGGTATTTGTGGAAATTAATGAATAAAATAGGGTTTGGTCAGAAATTTATTTATGCAATTCAATCTTTATATCTACATCCTATGGCTAAGATTTCCACTATGGGCCTACTTTCGGATACAGTTAAAATCACACGTGGTACACGTCAAGGATGCCCCTGCTCCCCTCTTTTGTTTGCCCTTTATATTAATCCTTTTATAGAGCAACTAACTCGAAATGTTTTGATCCCACCCTATAAAGTTGAAGAATATTATTTTTCGTTTTTTGCCTATGCCGATGATATTGTGGTGACAACTGTAAATCCTAGCACTGCAATAAAAGAAATCGAGCGGTTGGCGAAGGTTTTTGGGAAGATAGCTGGATATAAACTGAATGAGGTGAAAACTCAAATTCTTTGCTCTGAGACTGTAGTATGACAGGATTGTAGGGTAGTAAAGGAAGCAACGCACTTAGGTATTCAATTAAGGGCAAATATGACTGAATTAATGGAAGTCAACTGGAATACGCTTATGGCCAAAATTAGGCAATCTCTGGATAGATGGGAGCGGCTATATCTAACCATTATTGGACGGAGGGTTTTGATCACTGGAGAGACAGGAACTGATGTGGCTAATGCCCCGAATATTTTTGACATTCAGTTAGGAGCATGTGCAAAGCAATCTTTAGTTAAAGAGATTGACGGGAGCTATTACAAACGGACTAGGTTTATGGTAGCGCTGGGGGCGTTTAAGGTTTGGAAATGGTTCGCGAAAATAATGGGGATAGGGAAAGTATCGTATTACACGCCCTTTAGTGCATATAGGCTCCTACCAGGTATCTTCTCTGATGCAATGGCTTTAATTTGGCAGCAGAAAGGGATTCGAATCCTTGGAGATATGATTAAGGAGGAAGGGATTTGTAAATCCTTTGAGGAGATGATGATCAGTTTTTGCTGCATAGGAGTTTTTTCTTTAAATATTTACAAATCCGTGATTATTTAAATCGACGAAGAGGGAAATTGGAACAAAATAAAGTTATTGAAGGAATCAGGAGGTCTGTTAAAATTGGAGTGGTATACAAATTATTACTGTCTGTTAAGAATGATGATATAGAAAAAGTAAAGCTAAAATGGAGAGATATGTAGAAGACCCAGAGATAAATGTAAATTGATACTTGTATAGCGCACTACTCACCCGCAAGGGTCTCAAGGCACTTGTACGATTACCACTGTGGAACCCATCCTGGCTTTCCCTGTGAGGCGTCCACTCCTGGGCACCCCCAAGGTGGAGGTCAGGCATCCTTAGCGTTGTGGGGGCTGTTGTGGAGATTAAGCAAGCTATTGCCCAGAGTTGCACTCCATGATTAGAACAGGCACCAAGGCGAGAATTATCAGGTCCGTGGAATTTTTTTAGTCCAAGACCAGCCGAGGCGGGGAATTGAACCCTGGTCCCGGGCTAGACCTCTGCATCAGGGTCTGCCGCTCTAACCATTGAGCCACACTTCTTCCACAGATAGAGGTGGAAGACCTTCTAATATTATCTAAAGATGCTTTAATGTCTGCAAATTTGAAAGCCCAGTTTTTTAAGACCTTATATGATTTAAATTACACTCCTAAAAGAATGGCAAAATGGGGAGGGGGAAATGAAGGCAAGTGTTCCGGTGTGGGGAAAATGATGCAGGGGCGATACATATTTTTTACAGCTGTGTTAAACTTCAAGGTTATATCGTAGATCTTGAACAGTTTTTGTCTTTGGTGCTTAGAACATCTGTTGTTATTAGTCCAGCAATGTTGTTACTGGGTAAAATTCCAAAGGACAGGGTACCGGAACCACTATTTCAGCATCGTCATTTTATATTCTTTGCAATGACTGTAGCACGTCTATGCATAGCTACGGAGCGGGTACAGGATAAACCACCGGACTTCAATCAGTGGCGTGCCAGAATGCTCAGTTTATATCATTTGGAGTGGAGTCTTTTTTCTATCAAAGGTTTGAGGAAAAAAAGACTGGGCATAAAACTTTGGAGTGCGTTCAGAGATTATTATGAGGAATGAATTGTTATTTGGATGTAATAGCTTTGCTTTGATTAATTTTATTCTTTGCTGTAACACTTGTGGAAAATGTTGAAATTGTAAAGTGGATACTCTGTTTTCTATGCAGTTCTGCTGTGAAAGAACAATAAAATATAATAAAGAAAAAAAAAGAAATAGCTCTTTCTTGCCCCCACTCCAACATCTATGTGTATAATAAATTCCAGGTTGACTTGATGTACCCTTTACCCAACCTTTCATACATGCCTGCTGGTATATACTTTTGGCAGTATTGAAACTGAAAAGTTGTTATCGGAATTGTGATAGTGCCATGTTTTATCCATTCAATGACAGGTTTTTAGGAGACTGTCAACGGCAATCTTTCTAGTTTTTCAATGCTCAGCACCGTATAGTCGTCTCCTCTTTGTGCCAAAGAGATTTGTTTATCAGTAAGGTTAAAGATAGAAAATAAGGACGTTGTGGTGATTAGACGCCATGGAACGTAGCCTGAACGCAGATTGTGTAACGTCCAGCCTAATTGTACAATAGAACGTAATTGGGACTGGCCATGTTGTAACATTAGCATATCCTGTTCTATTATATCAATAGCAGATGATGCAATGCTGTCCAGTGAATAAATTCTGGAGGACAGAGTCGTTAACCCATTGTCCACTACAGACAGTGATTTTTCCAAATTATTACGATCAATTTCTCGTATTTTTTCAGCAGTTTCAATTTGTGTTACTTTCCAAGCGTCGTTGTAAGTTGCGTATATACCGACGTATATGAAACGTTTTTGACGCTGTTTGCGAGGTCCCAGTAAGAAATCTCGCAAGACAGCACCTTCTTTAAGTAAAGTCAAGTGTTGCTTAATTTCGGGTAGTGTGGATTCCTGTAGCCATTTGAGGCATAGTTTTCCTATACTATATGTTGTTATTATCCCTGGATGTTGTCTCTGGCAATATCTTGGGTCTGGCCTGTTCTGTTTGAACCCCTGTACTTTGTTCAGGAATCTATCTTGACAGTTATTTGTGTCTGTGGGCCAGATCAACCATTTTTTCCAATCAGGATTAGTTCTGTTTTGTTTTAAAATATAGGACATGTCTAACCCCTCATCTGTAGGGTTATTTCTATCAGGCATTGGCTTTGGTATAGACGGGTTGTTTAAATCTTTTATCTTGGCTAGGGCAAGACAGGTTGTTTGTTGAATGGTGTCATTCAGGAACATTATTTGGTCTGGGATCATGCAGGCTCTGAATAATGATTCTAAACCTTGTACCTCCCATTATTTTGTACCCCAGACAGTTTTTGTCTCAATGTTGTTTTTCCAAAATTCAAAACCAAATGTAGACATTTTTTCATAAAACTTTTCAGAATAAATCAATTTAGTATTTGTCAACAGGTTTTTCATTCCTGTCTTATTCATAATTTTAAAATAAAACGTTTCTGAATCAGTGATATTAAACCCTGAGAAGTATGGGAATTTCTCATAAAATGTTTTCGAGCTGCCTTTTGGCGGAGTTGGACAATGTTCCTATTGATTATAACTGAAAACATTTCTAGGTTTAGCAGATTTATGCAAATAAAGATGCCCATAGTGATTAAAGCAATACATTTCTTCATAATTTGTTGAACCTTGTAAATAATCATGTTCTGTAAATTTTGCTGACATTTCTAAATCTGACATCATTTTATTAACATTTTCAAAGTCCCAATCATCAGAGAAAATACTAGGTGATACAAAGTCACTTAAAGAAATCTTAAACTGATGTGGATATTTCAAGAGTTCAACCGGGCCATAGATTTCGTAATCAGTATTGTCCCATGCTACACCACCAGGTATAGGAATGGCTGTGATGTTCACTAATGATAGTTCTCTTTTTTTTAATGTGAGAGGATCTGTGAGGTTTTAGAACCAAGTTGATGTTCTGACTTGCTGTGTCCATTGTACTGTATTTTCCATCAATCATTCTTCCCAAGCTTAAAACTAAGATGTGCCAGAGCAGGAGGAAAAGTACACCTAGCACAATTCACAGTTCAAACCAGGCTGAAATAAGATATGTTTCTCCAAGTTGATGAAAGAGTTCTGTAATTTTGTATTAGAAAGTTTTTTTGTTTGCTGGCTTGTCCCCATGTTCACTTGGATCATCAGAAAAGTCATCGAAGTTGATAAAGTAGCCAGATGCAGTTCTGTCAATTTTTGGAATTGCTTCCGGATTTTCATTAATCTTTTGATTTGCTTCTTCCTTTGTTCTATTAGAATAGTCAGAGGCTACATCATTGTAGACAGGTGTTTCTTGACGAACTGTTGCAATTTGGGTTTCAAGAGGCACAAGTTCCATGGTTTTGTTGCATAGTCCTTTTTTATTCACTGCAGGTTTATCAAATGTGATTAGTCTTCCAGTTTGAACCTCTTGGATTGTACCAAGGTTTGGTCTTCTGCTACATCTTGGGAGTCCACTGGGCCTACTACTTATTATTGGCCACATGGTTGTAGTTTTACCAGGTCGATTGATACAACTTGGTTCTCCTTATTACCAGCAAGGGGCGGTAGTACTACTGATCTTGTTCCGCTGATAGCTAAGACAGGTACTGCTTTTCTGTAAGAAGGCCCAAATTCCTTCTTCACCGCGATCTTCTCTCTGACCAGATCCCCCATCTTTGGAATCCAGACAGGTCTTGCTGGGACAGGTAGTTTTTCTTCAGTGGCCGTTGGCTCTACCTTTGTGTTACTTAGACTTTTCCTTGTTTCATTCAAGTCCTGTAAAACAGCCAAACGATCTTTGAAAGTTTTTTGTTCCACCACTGAAGTCTGACAATCGAGGTCTTCAATTATCATTCTTGTACCAAACAAAAGTTCATACGGAGTGATTCCACCCAGAGAATTTCTTGGCAGATTATTAAGACTACCTTGTACACTTATTAGATGTTTGACCCACCCGTCACCCGAACCTAATACCCTCGCTGTTATAGATTGCTTTATGTCACAGTTTTTTCTCTCCACTACCGCATTTCCCTCAGGATGGAATGGACTAGAGTGCCGCAATGCAATGCCCAAGCTGGCCATGGCCTCCTTGTAAGCTCGAGAGCTAAACGCAGGACCCTGGTCAGAATGTAGCATGCCAATTGCGTATGTGCCGATAAAGACTCGCAAATCTATTATAACAGTTCTGGCGTCAGCCGAGTGCTGGGGCCACATCCAAATGAATCTCGTGCAGGAATCCACTGCGACCATGATATATTTATAGTTGCCATCCCTTTGAAAGGGACCACAGTGGTCCAGGTAAACACATGCTAATGGTTTATCTGAGATTAGAAGGAGCGTCTGCGCAGGTCGTTTCACTGTTGATACCTTCATTTTTTGGCATATTTCACATTCAAAAACATAGTTTCTAGTCCGTTTTCTCATGCGTGGCCACCCGTATCTCTGTTTTAATAAAGATACTGTGGCGGAAACCCCTGTGTGTGCAGAGGCGAGCCCTTCATGTGCCGCTAAGATTAGTCCTAACCTATTTCCATGTTTGGAATTGCCCTATCCCCCACTCCAGGGATTACAGCAAAAGGAACATTGTTTACATCAGTTTTGTATGAATACTTTACTGGAAAGCCTTTCGGGAGTGTCTTACCACTGTCTTTTACTAAAGCACTGACAGCTAGCAGTATATCGATGTCTATTTTTGTTTTTGACCGAGTGATTGCAGCTACGGAAGCCGTTTGCACAGCTGCCTTCGCAGCCTCATAAGCCAATGAATTCCCTGCAACAGAGAACGCCATCACGCTGATGACTCAGTGTATGTATCACGTGAGTCTTTTGTAGTTCTTTCTGCAAAAGAACTACTTGTTCCCAAAGCATTTTATGGTTGATTGTGCCACCTTTTGCATCTTTGAAACCATTTTGAACCCAGTTCTGCAAGTATTCATTGTAGGACTGAACGCTGTAACATGAATCGGACACTAATATTGTGGGGAATTCGCGATCAGTATTTTCAAGCGCCATTTTAAAAGCCTGTAGTTCAGCTCGCTGTGCTGTACAATCTCCGAGTGATTGAGTTTTAGTGACCAATGGTCTAAATTTTCCTTCGTGCCATTGACCTTTAACAATCGCTCACGCAGCACTATATGCTTGTTTACCCCCGACTGCGGGCTGTGCTGAACCGTCTGTATATATTATACAGCCGTAATGTCCCAGAGGTAGAATTTCGATCGACAGAGGACATTCTTGTTCGTATTCTAGATGTTCTAGCTTTCTCATTTTGGGATCAAATGCGTGTATCACGTCAGTTGCAGCAAGAGAATTAACCCATTGTATCCATTTTGGATCTAATGCCATAGCATTTGTAATGCTCGGTCTTGTTACTGCTTCAAGGGCTGATACTGCTGTTAAAACAGATATCCTCTTCCCATGAGATAGGGCTTTTTCTTTTGCTACAGCCGTTTGAACCGCAGTTAGAATTTTTTCAATAGAACTGAATTTCATTTCAGCTTGTGTGTACAAGTGTGATTTGTAAGCTATTGGTACCATTTCTCCCTCATTAGAGGTCTGGTATGTAAATCCGCATCTTCCTGGGATGACTCGCATTACAAGGTTGCGTTCGTTTGCGCGTGTTTGCAGTTTTGTTTTAGTTAACATGTCTGTTTGTAATGATCGTAAAATTTCTGTGTGTTTTTTTTTTTTTTTTTTTTAAATAAAACAGTTTTTATTGCAGGTGGGTTAGCATACACAGCTGGTCATTGCCTACAAACTTGAGGCCGGCAGCGTGCGACAACCGAAAAAATTAAAGGAATACACGGCCTTCGTGCCGACATCCCGGGGGCTCGGCGGCGATTGTATATCATAATAAAATGCTAAGACCCAGTACATGACCATAGTAAATGT
The DNA here is from genome assembly GCF_964263255.1 of Lissotriton vulgaris. Classification (NCBI taxonomy): domain Eukaryota; kingdom Metazoa; phylum Chordata; class Amphibia; order Caudata; family Salamandridae; genus Lissotriton; species Lissotriton vulgaris. Next base: position 16,048,825 of record NC_141690.1, on the reverse strand, counting down.
AAACAGACTGTTTGGTATTTTCTCGATTTTACAAACAAGGTCAATCTTACAACAAAAAAACACATCACTGAAAAGTTTCTGTGTGTTTTTGAGTCCAATTAATAGGTTTGAAATCAGATTTTATTAATTCGTAGAGCGGTTTAACCCTCTCTGCATAATTTAGAATGTAAGTTCTTCCGAAGTTCAGGAAACCTAAAATTGATTGTAAGTTTTTCAGCGTTTTTGGAGCTTGGAGTACTGCACATTTCTCTAAGAAGTCATCTGCTAAGCTTTTGCCTTCACTTGATAATTCATATCCTAAAAATAGGACAGTGAGGTTGGCAATTTGTGACTTTTTTAAGTTAAATTTGTACCCTTCAGATGCGAACCCAAGTATGATGGTGTTCACTCTTTTCAAGTGTGTCTCCAGGTCATTGTCTGTAAGATAGATGTCATCGACATAAGATAATGCTGCATCATCATACATTTGTAGTAACTCTGTTACCCTGGCTGAAAATAATCCTGGGCTATTCTTGAATTCCTGTGGGAGACAACAAAATTGCTTTTGGGCTCCCATGCTGGAGAAAGCGCAGTTAAATACCTGCTTTCTGGTGCAATGTTTTGACAGAAGAAACCATTTGAAATATCTAATGTTGTTTTAAATTTTTTGAGCACGATATTATTCATTAATGCTGCACTGTGTGAGTTTTGTACTGTAAATGTTTTGCAACAGGAGTTTAAGTTTCTGTAATCCAATACTAGACTATATGAATTGTCTGGTTTGGAGACAGGAAACAAAGGATTGTTCATTTGTGAGGTGCATGTTTCAATCACCCCCTGGTACTCAAGTTGATCTAAGATCTCCCTGACTTGTTTTTTAGCTTCTTGCTTAACAGGATACTGCCTCTGTGCAGTAGGTTGATTTTTTAACTGGATTTTATGGTGAGGAGAATCCTCATCCCATCCTACATTTTTTTTATATAATGCAGGGGCTTGGCCACTGCCCATTTTCTTGCATATGTGTATTTTTTATGAATTGGAATGTCATTTGAGAAGGCAGGCATAATCAATTCTTCGCCATGTGGGCACTCCCTAACAAACTCTGGTGGCCAGTCTTTTTCTGCTAGAAGGATATCATAGCCTTTAGATAGATTCTCCCAAAAGAGACCTTTTATTTTTCTAGTTTTGTCCCCCTCTATACGTAATGTTATTTCATATCATTTATGGGGCACGCTAACTCTGGTGTCTGCAGTTTCCACCTGAATGTATTCATTTGTGTCCACTGTCTCCAGAAGATTCATCAGGATCTTGCGAGCTATGGTCACTTCTGCTGCGCTGTCTAGCATTGTTTGGGCCCACTCTCCGTTCTTGAGTTGTGTCCTCAGGATCCTCGGCATGTTTTACTTTAATACTGGCTACCTTCTTTTTGGGAAATTGTAATTTTTTACTTTGATGAGCAGGTTCTTTGTCTTTGGACTTGACACACTCTTCTTTATGTTCTGACCGTCCTCTTCTTTCCGATTTCTGTGAGGTAGTCTGAAAAGATTGAGAGGGACGTGTATCAATATCTTCTTATCTATCAGGTTTTCTCAAATTGTCCCTATTTCTAAGGTTATATCTTTTTTCAGAGGGCTCCCGTTGTGGAGACTTGCCCCCCCGTTCTGGAGATCTATCTCTTTGTTGGGGAGACCTTCCTCTGGTCTGAAATTTTTTTTCTCTGGGAGTGGTATGCTTATTACCCTCCCACTTCTTCTTTTGAGAATTGAGATTATTTTTTATAAATGTTTTCTCAGGATTTTCAGTTAGTTGGAGTTTTAGTGGTTTCCCACCCAAACTATCTATGCCTAATTCTTCATAGGATTTTTCAATTATTCTGGCAAGTTCAAAAGGTTGGTCTGTTATGTCTGTTTCCTTTAATTTTTTGCGGATCGCCACGGATGCTGCTTCTCCTTTTATGTTGGCTAGTAGTATAGCCGAGACTTGCTTAAAGTCTTTCAGTAATTTCATACCTAGATTTAAAGCAGGCTCTGGACCGTATTCATTTTGAATCTGTCTTAGTACGTCTGGTATAACCGCCATAGACGGAACACCATGTATTTTTCTGTAGATTGAAGTAAAGACTGTTCCCCAAGTGTCACTGTCCTCCACATGTGGTGCAATCCCCATTGGTAGGCAGATTGTCAGAATTCTGTGTTTTTTTCGTGAGGGGTAGTATCAGGAAATTCTGCCTCTATTTGAGTAATTTTTTGAGCTAACCAAAACGGAATTTGTTCACGTTTTGCGGGTAATTTACCAATGACTGATTGTATAGTCTGTGGTGTGATGTTATTTGTGTTCCCCTGGTAAGGGGTGTGCTGTGAAATTTATATTGTCGCTTGGACTGTTAAATTCCGCATGACATATTGTACCAATTGTCTATGGATTTTAATTAGTTGTTTTAGCTGAACTAAAAGTTCTCGGCTTGACATTTTTTCAATGTCAGGATGTGGTGTATAGCTGGCTAGAACCGGCCATGTGGCTCCTGGTCTACCTAGTGGACCGAGCCTGGTAATGTGATTTTGATGTTTTAGGGCGCCATTAAACCAGAGCTCATGCTCTTGGTGTGTTAGAGGAATTTCAACTTCCTCGAAAGGAACGTATTCCTCTGGAGTTTCCTCTATTTTGTAGTAGTGGAACTCGCGTGTCACAGCATTTGCTGCTGGAAAAGTTATCCATTAATAGAATACCTCTGTCTGCCGATATTCATGTGCCTCGACAACAAATATGACTGTACCACCTCTTGATGATACTCCATTTTCTATAAGTTTTATAGTTAAGGTTTTCCTTACATTTACCGGGATGAGTATTGCATTCAGTTCATTTTGTTGGAGACTTGTGTCTTCCGCCAAAAGTTGAGTAGCTAGTCTAGCTCTCTCCCTTTCTTCGTCACTTTCCATCATTTTAATGACTGAAAGTTTGCAGATCAAGTTTCAAGGAAACAAACATTAGGTGCACAATATTTTGCAACTCTTTATCCTTCAACGTTGACTAAACCAAAAACTAATACATAGGAATCTCTTCCTACTAAGTTTTTATGGATATTAACCTTTTACCCACTCCAGACGTCTATTGGAGTTTTTACAGGAAAAGAGTTCTGTGTGAAAAGCACGACTGAGTTACTTTAGTATCTAGCGTTAAATTTTCGCCTTACCAAACGTTGGGCGCCATGTAGTGTAGTTCCTATATTCCCAATAGGCTCTGCGCATTGGAATAACATAAACGATAGTTTAGACGTAGGACTTAGGTCAACTAGGTCTCTATTGAATATGAAAAATAATAATAATAAAGCGTTTTGTAAAGCGCATGGCTGCACAACTGTGTATCCCCGCGCTAATTGCTGACAAAAACTCTTTACAGCTCACCGAGACAGAGAGATAGGGAGATGTTAATGAGGGAAGAGATGAGTTTTTAATTTAGCTCTAAAGAGGATTTCAGATGGTTCCATTCTCAGATGAACTGGGAGGGCATTCCAATGCTTTGCTCCAAGAAAACTAAAGGAGCGACCACCCAGTCTTGCTCTATTGATCCGGGGAAGTTTGAATTGTGACATACCCGAGGATCTGAGATTTCTGGTAGGGCGGTGGATAGATAGAAGATTTCTCAAATAGGTGGGTCCTTTGTTGTGTGCAATTTTGTGGGCATAGCAGAGAGCCTTAAATCTGATTCTTTCTCTAACTGGAAGCCAGTGAAGCTTGGACAAGGTTGCTGTAGCGGATGTTCTTTTTGGTAAACCTAGTACCATGCGGGCGGCCGCATTTTGAATGCATTGAAGCTGGTGCAGTTGTTTTTGGTTCGCACCTAAAAGGAGAACGTTTCCATAATCCAGGTGGGGCGTTATTAGTGCATGCACTAACGTTTTCCTTGCTTCAATGGGAACAAGATCAATAGTCTTACGCAAGGTTTTTAACGTGCCCATACATTTGCCAATTGTTTTATTGACTTGTGTTCTTCCCGACAAATCCGAGTCAATCATTATTCCTAGGTTTTTGACCATTTCGACTGGGTGGGGGCAATCGCCCAGTGTAGTAGGCCACCAAGCCTGGGACCATATTGAGGTTTTATTCCCTACCACTAGCACCTCCGTTTTGTCGCCATTCAAACGGAGGCAGTTATTATCCATCCAGGTGGCGACCGCTGCCATGCAGCTAGAAAAATTGGAGGCAAATTTTTCGCTGTCTGGGGTGAGCTTGAACATGAGCTGGGTGTCGTCAGCATAACTGACAATGCCCACCCCAAAATTCTCTACGACTCGAGCTAGGGGTTCCATATAGATGTTGAACAGGGTAGGGCTCAAACTAGAGCCCTGTGGGACCCCATAGCTGATGTCGCGAGAAGATGACTTGAAGGGTGGGCAATGTATTTGGAATGATCTTTTGGAGAGAAAAGATTTAAACCAGGCAAGGGCATGATCCCTTACTCCAATGTCTGATAGTCGGGACAACAGGGTGTCATGGAGCACAGTGTCGAAAGCTGCACTTAAGTCAAGCATGACAAGTGCAGCTGTCTCTCCCTCATCTACCATCTTGCGAATGCACTCCGTGGAATAAAGAACCGCGGACTCCGTGGAGTATCCAGGTCTAAAACCAGATTGTGTTGGATGAAGTATGTTTCCTTCTTCTAAAAAAGTCATCAGTTGTTTATTGACTATTTTTTCTATAATCTTAGCGCATTGTGGCAAGAGGGAGATGGGTCTAAGATTTTGATATTGAGTAACCGGAATGTTTTTTTTTTTTTGAGAGGGATAACTTGTGCTGTCTTCCATGCTTCTGGGACATAGCATTCTTGAAAGGACAAAGTGATCAAGTGTCTGATTTGATCAATGAGACCGTTGTTCATGATGTCTTTAATTTTACCTAAAGGGCACACATCATTTGGGGATCCTGAGTGGATGCTATTGATAATGCTGATCAACTTTTCTTTGTCAGGAGTGATAAAGCGAGTGAGAGTGATTTTTTGGGTAAGGAGTGGTTCTTTTCCTTCTATGACATGGTTTGAAAAAGTTGCATGTATTTTCTCGACTTTATTGACAAAGAAGTCAGCTATCTGGTCGCATATGTCATCAGAATATGTGTCCTGCATATCTAGGGTAGTGGTATTTGTAAGTTCCTTATAAATGCTAAAAAGTTCTTTCATGGGGTTTGTTGCCTCTTCAATTCTTGTCTGGTAAAAGGAACTTTTCTCCTCTCTAACCATTTTCTGGTATGATTTTAACTCTAGTTTATATAGTTCCTTAAGCTCAGGAGAATAATTTTTCCTCCACTTGCGTTCTGTCGCTTTACAGTGTGTTTTCGCAAGTTTTAATTTTTCCGTATACCAGGGTTCAGATTTGGTTCTTCTGACGGGGGGTTTGAACGTCCACGGTGCAATAGTATCTAGTGCCTTGCTCAGCCATGTTTCATAATTCTTCCAAGTATCTTGTAAGGAGAGACCTATTGGCGGAGTGTGTTTCTGTAATTCACTGACCATACGTTCCAGGGTGTAGTTTCTTCAGTTTCGTCGTTTTGTGAACATGGGTTTGTTGGGGGCTAGCTTACTCTTGTTAATGGGAATATAAAAAGTGATCAGGTGGTGGTCAGACCATATGATAGGTGTAGGGGGGAGCATTTCAATGTCCTCCCTGGTAGAAAAGACTGGGTCAAGAAGATGTCCCTGTTGATGCGTGGGGGAGTTTGATAGCAGTGTTAGTCCTATCGCCTTTAAAGCAGTTCTAAGTATTTGGGCTTCTTTAGCATTGATATCTTCCAGATGAAGATTCAGATCACCTAAAATCATGAAATTATGATGTTTTATCGCTAATTGAGTAGCTAATTCTATAAGCTGGTTACAGAAAGAAGTTGCGTTTCCAGGGGGACGATATATAAGAAGACCGGTAATGGTCATCAATGGGGTCACTTTTATTGAGAAGGTCCCACATTCGCTATGAATATTAGCAGTATCAGTGAGTGTGCATTGTAATTCCTTTTTGCAAATTAATGCTATTCCACCTCCTCGTTGTTTAGGTCTGTCGATTCTTAAAAGGCTATAACTCAGAGGTATCGCCTCTACGATGTCAGGGGCTGAGGAATCGTCTAACCATGTTTCTGTGAGAAACAACACATCATAATCTTGTGTCTGTAATATCTCTCGTAATTCCGTCTTGTGTTTTACCATCGATCTACAATTTAACAGCAACATTTTGAGTTTGGGTGTAGGGGCATTATATAGAGGAGCCTTGCTAAAGGAGTAGTTACATATGTGACAATGTTGCGGGAGACAGTTGGGGTCAATGGCATGTAAACACAGATTGTTGGCGGTCTTACCCAAGTTGTGTAGAGTCGCGCTAGAGTAGCAGAGTCTCAGCTGGTCCACTATCTTAGCAGAGCCTATATCGATGGTAGAGGAGCCAGAGTGTCCTGCCCCGCGCCCTGGTCGTTCGCGGACGGGCGCAGACGGGCAGGACTCTGGCTTGACTCCGCCGCGCGACCGGCGCGCTCGCAATGCGCGTCCGCTGCGCGGAGCCATGGACGTATGTTTTTAAGCGCTCGGTAGCGCGACGTGCAGCGTGAGCCCACAGCAATATGGCCGCTGCCTGACTCTCGAGTTCGCCTAGACCTGCCTGTAACCGGTCATTGAATCGACCGTGCCCCCAGGACAAGCAAGTAGGAAGCCTGACAATACTATAAGCCTGCCAAGTGAAATCGGCGCTAATGAGGCCAAGTAGAACAAGTTTTAAAATAATGTAGGGGGGAGGGAGCGGACACACAGGATAAAAGTAAAAAAAAGATCGGTTCACAATTTTAAAAAGATATCCTCCCGGCTCAAGCCTCAGGAGTAAATGGTAGCAATCTAAGATCCCCACGAGTCTTTCCTGCTTTTAAGCGCTCGGTAGCGCGACGTGCAGCGTGAGCCCACAGCAATATGGCCGCTGCCTGACTCTCGAGTTCGCCTAGACCTGCCTGTAACCGGTCATTGAATCGACCGTGCCCCCAGGACAAGCAAGTAGGAAGCCTGACAATACTATAAGCCTGCCAAATGAAATCGGCGCTAATGAGGCCAAGTAGAACAAGTTTTAAAAGAATGTAGGGGGGAGGGAGCGGACACACAGGATAAAAGTAAAAAAAAGATCGGTTCACAATTTTAAAAAGATATCCTCCCGGCTCAAGCCTCAGGAGTAAATGGTAGCAATATGTTAGACCTAATTGTGTGTGCCAGATAGCTCAGAGGTCACTAGAAACTTTCTCGAGTAAACAAGAAGGTGTTAACTTTCCTGACTAGACAAGAAGGGATTAGCTTCTGACAACCATATACCATGACAACTTTATTCCCCCTGAAATAAGGAATATCTCCAGAGTCGCGGAAACAATAGATAGCAATTTCACTCAGTCAATCGTGCATGCTTCGTTTCACCAGAAATGCAGCGAAATAGAGAGACAGGCATTTTCAATAAAAGGGTTATTTAATGAGCAGTCTTCTTTCTCATGCAAGAGAAATGAATTGCCACAATTGCAATACTTGTCATAAAGTAAAGTGCGTACGGTAAAATGAGTATTATGAAATAATTCTGTAAAAGCATTTATATGGTTTCTAAGCCATAAGATACTTAAAATGGATAAAATACATACAATGATAAAATAATGACTAAACATACTCAACTGGTGTTTTTACAATATGCCTACCCCGGTGTACCTAACCTAAGCCTAGTACGTGGGAAGGAGTTGATGAGTTACAGTTTTTGCCAAGAATCTGAATCAAGAATTCTCTAAAGGGTCTAATCAGCTCCGTACCTTGGGTATAGAATGAAGGAGGTCTTGTATCTCTCTCTCAGGACTCGATCTCCCAGCAACCCGCGAGGGTGTCAGGGAAACACTGGAGTTGGATTTCTCAGCAGGAGAAAAGACAGCGTCTCTCTCAGTGCGTCAGCAGGGAGGGTCGGCTTCCTTCGGCACTCGCATCAGCAGGGCGTCGGGTAAGTAGATAGCCGATCTGCTCCAAACCACCTTGTGTTGCTTAAGGCAGATGTTGGTATATTTATACCTGGAAGGTGCCGAGTTTGATGTAAGGTTGGACATAAGACGTCATTAAGAACTCGCAGTTCTTTCAGGACTCCAGGAGTTCTAGGACAAAGCAATACCGAAGCAGGGGGAATTCCCGGGCTGCTGGAGGCTTGGTTTGTTTAAGGACGCGTTGTGCTTTCTAGGGGTCTATGGGAGTAGCCTTGCCGTATTTGGACTGCATTGGCTATGACATAATATGGATATGATTCTTATGCCTTTATAAGGATATGATTTGATATACCCACATAAGGGCATAAATCGGGAATGTTTTAAATAGGGTCCTAGATACGTTCACAAAGTATCAGCACACAAACTGCAAAACAGGGCAAGATAAGTTGTTGTAAAAACAACTGAGGTGGTAAATCGCACATCTCTAGTCACACACTGACCTGCTAAAAAGGAGGGATGCTATCTCACTCACTCAGCACTCCCTCATACCCCAGGACCTAAGCTCCTCACTAGGCAAGCGCCTAGGAGGCATCATGTGGTTCTTGGTAGCGCTATAGATACTCATCACACAGACCTAGCTGCAGATAGTGGTAATGCGATGGTTGTGGCTTTTCCACTCCAAGGCTGGCCTGGTCTGTATGTTTCGCGTGAAATCTGATGCCATTTGTTGTCTGGAGGTGCATGTTGCAGCATCTCTATGTGATTGTCACCATATTTGTGCCTGTGATCCTCCTCCCCCAGCAAAATGAGCTGAGGGGTCACTGAAACCCTCATACCACACACATATTCTCAGTATGGAGGCTGAACTGGGGGCCCTTAAAGGTGGAACAACACCACCGCAAGGGCCTGCGCTGGACCCCTGGCTGCAAAGAGACATAAAGGCGTCATGCCAGCGCTATGCAAATCATTAAAATAAATGAAAACATATACAAAAGCTTTTTTTTAAATTCATTAATGTGTGTGAAATTTTGCATACATTGAATATATTGGTGTGAAGCACATCCCTTTATAATTGAACACCTCTTTGCCAAGCAGTCCTTTCATTATGCTCGGAAGGTAGGGCCATGCTGACCTGTTACAAAGCCAGCATAACAAAGCATGGGAAACCACAACAATGACACTGTTTGTCTCAACCGGATGGCTGTGCCGGGCTCATCGTCTCCAGCATGGCTTGGGGCGGCATAAACGCTATACTGGATTGCATTTGTTTTGCATGCAATTGAAACGGCTGGCGTCCAGTCGTAATTAAATAGACTCACCTGCGGGCCTCTCTTTCCCAGTCCTGTGTCTGGCCTCTGAGATGCATGCTTCAGAGTCACGCATACTTTTTAATGTGCGAGCCCCAATACGCATGTCATGATGAGCGTCACCAGGCAGTAGAGACCCCATCCTAAGGTAAAACTAACTGTATAACCCCGGCGGGCAGACGTGGAGGCGGAGACATCTGCGCGCTGTGCACGTCTACGACTATACAAACTCCATCATGGTCAGGTGGTTTTTAATCAGTGGTCGAAGTGGGGGGGGAAAGTAGGGGAACTGTGGGCGGAGACTCAGAGGGCGGGGATAACCCAAGGATTGGATCAGTGGGCGGAGTCAGAGGTGTGGCCAGACTGTGCCAAACATCCCAATTTTTTGTATTTGTTTGGCATTTCACCGATCAGTTACAGCTTATTGTGTTATTTAATTCAACCAATGGATACACTTGATTATTTAAGGTTTATTAGGAGTTATTTGCATTTAAATACATTCACAAAGTAGGATATATTTCCAATCACACAATGTCCCAAATACGCTTAAAAGTGGAATCACAAGCCATTTGTCTCCAAACCTTGCAGTTTCTCTCATTAGCACTTCTCCTCCCTTCTTCCACAGGAGCAGTTCAAACATGAATGGCAAAATATCCTAGTTTGCAAGTGTTTTCTATATAATTATGGCTCTGCTATATTTGCCACATAATACATCATCCACTGCATAATCTTACAGTTTTAACTAATCATTTTTGTAGCTCAATTGGATAAAAAGTTAGTAATAAACGTGACTTGGGGGGCGTGGCTACCGGCCGATCAAGATGGCCGCTTAGCCTGTGAGCTCCGGGGACCCAGCCGCCCTTTTCAATAAATCCGCACACTTATCCTGATAAATATGCTGCTCCGACGACGGCCTCTAGGATCGGAGTGCCAGCGGTATCGCCTGATGTGACTTTCGTGTAAATCGGAGGTTTAAATCGACCCGAGAGACTTGCTGACGAACTGCAGCCTACCTGTAAAACTGAGTCCGGCGGCTAAAGTTGTGATCCGGCCGACGCCCAAGAACCGGAAGTTTGAAGACGGCGCCTTCCCCTGATCCGGCGGAACGAGTGGACGGAAGATCCCTCAGCGCTGATACGCGCTCGTCTGGTGGCTTGACGCCGATAACTGCCGTTCGCTGGGCTGCGGTTCCGGCTGCTGGCCGTGACAGAACTGAAACTGGTGGCTGTGGTGAGTGCGGGACCCCCTTTGTTTGGCCACCGCCATGAAGAAAGCGGCCTACGCCCTAGGGGTGACCCTCTCCCCCTCCACCTCCATTCCCCAGCATAGACCCCAGCATGGTCCGGCGCACGCACAGATAGACGGTCTGCATCGTAGGCCCGGCCCTACGTTTTTCAAGACTCCGGAGTGTCGCAGGGCCTGAATCCGGGGTGTGGAGCGCCACAAAACAATACTACTGCCTTCTTCTCTGCCCGACAGTTTGCTTGGCGCCCCCACTGCCCCATTGCTTTGTAGTGCTGTACGCAACAGACATAAGTTGCCATGGCGGGCAGGGGACAGCGGCATACCACCACACAGGCGAAGCTCGATAAATTTGGTTATGAGAAAGGATCATCTCCCGGCCACTCCCAAACTAAGCCTGCAGACAGCGAAGGGACAAAAAAGATCACTCTCGAAGACGTGATGAAGGCCCTTGCTAACGTACAGGCTACGGTGGGCACTATATCTACAGACGTTTCTCTGTTGCGCGCAGATCTCCACAAAATGGCGGATTGGGTCAAAGAAGTGGAAATAGTAGCCAAGTCTCTCATGGCGGACACTTCTGAACTACAGACCTCGGTCGCCAAGCTTGAAAAGGAGAATAAGGCGCTGGCTGAGAAGCTCGACGAGCGAGAAGGGCAGACAAGGCGCAATAATGTTCGGATCATTGGTATTCCGGAATCAGAAGGTGCAAGAGCTATGGACCTGTATGTTGAGGAGCTAATTACCACCAAACTGCAACCTAAGGGACTCTCAAACTTTTTCTCGGTGGAGCGGCACACAGGGTGCCCGGTGGCAAACCTAGACCGGGTGCGCCCTGACGAGGAATGAGCTCTGTTTACATATTGTTGCTCCCCGATTACAACAGTGATCCGCTGCAAAATCAGGCCTCTACCGCCTGGGACTCTGAACTGGGACAAGACTAGGGGGATTAAGGGGCTGGTGCCTGGCTGAACTCTTCCCCCGACAAGCAAGTATTGGGGCATTGTGAGGGATAGAGCGCTCTGCTGAGTTGGGGTGGCGGGCAGTTGAAAGTTCGTCTAGCAGGGAGGCAGGGAGGGTGGGTGGGACACAGGGTGGAAGGGTGACTGGGTTGTTTTTCAATGTTCTTTTTCCTTTTTGTATGATAATGAAGACAACATGTTTCTTGAAAGTAGATGCATTGCAGGATTTATCCCCCATTGATTTGCGCGATGTTACACACACAGATAGATGGCTGCACACGTAGCAGATACACCTGAGACTCGTATAACCCGCCAGTCAGCTTTAACAGTCCTGACTTGGAATGTTCGAGGGTTGGGGGGCGGGGTGAAGCGTGGCCTAGTGCTGCAATACCTAAAGCGTTGTAGCCCGGCCATAGTTTTACTGCAAGAAACCCATCCTGTAGGCTCGGCCTCAAAGGCAATGGATAGATGGGGATACAAGTTCATTGCACATGCAGACTTCTCATCTGGTTCGAGGGGGGCGGGGATACTCATAAGGAAGAACTTTCAGATGGTGGTTCAACAGACACGAATAGATAATCAGGGTCGCTTCGCGGCGGCGACGGTTCAGTGGGAGGGCCAGCTTTTCAACTTTGTGTCCGTATATATCCCGCCAGGCCTACATGCTACAACACATACTGCAACGTTGGTGATAGGGGGCTACTTCAATGACATTATAGATCAAGAGCTCGATAGACACCCACATACAACAGCGGTGCGGGGAGGCGGACGACTCCTCGGATTACTTGACGCCTTGGGACTCACGGACTGCTGGAGACACAAACACCCTCACGATAAACAATACACTTACTATTCAGCCACCCACGATTGTCTCTCGCGGATAGATTACGTCTTGGTGTCTGGGGATGGGCTGCAGGGCATTGAGGAGGTGGAAATCCGTCCCAGGGGAATATCTGATCATTCTCCACTGCGACTCACATACACGAACCACCGCACCCATAGAAGCTGCATATTCCCTATCCACGCGGGCTACCTGCAGGTCACCCCTCTAATGAAGGCATTAAATAATGCCACTAAACAATATTTCCAGGAGAATTCTGGATCGGTAGAATCACACAGCACCCTGTGGGAGGCATACAAAACAGTCCTGCGCGGACAGGCGATAGCCTCCATTGCTGACCACAAGCGAACACAGTGGCAGGAACTTAGCACTTTAGAGGAGGCACTTAAAACTGCAATTCGGGAACAGGAGACTCGCCCGTCCCTCGGGGCTGCCCAGGCTGTCCGGCTACTGCGCACCGAGTGGATGGCATACCAGAAAGAAATGGTGCAGAATACAATACAGGTCACTTGTCACAGGGTTTACGAGCTAGGGAACAAGGCCGGAAAGATGTTGGCATGGCTGGACAAGAAGGAGAGAGCGGGTAGAGTCATTGCACAGCTGATGTCACCTTCGGGTCGTGCAACCTCGGATCCTGGGGCTATAGTCAACCTACTTGCTGACCACTTTGAAACACTGTACACCCCCCAGGCGCCATACTCGATAGAGGAGGCATATGATTATATCAAAGACCTGATCATTCCCTGCCTCTCCCCAGAAGCAGCGCTTCTACTTGAGGCAGATATCACCGTGGAAGAAATACAAGAGGCAACCTATGCATTGGCGTCTGGTAAGGCACTGGGCCCCAACAGGTTTCCAGTGGAGCTGTACAAGAACACGGTTCAAACAACAGCCCACCATCTCATCAAGATGTTTACCGATAGTCTGGAAGCAGGAGAACTCCCTAGAGACCAGCGCCTCGCCACGATCATTCCGATCCATAAACCTGGTAAAGTAGCAGAGGCTTGCGCCTCTTGCCGCCCTATCTCCTTAATAAGTGCGGAACCAAAGATCCTCACCAAATTACTAGCGCAGCGACTGGCCCCGCATCTTGCTACCCTGGTACACCCAGATCAATCTGGCTTTATGCCATCCTGCAATACATCACATAACCTGCGGTTCTCCTTTCCCTGGACGCCACTATGGCATTTGACACCGTGGAATGGCCCTATTTGTTTGCTGTGCTTCAACACATGGGCTTCGGCCCCAAGTTCTGCGCCTGGATTCGTCTACTCTATACCAAACCCCTGGCCCAGATAGTAGCGAATGGTCACATCTCTAAGGACTTCCCGCTAGGTCGAGGGACTAGGCAGGGATGCCCGCTCTCCCCCTTATTGTTTACTCTGGTCCTTGAACCGTTAGCAATCTGGATCAGATGGAAACCCTCCATTAAGGGTATCTGATGGTCGCCGACGTGGGAAGATCGCTTATCTCTCTACGCGGACGATATCCTTCTTTATCTCACCTCTCCCAAACAGTCAATTCTGGATCTCCTTAATGTCTGCGAAAAATTTGGGAGAGTGTCGGGATATAGGATTAACTGGACTAAATCGGTCCTCTTCGTTCTTGCTGGCCACCCGCCGTTGCTCCCGGCGAGCTGCCCCTTAAGATATATGGATGCAGCGTTCAAATATCTGGGTATTTGTGTTTTGTCAGACCCGGACGAATTCTACGCCCTAAATTTGAAACCCCCACTGGACCGATTCAAATGGGATGTGCAAGGTATGGCGCTCCCTCCCTCTCACGCTCCTGGGCAAAGCTGCACTGTTCAAAATGATGACACTTCCCCGCTTCCTGTATATCCTCGAAAATACGCCATTCCCGGTCCCGCCCTCCTACTTTACGGCGATTTCATCGGCGGTTTCGGCTTTGCTATGGGTCGGGAAGCCGGCACGGATTGCACAATGCAAACTGGTAAAAGACTGGTATGATGGAGGCATAGCACTCCCTAATATCGAACTATACTACTGGGCGGCCCACCTCAAACAAATCAACTATTGGTTGCATGCCCCGCAGACTGAACCCGCTTATTTAGCAGACAGGCAATGTTTGGAACCCAGAGGTTTGTTACGAAACCTCTATAGCCGTAGTGTTCCGACTGACCTAGTGGGACCGACACGACACACAATTCAACTCTGGTACAAGGCACACAGACACCTTCAATGCGCTAATGTAATCACGCAAATGACACCATTGTGGGACTCATACAGACTAGGTTTCCTACGCAACAGTAAAGGATTCCAGGCTTGGGACAACATAGGAATATCGGTAGTGGGAGACCTTTGGAAAAAGCGCAAGGTAGTAGACTTCGCATTTCTACAAACAAAATATGAGATGGCACAGTCTGAACACTATAGGTACATACAAATCCGACATGTACCGCGGACAGCCGTCCCGGCAGAGACAGTCCTACAGGAATCCACTCCTCTTGAGGATAGGTTACTGACAGAACACATGCCCCGCAAAACATCCTTCACGTATCGAAAGCTGGTCAACAACCTCCCTGACATGTTATCTAAGTTGCGGTTGAGTTGGTCGAGGGATGTTGGCGACTTTGATGATTCAGAGTGGCAGGAGGCCATCTCCTCGCCGCGGGAAACAGCGATCCCCTCCAGACTTAAACTGGTTCAGCTGAAAATATTGCACCGCACATATTACAGCAGAACAGTCCTGCATAGGATAGGGAAGGCCTCTCACGAGTACTGTCTCCGTGGATGCGGGGAGAGGGGGACATTCTATCACACCATTTGGGATTGTGGTTGAGTGGCTATGTTCTGGGCTGCTGTGATGCGCACCATCTCCCAGACCACAACTGTTTCCCTGTTACCCGATCCCCGGCGTTGTCTGTTAAATGTATGGGATGCAACGGACTTAACCCTTCGTCAGCAGGACTGGGCCATGCTAGGGATGATGGTGGCAAAGCGTAACATAGCTAGACAGTGGGGTGCTGAAGCTTTACCTACGTTGAGGGACTGGTGAAGAGACATGGATGTAGCGATGGTTGCCGAGAATGCGGTATGTGTTCATCGGGGGTGCCCTAGGAAATGGTGGCAGATCTGGGGGGCATGGAAAAAGTTCAGAGGGGATATTTGTGAACCGCCTCAGATTGACTCGGATGAGGCCCTTTCAGGCTAAAAGTCCCGCTTACACGACTAAGTGCTGTACGGTGGGTTTTCAGTCCATTCCAGAATTTAGCCATTGCTTTACAAAAGATATACCAATGGGGTCTTAACTGTAACTGCACTACGTATAATAAAAATACTACGCACAGGTTTGCTTATGTCGTCTACCGTGTTTGATGCAATACCAACAAGTTTATTAAAAAAAAAAAACGGACCTACGCAGATTTATAATCCTACTGTGAATTGTGTACCCGAATTGTTATGGAACGCCGCCGTACCCCTGGGATGTTGGCACATGGGCTGTGTTATCCTGGCATTACAGAGTACCTGTGAATAAGTTGCGGCCGGCCCAAGGGGTTGTAGGCCATAGGCTGTGTATAATGTTAAAGGTACAATAAAGGTCTTTGGAAAAAAAAAAAACCTTAATTGAGTTGCTGCAAAGTGGACGGCCCTTTGCAAAGGTTGACTGATCACCTTTCTCACTGCTGCATTTGTATGTTATACTGATACTAATGAGGCAGAATAGTTGCAGAAACTTAACATGTGTAAAATGTCAAAATAATAAAGTAGAAGAAAATATATTGCATTACGCTGCAGCCTTTTTTTGTTGCATAATTTAGTCAACACTGCGGCATCATTTTGTCCCTTATTGCTGCATAATTCCAGTGGCTCCACAGCAGGTAGCACATGTTAAAAATGCTTGTGCATGAAGCAGAGAGACTGTGAAGTTTACAAACTTAGTTTGGTGTGGGTGCAAATCCTGCATTGCCGATCCTTGGTGAGTTACAGCTACTACTGCTAAAACAAGGCCAATGGAGGTACCAATGGGTGAGGCGGACTGGCCTCGATGGCAGGGCCGGCTTTAGTGCTGGTGGTGCCCTGTGCAACAATGTTTGTTGGTGCACCCAATGATCACCTATACCTCGTACTCCCTTACTACCACCCGTTAACAGTCCCGCCCAAGTTTCCATAACCACACTCTCTCAGATGCATTTAATTTGATTTACAGCGCCACTCATACCAGTGTACGGTGTCAGAGCACTTACATCACACACACTACACAGAGACAATTATTTATATGTGTGTAAATCCCTGGATAGGAAATGTTATATAAGACAAAGGACTACAAGGTGTAGAAGTCACATGACAACCATACTAGTAGGCAGTATAGTTTAATAGCTCACTGTTCTATGTTAGAATTTTAACTTATATATTTTCTTCTTATATGATGTTTTTTATTATTTTATTGTCACATTCTCTTCTTCAATAAACTTTAAAATAAAAAAAATGCAAATTTTAACTTATAAACTGGAAGTAACAAAAGGATCTCTCTGACCAAAGCAGTACCCTACTAACCTAGCTAACATTATGTGCACGTTGTGATCTGCATGTTCTTTGCAGCAGTGCTACCTTTCCAGGAGTCAACCCTTTCACTAGACAAAACTCCGATCTCTCTCTAGGAAGAACATTAATCACCGAAGTTATCATGACATTTTTATTGTTGCTAAAAATTGCTGGAGGCAGCAAGTTTTTTAAAACCATAATATACTTGCAAACACTACGCACCCACCCGAAATAGGTACAGAGTGTGGTCACACCGTTCGTACCGCCCTAACCTGCTCAAGGTTCATGTGACCTCAGTGACAGAGTCACAGTGACTGGATCACTGTTGCTTTAGGGTGTGCTGCTTCGTCGCCCTGCCCGCAAGACTGGTGATGACCTTCAGTATGGATTGTGGTCGACAGGCCTTCAAGGTTAACCCACAATTGACACCACTAGGGTACATCTGCTTTTGCTAAGACATCAGGCCTTCTAAGGTTTAGTGGGGCCTTCTAAGGTCTAGCATGGGAATATGTTCCCTCAGTAGAGTGGTCTGGTGGACTGGTCATGAAGGCTGAACCCGGTTCCCCAGTTCCAAATTCGACAGCTCTGGCCATAGTGCCACATCCTCTCCCCCACTGAACACCATACTGCCCCACTGAGAGAAACTCGCACTGCCTTCAGCTACAACCTAATTGTGCCATGCTATAAACACTTGGATGTGGTATGCATTTGATAAGAGTAATATGCTGCCTAAAAAAAAAAAAGTAAAAGCATACACTCATAGGGAATGAAAGATTTAGTAAAGCAAGTGAAATGTAAGCAGAAACAACGATCTCTCTCTCACTATTCATATACCAGCGAGTGGTTTTACCTGAAAGGTTAAGGACATGACTACAGGGCCCTGAAGGGAACCGTTTCAATGTCCATTTTATATCCTTACAAAACGTAAGAAGTCTGGTTTAAAAAGACCACACCCAGAAACACAGAGCCATGGTACACATTTTGTTTTCCAATCCACCCATCAACCAGGTATTGCAATACATCCAGGAATGGTGCACTTCCCCACCTGGGGACAGCAGTGCTGTTGAAAGAAAGCAGAGAAAACAAAAGTAGTGCTTCACTGCAAAGTCTGTAAAGTGAAGCTAATGTGTTTGGATGTGAATAAATCCAATCTGGCCACTTTGCAACCACTCTGTCTTGCTTTATTTAGTTATGTATTTATTTTTCATATTTAAAACCTTTTATTTCTCTCCATCCCAAGGCTGCACTTTGGAATAGAAAAATTTCAGAAAAAAAGGTATTTCCCGCAAGTGGTTTTCTTTTTTGGATCCATTTCAAAGGGAAGCAAATAAATGAAAGAAGGAAAGAGAGCTTGTGAACCGTTTCTTCGAGTCACGGTTTTCAGTAAGTGAGGAGCAAGACAGAAAGAGAGGGAATAATAGGAAGAGAGGGCGGGAGGGGGCAGTTGCCTGCATGGAAAACAGAACCGGCCCCCTGTCCCAAAACCGTCCCCACCCCATCCAGCCTACCGGGGGACTTACCAGTCCGGCCCTGGTTCAGATTACTCAGCGATAAGTCAATGAGAATACGCCCCCATCATTTTTTTATTCCGTCCGAAATCGTGCACCCAGCTGCTTTAAAAAAAATATATATTTAAATAATTTTTTGCCCCTGGGGGTTTTTGTGAGATCCCCTGAGCAGGCCTAGGGGGTCAGGGTGTTTTTACCCTGCCCACTTTTCTTGTTTTTTCATCTTTTTTCTTGTGATTCACATGTAGCTACAACAAAGTCCTAATAAACACAGGGGCTCATTTTAGAGTCACCCTATAACCCAACAGTGGGGAGTTATCTGCACTTTAGCTCGGCAAAAGTGACAAAAGAATTATCGCACCATTCTCAAGTTAGTGCACACTGCCACATTGCCCACAGGCTGACGGTACCAACACAGCATACAATCAACATCCTTCCGCAGACAAAGCTGCTGGCTATGCTGCACCTGTTGGCCTCTGGTTCCTTCCAACTAACCACTGGACGAGTTGGAGGAGTCTCACAGGCAGCCCTATTAAACTTCGTGACACGTCTTGGATGCATGCCTACCAAAGCGTAGGGCCCCTGTATCCGCACCACCCGCTCGTCCCAATGCATAGCATTCCTGCACAACCAACCCCAGTTGTTGCTTGACGCCTCTGTGCTCCAGATCCAAGATTGAAGTCACTGAAATGGTGGTGCACCAGGTCATGAAGTCTATTAGTCAACTGTAGTGGAAAAACACTACTTTATTAGAAAAACCTAAATTAGGAACACCAAAACATCAAACAACAAGTGACATTCCCAATGGGCAAAATCAACTTGTAGATCATCCTGGAAATCCCAAAACTCCATATTCAGAAACCTGTTGGATAAATGAAGACAATGGTCAAGCTTTAGTATGGTCACAAACGTAATATGGTACAATGTATTGCACTTGGACAAAGCAGAATGCTTACAGGTAGGAT
This sequence comes from Lissotriton vulgaris, assembly GCF_964263255.1. Lineage (NCBI taxonomy): Eukaryota > Metazoa > Chordata > Amphibia > Caudata > Salamandridae > Lissotriton > Lissotriton vulgaris. The sequence continues at coordinate 16,029,555 of NC_141690.1, read as the reverse complement.
CAATCCTGCACAAAACGACCATAACAGACGTTTGTGTGGTCATAACCTTCGTAGGAAAGAAAAGGAACGTTAGAACCACACAAACTTCTGTTACGGTCTCATTATACAGGATTTATCATACCTGTAAGCATCACAGTTCGTTTCAGCTTGGTACACCTGCATGTTCACTTCACCCACACTGCGCAGGAACAGCTGGAGACCAAGCAAGGGAACCACGCCATAGCAGGCTTCCTGCATGTGTTGGGGGCAATTGACTGCACACATGTACTACTTGTGCCCCCTGCCGACACTGCACACAATCACCGCAATAGAAACACGCATTCCAACAATGTGGAGGCAAAACTGTACCACCGGGCCTGTACACTAATGTTGTCGCAAACTTCCAGGCAGTTTGCATGATTCCTTTATCTTTCGCAAGCATTCCAGCCATGGTCCCCAAACTAGTCCGCCGCCCAGCGATAACTGCCCCACCCTTCGCACCCAGACCTCAATGCTCACCTGACATCACCAGGCTGTCTCCAAGAGGGCCCACCACGTGCCACAGCAACCTACTCAGCCATCACTGGATTACGCGACACAGGCCCCCAGCGCATTCTGCTGCACCGCGCAGAGGAGTCATTTCTGTACAGCCAGCTGCTTTGGCATACACGCGGTCCAGCCAAGCTCACAATTCAAATCGGGTCTTGATTGCCAGGATGGTGTATTGAGGCATCATCACAATCTGCACATCTGATCAGCTCTTGTGGCACTAACTCAGTGCAGCTCAAGTCATCGCCACGTTGTGGGATGACAGTGTCGGCCAAAGTGCCTCGGCTGCCACCAACATAATAACCATAGAGATACACACAGATAGAGAGTGGAAATGGCATCGAGCACGTGCGTCCGACCCTTTTAATTGGCAGGGTCACATGTCCTATGATGCCTTTGCTGCATGGATGTTGTGTGGGTGTAAACCAGCAGTGAGACCTCTGATCAGCAGATCATTGCAGGGAACAACATGTAGCGTGGTAATTCCCTCCCTCTAAGCATAAGCACAGTGGGATGGCTGTAACGCGCATCCTTCATGACTTTACCAGTATGGCAGTTTTAATCCGCACACCCACCGAGATAGGTACATGATAGGTGCGCGACTCCATTTTTACCCCCCCCCCCAAAAAAATATATATATTAATATTTAAGAAATCAGAAGACATTATATTATTTTATTAACAAAATAAAATTACAACAACTATTTCTAGGATATTACCACCATTGATGCTCATGACGAGCTGAGCTTGTCATGAGGCATGGAACGCTCACACGCGGGGATAATTTCCCTGCTGTGCTGACCGTTCCACGGGAACGGGTGCACCTGTGACGAGCTCAGCTCGTCATGAGCACCGGAGCGCCGTGCCTCATGATGAGCTGAGCTCGTCATGAGCGTCTAAGGAGAGTAAGTGTGCCTTCCTGTCAAAGAGCTTTCGCATTTCTTCACAGAAGTTAGAGAAATTAAACAATACGGGGTCATTCCTCTCTATTAAAGGGAAGGACCAGCAGCAGCATTACCTCCCAAATAGGACATGACGAAAGCAGTCTTTGACTGATCGTCTGGAAACACAACAGGTTTGCACATAAAGTGCAACTTACACTGCCCCAAAAAATGCAGAATTTATTGGATCTCCAAAAAACTGTTCTGGAGGGGCAAGTGGAAGCTGGAGGGCTTGAATCACTTGGATGGTAGATGAACCGGTCCCCCCTCCCTGGGCCTGCGTCGAATAATAAGATACGGGGGTGGAAGTGTCCAGTTACGTATGTACGAGGCCTCACATGTTCCTGCAGGACTACCCTGAGACAGAACTGCCACTTCTCTCCTGATAATACCCATCTCATTTCTTAATTCCAGGTTTTCCCCACGAAAGGCATCTACTTCCATTCGCAGTGCAGTCAATGTTTCTAATACTGATGTGAGAACCGTATTAGTATCCATTGCTCAGGCTGTAGTAAACCGTGGGCTTGTCACTCTGTCGTGAAGTGAACATAGGTAACCACTAACCTCATCAGCCGGATACAGCGGGAGCGATGACCAAGGCTAATTCTCCTCTTCCCCCTATATGGAACCACCTGCGAGTACTAGTGAACTCAAACAGACTGTACCACAACAGGGGAAGGGGGAAAAGGGACAAAGAAACAATAAAGTTGCAGTAGCTTGAATAACCAATGCAGAACTGGCTGGGAGCTGTGTAGATCCCACTCCTCTATAGCCTGTGAATCCTGCAGGGGAGAGAGAATACATCATACATACAATACACACTCTCTATGATGCAGATCAATATGACTATGTGAGGATATACACTTACGTTTTAAACTGCCACAAATATTCCTCTTAAAGCAGCTCAAAAAGGTAAAAATAAAGCAACAGAAAGAAAACAAGCAAGTCTGGCATCACTTAATTGAGTGAATGTCACTCTCACATGATATGTAACAGTTTGGTACAGGGCTTAAACAAGCTACCATGACTTATATGAGAACCAGACGAAATTCTGGTTTATGTAGTCCTGGTCTGTATTGCCCAAAGATAATCCAAGCCTCTCAACAGCTCTGTTATTCAAATAAAAAATGGTTTCGATGTATTCCCGGTGTTGTGCATTCCTCATTGACCCTTGTGTGTCAGAATGCCTTCCAATGCGAGGAAAATAGGAATTGCAGACAGCGCGTCCATGCGCTTAAAGGAAGTAGCTTAGAAAACAGCTTTCCAATCAGCTGTTTCTGTAGCGAGCGCGTTACTTGAGAGAAAACAATATTGTTCCGAACTGTGAAAGCCTTCCTTCGCGCTTTCAGGAAAAAACAAAATACAAATGAAATTCTGCTCGTCCGAGTGGCTCAGCACAGGAGGGAAGGAAATAATGTCTCGAGCGGTGAAAGCCTTTCTTCGCACTTTCAGGAAAAAAACAAATGCTACAAATCCAGGCCGGCAATGCGCTCAGCTAAGCATTCAAATGCAGCGACTAAAGGGCTCGCTAGTGAGTCAAGGAAACAACGAACATCCACTACGGAAACAAAGGTTCTGATACACTGGCATACGATATCAAGTGACGAGCACCTGATAGAAGGAAAGGAGGAGTTTAAGTAGAGAGAAGAGCAAGGATAAGTGGCTAATCTTCCCTCAGCATTCTGGGAAGTGTAGTCGCCAAGCTCATGCCTCAGTTATTCCTTATGTGCCTATTCAATCTAGGGTAAAATGTGACACATTGAAACGTTGGTCTTACGACCAGCTGATAAGGGCAGCAATGTGCTGTGGGACAAAGAAATGTATAGAAAGGAAGCAGCAAGGCAACTTGAGGATGAAAGTTTCCACAAAAAGATAAGCGAACAGGAACAAAATGAAAGTATCCTGAATATTTGGAACAGTTTGGAACAATGAAAGGATAAAGGCATTATACTGTGGGAAGAGTACTGCTACCTGAAACAAGACTATCCTAAACTCCCCATACTTTATCTTCTACCCAAGATTCACAAGAACGCCCTTACACCAACAGGCAGACCCATTGTGTCTTCAATTGGAAACGTATCAGAAAGAAACTCCACATATCTGGATCATTTCCTAAGACAATATGTTGGAACACTCCCGTCTTACATCAAGTACACAAAAGATTTTCTATGTAAACTCAGTAACATCACTTGGGAGGAGAATATCCTATTGATTACAATGGATATTAATTCATTGTACACTATTATTGATCATGGTCTAGGTATTAGTGCATGCAGACACTTCTTGGAGAACAGACCCATGAAATACCTAGAACATACAAATGTCATTGCAGAGATGATGAATTTCTGCCTCTGAAATAATATTTTTATGTTTGATAGTACAGTGTATATACAAACACTAGGGACTGCAATGGGCACATTCTGTGCTTCCAGTTTCAGTAACCTGTTTCTGGGAGCATGGGAGGAAGAAATCAGGAAGGACAAAACGCTTATGCCCATATTTAATCAATTGTCAGTCTGGCTCTAATAAATTGATGATTTTTGTGTCATTTGGAAAGGTAGCGCAGAGAATGCTAGGTAGTTCATCATTAAACTCAACGACAACAGATGCAACCTCACATTAACACACACCATGAATAGAAGATCTATTGAATTTCATGGCGTTATGGTAGAGGTAGACAAGCACAACATGAAGCTTCAGACCAAACTCCATCGCAAAACTACAGCTGGCAACAGTTTACTCCATGCCCTCAGCAGCCACCCTGATACTCTCAAGTGGAGTATCCACTTTTGGGAGGTGCTGAGGGCAAGAAGAAACTGTAGTACAGAAACTCTGTACAAGAAAGAACGTAGGTGCATGATAGAAAGACTCGGAGAAAGAGGATATCCCATGTGGGTCCTCAATAAAGCAATCAGAAGAGTACAAACTATCCAGAGGGAAGAGACCCTACAAAAAAATACTATGTGCCCCTACAGAGAAACAGAACAACACGAGGGTCATCCAAACATACAATTCTGAATGCAGCAAATTCCAAAGGATACTAGCAAAAACTGGAACATCTTAGAGAGAGAGACCCCATAATAGGAAGGCATTTACCTAAATGCCCTATGATCCTTTACAAAAGAGGGAGAAACCTTAGAGACCTCCTTGTTAAAGGTGACATAACTAAGAAACAAGTGAGTCCACAACAACACTTACAAGGATTTTTCCGTGCGGTCACTGTAAGGTCTGCAACAACAGTCAGATGAGAAAAACATATCCAACCCCCGACTGTAAGAGAATCATAAAGCAATTTTTCACCTGCAGCTCTAATTATGTAGTCTACGCTCTTGAATGCCCTTGCAACCTGAGGTACATAGGGAGAACTACATTTGCAGCTAATAAAGAAATTTTAGAACATCTATGAGCAATCAACAAAATAGACAAACATTATCCAGTGGCTAGGCATTTCGAGGAATATCATCTCTCAAATAGCTCACTCTTGAAGTACTACACATTAGAACAGGTCAAACAGAACAACAGAGGTGGGAACAGAACGTTGCAACTCAGACAACGTGAATCATGGTAGATAGTTGCCTTACAATCCAAGACCCCTATGGGCCATAATGGAGAGGAAGAATTGGAAATTCATCTTCATGAACAATGAGTGTGTTTTTCACAATACAGTACAATCAGTTTGAACAAAACAGGCAGCTGTTCCTTTCTTTTCTAGTTTCTTCTCTAGTGTCTCTTTTGTTAGCCAGCCATTATTACACCCCAGTTTACCAAAATCTAGAATTTTCAAAAAAATGCATATCCCTTACTTCTGTTTAGTACTAGGGAACATGAGTTCCAGCTAACATATAACCATTTGTAAATATGAAATTATTACTATTGAGTTTGTACTTACCTGTATCAAGAATATTGAATTAATCATATTTTAACCTACACTTGTATATCTGTCTTTTTTTCTAGGAAGAAAGGACGGGGTCTTATCCAGGAAGAGTTAGAGGATCTGAGTTCCCTGCCCTTTTCTATGTGACACTTCGTCATCATGGAAAGGACGCAGCATTAACTGTAGGCCGAGATCTCCGCTGGAGTGTGCGGAGATTAACCTTCTCCGCGTTCCACACAGAACGCGGAGTAGGCAAATCTCTGCACACTCCATGGCGGACCGGAGCTGGCCAGCCCCCGCCTCCCACCCGCCCTATTTAAAGTTAATCCAACTTTTCAAAAACACCTCTAAAATAAATAAAGAGAACCTTACCTTAAGCTGCTGCATCCCCGGGCAGCCCTCCTCATCTTCATAGCGTTCTCAGTGAAAGCTGCGCATGCTCTGGCGCCCGCCGCTGTTTTATGTCATGAATGATGTAATATGTGATGTCATCAGCAGTGCATTGAGGGGGCACGAGTTCTAGTTAGCTCAACTAAAGGCCGAATTTCTCAGGTTTTGTATGAGTGAAATGTCCAACTGACTATAACGTGCCTGAAACGTATGAATTTTTCAGTGAATTTCTATGGGTTTTTTAAATGCTCATTTCTAACTATAACGTCCCTGAAACCTATGTTTTGTCAGTGTTTATATATATATATATATATATATATATATATATATATATATATATATATATATCCAAAGCGAAGCACTGGGTCCTGCTGGGATTCTTCTCCCGGGCCAGGTGGCGCATAGAAATCGGCGGACCACAGAGAGCCGATATTACATAATCCAGGGATCGCCTCACGGCAACAAACAATGCGCACTCAGGAATCCATATTAGCATCAAAGGTTTATTCTCAGGTTAACACGCTACGCGTTTCGACAGCAATGTGTCTTGATCACACGTGAACCACCCTGCTCGGTGTGGTTAGTTATGCATAACAAACATAGAAGAGGTGACCAACATTGTTACAGCACCATGTCATTTCCACAAAAACTTTTTTTGGGAAACAAACAATCCATTCGGTCTAGTGCCCAAGGACTCTGTATTAACATCATTCTGCTACGATTAGTAACAGGTTCAACTAATCGTAGCAGAATGTTTAGATCGATTTATGTGTGACATAACTGAAAATATGTTATAACTCTTGATAAGCTTGATTTTATTTGGAGATTTTAACAGCTGTTTTTTTTGTGTGTTTTCTTTAGGAAAATGAGAATGAGAAGTCTCTTCCATCACAGCCACCTCACGGTCCACCTGACCTTTTTCCTTTTAATTGGATGAAAGACACCTTCACTTGTATGAAAGTCGGACTTTATTTCACCTAGATGTGCACTCTGTCCCTGCTGGTATGGCCTCGTTTTTGCATTATGATAGAAGTTAATGAGGGGTGAATTAGACGATCTGTATGATGTTAATACAGAGTCCTTGGGCACTAGACCGAATGGATTGTTTGTTTCCCAAAAAAAGTTTTGTGAAAGACTGGTTTATATCTAAACCCGACTTTACTCTGAGGCACTACACCAGATTGAGAGTAAAAGGTAGTTATGAATGCAATTTGCCGGATTCAAATGCAATGTATTGTAATAAGTAATGGCAATGCTTTTTAACATAACTAAGCAACAGCGCGTGATTCCCCATTCCAAGATGGCGGTACCGTTTTTGTGGAAATGACATGGCGCTGTAACAATGTTGGTCACCTCTTCTATGTTTGTTATGCATAACTAACCACACCGAGCAGGGTGGTTCACGTGTGATCAAGACACATTGCTGTCGAAACGCGTAGCGTGTTAACCTGAGAATAAACCTTTGATGCTAATATGGATTCCTGAGTGCGCATTGTTTGTTGCCGTGAGGCGATCCCTGGATTATATATAGATATAGATATATATATATATATATATATATATATATATATATATATATATATATATATATATATATATATATATATATATATATATATATATATATATATATCTATATATATATAGATCTATATATATATATATATAATTCACTGAAAAAACCATAGGTTATAGACCATATATAGTTAGGAATTAGCATTTACAAAACCTTGAAAATTTACTGAAAAAACCATAGGTTATAGACCATATATAGTTAGGAATTCGCATTTACAAAACCTTATTTTACTCACACAAAACCATTGAAATTCCATATATAGTTAGTTGCACTAACTATATATCGCGCACCCGCAATCCACTGCTGATGATGTCACATATTACATCATTCATGACATGGTCAGTGACATCACTGATGACATCACTGATGACATCTCAAATGACATCACTGATGACATCTCAAATGACATCACTGATGACATCACTGATGACATCTCATTTGACATTACTGATCACATCACTGATGATATCATTCATGTGATACTACGATGAACCTCTTCAGACTCTAATATAACCTTAGATACAATCAGTGTAAACAGACACTCACAGACTGTTACTCATCCATGGAGTTACTCACACACCTAGTCAGTCATGCAAAGAATCAATCACACCTCCATTTCCTCAACTATACAGTTATACAAACTTTACTTATTCAAACATATGCTAACACATATTTACTCTCTTATACAATCCCTGATACAAGTTCACAATGATCCATACAGCCACTCACACATTCACTGGCTCTTAGGCACAGTTATTTATATATGTCAACTCTCACATGTACTGTGTTTTACATATGTACTTACTTTGACATGTAGCACTGAGATATCCATTCACTCACCAATACACTCATGCACACAGTCAACCGCCCATACAGCTGTTTCCACATGCACTTTTGAAACCATACATCTAGTGAATCAACTGCTCACACATCTATGCACAGAGTCATACACCTCCCAGCCACCCACACACACACTCAGTCTCCCATACAAATACTTGGGCAACCAATCAATAACCCATATAGTTACTCATATAGCTACTTATCCACACATGCAACAGTTTACAGAACAACAGACATAATGATGCACAAATTAAGACAGTTTAGTCACTAACCCATGCACTCAGTGAGACACATTTAATCACTCACTCATACTGCACCTACTAAATCCTTCATCCAGACACTTATACATCCACTCATTCTTCAATATGTAAGACATATTTTAACTTTACAGAAACATACAGTCACTGGATGTTGTCATCAGTGATGTCATCAGTGATGTCATTTGAGATGTCATCAGTGATGTCATCAGTGATGTCACTGACCATGTCATGAATGATGTAATATGTGACATCATCAGCAGTGGATTGCGGGTGCGCGATATATAGTTAGTGCAACTAACTATATATGGAATTTCAATGGTTTTGTGTGAGTAAAATAAGGTTTTGTAAATGCGAATTCCTAACTATATATGGTCTATAACCTATGGTTTTTTCAGTAAATTTTCAAGGTTTTGTAAATGCTAATTCCTAACTATATATGGTCTATAACCTATGGTTTTTTCAGTGAATTTTCAAGGTTTTGTAAATGCTAATTCCTAACTATATATGGTCTATAACCTATGGTTTTTTCAGTGAATATATATATATACATACATATATAAACATATATCATCTGTATATCTATATAAATACAAACATAAATGCATGCATCCATATACTTATATGCATACAGATGCATGTTATTTACATGAAAGTTGAAAAAACACTAATAAAAGCAAAGCTAAAAAGCCACCTAATTACAAACAGAATGGCTTTAACTTAAACGAGGGCGAGATCTATTGCATTTTCAATGCTTGTTTACTTTGGTTCCATCAAGAAGGCATTCAGATGTGTCACACATTTGCCATAAATTCTGAATGTTAGCACTCTAGTTGCACATTAGATCACTGTAGTAAAGCTACTGCTCACCAGGGACGTCTGCTGCTGGTATTCAAAGTGCATGTTTCAGTCTGCATGTCAGAATTTTTTTAATGAAATTGAAGAGGGTTTGAGAAGTCACTCAAAATGTGCCCTAATGTTTCTTTCTGCAGCACTAATCATAATTCATATGGCAAAATATACCCCCTCATTTTGTTCCTTTTTAAATTAAATGTTTTAAGAGTTACCACTTTATTCCAATCAAGATGGCTTCAGGTGTGCCATACCTTTGTAATAAGTAGGACTGTTAGCGCTCTAGTTGTTCTTTAGAACACTCTGGGACATTCTGTCATTGGGCTATACTTGGGCTACATCTGGGTGATATTTGGGCTACATTTGGGCTCTTTTGTCTCTGGTGGCCATTTTGGGAGACTGCATGTCAGAATTTTTTAATGAAATAGAAGAGGATTTGAAAAGTCACTCAAAATGTGCCCTAATTTTTCTTTCTGCAGCACTAATAATACCTTCTATCGCATAATATACCCCCTCATTTTGTTCCTTTTTAAATTAAATGTTTTAAGAGTTACCACTTTATTCCCATCACGATGGCTCCAGGTGTGCTATACCTTTGTAATAAGTAGGACTGTTAGCGCTCTAGTTCTTCATTAGAACACTCTGGGACATTCTGTCATTGGGCTATACTTGGGCTACATCTGGATGATATTTGGGCTACATTTGGGCTCTTTTGTCTCTGGTGGCCATTTTGGGAGACTGCATGTCAGAATGTTTTAATGAAATAGAAAAGGATTTGAGAAGTCACTCAAAATGTGCCCTAATTTTTCATTCTGCAGCACTAATCATACTTTCTATGGCAAAATATACCCCCTCATGTTGTTTCTTTTTAAATTAAATGTTTTAAGAGTTACCACTTTATTCCAATCAAGATGGCTTCAGGTGTGCCATACCTTTGTAATAAGTAGGACCGTTAGCGCTCTAGTTGTTCTTTAGAACACTCTGGGACATTCTGTCATTGGGCTATACTTGGGCTACATCTGGGTGATATTTGGGCTACATTTGGGCTCTTTTGTCTCTGATGGCCATTTTGGGAGACTGCATGTCAGAATGTTTTAATGAAATAGAAAAGGATTTGAGAAGTCACTCAAAATGTGCCCTAATTTTTCATTCTGCAGCACTAATCATACTTTCTATGGCAAAATATACCCCCTCATGTTGTTTCTTTTTAAATTAAATGTTTTAAGAGTTACCACTTTATTCCAATCAAGATGGCTTCAGGTGTGCCATACCTTTGTAATAAGTAGGACTGTTAGCGCTCTAGTTGTTCTTTAGAACACTCTAGGAGGCTGCAGTAGAACACAAAGGAATCAACTGACAGTCTCTGTCCTTGTTGGATGTACATGTTTTACTGAGAATGTCAGACTTCATTTTCACATGACTGAGAAAGATAATGTGAATTTACAGAAAATATGCTTTCAGTTTAGCTTATAGATCCCCTTCCAAACCACTGTGGGAAAATCATGAGATATTAGTTTTCTTTCAAACAATATTCATGATATCACAGCAGAAGGTTTTTTCACATGGTAAAATCACCTTAGAACCCACCACAATTCCTAAAACGAGTATGGTACCATCAACAAATGATTTATAATGTAACTAAAGTCCTAAAACCCTCTATTAACTACAATGCTTTTTAATGAGGTGCTATCATGTATATTGGTCCCAAGATGGCTGCCAACACTTCTTGGATGAAGTGCTGACAGCCAATCAGATCAGATGTGTGGTTAGGCTCCGCCCAGATATATATCTTTTTTTGAACCTAAATTACTCAAAATCCACTGGAGCACATATATTGAGACCTAGAAAAGGCACATCGGGCTAACAGTCCCTACAATTTTGCCAAGTTTCGTGCAAATCCATTCAGCCGTTCGAGCTAAAAGTGAGGCCAACCGCCCTATGGAAATTAACATGGGAAAAACGCGTTTTGGGACCCCCCTTTTTTCTCGGCCCCTCCTTGATGAAACCCCCCCAAATTGTCAGGGGCTGCTCAGAAACAAAATGTTCCATTTTCCTGAAAATTTCAGCCAATTCCGTCCACAAATGCCAAAGTTATTAGACATAGAATTTTCAAAAATCCCATAGAGAAAAAATCCTAACTATATATACCTACTGGCGACCGCCAGTAGGTAATATATATATATATATATAGATCTATATATATATATATATCTATATATATATATATATATATATAGATATATATATATATATATATCTATAATGTACAGAAAGGGCAGCACAACTGGATGGTTTTTCAAAGTTGCTTTATTTCACAACACTCCACCAACGCGTTTCAGCCTCACGGCCTTTCTCACGGTTAGTGAGTCCTTTTTTGCTTTCACATTATATACTGTCCCATATTAGCCATTAAGTGGCATTATGGGATATGTAGTTTTAAGCAAAAAAAATTTTTTTTAAAACATAGAAGACAGACAAAAGGACTGGTGTGTTGACATCACTAGTATAGTACTTAGCGCCCTAAGTTATGTTCACTCAGGAATTGCTATGTTTATGACATTCAAATTAGATTTAGTTGTAATGGGTATAGTACCCAGGTATTTGATAAACATTAAGCTGAGTTCATAATCACTCCAGGTGTATGTGGAGATCTTCTCCGAAGTTCATGCCTTTAGGCTGTTTTGTTCGGAAACGGACAATGAAGCGGGATTCCATTTGTCGCAAGAGACGGACAGTGTCTCCTCCTCTCTCTGTTTTTGACAGCATTTTCAGTCCGAAAAAGTTCATGGCTCTCCAATCCCCATTTTGGCAGGAAATCAGATGTTTAGCGGTGGCATACAGCATATTCTTGTTTTTTACCGCTCGTATATGCTCCAATATTCTTTTTTTCAGCATACATGTTGTTGACCCAATGTACTTCATACCGCATTTACACTCTATAACATACACCACATTTTTTGATGTGCACGTTATGTATTGCTTGATGGGCATCTCTCTTCCATCTGGTTCTCGCACTGTCTTTGTTTTTCTGCCTATTTTGCACGCTTTGCACGTTGTACATGGCTTGAAGCCCACATTCTGTTCCATCCACCATTTAGGTTGTTCTGTTGCTTGGAAGAAACTTTTTACTAGCAGATTTTGCAAAGACGTGTTTTTTTTGTACGTAATAGATGGGTGTTTGCCCGCCAAGGGTCCCACATCAGGGTCACTGCTGATAAGATGCCAATATTTGTTCATTTTCTTGGCAATGATGCCACTTTCCTTGTTGTATGTTGTAACAAATCTGGGTGGATCTTTATCCTGTGGGGGTTTCTGTTTTTCAATGAGCGTTTCAGCTCTGCTGATTTCATCTGCCTTTTTTTGCAGTCTTTTAATACATAGTCCTTGTATCCTCTTGCTAGGAATCTTGCTTTGCTTTCACACATCTTTTTTTCAGCTTCCTCTGGTTTGGAGCAATTTCTTTTCAATCTTATGTACTCTCCATAGGGAATACTTTTGAGTAATGATTTAGGGTGGAAACTATTACCATGGAGTACACTGTTGGTCGCAGTTTTTTTTCTGAATAGTGTGCTGAAAAAAAGAATATTGGAGCATATACGAGCGGTAAAAAACAAGAATATGCTGTATGCCACCGCTAAACATCTGATTTCCTGCCAAAATGGGGATTGGAGAGCCATGAACTTTTTCGGACTGAAAATGCTGTCAAAAACAGAGAGAGGAGGAGACACTGTCCGTCTCTTGCGACAAATGGAATCCCGCTTCATTGTCCGTTTCCGAACAAAACAGCCTAAAGGCATGAACTTCGGAGAAGATCTCCACATACACCTGGAGTGATTATGAACTCAGCTTAATGTTTATCAAATACCTGGGTACTATACCCATTACAACTAAATCTAATTTGAATGTCATAAACATAGCAATTCCTGAGTGAACATAACTTAGGGCGCTAAGTACTATACTAGTGATGTCAACACACCAGTCCTTTTGTCTGTCTTCTATGTTTTAAAAAAAAATTTTTTTGCTTAAAACTACATATCCCATAATGCCACTTAATGGCTAATATGGGACAGTATATAATGTGAAAGCAAAAAAGGACTCACTAACCGTGAGAAAGGCCGTGAGGCTGAAACGCGTTGGTGGAGTGTTGTGAAATAAAGCAACTTTGAAAAACCATCCAGTTGTGCTGCCCTTTCTGTACATTATTGAATTGGGGCTTTGATCCTGCCTTCGGGTCTAGCACACGCTGGTGAGCGCTCTCGTGCGGAATGGATCGAATTCTGTGGATATATATATATCTATATATATATAGATATATACACTGAAAAAACATAGGTTTCAGGCCTTACATAGTTAGGAATTAGCATTTAAAAAACCATTGAAATTGCTCCTATATAGTTAGTTGTACTAACTATATTTCGCGCACCCGCAATCCACTGCTGATGATGTCACATATTACATCATTCATGACATGGTCAGTGACATCACTGATGACATCTCAAATTACATCGCTGATGACATCACTAATGACATCATCCAGTGACTGTGTGTTTCTATAAAGTTTAAATAAGTTTTACATATTGAAAAATGAGTGGATGTATAAGTGTCTGGATGAAGGATTTAGTAGGTACATGACTGAATGTATGAGTGAATGCATGGGTTAGTGACTAAACTGTCTGAGTGTGTGCATCAGTATGTCTGTTGTTGTGTAACCTACTGCATGTGTTGATCAGTAGCTATATGAGTGGCTATATGTGTTATGGATTGGTTGCTTGAGTATTTGTATGGGAGACTGATTGTGTGTGTGGGTAGCTGGCATACATAAATGACTATACATAAGAGCCACTGATTGTGCGAGTGGCTGTATGGATCATTGTGTACTTGTATCAGTAATTGTATAACAAAGTAAGTATGTGTTTGTATATGTTTGAATAAGTAAGGTGTTGTGTGTATAACTGTATAGTTGAGGAAATGAAAGGGTGATTGTTTCTTTGCATGACTGACTAGATGTGTGAGTAACTCCATGGATGAGTGGCAGAGTGTGAGTGTCTGTATAGGTGTTTGAGTGCAGATGATAGTGTTGTATTGATGAGTGACTGTATGTATGAGTGATTCTATGGGTAAATGATTGGATGTGTGTATAGACGTAACAATCAGTGTGTGTGTATGTAGTAACTGGTATTGGTGTGTCAATGGTTTCAAGAATGGTAGTCTGTGTTTAACACTGGGTGTATCAAAGGTGATATTAGAGTGTGAGGAGGTGTATCGTATTATCACATGAATTATATGAATTATATCATCAGTATTGTCATCAGTAATGTCATTTGAGATGTCATCAGTGATGTCATCAGTGTTGTCACTGACCATGTCATGAATGATGTAATATGTGACCTCATCAGCAGTGGATTGCGGGTGCGCGAAATATAGTTAGTACAACTAACTATATAGGAGCAATTTCAATGGTTTTTTAAATGCTAATTCCTAACTATATAAGGCCTGAGAGCTGTGTGGGCTGTGAGAGCTGTGTGGGCTGTGAGAGCTGTGTGGGCTGTGTGAGTGTGGGCTGTGTGGGCTGTGAGAGCAGTGAGAGCTGTGTGGACTGTGAGAGCTGTGTGGGCTCTGAGAGCTGTGTGGGCTGTGTGGGCTGTGAGAGCTGTATGGGCTGTGAGAGCTGTGTGGGCTGTGAGAGCTGTGTGGGCTGTGAGGGCTGTGTGGGCTGTGAGGCCTGTGAGGCCTGTGAGAGCTGTGTGGGCTGTGGGAGCGGTGTGGGCAGTGAGAGCTGTGTGGGCTGTGAGGGCTGTGTGGGCTGTGAGAGCTGTGAGAGCTGTGTGGGCTGTGAGAGCTGTGTGGGCTGTGAGAGCTGTGTGGGCTGTGTGAGCTGTTAGAGCTGTGTGGGCTGTGAGAGCTGTGTGGGCTGTGTGGGCTGTGAGGGTTGTGAAGGCTATGTGGGATGTGAGCTGTGTGGGCTGTGAGGGCTGTGTGGGCTGTGAGAGCTGTGAGTGCTGTGTTGAATATGAGCTGTGTTGGCTGTGAGGGCTGTGTGAGCTGTGAGGGCTGTGTGGGCTGTGAGAGCTGTGTGGGCTGTGAGAGCTGTGTGGGCTGTGAGAGCTGTGAGAGCTGTGTGGCATATGAGCTGTGTGGGCTGTGAGGGCTGTGTGAGCTGTGAGGGCTGTGTGGGCTGTGAGAGCTGTGTGGGCTGTGAGAGCTGTGTGAGCTGTGAGAGCTGTGTGGGCTGTGAGAGCTGTGTGGGCTGTGAGAGCTGTGTGGGCTGTGAGAGCTGTATGGGCTGTGAGTGTGTGGGCTGAGAGAGCTGTGAGAGCTGTGTGGGCTGTGAGAGCTGTGTGGGCTGTGAGAGCTGTGTGGGCTGTGAGGTCTGTGTGGGCTGTGAGAGCTGTGTGGGCTGAGAGCTCTGCTTCTTTTGTGTCTCGGTCTACCTAGCACAAGATGAATGCCAACACTTCCTGGTTAGAAGTGTTGACAGCCAATGAGCATGCTGCTTTCCTGTGAAAGGCATGCTGATTGGCTGCCACTGTCTGTCAACACTCCAAACCAGAAAGTTTTGGCAGTCATCTTGTGCCTCGGTAGAACCAAGGCACAAGATGGCAGTGAAACAAAGGTACAAAACACGCAAAGGGGGCAAGGTAGAAGCACCCTGACCCCCTAGGCCTGCTCAGGGGTCCCAGAAGGACCGCCCTCCTGCCCCCTTTTTGAGTTCTACACGTTTGTTTTTCTGCTTTCCTGTGCCTCAGTCTACCGAGGCACAAGATGGCTGCCAACAATTTCTGTTTTGGAATGTTCACAGACAGTAGCAGCCAATCAGCATGCAGCTTGTACTCGGGAGGGTACAGAGTACAGTAAGCTTACGTGCACTCACGGTGTCCCACATATAGATATATAATTTGGGAAAATGTAATTTTCTCAACAACTACTGGAGGGATTTTCACCAAATATAAAAAAGGCACTTCTGCATAACAGTCCCTACCATTTTGCCACGTTTGGTGTAATTCCATTTAGCCGTTCGGGCTGTAGCCGTGTCTAAAGGTCTGGAGGGATTTACACCAAACGACGAAAGGCATTGCTGCATACCAGTCCCTACCATTTTACCAAATCTGGTGTAATTCCGTTCAGCCGTTCGAGCTGTAGCCTTGTCAGAATGTCCCTATGGAAATTAACATGGGGAAAACACGCTTGACGAATCCCCCCGAAACATTCAGGGAAGGAGCGGAGCGCAGCGAGGCAAGTTTAAGGAAAATTACAGGCAGATCCCACAATCGGCGCCAAAGTTATTCCCAATAGAATGTCCGGAATTTTCTTTGGTAACTAGGTCCTAACTATATATACCTACTGGCTATCACCAGTAGGTAATATATAAAACTACAAGGATGAGCAGTAATCTCTAACCAATAATGAGTGCAATCGCGGATAAATTATTATAGAAAAACTTTACTGCGCAATCCTCCAAGCACTGACCGACGCCTTTCGGCACTACGCCTTTTTTATGTCAGTTACCTCACTGTCAAGGTTGCCATTTTAAACAAAAAAGTAAACGAGTTGTGGTATGTGAATTTACCCACAGTGAAGATAGTCTCAAAATGTGTCATGTTCTTTAAATAACCATGGCGGCCATCTTGAAACGTGAAAATACATTTCCATGGATACAATATTATCAATATATTACAAAAACAGCCACTTATAATAAACTCATTGGGTACATTATCACTTTTCACCTTGTTCAAAATAAGTATTTTAAGGCAGCAATTAGTGCATTCGTAATCTAATCAGAATAACCACGTCATCACTTGTACCATATTGGGATAAATCCTATTAATGAGCAATTGAGACTAGGTGGCTCATACCCACATTGATTATTGGACATAAAGCTCTGAATGGCGGAGAGAGAAAGCCAATTGTAACCAAAGATCAGAAACATTGATTATTCGACATTGAGCCCTGAGCAGTAGGCCAGGCATCGTGGATGGCAGACGGGGCATTTCGGCCTTGGGCAACAATGCTTGTTGTGCGAGGTGATGATGTTGCAGCAGCTTGTGCTGATCCTTAAAGCGTGCAGCGCAATCCCAGTACGAATGTGCTCGTTTGCAGTCATGAAGAGCCCAAAAGCTTGATTTCAGAGGTTCAAACAAAACACCACTTCCTAGGGCCCACGACTGAGGAGGCTCCTCTTTGGGGTCAGGAGCCTGATGAAGACGAGCCCAGGAGCTGTTGGTGATGAATTGGAAGTCTTTTGTAGGAAGGAGCTGCAAAACCCACTTCTGAGGCCCAGAACATTGAGGGGGCACTACAGGCAAGGGAAGCACTCACAGACAGTCTAGCAGGACCAGCAAAATTGCAGGAAGTCTTTTGTGTCTGTGAGACTTAAGAAAACAGGAGGCAAGCCATCAAGCCCTTGTAGATCACTTGGTGGGAAAGCAAAGCCCTTCCAGCAGAGGCAGGGAGCAGGAGGCAGCAGGGCAAATAGCAGAAAAGCAGTTCTTCCAGAAAATCAGTCCAGTTGAGACCTTCAAGCAGCACAGCAGTCCCTCTGACAGAGGATCAGTTCAAGATCTAGAAGTGTCTGATTTAATGGAGTTAGGAACCCAGTACCTATACCCAAAAGTGCCTTTGATATAGAACTCTCTGAAGTGCACCAGGATCCCTTTCAATCCAGTCCTGTCAGCCAGGCTAACCCTGGGGGCTGAATCATTGCTTTGTGGGGGCACAGGACACAGCCTATTCAGATGTAAGTGTGAGCCACCTTCCCCCCTTCCTGTCGAGGAAGGCTATCAGAATGCAGAGGAATGCAGATGAGTCTGTCACACTCAACCCTTCCTTTGTTTGGGGCTGTCTAGAGGCAATGCACAAAGTGTACCTGTCACACAGCCATATATATGTATATTTTAGGCAGGCTGTTAGGCACAAAGAGCAGTAAGTACATAGAAATACCCACTTTCTAAAAGTTCCACACATATCAAACATGACAAAGCAACTCCTCTCTGGTCAGGAATTACAGCTTAAAAGTATTTGAATAAATTCCCTATGCTGGCCCATTAGAGGGGTAGACCTCACAATAGTGAGAAATTTAATATGATTTGAGATTTGATTTGGAGTTTTTATAAAAACACTCGAATGCCCAAGGGCGTCCTGGCGCTACTTCCAGCAAAACCAAATTTCTACCGATGAGAGAAGTAATGGATCCTTTAGTTCATTAAAAGCCATGTTTTTAGGGATTTTCTGAAAGACCATAAATTAGGGCTGTTCTTTATACCTGCTGGGGGGGTATTCCACATTTTGGAAGTTCCTAAAATGAAACTTCTACTGCCCAGTGTCCTCTCTTAAAGCTGGGGGTCTGTAGGAGTTTACTGGAAGAAGACACTAAGTTTCTTGTGGGTGAATTCCAAATTAGACGGTTCTTCAAATAATGCGAACTGGCACCATGCAATACCATATAGGCTAAGCACAGGGATTTAAATGTAATCCTTTTTCTGACTGCAAGCCAGTGCAATTTTCTGAGGCCATGGGCAACTGACTGATCTTTTGGAATGTGCAGCAGCAAACGTGGTGATGTATTTTGCTGCTGGTCCTGTATTTGTATATTTGCATAAAAAGTGTTTTCTAGTCCGATTTAGATAAGACTAATGCTGTCACAAGTGTCTTTTGTAGGTCTAGAGGTAGGTAAAGGTGGTTCTTTCTAATCACCTTTAAGATAAAAAAGATAGCAGAAGCAAGAGTGCTAATCTGATCTTTAAAGTCAATTTACCATCAAAGATGAAACCTAGGTTTTTCACCTTCTTCCCCAGTGATGGGAGGTCACCTAAAGTTGTCGGCCACCATCTAGGTGACCAGAAGGAGGTGTCTACACCCAAGAGGAGGACCTCCTTTTTTCCGCCATTAAGTTTTAAACAGTTGGAACTCATCTATTGATTTACTTGAGTCATGCATTTGTTAAAACGATCTGCTGTTTTTTCAGGATTGCTAGAAACTGAAACCACAAGCTGAGTATCATCAGCATAGGAGACAGCTGAGAAACCAAAATTCCTTATTTCTTTATTTACTTATTTATTGTTTTATAGAGCGTGAACGTGACCTGTTAGGGTATCAGAGCGCTTTACAGGGATAACTTGTAAACAAGTATGAAATAGGCAAATAAATAGAAAATAAATATATAAAAAAACATAAGTAGGGGTAGAAGGAAGTGAAACATTTGTGGAATAACAGGGTGTATACAATGTTCAGATCAGGGCCGGACTGGGAACCAAAACCGGCCCTGGCAAAGTGCTCGGCCTGCCCCCCCCCTCCCCCGGGGGGTTGGGGGTACCTTCAAACTCTTTGCCAGGGCCGGTTTTCGGACGATTTTGTTACAGGGCCGGTTTTGTAGCTATGCTGCAAAAACGTTCCTGTAACAAAATTGCCCCCCAGGGGCCCAAAACTGGCCCCCACCCATGTGGCGCACCGGGGGATTGTCCGGTGCCCGCTACGGCCAGTCCGGGCATGGTTCAGATCATAATGCAGAGAAATCCAGCAATTACATTTGTGGGAGTACAAGGTCAGTACGAGATGGATAGCAGCCAGTCAGTCCAAACTCTAGCGGCAACAAAAAATAAGCAAAGTCGCTTAATGTTGTGTGCAATGCATGATTTGTAGGAGAAACGTACCCATTAGGAAGGTTTTAGCTTCCTTTTAAAATATTGACAAAGAGGGAATTCTTCTGATGAAAGACGGCAGCAAGATGTAGATTCTTGGTGTGGCCCCAGAGAAAGCATGATTGTACGTTTTTTCCTTTCGGAAGTGGGGTTGCTGGAGCACAAAGTCTCTGGTGGACCAGGAGTTTCTGGCTCCTCCAGAAACCATGATTTTCTGGGAAAGTTATGCAGGGGATTTCATGTGTAGCGCTTTGTGGTTGATACATGCATGTTTGAGTTGGATTCTGGCTTCAAGAGGAAGACAGTTCAGCGCCTTCAGATGCAGTTAGATGTTGTCGAATTTTTTTGAGCCTGTTAGTTGTCTGGCCGTGGCATTCAGGCAAGATTTTAGAGGGGTCGTGGAGATCTTGGGCAGGCCAGAAAGGGTTGAGCATCCCTATTCGATTTTGGAGATCACTAATACCTGGACTGCCATTTTTAGATCTGATTCAGAAAAGGGGGTGGTGATGAACAGAGTGTCTGAATTAAGCAGACCACTCTTACCCAGTCCAAAGCTCAGGGCTTGATCCATCACCGTTTTTAGCTCACTGCACCATCCTAGCTCAGAACTTGGCTATATGCAAATTAGTCTGACCCTGGCCCAGTGCATCATGGGAACAGGGCAGACCAAACTACCAAGCCAATTCTTATACTGGGAAGGAAACAAGCTACCGGGGACCGGTTTCTGGCATTTCAGCCGTCTTCGGCCCGGCTTGCTTGAATCCTGATGGTGCAATGAGCTAGGGACTCACATCTGAGTATACCCTTCCGCGCCTATGGTGGACAAAAATGATTCAGAAAAGGGGGTGGTGATGAACAGAGTGTCTGAATTAAGCAGACCACTCTTACCCAGTCCAAAGATCAGGGCTTGATCCATCACCGTTTTTTAGCTCACTGCACCATCCCAGCTCAGAACTTGGCTATATGCAAATTAGTCTGACCCTGGCCCAGTGCATCATGGGAACAGGGCAGACCAAACTACCAAGCCAATTCTTATACTGGGAAGGAAACAAGCTACCGGGGACCGGTTTCTGGCATTTCAGCCGTCTTCGGCCCGGCTTGCTTGAATCCTGATGGTGCAATGAGCTAGGGACTCACATCTGAGTATACCCTTCCACGCCTATGGTGGACAAAAATGATTCAGAAAAGGGGGCCTTCAGATGCAGTTAGATGTTGTCGAATTTTTTTGAGCCTGTTAATTGTCTGGCCGTGGCATTCAGGCAAGATTTTAGAGGGGTCGTGGAGATCTTGGGCAGGCCAGAAAGGGTTGAGCATCCCTATTCGATTTTGGAGATCACTAATACCTGGACTGCCATTTTTAGATCTGAGGCATCAAGGAAAGGTTTTAGTTTCCTCAGGTAGCTCTGGTGTAACCTGGCAGTTTTAGCCATCAAGTTGATGTGGTCTCTCATATTCAGGCTACTGTCTAGGATTATTCCGAGAGATTTAGCAGAATCCACTATGGTCGGTGTGCAGTTTAGTGCTGTGATCAACTTGGTCCATTCACGGATGTCAGTGTTACTTGTAGGGGGGACGATTGGAAGGAACTCCTTTTTTGTGTGTTTAGTTTGAGCTGGTTGCTGGCGAGCCATTTAACAGTCAGCTTTAGGGCCTCATTCAAAAAGTAGATCTCCACTAGAGATGAGATTTTGATGTAGATCTGGGTATCAGCGACATACATGTGGAAGAAGATGTTGGCAGTACGTAGTAATTCAGCTAACAGTTCAAGCTAGAGATTGAAGAGGATTGGGGAAACAGTTGATCCTTTGGGGACTCCGATCGTTATCGAGGAAGGAGCAGATAGATTACAGTTGACTAGGATTCTATGGGAGTGGTTACAGAGCAAGGATCTAAACCATTAGAGAACGGTTCGCCTTACTCCCATCCTGAACTCTAGGCGTTTAAGTTGTTTCTCAGAGTTTACTGTGTCGAATGCCGAGGACAAATCCAATAGAATTCGGAGACATGTTTTGCCTTGGCCAAGGGCTTGAAGAGCATCATCCACAATAGGGAGAATAGTAGTTTCCATACTGTGCCTAGGTCTGAACCTAGATTGGAATTTGTCTAGCAGATTGAAGTTGGTGATATGTTGGGTCAGTTGAAGTTGCACACATTTCTCCAGAACTTTCGCTAGAAGTGGGATATTGAATGTTGGTTTGGAATTGTCTGGAGTAGCAGGATTCAAGGTGGGTTTTTTAAGATGGGGATGACTTGACCGGCTTTTAGAGAGTCAGCTGGAGGGGAGTGGGTCATTGAAGTGATTATTCGGATTTATAGAGGATAGAATTTTCGAGATGGAATGGTCGTCATATAACTTGAAGTTAGACCAGTGCGCTTGGTTCTTGGGCATTGTCTGGGGGGAAGAGAAGAGAGATGGGATCCGGCAGGAAGAGGTCGGATGTTGGTGGCAGGATTAAGATGGTTTCCTAGAGAAGTCATTTTGGCTGTAAAGAAGGAGGAGAACTCCTAACAGGTTATTAGGTATTTTTTGTTTTTTTTGGTAAGATTTTAACCAGTTTGTTAAATTGGTGTTTGACCATTTCAAAGAGCTTGCGAGGTCTGTTCTAAGCGTTTTCCAGTTCGGATCTAAAGAACCATCTTTGAGATTTGAGGATGTTCCTGTTGTAAGCATTTCCGGTCTATTGAAGAAGTTTTAGTTGGGAGCCCGAGGTTCTTCTGTTAACCGGAGTGTTCTCCTTTCATTGTTGAGGGATCCGTTGAACATGGGGTTTTTGACTTTGACTCTTTTTAGCTTTAGTGGGGCAACATCATCAATTATGTCAGACATAGTCGAGTTGTAGTGTTCTGTAAGGTTGTTGACCTTTGAGAGATTTGGGGTAGGGAGGTCATTCTTGTCATTGATGTCATTACTGTGGAGATTAAAATGTCATTGGACTGGGGGGGAAACCTTAGCTGTAATGATTTCCATGAGGTGGTCGATGAAGATGCCATTCTTGCCTGGGGGGTGGTAGAAGATGTGCAGTTTGTACAACTGGCTTCCGTTGTTACATATGGAGTGTGCGAGATATTAGCAGGAGTCGGTATGGTCAGCGTGAAGTTCACTGCCGAGGAGGTCTGGGCAGTAAATACAAGCAATGGCTCCCCCTTTCTTATTTGCCTGTCAAGCCTTACGATGCTATCATTTGAAGGGGCCAATGAATCTAGGTAATGTGGTGCTCATTCATTGAGTCATTAATCTGTTAGTATTGCTACATCAAATTTTTGGCTCAAGATATGGGCGGCAATGTCGGAGGCATGCTTTGCTGTTGAACGGCAGTTCATTAGGAGGCCTGAGAGAGGTTGGGGCATGTCTTGTGAGTTAGGGAGGATAAGGCTACTTGTGCTGAGTTGTTGCTGTTTACTCCTCTGTTGCGGAGAGTTGATGGTCTGTTGGAGTTGATGGCAACCGTGTGAATTAAGTATTCATTTTTCTTGTCTGGAGGACTGGGGGCGTCTGGAGAGGACTTATAGGATAAGAGAAGGGCTTGAATTTTGTCCTCTGAGAGGTAGTTGGGGTGCTTGCGAGAGCGAAGGTGTCTAAAGACTAGCGGCAAGGGTTGAAGGAAGGGCTTGGTGAGTGGGGGAAGAACTAAGTTCTAGTAGAGCTTGATATTCGAGCTAGATTTTTCTGTGAGGTTAAGGATGCTTTGGATGTTCTGAGCTATGTTGGATGCTCTGAGGTTCAGAGTTTCAAGGTCCATAAGTGAAGGCTGAACTTGTGGATAGGACACCAGTGGATCAGGACTTGATCTGCTGGCATGGTCAGGTAGCCTGGTAACGGAGCTCGACCACCCTGCGTCTAGTTTTCTGAGAGGTGGGGTTTGCGAAGGGCTAGGCGTGCTCAGCAGGGTGGGAGCTATTGGGGCGGGTGTCCACTGCTCTGTGAGTGACTAGTGTGTTAGTCACTATGAGTATAGGAGAGGAGTGAGGGTTGGAAGAGGGCGGAGGCGGCATTGTCTTATTTTGAGATGATGGAGGTTGGGAGGAGTAAAAGGAGGTTCGCTAGTAGACATAGGAAGTCTTCAAAGGATTGTATTTGACCTTCCTTTGTTGAAACGTAACTTCAAAAGCAAATGACCAGCCGACACGTGTTTCGTCAAGCGGGCAAGGAGCCCGTGACTCTTCAGGGCTGTAAGCACAAATGGGGTAACGGTCCATATAGCCGGTGATATCTCGGACCCGGCGTCTGGGGTCTGGGTTGAAAGAATCAGCGATAGTGAGTCACTGTGGACTCAGAGACGGGCAGGTACATCCGTCTCAAACCAGCTAATGCCTGGGATATGGCAGCGGAGAGACGGGTCCTGTCTTCCCAGGGGGCTGGCCAGTCCTTTGAAGAACAAAAAGACTTTCTATTGTGTCCACTTTGTTTCATTTACAACCTGGATTAAGCATGACACATGTATACACCTCGCTTAACGTGTGCACAGGATTCTTGTCATGATTACCGAGTGGGCCCTGGCCACTCTCTGCAGAGGTTTCGGGGTCTCCTCTGACCTTGATGCACCGTCTTCATTATTGTTGTTTTTTACCTAACACACACCACTACCAGTTAAGGCACCACACTTCCTGTACACGTCAAAACGCTCCACAGAACTCGCAATACAACATATATGCCAATCAGGTATACACCAATATCACCATTTTAAGGGAAGAAGCAAATGCACTTTAGCTCTGGGTAGCAGTAGTGAAGTGCTCAGAGTCACGTGGCCAACAAAAAGAATCAGCAGAAATGAGAGGCAAAAGGCTAAAAGTTTCTAATATCTTTTTGCAACAAATATCTAACAGGTTTTTCATATGTTTAATTTCGCACTTGAGGTTCTCTTTTTATTCTTCATGTTTGCACAAATGCTCTCTCTTTCCCTGGAAAGAGCTACACTAAGGTTTTAACAGCATGTGGGAAAGGTGATGGTGTGACAACGTATTATATGGGATGAAATACCCCCTTGCCGTAATGATAAGGATATTGAAAGTCACTTCGGAGTTCCAAAACCTTATAAAGGAACTCGACCTTCACCCTTACCTCTGTATACCTATGGAACTCCTCGGTTCCTTGCAATATCCTTATCATGTATGGCAGAGAGTGCTTTAGCCTTTATATAATACATCGAATTCTGAAATTCCTGTATAAATTACAGTTACTAATTTCTTTATAATCTGTGACACACCTAGTCACCGATTATAAAGAAAAGACATCAGAACTCAACTGTAATACGTTTTTACAGCTGAATTCTGATGTCACAATACCTGCTGCCTGAGGCAGCAGCCAAAATGAAAGGCAAATCAGGTCACGGAGCAGTTGTTTAAAGCAACGAAAATGAAACATTGCTTTTCTTTCTTCCATTCTATTTTTCTATTTTACACTGACAAGCTGAAACAACATGTTTATTTTTTGTAAGAACATTTCTGCATGCATCCACACTTTACAATCTAGTGCAATCGACTTGTACTGAACTGTTTCTTATATCTTTTTGCATCAAATATCTAACAGGTTTTTGACGTGTTTAATTTTGCACTAGACGATCTATTTGTATTCTTCATGTTTGCAAATATGTTCTCTCTTTTCATATTAAAGAGCTAAGCACCAAGGTTTTCAATGATTTGTGGGAAAGGTGATGGTCTGACCATGTATTTTATGGGATAAAGTACCACCTGTTGTATATGATCAGGATATTGCATGTCACTTCGGAATTTCATTACCTTCTAAAGGAACTTGGCCTTTGACTGCGTCAATATGGTTATGGAACACCTCGGTGACTTGCCATATCCTAATAATGTATGATGTGTTGTCCTTTATCCCTTATATACATAAAGAGGACTATAGGCTTTTTTGGAATCACTTTCATGATCTAATGCTGTAGATTCTCAAGTCTAACAGACAAATGCTTGACTTTTTCCTATATGGAACCCTGTTATATTGTTATGTTCATATCAGTTCCTCTTGAACTACTTGGTCGCCCGGTTATTTTTGATAAACATGTTGAGGTCACTCATACATTTAGAATGATACTCATACATTTAGGTCTAGATTGCATAGTGCAACTCTTGGATAGGATTGGAAGACTTTATTTGGGTAGTAATGTATGCTAGGGCCAAACAAGTTAACCAGGTATGCAGGAGAAAGTGTGAGGTAAAACCCTTAAACTTGTTTCAGACTTTTAATGATAGCCAATCGAAAAGGTTTAAGTGTAATAATATTATGTTCTCTGGAGAGTGATAAGGCTGGGAGAAGTTGAGCCTGGTCATTTAAAGACCAAGAATGAATGTGTCTGGGAGGGCGGGGGTGAGTAGCTGTGCACACAGCATGAGATCGACTAAGGGGCAGATTTACAAGCCCCATGCGCCGCCGGAGCATCACGTTCCATGACGCACCGGTGGTGCAGCCTGCTAAGGAATATTTACAAGCACAGGTAAAGCTGGGCCTGCGTGACTTAACCTGTGCTTGTTCATATCGCCCCTGTTCACGCAACACTTTGCGTGTTAGGGGCGGGACATGGGTGTTGCTGTGGGTCTAATCTCACAGACCAAACCATGGAGTCGGATCCATCAGAATATTTAGAGTTCAGACCTAAATCCACCTTTCAGGCACCCACATCCCACAAGATCTTGGATGCATTCGAAAATCTAGTGCTGAATGACCTGAAACAAATCAATACCAACAAAAAATGTTACTGGAATCTTTCTAAACATGAGAAACACACATTGAAGGAAGTAGCAGAAAATCCGAGGATACATATCCAAAAAGCTGACAAGGGTGGTGCTATTGTTGTTATGGATCGGACATTTTATGAATCTAAAGTTACAGAACATATATCTGATATTCACACCTATCTAAAATTGGAGCAAGATCCCATTAAGGAACAAAAAGAAACCTTAGACAAAATATTAGATCAGGCTGAAGACATGAAATGGATAAACAACAAAACTCGACAATTTCTCACAGTTTCATTTCCTAAGCAGCCAGGACTATATATGCTACCAAAAGTCTACAAAAATCTTTCGAATCCACCATTCCGTCCAATCGTCACCGGGTGTGGCACTATCTTCGAGCCTCTGGGTCAATTCATTGATCAATTTTTGCAACCATTTGTTCAGTCATGGTATTCTTATACTAAAGATACAACACACTTCTTACAAAAACTCATGAAAGTTGCAGTGAAACCAGGCATGTTGCTGTGCACTTTAGATGTCAAAGCCCTATACACCTCTATCCCGCATTCCGCAGGAATAGAGGCAGTAGAATGGGCCTTGCTGAAACAAGAGAACTTACCTGTCAACAAAATTTTTCTATTGGAACTTTTACATTTCAGTCTTCACCACAGTTATTTTAAGTGGGAAAATGCATACTATCTACAGAATAAAGGTACCTCTATGGGCTTTTCTGGGGCCCCAGCCTATTCTAATACCTATATGGCAAGGTTCGAAGACATGCACTTGACAACAGATAAAGATTGGACTGACAACACAATTCTTTACTGTCGTTATATTGATGACATTTTCCTCATATGGCAGAACTCAAGACAGATGTTGGAACATAAGATTTCCCAGCTAAATTTGCATGATGAGAACATCCAATTCACACACAACATTGATGAGAAAGTTATTCCGTTTTTGGATGTACTTGTGAAATTGGGGGATGACACCCTTGATACTGAAGTATACCATAAGGCAATAGATAAAAATACAGCTCTTTCTTACAACAGCTTTCATTCAAAGAACCTCATTGACAATCTGCCATATTCCCTCATGTTGAGAGCCAAAAGGATTTGTTCGCAAGAAGAGTCTTTGCAGACCAATCTCAACACCATCATCACCAAGTTTGTGTCGAAAAAGTACCCATCTAAAGTACTAGAAACAGCTAAAGAAAAGACTGAAAAACTACCGAGGGAGTCTTTGTTGATCAATAAAACCAAACAGCAACTTCAACGTCAGGAATTTGTTTCGAAATACTCTACTAGTTCACAGGACATAAAAAGAAGTATCAATCGTCACTGGGAACTGCTCAGCAATGAGAGTGACTTCAAAGACTTGTTCATCAACAAACCAATTTTTGCGTACGGAAGGTCGCGCAATATTAAAGAGCTATTGAAACCTAAGCCAGAGACAATAACAGTGAACTATAAAGGTATGAAAAAGTGTCAAAATTGTGTTCACTGTAACAATGTGATAGTGTCTGACACAGTGAAACATCCTCATACTGGAGAAACCATTCCTGCTAGGATTAATGCGGATTGTAACACCATGAATGTAATATACGCTATCAAGTGTCCCTGCGGCTGTTGTATGTGGGCAAAACGGAAAGAAAAATCAAGATACGTATATCTGAGCATAAAAGTACTATTCGCAATAAGAACACTAACAGTAGTTTGGCAGTGCACTGGGACAAAAATAGACACACAATTGCCCAGATGAAATTCCAGATCCTGGAAGTAGTAGTCCCATCACCCAGGAGGAGCCTCACGAAAACTCTTTTGCAGAGAGAAATTTTCTGGATAAGAAAATTACAGACACAAGATCCCAAAGGGATCAATGATAGAGTCGATTTAATCTGTTTTCTTTGATTATTGCACAGACTAGCACGCTGGAGGACTGTACGTGCACAATACTATTTGAAAAACTTTTGTGTATCATAATGCATGGTCATTTCTAAATAGAGATTTGTACATATATTGCATACCATACCTCTTTATTATGCACTCTACATCACACAAACATGGCGCCTTAGCTCCTTTAGTATCCCCGTCACCTTTGTTTTGGTTGCAGTCCGCTTTCTATTTTCTTTTTCCCACTTTCTTCCACGTCATTTAAACAAGCCGTCGCACTAAGCTCGGCGTTCGTACCTACGCACACTCAGGACGTTCGTCTACGGGAGTAGAGAGAGAGGCAGGATCTTGGAGCATTGAGTTACCGACACGAGCGGCATAAGGTATTTGAGCTATACACTTGTGATAGTCGTCTTTTGAAGGATATCAGTCATTAAGCTTTATGCTGACAATGTTTTTGTCTTGTAGGTAAACTGGACAAAATTTCGCGAGAGTAGTTAAGAGAAAACGTCGATGTTCACTGCATAGCGCCGTGTAAACAAGATGTGTTCTTAGCGTACATACAAGTTTAGGAATTTGTAGGCTAATGTGAAAGGCATCTTTACAGCAGTGTTAGTTTTGATCGTCCACTAAAGTTGGCCGCTATTTGTGTTTCCCAAGGTTCGTCACAGAAGTATTTTCGCTACTTTCAATAGAGACGAGTGAGTTGGTGTGCACCAGTTTTGGATCAGTTATGGCTATGACCACATCACCTAGCAGCCCTTCTTCTTCCAGTGAGTTGTGGCTTTTTTCTCTCTGAGCTGTCGAGCTACATGAGGTATTTTTTTGTTATTACCTGATTTCAATCACCTGACTTAGGGTGTATGCTTTCTTTCCCCAGAGTGAATCTACAAGTCTTTCAAGTACGCTCCACCCTATCCGGTCATTTCATCGCGCCATTTCTTTTCCATTCAAACAAGTGAGTGCACAGTACATAATAGTTCATTTTAGAGGTTGCAATTGATTCACTAGGAACTTTTCTAATAGAACTCATTGATGGAATTTATCATTGTGGCAATCTATGAACTTTGCGGTTGAAGAACCTTTTCACCCAAGTGACAGAGCTTTATTTGTTTTTTTGTGTCATTTCAGGTTCCGCCCCTGAGGAAGGGCCAAGCGGCCCGAAATGCATTGGGCAGGGCAAAACTTGTTAGATATATTAGTACTATATTGATGTGTTGTAAAACATCATATGTATATTTTTTTCAACTATGAACTTATGGTACCTAATCATATGTAATGCACATAATGCTTGATAAAATTGATATGATAGTAAAAACATTTATTTGAAACTCAAAAGATTCATGTGGTTTCACTAATTATATGCATGTTGAATATTTGTGATATTTTGATTCATGTGTTAATTTAGCATCCAATTTTGGAAACGCAACAGTGCGTAGAGGGCAAGCGGTTCCGCTTGATTATTCTTTCATGTTTCAGTTCACTGGCGCAGTATGGACATTGCGTCTTCCTCCACAGCACGTGTGATTTATTAATGTTATAATATTGAGTATTGAGTGTGAATCTGTTAAAAATAGGAGTGCCTCTCCAATTACTAATTGTTGTTTCCACGCAACACCTATGTCCACTGATGCATTTCCAGATTTACGAGAAATCGTAAACCTGGAAGTGTGCCAAACGAAAGGAGGAGAAATGTTTTCATTTCTCCTTGTTTTTTCCTCTTTCAATGCGTGCTGCATTCAACAGCACGCATTGAAAGAGGAAAATGCCTGCAGTAATTGCTTTTGTGCAGGAAGGTGCCCCTTTCTTCATAAAAGCAATCTCCTCATGGCGCAGGCATCCGTGCACCATGGTGCAAGGGTGTCTGCGCCAGCGCATGGCTGCTGTTTCTGCGTCAGCACAGGGGAGAGAACAGAAATGCGACATATCATTGTAGATATGTCGCATTCCTGTGCTCTGA
This sequence comes from Lissotriton vulgaris, assembly GCF_964263255.1. Classification (NCBI taxonomy): domain Eukaryota; kingdom Metazoa; phylum Chordata; class Amphibia; order Caudata; family Salamandridae; genus Lissotriton; species Lissotriton vulgaris. The sequence continues at coordinate 15,999,125 of NC_141690.1, read as the reverse complement.
AAGTGCTGCAGTGTGGCGCAGCCAAAGGGCTTGCGGTGCCGTGCTGCAGCACTTTCTTGTAGATCTGCCCCTAAGTGTTTGCTGCTTATTTATAGGGTACTTTATTTTCAAACAACTCCCCTCACATTGGCCTTTTTTGTCAACAACAAACATCACTAAACAAAGTCCTGTGCAAAGCACTGAATTCCCCAGTCACCGTGGGGTTGATTAGTGAGGCTGTTCGATAGTTAGTTAGATAGCACCGGGGTTCAACGGCCTCCAGGTGGAAATCTCTGCAAAGTTTAAAGGGCAACTTGCACCACACCTTGTAGATGCACATAATTCAACAAAGTAGAGGTACGCCTCACGACCGTCACGAAAAATGTAGGGAGGGTTATCAGTCCAAAGAATGAAAAGAACTGCCTGTCAAAGACGTCTCCTATTGTCCTCTGTCTCTTTTGTACTTCACCTGCAAATTATGAGAGAACATTGGCTAATTGAGTTATTCTTGTACTGACATATTTGATACTCCCCCTTCGGAACGGTTTTTGTGGTGATTGCAGTACGTCCCTGAATCTCAGGCACCTGTTTCATTTAATGCTCAATACCTCAGGGAGCGGCCGTTTGTCGTCAGTGGCATCTATTGATTTAACCTCATGCGCGCTAGCGGAATTCCGCTAGTGCGCTGAGAATTCTAAAATCGCATGTTGCGTGACGAGCTGGGCTCGTCATCAGCGTGCGAGGAGGCTACGCCATGACGAGCCCAGCTCGTCATCAGCGTGGAAGGGGTAGGCATTTGACACACTAAGGTGTGACTTTATTTGAGCTGTGTTTAGGAAGAATAATTTTGGTCTCCAAATAACACTGTAGTCGAGGCTTTGAATGCATGCCATATGGCAAGATATCACCCCCTTATTCAATGCAGATTAGGGAACAAGGTGGGGCTGCCCCAAAGCTGTTCACGCTGAAAAAGGAACAATTGGCATGTATTTTTAGAAAGTTTGAACCAGTCCTTAATTTGTATATTAATAAGCCCTGAGCCAGGAAGACATTGATGCTAGCACCACCCATTGCCGCATCATTGCTGCAAATAATGGTACCAAACAACTACTAAACATCTCTCTCACCTGCAAATGTGACAGTTCCGATTATCCTAGGTCCCCAAAGCCAAAGGAACGGCTGGGGAGGCTGGTATTAGTATTTTATAATATATATTGTATTCATAAACAACCGTTGTTCTGCTTATCTCTAAATTAGATGAGCAGCGCCACCATGTGGCAGACTGTCACAAGTGTGGCAATGACAATAATGTGCTAGTTCTAAGCACTGGAAACCACTGGCTCAAATTAAGTAGTGGTTTGAACCCTTTGTTGCGTGTTTATCTAGGTTCCTGATCGATACTGTGACCTTATGCCCCTATTCGGCTATAAATCCATTTATTCCCTATATTGGCATAACCGTTCAAGTGCGATTTCTGACAAGTCATCTCTGGCCTCACACGAACAGAGCCACATTTCAGCATAGTTCCCTCTGCCACTTCCTTTGCGACCAATTAGTGCAATGACAGAGCAGCAGTCACTATCTGATATTCCTAGATTACACTCCGAGTTCTTCAACAAGATAAAAACTTAGCAAACCTGGAAATCCCCGCTTGCTATGTTTTGATTAGTAATGGAACTCTAATGAGCAACTGATAACTATCACTTCCTAGTGACATCTTTAATTGACGTCTTATGTCCAGCAAACTTGCGTCAAACCCGGCACCTGTCAGGTATAAATATTACCAACGTTGCCTTAAGCAATGTGAGCTGTGAGCTGCAAGCTACTGTTGCTGGTGCTGGCTGCCTGCATGACCCCGCGTTGGTAAATCTAGCACTCTGTCGCTGCAGCCTGCTATCCTGTGGTGGTGAAGCTGCTGATACCATTATCGCTGCTAAAGCGCGAACTATGGTGCAGTACGCTTAAGGAGCTGAACAGTCGTCCCCCTGCGAAGACATCCAGCAGATTCCAGCTGCCCGCGGACGCTGTCCCCCCTCCTTCCTCGACGCGCTGAAGAGCAGCCGCTGCCTTTCTCGTGCAGAGAAATCCAGCTACAGCGTTTCCGGTTTACCCTCGCAGGTGACTGGGATATCGAGAGAGACCCCTGAAGGAGATACCAATCCTCCATCATTCTATTCAGAGGTATGGTGTTGACTAAACCCTTAGACGAGAATTCTTGAAACAAACCTTGGCAAAACCAACTTAACTTAAAGCTACTTACTTACTCCCCTTTCACGTATTAGGCTTAGGTCAGGCACACTGGGGTAGGCTTAGTTAGAAGCACCAGTTGAGTATGTTAGCCTAATGTATATATGACTGTATATATGTTTTATTACTTTTAAACCATTGTATGGCTAAGAAACCATATCAATGCTTTTACAGTTCTATTTCGCAATACTTATCTTACTGTACGTACTTTTTATAATAACAATTATTGCAATTGTGGCAATACATTTCTCTTGTACGAGAAGAAAGACTGTTCAATAAATGTTAACCCTTTATTGACAAACGCCCGTCTCTCTATTCTCTACATCTCGTGAAAGTAAACTGCACTAGACTGACTGAGTGAAATACATGTCTATTGTTTCACACGACCCTAGAGATTGACTCTTGATCTGAGGAGCAAAGTTGTCATGTTGCACGGTTGTTGGAAAACTGAATCCCTTCTTGTCTGTGCCAGGGAAGCTGATCACTTCCCATGCAGAGAAGAAAGTTTCCAGTGACCTCTGAGCTAGTTGGTAACACAACCCAATTAAGTGTAGCATAGTCAGTGGAGGCCTGGAATATCCACAGTTCCACGTCGATACTACTGTTTATGTTATTCCAATGCGCAGGGCCTAGTGGGAAACTAGGAACTACACTACATGGCGCCCAAACGTTTGGTAAGGCGATAAACTAACGCAAGACTTATAGAGTAACTCAGTCGTGCATATTTCACACCCCTTTTTCCCGTAAATACTCCAATAGACGTCTGGAGTGGGTGAAAGGTTAAAATCCGCCCGACCTTAGTAGGAAGAGATTCCTATGTAAAGCTCTGGTTTATTCAACGTTGAAGGATACAGTGTTCCAAAATATTGTGCACCTAATCTTTGTCTCCTTGGAGACCTACTCTGCAAACCTTGCATTTTTACAATGCCAGGAGAGAACGGAACCTCTGGGGCCGCAGTAGATGCGACTCAGGAAGGTCCCGAACACACAGACCCGGATGCTATTATCATCCCGGTCCATTTAAGAAGATCTATAACTTTAAAACTTATAGATAACGGACTGACACCACAAGGTGGTACAGTAATTTTCGTGATAGAGGCTCACGAGTATCGGCAGACAGAGGTATTCTATTCATGGATAAACTTTCCAGCGGTAAACGCTATAACAAAAGAGTTTCACTATTACAAAATAGAGAAACCTCCGGTAGAGTACGCTCCTTTCGAGGAGATTGAAATTCCACTTAAATTTCAAGAGCACCTGCTCTGGTTTAATGGCGCCCTAAAACACAATGATCACATAACCAGGCTCGGTCCACTAGGTAGACCAGGAGCAACGTGGCCGGTTCTAGCCAGCTACACACCACATCCTGACATTGTAAGAATGTCTAAGGAAGAGCTGTTAGCACAGCTAAACACATTAATGAAAATACATAGGCAATTAGTCCAATATGTAATGCGGACTGCAACAGTCCAGCCAGCTGTTAATACACCACAGCTGACCCCTCATCAGGGGAACACTAATAAAATTACACCACAGAACATACAGTCATGTCTTGGTAAAACACCCATAAAACGGGAACAAATTCCTTTCTGGTTAGCACAGAAAATCACTCAAATAGAGGCAGTATTTCCTGATACTACCCCTATTGAGAAACACAGAATCTTGACCATCTGCCTTCCTATGGGAATCGCACCACACGTGGAGGACTGCGACACTTGGGGTACAGTCTTTGCTTCCATTTACACAAAAACACACGGTGTTCCGTCTATGGCGGAAATACCAGAAGTGCTAAAACAGATTCAAAATGAATTCGGTCCAGAGCCTGCTTTAAATCTAGGTATGAAATTACTGAAAGACTTCAAGCAGGTCTCGGCTATATTATTAACCAATATAAGAGGAGAAGCAGCATCTGTGGCGATTCGCCAGAAGTTGAAGGAAACAGATATAAAAGATCCTGTTGAGCTTGCAAAAATCATAGAAAAATGCTATGAAGAATTAGGTAGAGACAGCTTGGGTGGAAAACCAGTTAAGCCCCAACTGCTCGAAAATCCTGAAAAATTATTTATTAAAAATAATTCAAACACTCCTAAAAAGAACTGGGATGGAAATAAACAATCCACTCCCAAGGAAAAAGTTTTCCAGTCCAGAGGAAGGTCTCCTCGACGGAGGGAAAGAACTCCGACTCGAGAATGCCAGTCTCCCCAGAGGGAGCCCTCTGAGAAAAGATATAACCTTAGAAATAGGAATAATCTGAAAAAACCTGATAGATATCAAAGTATTGATACACGTCCCTCTCGGTCTCTTCCACAGAATTCGGAAAGAAGAGGACGGTCAGACCCAGGAGAGCACACCAAGTCCAAAGACAAGGAACCTGCTCAAAATAAAAAATCTCAATTTCAGAAAAAGAAGGTAGCCAGTATTAGAGTAATCAACCATGCCGAGAATACTGAGGACACAGTTGAAAAACGGGGAGTGGGCATTGACAATGTTGGACAGTGCATCAGAAATCAGTATAGCACGCAAGATCTTGATGAGTCATCTGGAGACAGTGGACACGAATGAATACATTCAAGTTGAAACTGCCGACACCAGACTTAGCGAGCCCCATAAAATATACGAAATAACATTGCGTATAGAGGGTGATAAGACTAGGAAAATTAAGGGTCTATTTTGGGATAAGCTCTCAAAAGGCTATGATATTCTGTTAGCTGAAAAAGATTGGCCCCCAGAGTTTGTCAGGGAGTGCCCTCGTGGCGAAGAAGTGATTATGCCTGCCTTCTCGAATCACATACCGATTCACAAAAAATACACATATGCAAGGAAATGGGCAGTTGCCCAGGCACCTGCATTATATAAAAATCATGTAGGATGGTATGAGGATTCACCTCCTCACAAAATCCAATTAAAAAGTGAACCAACTGCCCAACGGCAGTATCCCATAAAGCAAGAAGCTAAAAAGCAAGTCAGGGAGATCTTAGATCAACTTGAATACCAGGGGGTGATTGAAACATGCACCTCTCAAATGAACAATCCTTTGTTTCCTGTCTCCAAGCCAGACAATTCATATCGTCTAGTTTTGGACTACAGACATCTTAATACATGTTGCAAAACGTTTGCAGTACAAAATTCGCATAGTGCAGCCCTAATGAATAATATAGTTAGGAAAAAATATAAAACGATATTAAACATATCGAATGGCTTCTTTTGTCAGAACATTGCACCGGAAAGCAGATATTTGACCGCTTTCTCCGCATTTGGGTCGCAGGAAAAATTCTGTCGACTCCCACAGGGGTTCAAGAACAGCCCAGGACTATTCTCAGCTAGGGTAACAGAGTTACTACAAATATATGATGATGAAGCATTATCTTACGTAGATGATATTTATCTCACAGACGACGACTTGGATACTCACTTGAAAAGAGTGAACACCATTATACTTGGGTTCGCAGCAGAGGGTTACAAATTCAACTTTAAAAAGTCCAGAATTGCCCATCTGACAGTACTATTTTTAGGGTACAAATTATCAAGTGAAGGGAAAAGCCTAGCGGACAACTTCTTAGAGAAGTGCGCTGTACTCCAAGCTCCAAAAACGCTGAAGAATTTACAATCCATACTAGGTTTTCTGAATTTCGGAAGAACTTACATCCTAAATTACGCAGAGAGGGTTAAACCTCTCTACGAACTAATTAAACCTGATTTTAAACAAATCAATTGGACTCAAAAACACACAGAAATTTTGAGATCACTGCAAACAGACATGTTAGCTAAAACAAAATTAGATACACGTGACAACACACGTGATCTTGTAATCCGAGTCATCCCAGGAAGATGCGGATTCACGTACCTAACCTCTAATGAGGGAGAAAAGGTACCTATTTCAATTAAATCACACTTGTACACACAAGCAGAAAAAACATTCAGTCACACAGAAAGAACTGTGAAAGCAGTGCAAATTGCATTAGCAAATGAACGAGAACTAGCACACGGCAAACGGATTAATATCCTTACAGCGGAATCCGCCTTCGAAGCGCTATTCAGCCCAGTAAACCTGCCTACAGTGTCACTGGATCCGAAATGGATACAGTGTATAGATTCTCTAGGAACGGAAGATGTGAAATACTATTTCGCCCCGCAATACGAAGAACTGAATGATTTAGAATATGAAGAAGAATATCCTCTGCCAATCGAAATTCTACCTCTCCCACAATACGCCTGTATAATCTATACAGATAGCTTTGTACAGCATTTCAACGTAGAGAGAAAATCCTACGATGCAGCATGTGCGATTATTAAAGGTCGTTGGCTGTGCGGTAAATTCAGACCGAAAGTGACAAAAACTGAATCTGTAAGAAACTGTTCGGTTCAGAGAACTGAAATCAGATGTTTAAAGATGGCGCTCGAAAATGCAGAACGCGAATTCCCGACACTTATCGTGTGCGACTCTCATTTTTGCGTCAACTCTTACAACAACAAACTGCAGAGTTGGATCGAAAACGACTACAAAGATGACACAGGTGCCACAATAAAGCATAAATTGCTCTGGAACGAGGTAGCTCTTTTAAGTAAAGAACTACAAAAGACTCACGTGATTCACGCACAGAGTCTTCAACGTGATGGCGTTCACGTTGCAGGGAATTCATTGGCTAATACAGCCACCGCGGAAGCAACTAAACCGGCTTCCGTAACCACAAAAAAGCGTACAGATAAGTACATAGACGGGGAAACCATGCTGGCAGTAAAAACGACCGTAAAAGGCGACCGTGCAGCACTACCCGTAAACTATCCACTCAATTATGCATACATAATCGATGCAAACTCCGTTCCTTTTGCTCGAATCCCTGGAGTGGGGGACAGAGTAATTCCAAACAGGAGCAGGAGGGGCTTCCTACTACTGGAAGCACACATGGGGTTGGGTCTGAAACACCAAACAATCAAAGCCTCTCTGAAAGAATTACAATCAGAGTACTGGTGGCCAGGAATGAGTATAGATATTCAATATTTTGCTCAAAATTGTGAAAACTGCAACCGAGATCGCAGAAATGAACAGGCCAGTGTAGTTTCAGGATCCCTTCTAGACAGCATAAGGCGGTCTATCTGCGCAATCAAAGAAGAGAAGCGCGTCCCAGTGTACACAGTTAAGGCTAAAAGCACTTAAAGAATGAGGCCTCCAGCGCTCGGCTGACGCTAGAACGGTTATAAAAGATTTGCGAGTCCATATCGGCACATACGCAATTACCACGTTCCATTCTGACCAGGGTCCTGCTTTCAGCTCTCGAGCTTATGGGGAGGCCATGGCCAGCATGGGAATTGGGTTGCGGTATTCTTGTCCGTCATACCCCGGAAGGGAAAAGTGTGGTAGAAAGAAAAAACCGGGGCATAAAGCAATCTATAACAGCGAAGGTATTAGGTTCAGGCGCTGGGTGGGTCAAACATTTAATAAGTGTCCAGACTAGTCTTAACAACATGCCAAGAAATTCTCTAAAAGGTTTCAGCCCATACGAACTATTGTTCGGAATTAGAATGCGAGTTCAGGACCTCGATAGTCAGATGTCAGTGGTACAAGAAGAAACAACGCACTTTGATGTAAAGGATCGTTTGGCTGTTTTACAGGAACTGAATGAAACAAGAAAATCATTAAGCAACATAAAGTTAAAGCAACAGCCAAGTACCACTGACGAGGCACCACCCGCAACAGCCCCAGCAAGGCCTGTCTGGATTCCAAAGATTGGGGATCTAGTCAGAGAAAAGATCGTGGTGAAGAAGGAATTTGGGCCTTCTTACAGAAAAGCAGTACCTGTCTTGGCAGTCACCGGAACAAGATCAGTTGTGCTACCGCCCCTTGCTGGTAAAAAGGAGAACAGAGTCGTGTCCATCGACCTGGTAAAACCACAAGCATGTGGCCTATAATCAACAGTAGGCCCAGTGGACTCCCAAGAAACAACAGAATACCCAAACTTGCAACAATCCAAGAGGTTCAAACTGAAAGACTAATCACATTCGATCAGCCTGCAGTGCACAATGAAGGACTATGCAATAATGCCATGGAACTCGTGCCTCTTGAAACACAGATTGAAACAGTTCGTCAAGAAACACCAGTCTACACTAATGTGGCATCAGAAAGTGCTACCGAGAGACAGATTGAAAGAACAATCCCATCAATTGACAGAACTGCCTCTGGTTATTTCATCAACTTCGACAACTTCTCTGAAGATCAAAACGACCCCGAAGTGATGCCAGAAACAAAAAAGTACTCTAAAGAAAATACAACAGGACTCCTTCAACAAATCAAAGAACTATATCTGGATTCACCGTTGATTGAGCATTGGGTTATTTCAGGGGTATTCATACTCCTACTCTGCCTAATTTTAGTTTTAATTTTAGGAAAGTTCATTACAATTGAATGGACACAGCAAGTCAGAACATCAACCTAGTCCTGAAACCACACAGATCATCCCACGTGAAGAAAAGAGAACTGTCAACAGTAAACGTCACAGCAATTCCAATACCTGGTGGGGTAGTATGGGAAAAAACTGACTATGAGATCTATGGTCCGGTCGAAATCCTGAAGTATCCTCATCAACTGAAGGTTTCTTTAAGTGACTTTGTGACACCTAGTACATTCTCTGATGATTGGGACTTTAACAGTATTAATGACATGATGTCTGATTTAGTAATGTCAGCTAGATTCACAGATCATGATTATTTACAAGGTTCATCTAGTTATGAGCAGTTATTCTGTTACACCCACTATGGGGATCACTACTTGCATAAATCTGCACAGCCTAGAAATGTTTTTATGTATAATCAATGGGAACATTGTTCTACACCACCTAAAAGCAGTTCTAAAGCATTTTTTGAGAAATTCAAATACTTCTCAGGGTTTAACACAAGTAATGCAGAAACGTTTTATTATAAACTGTTAGATTAAACAGGAATGAAAACAATGCTGACAAATTCTAAATTGATATATTCAGAAGCATTTTATGACAAAATGATGACATTTGGTTTTGATTATTGGAAAAATAATATTGAAACGAAAACAATTTGGGGTACAAAAGATTGGCAGGTGCAAGGCAATCGAAGCACTATTTAGAACCTGCATGATACCAGAACAAATGTTATTTTTAAATGACACAATACACCAAACATCTTGTCTTGGCCTAGCTAAGAACAAAGACCTTAAAACACCGTCTATACCAAAGCCAATACCTGAGAATACAACCACAGATATTGAGTTAGACGTGTCACAAATTTTACATTTCAACAGAACACATCCTGATTGGAAAAAGTGGTTAATCTGGCCTACAGACACAAATAGCTGTCAAGATAGATTCCTGAATAAAACACAGGGGTTAAAAATGACCAGATTAGACTCAAGATATTCCCAGAGACAACATCCAGGGATTATAACAACATACAGTGTAGGGAAACTCTGCCTTGAATGGCTAACCTCGTCCACACTGGCTGAAATTAAGCAACACTTGTCTTTACTAAAAGATGGTGCTGATTTGCGCGATTTCATTCTTGGACCACGCAAACGGCGTCAAAAGCGTTTCATAGCGACCAGCATCTATGCTGCTTACAACGAGGCTTGGAAAGTAAAGCAAATTGAAACTGCTGAAAAAATACGAGAAATTGATCGTATTAATTTGGAAAAATCACTTTCTGTAGTAGACAATGGGTTAATGACTCTGTCTTCCAGAATATATTCGTTGGACAATATTGTATCCTCTGCCTTTGATGTGATAGACAGAGATTTGCTTATGTTACAACATGGCCAGTCTCAATTACGCTCTATTATAGAATTAGGCTGGACGCTGCAAAATCTTCGTTCAGGCTATGTGCCTTGGCGTTTAATCAACACAACGTCATTATTTTCCAGTTTTAACCTTACTGATAAACAGATCAGTTTGGCACAGAAAGGAGCAGACTATACAATCCTGAGCATCGAAAAACTTGAGAGATTACCATTGACAATGTCAGAGAGTCCTGTCATTGAATGGATAATACACGGAATTATCACAATTCCGATAACAACTTTCCGATTTAAAAAGTGCCTTGAATACATACCTGCTGGCCAGTATGAACAATTGGGTAAAGGATTTGTAAAATCTGAATGGAAATTACCATACACTCATTCTTGCTATAGTGACAGTGACAAAAATGTATTTCTTAGTGGTGACAACTGTAAACATTCACTAAGCGGTATACTTTTGTGTCAGGGTATTAATTTACACGGAGCATGTGATGGAAATTCAAACAACCTTTCATGCCACCAGCTAGTCACACCTGCAACTCAGATAGAGCCCTTCTTTATGCAACTTTCGAACGGGAGTTACATTCTTAGAACGGATCACAGATGTTGTGGCCTCGTGCCAGGGAAAAGTTATCTAGTAGAAGTAACATCCATGGTCAAATGCTGTATGCAAGCATTGTTCCCGAGCGGGCCTCCAGACATAGTGACTCCCCTCTGGCCTCGTCTGAATCTCTATTCTATACGAATTGATACTTTAAGCAAAATGAAATCTGTACTTTTACAGACAACAGTGCCTATAACGTCATCTAAAGAGACGTATGATCTTCTAGTTGCAAGGACAGCTACTGAGGTTCATGACCTTTTATCAACAAATTGCCCCGTGCATTTCGTAGAAATGTTCAGCCAACTCCTTAACATGTCCAGTGCAACAAGCATCCCAGGCATATTTAAGACAGTCTTTACGGGACTGCTAACACCCTTCCAGGCAATTTTGGGAATCTTTCCTAATTTTGTGCACTCCATTTTTGGCGGCATACCATTATTTTTGGGACTCGTCGCAGGGATTTTATTTTTAACCCTCCTGCTTCGTTATGGCAAGCCTCGGCTCAGACATAGCTCCCATGGGAATGGAAGAGACAATCCTAGCAATGCGCTACCGGGACAGGATAACTAACGTCCTTGGATTGGCCAGGCTGAGAGATCTAAACATGACCTGGTTCCTTTCATTCAGACCGATATGGCAAAATTGCATTTTACCTGTGCTACGGTGTAGGCTTTGCGGAGATGAATGCGTGTTGGACATCTGTCTTTCACTTCCATCAGCAGTACCAATGGACGTCGATACTTTGCTCAGTCCAATAACGGCTCACGCATTGTATTGTCCCCAGCGGCTACCAATCCTGATGACTGCATTTGTGGAGACTCCTGTACTACGACCAGGTGGTATCAGTGGAGCGAGTGACAAAAGCAGCACCACCCAGGTACAGCCATCTGTGAGCATTGCTGGTCCTGCCTTCGATGACAGCAATCATTCTCACACCTGCCAAGTTACAGCGCTATCTAATTTGGTTGAACTATCACCTGAATTTGTAGACCAATTCTTTGAGAGCCTGTCTGATACGATGTTCTCACCCATAGAGAAACAATAACTTTTGAGAAGCCTTCTGACACACAGTGTTCCCAGGAACTCTGAATTCGGCCTTCAGTTTTGTTCAACAAAAACTGCCAAGAGCTTTGGAAATCTATTTTCTTTGAATTGGACAATTTTTTTTTCTAATATTGACCTTTTTTGGCACGAACAATTCTTTGCTTAACGTAAAAACTATTCTTAGAGAACAGAAGCTTCACACTTCTATTTCTAAACACATCTAGAGACATAACAACATTACACCAGCCTCTAGCACATATGTTATTACAATGCATTTTTATGTGATGATTTATCTCGCTTTTCTTCTGTCAGAGATACTTCATGTGTAATTCCTTTTGCATAATCGTTCATTGGTTTCATATGCAATAATTTTTGAATGATTACTATGCTTTAAAAAACGTACAGTACCTATATTCCATGTATTACAAGTACGCCTATTTCGAATGCATTTATGTATTTTGGGGTGGGCAATGTTACACATGCATCTAATTGCTTAGTTTTAGTAATTTTGATGGACATTAACCCGTGGAGTGGGTGTTGCGTGTTTATCTAGGTTCCTGATCGATACTGTGACCTTATGCCCCTATTCGGCTATAAATCCATTTATTCCCTATATTGGCATAACCGTTCAAGTGCGATTTCTGACAAGTCATCTCTGGCCTCACACGAACAGAGCCACATTTCAGCATAGTTCCCTCTGCCACTTCCTTTGCGACCAATTAGTGCAATGACAGAGCAGCAGTCACTATCCGATATTCCTAGATAACACTCCGAGTTCTTCAACAAGATAAAAACTTAGCAAACCTGGAAATCCCCGCTTGCTATGTTTTGATTAGTAATGGAACTCTAATGAGCAACTGATAACTATCACTTCCTAGTGACATCTTTAATTGACGTCTTATGTCCAGCAAACTTGCGTCAAACCCGGCACCTGTCAGGTATAAATATTACCAACGTTGCCTTAAGCAATGTGAGCTGTGAGCTGCAAGCTACTGTTGCTGATGCTGGCTGCCTGCATGACCCCGTGTTGGTAAATCTAGCACTCTGTCGCTGCAGCCTGCTATCCTGTGGTGGTGAAGCTGCTGATACCATTATCGCCGCTAAAGCGCGAACTATGGTGCAGTACGCTTAAGGAGCTGAACAGTCGTCCCCCTGCGAAGACATCCAGCAGATTCCAGCTGCCCGCGGACGCTGTCCCCCCTCCTTCCTCGATGCGCTGAAGAGCAGCCGCTGCCTTTCTCGTGCAGAGAAATCCAGCTACAGCGTTTCCGGTTTACCCTCGCAGGTGACTGGGATATCGAGAGAGACCCCTGAAGGAGATACCAATCCTCCATCATTCTATTCAGAGGTATGGTGTTGACTAAACCCTTAGACGAGAATTCTTGAAACAAACCTTGGCAAAACCAACTTAACTTAAAGCTACTTACTTACTCCCCTTTCACGTGTTAGGCTTAGGTCAGGCACACTGGGGTAGGCTTAGTTAGAAGCACCAGTTGAGTATGTTAGCCTAATGTATATATGACTGTATATATGTTTTATTACTTTTAAACCATTGTATGGCTAAGAAACCATATCAATGCTTTTACAGTTCTATTTCGCAATACTTATCTTACTGTACGTACTTTTTATAATAACAATTATTGCAATTGTGGCAATACATTTCTCTTGTACGAGAAGAAAGACTGTTCAATAAATGTTAACCCTTTATTGACAAACGCCCGTCTCTCTATTCTCTACATCTCGTGAAAGTAAACTGCACTAGACTGACTGAGTGAAATACATGTCTATTGTTTCACACGACCCTAGAGATTGACTCTTGATCTGAGGAGCAAAGTTGTCATGTTGCACGGTTGTTGGAAAACTGAATCCCTTCTTGTCTGTGCCAGGGAAGCTGATCACTTCCCATGCAGAGAAGAAAGTTTCCAGTGACCTCTGAGCTAGTTGGTAACACAACCCAATTAAGTTTAGCATAGTCAGTGGAGGCCTGGAATATCCGCAGTTCCACGTCGATACTACTGTTTATGTTATTCCAATGCGCAGGGCCTAGTGGGAAACTAGGAACTACACTACACCTTCAGATTCCTACATGTAGCAGGAGGCTGCACTCGGTCTCGTTGTACATTGATGATGTCCTGCTGTATGTTATAGATTTTGCAATGGACTTTGCCTCAGTGATGTGCACAGTGAGCACCTTTCTCCACCAGCCTTGTCTAAGCAATGATAGGTGGAAACCATGCTTATTCCCTGTGTGAAGTGTTCCAACTTCTGAAATCAACAGTGTATCCCCAGGGCCACTGAAGTAGGTGCACAGTACAATCATAATGCATTATTCAAATGAGGACTTAATTTTGGGAAACCTGCATCGAACTTTGTGGATTGCGTGGCATTTTGTGAGACAGCCCCTCTGCGCAGTGATTGGCTGGGACACTATGAAAACGATCAATTTACCACACCTATTTTTCAGTTTATAAATATATCTGTGAACCTAACCCCAGCATTCATTAGGAATATAGACATATTAATCACATGATTAATTGGAAATGATGTCAGGAAGAGGGTGGCTTGTAGCATATTACACTTACAATTGTCAGAAGGGCAAATAGGCATCCCTGATTTTGAGTTGTACTAGTTGCCATGCCAGTTACAGTATGTTTTGTGATGGATAGTTGAGGAATACATATATGAACTACAATTTCTAGATGTGAAAGAAGCCCTTTGTCCTTCTCTGAGGCCTTGCTGGGGAGCGCCCATATGGCAAGAGTCCTACCTAAATTGCTAGCACTGGCCAGATAATGTTAGAGGAGAAGCATAAAGAGGACGTAGACGAGGACCTACCTATGTTCACAGATGCAGCACAGATAACTAGTAAATGACTACGGACTGAGACAGGGAAGACTAGACATTGAGAGTTATTGAATTCAGGAATACTCATTCCTGACAATCTTAGGGAATGATATGGTAGTTCAGCCAGACAGTTCCTCACTTATTGACTGCTGACCTGTTCACCCAAGTTACTTTAGAAGTGTGGGTTACAGGAATCTGCAAAGCACACATTCTGCAGACTTATGCAACTGGGACAAAAGTGGCCACAATTTTGTGCAGAGGTATGTCTAACACGATGGAACACTTTCTAGATAGAATTGGCATGTACTGGTCGAAGGACATGGAGAGGGTTTTTTCGACGCAAGAGGAATGCATGCAGGTCAGGTAGCCAGGATGTGACGGAATGCACATTTCATCTTGATACAATGCAATTACCTGTGCCACACCTATTTCACGTTGTCCCGCCTATGCCGATCTATGACACACATCCAGGCACCTTACCAATATACAAATAAAATGCAGATTTTTACAACGTTTTGCAGAGTTCTCAAGTATTGCAGAACTACTGGGAACAGGTATCTGTTGTAAGCAGGAGATATCGATCCCAAGCTGACCTCTGCCTGAGATATGCCTTATTGGATTGTACACATATCTGAGGATAACCAAGCAGGAGTATATATGTGCTTGCTTTGCTATACTGTTTACTAAATACCTAAGTGCCATGTCCTGGAAGATGTTGTTTTTGCAATTGCTGCCCTAAGTGCGCTGGGGATGCCCAGACGAGGGTCCCAGGCACTCCACACCACTTGGAGTCAAGCTAGCCGGGCTGATGAGAGGTGTTACCTCGAAACCGGTCCGGTCCTCGGATGCTTGATTCCGTTCTGGGAAGGACATGGCTTTTGTAGTTCGGACTGGACTGTTCCCATGGGGCAACAGGGTCAGAGCTGATTTGCATATCGCCATTGTCTAACCCAGGGTGGTGTGGAGTGCAAAAAAATGATGGATTTGGGCCCAGATCTTTTGACTGGGGGAATGTGTGACATTGATCCACATTCGGTCCATCACTTGTTGTTTTTGCAATTGCTGCCCTAAGTGCGCTGGGGATGCCTAGACGTGGGTCCCAGGCACTCCACACCACTTGGAGTCAAGCTAGCCGGGCTGATGAGAGGTGTTACCTCGAAACCGGTCCGGTCCTCGGATGCTTGATTCCGTTCTGGGAAGGACATGGCTTTTGTAGTTCGGACTGGACTGTTCCCATGGGGCAACAGGGTCAGAGCTGATTTGCATATCGCCATTGTCTAACCCAGGGTGGTGTGGAGTGCAAAAAAACGATGGATTTGGGCCCAGATCTTTTGACTGGGGGAATGTGTGACATTGATCCACATTCGGTCCATCACTTGTTGTTTTTGCAATTGCTGCCCTAAGTGCGCTGGGGATGCCCAGACGTGGGTCCCAGGCACTCCACACCACTTGGAGTCAAGCTAGCCGGGCTGATGAGAGGTGTTACCTCGAAACCGGTCCGGTCCTCGGATGCTTGATTCCGTTCTGGGAAGGACATGGCTTTTGTAGTTCGGACTGGACTGTTCCCATGGGGCAACAGGGTCAGAGCTGATTTGCATATCGCCATTGTCTAACCCAGGGTGGTGTGGAGTGCAAAAAAACGATGGATTTGGGCCCAGATCTCTTGACTGGGGGAATGTGTGACATTGATCCACATTCGGTCCATCACTTGTTGTTTTTGCGATAGCTGGTGGCCATAGACTGACTGATTAAAAATCTACGCCGGGCAACACTTGAAGTTGGGTCCCTCAGAAACCAAGAAACCAGGAAAGCAGATACAAATATAGCTGGGACTGCAGATGAACTTGCTGGGGACACAAATGAAACGCCACCATGAACATTTAGAGCAACTATTCATAATTTTGTTGAAATAACACCAGCGCTTAATTTGTAAATAAATAAATGACAGGGCCCCAAGTATCGCCCAGGATGCCACTGCAGGTTGTACTGGAACTGCCATCACTGCCACGTGCCAGTATAAACTTTCCCTACTAAGCATCACACTCCTATTAAATGTAGCAGTGTGGACAATTCCAGGCCACTTAAAGCAGGAAGAAAGGTTAGGACGCTCTAGAATTATTGTTTAGAAGTGTGTTAATTGCTGAACTGATGTGCTCCGTACGAAAGTAGAAAGACTGCGCCACCATGTGGTGAACTGTTATAAGTGCCAGTGATAACAATTAAAGAATTAAGTGCCAGTGCAGAGCACCATCAAACACTGGTACAAATTAAGCACTGATATAACACTGGCTTCACACGAGGGAACTGTGAAGATAAGTTTTGATCATTCATTTAATTTCCATTACCTTGATGGCAGTAGAACCTGTTTGATCATTTTTGTGCAAAATGGGGCATTGAAATTGCAGCAGTAATTATGACATATGTACAAGGAGAATATGGGGATAATACGTATATAGGTGGGTAAGTGGTATGCACTATGTAGCCGACAGATTGCCATGTCTTATCAGCCATGGGAAGTTCGCTACTTGCATAAGAACTGGTTAAATTCTTATTTCTGCCCGTTCTTGAAAAATCAAAATCAATAAAATCTAAATAATCAGAAAACCTTAGAGGACTAGTGTGATTAGTGGTATCAAATGCTGTAGACATGGAGGAAAGGATGAACATGGCACTCTGAAAAGTGTCAAACCTTTACTGTATGTTGTGCCTGGCCCCCATGTTTTAACATCATAGACTTTATTTGGTGGAGGCATTGGCACTGATACAAACAAAAGTGAAACCTCCAGGCAAGTTCTTCCCAAACCTTTTCATGCACCCTGAGTTTTGTGAGGATGTACGGACTCAAAGGGTTTTTTATTGCTTTTTTTAATTAAAAAAAACAAAGAAAAAAGTTGTCACTGTTCCCCATTTGGTACCCTCTGGTCACCCCTCTCACCCACTTCACCACCCAGAGGCAGTGTGATCAAACCTTTTCTAGGGGCATTTATTTACTCCTGAATAATGAGTGCAAACACCTATTTGACTCCTAAATAATGAGTGCAAACACCTCTAAGGGGCTGATTATGAGTCCAGCTCGTGGAGGCATAGCGGTGGCAGTCTCCCCACCACCCTATTATGAGATGGGCGGTGGGACGACCAAAGCCCCGCTGCAGCTGCCAGGGAACAGCCATTCCTTGGCGATGCTGCAGCAGTCAGGAGGCATCTATATGCTTGGCAGGATACCACGGTCCCGCCAAACATATTTCGAGTTTCCACTCCGCCAGGGTTTACATGGCGGTTCCTCCTTCATGTAAACACTGCCAGGGGGAAAACAAAGGGGGCCCTACAGGGCCCTCTGGTGCATCTCCGCCCTGTGGATGCACACAGGGAGGGCACAATGTGTGCCCCCCTGTGCGCAGTCACACTAGTTCCTGTACGGCAGGGATTTTTTAGTCCATGTCATTCAGGAACTGTTTTTGGCTTTCCCATTGCAGTACCTGCTTTTAAAGGCACTGCTGTGGGAATGCCAAACAGAAGCCTGTCAGACAGAGTAAACTCCTACTCTGGCAGGTGGCCTCACCATGTGTTTGGCGGTGCGGTGGCAGACCCAGCGTGCATCGCTCAACTCACAATCAGGCCCTAAGTGTGTTCCTAGGACCGATGCTAGAGCCCTGCTGAGGGGACAGTGTGTTGGACATTTCTTTCCTACTTAGGCATAGGTGAAAGAGAATCTTACTTCATATCTTCCTGAGGGCATGAGGAAGGGACAACACAAAGAGGGTGCTGCTCCATCCATGTAATGTAATGTAATGTAATGTAATGTATTGGCCTTTATATAGCGCACTACTTACCCGTAGGGTCCCAAGGCGCTTCGACCGCTGCAAAACCCTTCCTGGCTTCCCTGAGAGATGGTCCCTTAATGGGTATCTCCAGGGTGAGACCAGGCATCCCCGGCGGTCTGGTGGGGCCGTTAGTGAAGATGAGGCAAGCTAATGCCCAGAGTTGCCGAGTGTGATCGCTGATCAGAGTGGGCACCGAGGCGAGAGAATTATCGAGTCCGCTGACCCTGGTCCAGAAACCTGCCGCGTCGGGAATCGAACCCTGGTCCCGGGCCGTCCTCTGCTCTCGGGTCTGCCGCCTCTAACCAGTGAGCCACACTACTTCACCAGACAGATGTCTGGTGTGTCTGTTGATATGGGGAGTATTTGTGAGAGACTTGTGTCATATTTGCACCACACAAAGTGGTACATGTGTGACGAAGGCCTCTAAGTCAGATTTATGAAGCCACGCAAAGCCACTTTGTGCGGCTTTGAATGGCTTCATAAATCTGAAGTAAGGCTGCGCCTTACTCTGCGCAATGGAGGAATTCCATGAGTGTTGCGGTGGATGTTCCCACACAACTCTAATGGTTTTTGATGCATTTCCAGATTTGCAAGGACTTGTAAGCCTGTGAAAGCACCAAAATCTTTCCCTCCCCTGGTGAGGTGCAGCAAGGAGTAATATCTTTACTTCTACTCATTTTTCCTCTTTCTTTTTGTGCTGCATTCTATAATACACATAGAAAGAGGAAAAAGCCTCTCAGGGTTGGTTTTATGCAGGAAGATGCCATTTACTGCACAAAAACAACCCTGCATGCAATGGAGGCACCAGGGTGTCTGTGCTGGCACTAGGCTGCCAATACGGCACCAGCCCAGGGGGAAAGGACAGGAATGAGCTGTATTGGATGAATACGGCGTATTCCTTCCCTTTCTCTGTGACGCAGTGAAGCGATGTAAGGTGACTTGCCGCACTGCCCTGCGCCACAACTTTATAAATATTGCCCTATATATGCAAAAATGCAATGACACTTGGGGCGGATCTTGCAATGATAGCTCATCAGCCTTGGTGCCACTATTTTGCTGTCCTAAATAGATTATTACAACTGCTGTGAATTCAGATATTATTTTTCTATAATGGGCCCAGGTGTGTTGTGAAAGAACATGTGGTACATTTACATATAAGACGTGTTTCAGCTGTGCAGCACAAAGGAGACCAAGCAAATATTTATGATGCCGCAACACCCTTCGTTAGCATTCAGTTCACACCTAGGGTCCCGCCTAACAAAGCAAACACTGCGCACACCTCGAACCGCCCGTCACAGACAATGGGCCTGCACACAACACCCCAACAACATGACTGAAAGAAAGGGCGGGGACACCATTCCTACTCCTGGCTCTGAATATTCCTAGATGTTTTGGTGGTGCCGCCTCTCCTGAGTGCTGAAGAGCTGTATGTGTTACCACGTGCCCTGCTGAATTGAAATGGACCTATTTAGACCTACTTTTGTCACTGCCGCCCAATCACAAGGGTTTCACAGAGGGTCATCCTAAAACAAGTTCTGCTCTTTTTGTAACACAGGCTAAAGGCCCGTAATATTGATGCATGTAGACATAAACTGTGTATGTCTGAAGCTCTACGGTGTCTCTTCAGATGCTATGGAGACGCCAGTGTCTTCAAAGTCAAACAAAAAGCAAGTCTCACTACAATGTTGTTTACGCCTAAAAAGACACAAGGGGCTTTGTTATTTTAAATTCCATCTGAGCCCAAAACAAAGGCCGACTTTAAGGGGTCATCAGGCCTCCTTTTGATTGAGTATCCTGACCTGAAGCTATCTGGAACATCACACCTAGCTGCACATGCGATGAAGGGAAAAAAGACTCCCAGCTTGTTACTGCGGGTCCTTACAAGAGGCATGCTTTTGACTTTGCTCAGTCCCTGTATATAATGTGCATGCACTGTAAGAATGTCACATGTATTGTTCTGCCCCTGTATATACACAAATAACAATTTAAATACCACTATTTTGTTTTATTTCTTTTTTAGAGCTATGCATCCCAATACAGGATGTTCGAGCGCCTTACAAGACACATCAGCAGTATACATTGACATTAAATCATGTGTGTGTTAATCATGATACATGATGTGCTACATAAAAGTATGGGTTACAAGTTGCAGTATTCACATGTCCTCCATATCACACTTTGCTATATTAGAAGGATTACAATTTAAGAACTGCAAATAACAAAAGGATCTTTGTGTTAAAAGCAGTAACCCACTTGCCCATCTACACAAAATTTTGTCATTTGTGTGTCACATGATGTGCTTTGCAGGAGACATAGTAATCCTCTATGGTACTTTGATTCAAAACTGGAACTCGGCAGAACACTCATCTCTCCAACAAGTGCACTGACCTCCAGAGTTATCTTTGCATTATTATTATTATCCACTGAGATTTACTGGGCACACAAAGATCGATGCAGCAGGTGCTTAAACCCCATAAGATATGCAGACTTTGCATCCAATTATGAAGGACAGAGTCACTGGTACCTCCTTGGTGCTAATTTCTTTTGTAGCAGAGTTTGAAAAGATAAATGTATACATTGAGACCCAGATTTTGCATTGGGGTGGCATCAACGTTTTTGCACAACGCAGACACAAAATCTAATTTGTTAAATATAGTAATGCGCTCAAATTTACTCATGATACAGCTGTTAAGCATATGTGTAAGATCTCAACATTAGATTTCACTTCTTATGATGTCACTTCAAGTGAGGACATGGATTGGGATGCCAAATGTGATGTCACTCTCCGTGATATCAGACTCTGTGATGTCATGCACCATGATGTCACGTGCATAATGCCTCCCTTGGTTAGTCTACCTACTTCTTTTTTAGGACTTGTGTCCTGCAATCCATGGCCAGCACATAGCGTAGGTACTGGTGGTACAAATTAAGCATGACCAAAGACAGAAGAATATTCTTCCACTCTTTTTTGGAACACAAAACCAAATGTTTGTGGGTTCTAAAACTTAATGTTTTCAATAATATTTTCTTGTTTCAAAATACAAATGATTTCAGGCTAGCCAACAGGCCCATGCAATTACAAATCTACACTCATACAGTGTGTTATGGTCTAATATGCTTTGCCGCTTTTATTGCAGGAAATGAAATGCTATCAAAACACATATTTCACCTGTCCCATGAAATATGGAATCTATTTCAATGCTCCCTAGTAAATATGGAAAATATTTCTGAGGTCCTTGTGAAATATCTACCCACAAACCCAGGGCCGGCTTTAAACTGGTGGCGCCCTGTGCGACATCACACCCAATGACTACTTCCTGGGATTCTCTCACTACCACTGGGCAAACATGCCCCTAATCTCTCCAATCATAGGTTATTGCTAAACAGAGCCCCCCCTGTGAGCAGCGTCCCCTCCACAGGTCAGCGCCCAGTGCGGCCGCACTAGTCGCACTGCCTTAAAGCCGGCTCTGAAGAAACCATAGTAGAAATACTTAACAATGATCACGGTTTAATCGACAATCTATTCATGAATAGTGATCAAAGTCTGGACATTTTAACTCCAAACAAATACCCATTGTTAACTGCACTTTATTCAGAACAGCTGTAACAATATTCCAATTCAACTGATGTAATGTGTTTTGAACAAAGTGCATTTTATCTATGATTGTACATTCTTAATCTTCTTTTCACTGCATTTCAAGCTAAGTTTAAAAAAATAAACATGTTATATAAAAACACATATCAGTATTATGAGTAATATGGTCCTGTATTTTCATCTTAGAGTTCGGATGACATATCTAAACCGCTTAGCCTTTGGACAGGTATTACACTGTTGCCTGGTATGTATACTTTCTCGCTCTGTCTCCATATGTGTTTTTTCTTTGCATTTGGCACTTTCATGAATCTGTACAGCAATGAATGCAGCCAGGTAAACATCAGCATATAAAATTTCATGCAGATTCATTGTGGGTGAAAACGTTTAAAAAAATGTCAAAAAAGTTATGTTCCTCATTCTGGCTCCGATAGGATTTTTGGCTCTCCACTACCACAAACATTTGTTTCATGCAATTAAGTAAACTCACCCATAGAACTTTACACACAATAGAGTCCTTTTGTGTGATATGGTGTACATCGATTCCGTTTTCAAAATACTTTTGTTACAATAAAAAAAAGCAAGCTTTTAAGGGTTAAAATACAGAGCAATTCTAACCATTAGTTCTCAGGCAGTCCGGGAGCCTTGGTTTGAGAACAGTATAAGCATGAAAAATGAACTAACTTGATTAAAGGAGGGTTGACTTTTTCTGTTTGCCCTATATATATGTGAACCTTCACAGGGTGGGGAGAAACGGACATTATGATTGGCTGGTAACAACTGACAACTAGAGCATGCCAGAAACCAGAGGCAGCTTTCTGGATAAAAGTGCCAGAAGATATTATAAGACGGCGAGAGTATCTCCTCTCCCCAGGGAGGATGTGAGTGCAGCCTAGGTACTGCCCTAAAAACAGGCTTTGATATCTTGTCCCAGGGTTTATAAACCAGACCATGTTTGCAGCCTCTGGCCAGCAAAGCTTTAAAAACAAAAAAAAAGAAAAAATCTTAAAACAATAAAAGTTACTGGACATGGCCAGAAATCTGGAGTATTAAGCACAGTGGCAAGGGGGTGGTGAAGGGATTGGTTTCAGGTTGTATGCAGCCAGCATTGGTGGTCTGGGGGATGGCGAAGCATTTACAGGCTCCTGTGCACAGCCAATGGCTTTGTGCTTCTGATATAAAATTAAGTATAGTTATTGAATAATTTGTATTATTTTTAAATGTAATATTAAACTTACATTTTGCAAAAAAAACTTTTAAACATATTTTTAAAGAGATAAGCTAGTTACAAATTCATCAAATACATTACATTTAACCATGTTTAGTACAAATCAATAAGAAATATGAGTGAATTGAATCGAATTGTGTGAGGCTGGGTAATTATTATGTTATACTTTAAAAAGTAATATTTATAAATTAAATTAATATATGGAACCTAGTTTAATATGTAATATACATTTAATTTGTTGAGGTACTGATCTGTAACTTTTTATTTGATTATTTCCGGGCTAACTGTAATTAATGTAAATTATTTTATGTTTATGTTGTACTATAAAATATATATGAATATTTAAATACAATAAATATGGTAAATTACCTTATAATTCCTCATAGGGAGGTCTCAGCCCCTAGATGGAAATCTCTAATCTTTAAAAATGTTATTATTATATTTAAATTATGCTAATATTTAATGCACATTTATTTGATGAGGTAATGTGCTGTACCTTTGTTTATATTATTACTTGCAAGTAAATTATAGTTATTTTAAAATATTTTCCATTTATAGTTTGCTTTAAATATATTTAAATATTTAAAAATAATATTTTATTTAATTTCCTTATATTTTCCCATAGAGAGCTCCTTGCCCTGTGGCAGAGATTTCCACCAACAAGTGAAAGGTTCCTAGTACGCAATTGACACCCAAAAATTCTATCATCTAGGGCTCCACCATCTCATTTGAGAGGGTTGAGACATTTAAATCTGCATTTTGGTGTACACCTCTAGTCAGAATTGGTAAATAGGAAAGAAGTGGAGAGTTATACCCATGTGTAGGAGTAGATCTACACATGAGTAGATCTACAAATGTAGATTTGCCTTTATCATTCAGGTACAATTTTTGAGGGGTGCAGAATCCAAATATTTATAGAATACATTAAATCAATACCACCCCACAAGAGACCCTAAATCTGCTAACATGGAGCTATTGATAATTTCAAAAACACATTAACGCTGCAGAGACAATCGTAGATTATCCGTGTTTGGTACAACTATATGGCATTAGCTACCTTTATTAAAAAAAAAAAAAAGATCGAGAAGCAGGTTTATCAAAATGTCAAGCAATGCAGCGCAGCAAGACACACTTCCTGTGCTGCATTGCTTGACAGGAAGAGGCCAGGAATGCTCCATATTTGACATTATATGGTACATTCCTCTTCTCTCCTTGTGCTGGTGTACTATGTGCTGCCTAGCGCCAATGCATGCACCCTTGCTCCACGGTGCATTGTTTTTGTGCTGGGAGGACACTTTCCTGCAAAAAAGCAACCCTTTCAGGCTTTTTCCTCTCTCTATATGTGTTGCAAAATACAGCACATGTAAAAAGAGGAAACAATGTCGAGAAATAAAGATAGGCGTAGCATTTTGGGAAGGCATAGCATTTTGACGTATTCCTAGGTCTACCACTCCTAGCAAATCTGGCAATGCACCACAATCCATGGTTGGATGCATGGGAACAAACACTTTTCACCCATGGAATGCTAACTTGCTTGTCGCGTTACTCCAGACTTACCAAGCCACACAGGGCAGTGCAGGGTGGCCTTGTGTGCCTTTCTAAACCTCATTCTTGGTTTTGCATCAGGGCAATGCATCCTCTTGCGTAAAACAAGGACGACACAACATCTTTGATAAATATGCCCCCCACTCTCTTAAACTTTCGAGATGCATTCAAGACACTTTTGTTCATTATATGACTGTCATTGGTTTACCACTCTATTAAAATGCTGTTTTCTCCTCTTAAGCACCTCGAGACAATTTGGTTTCTGGTACTTGCCAATTAATAATATATACATTCGCATTCGAGTAATGAGAAAAGAAGTATCACCTGAGAGGTTTCACTGATTTAAATGCTTGTTACATACATAAAGATATCGCAATTGAGATTAAAAAAAACAGGAGATAATGCTTCCATTTCTAACGATAATGGCATTACTCCTAGTCCTACTCCCT
The DNA here is from genome assembly GCF_964263255.1 of Lissotriton vulgaris. NCBI lineage: Eukaryota > Metazoa > Chordata > Amphibia > Caudata > Salamandridae > Lissotriton > Lissotriton vulgaris. The sequence continues at coordinate 15,974,016 of NC_141690.1, read as the reverse complement.
CGCCTTCCTTCAGTACAATTGAGGCCCCGCCTCCCACCCAGACCCACCCCCAGCATAAAAACTCTGCCCGCCCCCACCTCCACCTGTACATAAACAAGCCGAGCTAGCACTCAGTTGAACCGCACCGGGAGGGAGGGAGGGTCCTTGAAGGAAGGCGAGGGAGTAGGACTAGGAGTAATGCCATTATCGTTAGAAATGGAAGCATTACCTCCCGTCCCTCCCTCGCCTTCCTTCAGTACAATTGAGGACATAGCAAGCAGAAGAAAACAGGGACGGACAACTGAGTGACAAAGAACACAAAACAGTGCCCAAAACACAGCAGAACAACATCCCTGGCCTCGCAAAGAGGACAAGACCCTGAGGCCCGAACCCCCAAAGGAGGAAGCACCCCCACAAGAGGAAGAGCCACCAAGAACGCGGACCGAAACCCACAACCAGAGTCGGACCACAGCGAAAAGACAAAGAGACCCCCACCCGGAAGGACTCCACAACCAGCAGGCCCCACAGCAAAAGATGCCGGACAGCCAAACCGAGCAAACGAGACTCCACAGCCAAGAAAGGAGCAGGACAGAACACAGGCAAAAGCAACCTGTGACAGAGCCAAAACGCCGAGCCACCGGAAGGGACAAAGAAAGGAACCGGACCCAAAAGCAACAGAGTCGAACAGCCCAGACAGAAAGGAAACATCCAAAAACAGGGCCCAGAACAACCCCAAGCGCCCCGCAGGGGCGATGGCAACCAAAAAACAAGGCCCAAAGGCAAAAGCCGCAACCCAAGACCCCCAAGGGGCCCAAAGGGAGGACCGGACAGGACATCCAAAACCAGCAGCAAAGACCCCAAAGGGAAGGACCCGACAGGCCAGGGAACAAACACCCAGACCCGGAAAAAAAAGAACCAGGCAACAGACCCCAGGCAACACGCAAGGAAGCCAGGAGCACCAAGAAGCTGGAAAGCAACACACTGCACACGCAGAGGGGCCACCGACAACCCCAGCAGGACCCCAGCCGGAGGGAACCTCCACACCAAAAGGAGGCCAGCACCACAGGAACAACACCCAGAGCAGAACAGCAGGACCAAAAAAGGCCAGCAAACACCAAGCAGAGGACAGCCAAGAGGAGGACCGAGGGGAAGCCTGCAAGCCACCGCCAACGAACCAGGAACCCCCAACACAGCCAAGACCAGCTGCACAACAGCCAGGCAGCAGGGCAAACCCCGCACAGAACCCAGGGGAAGGAAACGAAACTCCAAAGGGCACGAAGCCACCAGAAGGAACCTCCACCGAGCGACACACAACCCGGACAGGAGAGGAAAACAAGGAGCCCAAGGCCAACGGGGGGCAACCAACAACCCCCGAGCACAGACCCACAGCGCCCGCACCAGAAAGGCCCAAGCAACGTAAAAGGCAGGGCAGGGAAAGGCACACCGAAGAGCCAGAGGCCCAGGAGAGGGCCAGACGCCCCCCCAAGACCCGGGACCCCAGCCCAGAGACCCTAACCGGGCCACCCAGGCCGACCGCGGCGCCACAAACAGGACCACCACAGGGAGGCCCCAAAGACCCACCAACAGTACAGACACAGGGAAGGAAGGACCCAGCATAACAGAACTGCCAGCACACAGGACACCCACAGAGGCAGAGAGCCGACAGCCCCAGCACCCAGACCAGAGTCCCCAGAAACAGGACGCAGGCAACCAAGGAACAAGGACCAGAACCTGGACCCACCCAGGATGCGGCAAAGGACAACGCCACCGGAGCGTCAGACGGAGCCAACACGCACAGACCCGCAGAGAGCCCCGAAAGGGCACCAGGGCAAGGCCAAAAAGGCCGCAACAGCAACCAGCAAGCGGACCCCCGGGAGAGCAGCAGGAACCAGAACAGGAACCCGAACCCAGCCAAGCCCGAACAGGCCGGCAACCGAAGCCACCACAAGTGGAGCCAGAGGAGCCAGCGAACACCGAGCCAGAAGGCAACAGCGGCCGAGCCACCAGGAGAGCCCCACCCCCCCGTGGACCGACCGACAAGGGAAGCAGGGACAACAGACCCCGAAGACCAACCCAACAGGAGCCAGAGGGACAGGCCGAGAAGAAGAAAACAAGCCCAGGGAACACCGCAGAAGCCAGGCACCCCGGCACAAGCAGCCACAGGACAAGCCGGAGGAGCCCCCGGGGCCACAAGGCCCGAACCCAAGAAGGAAGAGAGGCCAGGCAACCGCCGGACAAAGGAACGGGGCCGAGCACAGACTGAACGAGAGCCACCTAATAGCGCCCGGACATGCGGGAAGACCCAGGGCGAAGGCCCGAGGCTGAAGAGGAAGGAAGCAGAAACGGGCATACCCCACATAGAACCGCAGGAAATGCAGAAAAGAAGCAGTGACCGGGAAGTGGAGAGAAGCGACCCCAAAATACAGGGCATGCCAAAAACCACCAGGCAGGGCCCGCGGAAAGGCAGCCCGAAGGGCCAACACACAGAAGGGCACCAGCCAAATCCAGGAGCAGACCCCCAGGAGAACCAGGACAGGCACAAAGCCGCCGGACACCCCAGCCCCAGAAAGGAGCGGGCCCAAGACCCAAGCCCCACCGACAGAAACCCAGCAGACGGAACACATGGCAAGCAAACAGGACACCCAGTCCAGCAGAGCCACCCAGCAGGAACCGTAGACAGGCACCGGAGACAGCCAAACCCTCACCAAACCGGAGGAACCTGCACCAAGCCGACCCAGCACCCAAGAACATACAGCAGTGACAGGAACCCAACAGGGCAAGGCACTCCGACCAAGAGGCAGTCAGCCAGGGCAAAAGGAACGGTCAAAACCGCGCCCACCCGAAAGACAGAGGAGAAACCCACAGCAGGGACCACGGAGAGGCCCCAGTGCAAGGCACGTGAGAGGCAGGACGCCCCAACTAAGGCAAGGCAAGCAGAGGGCCCAAGGTGGCGACATGCAGCCACCCCGAACCGCCACCGCAAACTCCACGAAACCCAGCACCAAGGAGGGCACAGAAGCAGCAGAGAACAGGCCAGCCAGTGCCACGGCAGCAGCCAAGCAGAACAACAGGCCCACCAAGCAGCGCGGCCAGGACAGAGGACAACTGCACAACCGGAGGAAAGGGGCGACCCCCACCAAGAAGCACAGCCACAGGAGGAAGACAGGGACACGCAGCCCAGAAGCAAACGCCCCAGCGCAAACCGAGCGCGCAGAGAAACCTGAAACCAATCAGGACCAACACAGTGCAGAAGGAAGGAGGGCTGGGAAGAGACCGCCAACGGCAGGCCGCACAGGAAACCGCCAAACAACCGGAAGCAGGGCAGCACCACAGCGGACAAAGCCACACGCACCACGCACATACAACAAGTATGAGCAACGCACGCCACACACAGCACCAACCCCCACCCTGGCACAAAGGGGCAAGCCCAACCAGGAGGGCCGGGGACACCATGGAAAGAAACCCACAGGCCCCGACCAGCAGGAAAGAGGAAAACTCTGCCAACTAGTACAGGAGACCAGCGACCCACGTCCCCAAACGCCCACCACCCCGGAGCCACAGGCAGCACCAGCGGCGGGAGGAGGACCCACGACACCCAAAGATGCCAGAAGGGAACCAGCTATCCACAGGAACAGCAGGACGAAGAGGGGACGCAGAAGGCAGCAACAGAACCCCTGAGAATAGGACAGAGTAGCCACCACCAAGTCCAGCACCATCCACGGACATGAGAGGCAGAACAACCCCCACGGAGCCCAGGACACCAGGGCACCCCAGGGGGACCGGAGACCCTGACACTAGCAACAACCCCACGCGACCCAGAGGAAGACGACCGCCAAGGCCATCACCAAAGGAATCACGGAGCGCAGGCAGGAAACGAACCCCAGCCAGCGAACACAGCGCCAACAAAGGCACCAGAACAGCCGCCTAAGTACAGCCCCAAGGCCAGTACCACAGGGCAAGAGAAACGCCCAAGCATTTCCTCGAGGAGCACGCTCACTGCTGGACACGAAGGGCTGTAGGGTCGCATCCGCCCCAGAAGCCTAAGCGGAAGTGCAGCCGGGCATGTCCCATAACAACAACACAGCCCGACCGCTTTTGCAATCGACATCCAGGAGAGCGGACAACCGCGTTCCACAGGTCCAGCAGCTAGCCCTCTGGTGTCGCCCAGCATGGACAAGGCCAAGGGGATGTCCAAAAAACGGGCAAAACCCCGTCCTACCTGGCCTCCGAGAACACAGCATACCGGGAGGAGGCAGCCACGCAGCCCGACCCGGAAAAACAGCCCCAGCCACAGGAGGACTGCCAAAGCACCGCTGCGGATTCCTGAGCCACCGCTCCGCCCCCACACCACGAGGGAGACGAGGAGAGGAGGCGCCGCCGGGAGAACTCAGCAGAGGGCACCGCCACAGCAGAGAGCAAAACCGAAGACTCCCCGGCACCGCCACAGGGAGGAACTGAAAGGGTGAGTCTCACCAGTGAGACAGAAAAAAACAGGTGGAGGTGGGGGCGGGCAGAGTTTTTATGCTGGGGGTGGGTCTGGGTGGGAGGCGGGGCCTCAATTGTACTGAAGGAAGGCGAGGGAGGGACGGGAGGTAATGGATAATATCCATGTGCTTTAGCTCACAATTTAGCATATTTTATGTCCTCAAAGCAGACAACAGGTTGTAAAACTAGACCCGCAAGTATCGAATATTATCTTCAAGCAAGTTTCTTGCATTTCACAGACAATCAGGCATGAATCAACTAGAGAATATCACACAATCCAGGTGGCAGTCTCCCACAATATTACAAGACGTCTAACAAATGTATGGGCTACCTGCTATAGGGCTACATAAGTAAATCACAACTAATGCTGATTGGCACCACTGCCACTCACATCTCAAAATCTGGCACTAGATTGGAGTTCATATTCTGCAAGTAACATAAACACATTATGCCCAAAGTTTTGGTACAAAGAATTGTAACAAGGTGATATATACTGGTCTCCTGTTGCGAGTTAAAAACCAATCATACACAGCTTTACATAGCTGTTAATCCCTCATTAGTCGATACTTTCGTCTCTGCTCAGTCTGGTGATGTTGCAGGGAAAGCGTATGAGCAAATGCAAATTGCTTTTTCTTAACTTTCAGCCAAATAGAGTAGGACAGCAAAAGAAACAGATCCACAATTAAAGAGAATGTATGAAGCTAAATCAATGGAAAGTAAAGCATATTATGAGGGCTTAGAAAACTATACTTCCATTAAAACAGGGAGAAAAGATGCTAGGAACTGGTGAAGGAAACAGGCAGAGATAATATAAGTTGTAAAGTAATATTTTTTCTAACATAAAATGTCTCCTGGCTGGTTGTGAGTGCGCATGCGCACAACTTACAACGTTGTGTTTTTTTATGAAGAAGGGCGTCGAGGACGTGAGAGGAGCAGGAAAGAGAGCAGCCAGGCAGGGGAGGCAGCAGAAACATAGGTAAGTCCCTTCTTGATATCTTTTTAAAGCATTTGGGAGTGGGGAGGGAACGGGGAGGGAGCGAATTGGAGCTACGCGTAGATCCATTGAATTTTTTTCAAACTCCGTGGAGCTACGTGGGCACTACTCTGCCCAGGCCTAATCTCAAGAGTCAAGGTGTAAAGTATTTGCGCAACGCACACACAAAGTAAGACAATGAAAACACCACAAAATACTCCACACAAGTTCGGAAACATAGAGAATATTTTTATGAGAAAATCAAAACCAAAATGAAAAAAATTCAATCACTAGAACCGAAGTTATGAATTATGGAAGAATAAACCAAAAATAGTGCTTAGTAATCAATAGCTCTACGAGGTTAATTGAAGTAGTGCTAGACTGGGGTAAATCCAAAGTTCCAGCCGATCGCTATGCAGGACAGGCCGGGCACAGGACTCAGGCAGGCCCCTCTGATAAAGTACCTTGGATGGAGTAAGTGCTGATGTCGAAGACTCGATGTGAGGAGACACTGCGCCGTCGTCAATCCTGTGGATGGAGGCAAAGTATTAGCGCTGATCCGCGAAGTTAATGAAGGCTTCAGCATCGAACACCCCTACGATGCAGGTGCTGCATCGATGTTAAGCTGCGCTATCAGTCTGTGTCGAGCGCGCAGTATGTTGAGGCGATGTCATTGATCGACTCCTGCATCAGCGTCGAAAGGCAATGCATTGATTCCGATCAGCGCAAAGTCATCACTGCGTCAGTTTTGATGGTTCTGGACAGCAGAAATCACCTTTCAAAGTCCCAGGACTGGATTGGCACCACTTGGCAGGGCAAGACTCCCAGATTCAAGGTGCTATTGCAGAGTTGAAGGAAGTCTTTGATGGCCCTGAGATTTCAGAAAAGGAGGCAAGCCAGCAAGCCCATGAATTCACTCTAGGTTCAAGTGAAATGGGTCCAGTCCTTTTCCTCAGGAGGGCAGATATCAACAGGCAGCATGGCAGCTTAGCAAAGCAGTTCCTTTAGAGCAGCAGTCAGGCAAAGTGGCAATGCTTGTGGCACAGCAGTCTTTACTCCTGGCAGAGTTCTTCACAGGTCCAGTAGTGTACTGTTTTGATAGCCCCAGTACCCAAGTGTGCCTTTGAAGTGGGAGTGACATCTAAGCATCACCTTGAAGTGCATAGGTCCCCTTTCATCCCAGCCCGTTCTGCCAGTCTATCTGTGGCAGGTAATCCGCCCTTTGGGACACCCAACACTGCCTATTCAGGTGTAAGTGTCAGCTACTGCCCGGAAAGATCTAGAAGAGCTAGAAGAGTTATCTGTGACATCGACCCTTCCGGCGTTTGTGGCAGTCTTGAGGGAATGCACAAAATGCAGCTGTCCCTCACCCCAGATGTGTATTGGGGGCAGGATGTAAGGCACAGAGTTCAGTAAGGGCAGAGAAATGTCCATTTTCTAAAACTGGCATTTCTAAAACAGTAATGTTTAATCCAACTTTACCACTAAAAAGATGTATCATTACCATTCCAAATATATGAAACATGGTGTAGCTACTACTTTCTAGTCAGGAATTACAGTTTAAAGGTGTTTATAGGAATTCCTAATTCTAGCCTATGAGAGGAGTAGCCCTCACAGTAGTGAAAAATAAATGTAGCTGTTTATCACTACCAGGTCATATAAAACTTAAAAGTACATGTCCTACCTTTCAGTTACACAGCACTGTGCCCTTCAGGCTTCCCAAGGCCTACCTTAGGCATGACTTATGTGTAATAAAAAGGGAATTTAAGGCAAGTGGTTTTAAATGTTAAGTTGAAGTGGCATAAAATGACACACACAGGCCGTGCATTGGCAGCCTGAGACAGGCTTGAAAGGCTGCTTGTGTGGGTGGCACAACCAGTGCTGGAGGCTACCACGCCGTTCGCAGGAGGAGACTTTGCAACTACGGAACACATGCTGTATTTCATCATTTGAGTGTGGTCTCTTTTACATTATTGCACCTCTCTGAATTCTCCTCCGCTCCTGATTGTTATACATTAGAGTTTTGAATATAGACTGCTATTGACACTTCCTTTTGAATTTGCGGTGATACTCGAACCCACTTACCTGCTACTTTCTTCTTTCAAGACCATATTATAAAGCCCTGACGAAGTTCCCACTGGCAAAAAAACGGGAACGAAACGCGTAGGCTGTGTGCCAGTTTTAAAGATTTGTTCAAATGAAAAGAAGTGATTTGGAAATGATTTTGACTGCTGCATCTTGACCTTGCAACGTGTGCGCCTTCCGCTTTCTTTGAAAAAAGGCCCACTAATAGTATTTAGATTACAGGCCCTGAGCAGCCGCGGTCGGCAGTAGGAGTTCCTGTAGGGCGGTGACGTGGGGAGGCGGAGGGGCAGAGTGGGGGGTAGTAATGTATGGATTACGGAGTTTAGCAGGTAAGTAAACATATAAATAAATAAAACAAATTTTGTTGCGCACTGCAGCACTGGTTGTGCCACCCACACAAGCACCCCCACCCTGCCCATCCCCCTCCCCACGTCACCGCCCTGCAGGAACTCCTACTGCCAACCGCGGCTGGCACTGGGTATATGGTATACTACTTTACAAGGGACTTATAAGTAAACTATATTCCAATCATGTATACACCAATTTCACCATGTCTAGAAGATGCACTTCAGCACTGGTCAGCTGAGGTAATGTCCTAAGGACAACAAAAAAATACAGCAAAATGTGGAGGGAAGCAGGCAAACAGTCTTGGGGAAGACAGCGCTAAGGTTGACAGGTCTAACAGTGAGGGAACAGGAGTGGTTAGATTTCTTGCACAGATACTAAGAAAATCAAGCAGAGCAAACTCTTCATTGAGTCTCATGTGACCCACATTTAAATAGGATATTGTTGAGTGAATTCACTTGTCTGAAAAAGGGACATCCTCACTTAGGGCCTGATTCTCAGAGAGTTTGCACAACTAGTGTTCATGGATGTGGCTTCATCAAAATTCTGCAGGTAGTGGAAGGGATATCCCACAACTTTCATCCATCCCGATTGCATTTCATGGTTGACTCTTTGTCCCATCTTTAGTCCATAAGCAGACTCATAATTACAGCTGTTATTTTAATGTGGCACTTTACGACTTCCACCTCGCAGCCTTCCCTTGCCCAGTACTTCTCTATTTTTCATTTTCTGATATTCTCCCTGTTTTTCCCCTGTGAGTTCTCTGTCCTAGCAGCTACTTGCTTCAGTTAGGGTCTGCGTTATGCCCTCTGCCAGTTATTTCCTTCAATGCTCCTTATTGCAAAAGGCCCTATTGCCTTTGTTACTATTTCCATCTTATTCTCTGTATACAGGAATTTTCTCTTTATTATATCTAACTGAATATTGACTGTCTTACCTGTGGCTCTTTGCTATTGTTTCTTTAAAGTAATGTGAGGTGGATTTGTAAAGCACTGCTTGTCACCTGTGAGGGTATCTAGGCACTGTCTCTCTTAGCTGTTTTCCACCTATACCTTCTACCATCTCGCTAGTTGTGCGTGTGTAAGGCGCTATTGACTTGGGTTTTAATTTTGTTTTTAAATACACTAAAAATTTACCTGCACTGCGCTCTTCGCGCTGCTCCTCATCTGATCCCTCTCCCCAGCCCTGGTCCTTCACGGCAAGTTGATTGTGCGGAGGGCTTCCAGGGAGCTGCTATCACTTCCGGTGGGGTTGGCGCTCCAGCCTTCACGCCCCCAGCACCTACTTAGGTCTCTGCTCTGCGCACCCGCAGCGGACACGGCATACCCCAGTGGCAGGGGATGCCGCTAGTTGTGCGTGTGTAAGGCTCTATTGACTTGCATTTTAATTTTGTTTTTAAATTCACTAAAAATGTACCTGCGCTGTGCTCTTCGCGCTGCTCCTCATCTGATCCCTCTCCCCAGCCCGGACCGCCACGGCAAGTGCCGATTGTGCAGATGGCTTCCAGGGAGCTGCTATCACTTCCGTTGGGGTTAGCGCTCCAGCCTTCGCGCCCCAGCACCTACTTAGGTCTGTGCTCATGCGCACGCACAGCGGACGAGCCCAGCGGGCCCGCCGGCGGTGCGCCGCAGGCACGCCAAAGCCAAGCCCGTCTGCTCCTGGCCGGGACCAGGGGCCAAATCCCCTGGCAGTGTAAATAACACTCTCACCTACAGTGCGCGAACCTTAATGACTCTAAGAGTTACCTCTGGCCCCAACTGTACACACTCATTGTCCCCCGTCCGTAGCTCCTTAAGCTGCCCTAATTGCAACTTTAAACCTCATCTCTATGGTAAGGAAGCCCTAATGACTATACCCCCACTAAAACTTTTTCTTCTAAACTGTCGCTCCCTCCCCAAACATTCACTAGAACTGCAACTCCTGCTGGAGGACCATAAGCCGGATGCACTATTCCTGGACGAAACCTGGCTACAGGAGGAAGAGGACCCGGCCATCAATCAGATCCTTCTATCGGGGTACTCAGTGCACAGAGTGGACCGTAAGTCGGGAAGAGGCGGCGGCCTAGCCATAATTTTTAAAGATATCTTCTGCTGCAGCTCCGCTATTGAGGAAATACCTGAATATGAAGGCATGACCTTCTTGTTAGAATTTTCACAGACTAGCATCTTTTCCGGCCAGTTATTTTATCGCCCCCCCCTCCCCCGGACCCATAGGTCATTTCCTGAATACACTCCCGATGCGTGTCGCAGAACTGGCCCTTAGCCCAGCAAACTTCACGCTTCTAGGGGACTTCAATATCCATCTGGACGACCTATCCAACAGTCTAGCTGCTGAACTTTTAGCCGGTCTGTCTGCTCTCCAAATCACGCAGAAGGGTTTTCCCCCACTCACATCAAGGGGCACCTTCTTGATTCTGTGTTCAGCAATGCTCAGAATCTCTTAGTTGACACCCCCATTCCCCTTCCTTGGACCGACCACTGGCTAGTCCCTCTGGCTTGGGAAGCTGCTACTTCCCCTGCCACATCAGTGTCGCTCCACAGCTGGAAAGAAAGTGGTCAAACCTTTCAGTCACCCAATGGTCCTCATTGTTGGCTGCTTCTACCCCTGCTTCTGACTCTGATCCGGACATGGCCAACAGTAATTTTAATCTCTGCATACAAAAGTCGCTTGACTCGCTGCTCCCAAAGAAACACTCTTGCATAAACTCCAAACACAAACTGGCACCTTGGTTCTCTCCCAAATTAAGAGAGTCAAAGAAAAATGTAGGAAACGTGAAAGGTGCAGGAGATTAAACTTGGCAGAAGATAGTAAAAAGGCCTATAGACAAGCCATTAGGAATTACAAGGCCGAAATTAAGATTGCGCATTCCGCATTCTTCAAGGACAGAATTAACCCTGCTGCAAACGCTCCAGAGGAAATATTCCGTATTGCCAAATCGCTTATTTCCGCCCCCCAGAAATCCCACAATCCGGAGGACGCTCAATCCTGCTGTAATCGCCAGGCAGAAAACTTTCATTAAAAAATTTAGGTCATAGCCCAAACCTTTACATCTGATCAGACTGGATCTATTCTTCCATCTAATGAGAGCGCCCAGAGCCCCTACTCTGATTTTCAGTGTTCTCTCACTGAGTTTCCTCTGTTAGATAAGAGCTTGTTAAAAAGACTCATTACGCAGGTAATTTCAGGGTCTCCCACAGACCCTGCTAAACCACAACACCTCACTTTAGTCACCGATATTATCCTTCCGATAATTATGAATGCTATCAACACCTCCATCACCTCAGGAAAGGTGCCTGCGGCATGGAAATGTGCACAAGTCAGAGCTCTTTTAAAAAAAAAACCGAAATTATACACCACTAACATGGCGAATTACCGTCCCATTTCCCTAATCCCCTGGCTAAGCAAGTTAGCTGAGAAACACATTAATTCCATCTTAGTTCACTATTTAGAGTCTAATAAACTTCTCCATGACTCCCAGACAGGCTTCCGCCCCAAGTTAGGGATGGAGACAGCACTCATTGCAGTCACAGAAGAAGCCAGGAGACTCTTAGATCAGGGCGGCGCAGCAGAAATTATTTTGCTAGACCTTAGTGCCGCCTTTGACACTGTGAACCATAACATCCTTGCTGAGCGTTTACAAGATCTTGGAGTGTCAGGCCTGGCCATCACCTGGCTCCGTTCTTTCCTACAGGACCGTTTTTTCCAGGTCTCTGAAGGTATGGTCACATCCAATTCGTAGCCTCTGAGCTGTGGGGTTCCTCAGGGCTCCTCCCTGAGCCCCACACTCTTCAAAACCTATATGTCGCCATTGGCTGAGATAGAGCTACCATTTGGAATTGAAATTGTAACCTACGCGGATGACACCCAGTTGGTGGTTGAGCTAAACCACCCCCAAGGGTCCTCGTGTGATCTTGGCATCTGCTTAGAGGCTGTAGCCAAGTGGATGGCACTATCCCACCTTAAGCTGAACGGTGACAAGACGGAATTAATGTTTCTGGGCAAGTCTCCCTCATTGTCGCCGGCCCTCTCCTGGCAGTCCTTTCTCGGCACAATGCCCGCTCCTAAGCTCCAAATTAAGAGCCTTGGTATATAGCTCGACAACTCCCTCTGCTTCAACTATCAAGCCACTAAGCTCTCTGCCACCTGCTTTGGCCTGATGAGGATGTTAAGGAAGATCCTCCCCCTACTTCCCTTCCTGGCCCGAAGGATTATGGTATAAGCCATCATCCTGTCCCGTCTGGAATACAGGAACACACTGTACCCGCAGGCCACTGTTCAGAAATTACAAGTAATCCAGAACTGTGCGGCCCGCCTTCTCCTTGAGATTCCTCGGAGACAGTCGGCGAGACCAGCTCTAAGGAAGCTGCACTGGCTGCCGATTCAGTCCAGAGTTCGCTTCAAGGCCATGTGCTTGGCCCATGGTTCTATTTGGAAACCTGGACCTGCCATTACTCATCCCTTCGTCACTGCCTACCATCCATATAGGAATCGCCGTTCCAGCACGTCCTTCCACGCAACTACGAGGAAGATCCACAGATCCAGATGGGGTGGCCGCTCCTTCTCCTGGAATGCTTCTATGCTCTAGAACTCATTGCCTCCCGCTCTCCGCAGGGAATCCAACCTCCAAAACGTTTGCCGTCTCCTGAAAACTCATCTCTTTACGAACCCCTTCTAAACGGTTTTACTCTGCCCCCCAGTCTGTCCTGTCCTTAGCGCTACGAGGCCTCAGGGTAGCATGCGCTTTACAAAAATTCCTTCCTTCATTCATTCATTTATTCATTCATACTCTGTCACATTTGTGATCAACCTGGTGCCTTCTATGTGGGCCACTGACGCGCATCCATCATCTACTTAGCCCCTTTGCCATAAATCATTTAATTTGCTTTTTTATCCTTTATGGGAGGAGACATAGCCTGCCCACGGCTGCTGCGACCCCTTCTGATGTCAATCAGAAGACTGGCATCCTTCATCTCTTACACCCAGCATCAACCTGCCTTCAATGGACTGGGAGGTCTTCCCTGCATGCTACCCTGGACTTCCATTGCCACAGCAAGCCTGCCCGCTGTCCTGACCGCTTTGTAGACCTCTTCAACAGAGCCATCCACCAACTACCACCAGTTTAGAAGACCTGGCCTGGGCTCACCTACGCATTGAACTCAGCGGTCCTCTGGCAACAAGTCCAACACGCCTCTTCTCTGGGTACCCTGGACAGATGATGTTTTGGAGGACCATGTCACTATTTGTTGTATTTTTGCACAGACTCGTTCTCCACATTGGCCAATGGTGAAATGCAGGGCACAACATCTGTGTCCTCCATGCTGAGCTCAAAATGACCAATCGGAGACTCCAAATGCGGGTCATCATCAGAAGCCCACCTTACTTAGTAGGAACAAGTCCGACAACGTGATATAAACAACTGTGCCTCCTCAGCAACGCACACTGAGTTGCACGTTTCCATTTTCCACAGTGGCACAATTCTTTTGTGATTGAAGGTGTTAGAAGAGCCGCCAAAGGACGTCACTGGTGGCAAAGGATTATTTGCTTTTAAAAGGCCGCAGGTCATCAAGATAGCAAGGCTGATAAGGTGGACGGCACAAGTGTTCCATGGGGATTTGCTGTGGTGAGTAAAATAAGCTGTGCTGTTTTCACCTGTCAAGCTAACAAAGGTGTACTTAGGTAAACAGAATCTGCTGTGCGGAACACTAGCATAGCAAACATAGCTGAGCTATGATGCGGGCTCGTTGTATTTCGATTTTATTTCCTGGTCTGTTCTGCTTACCATGAGATGCAGGAAAAAAAAGAAAGAACTGGCTCTCTGCCATCTTTGCAGCTCATCGTGCTGCCAATTTGTGGAGTAAAATCCGAGAACAAACTTGGGATACAAAGCCCCGGGCTTATGAAAGATGACAGCGATGGAAAAGTGAAGCACTCCGCCTCGAATAGAGAAGGCAAGGGCCAACCACGCCTAGAAAACACAGCTCTCGACCTGCCAATTTACTGCGAGGGCAACTTAAGCATCAGTTATGGGACAACGCCTCCCCCGCCTGTGCCACTCCCGGACCTCCACACCCAACGTCAACATATTTCTGCAGAGATGACAGGGTCACGTTCAGGAGAGGTAAACACAGAGAGAGGCAGAACTACCTATGCATGTGTACCTTCCGTATCCCCAAAACAGCAAGACAAAAAAAACATTTTATAGAGAAATATCTGCAGTTCAGACTTTTTCTGTCCCCAAAAATGGATAAACAGTTTTTTTGTCCAGGTATAGGAATATTATGGCGCTTTTTGTCACCTACTAACTGCTATGCACCACAGGGACGGATGGGTTAGGTTGATCGCAGGATTAAATTGAACATATGTCCAGACCTGTCAGGTTAAGTGACAACTCACTAATAATGCATTTTGCTTCATTCACAAGCTATGTTGCAACCCTGCCTACAATATTTTTAATGTGAGACTAACTAGGTTGAATAAGTCAAAACAAACTGGATAAAAAGGGATAAAAAAAGGATATTAAACACAGTTGTGCAGTCTCTAATTTAAAAAAATCTCTTTTATGGAATGTTTCTTCTGTAACTGTTCATCTTTCCTCCTACAAGGTAAACTGGTCATTTTCTACAATATAGGTTCATTCATATTTTCTTTCTCCAGCATCTTACATGACCCTCACCTTCTGTACTACACTCTTTCCCACTTCCACCGCTTGCACCTGTCATCCGCATTCACTTTCACCACTCTCCTTTCATTCTATAAATAACCCATCTTCAATAGAGATCATTTTCTCTCTATTTTGTCCCCTCACATGGGTTTATAAAATATCGGTATACCTTTTTGTACTTTCTGGTGATTTTTTATCCTCGCCCCTGAACTGCTTCCACTCCAAAACTTTTTACACTCAAGTATGCATATGCACTGTTTTTAATTATTGTCAAAATTGGTCTTTAATTTTGTCAATATCAATTTTTCACTCTGTTAGTTGAATACACACTGACATCTTTATCCTTGGCTTCCTTCTCCTCATTTACTCAACCGGACGATGTTCCATTACCAAATGTTCCCTTGTGGTGTACAACCATATAATTTAATGGAACACTTCTCTCTAAAGAAGATTATAGGCCTTAGCTAATTGAAGGCTATCTTTTATCATTCTAGTTATATGAAGTAGGCCATTGACCCTGAGTTGATAAGCTGCTATCCTCTTATGTTCAATAGCACTTAGGTATTTCTTAATTTCTTCCTAACATAGCGGTAAGCCATTACCTGATGCTAGCTGTTCTGGATAACCCTCTTTATCCGTCAATAAATCTTCATATTGGTCATCCGGCCAGGTAACAAGACATAGAACTTTGAGCTCTGAGTACTTTAAGTACTTTGAGAAGTGTTAATCTTGGAAAAGATCTGTAGAGAATACCTGCTTGCCACCAAGAAGACGTTTTCCAGACACAGCTGTCATATGTGTTCTTTGTCTCTCTTCCCTCGCCTCTTTCGCCTGGGGAATAGCCTTCTCAGTCGGATCTTTGAATAGTCAGACAATTGGGTAATTTTCATAGGATTGGGGAAGATTGACACCATTCTCTACTAAGGTCTAGTACCCTGGCATACTATTTGTTCTGGATAGCCCTCTTTAAAATAATAATAAGTTAACACAGCTGGGAAGCAATTTGTCCTACACTAAACTACCTACAGGTTCCACTGTATCAACAGCAACTTCTCTCTATTACTTAATTGGGTATATAGCAGATGCTACAGGTCAAAACTTAGTTTATCTTGACATATACAACAGTTATTTGCCTGCCAATGACTCAATCTCACTCTCTTTACATGGCCAACAAAAACTCTCACATACGCCTCTTGATCATGCTGCAACTTAAATGATCCTGTAGTGCCAGTTCTAACAATCTTGATCTAAAGCTCTTTCCATGGGGATAATTTAGTATGCATACTCTTTCCTAAAACTATTTTGCAGTTCTGCTTAGATTATTGCATATCCACCTAATTGAGTACTTTTCTTTGGGGAATCCTCGCTCATCCAAATAATGGCTTGCTGTTTTGCACCATTCGTCAGTTTTTTTAGGGCTCTTACTCCATCGTGACCTACTACTGCAATCCATTCTTGCTCACATTGTCTTTCTCCCTCTGTCCTGATTGTCTCTATTTTACCCATCAAACTCCTTATGGCTAAAATTCATTCATCCAAGTTTGCCAACAATTTATTTATTCTTGGTGACATGTTCTATCTTTCTTGTTGTCATTACATGTGTGATCAGATTGTAATCTGTGCAAGTTACTAAGGTATAACCCAGAGTTATGTCCCACAGTGTCTTAAACCCCAACTTGCAGCTAAGGTTTTACACATGATAATATAATTGTGTTTTTCTGCATCACTATGTGTTTGAGATGCATACAGGATAACTACTCTCTTGCTATCTTGCTATGTGGTAGGCTCAACGTGGTCCCAGTGCCACACGTATTAGAATCTGTCGTTATTGTGTTTTTAATCATTATATTTAACACACACTCAAAGTAGGCGGCTCCTTAATCATGCTATTCTGAGCTTTCATATAGTTAATCTCACTTTGACAGCTGGTACTTTAGTAAAAATCCCTTTAAACAAAGCTCCCATACTATGTATTGTTTCCATTAAATTATCTACACATTTGAAATGATACTCTACCATGCCCAAAAATGATTTGAGTTGATCCTTATTTTTAGGTAGCACAGTGTGCTATATAGTTTCCACATACATGGATGTTGGTCTTCTGCCTCTCTCATTTATGCTGTAAATTAAAGAGGCGACATTCCTGACTGCTAGCTTGCATTTCTTACTTGTTACTCTGAATCCTGTTTCCTTCAGTTTTCAATCTGTACCTTTTTCCATCTCTGATTCACCATAGACAAAAATGTAATTCTGGAAATAATGTATGTACAGCTTACACAAGATGTTATTTTTATCATCCTTTGGAACACTACTAAGGCAGACAACAAAGACAACAATAGCCATTTGTACTGGTATGCCACAAACTGTTTGACAAATTATGTAAGGTGGCTACGATTCTTCTATCTGGTAGCCTGCGGAGGTGGTGGTATGTGATTTAGAAAAACAATTCCATGGAATACCATTACTGGTGCACCATTACACCTACACTGTTTAATGGAAATTTGCTGGATGATTGGCATTTATCATTTCATAGAAAACAATTAATGGAGCACATTTACACCTTAAAAAATAAGTATGAAATATTCAATTTTGGAGAAAAAATGGATATAGCATGATTATTTTTTTAAGGTGTAAATGCAAATGGTTAATGGTCTTCCTTTCAGAACAATTTTTGTTGAGAGGAGGTATGTCAATGCTTTACTTCAGGAGAAATTATTTAAGATTCATATATTTTACTTTGGCAAACAACTAATTTGGATGTTTTTGATTCACTCACCCCCACCACACCTAAACACCATCCATCACTCACCTCTTCACAACCCTTAAACACCACCCACTCATTCCTCCCAAAAGCCCTCACCATACCTTAATACAACCAACCCTGAACCCTAAAAGCCCCTT
Source organism: Lissotriton vulgaris (assembly GCF_964263255.1). Lineage (NCBI taxonomy): Eukaryota > Metazoa > Chordata > Amphibia > Caudata > Salamandridae > Lissotriton > Lissotriton vulgaris. The sequence goes on along the minus strand of NC_141690.1, from coordinate 15,956,587 downwards.
TTACCACTAAACTCTACCCATCCATGATTCCTAAAACCCCTTACCACACCTAAAGTACACCCACCCCTTACTCCTAAACTACACCCAATCCTGTCCTCTAAAAGGCTTTTCTACTTCTAAACTATACTGATCCTTGAACCCTAAAGCCGCTCACTACCCCTAAACTCTACCAATTCCTGACCCCTAAAATGCCCTTTTATTCCTAAACTCCACCCATCACTGAACCCTAAAACACCTCACTACTCCAAACTCTAGCAATCCCTGAACCCCAAAAAAACCCTAACCAACCTTAAACACCACCCCTCCATGAATTCTAAAAACCCCTCCAGACCACTAAACACCACCCATTCCTGATCCCTAAACAAATCCTCATCACCCCTAAACTCCAACCAACCCTCAACCCTAATAACCCCTAAAACACCTCATGACTGCCCAAGGAAGAACCCCAAACATCCCAGTAACCCTAAACTCTATCCAAGTTTAATATATTTTGGATTTAGTAAAAATGACCAAACCGATAGGAGGAAATCATATTCCTCATTAAAACATGCAGGGCCCACAATACTATGGGCCTTATTCCCAGTTTGGTGGCCCTCCTGTCGGCCCACCAGAGCCGCTTTGAAGGACCGCCAAACCCGGCGCCCGCCCACTGGATTACAACTGTAATCCATGGCGGGCAGGCAGTGCTGTGGTGGTCTCACGGTGGCAGCTTCAAAAGGCCCATAGGTTAACCTTAATTGCAGACACATTCCAGGGGTACAACATGTGGTTCCCGCATGCACCCCCAGGACTAGGAACGGTTGCATCTCCATCACCCTTTTCATGGCGAGTTCACCTCCATGAAAGGGGCGGTGGGAGGCAACGTTTTAATGTGCACGCTGCATATTGCTGTCATCTAAGGCGCGCCTAAGACAAGCCCATCTGCGCCTGTCCACGCCTGGACCAGACCCAGCACCAGACTCCCTGGTCCCCGCGAACGCCACACTGACCGCTGCCACTACGCCGCCAGCACCCTCCACGCACTCAACACCGGACGACCGCACACCTGCTTCCTGGCCGCCCGAAGCACACCTAAGGACCCTTCTCCTACCGGAGCTGCAGCTTCACCAGTCTCCGAGCCGCCAAACCGCCCACCGTGACAGGACGCAACCACCTCAGATACAAACTACTGAACACCCGCTCCGCACGCAAACACGCCATCGAACTCTGGGACCTGCTTGACACATCCTCCCCTGACGTCGCTTTCCTGACAGAGACCTGGATGAATGCCTCCTCAGCACCCGACATAGCCATAGCCATCCCGGACGGCTACAAGATCAACCACAAGGACCGCACCAATGGAGTAGGAGGTGGAATTGCCATCATCCACAAGAACACCCTCAGGTTCTCGGCCAGCACCGATGACACCCTCAGCACAGCCGAACACCTGCACTTCCAGATCCACACTGATCCTAACACCACCCTCAGAGGAACTCTCATCTACAGACCCTCCCGGACCCTGGCCTCTGTTCAGCGACTCCATCACTGACTTCGTCAGCACACACGTCTTTGCCTCCACAGACTACATCCTCCTCGGAGACCTGAACTTCCACCTCAAGAACAACAACTACACCAACTCCTCCACACTGATTCGACAACCTTGCCAACCTCGGACTCAGACAGCTCATCACAACTACCCACTCCACCGGCCACATGCTTGACACCATCGTCTCCGCAAGCTGCCACGTCACCTTCAGCCACACCACCGAACTCCACTTGACCGACCATCGCTGCATTCACTTCACCTTCCGGAAACCCACCACGCACCACCGCACTCAACAGATCTCCCGCCCCAGCTGGAGTGAAGTCACCGAAGACCAGCAAAACACCACCCTCGCCTGAAGCCCACCCGCCGACCCCACCAACACCTACACCGCCACCCCCAACCTCAGGCGATGGATCGATGACTGTACCAACACTCTCGCCCGATCAAGAAGCCCTCCAACAGACCTACCAACAAGAAAGCCAGCTGGCTCACCTTTGACCTCCAGGCCTCCAAGCAAACCTGCTGAAAACTAGAGAAGAAATGGCAACGTGAACAGATGCCGGAAAACTACGCAGCCCACAAGAACGCCATCCGCAGCCACGATCACCTCATCAGATCCGCCAAAAGGGCATCCTTCAAGGACCGCCTCGACAACAATGCGCACAACAGCAAAGAGCGCTTCAACATCGTGAAGAAACTCTCCAACCCCAGCTCCAAAACAAACGACATGCCACCATTGCAAGACCTGTGCGACTCCCTTGCCATCGTCTTCCATCGCTAGAGTGCAGACATCCACGACAGCTTCAACAACCTGACCGCCCGACAGCCACTGATACCTCAGACCCCACGGCCACCACCCACATCGATCCCCTGCTCACAGTGACCAACTTAAACGACGACGACACTATCAAAATTGAACAGCCTCCACTCCGGTTCTCCGTCAGACCCATGCCCACACCACATCTTCAACAAAGCTAGGACCACCATCGCACCCCATCTCCGCAAGGCCTTCAACATCTCCTTTGAGACCGCGACCTTCCCGGAGAGCTGAAAGCATGCAGAGATCAATGCCTTACTCAAGAAACCCAAGGCGGATCTGAGGGACCTCAAGAACTTCCCATCTCCCTGCTCCCGTTCCAGGCGAAAGTCATCGAGAAGACCGTCAACAGACAACTGACCCGCTACCTCGAGGAGAACAACATCCTGGACCCGTCCCAGTCTGGGTTCCGCAGCGACCTCAGTACCAAAACTGCCCTCATTGGAGGAGTGTGGCTCAATGGTTAGAGCGGCAGACCCTGATGCAGAGCACTGGCCCGAAACCAGGGTTCAATGCCCGCCTCGGCTGGTCTTGGGCTCAATTTCCTCTGACCTGACAATTCTCGCCTCAGTGCCTATTCTAATCATGGACCCCACGCTGCAACTCTGGGCAATAGCTTGCTTAACCTCCACACCGGCCCCAACAGTGATAGGATGCCTGGCCTCACCCTGGGGGTGCCCAGCAGTGGACACTTCACAGGGAAAGCCAGGATGGGTTCCTCAGCGGTATGAGTAATAGCGCCAGGAAACCGCTTGGTGACAGTGCGCTCTACAAATACCTTGACATTTACATTTACATTTACCACCGATGACATCAGGGCCCAGCTGAACAACGGCAGAACCGCGGCCCTCATCCCCCTGGACCTATCAGCCGCCTTCAACACTGTCTACCACCGCACCCTACACACACGCCTCCACAACGCAGGGATCCGAGACAAGGCTCTGGAAAGGATCACCTCCTTCCTTTCCACCCCCTCAACCTCGGATGACTCCTGGGGGTTGACCGCACATGGAGCATCACTGACACCCACCGACCATGCACACAACCTGGGGTTTATCCTCGACTCAACACTCTCCATGACCAAGCAAGTCAAAGCCATCTCATTCTCCTGCTTCAACACCCTCCACATGCTCTGCAAGATCTACAGGTGGATCCCCAACTGAAACAAGAAGAATGGTCACCCAGGCCCTCATCAGTAGCAGGCTGGACTACAGAAACGCCCTCTATGCAGGAGCCATGACCAAACTCCTGAAACTACTACAACGCATACAGAACGCCTCTGCACGCCTGATCCTCGACATCCCTTGCCACAGCCACATCACACCCCACCTGTGATACCTGCACTGGTTTCCCATCAACAAGAGGATCACCTTCAAGCTCCTCACCCACACACACAAGGCACTCCACAACACCGGACCGGCATACCTCAACAGATGACTCACATTCTACACCCCGAACCTCCAGCTCTGCTTCGCCGACCTTGCCCTTGCCACCGTCCCCCGCATCCGAAGAGCGACCACCAGCAGTAGATCGTTCTCCCACCTCATTGCCAAAACCTGGAACACCCTCCCCATCCTCCTATAGCAGACCCAAGACTTACTAACCTTCAGGAGGCTACTCAAGAAATGTCTATTCGAGCAGTAGCAGCACCCCTCCCCCCAGCGCCTTGAGACCCTCACATGCTTTAAAAGTGTTCTGATTGGTTGATTGATTGACCACCTCGGGATCCTGGATCCCAGGCGGATGTGACAGTCTGTTGGCGGTTCAAACTCAACACTCTGAATACTGCGGGCAGACCCGTAGTGGTGGCTGTGGTCAAATCACCATCGCGAGTACAGAGGTTCTCTGGACTGTTGTACTCGTAATAAGACTCCTTATAACTATCAGGGACAGCAGGACCTTTAAAGGATTAGAGCCTTCTGAGATAGTTCAGAACCATATAAATGAAATAAAACATTATAGCATCCTAACAACGCCTCGAGCGAAATATTTGACATCCCCAACAGAGGAAATATATTAAAACTCCTGGCAGGACATAGTAACTGAAAACATACAAATTCTATTCTACTTTATTGTAACTGCATTTCTAGAGCAAATGGCCACCCGGAGGCTTTTCAGCGCTAACCTCACCAAATTATTGACGCTTAAGCTTCACCGGGACCAGTTGAAGTTAAAGACTGAGGGGCATATTATCAAGAAACAGAGTTAACATTATCACCGCTTTAGGGGCAGAAAACTGCAGCTAAAGCTGCGATAATGGTCTTGATAATACATCCTTGTGAATTCCGATTGAAGCCCATGTTCTGGTGTGAACATGGGCTTCTATGGGAATCCTCTACGGCGTATTATCAAGCCCATTATCGCTGCCTCAGCGGCATTTTTTGCCGCTACAGCGGCAATAATGTTAACGCTGTGCTTGATAATATGCCCCTAAGTATGATACAGCCATGCTTTTAAATGCTTCCTAAACATGAGTTCATTATTCATCATACGCAGGTTAATGGACATAGAGTTCCATAGCTTAGGGATGAGATAGAAAAGGATTGTTCACTCCATCGTGTCCGTCATATTTGGGGCACTTTCATAAATTGTACATTGGTTGACCTTAATTGTTGCTTTGAATGTAAGGCACAATGAAGGGGGCCATTTGCATGAAGTCCTCTGTATGCTAGGCACAGAGCCTTGAACCTGACCTGCTGATCAACGGTAAGCCAGTGAAGGGATACCAAGGAAAACAGATTTTACTGAATTCACCTTATCTAAGGACTGTTTGACCCAATCTGCAAATATATAATGTGCCGAGGAAGGATGATTTCCCAATACAGGTCTTTAGGAGTCCAGAATGAAGTTCCATGCTTCTTTGTTGTGTTTAAACCACGTACAGTCATTCCTAGTTACCGTCAGGGAACCTGGTGAGGGGATGGAACCATGCAAGGCCATTGAAATCAGGTAGTTGTCCAGACACAGCACAAGATTTGAATCATTGACCTTAAGAGTGGGCGTCATTGCAAAATACCGGGTCAATAATACTGCCTTTCTTGTGGGTAAACCTATTCACTCTTTCAGTTAACTGTAATGAGCCAAGATCCTGTAGTATACCTGATGAGAGAGAGTGATTGGCATCCTCAAAGTGAACATTAAAGTTCCAAGCAGGGCCAGGTTAGGCTTGCCAATTCCAAGACTGGCAATGAGTTCAGGGAACGCCTGGGCAAATTGAGAGCAAGGCCCTGGGGGTCTATATATTAGTACTCCAAAAAAAGGAGAATGTTCAGGTCAAAGAAATGGTAAGAGACAGACTCTCACAATCTGTGGTGGTTAGGGGGGTCATATGACCATCTTAGAGAATCTTTGAGAATTATAGCTATTCCCTCTACTACTTTGTTCACTAGATCGCTCTGGCAGATGTAGTACCCCATGGGTCAGTTGTGGAGTTATCATGCTGCCATGTTTCAGTAAGGAAAACAACACCTGGCCCTTTGTCTTCCAAAAGAGAAAAAAGCTCATATTTGAGATGGGAAAGTGACCTACAATTGATCAAAAACATACGCCAGCCTTCTACTAAATTCTGTTCATCCATACACTTTACAGGCGCATGTATGAAGATGAAACAATTATTACATTGCTCTGCAGCATTATCTGAATCCATGGAGTGAAGGCACTCATCACTAGGGGTAATTTGTAAGACATGTAATGGTTGAGAAAAGTAGCATATCTTACTTGAGGTGAAATAGGCAGAGGTCCTCGCTCATGGTCGTGTTTGGGTGTGAACAGGCTCAGAAGGGCTTGCCTTTAGCACCCATGCCCCAGCATTCATTTTATACCAGTGAAGTGCAGAACAACTAGAGCACCGACCTCACTGATTCTAGTTTAAAGTGTGGTGCAACGCCCATGGTGCAAAACAGTTTTCCCCTTAAATTCCCTTTCACAATCCCATTTCAATTTTTATAAAAAAAACAGTTGAAACTCAGGAATTAAAAGTAATTAAAAAATATATGCCTCTAATGTGGAGCATGGTGCCAGCATGTGATACAGCTGCATGTGTCATTTTATACCGGCAACTTGCAGAACAACTAGAGCGCCAACCTCACTTGTCGTTTCTAGTTTAAAGTGTGGTGCAGCCCCCTTAGTGCAAAACTGTTTTTACTTTATGGTTTTCTTTCACATTCCCTTTTAATTTTTATAAAACCAGTTAAAAACGGTCAAACACTATCATATTACATACTCATTGACCTTTTCATAGCTATTGCCTTTCATCTCATTAAATCCAATTGGAAACAGGCTAATAACGTCACCTTTCGTTCTTGGTGGAATGCAGTTTGTTTTCATCACCGACTTGATACTAAATATGTTTCTCCCATTTCCCTGGCAATCAAAAGAGATCTCCTTTGGCTACCTTTGGTTACTTTCTTATCCTCAGCTGCTCCCCCGACCTCCACCTCTCACACTAGATCAGCTGAGGTTCGAAAACCACCTTAATTTCCCCATGCCTTTTACCAATTTCTCTAACGGATTATCATTTATTTATTTATTTTTTGATTGATATATTGTTTATATTTCTTCATTTTTCAAATATTGTTATGCTTGCGATGTATTTTTATATGCATAGTTTCGATTGATTTTCTCATTTATTCTTATATACTTTGTAATTCTGTCATTTTTATTTTTTCATTGTATAACTTGTATGGTTTTAACTTCTTGACTGTTTCTTCATTTTCTGTTCTTTGTGTTCTTCAATAAACTCAAACGTTAAAAAAAAATGGTCAAACACTCGTCTGTGGAGTGTTATTCAGCTGCATGCCCGTGCCCCAACCTTCATTTTATGCCGACAAAGTCCTATTCTGCTCTTCGCCGGTATAAAAAACAGAACCTACCTACCAGGTCGCTTATTTTTCTTTGGCTTACCAGTAATTACATAAACAAAGCGACTGAGGTCAACAGATGCAATTGCTTCATAGATCCAATTTGAATAGAAATGCTATTCTAACTGTTCCTTGGAGAGAAAATAAAGGAAGAATCTGCCCCATAGTGGAGCTAAGGATTGGGGTTTGTTGTCTACTGCTCTTTTTAAGTTCAAAAGAATTTTATTTGATAATAATCAAAAGAGAAAATCAGGTGTCAAACAAAATACAATGGAATATAAAGTTAAAGACTCTTAAGCAATAAAATAAAAAAAAAGAACATAAATATATAAATGCATTTGTAATGAGAAATAAATCTGGGTACAGATTGAAAAATAAGGAAAAGATGCAGGAGAAATACATGAGCATAAAATATGGCAATCCTAAAAACTTTGAGAAAACCTGAGAAAGTGATACAATGAAGAATAAATGGAACGTATCGGGCGATTAAGGGGGTTTGGGAACTTCTTGTTGTGGAGGCTGAGGATGAAACAGACGCTTACTGCAAGAGTCCAAATAAAGTGTAACTGGGGTCCATAAGTCCATGCGTTTGACAGCCAAACATGCCGGGAAAACATGAGTGGTATCGAGCCTGTGGTTATGGCATACATTAAACCACCATGCTTTGAAGGAGATTTTGGAGAGATCCTTCCAGTTAACTGTTAATTGTTGGAAAGCAGCGGCAAGTAAAAGGTCAACAACTTGGGGTTTCAAATCAACATCATCCCAGCAAGGGGAGAGGCTACCCATAAAAATGTGTGTGTGAGAGAAAGGGATAGAAGTGTGGAAAATCATATTAACTTGAGCCCAAACCTGCAACCAAAAACTGCGAACATGAGTACATAAAAATAACATGTGAAATAAATCAGCTTGCGGAGAGGAGCAAGACCAGCATGTGTGAGGAGTATTAGGGAAGCGTTTGTGCAGGTCAGAAGGTGTGAAGAGGAGTCTGTTGTAAATAAAAAATAAAGTTTGAGTGAGTGTTGCTGCTCTTGAAGATTTGCGGAGTTTGGTCCAGATTCTGTCCCAGAGGGGAACTGACCAAGAGACTGACAAGTCATGCTCCCAGGACTCCTCGACTTTAGATTTAGGTCTCGGAATCTTACTAGCGTGAAGGTATTTATAAATAGCAGTAGCCCTTGGTGCAGTGCGTAAGAAGGAGTGAAGTGAGGAAGTGAGAGTGGATGGGGGGGAAGGAGGGTTGGGTTGAGTGAGGAGATCGTATTTCAATAGAACTGCGTTTTTGAGGGATTGATATTGACGTGCCGAAGAGGCGGGTAGATCATAGAGGATGCGGAGTTCATGAAAAGATAAAAAGGAGGAGTTGGAAAAGAGTTGGGAAACCCATTGCAGACCCCGAGTATGCCATGATTTCCAGAAAAAGGGTCTGTCCCGGATAAGTAAGGAGGTGTTATGCCATATGGGGGAGGAGAGGAAATCAGCAATAGTGGTAGGGGGTGAATGAGAGGAAGAAAGAAGTATTCTTGTGGTAAACTTATGGATCTGAGTAGAAACAGATGCTGGTTTGCGAGAGAAGGAGAGGTATTCGGTGAAAGAGAAGGGAGATAGAAGAAGGCGTTCGAGTTTGGCCCATAATGGGGATGGGGTATCAGGGTCTTGGAGCCAAAAAGAGGCTTGTCTCAATTGGAACGCCTTGTGATAGGCTGGGAAGTCAGGGAAGTTAACCCCACCTTCTGATTTAGGACGAATCAAGCGCGCCAAGGACATTCGTGGTTTCTTTTTGTTCCAAAGAAAGGAGGTTAGAATGGAGTTGATCTGTTTGAAAAATTTGGATGGGATAGGGACCGGAATGTTAGAGAGCGTGTATAAAACAATGGGAGACAACATCATTTTTATAGTGTCTAGTCGGCCCCACCAGGAGAGGTAAAGGGGATGCCATTTGGACGTAAGATCTGTCAATTTTTGAATACATTTGGACATACATAAGGAAACGGTATCCGGAATGGTTGGGGCAATATGCATTCCAAGGTATTTGATATGGGAAGGTTTCCATGTGAAGTTGGAGGCGGCAAAATCTGGTTTGAATGTAAATTTGGTTAAAGGAAGGATCTCGCATTTATCATTATTAAGTTTATAACCAGAGATTTGGGAGTAAGCATGAACTTCGGTAAGAAAAGCAGGGATGGAGAGAGAGGGGTTGGAGATAAATAATAGGATGTCATCCGCATAAGCAGCTAGTTTGATATGGGAATCTGATAGTTGATAACCATGAATGGAGGGGTTTTGACGAAGCTTGGAGAGGAAGGGTTCTAAAGCTAGGTTAAAAAGAAAGGGGGATAGGGGACATCCTTGACGAACACCTCTTTTTAATTCAAAAAATGAGGAGATTTGACCATTGGCGCAGACCGCTGCACGTGGGTTAGAATAAAGCAACGAAATTAAAGACGTAAAGACAGGACCAAAACCAAACCATTGGAGGGTATGAAACAGATAAGTCCACTCAACCCTATCAAACGCTTTTTCAGCGTCTAAGGCAATGGCCGCAAGAGGGTGAGGTAAAGGGCGGGATTTAGAAAGAATGTTAAATAAGAGTCTAGTGTTGTCAGTGATAAACCGGCCTTTGACAAAGCCGGACTGTTCTTCACCCAATAAGTCTGGAAGGAGAAGGTCGAGTCGAGCTGCAAGAGATTTTGCGAAAATTTTGTAATCAATATTGACCAGGGAAATCGGTCTGTAATTTTTGCAATATTGAGGATCTTTCCCCTCCTTGGGTATGAGGCAGATATGGGCGTCTGAAAAAGAGCCAGAGGAAGAACCCAAGGTAAGGAAGGTGCCAATAAGTGAGTGAAGTCTGGGTATAAGAAGCTTTGAAAAGTGGAGGAAGAATTCTACTGTGAAGCCGTCGGGCCCAGGGGCTTTGTCTTTTTGGAGGGTTTGGAGTGCTTTGAGCAATTCTTGTTGGGACATATCGTGTTCTAATTGAGAAAGGTCAAGTGGAAAATGTGAGGGTTTTTGTATGGTGGAGAAGAACGTGTCCAGTGAATGGGAAGATGGTTGAGTTTCAGAAGAATATAAAGTCTTATAGAAAGCAGAAAATGTAGTAAGAATGTCTGCGTCTATGTGTTTGAGGTTCAAATCATTGTCGTAGATAGATTCAATGTTTAGTTTGTTGTGTTTCACCTTCAGATAATTGGCCAAGATCTTGCCAGCTTTATTTTTGCCTCCATAGAACTTGGCACTAGACTTTAATAAATATAATGATGCGTCATCTGTAGATTTTTTGTTAAAGTTCATCTTAGCGCTGATAAGGGCGGTTAAAGATTGCTGTGACCGAGAGGTAAAATAAGAATGCTCCAATTTCTTAATATCTAGAAGGATGGTTTTAGTAGCTTCTCGAGCAGCTTTACGTTTTTTAGCCACAAAGCCAATGATAAAGCCCCTCGCTGCCGCTTTAAAAGCATCCCAAATGGTATGCTTAGGAACAGGGGAGTTTTCGTTTAGGGCAAAAAATTCATGGGAGAAAGAGGTGAAGGCGGTAGTGAATTTGGAATCAAGAAGAAGAGAATTGTTAAAACGCCAACGTTTAGGGCCTGTCGATTTAGGTAAGAGATCCAATTGAACTAATGTAGGGGCATGGTCAGAAAGTAAGATTGGACCTATTTCTGCATAAGAGAGAGTTTGGGCAATAGTGTGAGTAACAAAAATGTAATCGATTCGAGATTGGGAGTGGTGACATGGGGAGTAGAAGGTAAATTCTTGGAGATTTGGATTACAAAGACGCCAAGCATCAGTGAGCTTATGTTGGGAAATGGTTTGGGAGAAGAGTTTATGAGGTTTGTTAGGAATGAAATGTGCTTTGGAGTTCCTGTCTAAAAAGGGATCTAAGGGCTGGTTGCAATCTCCCGCTAGGATGAAATTATCATCCATGAATCTAGTGATGTGCTGGGAGAATGAATGCCAGAAAGTGGGGTCACCAGTGGTGGGGGCGTAAACATTTAGAAGAGAAATTGGAACATTCTTAATAGAAAGCTTAACATAGGTCCATCGGCCCTCAGTATCTGATTCTTGAGCAATCATGGAAGAAGAAAGAGCTTTGTGACACAGAATAGCAACTCCATTGCGTTTACCGTCCCCAGGGGAAAAATAAACATCACCCACCCAGCTTCTTTTCAACTTAACAGATTCTTCAGCAGACAGATGGGTTTCTTGCAAAAAAGCAATGTCCACATTTAGACGTGAGAGATGAGACAAGATTCTTTGTCTTTTGATAGGTGAGTTGATACCCTTAACATTCCAAGTGATTATTTTAAGAGACATGTCATATCAAAGAAAAGGAAAAAAAGAAAAGCAGAAGAAGATAAGAAAATTAGAGAAAGACCCAGAGGAGTGAGAAAAGCAGGGAGAGCAAAGGAACGAGGAAAGAGAAAAGGAGGTAAAGAAAAGGAGAATAAAAGCACTCGCTGTGAAGAAAATGTGAAGGTAGTCCAGGAGGTAAGTAGAGTAATAGGAAGAAGATGGTGAGCGAAGAAAATTTGAGAAACAAAAGGGAGAGACACCTGTGAATAGAAGGAAATTGGTGAACTTAAAAGTGAGAAAGAAACAAGAAGGGAAGTGAACAACCAGGGAAAAAAGGAAAACATACTTACGAAGGGTAGAGATGGGGAGGGTCGATCATCGAGGGAAGGGTACACGAGGAAATGAATGAGGGGGGAGCACCAGGCAAAGGAAGCAAGCGTCCAATGCAAGCGGACCGACAAGTCGAGGGGGAGACGTCATATAGAATGAAAAAAAACCTGCAAGGAAAAGGGGGAGAAAACCAGTAGTGAGCGAAACAATTAAGAGAAAATGGGAACAAAACAACAGGAAAAAACGCAAGGGTACATGAAGAAATAGTGGCGAACAATATTAATTAACGAACTGGAATACAAGAAAAAATGACGAAAGGTGGGGGAGATAACAAGAAAACCAGAGCCATCAAGAAACATGGCAAAAACAGACAGTAACACATTCAAGAATGCACAATAAGCGTGCAGATTAATTGAAATTCCGATGCTGCATCACGCTGGAATCATGGCGGGAAAGATGATGAAGAGCTGGAAAAATCCATGTCAGATGCTTGGGTTGCATTCAAGAAGCTGCGAAGTCGGACAGGATCTTCATATGTCGTGGTCTTGTTGTTGTGGGTCACTCTGAATAGGCAAGGATGGAAAAGGCCATATCTAGCTCCAATTGCACGAAGTTCTGGTCGCATATCCAAAAAGGCCTTGCGGCGACTAGCTGTGGCTCTTGCATAATCTTGCGCAAAGAAAAGATTGGAGCCTGACCATTGTAAGCGAGGTGAGGCACGAGCTGCTGAAATAACCTTGAGGAGGTCAGTATATTCTAAAAAGTACATGATGACACCTCTTGGTCGCGAAGAGGGAGAGGAAGTAGAAGGGAGCCGACCCAATCTATGTGCACGTTGGATGTTGAGCTTAGTGTCTTCAGGCAAATGAAGAAGTTTGGGCAAAAATGATTTGAAGAAGGCAATAGGGTCAGCCCCCTCGCAGTTCTCCGCCAGGCCGTAAAGACGAAGATTGTTGCGCCTATTTCGATTTTCCAATTCCTCAACTTGTTTTTGGAGAGAGGAAATTTGAGATTGCATGTGAGATACCTTGGAGGAAGACTCTTGGAGAGAAGTTATAGAGTGTTCCACTGTAGTCACTCTGGCATCCATCTGGGACCAGTTGTCGGTAAGGACCTGTAACTTAGAATTGGTTTCCTCCATGAAGGGCTTGAGAGCACGTATCTCTTCCAATAACAGCTCCATAGAGACAGCCGATGTGGATCCCGTTGGCGATGGAGGGTCTTTTTTGAGGCGTTTCGTCGTGACTTTCCCTGAGGACTGGATAGGTCGCTCCGCAGATGACTGCGACATTTGAGTGACGGGAGTTTGAGAGGCCTCAAGGTGTGCCAGTGCGGAGAAAACTCTTGAATTTTTGATGAAGACACGACGTGGATGTTTGGGGGTCCGAGAAAATGTCTTCCTTTCCATAAAAAATGAAGTTGAAGGAAGTCGTTGGTGAGGAGAAAATAAGAAGGTAATCCAGCAATAGTCCTAATCCTGGATTAGAGAACTGCACAGAATATCAGAATGCCAAAGAGTCAAAAGATGGGTAGAGCCGCCACCAATTCGCTGTGGAAAGCAGAGAGAGTCCTTTAGGTGGAGGACGTCAAAAAGATATGGATAGCAGGTAAGGAGCACGCAGGAGCCATGTTCAAAGCTGCTTTGAATTGTAATTTAAATGCAAATAGCGTTAATTGTAGGAGCGTTAGAAAAAAAAAAAAAAACAGCGCCCTCAGCAAAGGGTTAACTTACAGTGATGGCATCAGCAGGATATTAGGAAAAAGGAAAGTCCATTAGCGTAAAATGGCCGCCCAGAACATGTAGAGCGCTGAGGAAACTCGTGGAACAACAGTAAAGAGCAGCTTATATAAAATTAGGGCAGCGGTGAGACAAAAATGCAGGAATAAGCCTCACCAGAGAGAGTTAGTAAGTCCCAGGTCCTGTGAGCAAAGCCGGCATGGTCGAGTAACAGGAGCGCCGAGGTCCGCTCTGACAGGAAACAAAAATGGCGGGCGCGACTATCACTCAGCCGCGTCCGCCGAGAAATCGCCGAAAACCACCATTCCGGCGTTCAGCGAGGCCGGAGCTCGGAACCGCTTTGTTGGCTGCAGTCTCCGCTGCTTTGAAGGCAGGTTTGCAGGCAGAAGTGGTGCGAAGAAAGCGGCGGAATCCCCGAGCGACCGGGAGCGCTTACATCTGCGCTGCCGTCTTCGCCGGGCGCTAAGCCACGCCTTCTTGTCTACTGCTCTTAATCATGAAAAAAGTATGCAATTTCAAAATTCATTGTAGTTAGATAATTTCATTAACTGGCCCCTTTTTCCCTTTCTGTTTGCCCTTGGAATATCTGTGCATACGCCTGCATATTCACAGATCATAAAGTGATTAACTGTTGACGGAAGATCCATTGCATAATTTTCAAACATGGTGTAAACATGACCCTCACCTGCCAGGGCATCTAACCTACTCTCTCCCAGCATTTAGAAAAGCAAAAAGTGGCTGTGTTTGTGGCATCTAAACCAAACCCATCTCACAAGTTTCCGACTTGGTAGTTGTATACATACAGGGAAAATCCTCCATCCTGATAACTGATTGGAAACTAGTCTACTATCCTTGGTGTAAAACCTCTAATGTTGACTAATGTATATCTGAAAAGCAAAAATCCCAATTCAATTCAATAAATACGGTCATAATAAAAATATGGTTAATAACCAGTGAGTTCGACCTTGATCTGACAGTTGACCCTATGGAAATTGGTTCATCCGTTGGTTGAATGGTTACTGAATGGTTTACTGGGGAACCTCTGAACCAGCACAGCTCTCCCAAAGAAGAATGCTGGGAGATTCACTGCTTGCCTTTTTCACATGCTCTCAGAGAGGAGATCTCCGTGCTTCAGTAAATTGGTGCAGGAAACTCCTGTGTCATCCTTTCTTATAGCCATTATTATTCCTTTGCATCCTTGCAGCTGATTGGACGTAAAGAGGTGTATTCAATAAATATACACTTTGAAAGAGATCATTTCCCCCAGAGTTTTAGAAATGAAAACAAAATCATAAGTAGAGGGAGTCTCAGATGTCTGGCATTTGATAGGACTAGAGCAATAGAAGATAATTAGATGGAAAGAACACCCAGTGCACTTGTTTATTGTATGGAAAGATTAATTTAATTTGGTAAATTCTAGTTTTTCACCATATCCCACTCAAGAATTTGATTGCATCCATTTATGGAAAAATATTGTAACTGGCCTAGCTGTAAGTCTACCTTTTAGAAATAGCAACCTACAGCTTAGAAGTGTTAATATGTTCAAATCTAACAAGACGTTTACAAAAGCTTTGAGGGAGAGGAAGACAACCTTAAACTGGGAATTAAGAGCTTTTGTAAAACAACCCATGGATAGAACTCATATAGGAAAAATCGTTTTCTTAAAAAAGAGTACATGTGAACTATGTGGTCTGCAAAGTGAGCACAACAACATAAAGGCTGTCCTGATAACTAATAACATGTTCCTTGAAAAATGGACAGATCACAATAAATACATTTATTCAAAAAGGCCTGTGTTGTATTTCATGGTCACGCAGGACAACTCTTCCCCAAATCCAAATAGCACCATAAATTGTGACACCAGTTCAATAAATACATGTATAGAAATTAGACATTCTGACGGAGCCTCAACATCAAATGTTCCCCCAGCTGCACTTTGAAAGTGCAATCAATCATTCTGGTCCTCTCTTTTACATCTATTGTTTTCTTACTGTTTATAATGTAGGATAATTCCTGAGTCCTAGCAAGGTCCCGTCCTAGTTCCATTACATAAGAAAGGCTCTGTTTTGGATATGACTAATTTCAAGCTAATTGTGCTTTTAGATATGGAGGCTAAACCCTTCTCTAGAACACTCTTGAAAGAGTTAGAGACTTGGGCTTTAGACAAGGCTTATTCCTACTCCTTTTAATCAGACGGACATTTGACCCAACTTAGGTATCCTGGATAACGTTACGACTCTATCTGTTTTTCAATGAGGAAGCAATACCTAAGAAAATACTCTTACAGTCCAGCTTTGTAGACTTCACAACTGTATTTGATACTGGTTAAAGCTTCAGGCGTGGGGAATTCCAGCGAATCTACTGAGGGAAATCCAACTTTTATACTCAAATACTAGGGTGGAGATATGTTTGAGCTTTGCACCCTTATGATCATCTAAAATCCCAACATCTGTATTGAGGATTTAGACAACTTCCTGGTATGTCATCAACATCTTGTCACCTAAAGACTGAAAACCACATAATTACTTCCTTGCAATATGCAGATTATATGGTTCTCTTAAGTAAAACAAGGATGGGCTTGCAGAAACATCTTACAATCCTAGAGCAACCCTATCATAATTTTATGAAATCCACCATATAATTGTTAACCTAAATGAAACTAAAGTAGACATATTTGGCAGGTTAACGATGTGGGTGCATTTTTTTCAGTAGAATGTCCTCTTGCATACACTTGTACTACTGCTGTCTGCATGAGTAGTGGGGGCTGAGCTATGATTAAAGTTTACCCATGTTGCTCCTATTTCCTTGACCGTTTAGATAACATCTTTCTGATACCTCACAAAAAATCCTTTAATGCATCCCAGTACATGTTTCTCTAGGGAATAGTTAATTTATTTCTAGGATTTTGCACACTTGATTTTGAATTAATTCTGCATAGTTTGGGTTTTAAAGGAAAGTGATATCAAATGTTGAGTATATGCTTTTATTGCAAAATACTGTCTTTTGATGACTGCATTTGGATGAAAGAGTTGTTGCCTAGCACACCTAGATTACAATTGGGTATCAGACTCTGAATAACTGCTCTAGCCCATTTTCTTTTCAGTTAGGCATCAGATTATCCAGCTTTAGATTTAGGTTAGAGTTAGATAACCCCCCAAATCAATCATCTTGAGCACTACATTTGGATTGTTTATATTGGGCCTATAAATCAAGCCGATGGTGAGCTTGCCAAATTGAGGTATTACAAAGATTACTACAGAGGAGCCCCATTCCGTCCGAGCCCAATTAATATTTGTAAAAGATGATGACGCAGGGGCCCCTCTTCACCTTCTGCAGGAGGCCCCATCATTAATGTTATACTGCTGAATTATTGTGAAGCCTCTAATGGGACTAGTTTGCAAAGGAACAGCTTGAATAACTGTCCAATTTTTACGTAACAATCGCAGATGCCATTGGATATATGAGTTTCTTGTATCAATTAGAATACAACCGCCTCATACCACATTTCCTTTAAAGAGGTCATACCTTTGTGCTTCAGGCATCAGTTGATTAAAATTCTAAGTTGCAACGGATTCTTAGTTTTTTTAATGCTTTACACTACTTTGATTTCTTGGAGGGCCAAAGTTTTACGTTTATCAGGTCTCGCTTCACAGCGTAGCCAGAAAAAGAAGCGCTATAGAGAGCTGGGCTTTGGCTACATCCAAGGTTATTGACTAAGAAACTGGAGATAAAATATTTTTTGGGCAAAATATTGCGATAAGAATATCGAGGGCACAAATATTGAGAAGGTAAAATTCTTTGGGTAAAAAAGGTTTTACTATGCTTAACTCTACATATATATATGAGACTACCTGCACTAGAAAATAAATAACGAAATCACCTAACTGGCCCGTGTCCGTGTACTTTTTATCCTGGCTGGTGTGACTCCAGAGCGTGAAACAAGTGACGGAGTATTGGATATATATATACATATGTACCTTGACAATATAAATATCTTCCAGGTGCATAGATATGGAGTTAAGAATCATAAAGCTTAACTTTCATAATTACACTCTCTATATTTCTGGCAAAATACTTTTGTCCTACATATTCTGTCAGACAACCACATCCCAATGCTGATTTCTTTGAGTATAGATTTTGATTGTGCAGAAATTTCGTATTTCTGCAAAAAAAAAGAGTGCTTGTGCTTCACCGTTTGCCTGCCAAAAAAGCTTATGCTCAGTGCAGCAGGACTCAGCTGATTATGGTGAAAAGCTATTGATCAACCATATAGTCCCAATACATGTATTATGATGATTTACAACAAAGTAGTAGTTGTGAGTTATTTATTGTGACAAGCATATCTTTATGCCAATAGGTCTTCAAGGGTGGATTATTAATACACTGTGTCAATGCCTGTAGATAATAATTTTGTTACATAGAATCTCACAGGTTACTGTAGTAAAAAAAGGACTCTGATGTTGGATATGTTCTTTGACAAACCTTGGATGGTTAGAAGACTTGCACTGTGATACGTCTTGCTTGACCCACTTCAGAGAGTCTGGCAGGTGTAGTTGTCTGCCAGGCCCTTGCAAAACAAAGAATCTCTACATACATTTACATATAGAGAGGGACTTTGGGTCACATGTCTTTGTCTTCTTCCTCTTTGAGTGTCATTTACATTCTCCTTCTCCAGTGACAGCATCTTGCATAGGGAATTGGGTTAGTCCATTTCTTCCATTGGCTCTATTGCCCTCAAAGTAACAACATTTTCTCTGATTACATGTGCACATCTGCCTGAAAATGAGTGTGCGTCAGTGTCTGGGATGGGGGACAGTCCTTTAGTTTTCTATTGTTTCCTTCTAAATGTTGCTTCCATTTCTTTCCTTCTTTTCTTCCAGAGTTTTTTTAACTCCCCATAAAGTCCTTTCAGGACATTTACTTGCCACTCATTTCATCTGCAGTGTGCTACATCTTGTGTAGCTGTTAATTTTAAAATGGGCGGACCTTCAAGAAATAGTATTGTTCATAGTGTATTATTGTTTTACTATTCCAAGATGGTCACCATGTTTAGAAGCATTCTGTTGGCCACCATGGATCAGGACAACAATGATGGACTCTACACTTTTGCATTAACAGATAGCTGCACAGTGCAATACTTACTGAGCCGGCATCTTCTAATGGTATTGAGCAATTTACTGCTTCGGCTATGTTGAAACTTTAAAATCACAATACACTTGGCACAGTACTGTTGAAAGAAAGCTGTGGGCTGCTACGTTTACGTTTATTTTTGTATTGCAAACGTATGCCAAACAAGTTTAGGTTTTTGTGTGTTTTTCAGTTTGTATTCTTTTAATTTATCATCCATAATCTTGTTTAGTTTGTGTCTGTTTTATTTTACATGGGTACTTGGCTGAATGCAAGAATTAGTGAGTGAGTGAATGAACGTATTTATGAGAGCAAGGATGAGTGACAAAGTGCATATATGATGACTTTTTGAGTGCCTAAACTCATCAGTTATTGTAAAGACAACTTTAGCTATGTTCCAGATCGATTAGCATTAAAATGACCCTCTCTATGGGCCACTACTCTCCACCCAACCTACTCTCACCACAACAGGGAAGCCTGGTTTACCTTGGTGCATGTCCATAGTGCTGCTAAATCGCATACATTATTGCTGTTGTACTTGTGATCCTCTCTGCATTCTACTTTCCTACTCACTACGCATGTTCACCAATAGAATAATCAGAGTTCTTTGTTTTGTGCAGTTCTTTTTTGCCTAGTTACAAAGTGGAGAATTTGAGCACTACAGTTCCTGATTCATGAAAAACTGATAATAGGCAAAATATTTTAGGTTTGTTCTCAGATTGTAGGTGCTTGATCCTGATACATTCTTTAACTCTCATGACATTTACATTGCCTTCAGATCTAAATTCTTTATTACTTCACTGACCCATAATTTCTTTTGAATCCTAAACTATTATTTTTTTCCTAACCTATTGTAGTTGCAGGGTTTTTGGGTTGGTCAACTTTTGATTTTCAGATTTCCGTAATTTTTGATTTATCACATTCTGAGTGGTTTATTAATTTAAAATCCCTTCTTTTGCTTCTCTGAGATCTTTCCAGATGCCAGTATGATTCTTACCCACTGCGCAGCTTGCATAGCAGCAAGACTATAGGGCAGGGGATCGCCTACGCTGGTATATTTAAGGCAGCTGGTATTGTCAGCAAAATCTAGCAGAAGGCGCTTTGTCTATTCTAGTGTGTTTTATTCAGAACACTATTGCTCGTTTATTCAGTGATGTTTTTGTCCTTAGATTTGGGAAGTTTCGGCTTTGTAGAAAGCTAGCTTCATCAGCTTTGTGTTAATGTTCCTTATTGGATAGTTTACCTAGAGCTGGTACTGACCATTCAAATTGCTGTTTCTCTTCATCCCTCAGCCAGAACACACTTTCTTCTTTGCAATTCTCATATGTTCAGCATCAGCATCCATTCTAGCCGCCAATGGTCAACTATCTAACGTTGTGTCGGGGAGAGTTTCAGTACTGGACGAATTTTTCATATAAACGTTTAGGTTAAACTATTTTTCGTTCTACTTTTATAATTGTTCTATAGACCTTAAATTATCCGTTAATTCTATAGAAGATTTAAGCAATAATCTGGAGACCCTTCCAAAGACGCAGAAGCCCAGCTTGCCTGTCTAGACAGGGTTTTCTCACCGCCCTCTTAACCTTGACCTACTTTGTAAAAAACAGCCCCCTCAAGAAAGGATTTAATGTGTCCTTTTGCCTCATAGCACTGAGCTTAGACCATCCTCTTTACATTGAGCTCCTGGTGTGGTAGCAGCACGTCCTCATAAAGGTGTTAGCCAGACCCAGAATGCAGGCAAATGTTTAATCTTTTGAGGGTGTGTGACTAGGGGTAATGAAACCCAGTGAATTTAAAGAAATGCAGTGGACAAGGGATTGCACTTAGCACATTAAACACTGGTTAGTTCCTATTCCTGCGCTCAGATTGTCAAAATCAGATGTGTACTTTGCTTTTGTTGGGTGCACTCTTCTGCTAAACCTATGGCTTCCCGTCCCATTTAGAGATGGGAGAACCACAGGGTTTTTGATAGGGGAGCCTCAGCTGGCTCCACCACCAGAAACCTGTAACCTGTCGGTCCATCTGCCAAATGGGCATCAGGTCACACTAACAGCCACCCTCTCTCCTTTATTTTGGAGCGACTGTCGCTGGTTTCCCCTACACAGGACTGACATAGGAGCCATTACAAAACATTGCGAGACATGGCGGTTCCTGTGTGCCAGGGACTGGGTCCGACTGGGAGCCCAAAGTTGCCCTGGCAAATTTTCTGGACCAGCCCCTGGGAGTAGGGGTAGTGGTCGGTGGACAAGTATGAAGCACTGCGGCTTTTGTAACTGGGGACCGATATTGCCGCACCGCTGCAAAACTGGCCCCCACCACTGTAAAACCATCCTCCACCCTTCCAGCCTCCCGGGGAAACTCCCAATGCCCCGTACAGCCAGTCCGGCTGTGGTCAGGCATTATTATTTTCTTCGACAAGAACAAACTACATCTTTGGGAATTTGTTCTTGCAGAACAAAATACTTATCGAGCAAGGCCATCAAACATGGCACTTGCTCAACAAAGGATCGATGCCTTCAAGAGAGCCACCAGTCTCACAGCACCAGTGGAAGCACAGGCAATGCCACCAGGCAGGAGGGGTAAAACAAACTTCAGAGGAATCCAGGCCGCAGCCTCTGCTCTGCTGGCGGGCACCCATCAGCCTAAATGTGGCCCTTAATGTCAATAGCGTTAAAAATGTTTCTCCTAGAATTGCCTTTCATACCAAGTAAATCCTTAACAGATCATCAGCAATGTATGAAATAAAGAGGCGGACGCGTCTTGAGAAACAATTGAGAATTAACAGTATGAGAAAACATGCCAATTACATCCCTAATTTCCATGCACCTCTTAATGGAGGGCCTTGCTTCTGAGTTTTTGTTTGTAATATGACTCTATTTCTGTTTCTGTTTATTCTTTCCCTCAGAGGCTTGTCCTCTCGCGGCAGCAGCATCAAATGAATCGGAATAATTAATTAATATCCAGAGAGTTCCTTTGGGAGTCGCCCTGCACTCCGCCCTGCATCAATATGCATCTTCCCTTGCTGCCTCGGGCTAAAAGGTGGGCAGGTTGGATCCAAAAGCACACGCACACACCCAGCTCGTTTGTTATGTGGCACATTGACGTGCTTTGGAGGGAGGTGAAACCTAGGTCATGCAACCTTAAGAAACCCTGTAGGTTGAACATGTTTCAGTTGCAGCTGTTGATAACTGGAAGCAGCCTTCATCGTTGTCCAGATCATAGTGTGTAGGCATTCAATGTCATTTGTTTGTGGCATTCAGATCAAATTTAAAATGTACAATCTTTATGTGAATACATCAAGAGTTTGAGTCTAACATGACAGCCTAAATGTCTTAGAAAGAAAAGGGCATTCAAGACTGTTGGCCGCACCCTGGAATTTTTCTGTGTGAAGCACTGTCTGCCCTCTTAACAGGAAGAGAAGGTGCCTGCGACTGTGAGCAAACAGAAGCCTAGCAGGCCCTCTTAACCAGAAGTGTAACTGCAGCTTCTATGAGAAATTATTGCAACGTGCCGAAAAAAATGTTCTTTTATTTCACTTACACATTAAAGCTACATTAACATCAGTGAATTGTCTACTGGAGTTAGTTCAGATTTTAAAGAGGTAAGTAATTTCATGCAATTGTAATTTTTATTCTAATGTCTCAAATTAATATCTTTAAATAAGTTGATAATGGCACCAGTTATGTGTAGCCCTCAGATAAGCAGCGCTACGTAAAATAAGCTATTTTACTTATCTTTTGTTTTACATTTTTTATTGCCACGCTTTCAAATAGGAATATGTGCATTGCCAGCATTAAGAAGCCATGCATGGCATCAGTCATGGTATATGCTGAGTCTGTGCAATCATAGTCGTCAAAGGTATGTATGAGAAAAGCATTAGGGAGGTCTGAAAAGGAATGGCCTCTCTATATTCTTCATCTGCCTCATTTATTACCTTTGTTTGGTAAATGACATTCACTCCCTTCAGCATTGTATTCTTAGCTACCCATATCACCTACTTGCAATTCACTGTGTCCTTGCTAGCATCAAAATAATACATAGATAGGAGGGGGAGTGAGAGGAAATGAAGGTTTGCAAATATGTGTTCCTTACTTATCATAAATACAAACAAAGTATATAGGAACCTGTACAAGATATAGATCATAAAAGGGGCATGTATTCTAGAGGTATTTATTTACAGAGGAAGAACCCTCACCCACCAGTGGTGGCATGCGTCATCATACGGTTTCCACCTCCGTCAGGACAGATGATGTGCATAAACGGGCTCCTAGCGGAAGGAGCTCTTGTAAGAGAGCTTTTTTATATTTGAAGACGAACGGAATCCACAAATTATAATATGTCTAAAATTATCCCATGGTTTACCTTGCAAATTTTGTTGAGGATGCCATTGATAAGATTAAAAACCAGGATACGATGTAAGGAATTCGAATTGTTGTCACATCTGTTGGTCCTCATTTTTTAACCCATCTACTAAGGCCAAAAAGGGGGAAACATCCTTTACCTCGCAACTTTTACCACGCATTGCTTTTACAACAAAAACCATTACAACGCATTGCACTGGGGGGCGCTCTAGGATAAGTAATAGTTTAATTTACTATCCAACACCTTCCCTACTATCCACCCCCAAAGCAATGCGTTGTAATGGCTTGCGTTGTAAAACTTGTGTTGTAACAGCCCGTGTGGTAAAAGCATGCGTTGTAACAACGTACATCCCCAAAAAGGGCCAGTGGCCTTCTTCAGGACTCAGGATCCCTACACTTGTCAATACTGTTTAAAGTATGTGAAACGTGTAGGACATAGTGTAGAAGTATAACAATAAAAATGCATTCGCAGTTCCATTCAGCACAGATCAAGAAATGCCTAGTTAAGGAATAAAACCAAAAAGTGCAATAATCCAAATATTTTCATGATGCATAGTAAGCAGTATGCTATGCATGTTCAGTATTGTAAAATTGTAATCAAACCTAAAACCAAACATGCTTCACCCAAGTGTGGCTCTGCAAACCCTGGAATAGTGAAAATGCTAATCTAAGGGACAGATTTACTATGCACTTGTGATGTCCGTGAGTTACGCAAGTCAACGCAAGCGCTGAAGTGACATTTACAAAGCTGCACAAATTGAGATTTGCGTAGTACGCAGACACTGTTGTTCCATGGTGCAAGGGTGCTGGCTTTTGCTCCAGGCTGCTTGAAGTGCTATGAGAGAGCAGAAGTTCATCATATTTTAGAAGATATGCCACATTTCTGCACTCTCCCTTTCAAGCACCACAGCGAAGACCATCAAGCTGCCTTGCTGCGTTGCATTGCATGAAACGTTCGTAAATCATCCCCTAAATGTATAGAAAAAGGAGCATAATACAAGATCCTATACTCAATCATCAATACTGCTAAATGACTCTCTTTGCCATAAAAACTACAATTCAAATGACCATTTTCAAAAACGACTAGAGGAAATAAACAAGGACATGGAACAATTTACAGCATTTTTAACACAAAATAACCAAATTAAAAAAGGAGATATTAATAAATTCACCCATAATGCAATCTACCCATGCATCACAGTGGACATTATATAATCAGCCTACTAACCAGTCTTTCTTGAAAAGTAAGAACCAAAGAAGGACTCCAGTTAACTAGTCATTCAGGTCAGATGAACACAGTAGCAGTGACAAATCCATACCAAACCAAATGTTATGGCCAATATGGGCACCTTTTCATGCTTTACCACCTCCTCCACCATCAGTTCCATACAGGTATTGGCTGAACATGTATGGTCTTCTACCTCTAATGTTGCCTTTTCAATGGAACAAACAATCTATTTTAGGAAGGGGCAGGGGGGAAAAACAAGACTCCAAAGTACAGTGGGAGGAAAACATCTAATGGTCATGGTAAACCAGCAGATAATTTTAGGCAAATATAATTTCTCCTGCAAGATCTTTTTAACGAGACCCCATTCGTGCAAACCATTTTCCCTGAATAAAAGGGGGACCCTATGAGAAAGCATTCCTCCTTTGGTGGGTGAGGGCCCTTCACTCTATAGCTGAATACCCCTAGAATAAATGCCTCTTCAAAATGAATCTCCTATACAGGTTTGCTATACCATTTAGTTTGAGTGTCAGAATAATAACCGGGGAGGCAGTCTGCATTTGTAAGTGTTTAGATAATTTTGGATCATTGCACAGGAATGCAATCAACTTCCTAATTTCCTGTCACCTCTCTCCTGTTCTCCACATTGTCAACAGCAATCAGGAAATGCTTTGAGATTTCCTAGAAAGGCACTGCCCTTTTGCCACTCTAGAAGGGCCAGTTTCTAGAAGCCAAATCTAATCTAGCATTGATAATGAGGAGGTTGGTCATGAACAGACAGGATATGTCTTGTACCTTGCGTGTGAGTACCTAAAAAACCAATGTGATTCATAGGCTGCACAATGGAAGCCTACCTGGTAGGGTTTTTACAGTCTCATTCTTTTACCAAACCATTTCTTATTTCATTATTGGTGGGGATACCCTCAAGAGGCTATAATAATTACTTCTGAACATTTTCCAGAAATACGTGGACAGAGTGGGCAGCAAACCATCAATAACAATACATTGACCTCTACTAGCACAATCTCCATCTGCAACAAAATGACACTGAAAACATTGAAGCTTTTTTACTGATTGAGAACTTATTCTACACTTGTCTGAGTAAATATGGCTGGTTTGATTTTACAGCGCAAATTTGTGTTTGGGATTACTTCATACATGATAATCAAAAGAAAAAGTTTAACAACTTTCCTGCTGATGACTTGTCATTGCTGTTAGAATTCGACGTGGGCTTGGGCAGTGTTATTTCACCACATAACTTCATATGACCAATTCCATTCAAATCTTGTAAGGTATTTAAAGATATCCTCCTCTTTAGTGAGTCTTGCTAGGTGAATATTTGCATAGAACAAAGTAGATGTTTCACATCATATGAGTTTTAAATTGTGTTTTGACTTTTGGACATTAGCTATGTCATTTGTCTACCCATTTTGAATTTTCCAGTCAGAATACACTATTAGCCCTTATTCAGAGGCATTCTTTCTGGAACTGCATTGTGCTGTAACACACATTTGCTGTGTGCAAATTGTTTGTCACATATACATCGAATTTCAGGTGTTCCACCGCTTTGTAATGGAAAATGTCCAGGTTTCTTGTTTGCCAAGTTATGAAACCACTTTGTTTTTATGGTGACTTTGTGGCTTGTTTGAATTTGCAGAGCTTGTCCAATTTTGTTATTGTATTGGCTGTGAGAAGGGTGAAATGTGCCTTGTCTTTTTAAACATTTTTTTTTTAATGAAAGTAAAATATAGAATGCCATGGGTGAATTTTTTGAAATTTTATTGTGCATATCTGTATAAAATTCGGTATTCAGACAGAATATCGAATTGGAAATGTTGACTTGCACAAAATCGAGTTGGAAGTAACATGACACAGAAATATCAACAGAAAGAATATCATGGTCGAGAATATCGAATTTAAGGTAAGAAATATTGTTTTAAAGAATATAGTTGTTTAGAATATCGATTTTTTAATTAGTGTTATGTATTTTAGTTTATATTTTAAATGTATGTGACGAATGCTTTTTTGTATAAGTATTGTTTATGTTTTTTTAATATATGTGTTAAGTATTTATTAGTTATCAATTTTATTTTGAGTACATTTTGCCTTTTCTAGTTCTGTAGCAGGTTGTGGGTTTATAAGGGAATATGGTGAGAAGTAATTTAACTGTAATACATTAATGATTATTTTGTACTTAATAATATTTATTTATTTGAGATTTTATAATGAAATTGTGAGTAGTAATTTATTTGTAATGAATTATTAATTGGTTGTTACAAATGTATTAATTAATTGGTAATTCATTAAGGCAATTGTGTAATTGGTTTAAGGTGCAGTTGTAGGGTTTATCGGAGAGGGGTAAAAAGGGTGGGAAGTAATTTATTTGTAATTAATTATTAATTAGTTGGTAATTAATGTTTATTAATTAATTGGTATTTACTTATGTAATTGTGTAATTTGTTTTAGGTGTGGGTTGTGGGGTTTATCGGGGTACACATGTGGGAAGTAATTGTTGATTAATTAATAATTAGTTGTTAATTTATAATAATTAATTGTTTGAAAATGTATTATGGAAATTTTGTAATTCATTGTAGGTGCGTGTGTGGGGTTTTTTAGGGGTAAAGGGTGTGAAGTAATTTATGTTTAATTAATAATTAGTTGTTCATTTATAGTAATTAATTTATTGTACATTAATTATGGCAATTGTGTAATTAATTTCAGGTGTGGGTTGTGGGGTTCATAGGGGTAAAAGGGTGGGAAGTAATTTTTTTAAATTAATTATTTAATTGATATTTAATTATGGCATTTTTTGCATGTGGGTTTTACTGTTACAGGGGTACAGTGTGGGGAGTAAATTAATTTTACTTACTTTAGAATCAGTTGTTAAATACTATTAGTTTTTTAATTGGAAATATTTTTGATTGTGTAATTCATTTTTTACAGTTTAATTTTAGCTGTGGGTTGTGGGGACTATATGGGTAAAGTGTGGGAAGTCAATTCATTTTTATAAGTTTTAATTTGTTTCTTAATTATTAATATGTCTTGAATTGGTAATTAATTATGGTTTTTAAAGAAGTAAATCTTTTTTTACATTTAGACGTGGGTTTTTAATTGTGTGGTGAATTGTGTGGTGTTATACGGTAGGAAATAAAGAAAGTAAATGTATGTAATCATTTATGTTTTTGTTTCTACAGAATTTCTAATTAAAACTATTTATTTGTTTGGAAATTATTTTTATTTTATTTAATATAATATATGTAGGTGTTTGTCATATGTTTTTAATATTGTAATTTTTTTTAAATTGTTTTATATTAAATATATTTGTATTTTCATGTTTAACATATTTATTTATTTTACTTGATTTTAATTTTTAAACATTTGTATTGTTAATATTTTGTTTGGTTTTAATTTTGAACTGACTGGAGTGAAAATATTAATTGGTACTCCTCCGCAATACAACACTTTCCCTACTGTTGCACTCATTGGAATGGGAATAGTAAATTTCACCCCTCTGCTATCCAACATTTTCCCTACTGTTACACTCACTAGAGTGGGAATAGTAATTTTTACCCCTCCGCTATCCCACACTTTTCCTACTGTTACACTCACTCGAGTGGGAATAGTAATTTTTACCCCTCTGCTACCCAACACTTTTCTTACTGTTACACTCACTGGAGAGGGAATAGTAAATTTCGCACCTCAGCTATCCAACACTTTCCCTACTGTTGCACTCACTGGAGTGGGAAACTTAAGTTTTAAGATTTTTAAATGGTTTAATGTTTTAATCGATAATAGAACGTTGTTTTTATTTGACTTTGTTATTGGTACACCCATATATGTATATATATATATATATATTCAATTACTTGAGCAGAGGATTAGTTGCCGGGATCCATATCCCATGGTCAGGTGGCGTGTTGCGCTCGGCCAATCCCACCGCCGAGTAATGACAATGTCCAAGAAAAAATGCTTTCAAAAGCAAAAACACGCACTCGGAAAGGTGCAGCTAGAAAGGGTTTATTCACGAGGTAACGCTACGCGTTTCAGCACAAGGGTGCCTTGATCACACGTTAAACCAAAACCAATCATGAACGACTTTTGTACAAACATAAATGACCACCATGTTTAGTAAACATAGGAGAAGGACACATTCAATGTAAAAATTGCGTCGGCCATTGTTAACTAGTCATTTCGCATTTCATATCCATTGCTTCATAGAAATGTAAACAGAGAAATGAAAATTGCACCTGAAGTGCAATGAGAGACATGTACTCATTCTCATTACAAAAAACAGTGTGAGATTAAATAGTACATAAACCGTTTGTGCCTGTTATAGCATGTTACAGGGTATGACAATTGCCTGCAGCAGTTAATGTTTACTTGTGCATATTAAACATAATTCTGAATAGCCCGTCCTATTTCCTTAGATTTGAGGGAAATTGTGAGGGTAATTTTGCCACATATTCCAAATTAATCACACAAATATCCTAATGTCATATTAGGCTGGCATATGAGACATAGTAGATGCTTCAGGAGCCTCGGACGTGCAAATTAAATGATAAGTTTAAATAAATTAAAAGGCTGTCTGTCGAGAGGCATGCGAGTGCTTCAAATAATATATGCAGTACATTTCTAATATATGTTGTCCGTCACATAAATAAGGTAGTACTATTAAACCTTAGACCTAACAATTGCTATGCATATCATTTTCGGGTCTGGTAGCCGTGGGGCTTCTGGCACACTCGTAAACAATTTTTAAACAATACAGTAGTTGAATTGCGTGATGCACATCCTAAGCGAAAGTGCCCATGAGGTAGATGCATGGCATTGGAATTAACTTGTGACTAGCGGCAGTGTCAGACCGTTATAAGGCCATATTTACAAACGAACAAATTTTCGCTCGGTCTAGTGCCCGAAAAGAACAAATTTAAATTAAAGGCTGAGTCTAAAGTCTCTGGGATATTTGTCCTCCCATAGGGGTCAATCTCGTTTGTAACCAGAATGTACAATCATGGTAAACAGAGTGCATCTAGATCCAAGGGATCATAAAGGCGGGGGGAGGAAAGAAAAATAATAAAGGTGATGGTGTGTTTCTTAGCTTATCGTGGTGAAGTGACAGTCTTCTATTCGGTTCAGACATGTGAGGGTCAGTGCAGTGCTCAGATTTTCTAAGGAGTGAAGTGCCCCCAGCCGGCTCCTAGAAAGCAAGGTAACAGAAATAGTAGGTTAAAATAGGTTAAAAACACGGTTGAACATTTGTAAGCAATTAATATGCATGAACAATCAGATTACATAATTTCGTGCAAGGATATACTTCATGTTGCAGGGGTCCAACCAGAAGGCTGTATAGTAGTCAGACATGTGTAGTTACTCCATGTGAAGGTGAGTTGCAAGCTCCTCATCCAAGTTGTGTCCCCCAGGGAATTTGGTCTCGAGTTCTAATATCCATTTGGATTCCCTTTTTCTGAGAGCAAGTTCACGATTCCCACCCCGTTTACCAACATTGACCTGTTCAATTGCATAGTATTTAAGAAGGTCATTGTTTGATTGATGTGCGGTTTGGAAATGTCTTGCAATAGGGTATTTGGGGTCCTGATTGGTGATGGCCCTCAAGTGTTCCTGGACCCTTTTCTTTGCCATACATGAAGTGCTGCCCACATATTTTTTATGGCATGGGCATTCCAAAATATAGATCACAAAAGTGGAACTACACGTCAAAAATTGTTTAATTTGTTTTCTGGTATTGGTCCCTGGTATCTCAAAATCTTTCACCATCACACTGGTGCGACAGGCCCTGCAGTGTCCACAAGGGTAAAACCCACTAAGCCCTCGGATGTGTTGGCCCTTCCTATCTGAGATGTCGCTTTTCACCAACATGTCTCTTAAATTGCGACCTCTTCTATACGTTATCAGTGGTCTATCCGAGAGTTTAGGTCCTATAATGGAGTCTGATTTTAAGATTTTCCAATTATCAGCCATTATTGTATGTACTTGTTTAGACTTTTGATTGAAAGTGGTTATGATTCTGGGAGAGTCTGATGGAACAGTGGGTTTGGGCATGGGATTGAGGGTCTCTGATCTCTGAACATTTGAAGCTTTAGAAAAGGCTTTAGTCAGTACCCCCTCAGGATATCCCCTATCCCGAAACCGTTTGAGTATGGTGTCACTTTCATGTATAAAATCTTCCTCTTTAGTACAATTTCTTTTGGCTCTTAAAAGTTCCCCATAGGGGATGCTCCATTTAAGTGGTTCAGGGTGGGAGCTAAGGGCATGCAGTAAGCTGTTACCTGCGGTATCTTTTCTATGGAGTTTTGAAATGAGTGTACCATTTTGATTCTCAATACTTGTATCTAAGAACTCCACCCGTTCTTTGCTGATATTATAGGTCAGATGGATGTTGTAGCTGTTTTGGTTCAGCTTAGCAATGAAGGAAATAGCTTCTTCCTCTGTGCCATGCCAAATGACAAAGAGGTCGTCTATGTATCTAGACCATATGTGTACTTTTTTGAAGTCCTCCCTAAGATCTACATTGGTCATGATTTCTTCTTCCCACTTTCCCAAGAACAAATTGGCGAAGTTGGGAGAAAAAGCAGAACCCATGGCCGCCCCACGTATTTGTTTGAAATAGGTACCATCAAACATAAAGATGTTGTTACGTAGGCATAGCTTCATCATCTCAATTATCATCACAGTATGGTTTCTGAATCCTATATCACGGTTTTTCAAGAAATGGTAACATGCCTCCATACCCTGGGTGTGGTCAATAACGGTGTAAGGGGGCACTGACATCCATGGTGATAAGTATGGAACCTTCTGTCAGTGTGATGGTGTCTATTTTTTTGAGGAAGTCAGTAGTGTCGTTGATATATCAGGGAAGTTTGATGACATATTCTTTGAGGAAGTGATCAATGTATACTGACAAGTTTTCGTTGACACTCCCTATGGAGGATATAATGGGTCTTCTCGGGGGTTCTGAGAGGTTTTTATGAACCTTGGGGAGTAGGTAGAAAATAGGTAATTTAGGATAATCACATTTGAGGAAGCAGAATTCCTGCCATGAGAGGAGCCCCTCTATTTGCCAATCATGAAGTCTATTCCATGTTTCTTCTATACTGTTGTTGTATTCATTTAAATTGGATTTGGTGTAGAAGATGTCACCTTCCAATTGTCTAAGGGCTTCCTTGACATATAGTTCCCTACCCCACAGCACAATATTGCCTCCCTTGTCAGAGGGTCTTAGTATAACAGAGTTGTCATCTGCTAGGGAAAGGATGAACTCACGTTCTTGTTTAGACAGATTCCTATCCCAGTTATTTCTATTATACTGTTGGTGTTTAAGTTTGACAAGTTCCTTGCTAACTACTTCTTGAAATGTGTCTATGGGATTGTGTGGCATTATAGGGTAGAACACAGATGTAGGTCTAAAACTGGTACATGCAGCCCTGTTTGTGTTAGTTTCCCTGACTCCTACGATGGAGTTATCAGTTTGACTGTCTGATGATATGCCACCCAATGAGTATACATCAAGTAATAAATCATGATCGTTAATGGTTAATTCCGGTATATCTGCTGGTGTGGTAGATATGTGTGTTCCTTCTACTGGTCTAAGTGAGTGCCATTTTTGAAGTTTTAGTTTCCTACCAAACTTATAGATGTCTATCCGGGTATCCGAATAGCTGAACATTTCACTAGGGCAGAAAGTTAATCCCAGGCAGAGTGTACGTTTTTCCTTGAGAGTCAATGTTCTAGAAGATAAATTTATGATAGTTTTATTTACCATTTCGTCATCCATGGTTAGCGTCTTCTTCTGTAGCCGCCCCTTTTGGTTCCCACCGGCTTTGAACTCTTTCCGTTTTCTCTGCTGGAGCTTGAGTCTTCTCTTCTGTGATCTGCTCTGCCTCTTGCTTGTCCTCTTGGTCTCCCACGTGTTGGTGTTTTTTGAAAAGACTGTTGTTGCTGTTGTGATTCCGCCTCCTTTTTCCATCTGGTCCTCAGGACCCTGAATTCCTCTAAAAAAGTCGCCGGTTTTTTAACAACTTTTTCAGTATCTGAGGCAGTGCTGGTAGATTGTCTCGATGCATCTGAATCAGGTTCACTGGCAATGACATTTGATGAACATGCTTCCTCACTTTCTTGTACTTCAGGTGTCTCAGTGGTGGTGTTATCTTGTTTGTACAGGTAGTCATATTTGGGACTGTATGTTAGTATTCGTCCACTATCATAGTCGCCACATGTCTCTATGTAGCTTGCGCTGTTTGCGGTATTTTATATCTTCCTCATTTTTCTTCAAGCGCCCCTTCAGTTCATCCTTGAATTTATTAATCGTGTCCTGATTAGGGTGTTTACTGAATTCTTCTTCAAGTTCTTTGAGTTGCTTGATGATGGTTTCACGATCTTCCCATGCATATTTAATTAAGATGCACAACATGTTCTTACTGCTGGCGGCAGAATTTTGCGACCATTCCTCTAACATTTGCGCATTGGGTGATTCGT
The DNA here is from genome assembly GCF_964263255.1 of Lissotriton vulgaris. Taxonomy (NCBI): domain Eukaryota; kingdom Metazoa; phylum Chordata; class Amphibia; order Caudata; family Salamandridae; genus Lissotriton; species Lissotriton vulgaris. The sequence goes on along the minus strand of NC_141690.1, from coordinate 15,923,816 downwards.
GTGATGGGGTGATATAAATTCTCAGTCCCCGGGGTACCATGCACTTATCCACATAATCCTGAAGGGATGTGGCCTCCCACCATTTAGATGTCTCTTGCTTCCTTAATTTCTCATATTTTCTAAGTTGTGATATGAGTAGGCTGCTCTCAGTTTTTTCCAGTGTCACGAGACCAGTTCCTGCCTTGCCTGGTCCTCGTGCAAACAATGTGGCAGCCTCTCTCCTCCGTTCGTCATCTTCCTCCATAATTATCTATTAATCCGAATGTTCAGTGTGACATGCAATCAATATTGGTATGATGCACTCGTAGGTTTCTACCTCGTGAATCACCGGTAATGATTCCCGTTTGCAAGTTTAAATGCTGTGACCTTTCCCTGCCTAGCTTGGCTGTTCCTGATGCCGCCTGATTGATAGTTGACCCGAGGTAACAAGTTAAGAGGTTGCGGAGTTCATGGGAAACGACTTCCGTATTCTATGCTGAGTTCAATCACTCTTACAGTTAACATGCCTCCAGTACCCGCTAGCCCTCGGTTCGAAGCCTGCCCGACCTGATCAGCCCGCCCCGGCAGAGCCACGTCGCAGATAGCGCCGGTGCCTCACCAGGAACGGAAAGAAAAGACGAGCCGGTTCTTACCTTCAGGGCGTGCAGCGGTATTCTTGCTTCTTCGGGATTCCAGCGAAGTCGCGTTTCAAATCGGCCGGTTTGGATCCCTCCGTAGAATTCAATTACTTGAGCAGAGGATTAGTTGCCGGGATCCATATCCCATGGTCAGGTGGCGTGTTGCGCTCGGCCAATCCCACCGCCGAGTAATGACAATGTCCAAGAAAAAATGCTTTCAAAAGCAAAAACACGCACTCGGAAAGGTGCAGCTAGAAAGGGTTTATTCACGAGGTAACGCTACGCGTTTCAGCACAAGGGTGCCTTGATCACACGTTAAACCAAAACCAATCATGAACGACTTTTGTACAAACATAAATGACCATCATGTTTAGTAAACATAGGAGAAGGACACATTCAATGTAAAAATTGCGTCGGCCATTGTTAACTAGTCATTTCGCATTTCATATCCATTGCTTCATAGAAATGTAAACAGAGAAATGAAAATTGCACCTGAAGTGCAATGAGAGACATGTACTCATTCTCATTACAAAAAACAGTGTGAGATTAAATAGTACATAAACCGTTTGTGCCTGTTATAGCATGTTACAGGGTATGACAATTGCCTGCAGCAATTAATGTTTACTTGTGCATATTAAACATAATTCTGAATAGCCCGTCCTATTCCCTTAGATTTGAGGGAAATTGTGAGGGTAATTTTGCCACATATTCCAAATTAATCACACAAATATCCTAATGTCATATTAGGCTGGCATATGAGACATAGTAGATGCTTCAGGAGCCTCGGACGTGCAAATTAAATGATAAGTTTAAATAAATTAAAAGGCTGTCTGTCGAGAGGCATGCGAGTGCTTCAAATAATATATGCAGTACATTTCTAATATATGTTGTCCGTCACATAAATAAGGTAGTACTATTAAACCTTAGACCTAACAATTGCTATGCATATCATTTTCGGGTCTGGTAGCCGTGGGGCTTCTGGCACACTCGTAAACAATTTTTAAACAATACAGTAGTTGAATTGCGTGATGCACATCCTAAGCGAAAGTGCCCATGAGGTAGATGCATGGCATTGGAATTAACTTGTGACTAGCGGCAGTGTCAGACCGTTATAAGGCCATATTTACAAACGAACAAATTTTCGCTCGGTCTAGTGCCCGAAAAGAACAAATTTAAATTAAAGGCTGAGTCTAAAGTCTCTGGGATATTTGTCCTCCCATAGGGGTCAATCTCGTTTGTAACCAGAATGTACAATCATGGTAAACAGAGTGCATCTAGATCCAAGGGATCCAAGGGATCATAAAGGCGGGGGGAGGAAAGAAAAATAACTAGGAGAAAGTTCTGTTACCTTGCTTTCTAGGAGCCGGCTGGGGGCACTTCACTCCTTAGAAAATCTGAGCACTGCACTGACCCTCACATGTCTGAACTGAATAGAAGACTGTCACTTCACCACGATAAGCTAAGAAACACACACATCACTATTTACTTTAGACTCAGCCTTTAATTTAAATTTGTTCTTTTCGGGCACTAGACTGAGCGAAAATTTGTTCGTTTGTAAATATGGCCTTATAACGGTCTGACACTGCCGCTAGTCACAAGTTAATTCCAATGCCATGCATCTACCTCATGGGCACTTTCGCTTAGGATGTGCATCACTCAATTCAACTACTGTATTGTTTAAAAATTGTTTACGAGTGTGCCAGAAGCCCCACGGCTACCAGACCCGAAAATGATATGCATAGCAATTGTTAGGTCTAAGGTTTAATAGTACTACCTTATTTATGTGACGGACAACATATATTAGAAATGTACTGCATATATTATTTGAAGCACTCGCATGCCTCTCGACAGACAGCCTTTTAATTTATTTAAACTTATCATTTAATTTGCACGTCCGAGGCTCCTGAAGCATCTACTATGTCTCATATGCCAGCCTTATATGACATTAGGATATTTGTGTGATTAATTTGGAATATGTGGCAAAATTACCCTCACAATTTCCCTCAAATCTAAGGGAATAGGACGGGCTATTTAGAATTATGTTTAATATGCACAAGTAAACATTAACTGCTGCAGGCAATTGTCATACCCTGTAACATGCTATAACAGGCACAAACGGTTTATGTACTATTTAATCTCACACTGTTTTTTGTAATGAGAATGAGTACATGTCTCTCATTGCACTTCAGGTGCAATTTTCATTTCTCTGTTTACATTTCTATGAAGCAATGGATATGAAATGCGAAATGACTAGTTAACAATGGCCGACGCAATTTTTACATTGAATGTGTCCTTCTCCTATGTTTACTAAACATGGTGGTCATTTATGTTTGTACAAAAGTCGTTCATGATTGGTTTTGGTTTAACGTGTGATCAAGGCACCCTTGTGCTGAAACGCGTAGCGTTACCTCGTGAATAAACCCTTTCTAGCTGCACCTTTCCGAGTGCGTGTTTTTGCTTTTGAAAGCATTTTTTCTTGGACATTGTCATTACTCGGCGGTGGGATTGGCCGAGCGCAACACGCCACCTGACCATGGGATATGGATCCCGGCAACTAATCCTCTGCTCAAGTAATTGAATTCTACGGAGGGATCCAAACCGGCCGATTTGAAACGCGACTTCGCTGGAATCCCGAAGAAGCAAGAATACCGCTGCACGCCCTGAAGGTAAGAACCGGCTCATCTTTTCTTTCCGTTCCTGGTGAGGCACCAGCGCTATCTGCGACGTGGCTCTGCCGGGGCGGGCTGATCAGGTCGGGCAGGCTTCGAACCGAGGGCTAGCGGGTACTGGAGGCATGTTAACTGTAAGAGTGATTGAACTCAGCATAGAATACGGAAGTCGTTTCCCATGAACTCCGCAACCTCTTAACTTGTTACCTCGGGTCAACTATCAATCAGGCGGCATCAGGAACTGCCAAGCTAGGCAGGGAAAGGTCACAGCATTTAAACTTGCAAACGGGAATCATTACCGGTGATTCACGAGGTAGAAACCTACGAGTGCATCATACCAATATTGATTGCATGTCACACTGAACATTCGGATTACTAGATAATTATGGAGGAAGATGACGAACGGAGGAGAGAGGCTGCCACATTGTTTGCACGAGGACCAGGCAAGGCAGGAACTGGTCTCGTGACACTGGAAAAAACTGAGAGCAGCCTACTCATATCACAACTTAGAAAATATGAGAAATTAAGGAAGCAAGAGACATCTAAATGGTGGGAGGCCACATCCCTTCAGGATTATGTGGATAAGTGCATGGTACCCCGGGGACTGAGAATTTATATCACCCCATCACACGAATCACCCAATGCGCAAATGTTAGAGGAATGGTCGCAAAATTCTGCCGCCAGCAGTAAGAACATGTTGTGCATCTTAATTAAATATGCATGGGAAGATCGTGAAACCATCATCAAGCAACTCAAAGAACTTGAAGAAGAATTCAGTAAACACCCTAATCAGGACACGATTAATAAATTCAAGGATGAACTGAAGGGGCGCTTGAAGAAAAATGAGGAAGATATAAAATACCGCAAACAGCGCAAGCTACATAGAGACTGTGGCGACTATGATAGTGGACGAATACTAACATACAGTCCCAAATATGACTACCTGTACAAACAAGATAACACCACCACTGAGACACCTGAAGTACAAGAAAGTGAGGAAGCATGTTCATCAAATGTCATTGCCAGTGAACCTGATTCAGATGCATCGAGACAATCTACCACCACTGCCTCAGATACTGAAAAAGTTGTTAAAAAACCGGCGACTTTTTTAGAGGAATTCAGGGTCCTGAGGACCAGACAGAAAAAGGAGGCGGAATCACAACAGCAACAACAGTCTTTTCAAAAAACACCAACACGTGGGAGACCAAGAGGACAAGCAAGAGGCAGAGCAGATCACAGAAGAGAAGACTCAAGCTCCAGCAGAGAAAACGGAAAGAGTTCAAAGCCGGTGGGAACCAAAAGGGGCGGCTACAGAAGAAGACGCTAACCATGGATGACGAAATGGTAAATAAAACTATCATAAATTTATCTTCTAGAACATTGACTCTCAAGGAAAAACGTACACTCTGCCTGGGATTAACTTTCTGCCCTAGTGAAATGTTCAGCTATTCGGATAGACATCTATAAGTTTGGTAGGAAACTAAAACTTCAAAAATGGCACTCACTTAGACCAGTAGAAGGAACACACATATCTACCACACCAGCAGATATACCGGAATTAACCATTAACGATCATGATTTATTACTTGATGTATACTCATTGGGTGGCATATCATCAGACAGTCAAACTGATAACTCCATCGTAGGAGTCAGGGAAACTAACACAAACAGGGCTGCATGTACCAGTTTTAGACCTACATCTGTGTTCTACCCTATAATGCCACACAATCCCATAGACACATTTCAAGAAGTAGTTAGCAAGGAACTTGTCAAACTTAAACACCAACAGTATAATAGAAATAACTGGGATAGGAATCTGTCTAAACAAGAACGTGAGTTCATCCTTTCCCTAGCAGATGACAACTCTGTTATACTAAGACCCTCTGACAAGGGAGGCAATATTGTGCTGTGGGGTAGGGAACTATATGTCAAGGAAGCCCTTAGACAATTGGAAGGTGACATCTTCTACACCAAATCCAATTTTAATGAATACAACAACAGTATAGAAGAAACATGGAATAGACTTCATGATTGGCAAATAGAGGGGCTCCTCTCATGGCAGGAATTCTGCTTCCTCAAATGTGATTATCCTAAATTACCTATTTTCTACCTACTCCCCAAGGTTCATAAAAACCTCTCAGAACCCCCGGGAAGACCCATTATATCCTCCATAGGGAGTGTCAACGAAAACTTGTCAGTATACATTGATCACTTCCTCAAAGAATATGTCATCAAACTTCCCTCATATATCAAGGACACTACTGACTTCCTCAAAAAAATAGACACCATCACACTGACAGAAGGTTCCATACTTATCACCATGGATGTCAGTGCCCTATACACCGTTATTGACCACACCCAGGGTATGGAGGCATGTTACCATTTCTTGAAAAACCGTGATATAGGATTCAGAAACCATACTGTGATGATAATTGAGATGATGAAGCTATGCCTACGTAACAACATCTTTATGTTTGATGGTACCTATTTCAAACAAATACGTGGGGCGGCCATGGGTTCTGCTTTTTCTCCCAACTTCACCAATTTGTTCTTGGGAAAGTGGGAAGAAGAAATCATGACCAATGTAGATCTTAGGGAGGACTTCAAAAAAGTACACATATGGTCTAGATACATAGACGACCTCTTTGTCATTTGGCATGGCACAGAGGAAGAAGCTATTTCCTTCATTGCTAAGCTGAACCAAAACAGCTACAACATCCATCTGACCTATAATATCAGCAAAGAACGGGTGGAGTTCTTAGATACAAGTATTGAGAATCAAAATGGTACACTCATTTCAAAACTCCATAGAAAAGATACCGCAGGTAACAGCTTACTGCATGCCCTTAGCTCCCACCCTGAACCACTTAAATGGAGCATCCCCTATGGGGAACTTTTAAGAGCCAAAAGAAATTGTACTAAAGAGGAAGATTTTATACATGAAAGTGACACCATACTCAAACGGTTTCGGGATAGGGGATATCTTGAGGGGGTACTGACTAAAGCCTTTTCTAAAGCTTCAAATGTTCAGAGATCAGAGACCCTCAATCCCATGCCCAAACCCACTGTTCCATCAGACTCTCCCAGAATCATAACCACTTTCAATCAAAAGTCTAAACAAGTACATAAAATAATGGCTGATAATTGGAAAATCTTAAAATCAGACTCCATTATAGGACCTAAACTCTCGGATAGACCACTGATAACGTATAGAAGAGGTCGCAATTTAAGAGACATGTTGGTGAAAAGCGACATCTCAGATAGGAAGGGCCAACACATCCGAGGGCTTAGTGGGTTTTACCCTTGTGGACACTGCAGGGCCTGTCGCACCAGTGTGATGGTGAAAGATTTTGAGATACCAGGGACCAATACCAGAAAACAAATTAAACAATTTTTGACGTGTAGTTCCACTTTTGTGGTCTATATTTTGGAATGCCCATGCCATAAAAAATATGTGGGCAGCACTTCATGTATGGCAAAGAAAAGGGTCCAGGAACACTTGAGGGCCATCACCAATCAGGACCCCAAATACCCTATTGCAAGACATTTCCAAACCGCACATCAATCAAACAATGACCTTCTTAAATACTATGCAATTGAACAGGTCAATGTTGGTAAACGGGGTGGGAATCGTGAACTTGCTCTCAGAAAAAGGGAATCCAAATGGATATTAGAACTCGAGACCAAATTCCCTGGGGGACACAACTTGGATGAGGAGCTCGCAACTCACCTTCACATGGAGTAACTACACATGTCTGACTACTATACAGCCTTCTGGTTGGACCCCTGTAACATCAAGTATATCCTTGCACGTAATTATGTAATCTGATTGTTCATGCATATTAATTGCTTACAAATGTTCAACCGTGTTTTTAACCTATTTTAACCTACTATTTCTGTTACCTTGCTTTCTAGGAGCCGGCTGGGGGCACTTCACTCCTTAGAAAATCTGAGCACTGCACTGACCCTCACATGTCTGAACTGAATAGAAGACTGTCACTTCACCACGATAAGCTAAGAAACACACCATCACCTTTATTATTTTTCTTTCCTCCCCCCGCCTTTATGATCCCTTGGATCTAGATGCACTCTGTTTACCATGATTGTACATTCTGGTTACAAACGAGATTGACCCCTATGGGAGGACAAATATCCCAGAGACTTTAGACTCAGCCTTTAATTTAAATTTGTTCTTTTCGGGCACTAGACCGAGCGAAAATTTGTTCGTTTGTAAATATGGCCGTATAACGGTCTGACACTGCCGCTAGTCACAAGTTAATTCCAATGCCATGCATCTACCTCATGGGCACTTTCGCTTAGGATGTGCATCACGCAATTCAACTACTGTATTGTTTAAAAATTGTTTACGAGTGTGCCAGAAGCCCCACGGCTACCAGACCCGAAAATGATATGCATAGCAATTGTTAGGTCTAAGGTTTAATAGTACTACCTTATTTATGTGACGGACAACATATATTAGAAATGTACTGCATATATTATTTGAAGCACTCACATGCCTCTCGACAGACAGCCTTTTAATTTATTTAAACTTATCATTTAATTTGCACGTCCGAGGCTCCTGAAGCATCTACTATGTCTCATATGCCAGCCTAATATGACATTAGGATATTTGTGTGATTAATTTGGAATATGTGGCAAAATTACCCTCACAATTTCCCTCAAATCTAAGGGAATAGGACGGGCTATTCAGAATTATGTTTAATATGCACAAGTAAACATTAACTGCTGCAGGCAATTGTCATACCCTGTAACATGCTATAACAGGCACAAACGGTTTATGTACTATTTAATCTCACACTGTTTTTTGTAATGAGAATGAGTACATGTCTCTCATTGCACTTCAGGTGCAATTTTCATTTCTCTGTTTACATTTCTATGAAGCAATGGATATGAAATGCGAAATGACTAGTTAACAATGGCCGACGCAATTTTTACATTGAATGTGTCCTTCTCCTATGTTTACTAAACATGGTGGTCATTTATGTTTGTACAAAAGTCGTTCATGATTGGTTTTGGTTTAACGTGTGATCAAGGCACCCTTATGCTGAAACGCGTAGCGTTACCTCGTGAATAAACCCTTTCTAGCTGCACCTTTCCGAGTGCGTGTTTTTGCTTTTGAAAGCATTTTTTCTTGGACATATATATATATATATATATATATATATATATATATATATATATATATATATATATATATACCAAAGCACCAAGGTTCCCACCTGTTGGAGACGCACTCTGACATCCTCTGCAGCAACCTTCAAGAGCTAAAAGCTGGAATGGCGGGCGGATTCAGTTTGCAGCATGCCTGTCGATTCACGCCGGATGCGTTTCGTGCTCATTGCACTCCTCAGTGGCGCGACAGTCATTTTGGCATAGAGGCCACACCTACCACTTAAAATTATGAGCCCTCCAGTGGGCGACTCGAAGGAGTCCGCGTTGGTTTGTGGGTTTTGTAGTGTGTCCTTCAGTTATGTGCCGCTGTCTGAAATGTTTCAAGCCCACCAATGGGCCTTCACTCGCACATCCGGCTTGTCAATCCTCCATGGATGCCTCCACATTGAGACTCCGTGATTCAGAGCTCCGTGGACCCGGTGTGAATCGACAGGCATGCTGGATCCGCCCGCCGATCCGGCTTTTACCACATGAAGGTTGCTGCAGTGGATGTCAGAGTGCGTCTCCAACTGGTGGGAACCTTGGATCTTTGATATATATATATAATTTGTATATATATTTTTTTAAATAAACTAAAATGAATTGCTTAGTTCAAGTCAAGTCAAGTCAAGTAGAAATTTATAAAGCGCACTACATACCCAGAAGGTCTCAAGGCACTTGAGGAAGGGGGAGAATTACTTATCGAATATCCAGGTTTTAAGCTGTTTTCTGAAGGCTAGGTGGTTTTGAGTAAGGCGGAGATGGATGGGAAGGGAGTTCCAGGTTTTTGCCGCTAAGTAGGAGAAGGATCTTCCCCCCATGGTGGTTTTGTGGATGCGCGGAACAGCGGCGAGGGCTTGGTTGGACGAACGCAGCTGGCGGGTGGGGGTGTAGAAGGATAGTCGCGTGTTGAGTCATTCAGGTCCAAGTTCGTAGAGGGCTTTGTGTGTGTGGGTGAGGAGACGGAACGTTATCCTCTTATTGACGGGGAGCCAGTGGAGGTCTTTCAGGTGACCGGAAATGTGGTCTTTGCGAGGGATGTCTAGTATGAGTCTGGCTGAAGCGTTTTGGATGCGTTGGAGTTTTTTCTGAAGTTTTGCGGTGGTACCGGCGTACAGGGTGTTTCCGTAGTCCATTCGGCTTGTGATCAGTGCGTGGGTGACCGTTTTTCTAGTTGCGGTGGGGATCCAGCGAAATGTTTTTTTGAGCATGCGTAGGATGTTGAAGCATGATGATGAAACGGCGTTGACTTGTCTGGTCATCGAGAGTGAGGAGTCCAGGATGACGCCCAAGTTCCGTGCGTGGTCCGTCGGGATGGGTGCTTTTCCTAGGGACGCTGGCCACCAAGAGTCGTCCCAGGCGGAAGGGGAAGTACCTAAGATGAGGACTTCCGTTTTGTCCGAGTTCAGTTTAAGACGGCTGTGCTTCATCCATTCGGCTACTTCCTTCATCCCTTCGTGTAGGTTGGTTTTGGCGGTGTTTGGGTCTTTGGTGAGTGAGAGGATCAGTTGAGTGTCATCAGCGTAGGAGATGATGTTGAGGTTGTGTTGTTGTGCGATGGTTGCGAGGGGGCTCATGTATACGTTGAAGAGGGTAGGGCTGAGAGAAGATCCTTGTGGCACGCCGCAGATGACTTCGGTGGCCTCTGACTTAAAAGGTGGGAGGCGGACTCTCTGAGTTCTTCCGGCAAGGAACGAGATGATCCAGTCCAGTGCTTTTCCTTGAATTCCGATGTTGTTGAGGTGTTGTATAAGGGTGCTATGACAGACTGTGTCGAAGGCTGCAGAGAGGTCAAGGAGGATGAGGGCGACTGTTTCTCCGTTGTCCAGTAGAGTTCGAATGTCGTCTGTTGCTGCGATGAGGGCGGTTTTGGTGCTGTGTTTGGCTCGGAAGCCGGACTGTGAGGAGTCGTGGTATTTGTTGGTTTCGAGGAAGGCGGCGAGCTGATTGTTGACGGCTTTCTCAATGACTTTGGCCGGGAATGAGAGGAGCGAGATGGGGCGGTAGTTTTTGAGTTCGGTGGGGTCTGCTGTGGGTTTTTTCAGAAGGGCGCTGGGTTCGGCGTGTTTCCAGCTTTCCGGGAAGGTGGCGGAGTTGAGGGAGCAGTTGATGACGTCTCGGAGGTGGGGTGCCATGATGGAGTCTGCTTTGTTGAAGATGTGGTGGGGACATGGGTCTGTTGGGGATCCTGAGTGGATGGAGTTCATCAGGCGAATGGTGTCATCAGTGGTGATTGGGTTCCAATCATAAAGGATGTTCGAGGGGGGTTTAGGTTCGGAGGTGGGCTGGGTGGGTTGGTCTCCGGGTTGGTTGTCGAAGCTGTTATGGATGTCGGCGATTTTGTCGTGGAAGAATGAAGCTAGTGATTCGCAAAGGACTTGAGAGGGAGTGATGTCGTTGGTGCTGGCGGTGGGGTTGGTAAACGATGTTGAATAGTTCCTTGCTGTTGTGGGCATTGTTGTCTAGTCGGTCTTTGAATGCTGATTTCTTGGTTGTCCGGATAAGTTGGTGGTGTTTACGGGGGGTGTTTTTGAAGGCGTCTTTGGTGATAGTGTTTGGGTCTTTTTTCCAGGCTTTCTCAAGGGAACGACAGAGTTTCTTGGATTTCTTAAGGTCATCGTTGAACCAGGGGGCGTTTTTGCTGCCTAGCTTGATTTGATGTTTTTTCAAGGGTGCTAGGTTGTCGGCGCTGTGGGTTAGCCATTGTGTGAGGTTGATGGCTGTCTGGTTAGGGTTCGACGAATAGTCAGGGGGGTTTTGAAGAAGCGATGTGGAGATCTGGTCGATGGTGATTTTGTTCCAGTTTCTTCGCAGAGTTGGTTGAGGGTGGTTGTGGATCGTGGTCTTTTTGTAGTTGAAGTGGACGCAGCTGTGGTCCGTCCAGTGGAGAGTTGTGGTGCGATTGAAGGAGATGTGCTTGCTGGAGGTGAAGATAGGGTCGAGTGTGTGTCCTGCGTAGTGGGTGGGGGTGTTTACAAGTTGTTTGAGTCCGAGATTGGCGAGATTATCTAGAAGGGTGGTGGTGTTAGTGTCGTTGCTTTTTTCCAGGTTTTAATATCTATTATTATATATATGTATATATATATATTTATATAATGATATTTTGTGCAACTATATTTATTACATCAATATTTTGTTCCCAATATTTTTGTACTTACCTGTTTTAGTGTAGGGAGTCGATATCTTTTCATTCTATATTTGGTCATCTATATTTTTTACATCTATTTTTTTACATCGATATTCTGTCAGTAAACCGTAATTCATACTTCTTTTTACCTTTGCTGATATCATCTTTGTTGATTAATAATTATTATTCACTTCTTTATGGTTTGAAAATGAAAGTGCTGAACTTTAATGAAAGAATGCGAGAGATGTAACTATATATGATGTTATCCTATTATTAACAATCACCTGTGCTGTATGATCTGGCACAGATCTCACCACAAATGCCAATGAGACATTTTAGTGGGGTAGGAAATCTCTCAGGATATAATCTAGAATTATTATGAAAAACTGTTAATTGTTTTAGCATTGTGTCTTTAGGCATGGTTTTCTCTTGAAATCCAAGCAGCTAATTTTGTGATTGAGACATGAAACAAAGTCAGCTGAAAATGGTTGTAAAACATTATCGTGGAGGAGATAAAACATACAAAGTTACTCTACCCTAATTTTTTCAAGAAAAAAGGTCTGGAATAGGAACAAGAGGTAAGGCATCACTCCCCAACACATTTCTCAACTGACCCTACAGTCTGCATTTCACCCCAACATTTAAACTTTCCCCACATACCCCAAATGTCCACTCAGCGCACAATACCCAAAAAACCCAATACTTTCACACTAATATCAAACTGTGTACGCACAGCAACACACCACAAACACCTTAGGAAAACAGAATCTACTCTATGAAAAAGTAATTTAACTTAACATAAACTCACCCTCCTAATTTCCTGTCATCTCTGTCCACATCCCCCAAAGAATCTTCAACACTCCCTAGATTACTCAGTGTAATCCTACAACTCACATCGACAAGCTTCTCTATGACTAGATCACCCTTCCGACATACCAAAACACATTATCCTCAACCTTATTACCATCTGATTACCAGAAAAATAGCTACTCTGCACTAAAATACTACACAATCACTAGACTTTTTAACAAGAAGGTCCTGGTCTACCGAGGATGGGAATTAGGATGCGCCCACCACAGGGGCGGGCGCATCCCGCATTTTCAACATTGAGGCGGGCGGTGCTGAAAGCACCACCCGCCGCAATGTTAAAAATGCATGGCATGCATTTGCATACACAAAGCGGCAGGCACCGCGCGGTGCCCGCCGCATTGTGTATGCAAATGCAGGGGGGTACCCCCCATGTGCACCCCCCACCTCGCCTTCACCATGGGGGCCCTCAGGGGGCCCCCAAAGTAAGGATTGCCTGCCTTTCCCATAGCCCATCGTAATATGACTGGCGGTGTCTGATAGACACCACCAGCATATATGAACCCTTTTCCGCCCCGCCGCAAGGCGACAGGGGCGGAAAAGAAGCGTACGGCGTTTCCGTCCGCCACGGTCCCCCATGTCATAGTAATATGGCAGGGGGAAATGGGTGGCGGGCGGGCAAGGATGTCGGGCGGATCGCCACCGCCCGCATGGCGGGAACGATCCGCCGGACATCCTAATGGGCCCATAACTGTCCGATGTGTACTGTGTTTCATTTAAACCTTACCTCCTGATGATCCATTTGCTCTTGCATTTTCCTTTTATACTTCTTAACCCTCTGACTAACCTCTTGATTGTTAGAAACATTGTCTTTCCTACAATTCTCCTTTAACTACCAAGGAGCAAGCTTCAGTCCTGGTGTGCAACCTAATACTTTAAATGGAGAAATTCTGGTTACTCCATTAGGCATGATGCAATAAAAACCTTTTGGCATTTCATGGCAACCCTGATGTGTAACTGAAAAGGTCTTGTACCTCACCTTACCTGTGCCTATTCTACATTAGTACAGTTGTTGACAATGTGCTGAACATATCAGACCAGCACATATTCAAACATGATTATACAGCAGAAATCTATTAATGTTGATGACTTTTTGTACAATAATATTTGTAGTAAATATTTTTCCATTGGAGCAACTGAATGTTTTCTTTTGTTCTTTAATCAAAACTACAGTAATAAAACTAGGAAGGTATCATTATCTCTGTCTTCTTAGTGTTGTGGGTCCACCCTTCCCAGATTTTAGTCAATTAACCACTTGCTGTAATTAAACGAAAAGAAAATAAAGCCACCTAAAGAGCCTTCTTCCAACAGATACACCCCTTGGCAGATAATTCTCCTAATGCATTCCACCTGGCTATTTGTCTCAGGATGATAAACCAAAGTTCTATTATGGACAGTATCATATCTGTTCAGATACTCACCCTTTTTGGTACTCACAAATTGCATGCCATTATCCCATACCATTAACTCTGGTAACATCTTTCTGCAAAAACATCTTACAAGAAAACTATGACCACATTAGAAGTGGCCCTTTCAATCATTCTTAATTCAGGCCATTTTGAGTAATAATCTACTAAAACCAAGGCACAACACTTTCTTTGGCACAAGTTGCCTTAAAAGAGGCAGAAAATATCCACAACAATTTGCTCCATGGGTCTGATAGACGGCAACAGGAAATGAAGGCACAGTTCAAATGTTAGATGACATATCACAATTGCCACACAAAGCACACCACTCTACTCACTTATCAACCATATTGTCCCTCCATGGGCAATATTAGTACGTCCTGATCCTCCTCTTAGTACCTGACATCCTCAAATCTACTTGATGACCTTGGTGAAGAATATTCTGCTTTAATCCAAAGGTGAAACTAATTATCATCTCTCATCCCGATGTCGCTTCAATCCAAATTCCTCATGAATTTTCAAAAAGACATGTAAATACCCATTTAACTTGGAATGTTTAGGTAAAACTTCGGAAACATACTTGATTACCAGTTTTAATGCTACATCAATATCCATTTCACAACACCACTCCCCCGTAGACTGCACATCGCCCTTGGACATAAAATTCCAATTACTACCTCTGCCACAGTATATGCCGTGTCACACTCCACAATCATGTTTCATGCCACTCATTACTGCTAAACAAGACATTCAATCAGCATGAACACTGATTTCAATGGTAGATATTCCATTTTGTAAAAAAAGACCTACAGCTTGGCAGCCAATCTGGCTATTATTTCAGTTAACACTCACCCACCACCAGTAAGCTACATAGTTACATAGGATTTGTGATCAGTGCTTAGTTTAAATCTTGGTCCCCACTAAAATGTTATTTAATGTTCCAAAGCCCAAGTACATACAAGAAGTTCCTTTTTAATCATTAAATGATTCCTTTCATCCTCACCTCAATGTTCTCAACCCATAGATTACCTCTCATTCTTTACTCCCATCATGCGGAAAACACAATATCCACATTGGAATCACTTGTATCCACCACTACAATACACTCCTTCCCTATTTCAAACGTTTTCAAACATGGTGACTGTACAATATAAATTCTGAGAGCTACAAAAGTTCCCATATGAGCAGCACCCAATTCAAGTCTTATATTTCTTTTCAACAATCGTCTTAAGGGATCCACCTTATGATCATATACTACTACCAACGTGGCATGAAGTCTGCACTACCCAGAATGGACACAATGTGATCTTTAGAAACTTCCTCAGAAGCATCCAAAATAGCATTAGCATCATTTTTTCAGTTTCAAACTATATTTTGAAATTGTTTGTCCACATCTGAGCAGCTAAATGTACATTTACTTTAAAGTAAGCCCCTTTTCCTTTAACATCCTCAAGACATTTCTCAAACTAAAATTATGTTATTATTGTTCTTCGTTGATCCCTTTCATAAACCAAGATATCATCTTGGTACACAAACACTTTCCAAAGTGTCCCTCTCAAAGCAGGCTCCTCTCTGGAAGCACTGATTGGCCTAAATTGCATCTTTTAAACCAAAATAGAATTGCTGGTGTGATAAAAGCTATTAGGTGCATACAATGTTCCTCGAGGACCTCTTGGTGATAAACTCTGTTATGGCTAAAAGTGGTGAACATTTCAGTTTCAGTCACTATGGAAACAGTTTCATTTAAATTTGAAGGTTATGTTGATCCACTTATATAGCGCTGCTCAAATGGAAAAGGTCAATATAGAGTCTCAAATCTCTATTGTTCAATTGGCTCAATAATGTACTTGTTATACATTATCACTAAACACAGAATTACATTTCTTCTTCATTTCCGACACATACTCCACATCCTCACTGATCTTCCCCACATGAAGATGCATATTGTTATCAACACCACCACTCTCTCTTTGTTACTCTTACATTATAAACTGGAGGATTTGCTCTGGGGTATACCTAATCCCCATTTCCTCGTGATGTGGTCTTATTTCGTTGTGTTCTCCATGTCAGTCTAAACTAACAAAGTAAGTTAATTTTGTGTCCTGTTTACCACCATTTTATGCCAGTGCACAAGAGTTTCACTTCCCCCCATAGTTTGTGCACCACAATCCTGCTTAAATGTGTGTGTCATACTCATAAATCTACCATCCATCATAATTTCAAGATGTATCTCATTCACACGAAGGTTACACTTAACATTGACTTTACACATACCTCCATCAAGCCCCACAAAGATAACAATATCAATACCCAATCTATTTATTATTACAAGTGGCTCATCAGTAAATACATTCTCCTTACCCTCTGTGACATTCCTACAAAGTCTTTTTTTTCAC
Organism: Lissotriton vulgaris; assembly: GCF_964263255.1. Classification (NCBI taxonomy): domain Eukaryota; kingdom Metazoa; phylum Chordata; class Amphibia; order Caudata; family Salamandridae; genus Lissotriton; species Lissotriton vulgaris. The sequence continues at coordinate 15,907,562 of NC_141690.1, read as the reverse complement.
TTGGTACACATTTTACCAATAGCTAAATATTGAGTTACCTAAATGATCAGATCTCTCAAAACAACTAAGATTGGTTTTCCTTTCATTCAAATAAACTTACATATTACTTGACAACTTGCTAACACAAGCTTTCCCAATAAACACGTTGAACACTGAACTAGGCTGACACCTAATCTCCTCTTTAAACTTCTCTTAATACTTGGTAATACCAAATGTTCTCAAACTCACACCAGCAGTTGGTGATATTACTACTGCTAAATACTTTTCAATGGTTCAAATGTTAGGTGCAATCAAAGCAGTTAAATGACTTTGTGCCTGCCTCAAGGATGCATATTGTTTTTACGTAAAGCCAGATCTCATAATCTGTGTAGATCTGGCTTTGCTGTGTGATAGCGTCGAAAATGCACAGGTACGACCCAAAAGTTGCAATGTAGAGCAAAGCAGCATAAAGTGCTAATTGCCCCACACAAAGGGCACCTTACCTAGCAAAAAATAGTTTTGTGCAGAAAAGTAAATACTATATCAAGACTTTGGGTCACTTTGAGTAACACAAAGAATTGATAAATGTTTGACCTACTGTCAAGATAAGTCCTGTGTTCCATCCCTTCTGTTCATCACAGTGTATCCTGGGCCAGAAAGATGACAGTTCTACTATCTCATAGCCTAGACCTGAGACCCCTTTTGGAAGATTTGACCTTAAGGATGTCTAGCACTGATTTCACTATTGCACTGTGAATATTCTTTGGCGAAATGTTATAGAAAATGCTGGTGGACTCCTAATGGCTTGAGCTCTTTTCTTCATTAGACATAATTCTCTTGTAAGAAACCTTGGTCCTGATTAAGTTGGCTTATTGTGAAAAATCCTCAGATTTCTCAAGGTAACACTAAATCAGTTGTAAAATCCAACAGGAACATTTTCTCTAAGAAACGAATAATACGGCGGAAGACTTTACACTGGAGGGTTCTCTCAAGATTTAGGGTCAGATTTACTAAGAAGTCATGCAGCGCACCACAGCATCCAAAGTGACTGTGCTGCATTGCGTGAAAGGAAGAGAGCAGAATAGTGCCAAATCGTCTAAGATGTGGTATTGTTCTCCTCTCTCCCTGGGCTGGCGCAATTTTGGCAGCCAACGTACACACTCTTGCAAGTGTTCTCTCAAGCATAGGTTTTGTACTGGAAGGTAGAACTTTCCACTACAAAAACTTTGCTTTAAGGCATTTCCTACTATGTATGTATGCTGTACAATACAGCACACATGCAAATTAGGAAACACAAGTAGAGATGAAAAAATTTCTCCCCGTTGTACCTGCAATAAAGAGGCTTAGGGCTTTAGGACAAATACTTATCCTAGCTTCTTTGTGGATGGGAATTTGCACCCAAGCCCATGGGTGGTTGCATGGGAATGCCCATGCACCACTCATGGAACACTCCCTTTTCACAGTGCAGCAAAAAGCAGTGCATTCTGCAACTTTGATTTACTTTGGGCTACTATCTGAAGCAAATCCAGATTTGCATTGGATAGTAAATCCCACCTTAACACTTTAGTGTTGGGTTTGTGTTACAAAATTAAAGCAAACTTGATGTAAGGAGTTAGTAAATAAGGGCCTATAGGGGCACATGCATTAACAAAAATACCGATCGCAAGCGGGCAGATTCTCAGAATCTGCCCCTTTGTGACCAGTGTTTTTGCATTTGGGATGCATCAACACAAATGCAAATTTGCAATTTAAATAATTAATTAATTTGTGATTAATTAAATTGTGAATGCATTTAGGCCCATTGGAAAGAATGGGTAGCTATTCCCTAATTGCGTTTCGCAATATGTAGGAATCGCAATTTTTTTTTATGCGATTCCTACATGCATAGGGATTTACGAGTCCTAGAGATGGTTTAAAATTCGCTATTTAGGTTTCGCAAATCCTGACTTTGATGCATGTGGCCCGATATATTTTCATTGCTACTCTAAACTAGAGTTTTTTTCTCTTTTAGCTGCTGATGGCAGTGAGAAGATCTTTCCCCCTAACAACTATTTCTAGGTGCCCCACACCATGTCCTGCTTAATCTTAGGGCCTGATTACGATGAGGTTAGGAAAGCATTCCCACCTAGGGCCCGATTATGATGCAGTTAGGAAGGCCTCTTAACGGCATTTGCTCCTTTCGAATCGATTGGAAACATATCTTCCCGACCGAGGGCCTGATTACGATGCTGTTAGGAACATAGGCTCCCACTGAAGTCAATGGGAGACCAACCAAATCGTATCTGGAAGCATCCGGATGCATTGTACTCGGTCGGTCGGACTCTCCCGAGCCGACTGAGTCGGAAACCATTTCCAAACTGATTCGGTCAGGAAGATTTCCTAACTGCATCGTAATCGGTGCTAAGTCGTACAACTTTTGTTCAAGTATTCCTCAAAGCTTCCTGTAAGACACAAGTTCTCAGACACTATCTATTGTCTCATGATGTATGTGCCTTGATATCTAACTTTGCACTGACTGGTTCGGGTTTGACAAACCGATGCTGACAATGTTAGTATTGTCCCCTTTAAAGTCATCATTATGTAGTTGGCTCTAGAGTGGGGCTCAAGAGTGGAGCTTGTGTACATTGAAGAAAAAATGAGGAATCCCTTTCCTACCCAGGGTGCATCCTCCTCCACATATCCTTCAGTCTGACATCTGTAAACTATTTATTCAGTGGCAGTAACTCTACTTTAGTCATAGTGAACCTCCTTCTACAGCTAATTCTTTTATGATCCAAAACCAAAATAATGTTTTCATCCTCAGCAAACACTGTTGCAGTTTTGAGGGATCGCTGTATAATTTTTTCTTTGGCCGTGCTGGTGCTATATGTCGCTCCCGGATCACTGAAACAATATTGATGTCAAAAATATTGAGATACCAAAATATCGAGTAATAAATATAGAATGCCATAATATCGACTTCCTATCTCTAAACAGGTAAGTACAAAAATATCGAATCAAAAATATCGATGTTAAAAATTTAGACAGTCAAAATATCGACTTTTTTAAATTGTTAAAAGTAATTTAAAATTAATAAAATAATAAATATAACGAACTTAAAAAAACTTAAAATACCTAAATAACATCAAAACTAACAGATAATTAATATAATTTAAAAATGTTTTTTTAAACATATTTATATATATATAAACATAGTATTAATAAAAAATACTATATATTTACCATAGGATAGCGAGAGGGTTAAATTTACTATTCCCACTTCAGAGAGTGCAACAGTAGAGAAAGTGCTGGATAGCGTAGGGGTAAAACTTCCTATTCCCACTCCAGTGAGTGCAACAGTAGGGAAAGTGTTGGATAGTGGGAGGGTAGAAATTACTATTCCCACTCCAGAGAGTGCAACAGTAGGGAAAGTGTTGGACAGCGTAGCGGTAAAAATTACTATTTCCACTCCAGTGAGTGCAATAGTAGAGAAATTGTTGGATAGCGTAGGGGTGTAAATTACTATTCCCACTCCAGTGAGTGCAACAGTAGGGAAAGCGTTGGATAGCGTAGGGGTAAAAATTACTATTCCCACTCCAGTGAGTGCAACAGTAGGGAAAGCGTTGGATAGCGGGAGGGTTAAAATTACTATTCCCACTCCACTGAGTGCAACAGTAGGGAAAGCTTTGGATAGCGTAGGGGTAAAAATTACTATTCCCACTCCAAAGAGTGCAACAGTAGGGAAAGTGTTGGAAAGCATAGGGGTAAAAATTACTATTCTCACTCCAGTAAGTGCAACAGTAGGGAAAGCATTGGATAGTGGGAGGTTAAAAATTACTATTTCCACTCCAGTGAGTGCAACAGTAGGGAAACTAAATACTTCATATATAAATAAAAATAACATAAATATTAAAACCAATTACAAATTATTTTAAATAATTAACAATTTTATATAATATATTAATTAATCAATTATAAAAACAAATACACATTATTTATTATTAATAATTACCTACTAATACAAATTATTTACCAATTAACAATAAATTATTTAACAATTTAAAATTAATAAAAAATTAGATTAAAAAATAAAAATTTTAAAAATGTAATTACTTACAATTGTATTACTTCCCACCCCCTATAAACCCACAATGCACTACAGAAAATAAATAATAAAAGTAACATAATTATCAATTAATCAATTATTTAAAATTAATTAACAATTATATTTTAATTAATTACCAATTAATAATTAATTAACAATTAATTCAAAATAAATACCAATAAATAAATTAAAATATTTAACTAACTATAATTAATTTACTTCCCACCCTATTCCTCTCTAAACCACAACCCGCTACAGAAAATAAATGACTACAATGAACATATTTATCAAATAATCAATTAAAATTATTTACCAATTATATTTTAATTAATTACCAATTAATAATTAATTAACAATTAATTCAAAATAAATATCAATAAATAAATTATCATATTTATTAATTATATTTAAATACTTCCCACCCTATTCCCCTATAAACCCACAACCCGCTACTGAAAATAAATTACAAAAATGTACATATTTATCAATTATTCAATTAAAATTAATTATCAATTATATTTTAATTACTTACCGATTAATTAATAATTAATTCAAAATAAATACCAATAAATAAATTAACATATTTAATTAAGTATAATTAAATTACTTCCCACCCTATTCCCCTATAAACCCACAACCCGCTACAGAAAATAAATTACTACAATTAACATATTTATCAATTAATCAATTAAATATAATTACCAAATATATTTTAATTATTTACCAATTAATAATTAATTAACAAGTAATTCAAAATAAATACCAAGAAATAAAATATCATATTTAATTATTTATAATTAAATTACTTCCCACCCTATTCCCTATAAACTTACAACCCGCTACAGAATTATATTACGCAAATATTAAAAATAATATTAACTTACTTACCTCGAATTCGATATTTTTGTTGTCTATATTCTGTCCATTCGATATTTTTGTATTCTATATTCTGTCCATTTGATATTTTGCCCATTCAATATTATTGATTCGATATTAATGCTATTCTATTCGATATTAATACTGTTCTATTCGATATTTTGGTAGTCTATATTCTGTCTCTTCGATATTATGTCTATTCTATTTTGTTTTACTCGATATTATTGCTACTCGATATTAAAAACTCGATATTTTGACTGTACACCGTCACTCCCATGCCACCGTAAATTCACCCAGATTCCCCTGACTAACAGGAATTTCGCTGCTCTGTCCAACAGCTTGTCTAGCACTTTGAAGGCCATCCTTCAGTAAATCAGACGCACCAGTAAAGAAAGACAGAGAGTACACAGAGGATGAAAACATTCAAGTATTTCCTGCAAACCTGACATCTTCATGTCCTCTCTTCTCCAAACATTCACAAAAAATGTGCACAAGAACTTTTGCAGTGCATCTCTATATACAAAATAGCATTCATTTACTTACCATTTTTAAGACCTGCATGTACCGTGCTAAATTGTGTTGAGCCTGCACAATCTTTAGTAAATGTTGAAATGTATCTACTTTAAGTGTAACGCTAAAACCTTGAATTTAAAATTGACACTGCAACATCTTACTTTTAACCATGCTACAGCTCAGTTTCATGCCCAAGCCAGTTCAACTGAATCTGGCAGACAATCACCCACCACCCCACTGTGTGTCGTACAAGGTACACTACCAGAGACCATAGCCATCTTCACACTACATCCTTGGTGAAGGGTAAAGTGGATAGGGAAGGGAGAAACACACTCTGGGCTGACACTCCTCATCCTCAGAATGGGCACACACATAATAAAACAAGACGTAATGACTTTCAGTATTAGGCACTCATCATTATAGAATATGAAGACAGCCACGTCCAAACTGGTACCGAGTTGACAGCAAGCTTAAATAAAGTGTAGAACAGAGAAAGCTGAGTAGAAGACTGGAAGAATATAAGGAGCCCTGAGGAGAGACATCAGCCTGAGGACTCAAGAGGTAGTATGAACTTGATAGGTACTGGGGCAGCGAGTTCAATGAAAAACGTGCACTGTCTAGGATGGCCAGGTGCCAACCTGGAATGTCCTAGGTGAATCAACAAACTCGCTAATGGCCTGGCTAAGAGTGTGTGTAGTCAGTTTTCTTTTGAAGAGATGCTTCCTTGATAATCTCAAAACAGAAATTCGAAATATCGAGTGTGCTACCATGGAAAGGTCTCTTTTGTTCTGAGAGCACCATTAATGCTTCCATCTTGCATCAGGAAGAACGACTCTAGTGGACCAAATCAGGACTTCATGTCCCAGTTAGCACTGCTAATGTTATGTTATGTTATGTTAATTGGTTCTTGTATAGCGCTGGTTCACCATCAGGTCTCTTCGCGCTTCTAGAGGAAAGAAATTACAACAGACAGTGCATATGAGCCGGTGTGGGCAGGCTTATTTTGTGGTCAATGCCTCCAGGAACAAGATAATCCGTCCTTCATACATGGCATAAGCAACTGGTGCCCCCACCATGCCAGCAAATGTCAGCATGCCAAAGAACCACCTGATAAACAGCCGCAGATCTACTCCGAGCCACCAGTGAGAGTTGGGAGCTTACAGTATTTATCGGTATTATACAATCTCATACAATCAGTACACAAGCATTTGTGTCCTAATAGAGAGTGGATCTACAGCCTTTAGCAACTTGTTGTTAATTAAATCTTTCCTTACACTTTCTTATAAGTATTTATTAACCCATCTTGCTCTTTGAAGGTTAGGGTGCAGACTTTACTCCATGCAGGGCAAATATTCCTTTTAATGTTTATATATATGATCGGATGAAAATTTAGCTGAGTACCTTGAACTAAACACAGCTACATGGTCTTGGTCATCCTATAGAGTAATCCTAGCTACTTTTCGTCTAGCACAGACCTTTTGCTACACGCCAATATACTTGCTTTTTTTCTCATGCAATGCACAAATATGCCATCATTTGACTGGATCATATATTTTTTCACAACATGGGCAACAATTTACTTTGTAGACAATTGCCTTTAATTGTATAACCAGAAAATATGGAGTTGTTATCATAAAATTTTCCACTATATTTGTACCCTTGCTCAATTTATTTGGGAGTAAATCTACGTCTGCAAACAGGGTGGAAAGAATAGTGGTAAATAAAGTGAGTGCCCACAAACTTATAGCTTAATTCAGTCGATGTTCATTCATTTGCCAATTACCACTTCTGCCCTCCCTTGGAACACCCCTGACCCTAAACATATGATCGGAGAAACTCTGCCCAGCTACAAGTTTTTATTGTCATAATTTCCATTCAAGGGTATGGAGCACACTTTGCTGACATAAGCATTACATACATGCACAAAATATGCTAATTGTGCCTAGAACTCCTAATGTTACACCAAAAGCTGGTGCATCAAGATCATTTTTTACCATTGGGTTTTGCATAGAGGCGAACATTACGTAGAAAAATACGTTCTCCATTCCGAATTATCAGGGGAGAAACTATTTTAAAAGAAATGCTCATGTTTGTGTAGACAATACCAAATAATAATAGTAATAATAATAATAGATGCAGAATGCAGCAAATGGGTGTATAGGCAGACGAGTACAGATTATTTCTATAATATCATAATAGAATAGCAGTAAAAAGCGGCCAAAAAGAGCGGAGAAACTGAGCATGCACAGCTATTTCATATGTTCCAGTGTTTGAAATGAGGTCTTGGCTACACACTTTTTTAAAGTATACATTTGTGAAGCATTTTGGGAACTACAGTTTCCGCATAGGAGGCAGCTCGACCAAGCAGTCTCTTGCAATCAAAGGTATAGCTATTGACTGCTTAAAAAAAAAATGCCTGTAATTGTCTTAACATAGTTTAGGACTCGGGGCCCGATTACGATCGTTTCACATTTGGGGCAGCCCGCCTACAAGGCGGCAGTCCACATGGCTAATTATGATGCCACCGCCACTGTGGCGGTCCCAGTGTCCATCAGTCTGATTCATCAACGGGCCGTTTTGCGAGCCCCTAATAGCGAATCATAGCGGTTCGCTATTAAGGACTCGCAAAACGGTAATCATGTAGGAATCGCATAATAAAATGCGATTCCTACTGATTCCTTATTTGCGATTAGCAAATTGCTAATCGCAAATAAGGAATAACTCGCCATTCATTCCTATGGGCCAAAAGGCCCATAGGAATGAATGGGGAGTATTCCTTATTTGCGATTAGCAATTTGCTAATCGCAAATAAGATTGCGATTTGAAGGGTGCCAGGGATGTCCACAGGACACCCTGTAGCACCCCTCAAATGATATTTCACACAGGTGTTGCACACACACATGTCCAAAGGACATGTGTGTGTGTGTAACATGCAACTCAGAAAAATGCATTTAAATGCATTTTTCTGAGTTATCGCAATTTACCGAGAGGTCTGACCTCGCGGTAAATTGCGGCAAGAAATTGTGAATTCGCAAATTTAAATTGGATGTTGAATTGCATTTAAGGAATCTCTAATAGAGATTCCTTAAATGTAATTCCTCGCACATTTGCGACATCGCAATTAGCGATTTTTGCATTTGGGATGCTGAATCCCAAATGCAAAAATCGCTCTCGCAAAGGGCCGGATTCTCAGAATCCGGCACCTTGCGAGCGCAATTTAGGTTCATGAATCGGGCGGTAAGTTTTGTATTGCGGCGGGTGCAGCGCTCTGCAGCTCCTGCCACAATACAAAACAGACGCCCAACACATATCCCTACACTACATGGCAGGCACCATGCCGTGCCTGCCACATGGGGCAGGGATATGTAGGGTGCCCACCAGTCCCGTCTCAATGGGCCATGGGTGCCCACTAGGGGCCCCCAATGTCCCTTTCTGCCAGCCTTTTCGTGGCGGGTTCACTGCCATGAAAGGGCCGGCGGAAAGGAACATCGTAATGTCTACGGTGGTCCCTGGTAGGCACCGCCACCATTGTAGGCATTACTCTGCCTCAGTTGGACAGACAGGCTTTCAATCAATCAATCAACATTTATAAAGCGCGCCACATACCCGTGAGGGTCTTTGAGCCCGTCGGATCCGTGGCAGTTGGTCTTTCTGACCACCAAACAGCCGCCCGCCATCCAAATGTAGCGGTCAGTGAAGTCTGTGAAATTGGCAGGGAGACCGCCATGACAGGCTGGCGGTGGCGATCTCCCCGCCATTTTAATCAGGCACAAATGTCAAACATTAAACTTATAAGAGAGAACGCAACCCAGATGCCAGCAAATATATTATGTTTATTAAAAAAGGTGAATAAATGGTACATATCTAAGCCAGGCCCACACCATTTGGACGTCTGAAACGTCAAAACTTTTGTAGCATTAACAGCCGTTGTCACTTGGTTGTTGTACATTAAGGATGACGCAGAGGCTGGTATTGCTCCAGTTTCATGTTGACTGCTTCAGGCATTCACAGCGTGAGTCTCACGATTCAGACGCTATTTAACAGCCTCTCTCTTGCCACAGGCCTCAAGGTCATTTCACTGCCATAATAACAAGGGTAAGGTTGGCCTAAACCTATAATAATAAATAATATGTCTGAATATGAATCATGGAGAATTTGTCACCATACAAGATCTAATCTGAAAAGATACTTAAGAAACAATATCGGTTGTATTGAAAATTTGTTTTGAAAGTTTTACATAATTAATTCTAAACTTCCTAGATTGGATCATATCCCAGAGTCCATATTATTATGCTTCTCAAGCCTATTTTATTTAATTGGCTGGTAAAATTTAAATAAAAAATTAAACCTAAATTCAGATTGAGAGATTGTTATTTCACACTGGTAATATTGATGGACTTGTCTATAAAATATAGCACTGATGCAGTTGCAATTAAAGCTGCTCTTATGTGGGCTCCAGTTTGGTCTCATGATTCTAGCAGACTTTTTACAAGCAGCACCAGAAGTTGTTTTGGAAAGTAGAACAGCTAGTAAACCTGCAATGGATTTCCCATGTTGAACAGTCTCTTCAGGGCTAGTGCTGGCATCTATTTGGGCAATCCCTTCGTCTTGCCCGTAGGCTACTTCAGATTTGATCAAAGGCAAGATATTGGGATAAGTTAAAATGAATATTACACAACTCCCTCCTTGATGTTTGCAACTGTATATAGAGCCAACTTGGCTAAAGGGCATTAGAGCATCAGATGAGCACCAAATTATATAACACAGGGTCAGATTATTTCTTTTTTTTCAGGTACTTGGTGATTTGAGCTGACGCCTGAACTCGAACCTGGTTCCCAAATCCAAAGTTGGCAACTTTGTCATATCTTCTCCCAGGTTCATTAGTGCCTGCATTTCTGAGTATTGAAAGCGCCGCAATCCGAGAAAGCTATGTGGATTTCTATTGATTAGGCCACTTTATATAAAATATCATTTGTGAACGCTTACTCAATGTTTTATACAGCAAACTGGAACGTAAAATAACAATTTGTATTGATGTCACTTTCTTTTGTTGTATGCTTTTTGTGAACAATTAGATAGTAGAAAGCAATACTGTAATATGCGGTCAAAACCAGTATAGAGGAACTACAATTGAGTAAAATACAAGCGAAGTGAAAATTCACTAATGCTTCAGCAATTTATTGTGGAAACTTTGAGGAAATTGTGATGTAAAATTCATGCCTAAACTTATTTATGTCTCTTTTGTGGTTTTGAGTAGATTAAATCTAATATCAAGCGTTAATTAACATGGTATATTAAATCTTAAAATAAATGGTGTGTAATATTCACGAAATTTAATGTTTAACATGCATGTGTTTTGGACAAATCGAAATATTAACAAATTCGTTTGGAATATCTTTGACAGATAACCCAGAATAGCTGTTTTGTGTTGTTTCTCTTCATGATTTATGTGGTATTGGCATGATGGCTTAGAGAACTGAATGCTTGCTGCTGTCAAAATGCAGTGACCTGAAGGAAGGGTATGCGTTTGAGGCCGAGGAAGAAAGACTTAACTTTCATCCTTTTGAGCAGTTGCAGTCCTTACTGGTAACAGCGGTGGGGCCGCAATGGGGGGGATTTCAAGGGACGCTGCCAAGGGAGAATTAGTCATTTATTTAATTTTCCCTCGAAATCCTCCCCTCCCCCCCCCCCATGCGGCCCCACCACTGTTACCTGCAAGACCGCGGCTGCTTTTGAGGTGGGTAAATAAATGACCATTAATCAAATTATACTAACACTTGTTATTTATAGATATATATGTTGCTTGAGTTTGAAATCCCTTAAAAAACAGAAGACAAGAGGTGTTTGGCAAAGCAGTAACAGTTTCTTTAATTAAACATTATGGCTGGGAGAATACTTACAGGCACATGGTCTGAAAACGGTCTCAATTTACAATCTATAGGTATCCTTCTTAAATACAAACTTAGTAGGTTGTAAAAAGTTTGGGGATACCATATATGGTGAGGAATGTTAATTGCTGCCTTTCGAGTCATAAATTAATTATCTTATGTTTACCACAGGGGGTCTCTACTTTGCGTGAACACAATGTGGCCAGTGGATACATATCCAGATTACTGGCAAGGGGGGGGGCATGTTATCGCTACTTGTGCTAGGTCCTTATTGGCTGTGTTGTCCTAACTCCTGTGGCATCTGACTTTTATAGTGTTTTAGGAACGCACGTCTCACTCCAGCCATGTGTGCATTATTGGGGCATTCCCCCTTGACCCTTTGTACAGTCGCTATGCCTACCTGTGGGATTGATCAAGAATGCCCTGCCTGTCAGCTACGCACCCTCCCACCTGTGACCTATCAATCAGGAATCCCGGGCCTTGGTTTGAGGGCCCGTTTGACTACATATTTGTTAGTCTAGTCGAGTTTGATATAGAGTTCACAATGGACAATTCTGCTAATAAGGACACGATTTCATTTTCAGTGATAAATGCATCCATTTCCATATTAACATTCCCCCCTCTAGGTGATTCTTTAACTACACTACCTAACTCATGCATTTCGATAGTCACTTTATTTGGGACCTGTTGTTCCTTCAGCTTGCTTTCTACACTAACTGCCTTTCTATTTACTTGTATTCTTCCCACTTTGAGGACTGCGTTCTTACAGCAGGTGATCCCCAATTGTGTAGCCCCACATACTAATAGAAACACAATGGTAACTGACAACAGGGATTTACATAAACTGGATATCCATCGTGGGAGCCAGGTGAACCAATTCAAAAAGAACTCCTGCTCCAGGGCACCTCCTTCTTTGCACATGTCTCTTTGTATTTTATGAAATGCTTGGAGGGCACGATTCATTGTCCATGTCATTCCCTGGAATGAACGTGCAGCAGGCGGCACCGATTTGGCACTCCCCACTCCCTCCATTGTGGTCATTAATTCCAGTGCATATTGGTGCTGCATTACCCATGAGGCGGATTGCTCGCATTTGTTCTTTGAGGGAATTGAGGCTGAGCTCTGGTCTGTTAATTATTTTGAGCATCTCCCACTGTGTTATTTGGAGCCAGCGGACATTAGCTTTTGTCTACAGGGTGAAGAAGTTTATCGACCCCCATGCCTCAACTGTGCTTCCATGAACAGTCTGAATTCTCCTGGAATGTCTTTGAACTGAAACCAGCCAAAATAGTTTGCAGCTCTCTTTCATGAGCTTGGTGCAGAAAGGTTGTTTTCTTCCTTAACAGATGCTTGTATACGTCTGAAATCTCTTCTACCAGTATGACCAGGGTTGGGGTGTGCATGGTGACCAGGGAACACAGTCTTCTCCATCTGGGAGCAAGTTGAGTATAGTCGTACTTACTGCATTGCCTGGAGAAATCCATCAGCATGGAGGTGCCCCCTTGCATATCCAGAATATATAAAATCACCCTGCAGTTAGCATTGATGCCTATCGGAAGCATTCCTTTTCCTCTAAAACATGAGGAGTACATTGTTAGTTTCCGTACTATCAGGGGATGTCCTTTCCCTTCTATCAGAGTATATCCAACCACATCAGTGTCTCATATTTCCTGGCATGGGAAGGTCATACTTTCATTCAACCCTTCCCGTTGAAACCCATTTCCCTTTTTATCCCCAAGCTCAACGTCCCTACACAGGAATTTCGTGTCCGGAGACCACTAGTTGTTAAAGAAAACTGCCCATGTTACACTAAGAGCCTCTCTTAATTTGCAGATGGATGCTGGAGCGGATTTATTTGTGCACTAAGTGGGGGGTTTCTCCACCTCCAAAAATCATTTCTCCTGGAAATCTCAGGGCCATGTGAGATCTTCCCCTAATGGTCATTCCCACGCATCCTGTCCAGCTCGGTGTGGATATCAGTGGGTTCAGTCAGGATGTATAAAGCTGTTGGACTGATGTCATATGGGGTTATGTTTACAACTACCCTGGGTGGTTCTACCTCATTGGGTTGGATCTTGGCCCTTATTCTACATAGATAGAGGTGTATAAGGCATTTTGCTTTCTCGGGGGATACTTCTTGGGACAAGTAAAGCCTGTTTACGCCTACTGTTTGTGGGATTAACAAAAAGACGTAACATGACCTGCGTGTGGGATGCTGGTGTTCTGTTTAGTGTAATTGTAGGCGACATATGAGAGATCCCTATGCAGGCACTGTGGTAACCTTTTAGTAAACTTCTGTTCACTCAGTAGTTCCTCTGCAGTGAAGAAGTGTGGGACTACCCATATCAGGTAGATCGTATATAACCATTGAATCATACATAAGTTTTGTTGTGATAGGTAGTTCAGGCTGGACTGTTCCCATGGGGAGCAGGGTCAAGACTGATTTGCATATGGCTGGGTCCAAACTGGTTTGGCGTGGTGAGAAAAAAACCTATGAATTTAACCCAGCTCTGTCACTGGGGATGAATGTTTGACAATGTTGTGCATTCTGTCCATCATCTTTTTGTGTTGTCATAGTCTCCCAAAGGGGGAAGGTTATGCCTAGAAAAGGGACCCGTGCTCACTATGCCATGGGGTTCAAGCTAGCATGGCTGATAAGGGGTGATACCCCGAAACAAGTTCCAGGATGCTTATTTTCTGGGTTCAAGCTAGCTTAGCTGATGAGGGCTGACACCCTGAAACCAGTCCCAGGATGCCTATTTTCTGGTCCAGGGAGAACCTGGCCTAACAGCTCAGGTTGGACTGTTCCCGTGGAGAGTAGGGTCAAGACTGATTTGTACATGGCTAGGTCCAAACTGGGGTGACATGGTGAACGGAAAAAAAGATGGATTTAACCCAGATCTGTGACTTGGGTTGAATGTTTGGCAATGTTTAGCATTCCAACCATTATCTTTCTGTGTTGCTGTAGTTGCCCTAACTGGGAAGGGTATGCCCAGACATGGGTCCTGTGCTCACTATGCCACTGGGTTCAAGCTAGCATGGCTGCTAAGGGGTGATACCCCGAAACAAGTTCCAGGATGCTTATTTTCCAGTCCAGGGAGGACCAAGCCTGGCAGTTTTTGGCTGGACTGTTCCCATGGGAAGCAGGGTCAGGACTGATTTGCATATGGCTGGGTTCAAACTGGTGTGACATGGTGAGAAAAAAAACAATAGATTTTAACCAGATCTGTAACTGTGGATGAATGTATGACAATGTTCAGCATGCCATCCATCATCTTTTGTGTTGCTATACATAACATAAAAGGTCACATAAAAGAAGCCCAATTTTCTGTATCTTTCAGTTTAAAAAAAATACATAGACAAGAAGCACTTTGTTTTTTGTCTGTATTAATCAGTAAAAATAGAAAATTAGAAGATTTAAATATAAGTGACAACAAGCCTTTCTTCTCCTGTGCTGGACCCCAAGGCTAGTAACGCATGGTGATACGAATGTCATATAATACCCTGTTAATTCCTAACAAATGTCATTAAAGAAATATTTTTTTTTAAAGTGACAACAAGGCTGCCTTGCTGGTGCTCCTTCCATTGTGGATTGGTTGGATGCCAGCCTTGTTCACAATAGGCAGCATTTTCTCCACACAAACATTCAAACTTTCCTTTCCTACCTCCTTCGAACCACCTGAGCCTCTCAACAGATCATATTATATCATGCCATTTTTGTTTTAGATGTGTCATAGTTCTGACAGATTTGGAGGATCGCCATTGAGTACCTGCCTCACCCCAACTATGCTAATTTGCATATGGGCTGGTGGGAGGAACAGGTACTCCACAGAGAGGACATGAGATCGTCAGAGAAAGAATAGTCATATGGATAAGGTACATTAATTACATATTTTTCATTTGGAGGGGAAGGGGGAACATGTCGTCAATTTTGAGGATAAGTTAAACCAGAACAGTCTCAATCTGGAATTCTCATACTTATGAGCAGAAGGCACATGGGGGCATATTAGCAAGAATCTTGTTAAAATTATCGCTGTTTTAGCGGCAGGAAACTGCTGCTAAAACGGTGATAATGGGCTTGCTAATATGCGGTATAGAATTCCAATAGAAGCCCAGGTTAGATGTACAGGACATCTAACCTGGGCTTCGATTGGAATTCTATTGCCGTTTTAGCAGCAGTTTCCTGCCGCTAAAATGGCGATAATTTTAACAAGGTTCTTGCTAATATGCCCCATGGTGTTTTGGGATTTTTTACTAGAAAAAGAGTATAATCAGATTTGTGTATCTCTACATAGAAAACGGACTATGGAAAAAAATCTACTTCATTTAACCAGTTTCCATCCAAGTCCACAACATTTACTCCCTACATAGAAATGCTGAGTGCAAAATGTAACTGTAGTGCCAAACAAAATTTTGATCAAGAGAAAAAGATCATAACTCAGAGCTTTGAAAGTAGGGGGATATCCAAATAAATTATTGAAGTTGCCATCAGAAAATTTGATTGCAAAAGAAGGGAGGACATTTCCTTCAGCAGCACAGAGGGTAAGAATAAAAAGATAAACAAATGGCATCTGATGATATTAGGTTTACAACCACAAGCAGTACACAACATGACCAGATTTATAGGATCCTAAACAGACATTGGAAAGTACCTAAGAGATATGAGGTATTAGGAATAATGTTTTTAAGGATACCACGTGACATTTTGAAAAATAAAATCAATTAGAGACAACCTGGTTAAAAGTGATTACACGGGATGTGGAAAAGCAGAGTATGGAGACGAGCACAACCCACTAGAGCGCTGCTAATCTTTGGCCTGAAGCCATCTGAAAGAACCCCAAATTTGAAGGTTAAATTCCTCCATGGCAGCTCTCACGAGAACAGACCCACAATGGCTCCTCCTGATCCCCTGAGAAGCGAGAAAGCAGCAGACCATACCATGTTTGGCTTCTACGCTGCAGCGGCTGATACGTGGGTGCCATTTTAATATCCCGATCTGCTGGGAGAATAGCCGAAGGAGGTGAGACACGGACCAGGAGACTGGGCTTGTAAACTATTAGCAGTGCAAGACTAGGGGGATAGCGTACGTGGCCCCCCAGGACAGGCAACGCTTCTCAGAAGTTCCTCGCCATCGTGGATGAACACGCTGGCATATGCGTGATTGGCCTGGATCAACATCAGGGGTGAAAAGGCGGGACGGGCCCGCTCCCTACATCACTGCCACAATACCCCCTGATGGGGATATCTGCCCCAGAACCCTGCTCAGAAATTTACAACGCCCCAGTTGAATATAAAGGTGTGGGGGATACCATCTTGATCACACAGCTGGCCCAGAGAGAGGCCAAACAAGGGGAGCTGTGGGCTGAGAGACTAGGGCCTCCCGACCACGGTGTGCTGTGGTAACACCAGCGAGGTAGCAGAAACAGCCCCCAGGAGCAGACAGCGCTGCTTTGAAGCTCCTCACCATCGTGTATGCACAAGCTGCCTGATGTGTTATCAACCTGGATCCCAGTCAGGTGTGGAATGACGGGACTGGAGTCCACACTCTACACACAACTACTCCCACTCCCACAACCCTGAGGGAGACCCCGCCCCAGAACCCCATTAAGAAAATCCCAAAGCCCCAGGTGAATGTATAGGAATGGTGCACTGCAACAATATGTGGGGACAGGGGCCTGGTCTTTGGGACCTGCAATAGTGACTCATACATGGAGCTACATTGATGCTTATCACCACCTGGGAGAAGGGAAAGAGAACACGCCCCCCGTACTAGGAAGTGGAAGAGGCCCCAAATGATCACCCGCTTGGATAGACCAGTGCAGGGGACCCAAGACTTGAATGAACAGTAGGTGTAAGACCGGTGCAGAGTACAATCCCTCATTTAAATCCATAGACAGGACGCATTCTCTCACTCGGGGTTCATCATTAGACGTTATTGCCATGGCCAAGGGTTAACACCACGAAGAGAACTCTGTGGAACCGCACAGCCCACAAAACTGTTGACTTCCTTTTCCAAAGCATGATACCTGTAACCACCCAGATCACGCAAGAATATATGGACCACTTTCTGACGAAGATTCATTCGGATATCAGACTTCTAGATAATGACTTTAAGCCCTGCCTACAGGAGCTGGAAAAATAAATGTTTGAGGAGGGGCAACAAATAGATGATTTGGAGCACATAGTGGACCTGAGGAACAAGGACCAGGAAACAGTGTGGCAAAAAGTATAACTGCTGGAGTAACAAAATGCGGACCGGCAAAACAAACAGGAAGACCTCAACAGACACTATAACATACGCATGTGAGGGGTCCCCAAGCGAGCAGAGTCTTCTGACACCTTGACTTTTATCAAAGACCTAATCCAGTTTATTAGCAGAAATCTAGCTCAACCAGCATCCAGACTAGACCGGGCCCACAGAGTCCTCACCACTTCAACAGAACAGATGCAGCTCCTGATATCCTCACAAGAGTGCACACTTTGAGGACAAGGTATGTGGAATCTGCGCAGCCGAAAGAAAAGCGGGCCTTGTTTACAGAGGCCACACAATCTTACAGGACCTCGCAGACTTGAACTTTCTTAACAGTAAATAGCTAGAATACCAATGGAGCAACCCGCTCAGCATAATGTCCCAGTGGGCCAGGAAACACTGCATAATCAGATCTCTGGCACAGGCCAGAGCCCTGCTGGGCCTACCACCAGACAAGGATGAGGAGCTGAACCAGGACGAACAACCCCAGGCATTGGCAAGGGGACGACAAGAACTTTGCAGAGGCTAAAGCAGATGTCATTTCACACCTTCTGAAGCTGAAATGAGAACCCTCTCCAATGACATCCACTGTGCAGATAGGTAGACCTTCCCCTAGCGGAATTTCATAACCATGTATTCACACCCCTTCAAAAAGGGGCCAGAGCCAGAAATTGGTGGGAACAAGGCTGAAATGAGTCATAGAGACATACCATCTCGTGGGAAACAACCTTTACAACGCAACTTTTACAACGCACTACCATTACAACCAACTTTTACAATGCAACATCCATTATAACGCATGCATTTACAACGCAACCATTACAACGCATGACACTACAACGCACAACACTACAACGCATGCCATTACAACGCAGTCATTACAACGCATACCATTACAACGCATTGCATTACAACACATAGTACCCTTACACTATCCAACACTTACCCTACTGTTGCACCCCCTGGAGTTAGAATAGTAATTTTTACCCCTACACTATCCAACACTTACTCTACTGTTGCACCACCTGGAGTTAGTATAGTAATTTTAACCCCTACACTATCCAACACTTACCTTACTGTTGCACCCCCTGGAGTTAGAATAGTAATTTTTACCCCTACACTATCCAACACGTACCCTACTGTTGCACTCCCTGGAGTTAGAATAGTAATTTTAACCCCTACACTATCCAACACTTACCCTACTGTTGCACCCCCTGGAGTTAGAATAGTAATTTTAACCCCTACACTATCCAACAATTACCCTACTGTTGCACCCCCTGGAGTTAGAATAGTAATTTTTACCCCTACACTATCCAACACTTACCCTACTGTTGCACCCCCTGGAATTAGAATAGTAATTTTAACCCCTACACTATCCAACACTTACCTTACATGCAATGTAATGTTATGCGTTGTAATGGTATGCGTTGTAAATGTAGTATGCGTTGTAGTGGGATGCGTTGTAAAGGTAGTTTCAAAGAATTCGTTGTAATGGCATGCGTTGTAATGGTATGCATTGTAATGGATGTTGCTGTGTAAAAAATGTGTTGTAAAGGTAGGCGTTGTAAAAGTATGTGTTGTAACATCATACATCCCATCTCGCTCTCTGCCAACCTTCCCCTACAGCCTCTGATGACTGGCTAACCATCTGGTAATAACATGACACATCTTAGTGGGTCGCACCTCAAGGGGGTACTGATCACAATGCCCACATCACAGATGTACATTACCTATTGGCCCAGTTGGCCCATTAGAGTTTTATGTTTTGCAAGTTACCTGCCCTCCCCCCTCCCTACCCATTTACAGGTCATTCCATCATCGGGGCCACTCCCAAGAATACTGATCAGAGCAATACCCTGCCCTGATACACCCACGGCTAATCCCAAACATCCCCTGTAGAAGTCACCTCCAGACAACTCACCGTCCATGCTAAAGCTCCTCTCCTTGAATGTTAGTGGCCTTAACTCACCCAATACGTGACTGCATATTTGGCGCTATTTTCTGCTTTAGGACATGGATATCCTCTTTTTACAGGAAACACACCTCCTCAAAAGAATTCCAAAGACACATGAGACACTCAAAATGCCCCTCAACAATATTGATCCTCCCCCTCTTCCAAGACAGTTGGCGTTGCAATTCTGTGAAAATCTTACATAGGCCAGATACACCCTTTGATCACTAGGGAAGCAAACGACTGGTACAGAAAAATAGATTTAACCAGGGGGTCAACGAACCAAATGTGATTAAATATATATGCCCCAACTCATCCCATGACTCCTACCTGTGCACGTTCCTGACAAATCATCACAGGTCCAGAACGAGCTAGGCGAACCAAAATATATCAAGGCACATGAGCGCTGTCTGCCCTTCTTAAAAAAGAAAACTCAGCATTAGGACTACTGGACACCTGGCGACGCTTACACCCGGATGAGAAAGACTACTCCTTTTTCTCACATGTTTATTCAACTTACTACCACATCGATTATGTCTTGTTAATGCAGTCATTACTCCTCACACTTGATTTAGTGTTTTGAATTGAACCATGTCAGATATCTCAGCATCTGACCATGCCCACCTAGCCGCCACCTGGTCTTATGGTCAGTGCACCGGGTATATCCCTCTTCTTTTTTATAACAAACTTTATTTAGTTTTTATGGCATGACCACAATCAACAACCAGCCCATAAGCATGTGGTATCCTAACACCATCCATAACATAGAGTTATACAGAACCACTAGATTAAACACAGTTGAGAACCTGTAATAGGTCCCCCGCAGCCCTGACACAGCCCAGCCTACTCCCACCAAACCACTCATATCCTCGTATATTTGCAGGGGAAGCCCCTGGTGCTGTTTTTCGGCTCCTCCATTTTGGCACACCAGCCCATCGCCCTCCGCCAATCTGAGAGTTTGAACGGCTGTTTGTGTTTCCAGTTACGTGCGATGTTCCTCTTTGCCAGAAGCATCGCTAGGCCCAAAAGGGTGCGCATGGCTCATTTGCCTCTCCAGTCTTCCAGTATCCCAAGGAGTGCCACCTAGGGGATCAGATCGTGGGGGGACTCGACAGTGGACAGCTCCTACTCAATGAACCACCAAAATGATGTAATGGCAGGGCATGACTAGACCACTTGGCAGAAGTTGGCCTCTACACCTGTGTAGTGAAAACAGTTAACAGATGGAGGTTACCCGCGTGCCAAAGTCAGCGTTGTGTGTAGTACGTGATGTGGAAATAGTTTAATTATATTAGACATAGCCGTGATGAAATGGTGTAAGTGCAGGGGTACTATTGAGAGTCCCTCCAATCCGCTTAATCTAAAGTATCCATCTACACCAGGTATTTGTGTTTGAGGAGGGAGAATTTGTTGGGAGCATTGAGAATTAATGAATTGTAGATGTGGGAAATCCCTCCCTTACCCAGGTGACCCAGAGAATATATGGCCTCCAGAGGGCTAAATTCAGGAAGGTCATGTACAAGTGGAGAGTGGAAGGCCATTGTATGCCTAAGTTGGTGGTACTTATGGAAGTGTGTAGAACATAGATAAAAGTGTCCCTGCAGGTCCTGAAAGAACTTCACTGGAGAGCCATGTCATACATCACCAAAATGATATAGCCCACTTCTATCCCACTTGTCAAACCCCTCAGGTTGGGAAGCCTGATGGATTCAAGTGCCTTTCCAGAGTGGTGGCAGCTGTGTGGATTTCTTATCCAAGCATGTGATTGGGTTGGCCCCTCTCCATGTCTGTCCTGTGGAATCCGTCTGCGGTGTAGCAAATGGAAGATGTTGTCTAGGGCCACGAGTAAAAGTTGAACTTCGCAGGCTAGGTCTCCCCATGCTCTCTTTAGCCAGTCGTTGATTACCAACAGCTAAGCTGCCTAGTAGTACAGTCTGATATCCTAAGAACCAACCTCCATTTCTATTGGCCATGTAATTGATCCGCTACTTAGGCCTCCATATTAATGACTGCTTGAATGAATGATCACGGCTGAACTGGACCCCTGTCGAAAGGCTTATCTGGATGATCTGCGGTGATGGTGGCCATTATACTTTTCATGGTTTGGGAGGATCAACATTATTAAGAGGAACAGCCTACCTAGACTTTTATGCCTCTTTCAATCCCTCTTCCAGCCCATCCCTACAACAGATATTACCAAACTACAAGCACACATATGCTTGCTCATATGAAACAGCAAACAATCTTGCATATCAAATAACCTCTTATGCTACCTAGGGATAAAGGGGATCTGGCATGCCTGAACTTCGTGGAATACTATTGGGCGGCCCATCTACGATATGTCTAAGAATGGGTACTGAGAGAGAGTGAAAGGCACTGGTTCCACATGCACCGAGCAGTTGCTTGCTGCCTGTTCTGGGACCATTACTTGGTTCCCACATCACTCACACCCGAAGAGCACCTATGCAGCTACTTCCTGAATTCACTCCGGCCTTGGACCCTAATTCTATTACTAACTGTACTGAAGGAAACTGCAGGACCCAGAAAGATCTTTTCCAGGGAGGCTCTATTAAATCATTTGAGCAATGTAAACAGGACTGCTTTGTTGAATAAACCTCCCAACTCCAATATTGTCAACTACGACACTGGGCCTACACCCAACTAAATCCCAGGCAGCCACATATAATCTGCCACCCTTCACGGACCTGGTACGTACGATCTCAGGCACAAAAGGTCCAATCTCTAGGACATATATGGTGATACAGGACTCAAAACGCATAGAGTCATAGTTGACAATGGGAGATGGACCTTTACAGGGCCATAAGGGATAAGGACTGGAATCAGCTCTGGCATGACAAACCCAACATCACCCCTATGTTGGTGATGTGGAAAAGAAGAAGGGATATTCTTACATATATGGTGGTTCTGCGCACCTACAGGTGTTCTGGAAAGATATACCATGCCACACTAAAGGGATCTGGGTTGCCCTAATCTGGCAGACACATTTACAGCACTCCTAGGCATGATACCCACCACCATGAAAGAAATAACAGGCTCTGGCAAGATACTAATCCGCCACATGACAGGAGAGGCCAAACAGCTTATAGCACTCTTTTGGAAAAAGAAGGAAGCTCCCTAGGAGGCCCTTTGGAATTATAGAATGTGGCAGGTGCTAGCCATGGAGCAGATCACATGTATTTTGAATTGCTCAGACCAGAAATGTTCACACATGTGGCAACTAATAATAGATTATTTGCCATGGCTAAAATTTCTCTGTTCCATGTCTCAATGACTCCGTTCACTGCAACTCTTTGACTGACCTGTGGGGATCGACATATCTGCTGCCAAACACAACCAGGGCCCACCTTCTCTGGTGCACATACAGGACAATATAGACTACCGCACACAAATGTAGGACCTTGTGTTAAAAGCCCCTATCCTCATCTTTATACCATGCTACAACTGCCAGCAATGTCCATGATAATGTGTGTATCTGTGGAGATCCATCCCATTCACATGATCACCCGAAATCTAAAGCCACAATAAACACCCCGGACACCAGGACCCCATTACTCTTCATGTCTCTCCCCATGGTTCTACTTGTTCTTGTTGACCCCAATTTCCTTTTCCCTATATGCTTTATGAGCAAATTGGCCAGAAGGGACTTCTGTTTGTATGTTTACAATATTACCTTAGCATCAATCAAGCCTCAAAGTGTTTATACATGCAATTGTTGTTATATCTTTGAAAACTAATAAAAAGATGTGTTACAAAAAATGATTTCACCGCCAAAAGGGCTGCCAATATATTCTCCCAAATAAGACTTAGGACCCAATGTTGATGTTGGTAGGAAAGTTTCAGACCGATATCTTCGGTTTCACTTTCGACCACCACATTACAATGCTGGCAGTCGAAAGTGAAACTGACCCATCATTCTGGCAGGATTCTGACAGGCTCAAGGAGCTAATTGGCCAGTCAGAGGCTCCACTGTAATCCCTAAAGATGGGATTTCTGCAGTTGGGATTACGATGCCGGTTTCCGACAGGCTTTCCATGTCGGGCTTTCCGACATGGTATGCTTGTCAGAAAGCAACTTTGGGTCCCCCATTCCTCTATGACCTCCGGTTGTAGGGTGAGGGGGCCCCCCTGTTAATCCCTGTACCGCGTGGCAGGCACCCTGAGGTAGATAGATAGGAAACACTGGGACCCTTGAGGCAGAGCTTCAAATACTGGCTAAGGTCTCTGACAATCCCAAGGTAAATCTCAAAGCATAGGTTGGAGTTTCTGGCACTCACACATGACACACGAAACATGAGTCGGAGGTTCTGGCGCTCCCAAGGTTACGCTCAAAACATGGATTTGAGTTTCTGGCACTCCCACTTGAACTTGGTACAAGGATCCCACATGTATCAAACGCTCGAAGAAGAATTCTCTAGGGACTACTGTTAATCAGAGAACACAAAGTGAAGTCTCTAGTCCTTTAAGAAAACATGGTTCAAATGCCAAGATTGAAGGAAGGGTCTGGAGCAAGAACAACCAAGGTGAACTGGAGTAAAGTAACTGAGAGGAAACATGAAGACAAGTCTATAATCTTGAGAAAGCCGATACTGAGGCATGGTCACTACTATAAAAGTATAGTGCGCACTAACCAGATATCAAGTACTTAGCCTAGTACTTCAACTTGTCCTAAATTTAAAGAAGGTCTTGAGGTCTTGACTCAGGAAGTTGCTGATGAACTGGAGTAGATGAGGAGGAGGTGGAGACAAGGGATGTGTCAAGGGAGCTGGAGCCAAGGGAATCACTGGTGAACTTGAACTACAGCCGTGAAGAGGGCATCCCTGGTCCGGTCGATTCTTCAGGTGAGTGGGAATACAGGCATCTTGCTCCACTGTGAGCATAGGCCAAGCAAGAGGCTTGGGTTTGGGTGTGGTTTATATACAGGCTCAGGATCCAATGGATTCAACAGGATCCTGTGTGGCACGTGGCACACAAGACAATCTAGAATGTTCTCCAAGACTACTGATGGAAACAAGTGTTAGCACACTGGCTAAACTTCATAGGGTTCAGACTGACAGAGACAAATGATATCACAGCCCACTAAAGGTAGCAAAGTGGGGTGGTGGGTTTGGTGGCAAATGTAATAGGTGTGGTTGCGAACACGCTGAAATTATTCACATGTTTTTTATGCCCCAAACTAGATTTATTTTTAACACAGCATGACATATATTTTTTTAATTGTGCTCTTTGTTGGTTTACTAATTTCATCATGCATTTGCACTTTTTAAACCTATTGATGTTCCTGCTGTGATGGAAATAATGATTTTATATAAAGACACCTGTGCTGCTGTGACCCTGCACTTTATGCTTTAGAACACGCACATGTACATTTAGAGCTAGATTAAGAATCTGCTTATTAGCATCTGAGGCACTCTTTATCAATCTTAACACTTTGTTGCGCTAATCTTGATGATTATGATGGAGATGGGGTTTCTATTTTTGCTGCTGCTTGTGAATTTTATGCTGACAGTGTGGACTGGTATTTTATACTAATGTTTTGATGTCTGCTGCTATAACTTTGTCGGACTTATCACGTATTTATTTGTATCTTATGTACTTATTGGTATTGATGAGGTGGTTGATTTGCTTCTGTTTGATAATGTAGTTGATTTACTTTGTATCATCTATTGAAATGTCCGCTGTGTATAATGATGTAATACTTGGGTAAAATCCAAATTTTATTTTTAAAGTATATCCTTTGGAACTGAGAAGGTTAGTAATAAGGTTCATACTTATAGCATGCCAAGGATAAGGAGGTTTCTTGTTGTGTTCATGTTGGTTCATATTAGTCACACCACACGATTAATAAGTGTTATTGAGACATTAATCCGAGCAGGTTTTGTACTTAAAAACCCGCTCCATCAACTTTGATGCCATTTTTGAGCCATCACAAAATACCCATCATACTATTTCCCACCTTTATTTTTATCTAAAGGTCGGTACTCTTTTCTCTTTTTATCATTCTTTCTTCTATTTTTTTCATTGTATTATAATAATCTCCTTTCATGTCTTCTAATGCTATTTAATCTCTCTTTATTTTTCTTGCTTTTCATTTGTTATCTAATTCTGTCTTTTTCTCACAACTACATTTGCAACATTTATATGTCATAGTTATTGATAACACCACTGCAGCTGTTGAAATTATTGGTGTTAGTAATCTCCCTATTAAACTACTTCTAAATGTATTAAACCATTTACCTACAGAGAAAAAACTCTTACAAAGTTTCTCCCAGACACCATCAACCTCTAGTTGGGTCAAGTCTTCATGTAATTTCGTAATATTCTTAACATACCCTTATTGACTTCTTATCCAGAATATAAGTACAGCAATGTTGGATTTTCAACATGCCACGGACTCCACCCTCCTTTGCTAATAAGATATCAAGCGCAAGTCCAGGATACAAGAGGACCACATCGCCCCACCACCAGTGCGCCAAAAGGCTCATTTGCAGAGTGGTGTAAAAATGGGGCATGGCCTCGGACCACCTCTCTGCCATGCAGCTCTGTGGTGCATACTGGAGGTACCTGGTGGGCTAGTTGGCCCCCAGGGACCCTCAGGAATGAAGGGGACTTAATACCCCAACTAAGACCGTGCCAGGGGGTGCATTTGCAGAATGCTGCAGGGAGTGCTGCAGGGAGGGGACGGGGCCTGTGGCGAGATGCCGGCTTTTTAAAATTTTATCTTTTTAGAAGGGGGGCTGTGCGGCCCCCCTTATTTTACAAAATTTGGGGCCATGGGGCCCTCATCCCCAGGGCCTGACCCGTTTTATAGAAAAAAAAACGAAAAGGGGGCTCTGTGGCCCACCTCCGAGGCCAATTTCGGCCCAAGGACCCCATTCCCCGGGGCGTGGCCACATATTTAATACTTTTCTTTTAAGAGGGGGGCTGCGTGGCCCCTCCTGAGGCCATTATTGGCCCCGGGGGTCCCGTCCCCTAGGGTAGTGCCTCTATGTTTTTTATAATTTTTTTTAATCAGGGAGAGGGGCCGCGTGGCCCCCCTCCCAGGCCACTTTTGGCCCCTGGGACCCTATCCCGCAGGGCCGGCCCTTCGAGTTGGGGACCGTGGGGAGAGCCCCACTGCCTCCACTATCCCGCCGGCTCCCCGCCTCATGCAGGAGCCGGCATTGCTTTTGAGTAAGGGGAGCTGCTGACGTGCAGCTCCACTTGCTCAAAAGCAATCATCTGCATCTGCTTTCCTTTGTTAAGGCGAGAGCAGGTTTCCCTGCTCTCGCTTCAATGAAGCAAAGCAGAGTTTGCTATGTCAGGGCGGGAGACATGCTCGGGGGCTTTTTGAAAACAAAGTGCAAAAGCCTGTGCTTCTTCTTATTTTTATTTTGTTGGCAGGATACTCTACCCCAGCACAAATTCTGACATTTAAAAAAAAGCTTTTTTTGGCCAGGGGGTCCTTGTGGGAACCCCTGAGCAGGCCTGGGGAGTCAGGGTGTTTCTACCCTGCCCCCTTTTCCTTATTTTCATCTTCTTTTTTTCTGATTTCTGATTTCTTGTGACTTGGTTACCGAGTCACAAGATGGCTGCCAACACATTCTGGTTTGGAGTGTTGGCAGCCAATCAGAGTGTACTCGTGCTATGGAGGGTTCGCGTACCCTCCTCTGTGCTTATTTTTAAAATTTCTCAGCAACTACTGGACTGATGTACACCATTTAAAAAAAAAAGGTCGCTGTCTGAACCAAGGGGTACCTTTTTCTAAATTTGGTGTAATTCCGTTCAGCAGTTCGGGCTGTAGCCAGTAATAAAATTTCCTAAGGAAATTATTATGGGGAAAATGCCTTTTGTGACCCCCCTTTTTTCTCAGCCCTCAATAGACGAATCACCATGAAACTTTCAGGAGCTGACCTCAATAAACCTTTTCTTTGGAAAATTTTGCAAGGATTCTTCAAACTGTGCCAAATATATTGGCAAAAGAAAAAAACACTTTTTGGAGAGAAACAAGGTCCTAATTATAACTACCTATTGGCGACAGCCACTAGGTAACATATATATATATATGTATACACACGAACACGCTTTCTCCCTCCACGTGAAAGCAAAATATATATATATTCACTGAAAAAAACATAGGTTTCACACCAGTTATAGTTAGCTGGAAATTTTACTGACATAAAACCATTGAAATTCCCACGTTATAGTTAGTTGGACTCACTATAACTTGCGCGCCTGCAATGCACTGCTGATGACGTCACATATTACATCACTCATGACATGGTCAGTGACATCACTCATGAGTGCATTGAAAAAAATCCTAACTATAACTGCCTACTGGTGACCGCCAGTAGGTTATATATATATATATATATATATATATATATATATATATATATATATATTTATATATATATTCACTCCACGGATCTCCAAAAGTATCGAAGAAAACAGGACACCCAGAGCTCCAGTTTAAGAATTTATTTGGTAGATGAAATAATCTCCACGACGCGTTTCGCCAATAAGGCTTGGTCACACTTGGTCAGGAGCGTGACCAAGAAGCCAAGCTGTATTGGCGAAACGCGTCGTGGAGAATATTTCATCTGCCAAATAAATTCTTAAACTGGAGCCCTGGGTGTCCTGTTTTCTTCGATACTTTTGGAGATTCGTGGAGTGAATTTGCAAGCTGGCTGGTAGCTGCAACAGGACCGCCCGTGACAGCCGTATTCCTGAACCAGCATTGGTGGAGTGTTTTGATATATATATATATATGTATATATATATATATATATATATATATATATATATATATATATATATATATATATATATATATATATATATATATATATTCACCAAAACCCTCCATGCAGGAAGAAGAGGAGGCCACTCGGGGAGTCTGTTGGTATGCACTTTGATTGGACAGCTTGGCATTATGCATTTCAGCAAAAATATGCCTTCCTCAGACGCCGCTGCTTCCAGGTTGAGGTCCCAGCCACACCTTAAAATTCTCCTGCACACCTCCCTTTGGTGGGGGCACTCATTACCCCAGGTCACATGCTCGCACACCTGTTGCAGCCCAGCAGGGACTACAACGCCCAGAATTCACCTTTGCCTTGTAAGTGTTGCGAGGGGGAATCAAGATATTGATTGCTGTGCAGGGCAAGCAGGGAGTTGCCAATATTTGCAAGTCCCGGTTGTTGTGATGTTCAGGTGCCACCTCAAGTGTATATATATATATATATATATATATATATATATATATATATATATATATATATATATATATATATATATATATATATATATATATATGTATTCTACCACAATTGCCACTTTAAAGTCCACCGAACACTTTTCAGAAAGGATTTTGGGCAGTAGTGTCCCCCTAATGAAGAAAGGGGGCTCCTGCCTGAGAAAGTGGCCTCATGTCATATCCACAACAACGCTCAAAAGGAACACTCAACAGGTTCTTCAGAATTCTCCATTACTCTCCGACCTAGTCATCTTCTTCACAGTCCTTAGATAATTTCGACTCATTTAACAGCTAGGATTTTACATATCCTACCACAAAATATAAACTTTTAATTCAGTCTTATACTCTGAATCCTATCCTATGCTCTTGCTCAGCCTGGGACTCATAAATAGGGAACCCTGAAAGGGCACCATCGGTGTTTTCTGTCCCCAGACAAAGGTCATGCAGTTCCCATTCCTACAAAAAGTCATTTCTATAGATATTGTATATTATCTGTCTTTTGTGCATTGGCTCAGCCAGAGCAGGGGCCAGACAGGGAAATAGAAGTGGATGTGTGTAGCTGAGGTATGCTCTAGGGGATACTTCTGTGTCCCCATGCTACTGAACTCCCCTACCCCTGCCATTCAACTACCTTGGCCAGTATATAGAGGTGCCTTCTAGTATTAGTACAGGTCCATGGGTGGGCGTGGGAGAGAAGTTCATGACTTGCTTCGTTGTGCAATACATATTCGGGCAAGCTCATTCAAGATTAAGAAGCTAGTTGTTGTACATGGCTCACCACTACACTGGCTTGCCAAATTGCTTGCCACCAAAACTGCATGGTCACTGGGGAAGCAGGAAGTGTTCAATAGTTTCCACACAGCTCTTGATGGTGGCAGTTACCTTTATGTCATCACAGAGCCAAGCTAGGACTCTGCCTTTGTGTCATCACAGAATCAAGCTAGGACTCTGCCTTTGTGTCATCACAGAGCCAAGCAAGGACTCTGTATTTGTGTCATTGCGGAGTTAAGAAAGGATTCTCCCTCTGTGCCATCATAGAAGCAAGCTAGGACTCTGCCTTTGTGTCATCACAGAGTCAAGCTAGGGCTCTGCCTTTGTGTCATCACAGAGTCAAGCTAGGACTCTGCATTTGTGTCATCCCAGAGCCAAGCTGGGACTCTGCCTTTGTGTCATCACAGAGCTAAGCTAGGACTCCGCCTTTGTGTCATCACAGAGTCAAGCTAGGACTCTGCCTTTGTGTCATCCCAGAGCCAAGCTAGGACTCTGCCTTTGTGTCATCCCAGAGCCAAGCTAGGACTCTGCCTTTGTGTCATCACAGAGTCAAGAAAGGATTGTGCCTTTGTGTCATCAAAGACGCAAGCTAGGACTCTGCCTTTGTGTCATCACAGAGAAAAAGCTAGGACTCTGCATTTGTGTCACCACTCAGACAATTAGGGCTCTGCATTTGTGTCATCACAGAGCCAAGCTAGGACTCTCTGCCTTTGTGTCATCCCAGAGCCAAGCTAGGACTTTGCCTTTGTGACATCACAGAGCGAAGCTAGCACTCTGCCTTTGTGTCATCACAGAGGGAAATTAGGACTTTTCCAGGGTCAGTCACCTTCTACTCGTGCTGTGGCTGCAGTTCTAGAGCCCTGTGTTGTTACTCCCCCAACCCATCCAAATCTAGGTGGATTTGGGTCGGAGGACTTGCGAATCACTAAAATAAAATCGAGTGAGAAATAAATGAGAAGCTTGCTGAAAACCACAACCAGAGACAAGAAGAATATTTAGCTACGGGTGATCAGTGCAACACACAATATTGTGCAACCATGAGGCTTCATGATTGCAAACAAAGCATTCCCTTCACTTGTTGCATCCTGTCGCCAGACTGGACACTTGAAACATAGTGAAAGGGGATAAAGGAGAGATGTCGTACACCTTGCACACGGTGCCCATGGTTATCTGAAAAGTTACATGTCGTGACCAAAAAGCATAATTCCGAGGAGCAAGCTGTCATGTGGGTGTACCGCAAAACATTTGTAAAGTTTCTTCCAGTTTATTCACAATTGTACTATATTATCTTAAGTTTCAATATATAGTGTTATATAGACAAAAAATCTTCTTTTTTCCCACATATTTAAATCCATATTGGTTCATGTTTTATCGCATTGCACAGCAAGTCTCTTTGCAACACGATGTTAGTTGCATTCTCGATGCATTTCAAACCTTCTTGGTTCTTCCTCAAGAGGCAAGATGTAGTAGCAGCTGTAATGCAACCCCAAAAAGCAGTGAATTAAAAAATTGAAAATGGTACTCAGGAAAATAGTTCTCTTGTCTATAATATCATGTCCAAAAAGCTAGTCGTATGCTCTCCTAGTAAATAAAAACATCCCGGTGTGCAACACTTTTAGTTCGTAAAACCACAATGTAATTCTTCACCCTTGAAGCCATGTTCTTCACCTCGACATTCAACTGTTCTGGAAGCAACCAATATTTCCTCTTTTTAACAAGAAAGTTTGTGCAATGCTTGTTGTGCAATGTTCTACGTACAATTTCTGTGACTTACAGTTTGCTAAAACACGTTCTGTTCCAGTATTTTGCTACTTGCCCAGAGTTTCTCTATGCCAACTCACATAAGTTGTATTATCTCTCATTTGTCATTTCTTTGTTTCCATCTGGAGCCAGGCCACTTCCGAGTACCCTTCATTGGCTCACAGTCTGTCTTCCATTGTAGTCTCTTGATTTTATCATTATTGAAACATGGTACCACGGCATAACCCTGGTCACTTGTGCTGGAGAAGAGTACAGGTTACAAGTATCGTATATGACCTGTCATCTACTCATGGGTTTTCATGGCCGCGGGGGTCATATCTCATATGTACCTGCCAGTAGTCCTTGTTCACAGACACCACTTTCAAAGCATTGATTGATGGTATAGAGCCTGAGTAAGAATCATCATGTGGGGTAGATTGCTACACTAATATTATTTGGCACCGCAGATTGCTTTTATATTTATTGAGCATCCGTGCTTGAGGTTTATGTAATGAGTGCTATGTCAACATGTGGAAACAAGGGAGCTTGGGGGGGCAGCTGACCGCAGGGAGGTCCCCCCCAAGGCGGTTTGGGAGGGGCTGTGGGGGGCAGGAAGTTTTGATATTCGGCCATTTTAGCGTTGGGCTTGTTTTAGTATGTATCCCAAAGGAGCCCAAGCATAAATGCTTTGGGCTCCTACTCCCAGCCACCATTTTAGGTTTGGTGACCTGGTGGCTGGGAGCTTAGGCAGGAATTTTTTGGTTTCTCTAGTTCGCTTGTGTTAGGGTTTTCAAATCTTTAGGTAGCATTTATTTAGGTGCAATCCAGTACAAACTTCTTACTTGTAATATGGAGATTACAGGGTGCTGGAAGCACTTCGCTTGTTGAGCGAAGCCGGCAGAATGGATCTTGTCATCGGCGTGGGGTCATCACGCCCATTGCGGCAGGCCTCTGCTGGCATCGCTGTAGCTGCGGGTACTTCACCAAAACGGCGGCGGGCGTCTTCGGTGAGTGAGCGGTGCCGGTCCCGTACTCGGAAGTCGGCCCCGTCAGGTACGGGTCGGGGGGGCGGAGAGGCTGCTGGCATGTGGGGCGGGCTTGCGCAGGGCGTAGTGGAAGGCTTGTTGATGCGTCCGGCTGGTGTGGGGAATACCTTTGATGTGGCCCGGCCCCATGAGCAAAAGTAGGGGGCGGGCGCATCGCCTATAAAGAACAGGAAGCGTGGGGGCCGATGGGGGGCAAGAAGCGCTCCTCTTTTTTGTCTGCCATGGAGTGTTTTTGGCTGAGACAGGAGCCGGCGATGCACATGAGAGCATGCGCGAAGGCACCCTGGCGCTTGGGGAGGGGTGGAGCGGTTGGGAGGAGGGAGGGGAGCCGAGGGAGCCTTTTCATGTGGTTCTGTGTGGGAGAAAACAGGGCGTTTGGCCAGAGGGCACAGAGGGCAAGAATATTATAATGCAAGGAAGCGTTTTGGGAGTAGTTCGATCCCCTCCTTCACGTGATATGGAGTATGGCAGACAATATGTGGAAGAGGAGGAGGGGGAATTAGGTGCTGAAGGAAACTTTTGCAGCCCCTTGCTATTTTTGCCCCCTACATCTTTGAGGGGGGCTTTTTCAGTGGGAGGGAGCTCTAGGGGAGATGAAGAATGGGCACAAGTGGGGAGGGGTGAGTGGCAAGGAGAGAGTTTCAGGTTTTGGGGCAGAGGAGGTGGGGGGGAGTTTTTCGCGTAGTGGTGGTGCTTTTGGGGCTCAATCAGCAGGAGCATGGGACATGTCTCTTGAGAAGGGGGCCGGGGTTTTGTTTAAAGTTCTTTGTCAGAGGTGCATAGGAATTTGGAGCTGGCGGGGGGAGGTCAGTAGGAGTGCAGGGTCGCGGTGTGGGTGAACTGTTGGATCGGCAAGCACAACTGGGGGGTTTGGAGGATGTATGCGGTCCAGTGGGGTGGCACAAAGGGGAGGGTGATGCTACTAGGGGGGGGTAAGGATTGATGCCACGCTTCAGCAGTGGTGGAGGCTATGTTAGAATGGAGTGATGACGAGGAAGGGGGGATTATCTCCCAGGGCAGAGAAGTCAGGTCGGGTAAGGAGGCAGTCGGCGGGACCGGTAATCTCTACTTGGCGGGGGTCAGATTCAGCACTTTAGTCCAAACTTTTTATTTTCAGGGTACAGATCGTCGCGGCACGGCAAACTCGGTAGGGCGTGGAGCGGCCCAATTGCGCCGAGGTGAAGGGAGGGTGGAGCCTTGCGCGGCACTTTCCATACCAACGAGGGATCCCGTCACGGTCAGCGCACAAAGGTCCAGCGTAACCTCGCTGGCCCCAACGACAAGCAGGTCTAGGTGGTCTACTTTACCGACAGCTATGGATTTTCAGAGTCAACGCATGGGCGAGTACCGGTGGGTACAGTCAGCTCCCCTGCCAAGAGGACGTTCGGAGGCCATGAGGGCCAGTGTTGGTAATGCTGGGTCTGGTAGGACCCGAGAGGTGGATTTTGATACGGAAGGGCTTCAGGTGGTGGAGCCGATTTTGCTTGATTATGATGAGGACAGCCCCGAGGAAGGGGAATTGTGGGATATGGAGGGCCCTCTCACTTGTCTCATAGTGTTTTACAGGTTCCAGGAGTGGTTTAGCTGAAACAGGTCATGACAGCAGGAGACAAAAGAGAGCCCTTGGTGAGGGCTCCTCGTACAAGGGACAGATCGGATTTCTCCACACAGCGGTCAAAGTCCGCCTGAGCATCCTCTTTAGAGCCAGGTGAGACCGCTAGAACACAGCTCAAACCAAAAATGGTGTCTGTGGGGATGAAGGGGAAGGAGGTGGGGAGGTGACGGAAGGGAGATTGCACAAGGGTAAATATGTTGAGGACACGGGAGTAGGCACTGACGATGGGGGTATGGCATTGGGTACTAAGGTGGAGAGCGGAACTAACACAGATGCATTTGGGGGAGTTAAGGAGCCGCTGGAAAGTAAGGAATTGAAAATTAAGAAACTGCCTTACTTAGGGGTAACCAAGCCTTTGGGTGATCATCTAATGTTGGCAAACTAAAGAGCACATATGGAAAAGAGAGTACGTTGAGATATTGAAACTCCTTCATAGGGAGGTGAGGTCTAAAGAGGGCTCTAAGGAAGAGGAGTATGAGTTGGCTAAGTGCCCCAAAGGGCCATTGACCATTGAGAATTGGACGGCAGCATTTTTGATTTATGCATGCGTGTACTGGGAGAAATTCCCTGAGCGCAGCGTGTCTATGATTAAGTATATGCATGTGATTCGTAGGCCCAGATTACTGTGGGTGGCTATGCCTAGGCTCAATATGATGAGGAGTTTCGGACTCGGATGGCATGGGACCCAGAGGCAAAGTGGGGGGGAGTTGGATAGAGATTTATGGCAGCATACAATGGGGGCGGCGGCGAGCAGCAAGACCATTTTTACAGCTAGTTCTATCGGCCCTTCAGGGGAGGCCCACCCGGGGCGGGGTGGGCAGCGCAGCTGCAACACAGACAGGAATGGGGGCATACTGGGATTTCAATAAAGGACTATGCACCAGGGAGTACTGCAAATACAGGAACGAATGCTCCATGTGTGGTAAGGGCCATCCCCTTGTTAACTGTTGGGGAGTTAAACCACATGGAAGTCAGCAAGGGCAACAGGCAGGCGCAAGCACATCTGGCACTCCACAGCAATTTCAGGGTGGTAGGGGGGAGGAGGGGTTTCAGGGCGCTGGGCCAAAGGGCTCCTACGCCAGTTAGGGTGCCAAGGCTAGAAGAGTCATTACGGGGGTAGGAGGATGCAGAGGTGAAACAGAAGCTTTTGGACGGTTTTCAATGGGGGTTTCAATTGGGTTACCAGGGACCAAGGCAGAGAAGGTGGGCGGATTTTCGCGCTGGGAAACCCTTTGTGGGTAGCTGGCACGCGTAACAAATGCAATAATAATAATAATAACCTGAAGTCAACGGCGGAACATAGCGGGGTGGTGCGAGACAAACTGTGCAAAGAAGTATGTGAAGGGAGGATGGCAGGCCCTTTTGATGATTGGCCAATTGAGAACTTGATAATATCACCTATTGGAGTGGTGCCCAAAATGAGGAAGGGCAGTACAGGCTAATTCAGCATTTGTCATGGCCAGAGAGGTCTTTATTGAATGATTTCATTTATGAGGAGGCTGCCTCGGTTTCATATTCCTCAGTTGACGTGGCCATGTCACTAGTGGTGACCGCGGGCCCAACTGCAGAGATGGCAAAATGTGCCATTAAGTCTGCATTTTGGTTGCTTCCAGTCCATCCAGATGATTGGGATCTTCTGGGTATCCATTTTGAGGGTAAATGGTACCTGGACAAAACATTACCAATGGGTTGCTCCATGTCATGTGCTCTATTTGAATGTTTCAGCACCTTTTTGCAATGGCATTTCACGCACCGCACAGGTCATACGTTGGTAACACACTATTTAGATGACTTTTTCTTTCTTCCCCGGGCTCCGTGTTGAATGTGAGCCCATACTAGTATCGATGCCCGGATGGCTGGCGCAAGTTGCCTCTTAGTTCCCATTCTGAATAGTTACCAAAATAAAGAGACGGGCGCTGGAAGCAGGAGTCACAAGAACAGGATTTATTACTCATGAGGAGAGCCTGTCATTTCGGACACGAAACACAGTGTCTTTCGGGAGGTGCTCTAACAAGTGAGCTGAAACATCGTCTTTTATACCTTACAAAGCACTTAGCATTACAATCGTGACATTGTGAAACACGGAAAAGACATCCCCATGATCCTCGTGTCAATCCTACCCCACATATGTTCACAATAGGGACCCGTGACCTGCTGATAAGAGGGGAGGGTAATCACGCAGCTGAGTGTTCCGCCAACTTTTAGGATAGCCCAGGGGGTGGGGTGGTCAGGATCAATAGTGGGTCCTTTGAAGAGGAGTGATTCCATACAATAAGCAGTAAACAGTATCTCCTGGCTTAGGCGATGACCTCAGACATGTGTGGACAGTCAATCGCGGAGGGAGGGTTTACTAACAGAGGGGTTATTCATATAAGGAAAGGAGGTGCTGGTCAGGCGCGGCCGTGACTCCCAAGGACAGGGTCTTGCAGAAGAAGAAGGTTTATGACTTGCCCGTGTGAGGAAAGAGGGGAGGGGGGGGCGAGCCGGGGTGTGCACAGGGACAGAGTCGCACAGAGGGAGAGGTCTTATGACCCGTACATGAGAGAGCGGGGGCAGTCAGGTGCAGCTGGGGAGAGCTATGTCAGCCGAGGCGAAGGATGCTTCTTCAAGAGGAAATGGGGGGTTTGCGTGGGTCAAGCAGGAGGGTTGCCTTTCAGGGCAGGGTCGCGCAGAGGGAGAGGGTTTCATGGTCTATGCATGTGAGGGGGGGGGGGGTTCAAATACGTGCAGAAGGGAAACCGGTGGTTCTAATGAGCAGGCAAAAGGCCAGGGTGCCTAGAATGGCTGTCATGTACATATGGGTACGGGCCTTTACTGGCAGAGTGATGCGGTCAATATTTTACGGTATTCATGGTGCTTGCAGGGAGAGGAGTGGGAAAAGGGAAATGAACGTCGCTTATGTACATCAATTTTTCTTATTTTCCACAGTCGCCCCTTTTTACATAACAGAGTTCATTTTTGTGATTGGTGGGGGTACATATAAACAGGCGCGGTTGAAGAATTAGCGTTTGTCAATATCAACATTTGGCATATAATCATGGACACTTGATGTGATGGGCAGAATGCAGCACATAGGAAATTGCATTTGTCGAGTTCCTAACATTTCAAACGCACTACATAGCATAAATGTTTCTGACTTAAAAATGTGACCAATGAACATCTTGACCAAGTAGTTGAGGGCGGAATTCAGTCCAATACACAAGATCTCTTCGTCACAGTGTCTTTTTAGCAGTGAGCCATCACTGGTAGGCTCTAGTCCGTATCCTTTCGTTGGCGCTGTTGAGCACCGGCGGTGGAGCTATAGGTCCAGCTCGTATTCAACCTTTCGCGTTGCAAGGTGCGGTCTGTCCTTTGCTGTTAGACCACAGTCCTGTTGCCTAACCAGTCCTTTTAGTGGCGCCTTATGCTCGGCACCTATATTTCCGTGGCAACACCCTATTCCCACCTGAATGCCGTTCTTCCTTTTGGCGTGAAGTCACATGGAAAAGAGGGTGTGTGTGGTTCAAATAGTCGATAGGAGAGAGGGCGGAGTTGGGTCAGAGTTCCTGGGACACACAAAAGGGACCAAGGGAGCAAAGGATAACAAGCAGGCAGGCCCATCAATCGGGCCCAAAGAGGGGGGACGGAGACTCCAGGCACACGTGGGTTAGCAGACTGAGGGCTTCAGGGCAGCCCGTCAAGTTTCATTTTCCACGTTTGGGTTTGCTGTCTCGTCCCGTGTCTTGTTGCTCTGCAGCTCCACCTTTGGTCGAGGTCATATGTGTCTCAAGATCTGCAGCCAGGCTGTACGTCACGTCCGACCCTTCTCCTCCGGTGATCGTAAATCTTTGAATAGGTACAAAACAAGCTTTTAGAGAACTGGCAGAAGAAGACATTTATGCATGTGAATTCCTCCCTCAATCCTACGCACTTGGGAGATACGCTCATCGGTCACAGTCAGAGGTCTATTACCAAGCAGTGCATATGTCGGCATTCCTACTGTGTTCATGCCAAGTGTATTCATCGTCTATTCATGACATAAATGGAGAGAAATAAGACTCCTATCAACTGCGCATTTATCAAACTCAGTATTTCGGAACCTCCAGTGGAGACTTGCTTTTCAAACCCGAGCCTTTAACAGTCTAACATTCCCTTCAAGGCTGGCTAACCTTTTTCAACCAGGGCGGGGGCGCTATCATCGAGAGTCAGGTAAAACAGGTTTTTCTCGAGGGACGACAGTTACTCATGGTCATCATGTTTATATCCGGGACAGCAGCTGGGGTCTATCAAATGGGGCGGGGATGCTTCGGGCGCTCGCGCTTGGGTGCAAAAAGGGGGTGGGGCAATCTGGGCATTGGGGGTCAATCTAGACGTTGACGTTCGTCTCTGATGTGCGAGAATCAAGAGGGAGAGAGAGGACCACAAAGCTAGTCCAGATCCCCGGTTTATATGTAAGTAAATCAAAAGGAGACTAGCTAAAGATGGGGTTAGTCTGACATTAATGTTGTTATTGTCATAGCGACTCAGTATCGTTTTGCCAATTGGCGGTGGCACCTGTTGGGTGTCTCTAGAAAGCCCTCACCCACCAACCTAGTTGGTGGCATGCTTCATCATCGGGCCCACCCAGTGACACCTAGCGTGTCCCGGGTGTGCTTCGACGCCTGATTACAGCGGAGCAGGTATGTCACTGTGTGTGCGGTGTGAGGTGTTCAGATATGTGAGGTTAAAACGGCTTGGCGGATGGTCCCTGGGGTGAGGATACTTTATTAAGAGGGCCTCCGTCAGCGGTTAAAAAATAAGGCTGTGGTGATCGGTTGTTCGATCACCATTCCTCCATACCTCAGCCGACGTTCCGACGTGACCTGCAGAAGGGAGGAGAAGGAAGGGGGTGGGGGCAACATTCAAAATACATCAACTTGCATAAATCCGAAAATGTTTTTACCTACCACATACTCGACCTATCTCCGCGGGCCGCATTCTCTACCATCTCGGCGTTTAAGCCCAGAGGGACCAGTAGTGTCAGATAGATAATCATTGACGATCTGCGTATCTACATGAGTTACTTGGTCGCGACCCCTTCTGGTTGTGTGCAAGGGTGGCGGTCAGGTGGCATTTCTGTGGTGTCGTTTTAAGGGCGTCTAAAACACTTTTCCGGCTGCCTGTGACACATAATGTAGCTGCTAAATATCGGGTCCTTTCTAACCTTCAGCCTTCATCATACTTATTCTTTGCTCACAGTAGTAACACATTCAAAACTCATTAATGCAACCGCTACAATTATATTTTTATTTTTCACAATACCTTTAATAAAAAGTGTTGGTGTATAAATACGGGCCTACAACCCAGTGGACCGGCCACGGAGCAGATTGGAACTGTACATAAGAAGAACGAAGTTGGTGGCAGTTCATTGCATAAAGTGCGGCAGTGCAATAAAATCGTATCGAACTTTCCTACAGAGCAAGCATGATGCATGTCAAGAATTCAGTTTTTCAATTAATTCATTAATTCATTATCCAAATGCTCACTCAGTGCCTAAATTACACCAATTCATTGTTCCCAATCATAATTAGTACCCACCCTAAATCAGTTCATTGTCCAAACACATGATCAATATCTGTCTTACATCGCTTTCTTCTCTAAGCACATAATCACTATCCATCTTATCGACTTTCATTGTCCAAAAATGCATACATATCTCAGGGCATCAAGATTCGAGCAATCCGGGTGAACAGGGAGTTCGAAAGTTTCGTTTTCGTGTATCGGCGCCATTTTGTGCGAGGTCAGGCATGTTCCAGTATAGTCAGAATGTCTCCAATGACTCGTGGTTGGACCAGAACCTCTTTTGGCAGTTCAAAAAGCTTTCGTAATGGGGTGGCAGATCATTAGTCAAAAAGTGGGGAGGGAGGCAACAATCTTTTCCTACCGGGTCATTCTGGTGTTCCACCGGAACTGAACAAATCTGTATCTTTGCAGGATTTTAGTCATTTCCAAACTGAGGTTGGCGCCGGCAGGAGTGCGCCAACGTCTCGTGGCTCCATCGGAGGACAGGGCGGGGGGGCGCCTCGTGGAGAGGTCGGCCCCCCGGGCTCTTCTAGAATCTTCAAGGTCGTGGAGTACAGGGCGTGTGCCCATCCCGGGCAAGAAAACCCGCTTTTTGATATGGACCCCTTCTTCAAGCAGGAGTGTTGGGGTGTCGCTGGAAGCCTCCACCTGGAGGGAGGTGGGGGAGGCTCGTTCGCGCCGCCGCCCCCTTCCAGCGACCCCGCGCCGTTCCTCGGCTCCACCGCTTTGGTACAGCCATGCCAGGCAATGAAGATGGGGGGGGGCGGTGGCTGAGGCAAGACCTCCCCCCCTTGACATGTGGCGGGACTACCTGCAATTGTCCAGGCGTTGCCGTGTGGCTGGACTACCTGTCACTTCCAGGCGTTGACATGTGGCGGGACTACCTGTAAGCGCCGCCGTCCTCGCCTTGGCTTCGGCCTTCGATGAGAGCCGGATCAGGCGAGAGAGAGAGAGGGGGGGGTGGTCGGTGGCTGAGGCAAGACAGCCCCCCCCCGTGGCCTGCAGGGCAGCAGAAGAGGGGAGAAGGAGAGGTCATTACGATTTTTTGGGCCGTCCGCCCCACAGCCTCCCCTTCCGACTGCGGCCAGGCGAGCCCTGCATGCATCGAGGCCTCGCCTTCCGGATGGGCGTAACCGCGGACCTGTTGCACTTCGGGAGCTTCCGGAATGGGGGTAGGTACCTATTGATTTGTATCTATTTCATGTGACCGTTATTTGGGCGTGGTGGGCAATGAGGCAGACATGTTTGGAGCAGGAGTAGGCAGCGTAACCTAGCTACCTCGTGGCTGTCTTGCTGTCAAATTTTTCGCCATTTTATATTTCTTATTACGAACTGTTTCTAATGTTTCTTATTTTTAGTGAAGTCGAAAGCTCATCAGGGGGTTACTGACTTAGCCTGATTTCTTTTTATTTTTATTCTTCTTTTCCTTAGCGTGTTTCGAGCTAAAGTTTCTGTTAACAGGGTACGGTGATCACTTCATATTTTTATGTGTCCTTTTCATTAGGGGTACTCCTGGACGGACCAGACGAGTTACCTCCAATAAATGGTCCGGGGTGGAACTAGATTATCGATCAAAGGGGAACATATATTCCTTCATTAGGGTATCATCCTGGACAGACCAAATGATGTACCTCCACCTACTAGGGTAGCCTCATGGACGGACCAGATGGCCTACTTCCAATAAATGGCCCATGAGTGGGGAGCATATGTCCTCCATAAGGGTAGCCTCCTGGACGGACCAGGCGAGCTACCCCCCAAATAAACAATCAATCAGTGGGGAGTGGGTAGGACTGACGAGATCACAAAGGGGCATAACCTACCCTTTACTACTTGCAAAGACTAGACAGAATATTTCTATTCCACGTTGTTTGCAAATAGAAAATACCTCAAACGAAACAATTCCTGGAACAACAATGTCCAGGCAACCAATCAATCAGTGGGGAGAAAAACAGGCATGACGGATTACAACGGGGACAAACGTCTGCATTACCTGCCCTTCGCTATCTGTAAAGGAAGACAGAATATTTCTATTCGTCTCTGTTTGTAGACAGGGAAGATCTCAAAGAGCAACAATCCATTATTAATCGATTTCAAACAATCAGTGGGGAGAAAGTTAGGCATGACGGATTACAACGGGGACAAAAGTCTGCATTACCTACCCTTCTCTATCTGCAAAGAGGGGCGAACGTTCCTATTCACCGCTGTTTGCAAACAGAGAATGTCTCGTTCTCAAGAAGAGAACCAATATTTCAAGTAGCATCCAAAGCTAAATGAACCAATAACAACAATATCAGTATTCAAATACCGATTCCAATACAATCAATCAATCAATCAGGTGGATAGAACCACCCTACCAATCAGGCGAAAAAACACCCTACTTAATCTTACCCCGACCGGACCATGCGGCTAGTTCTTCGTCTTCCCCCTCCAGCGCCCGATCGTTCT
Source organism: Lissotriton vulgaris (assembly GCF_964263255.1). Classification (NCBI taxonomy): domain Eukaryota; kingdom Metazoa; phylum Chordata; class Amphibia; order Caudata; family Salamandridae; genus Lissotriton; species Lissotriton vulgaris. The sequence continues at coordinate 15,865,611 of NC_141690.1, read as the reverse complement.
CTTACTCTATGCAGCATTCCTGTGGGATTCCAGTCAGGACAGTAGGTCACTCGAGAGAGGTCCGTTCAGAATCGGTGAAGTTCATTCAATCGGCAGCCGGACGAGGGCCCTCTCAAGGCAGGTATACTCCGATCATTTAGATATTCACCTCATCGTCTGGATCTCTCTTACTGGACCTCATGTCACTGATGGACCACGCGTTGGGACGCCAATTGTTGAATGTGAGCCCATACTAGTATCGATGCCCTGATGGCTGGCGCAAGTTGCCTCTTAGTTCCCATTCTGAATAGTTACCAAAATAAAGAGACGGGCGCTGGAAGCAGGAGTCACAAGAACAGGATTTATTACTCATGAGGAGAGCCTGTCATTTCGGACACGAAACACAGTGTCTTTCGGGAGGTGCTCTAACAAGTGAGCTGAAACATCGTCTTTTATACCTTACAAAGCACTTAGCATTACAATCGCGACATTGTGAAACACGGAAAAGACATCCCCATGATCCTCGTGTCAATCCTACCCCACATATGTTCACAATAGGGACCCTTGACCTGCTGATAAGAGGGGAGGGTAATCACGCAGCTGAGTGTTCCGCCAACTTTTAGGATGTGTGCACCTGATCATAGCCCAGGGGGTGGGGTGGTCAGGATCAACAGTGGGTCCTTTGAAGAGGAGTGATTCCATGCAATAAGCAGTAAACAGTATCTCCTGGCTTAGGCGATGACCTCAGACAGGTGTGGACAGTCAATCGCGGAGGGAGGGTTTACTAACAGAGAGGTTATTCATGAATGGAAAGGAGGTGCTGGTCAGGCGCGGCCGTGACTCCCAAGGACAGGGTCTTGCAGAAGAAGAAGGTTTATGACTTGCCCGTGTGAGGAAAGAGGGGAGGGGGGGGGGGACAGCCGGGGTGTGCACAGGGACAGAGTCGCACAGAGGGAGAGGTCTTATGACCCGTACATGAGAGAGCGGGGGCAGTCAGGTGCAGCTGGGGAGGGCTATGTCAGCCGAGGCGAAGGATGCTTCTTCAAGAGGAAATGGGGGGTTTGCGTGGGTCAAGCAGGAGGGTTGCCTTTCAGGGCAGGGTCGCGCAGAGGGAGAGGGTTTCATGGTCTATGCATGTGAGTGGGGGGGGGGTTCAAATACGTGCAGAAGGGAAACTGGTGGTTCTAATGAGCAGGCAAAAGGCCAGGGTGCCTAGAATGGCTGTCATGTACATATGGGTACGGGCCTTTACTGGCAGAGTGATGCGGTCAATATTTTACGGTATTCATGGTGCTTGCAGGGAGAGGAGTGGGAAAAGGGAAATGAACGTCGCTTATGTACATCAATTTTTCTTATTTTCCACATCCGCGGAGTGCCAGACAGCTCTGGACACTTTCCATGAGCTCATGGAGGACCTGGGAGTGCCCTTGGCTCCTGAAAAGACAATGGGACCTGCTACAGTTTTATCCTTTTTGGCTATGGAAATTGACTCCGTTGCAATGTGGGCTCACTTGCCGGATGACAAGAGGTTGAAAATGCTAGACTTGTTGGACAGAATGCTGTCAAGACAGAAGGTGAAAATGAAGGACATTCAGGTATTGCTGGGTCATCTTAACTTCACTTGCAGGGTCATCTTAACTTCACTTGCAGGGTAGTCAGGGCAGGGAGGACTTTTTGTAGGCGATTGGACCGAGCATTAGTGGGACAGCATTTGCCTCACCACCATGTCCGCTTGTCGGCAGAAGTGAAGGAGGATCTGCGTATGTGGTCTGTTTTTCTTACCTCATTTAATGGAGTGCCATTGGTCAGGGAAGAGGATATAAACTAGGATGTTCAAATGTTTTCGGATGCAGCAGGCAGTGAAGGTTTTGGCATATCCTGGCAGGGCAGGTGGTGTGCAGAGAAGTGGCCACAAGATTGGAAGGAGGGAGGGAGGAGCATAACATTTCTGGAGCTCTTCCCATTGCTGGTGGCATTGACCCTTTGGGGGGAGGAACTGGCACACAAGAAGGTTCTTTTTCGTGTGGACAACATGGCAGTGGTCCAGATCATCAACAGGCAGTCGGCGAGAGATGAACAGATTTTGAAGTTGTTGAGGGTATTTGTGCTGGCTGCCTTAAACATGACATTGCATTTTGTGCTTTACATATCTCTGGTGTGGACAATGACATAGCTGATGCTTTGTCTCGTTCGCAGTGGGGTAGATTCCATGGGCTGGCCAAGGAGGCAGACAGGACACCGACCCCAATGCCGGAGCATCTTTGGTATGTAGGCAACATTGGGTATTAAAGCTGGTGGTAGGTTCTTTGTCTGCATCTACTAGAACGGCATACTCACTTGCATGGAAGGAATTTTTGGCATCTGGGGCATGTAGGCGGGAGGAAGCATGGCATTGTTCTGAAGATGTAGTACAGTTTATCTTGGACCTCATTGAGAGAGGCCTTTCTTGGGTTAGCATCGCCGGGAAATTAGCAGGAATTTCTTTTATGGGTAAACTCTTTTGGGCTTATTCTCCTTCGGCTGGTGAAGTGGGGAACAAAATGCTCAAAGGTTGGGCTAGGGAGCGGAGAGGGGTTCAGTTGTCATGTTCTCCGCTCTCGTGGCAGACTTTGGCTCGTTTGTTGGAGGTTTTACCTTTGGTGTGCAGGGATGATTTTGAGGCATGTGTGTTTGCCACTCTGATGGCCTTTATGTTTTTTGGGGCATTTCGAGTCTCAGGGCTCTTGGGAACCAAATTGAAGAAAGGAGTCACTTGGCAAGAAGTATTTTTCTCGAAACAAGGTTTGCATATTTGGCTGGCTAGTTCTAAAACTGATCAGAGGAAAACTGGAAAGGGGGTTTGGCTGGAAGCGGAGACTCCCAGGTCTACTTGTCCCCTGTGTTTGGCCCGTCGCTGGTAGACTTTGTCAGGGGGGACAGAGTGTGATTTAAGTTTTCAGCATATAAATGGAGCACGAGTAACTGCCTATCAGCTGCGCCTGGTTTTGCGTAAGACCTTGCGGAAGATTGGGTTGGACGGGGCACAATATGGAACTCAGTCTTTTAGGATTGGTGCAGCGACTGAAGCGCATAACAGGGGCTGGTCTCAGATAGAAATTTTGCGGTTAGGGCGCTGGTCGTCAAACTGTTTTCAGCGATATTTGAGGGGAAACGCGGGGGAGGCGCATGCGTCATCCTCCTTGCTTTGAGACTCATTGTATTTTTCTTTTTATAGTTTCTGTGGCTGGGCCCCAGTCTAAGGAGTTGACTGTTTGGATAGTGAGACATTCGTTCATCAAATGGGTACAAGTTCAGGCGGGCCAGAGTTATTTTGGAAAAAATGTTGGGTTTTAATGATCAAATGTTTAATATTCTGTGGAAGGGTAAGGATTGTATGCTTTGGAGGGAACTTATACCATGTTTGAATAAAGCGATGGTGAAGGGCCTATGCCTGGATATTTTATTGATACACCTAGGAGAGAATGATCTTTGTGGGGTGAAGGGTGTGGTTCTGCTAAGGGCAATGAAGAGGGATTTGTCTCTAATTAAGGAGCGCTGGTCAGGTTGTCATGTGTTGTGGACTGAGCTGGTTCCGCGCAGGATCTGGAGAGGGGCTGTGAACCCCAGAGCTATTGACAGGGCAAGGAAGAAAGTGAATTCCAAAATTGCAAGGTTTTGCCGTAATTTGGTGTTCGGGAGAGTGTCGCATAGGGACATCCGTTTTGAGTCAGTGGAGTTTTTCAGGGATGATGGAGTACATCTAGCCTGGCTAGGTATGGACCTCTATTTGAGAAGTGGTGTCTAGATGCTTGAATGTTCAGAGGTTGGGAGTTTGAGGGTTTTTTTCCTAGTTGAGGGGCAGAAAGAGGGGGTAGTACGCTTCCCCCCCGTCTTTCTGGGTGGCGGGGACTATTTGTTTCTGGGCAGGTTTGGCAGAGGTTTTGTTAATTAATGGTTAAGTTGTGTTATCGACAGGGAAAGGATAGGTTGGTTGTTTTTAGTTCGGTTACACAGTTTGGGGGATTGACAGCTGTGAAGGGGCAGGCACGGGAGTTGGTTAACGGAGGACTTGTATTTATAGGTTTATACTGGTTGATACGGCAATGTAATGTTTTGTAATGTTTGAAATGTTGTATTGTATGGGTGGGGTCGGGGTCAAAAGAATCTTAGGGGAGGGGGCGGGTGGGCGGGGTTAGGTATGTGATTTATTTAGTAAGGCTTAGTTTTGGAAGGCTTTTTGCCGAGGTTTAGTTAATATGTGCTGTGCACCTGTTCCAATAAAAGCGGCCTTTTCCACATATTTCATTGTCCGTGGTCTGCTCCCCCCCCCCCCTCCCAATGTGTCTGCATACTGTTGTGGGCAACCTGATCCTGTGGAAGTTGGAATTAGCATAGAGGTCTGTATTAACGTCTTGCTGAGTTTTGCCTTTTAGGGGAATCACATATGCTGTGCTGGACAAGATTGTTTTAAACATTCATGGCAAGAATCCAGATAGTTCACTTTCAGATACTTCTACACATATGCTCTGGAAGTAGCCTGATGCAGGAGATGCAGTCTCTCAAGTGACTGCATGTGACCTACATACATGCTGTTATTTCATGCGACCTGCATCTAGTTGGCTCAAGGGAGGTTGTAGTTTGTTCAAAGGGACTCAATATAATGGCATGATGACCTCATGTTCCCCAAACATTATCTCGCTCACTTTGTAGCTTTTTCTCTACACAGAGTTCTCATGGGGTCCTTCTTGTTCAATTGCAATAGCCTCACCTTTAAAATATAACTATGTCCATTGCAACTTTTCAGGGGATTGCAGGTGTCTTATGGTGTCAAATGTGCAACTTGCGTGCACCTGATTTAATTCCTGCTATTTTTTCGCACAATTTGTGCCATTGCTCATGCGGTCTTGTGCTTGCCTCGAAACACACCCTCTCTGCATGCAGTATTAGGACTATATGCTACATGAGGTAACCATGAAAGTCATTTAGGGGTCACCAGGGGTCGCAGGTGCCCCTTGCTACCCCTGGCCCTGCTTTTGCGGCCCCCAACCTCAGATTTTGCAAAATAAGTGCCTGGAACACAGGGGCAGCTCTTCCTGTTGGTTGGAGCTCTACTTGCCTGGTTTCTGTCCATTTTTTTATTATACAAATAGTGAATAATATTATTAACTGAATATATAATTCACTATAAATGTAATAAAAAATAGGGTACATTAGCTAAAATATGACATACCTTGAAGCTAAGGTAAGTAAAAATGCCTATAAATGTGTGATTGAATGCTTGCAGGCGAAAGTGTGTTTATCTGCGTCAGTGTGTGATTGTGTTAGTATGTGTACGCATGTGTGTGTAAGTCAAAGTAAAGGTCAATGTCACTTCCTCTACCCCTGGTATTTTGGTGAACTGATGTTCATGGATGTAGCTCGTTTTAATTCCACACTACTCATGTCAACCTTTAATGTAATATAGCTTTTGTGCACAAAAACTGATCAGTGCTGTCAATTGTGCTAATTTGCAGTACGAAGGGGTGCCCAGTGACTGCCTATCGCCTATCTGGGTCCAACAGTGGATTTGTTGCAACGGAGCATGTGCACGAACAAGTAGTTATCTACAGACACATATACATGGAATGGGACCCCTTCCTGTCCAACACCCCCTGACGCAGTCAGCAGCATTGCATGATTGGAAACCCCACTGCCTTCTCTCTCAGTATTGGGTCTGCTAGAGAAGCTAAAACTCCAGATCATTTCCAACAGAAAGTGTTGGCAAGAAGAGGCACTGCCTTTGGCATAACTCGACCAGGCTCACTTGCTGCTTCATTGTTCTTTCCTAATAACCGTTTAGTTAAGGTCTTCGTCTGCCTTTTTTCTGTCTGCCTGATCATAAAAACAGCTTTTATCACGCAATTAGCTTGTCAATTATTGTTATCCATCTCAGTGAATCATTGTGGTAGGAGAGCAAGAAAGGTGTCAGAACATGCAACTTGCAGACATTTGAATTAGCATGCCAACAATTGAGAAATAATACTGAAATTAACTTAATAGAGGTAAAAGCATGATCCAGCATGATACACAAAGGGCCAGATTTACCACTTACTCACGCAGCGCAGTGCAGCAGCTGCAAATGTCGCTATGCATGAAAAGGAGCGAGGAGGAGAGCACCATATTTACAGAAATATGGCTCTCCTCCCCTTTCCCTAGCGCCGGCACTGAAATCTGCTGCCGTGCGCCACGGGGACACCTTTGCGCAGTAGTGTAAGGGTGTCTCTGTGAGTCTAGTATAGGTTTTGTACTGGAAGGGTACCTTCCAGTACAAAATACTATGCATAGACTGACTTTAACCTTTTTCCCTCTTTGTATGTGTGCTGTAATTATTTATTTTCTTTCTTAAAATTTAATAAATTTATTGAACAAAAAAAAAGAAAAGGAAGGGGAAATTAAATCATTTCTCCTCTGTTGCGCTGCTTCAAAAGGACACAGGGGCATATTATCAAGGACCGGTGTTACAATTATCTCAGTTTTATCGGCAGGAAACTGCCGATAAAACTGCGATAATGGGCTTGATAATACGCCCTTGTTAATTCCCATAGAAGCCCATGTTAACATCAGAACATGGGCTTCTATGGGAATTAACAAGGGCGTATTATCAAGCCCATTATCGCTGTTTTATCGGCAGTTTCCTGCCGATAAAACAGCGATAATTTTAACACCGGTCCTTGATAATATGCCCCACAGTTTTCTGACGATAAACTCTGTCTACTTTTTTTAGTAAATAGGGTTTAGTGTCAGAAACCTTGGGTGGTTGGATGGGAGCACCCATGCTCCACCCATTGTATGCCCCCTTGGTGCTAAGTAATGCAAAGCAGTGCTATGCGCTGCATAATTTTACTGTTGATTCCAGCGCTAAACAAGTGTAGCGCTGGTAAGTAAATCAGAACAAAATTATTTTGCGCTGATTTGCTTTACTTTTGTGATGGAATCGTGGCATGAAATCTTAGTAAATCTCCCCCCCCAATATATTATCGCATGGTAAAGCTGTTGGCCCAATCCATGCGCAAAAAAGACTTTGTCAACTAAATCATGTATTTGGCGCATTAGACGCTGCACTGTTGTCCATGAAGTACCCCTGTGTTTTTTCCGTTAGTTCTAAAAAAAAATTGAAGCTCATGAACACAAAATCTATGATATAACCATTTAAGTCACACCACACATAAATTGCTGCTGTGCATCGAGATCCTTACAAATATTGACTGATTAATATTAAACCTGGTCAGTCAGGTGTCATGCAAACTTAACTGGATTCTCATAGCCGTTCTTGTTTTAGCTGCATATGATGCTGTCTTTTGTGAAGGGAAATGTCGTCCATTCACCATGCTCTGTTTCTGCTGTTCTGTTGTCTTCCACGGGCAAGAAAAGATCCTAACATAGACCTCTGAAGAATGTGCTTGGCAGCAGAATTATAAGAATAGTAGATAGTTCCTTAAAGGGGTGTTTTTAAATGGACTGCTTATCCAGACTGGATTAGTGTGGCTCAATCTTCCTGCACGATGGACATGTGGTAGGATTGTGACCAGAATCCAAATCCAAATTACAGATTGAGAATCAATGCTGTACACATTTGGACAAAAAAGATCTAAGCACCATGTACTGTCCAAAAATGAAATGTAAACTTTAGTCAGTATCTCAACACATTTACCTGTCACCTACCTTGATTTTCAAAGTCTCAATATTTTTACTTTGTGTAGAAGCTGTAACTCTAACATCAGTGGGTGCACCGTTGGAAGGAAATAAATGAGGTGCATGATGGTGTTGAGTGTGGGGCAGTCATCAATGATTCTGCTGTCTCCTGTAATACTCAAAAGCAGAGGTTTAGAGCATCACACAGCAATAAAGATCCACACCTAGCACGTTTACCTTCTCATGAACCACACACGGCATCTCATACCTAGGCATCCAGCTATTCTCCACCATCGACAAGTCGTTATCACACAACTAAGCTACACTACTGGCCATGGTGCACTATCTTAAACCAATCCTGGCACGGGGCCCTATCTCTTGGTCGGGGTGAATACCTGTTGTAAACATGACTGTTTTGCCCAACATTTTGTAATTGATGCAAGTGCTACCATTGCAACCACTAGGCTAGGGAGAGGGCCTATCTCCCAGTGGCTATGGGAGAACTGGGGATACCCAATTTGGTACGCTGCCAGCAGACGGCACAATTGAAGTTCTCGGTGTGTGGCTTACGGAAAAGCATAGGTGCTTCTTGGACCAGTCAGTGGCAGGTATACACATCTGGAAGATACCCTGGCTGTTGCACAAGAAACACCCACCGGTAGTGAGTAACAAATGTGTGGTTGTGATGTCCGGTTTAAAATAGAAAGAGCCTAATGTCAGAAACGCACTTATGTTACAATAATATCTGTGTCTTGTGCTGCATTCATATGTAGTTCTTCGTTGTACCCTATGACTGCCTCTCCTTTTTTGACAGAATGTTCACTCAATGACATGTCTATACACTGATGGTTTGCTGAACTAGTGAATAAGTTGATAAGAGTTATGAATGTGTTGTTCTTGTGATCACCTCCCTGTAAAGATGTAACTATGTGTACAATATACATCTTGGCACTTTACTGAATGAAAAATATTACAGTACATTTGTGTTAAGGTTATTTCCCTAGAATTAAAATGAATAGTGTGTGTTGGTCGTAATATAAAGCTTTGTATATAACTTTGCTGAAAACACTGCATGTAATGTCTGGTTCTATATGTATTGTCATATATGTTTTTAAATATGTGTAGTTTGTACATGTTTTGTATATATTTTAGCCCTGAAGAAGTCCCAGAAGGGATGAAACACATCAGCTGTCAATTGTGTGCTGTGATTTTAAAAAACATTCATTGAATAAATGAATAAAGAATGAAAAGGAAATATTTTTCCAGAAACTTGCAATGTGATTTATTTGGGAGATACCATTTTCGCCTTTGTTTTAACGGACTAGGAACATTAATATCCATTGATTGTTAATTCACTAATAGAGCTGAGTGCAGAGCCATTTGTGTCTAAAGTTTGCCTTGTGGTTCTCTTTCCCCATCATTGGAGACGTAGGAGGATAACGTCTCTGGCTCGTAGCACCACGCATGGAATCTCTCTATATAACCATCATACTTTATCGACTGGTGCAGGATTTTGGTTGCCTTGACCCTTTTTTTTGTGTGTGTAATTATGCAACATAGATATGTCGGCAAATAGGGCAGTTCCTCCCTACAGCCTGCTATGCATACCTGTCAGCATGGGAAGAGGTATAAGAAGAGAGATAACATTTTCTGAAAGCCACTGATCGGACAGCCTGGGCTTGAGTATCCTCCTGAAGGTCAGCAGGTCTTGGGTCTGTCGTAGGCTCAGTGGGAGGGTGTTCCATGTCTTGGCGGAGAGGTGGGAGAAGGATCTCCCACCAGTGTTCTTCGGAAGCGCGGGACGGTGGCAAGTGAGAGGTCGGCGTAGCGTAGCTGGTGGTTGGGGATGCAGAAGGAGAGCTGTCTGTTGAGGTAGGCTGGGCTGGTCTTGTGGAGTGCCTTGTGTGCGTGGGTGAGGAGCATGAAGGATATCCTCTTGTTGACGGGGAGCCAGTGCAGGTTTCTCAGGTGGGGGGTGATTTGGCCATGGCGTGGTACGTCGAGGATCAGTCGTGCCGAGGCGTTTTGGATGCGTTTTAGTCGTTTGATGAGCTTGGTCTGGGATCCCGCGTAGAGGGCATTTCTGTAGTCGAGTCTGCTGCTGACGAGGGCCTAGGTGACTGTCTTTCTTGTATGTGTTGGGATCCATCTGTAGATCTTGCGGGGCATGCAGAGGGTGTTGAAGGAGGCAGAGGAGACGGTGTTGAATTACTTGGGCATTGAGAGCGTTGAGTCGAGGATGATTCACAGGTTGCGTGCGTGGTAGGTGGGTGTCGGGGCTGCCCCCAGTGCTGTTGGCCACCAGGAGTCATCCCAGGCTGAAGGGTTGGAACTGAGGATTAGGACCTCCGTCTTGTCCGAGTTCAGCTTCAGATGGCTGGTCTTCATCCAGTCGGCAACGGCCTTCATTCCTTCGTGGAGGTTGGCTTTGGCGGTGATGGGGACCTTGGTGAGGGAGAGGATCAGCTGAGTGTCGTTGGCGTAGGAGATTATGTTGAGGTCGTGCTGTTGGGCTACGTGTGCGGGCAGGGCCATGTAAATGTTGAACAGCGGGTACGCTGCAGATGATCCCGGAGGGAGGCGGGCGCTCTGGGTTCTGCTGGAGAGGAAGGATGTGGTCCAATCCAGAGCCTTGTCTTGGATCCCTGCGGTGTGGAGGCATGCGCCTAGTGTGCAGTGGCAGACGGTGTCGAAGGCAGCAGAGAGGTCTAGGAGGATGAGTGCTGCTGTCTCACCGTTGTCCAGCAGGGTCCTGATGTCATCGGTGGCGGCGATGAGGGCAGTCTCTGTGCTGTGGTTGCTGCAGAACCCTGACTGGAAAGGGTCCAGGATTCTGTTTTCTTCGAGGTATCGGGTTAGGTGTCTGTTGACGGTTTTCTCGATGACTTTGGCCGGGAAGGGGATCAGCGAGATGGGCCGGATGTTCTTGAGGTCTCTTGGGTCTGCCTTAGGTGTTTTCAGTAGGGCGTTGATCTCGGCGTATTTCCAGATCTCTGGGAAGGTCGCGGTCTCGAGGGAGAGATTGATGATGTTGCGCAGGTGGGGTGGGTTGGAGCTGCTTGCTCTGTTGAAGATGTGGTGCGGGAATGGGTTTCAAGGAGAGCCTGAGTGGATTGTGCGCATGGTCTTGATGGAGTAATCGATGCTCATGCTGGCCCAGGCTAGCAGGGTGTTGTGGTCGATGGTGTGCGGAGGGTCTGTTGTGTTGCTGTCTGTTGGGGCTGTCTGGGTATTAAGCTGTCGTGGATGTCTGCTATCTTGCGGTGGAAGAAGGTGGCGAGGGAGTTGCACAGGGCTTGCGACAGCGGGATGTTGTTGGGGTTGGAGCTAGGGTTAGAGAGTTCCTTCACGATGTTGAAGAGCTCCTTGCAATTCAATTCAATTTTATTATGATTTGGAATTCCGAAGAATTCCACATAACATTACAATAAAACATTAATTCATAAAAGACAGTATTAAAAGCCCAAAAGATTACACCCTGCAATTATCCTACATTACACACAGTACATAATACATTTTCCAATAAACCCTTAATATTAATTACGAAAAAATACTCTAAAAAAACAATTTTACTAAAATTACCTTCTCCCTGAAGGGACTAATCTCTGTTAATCATTAAATACGTCACTCAGGTGGACTGAATTCTTATATCATTATCTGGAAAGGAACACTATTGGCTGACTCCCTAATTTAATAAAACAATCTAATCTAATATAAAATTACATTTTAGCAGCATATAGTTAAGAAATTGTGTATGGTTCATCCAATATACGGTTACAATTAAAACATTTCTTGTGTCGGGGACAGAAAACAGTGTTAACAACAGATGATTTTGTAAAGTGCTACTGAAGGTGCAAGTGTATTAAGATAAAGTGCTAGTGCATAGATGCCCTAATTCTGGACAGAGACCAGAATGATTATCTAGCGTCAATATAGCCTAAATAAATCGGAAATTGCACAAAAAAGTTAAGTAGCAAACAAAATTTGTCAAACACACTAATAAATAATTGTTACTTATCGTATGATACAACAAATTAAAAAAATGCTTAAAATGTTCAAAAGGTGCTAAGACAAGGGAAATTATATAAGGCACTACATAATCCACTGATCACCCTACTTATTGACTTCTAATATACATTTAAAAATTCTTTAAAAAAGCAGAAAATCTTAAAACATATCTGTTCTGACGGGGGTGCAGAAGAAAGTTGCATGCCTGTTCTGCTGTTGAAATATTATAATGTAAAAAACCATGCCTTAGAAATTTGCGACGTATTGAACTAAGTGCTGGGCACACCATCAAAGCATGATTAAAGTCTTGCATGCCACCATTGCATAAATCACAAAGTCTTTCATTTTTGGGGATACCCTCCCAAGCTCCTGTTACTATCCTCAATGGTAACAAATTCATTCTGAGGAGTAGAATCACTCTGCGTACTCCATGTTTCAGGTTCCAAAGAACGTACGGCTGAGGATTTTTAATAAGTGAGCTCTCCGCTAAACAGTCCAGTTCGCCATTCCCTCTGCATATTTTCAGATCTCTTTCTCGTGAGATCACATATATGTTTTTTTTAATTAATTGCTTTAAAGCTGTTTTGTTTAAAGCTGCTGCCCCTACTAAATCTTAACCAAAAATGCTTAAAGCTTTTAAATAATTTCTAAAAATTACACTTTTACACAATAGTTTATCAAAAATTTCCTTGTGCAATGCTAGCCTTAATAGATTTTCTTGACCATTTATCAAAGCGTTACACCATCTTAAAGACCCCGCCAATGACAAAATGTACGTTGAGAGAAGGCCAAATTCCAGCCTAAGAGCCGCGATTACTGCAGCATGACTCAAATTACATATTTGACGCCAAATTTTACCTTCCACTTTCTCGAACTTAGCCCACTCACATTCGTCAATTGTTTCACATGCGTAATTCAAGGTCGGCGGAATCTTTATTTTGTACACTGCAATAGTGTGTAAAAAATGTCTTTTCCCGCATTGCTTATACAAGCGGTTGATTGCCGATGCCTGTGAAATAGCTTTACTTTTGCAGTGATCTAAATGTCTGTTAGCGGAGCACCTATTTGTAAAAAAAATTCCTAAATAAGGATAAAATGTCACTATTTCCATATTTTCATCCCCCAAAAACCATTTCAGGTTTGATCTAACCTTACAGCCTTTCTGACTAAAAATCATCACCTTACTCTTAGAAGTGTTCATTTAAAAAAAATATTCATTAGTGTACCTGACCAACTTCGTCAAACGTCTTTGCAAACCAATTAGAGTTAGGTCCATGATGATAGCGTCGTCAGCATACAGCAAACAACTTCATTTTAGATCACCCACTTGTGGAGGGTCCCCTTTACTCTCCCCTACCCGGCTTGGAAGGTCATTATAACAGAACTTGAGTCCAGGTAGAAGAGTGGAGAGCGATTATTACTCTTAGCAAATTCCCTGGGATCCCCATCCTTATCAATTTCCTCCACAGCGTCCCCCTATCTTCCCTATCAAACGCTGTGGAGAAGACAATGAAAGCTGTATACAGCGAAAGCCTCCGAGCCACAGGATATTATCTATTAGGGTTTGTAAGACAGAGCTCCTTGCTATTGTGTGCATTGTTGTCGAGGAGGTCTTTGAAAGAGGTCCTCTTGGCCACCCTGATGAGGTGGTGGTGGTGGTTGCGGATTGCGTCCTTAAGTGCTGCGTGGCTGTCTGGAGTTTGTTCACTGTGCATTTTCTTCTCTAGTTTCTGGCAGGCTTGCTTGGTGGCTAGGAGTTCTGGGGTGAACCAGCTGGCCCTCTTGCTGGTGTCTCTGTGGGGGTGTTTCTTCAGCGGGGCGAGGGTGTTGGCGCAGTCCTCGATCCAGCGTCTAAGTCTGTGGGCAGTGTCGTTGTTGTTGGAGGGTTGTCATGCATGTTGTCCTGGAGATAGGGTTATCCTATCTCCAGGACAACACCTGCGCAAGTCACGTGGTTATAATTAAGCATGCAGGTAATGGTGCCCGAGCGAAGAAATCAGTTAGAACACAGACACCCCAGTCCACTTGGATTTCACTTTTAAAGAAAAAGACCTTGTTCTGAACTGCACCCACTTGGGTAAAAAGAATGAATTTTCGCTGTAATGCAAACTACGGGTCCCAGCATGCCTGGTAACGAACTCACCTGCGTAAGTCACGTGGTTATTATTGAGCATGCAGGAAATCAGTTAGAACACAGACATCCTCTGATGAAGAAGCCTCCGGGCTTTGAAACGCGTTAGGATAGGAACTTTGTTCATGTGGTAAAAACTTGCTGGTTTCATGAAATTAAAGCCTTTTGAAGCACTCCTCTGCGTGGGCGTCCTTGCTGCAAGGCAACTCTGTGATTGATATATATATTGATATATATATATATGTATATTCACGCTCCGCTTGCACTTCCTCACGGCGCACTTGAAGAACGGGTGCCTCAAACGCGGCGGTGCAGCTGCGAACATATACCGCTCATTTGTCGCCGTCTGGAAACAAGAAAGGCACTTGCAGGGCTTACTGCAAATAGGGATTATTTTTTAAAGTCTGTGGACGCACACATGAAAGATGCATTTCGCCTATGGCTTAGTCTGATATTTCATAAAAGCCGCCATTAAAACTTGCACTTTTAAACCATTGGTTGTTACACAAGTCACATGATGTTAGTGTGTCAACAAAATCAAGGAGGGACTACGGCGTATCTTATTTTGGCCGCCATCTTATCACTGTTAAAACCCGCCTGAACACAATTAGCAGTTCTCCAGGTATACATTACTAATGTTGATACTAATGATTACTAGATCACATTATCAAGTAACAGTTATAATGCCGTGTATCGGCAAAGTTTAAAAACTATAATTCAGCCGTGTATCGGCATAGCCCTCCCAATTGAGACAACAATATTTTTACAATTCATATGACAATAATAGTTCAAAAACATGCAGCTTAGAGATTCTGTTTCTTAATCTCCTAAATGGACCAACATCTCCTCACACATGTTGAGTCCATTTGGAGTTTTTGTTCCCAAATCAATTATGTACCTAGATTCCAGTCTTCTGAGCTTCCTGACTCTATCTCCACCCCTGACTTGTGCTGGTACACAATCTAGACCAAAATAACGCAACAGGTCCCTGTTGCTGTTATGCTTCTCAGCAAAATGTCTTGCTACCGGGTAATTTACATCACCTTTGGCAATTGCCCTCGTATGCTCTAATATTCTCAATTTCACAGAGTTAATTGTACTGCCTATGTAGTAAAGGCCACACGGGCATTGTAGACAGTACACAACATAATTCGTCTGACATGTGAGATATTTAGAGATAGGTGTTGGTCTAGATAGTCCAGCTACCTGATAAGTCAATTTTCTTTTGCTGTTTATACACGCTTTGCATTTGCTGCAGGGAAAAAAAACCCTAAGCTCCCTTAGGGTCCCAGATTTCTTACTTTCTGCATGCAAATGACTCTGTACCAATACATCTTTTATGGATCGTGCCCTCCTGAAAGTAATGAGGAGCAGGTGGAATATCACCTCCAATCTTTCGAAACACGGCGACCGGGAACACACAGAGGAGGGATACCACATCTATGTTCTGAATCCACAGATGGATCGAATTTTAACTACTATATAGAATTTTATGCTGGATCCCCTCCCGGTACGGCTTGGTACACACACGTATCCAGTATACTTTTGTTCATCCACCATACTTGGTTTTGGAGAACGAACATACAGAGGAAAACCTTTTGCTCTAGACTCAGAGCGGAAATTCATGATTTATATTCCAACGTTTACTAATATCAAATACGGAACTGTCTACCCGAAGTCAAAGTGTCCATTATCTCCGACTTACTGACCAGTGGGTCGCACCACTAGCCCTGAAGAGTTGTGTTGACTCAACCTAAACACGACGAAACACGTGTCGGCTGAATGTGGATCATCGCTACAATTGTGAACTAATTAAACAACCTACCTAAAGGAAAAAGATACAAAGATCTGCTATTGCTTATTTACTAAGGAACTGTCATAACTCATTTGAAATATTGTTGTTACACTGTGATTGTGGTTGCGAGAGCATTGCTTATCTATCACCTCCAATCACACTATAAGTCTTAAGGATATGCCAATTGCGCTTCAATATGGTTCTTAAATCTTTAGCATTGTCAGAAAAGGTAGTAATCATTCTGAAACTGCTATCACACTCCTTAGACTTTTCTCGTTTTTTCTGATTAGTCAGGATATTTTTCCTTGCTAATTTTCTCACTCTGTTAAGAGTATCTGATAGAAATTTCTCATTGTAACCTCTTTTGAGGAATCTATCAATACTTGCATTCCACTTCCCTGCAAAGTTATATAGATGTAGATCACGTACCAAGAGGTCTACGAATCTACACGATTCCAGCCTATGAAAATCCGGACCCGCAATTACTCGATGAGTGGGCGGCACACACCGCTGAATCGAGCAAAGGAATGCTGTTTATTTTGGTCAAATTCGCGTGGAGCGATCGTGAGAAAGCTCCACAAGAAATTGAAAAATTGGAAGCTGAAATCGATCTGGAATCAGACAAAAAGAGGAATGATGAACTGAAAGAACAAATGAAAAAAAAGACTGGTAAAGTATGAAGCAAAAATAGGAACGAGGAAACAAGAAAAATTTGAACGCGATGAGCGTGATTATGCACAGGGCAGAGTGCTAACATTTGCAAAGAAATTCGAGATCAAGCCTGCTGGGTCAGGTGAAACGCGTAGAAAGCGGCAATAAATGAAATCTATTTTTCACCACATTGGTGTTGTCTCCTCTGCATATCCTGTGTCAAGGTTGAGTTTTGAATATATATATATATATATATATATATATTACCTACTGGCATTCGCCAGTAGGTAGTTATAGTTAAAACCTACTTTCCATAGGAAATCCGCAACATTCTATTTGGAATAACGTTGGCGCCGCTGGGCGAATCTTCGCAAATGTCTCCAAGAAAATGGCCTGCTCCGCTCCGCTCCTTCCCTGAAAGTTTGGGGGTGATTCGTGAAGCAGGGACCGAGAAAAAGGGAGATCCCAAAACGTGTTTTCCCAATGCAATTTTCCGTAGGACATTTAGCCAGGGCTACAGCCCGAACGGCTGAACGGAATTACACCAAACTTGACAAAAAGGTAGAGTTTGGTTCGCAGATCACGCTGTTTTTTAAATGGTGTAAATCCGTTAAGTAGTTCCTCAGAAAATCATAAGTAAAATCTTAAGTATATCTATAGGAGCTTACTGTAAGCTTACTGTAAGCTTACTGTACTCTGTACCTTCCAGAGCACGAGCTGAATGCTAATTGGCTGTCAACCCTCCAAACCAGGAAGTGTTGGCAGCCATCTTGTGCCTGGGTAGAACTGAGGCACAAGAAAGCAGAGAAACAAACGTGCAAAACGCAAAAAGGGGGCAGGGTATAAACAACCTGACCACCTAGGCCTGCTCAGGGGGTCCCACAAGGACCCCCAAAGCCCAAAATAAATATTTATATATTTTTTTACTGGTACGAGAACTCCGCGAAATAAAAAACAAAAAACCCCAGTCTGCTTTTTTATAAATTAGCCACCGGGGGGACCAAATCCCTGGGGAAATGATTTAAAAAGTGTGGGGTGTTCCCAATCCCCCCCCACACTGCCCCAGGGACCGCCACCCCCCGGGGCAAAGTAATTGTGATTGCGGGGGGGCATAAAAATTAAAAAAAACCTGTGGGGAGGCTCAACTACCCCACACACCCCGGGGAACGCCACCTCCCCGGGGCACTTATATGTAAAATAGGAGGGTCTGTGATGGACCCCCCAGCCCCCGGGGCTTTGTTGATGTTGGGAGGGGGCCCGCGTGGCCCCCCTCCTGGACCCCTCGATGGCCCTGGGGACCGCCACCACCCAGGGCCGGCTCCTGCAGTGTCCTGGGGTGCCCACCTCGCGGCTCCCACCATACCACAGCAAACTGCTCTCTCTTTCAAAAATCAAAGCTGATTGCTTTTCTGTATGGGAGCAGCATGTTAGCTGCTCCCCATACACCTAAAAAAATCGGCATCATTGCATTAAACGCTCTAATATGTGCCTTAATGCTAAACATGACTCTCCCTTGTACGTCTGTCCTTGTCCTTTATGTTTTGTGTAGCAATGCTAGAGGGAATCCCCTCTAACACATAAACGCACTTTAGGGCGTGCAACACATTTAAATTAACACAACCACTATAATTTAGTTTTCTCTAATTTAATTGCACTTCTTCACATACTATAAGGTCCTGAGGAAAGCCAGTTTTAATAATAAGGCCTGGCTGAAACATGTCGACCACACAGGATGCAGGAGTTCATAATCCAAACTCCACCGCATCCGTTTGCCTTTTTAACTGCTAACAGGGGCCCAGAAATTAAACTTAATTAATCCCTCGGGTACTGGGACTTTCCTGTATGGCATTTTAATTTTCACTTTCTCACACTTTTTCACTGCACACTCAGTAAGAATACCAGCTCCGCAGTAACATCTGGCGTCGCAGCACACCCGGGACACATTCGGTGTCACTGTGGTGGGCCCGATGATGAAGCATGCCACCGACTAGGTCGGTGGGTGAGGGCTTCATGAAAAACCCAAGCAGTTTCTTTTCTTCAGAAAACGTACAACTCTGAGTCTTCTCACCACCTAACTACATATATGGTACTGGTCCTTTTTGATAGAACATATAACCCTGGGGATTCGGACCAGCTTACCTGGTCCTCTCTCTCTTCTTTGATTCATTGATTATTATTATTATTGCCATGATCAAGTGCTGAAATCGAATATGTCTTCTCCGGTTGATTCATCAGCATTTTTCTGTGTTCCCATGAACCTATGAAGAGTTATTATTATTATTATTGCCATGATCAAGTGCTGAAATAGAATACGTCTTCTCCGGTTGATTCATCAGCATTTTTCTGTGTTCCGACTTTTGTTTAAAGTAACTCAGACCGTGCCTGTCATGTTAATCACTGTAATCGGCATTCCTCCCCCTCTAATGCGCTTACTAGTAATTCCTGATCGAGTAACAAATCAGTCCGAACAAGTGTCTATGCTGTTATCACAGGCTATTGTAATAACATAAGACTTTTTCAAATAATTGTTCCTACAATTATTCTCATATACTGTGACCATGATGACAATTCATAAGATATCAGTAGTATTTATCACTTGCTTCATCTGCTGATCGGTTGCTGTCAATAGTCTTTCTGCAGTGTTCACACGCAACCCCGCGGTCACGTGACACAGTTACCTTAGTTACTGACACAATCAGGAAGCTCCGTTCGCCATTGCCGACGTGAGCAGACAAGACGCCAGATTCACTCGGCTATCGGTGTTTAATTCCAACACACTTATGGCCCTCTGCAGTCCATACTTAGGGCTCCACCATTACTAACACGATATCCGGGGTTCCTTTTAATTCTCCACAGATGCTGCCAAGTTGCTTCTCTTTACTACAAGTTCACGGGGATCTGAACAGCCTAAGTCTACCTTCGGGTAAGCTGTTACATTTACTGTCCATCTTGGACTCGTTTATGCTACCCCTTGCCAAAAATATAAATCGTACTTTTTTCCTCAGATATTCATTCCCTTGTCCACCGTCCCATGGCTCTGATTGCATTCTACCGCTAACGCACGTCCTGACTGTGAGTCAATATTCAGTATACATATATTGTTATTGGGCTGAACTGCCATGTTCCAGCTACTAAACAATGTCAGTTTTGATATGTCCATCTTTTTTATTCTAGACCTAAGGGTCTCTTAAAGTTTCTTAACACTCCATTTAGCATAACATAAATTCCTTAATAAATTCTTTCATCTCTTTATCTTAAGAATCGAAGATCTCACCAGATGAGGTATTCCGACCATTAAATAGAAGACGAGCATCAAGTGAATTGATTTGGTATGCTCTACCTCTAATTGTGTGCTATTTTAATTACTCATGTTGTGACTCATGACCAGGAGTTTAATTAAATTTAAGTAACCTTTGTGATATATATTGAATAGGTTGCCTGCCCCGCACCCTGTCCTGATGAAGACCCCACAGCAAGGGTACTACTAATTCCTGCAACAATTTGAGGGTCGAAATGTCGACAATTGCTCTCTGCCTATCAGCTTCACGCCAAAACTAGAACATTAATGTATTATGTGGAGCATGATTCCTATCTAGTGATGCATTGAACCTATGGTCTTTTTTTTGTGTATATTGAAATTGACATTCAAATGCGTCTACGATATTTGGTTGATTTTATTGTCACGATTCCCTATCCACACTATCCTCACCTTATCACTTCCCCTTTTTCCCTGGGGCACCATACAACCTTTTGAATGTGTACTGCCAGATACTATATCTAACAAATATCTACATTGTGAATAAAAACAGTGTAGATTCATTCATTGTGTTTCTAATTTTTGATTACTTTGTGTTTATTGCAAATTCCACACTGGGACCCCTTCCTCTCAGTACTGTTACGACCCAGGTCCCAGTGACTATGTTTGGGTGAACCCCCTTGCTATATTATGACCGTTCTCTCTGGCCTACAATGCAGATAGCTGTGTTCACAAATCAGATTGAGTCGCTATTGCAGATGATGCAGTCCTGTAGGCAACAGACATTGCTCACAGTACGGCCCGCCCGCAGCCCTCATCATCGCTAGCTGTACACATGCTGAATGCTTTGATGATGCAATCTGAGTGCACTAGAACTGTTGGACCCTTTATGATACAATCTTTTTGTGTATTATTTCAGATCTGCTGTCATGAGTGATGTCACTGACCATGTCATGAGTGATGTAATATGTGACGTCATGAGCAGTGCATTGCGGGCGTGTGACTTATAGTTAGCTCAACTAACAATAACAGGCAAATTTCTCTGGTTGTATATGAGTCAAATGTCTAACTAACTATAACATCCCTGAAACCTATGTTTTTTTAGTGAATTTCAAAGGTTTTTTAAATGCTAATTCCTAACTATAACGTCTGTAAAACCTATGTTTTTTTCAGTGAAAATATATATGCATATATATATATATATATTCACTGAAAAAACCATAGGTTATAGACCATATATAGTTAGGGATTAGCATTTACAAAACCATATTTTACTCGCACAAAACCATTGAAATTCGCATATATAGTTAGTTGCACTAACTATATATCGCGCACCCGCAATCCACTGCTGATGATGTCACATATTACATCATTCATGACATGGTCAGTGACATCACTGATGACATCATCCAGTGACTGTATGTTTCTGTAAAGTTAAAATATGTCTTACATATTGAAGAATGAGTGGATGTATAAATGTCTGGATGAAGGATTTAGTAGGTGCATGACTGACTGTATGAGAGAGTGATTAAATGTGTCTCATTGAGTGCATGGGTTAGTGACTAAACTGTCTTAATTTGTGCATCATTATATCTGTTGTTCTGTAAACTGCTGCATGTGTTGATCAGTACCTATATGATTAACTATATGGGTTATTGATTGGTTGCCCAAGTATTTGTATGGGAGAGTGAGTGTGTGTGTGGGTGGCTGGGAGGTGTGTGACTATGTGCATAGATGTGTGAGCAGTTGATTCACTAGATGTATGGGTTCAAAACTGCAGGTGGAAACAGCTGTATGGACAGTTGACTGTGTGCATGAGTGTATTGGTGAGTGAATGGATATCTTAGTGCTACATGTCAAAGTAAGTACATATGTAAAACACAGTACATGTGAGAGTTGACATATATAAATAACTGTGCATAAGAGCCAGTGAATGTGTGAGTGGCTGTATGGATCATTGTAAACTTGTATCAGGGATTGTATAAGAGAGTAAATATGTGTTAGTATATGTTTGAATAAGTAAGGTGTGTATAACTGTATAGTTGAGGAAATGGAGGTGTGATTGATTCTTTGCATGCCTGACTAGGTGTGTGAGTAACTCCATGGATGAGTGACAGTCTGTGAGTGTCTGTTTACACTGATTGTATCTAACGTTATATTAGATTCTGAAGAGGTTCATCGTATTATCACATGAATGATGTCATCGGTGATGTGATAAGTAATGTCAAATGAGATGTCATCAGTGATGTCATTTGAGATGTCTTCAGTGATGTCATCAGTGATGTAATTTGAGAGGTCATCAGTGATGTCATCAGTGATGTCACTGACCATGTCATGAATGATGTAATATGTGACATCATCAGCAGTGGATTGCGGGTGCGCGATATATAGTTAGTGCAACTAACTATATATGCGAATTTCAATGGTTTTGTGCGAGTAAAATATGGTTTTGTAAATGCTAATCCCGAACTTTATATGGTCTATAACCTATGGTTTTTTCAGTGAATTTTCAAGGTTTTGTAAATGCTAATTCCTAACTATATATGGTCTATAACCTATGGTTTTTTCAGTGAATTTCAATGGTTTTTTAATAGCAGATATCAAAAGCTTTAAAATGTCAAGTACGTGGTAGGTAAAAACATTTCATTTTCGTGTTTATGCCCCCCCCTCCTCTTTTCTTTTAGGAGTATTCTCTCTTTGCAGATAGTGAAGGGTAGGTAACACAGGCCTTTTCCCCCGTTGTAATCCGTCGTGCCTGCTTCCCTCTCCATTTGATTGATTGTTATCCTAGCATTTATTGTTTTGGAATCGGTTCTCTTTGGTTCATTCTCTATTTACAACCAAGCACAGAGTCGCAATACTCTGTTTAGTCTTTACAGATAGTGAAAAATCGAGCAAAAATCAAGCAAAATCAGTAGGCCACTAATGGGATCTCTTTTTGACCTCGCTAAAATAGAAACATTATGAACAACTCCTCATGACAAATACGAAACTAGTGAGAAGAACTGAGCTCGACACCATGATGGCTGCAAGACAGCTTGGCTCCGCCGCCCACCACACCCAAAATAACGACAAACCCTATGCAAATATTATAAATATATACAACACACCAGCAAAGTAACAGGGTAAAACGTTTTATTAAATAACTATTTACATGGCAGCCTGCTGCAACATCGATCCAAACAAGCCTTTGTATTTGGGGCTCAAAATCAACAAGTAACAGGGTAAAACGTTTTATTAAATATCTATTTACATGGCAGCCTGCTGCAACATCGATCCAAACAAGCCTTTGTATTTTGGGCTCAAAATCAACCATCAATAGTAAGATTTTCATAGGTGAGTGTAGGTTCATGGTTTTCCATCCACAGACTAAAAGCCTGGAGTGGGAGTGAAAGAACAATAACTAGGTAAGAAGGAAGAGGTTGTGGGAAGGACTCTGGATATGGTATGTTGCTTAGTCCCTGAGATGCTTCGATGTCACTGCCTTGCACAAATGGCATAAGTCCTGGGGTGCCCCACGCCGTTTTTCGGCGCAGCATTGTAGGATGCCAAGACCAGTGCGGCAACTTACTGGACATCACCTGGGTGCCGTCCGGATCTCAGCGCGTTGTGCTGCCTTCGGCCTATTCGCACAAAGGACCGCTACTGACGCCACCTCACAGCAGCCCATTGTTGCTTTGTTTAAAATGTTTTTTTTTAACGTGTTTACTTTGTTGGAGCGTTGTATATATTTATAAGTTATTAAAGTGTTATAATCCTACTACTTTGTTGGAGTGCTATATATTTTTAATGTGACACATAATTGTGAAGACTTTGATGTACAAAAAGGCATCCCTGGAATCTTCCGCTTCAGGTTCGGTCCCACACACCCTCACAGTGAGAATCCCCTCCCCAATCACAATACAGGATCGTTATCAGATAGTAGGAACACGTGTGGTGTGACGGATCTCATGGGGTGAGGGCCTTGATCTACTGTAACTCCTTTGAAGAGGGGTGATTCTTTACAGTCGGGGCCATAAACTACTTCCACAGGGCTAAGTGATAGCCTGGGACCGGCCTGGACAATCAGACACAGAGGAAGAGGAGTGTCAGAGGGTACGGTAGTGAATAGGGTGAAAGGGAGGTGTCGGGCGAGCACAGGGTGTGATTCTCAGGGAAGAGCAGCGCAGATGGGGGGAGATTTATGGCCCATGCATGAGAGAGAGAGCGGGGGTGACCAGTGCGTGGGGGAGATGCTTGCGAGGGTGGGGAGCCATGCTGAGGATCGGCGGCGTGCAGAGAGTGGGTCTGGTCAAGGCATCTAAAATGGCTGCCGTGCATGACAAAAGTGTGGCATTGGAAAAAAGGCAAGATGGCGCAGACAATGTTTATCAATACGGATTAATTTATAACAATTATTTTTAACAATATATTTACTTGCAGTGACAAAATGGCGGTCAATACTTCCTGATTTCCTTCGAATCGAACGTTAACAGACGTCACGCAGCAAAAAACATAAAAATCCGCTCATGCGCAGCCGCTGGAAGACATATATCAACATATATGAGCATCCTCAGCCACCCTCAGAAAACATAGGGGGTCAGGATACGTCTCCCGTACCCCCTTATACCCATTTCCCACATTGTTTTTCCTCCATCTTGTAATTTAATTAAAACGAAACACAAAATGGCGAATTCCCGTTTCGCTACCGGTTCGCGAACCGGGAAGCGCTTCTACCGCAAAAAAACAAATTTTTTTTATTTGCCCAACGGGACCCTTTAATAACTCCAACATCATTCCTAGGGGGTCAAGAGGGGTCTACCTTGCCCCCTTTCATTAAATTCCCCCTTCGTTTTTCTCCTCCTCTTGTCTCTCGATCCTACCGAGAGACAAGATGGCGGACGTTTCGGACTGTTTAGAATGTTGACAGACACCGGAGAGCCAATCAGCTTCGCTTCGCAAAGATCCGTAACGCGAAAAGTACGCGAACCGGATCGCTACCCGGGACGCTGTCACAGATATATCTGTTTTTTAAAACGTTAATTTCTCAAAATCCACTGGAGCACATATATTGAGACCCAGCAAAGGCACATCGGGCTAACAGTCCCTACAATTTTGCCAAGTTTCGTGCAAATCCATTCAGCCGTTCGAGCTAAAAGTGGAAAAATGAATGGGAAAATGCGTTTTGGGACCCCCATTTTCTCTCGGCCCCCCCTTGACGAAACCCCCCCAAATTTTCAGGGGCTGCTCAGAAACAAAATGTGCCATTTTCCTGAAAATTTCAGCCGATTCCGTCCACAAACGCCAAAGTTATTAGACATAGAATTTTCAAAAGTCCCATAGAGAAAAAATCCTAACTATATATACCTATATATATATATTACCTACTGGCGGTCACCACTAGGTAGTTATAGTTAGGACCAAGTTTCCATAGGAAGAGCATTTTTTGTTTTGCTTATAACTTTGGTGTCATTTGATGAATCTTCATGAAATTTTCAAAACGAATTCTTTGTTCATATCGGCGTTCTATGTTGAAAGTTTGGGGGTGACTGGTCAAAGGGGGCCAAGATAAAAGGGGGGTCCCAAAACGTGTTTTCTCCATGTTAATTTTCATGGAAAACTTGAGACAAGGCAACAGGTTGAACGAATGAACAGAATTACCGCAAATTTGGAAGGGCGATGGGTCTTGGTCAAGAAAGCACACTTTTGTTTATTTGGTGTAAATCCATTCAGTAGTTTTGGAGAAATATAAAAATTTACAGATATCGATATTTCGGAATTCTGCTATCTGATTGGCTTAGGCGTTATGAGCACGAGCTTGCTGCTTATTGGTTGCGAGCGCTGCGAGCGGTTGCAACTAGGAAGTGTTGGCCGCCATTTTGTGATTCCGTTGAAGCGATTGAGGGGAAAAAAGGGCAAAAAAAAGTAGGAAAGGAGGGTAGGAGCACTGTAACCTCTGTGGGGGAGTGCAAAGTGAAGTAGTCACTCAAGTTCAGTCATTTGTATAGCGCGCTGCTCACCCAGAGGGTCTCAAGGCGCTAGAGTTCTTTTCTGAAGGAAATGTGATTCTGATTAAGGCGGAGGTGGGTAGGGAGTGAGTTCCAGGTCTTGGCAGCCAGGAAGGAGAAGGATCTGCCACCCATGGTGGATCTTCGGATGCGCGGTACTGCGGCGAGGGCTTGATTGGATGATCTTAGTTGGCGGGTGGGATTGTAGAAGGACAGTCGAGTGTTGAGGCATTCGGGTCCTAGGTTATAAAGGGCCTTGTGTGCGTGGGTGAGAAGGCGGAAAGTAATTCTTTTGTTGACGGGAAGCCAGTGGAGGTGTTTTAGGTGTCCGGTGATGTGCTCTTGACGCGGGATGTCTAATATGAGTCTCGCTGACGTGTTTTGGATGCGCTGGAGTTTATTCTGTAATTTTGTTGTAATTCCGGCGTAGAGTGTGTTGCCATAATCTAGTCGACTCGTGACCAGTGCATGGGTGACAGTCTTTCTTGTCTCGAGGGGGATCCAGCGGAAGATCTTTTTGAGAATGCGAAGGACGTTGAAGCAGGAGGATGAGACGGCGTTGACTTGTCTGGACATTGAGAGAGAGGAGTCTAGAATGAAGCCAAGGTTACGTGCGTGGTCTGTGGGTGTGGGTGCTGTGCCCAGAGCGGAAGGCCACCAGGAGTCGTCCCAAGCTGAGGGGGAGGATCCTAGGATGAGTACCTCCGTTTTGTCCGAGTTGAGTTTCAGGCGGCTCTGTTTCATCCATTCTGCTACTTCTTTCATGCCTTCGTGAAGATTGGTTTTGGCGGTGTTGGGGTCTTTGGTGAGGGAGAGGATTAGCTGGGTGTCGTCGGCGTAAGAGATGATGTTGAGGTTGTGTTGACACGCGATGGAAGCGAGAGGGCTCATGTAGACGTTGAAGAGGGTAGGACTGAGTGAGGATCCTTGAGGAACGCCGCAGATGACTTCGGTGGCCTCAGAGTAGAATGGGGGAAGTCGGACTCTCTGAGTTCTCCCAGCTAGGAACGAGATGATCCAGTCCAAGGCTTTTCCTTGTATGCCGATATTGCTGAGGCGTTGTATAAGGGTGCTGTGGTAGACTGTGTCGAAAGCGGCGGATAGGTCGAGTAGGATGAGGGCCACTGTTTCTCCGTTGTCCAGAAGTGTTCGGATGTCGTCGGTCGCTGCAATGAGGGCGGTTTCGGTGCTGTGTTTGGCCCGAAATCCGGATTGAGATGGATCAAGGGAGTTGTTGGATTCTAGGAAGGCGGCGAGTTGGCTGTTGACGGCTTTCTCGATGACTTTGGCCGGGAAAGGGAGGAGGGATATGGGTCGGTAGTTTTTCAGTTCTGAAGGATCTGCTGTGGGCTTTTTCAGAAGGGCGCTGAGTTCGGCGTGTTTCCAGATTTCTGGAAAGGTGGCAGAGTTGAAAGAGCAGTTGATGACATCGCGGAGTTGGGGTGCGATGATGGAGTTGGCTTTGTTGAAGATGTGGTGGGGACAGGGGTCGGAGGGCGAGCCAGAGTGGATTGAGTTCATGAGGTGAATGGTGTCTTCAGTGGTGATTGGGTTCCAGGCGCTGAGGTTGTTGGTTGGAGGAGTGGGATCTGAAGGGGGAGGTGCGGGTTGATCATTGGGAGTATTCTTGAAGCTGTTGTGGATGTCGGCAATTTTGTAGTAGAAGGAGGATAGCGCATCGCAGAGGTCTTGGGAGGGAGTGATGTCGTTGGATGCTGTGGTGGGGTTAGTGAGTTCTTTGACGATATTGAAGAGTTCCTTGCTGTTATGAGAATTGTTGTCGAGGCGATCCTTGAATGCTGCTTTCTTGGCGGATCGAATCAGTTGGTGGTGTTTGCGTGTGGCTGTCTTGAGGGAGGCCATGTTGTCTGATGTAGGGTTTTTTCTCCAATTCTTCTCCATGGTGCGACATAGCTTCTTGGATTTTTTAAGTTCATCATTGAACCAGGGAGCTTTTTTGTTGGCTGATTTCAACTGGGGCTTTTTCAGGGGAGCTAATTCGTCCGCAGTGTGGGAAATCCATTGCCTGAGGTTGGTGGCTGCTTGGTTTGGGTCCATTGCTAGGGTGGGGGGGTTTTGGTTGAGTGATGTGAAGAGTTGGTCGGTGGTGACTTTGTTCCAGTTTCTTTGGGGAATGGGTTGTGGACGGTTGTGGGTCAGGGTGGTTTTGTAGCTGAAGTGAACACAGCAGAATCCGTCCAGTGGAGAGCTGTAGTGCGATCGAAGGAGATGTGCTTGCTGGAGGTGAAGATAGGGTCGAGTGTGTGTCCGGCTGTGTGAGTGGGGGAGTCAACAAGTTGTTTGAGTCCGAGGTTGGCCATGTTGTCCAGAAGAGTGGTGGTGTTGCTGTCGAGTGTGTTTTCAAGGTGGTAGTTGAGGTCTCCTAGAAGAATGTAGTTCTCGGAGGCGAGGGCATGTGGGCTGACGAAGTCCGTGATGTCGTCGCTGAATTGAGTGCGGGTACCTGGAGGTCTGTAGATGAGGGTGCCTCTAAGGGTGGTCCTGGGGTCGGTGTGGATCTGAAAGTGGAGATGTTCGGCGTTTGCAAGATTGTCCTCGGAGCTGGTTGAGATTTTGATGGTATTTCTGTGGATGATGGCGATGCCTCCTCCAGTTTGATTGGTGCGGTCTTTTCGAATAATCTTGTAAGCGTCCGGTATGGCGATGGCGATGTCCGGAGCAGAGGAAGCGTTCATCCATGTTTCAGTGAGGAAGGCGATGTCAGGTGACGCAGTGTCGATTAGGTCCCAGAGCTCTGTTGCATGTCTGTGGACCGAGCGGGTGTTTAGTAGGATGCAGTTCAGGCGGTTGGGTTCGGAGATGTGTGAGGAGGAAGTGGGCTTGGTGAGGGTCCTGAAGCAGTTGAACTTGCAGGAGAGGCAGGCAAAAGGGCCGTGGGTACATCCTGGAGTGGCTGCGCAGCATTGTGGTGCGCGTCCGGGGTTGAGGGCGAGGAGAGTAGCGGCATCATAGGTGACTCTAGAGGATAGGGAGCCGCGGGAGCCAGGGGGTCTGGTGCTGGGCGCGGTCCAGGCGCGGACAGGCGTAGACGGGCTTACCTTTGGCGCACCTTCGGCGCGGCCGCAGCGCGTGGACGCTGCACGTTGGTACATCTGTCATAAATGGAGAGTGGAGGGGGCGGAGCGTGGGAGGGGCAGCAGGGAGGCGGTAGCGGGGATGATGGGCGGGTCAGGGGAAACCACAACAACAAAATGGAGGGTCAAAGGGAAAGCGAGACAGGGGCAGCAAATGTTCAAAGGCACCGAGTGTGCAGTCAATTTTACTAACATGCAGAAAAGCCTCAGCAAGGTCGTGCTATGATACAGAGCAGATAGTGCGGCACTACGCGTGAAAAACGCTCTAATTGCTGCGAAGACCGGCAAAACAAGACGATAACAATTACAGTAATAACGATACCAATTATGAATGATAACCAGTTCCAGTAAGGCGCTACAGCACAGTGCGTTGTGGGTAGAAGCACGAACAGATAAGAGTGTTCAGGAGCGTGGGGGAGCGACCTTTCAGGAGTAGGTCCGGGCGGTCACAGTTTGGCCGGGGAGGTGGAAGGCTCTCTATTCGTGGGTGGGAGGGGCAGCAGGGAGGCGGTAGCGGGGATGAGGGGCGGGCCAGGGGAAACCACAACAACAAAATGGAGGGTCAAAGGGAAAGCGAGAAAGGGGCAGCAAATGTTCAAAGGCACCGAGTGTGCAGTCAATTTTACTAACATGCAGAAAAGCCTCAGCAAGGTCGCGCTATGATACAGAGCAGATAGTGCAGCACTACGCGTGAAAAACGCTCTAATTGCTGCGAAGACCAGCAAAACAAGACGATAACAATTACAGTAATAACGATACCAATTATGAATGATAACCAGTTCCAGTAAGGCGTTACAGCACAGTGCGTTGTGGGTAGCAGCACGAACAGATAAGAGTGTTCAGGAGCGTGGGGGAGCGACCGTTCAGGAGTAGGTCCGGGCGGTCACAGTTTGGCCGGGGAGGTGGAAGGCTCTCTATTCGTGGGTGGGAGGGGCAGCAGGGAGGCGGTAGCGGGGATGAGGGGCGGGCCAGGGGAAACCACAACAACAAAATGTAGGGTCAAAGGGAAAGCGAGACAGGGGCAGCAAATGTTCAAAGGCACCGAGTGTGCAGTCAATTTTACTAACATGCAGAAAAGCCTCAGCAAGGTCGCGCTATGATACAGAGCAGATAGTGCTGCGAAGACCGACTCCTGGACGAAACCATGAGCTCATTGCTGTAAAGTCATGTGCTCTGTGTAGTATTCCAATGTAAGTCATAGTAGAATGTTAGTATGTCATTCTCGCAGAATGTAAGTATGTAATTCTACTAGAATGTAAGTATGTAATGTTAGAATGTACGGCTGTCATGATGTTAAAACTGGTTTGCGATGTCAACATAATCGGCGCCACCTTGTCCCCTCTCAGACCCGTACGCTCTAGTAAGCAGTAGCTATTTTTAAAGCACCATAGCCCCTCTGCCCCTCGCTGATCGCCAGCCCGTTCCCCTGGTGCTGCGAACATCCCCCCTCGCACTCTCTGACCACCCCTGCTCTCTCGTATATGGACCATGCACCCCCTCCCAGCGCGACCCTACCCCGGAGGCGCATTTCGCCCCCGGCCAACATCCCCCGTCCTTTGGTGAACCCCCTTCCTCTGCCCTGCCCTGCTTCCAAGCCACCACCTGGCCCTGCAGCTGCCATTTATTGGCCCCCTTTCCTGTAAGCAGTTGCCCCGATTCAAAGGATCTCCGACTAATCAAAGGCCCCCTCACCCCGTACGATCCGATCAGATACACCCGCTCCGGGAATCGACAGAGTATCCTGCTGTGGAATAGTCATCACTTACTGTAGATATGTGTGGGAACGGGCTCAAAGTGGGGATTCCAAGGATGTCTTTCCGTACATCAAAGCCTTAACAAGAATGTGTCACATGTAATAAAGCTATTAACCTGTGTATAAGAGGCCAGGCCTCAGAGATGCAGTTAGAGCACCTCCCGAAGACATTCTGTGTGTGTGTCCGAAATGACTGGCTCTCCTCATGAGAAATAAACCCTGTTCTTGCGTTCCAGCTTCCAGCGCCTGTCTCTTTATTTGGTAACTATTTGCTATGGGAAATTAGAGGCGTCCTTGCGCCAACAGCCTGGGCAATTGACAGTAGCTGGCTGCTTTTCCTCAATTGGCGTCCCAACGCGGGGCCCATCAGCGACATGTGGGTTCAGTGAGAGAGGTCCCGACGACGGGGTGAACGTCTAAACGATTGGAGTATACCTGCCTGGAGAAGACCCTCGTCTGACTGCCGATCGAGTGAACTTCACCGATTCTGAACGGACCTCTCTTGAGTGACCCGCTGTCCTGACTGGGACCCCACAGGAGTGCTGTGGTAAAACTGGAGTAAGAGGACAATCGGGCGCTGGAAGGGGAAGGCGAAGAACTGTCCTCGCGGTCCGGGTAAGGTTAAGTAGGACGTTTTTACGTCTGATTGGCAGGATGGTTTTATCCATCTAAAGTGACTATTTGATTGATTGTTTGTATCGGAATTGTTTGAAAATACAGGCATTATTCGTTGATTGGTTCATTTAGCCTTGGTCGCTACTTGACACATTGGTTCTCTTCGGAGAATTCTCTGTCTACAAACGGGGAAGAATAACAATATTCTATCCTCCTTTGCAGATAGTGAAGGGTAGGTAACAAAGACTTTTGTCTCCCGTTGTAACCCGTCGTGCCTATCTCTTTCTCGCCATTGATTGTTTGATTGCCCGAACATTGGTTGTTCGATATTGGTTCTTTGGAGGTATTCTCTGCTTACAAAAAAAACGTGGAATAGAGATATTCTGTCTAGTCTTTGCAAGCAGTGAAAAGATAGGTAGTGCAGACTTTTGTCCCCGTTGTAACCCGTCATGCCTATCTTCTCCCCACTGATTGGTAATTGGTTCTACCCGGACCATTTATTAGAGGTAGCTCATCCGGTCCCACCGGAGGGCACCCCTAATAAAGAGGACATATATATATATAAAATACGGATTATCCGCTGTACCTTTCTGGCAAACTATGGCATAAAAATCGCTATAGAAAAAAAAAAATCGAACAAAAGCAATAGGCCACTGATGAGACCCTTTTTACCCCGCTAAAATAGAAGTACTAAGAATAGCCCCTTACGAGAAACATGAAAGTAGGGGTAGGAGCCAAGTTCGAAGCCGCGATGGACGCAAAGCAGCTCGACTCCTCCGCCCCCGCGGCCCCAAACATGTCTGCCCTACCACCCACCCCGCCCAATAAACGACAAAACACTGGTTTGCGATGTCAACATAATCGGCGCCACCTTGTCCCCTCTCAGACCCGTACGCTCTAGTAAGCAGTAGCCATTTTTAAAGCACCATAGCCCCTCTGCCCCTCGCTGATCGCCAGCCCGTTCCCCTGGTGCTGCGAACATCCCCCCTCGCACTCTCTGACCACCCCCGCTCTCTCGTATATGGACCATGCACCCCCTCCCAGCGCGACCCTACCCCGGAGGCGCATTTCGCCCCCGGCCAACACCCCCCGTCCTTTGGTGAACCCCCTTCCTCTGCCCTGCCCTGCTTCCAAGCCACCACCTGGCCCTGCAGCTGCCATTTATTGGCCCCCTTTCCTGTAAGCAGTTGCCCCGATTCAAAGGATCTCCGACTAATCAAAGGCCCCCTCACCCCGTACGATCCGATCAGATACACCCGCTCCGGGAATCAACAGAGTATCCTGCTGTGGAATAGTCATCACTTACTGTAGATATGTGTGGGAACGGGCTCAAAGTGGGGATTCCAAGGATGTCTTTCAGTACATCAAAGCCTTAACAAGAATGTGTCACATGTAATAAAGCTATTAACCTGTGTATAAGAGGCCAGGCCTCAGAGATGCAGTTAGAGCACCTCCCGAAGACATTCTGTGTGTGTGTCCGAAATGACTGGCTCTCCTCATGAGAAATAAACCCTGTTCTTGCGTTCCAGCTTCCAGCGCCTGTCTCTTTATTTGGTAACTATTTGCTATGGGAAATTAGAGGCGTTCTTGCGCCAACAGCCTGGGCAATTGACAGTAGCTGGCTGCTTTTCCTCAATTGGCGTCCCAACGCGGGGCCCATCAGCGACATGTGGGTTCAGTGAGAGAGGTCCCGACGACGGGGTGAACGTCTAAACGATTGGAGTATAACTGCCTGGAGAAGACCCTCATCTGACTGCCGATCGAGTGAACTTCACCGATTCTGAACGGACCTCTCTTGAGTGACCCGCTGTCCTGACTGGGACCCCACAGGAGTGCTGTCACTGCTGTGGTAAAACTGGAGTAAGAGGACGATCTGGCGCTGGAAGGGGAAGGCGAAGAACTGTCCTCGCGGTCCGGGTAAGGTTAAGTAGGACGTTTTTACGTCTGATTGGCAGGATGGTTTTATCCATCTAAAGTGACTATTTGATTGATTGTTTGTATCGAATTGTTTGAAAATACAGGCATTATTCGTTGATTGGTTCATTTAGCCTTGGTCGCTACTTGACACATTGGTTCTCTTCGGAGAATTCTCTGTCTACAAATGGGGAAGAATAACAATATTCTATCCTCCTTTGCAGATAGTGAAGGGTAGGTAACACAGACTTTTGTCTCCCGTTGTAACCCGTCGTGCCTATCTCTTTCTCGCCATTGATTGTTTGATTGCCCGAACATTGGTTGTTCGATATTGGTTCTTTGGAGGTATTCTCTGCTTACAAAAAAAACGTGGAATAGAGATATTCTGTCTAGTCTTTGCAAGCAGTGAAAAGATAGGTAGTGCAGACTTTTGTCCCCGTTGTAACCCGTCATGCCTATCTTCTCCCCACTGATTGGTAATTGGTTCTACCCGGACCATTTATTAGAGGTAGCTCATCCGGTCCCACCGGAGGGCACCCCTAATAAAGAGGACATATATATATAAAATACGGATTATCCGCTGTACCTTTCTGGCAAACAATGGCATAAAAATCGCTATAGGAAAAAAAAAAAATCGAACAAAAGCAATAGGCCACTGATGAGACCCTTTTTACCCCGCTAAAATAGAAGTACTAAGAATAGCCCCTTACGAGAAACATGAAAGTAGGGGTAGGAGCCAAGTTCGAAGCCGCGATGGACGCAAAGCAGCTCGACTCCTCCGCCCCCGCGGCCCCAAACATGTCTGCCCTACCACCCACCCCGCCCAATAAACGACAAAACACTATACAAATGGAAGTCTACTGATACCCACCATCGGCGTCGCCAGATTGGGCTAGATCACGCACAATTGGCCTATGTCTTTTCTGGTTATGCAGTAATGTTTTTGTGCTCGTTGCCAGATTATAGATATATACAACGCTCCAACAAAGTAGTATGATTAAAACACTTTAATAACTTATAAATACATACAACACTCCAACTAAGCAAACACGGTAAAACACTCTTTTTAAAACAACTATTTACATGGCGGCCTGCTGCAACATCCATCCCAAAGCATTCGCCGTCCGCTTGATACTGTCCCTGTCCCTCCTTCCTCGGAGCAGCAACATTGGGCTGCTTTGGGCTGTCTTTTGGTCGGCTTTGGGCTATAATAAGCCTACAAAATCCAGCGGCCTGTGAGGCAGCATCAGTACCGGACCGTTGTGCGAATAGGCCGGAGGCACCACAGCCACGATATTGTTGTACTGGCCTTCCCATTCATCCATCCTGAGGTGGCATCCAGCGAGCCTCGGGTGGGGGGGGTGAATGTCTTGCTGATGACCCCCCCACCCCTCTTATTGCCTGATCCGACCATCACGTATACCTGCGCCGGGAGACGGCGAGGGGTGCACTGGGAGGGAGAGACGGCGCGAACGAGCCTCCCCCACCTCCCCAGGTGGAGGTTCCCTCAGCTGCACCCCAGCGCTTCACTCGACCAGCTGAGTTGCGCCCGCTCTTGCGGCACAGTGCCTCGCTCGGCCAGCTGAGTTGCGCCCGCTCTTGCGGCACAGTGCCTCGCTCTGCCAGCTGAGTTTCGCCTGCTCTTGCGGTTACAGCGTCTCACCCGCCATCCGGCTGAATTGCGCCCACTCTTGCGGTGCAGCGATAGGCGGCTGCCACGGAGCTCACGAAATGGCGATCGGCTCCACAGAATTGGGCATGGCCTGCAAGGATGGCTCTGAACAACCCTGGAACTCGGACGCTTGCCTGCTAGAGCATGGGCCCCGTTCCCGGAAACGTCCCCTCAGCCTAGAAGATTCTACAAAAGTCACCGGGGCCCCCGACTCCCGCAGGCTTCCGGTGGGGAGCGGCTGCCATGATTACTTGCGGAATGGCCACGACGTAGCCACGAGGTGGTGGTGCTCTCATGCTAACGCCAGCTTCAGTCTGAAACATCCAGAGACACTGTAGACTACAAATCCGATCAGTTCCGGTGGAGCCCCAGCGTGACCCGGTAGGGAAGAACTTGCCCTCCCCTCTTTTGACTGATGATTCTTGTTGCCTGTCCCTTCTGTTGTCATTTAACTGAACTTTTTGGACTGCCGAAAGGGGTTCTGGTCCGACCGCTGGTTGGTGGAGACATTTTGACTATATTCTGGACCTGCCCGGCCTCGCCCAAAATGGCGCCGGTATAAATGAGGCTCGCAACTCCTTGTTGTGTACTGGTTGCTCAGCCTTGATATCACGAGATATGTATGCAGTTTTTGAAGCACAGGGTGGGCGGGGACGGGTACTGGTTGAACATTTAGGCATCCCTATTGATATCAAGTTCTAATGTATTATTGATTACTGTACTATTGAAAGTTCGGATTGACGTTACTCATGGTACTGGCCCGCAAATGTATATCTGGATAATTTTATTGTAACTGGTTCTCTCGTACTTTGATTATAAAAATTACATCCACCGATTCCGCAACTGTTAGACACCTTAGTTCCCGCAACCTAATGGCCCGCCCGTTACGTTTGTCTACAGTGTAAATGTCCCCTCATCATATACGATTCCAGTTTGCCCCGTGGCCGGCCCACGTGGTTATAGGCCCGTAATTTGTATCCTGACATTTTTCACAATAAAAGTTTTAAAACAAAACATGGTAGTAGCACCTGCATTGGTAAAGTTTTGAATAAATAGCCACTGTTTTCGAATAAGTAAAAGGCAGATGAAATAAAGCAGTCCAATTACATGACGGTTAAAAGGTATAGTACGCAGAAATGCTGTAAAGATAAATGGTCAAGGGCTGTTGTGTTTTCCACTCCTGCAGCATAAAACGATCGATAAGAATCCGATATTCAGACCTATCAGCAACTAAGACAGTAGACCGAGCCTCTTCTGCTCAACGGCTCCCTCGTGGGACGAAGAAACGCCCTTTTTTCCCCTCGAAATAGGAATATTTACTTGCAGGACAGTTGTAAATTTCCCGAGAAAATACATTATCCTGGAACATTGTTAGTGATAAACTCTAAATGCATCTGGGTCCTCGGAACCCAAAGACTTCGTAGTCTTTGCTTTACTTGCCACGTGTATCAGGGAAGTTGTTTCAGATGCTCCTAAATCACTCCAAAGGAATACCATCTAACCCCTCTAGTTTTCATGCCCGGCGAATAGGAACGACCGTGTACTACTGCAGATCATTCCTCTTCTCCGAATGAGAACATGGATCCGTCACCCCCTCACTTTACACTGACCACCTCTGGTTTTGACCCTTCCCTGCACACGGCCTGTGATATCGCACTCGAGCGATCTATGTAATAAACAGCCTACCATTGATTGTCCTTTCCGCACTACCAGTTCCCCTGGGCTTAGACGTTGAGATGCCAGGGTCGGCGTCCCGCGGAGATAAGTCGAGTACGTGGTAAGTAAAGACAATTTTTTTTTGTTTTTTTGTGTTTATACGCCCTGATGTGCTTTTAACGCTGCCCCCCTCCCCTTCTACCCCCTTTCCTGCAGGTCGCATCGGTACTTCGACTGGATTATGGAGAATACCTAAGACTCACCATGTTCCGCGCAGAAGCTAGGCTAGCACTGTAAGATGGTACATTGTATGCGGGGGCTATCCCTGGGAACGTGAGGAATTTGTGTGGTTTGAATGTGCGCATGAATGCCCTGATGCGTATAGCTTGACCAAATACGTTTTGCACACGTCTAGACCAATAAGAGAATGCTTTGTGTGTAACTAAAGTAGTGATCGAACAGTCGATGGAATGGGGAAAGTGGGCCTGAACATGGTGCCTACATGCGATGAGCAAACAAAGACATAGATAGCACTTCCTTACTCAGAACCGACTGTCTCTCTATGAAGCAAGCGACTGGGAGGATGGCCTGCATCAGAAACTTGACGGGTTATCGCAGTATGACAAAACGTGACTCCAGCTGACACCCCAAATATGCAACCAAAGTAGAGCACGCCAATGAGTGAATTCATACGCCGACTAAATAAGAAAAAGTCAAGGAGTGCACCGGCTTGAGGTTCACCCAAGTCCCCTCCACCTAGAAACTATGAATGTTGTCAATGTTTTAGATTTACCCCCTTCTTCTTGCACCCTCATAGACATGGAAGTGAAAGCTGCATCATTGCTCCCCCCCCGACTGACGCCCTCCTTTGCCTCAGCTTGGATCATCATTTGCTAAAATGTTCGAAGACCCCACCGTGAGTATAAGCACAACCGGATTAGTCCCCGACCAGTTGACAAAGAGTAAGTATTTTCAACAGAGGCCACCAGCGAAGGTTGCCGACAATTAGGGAGGAAGAAAAGTTAAAAAGCGACCTCCAAAATGAATTACGGAGAATGCTGAAAATACGCGGCACGTGTAGAAGGAGGAAGGGAAAAGAAAGGTTCCCTTGCCCAAAATGGCTCTGTGTCTTCGTTTTAGGTTTCTGTGTTTGATGTATGTACTATCACACCCTATCCAGTATTTGTGTGTACGTGAACGTCGAATATATGTTT
Organism: Lissotriton vulgaris; assembly: GCF_964263255.1. NCBI lineage: Eukaryota > Metazoa > Chordata > Amphibia > Caudata > Salamandridae > Lissotriton > Lissotriton vulgaris. The sequence continues at coordinate 15,828,235 of NC_141690.1, read as the reverse complement.
TCCCTCGGCTTGTGTTCTTATACGTAAACCTGACCCGTGCTGCTCTATGTTGTGTGTGCACCAAGTAGCCTATTATCGTACACGTTAGTCTCTCTATCTCCCTCGTTTTATGTCGTTCGTGTACCAAATAGCCTACTTGAAGCGCACGTCTCCCTCCCTCTCTCTCTCTCTCTCTCTCTCTCTCTCTCTCTCTCTCTCTCTCTCTCTCTCTCTCTCCCTCACTTTCTTTCTTTCTTCCTCACTGAAGGCCCCTTGCCCTCTTTTATATAAATAACGACACTGTACCTCCTCGGTATATGTATAATTGGCTTAAACTCGACAAGGGTTCGAACAAATTGACATAAGCAAAACGACCGTATCTTGCCACACTACTACCTCTCCTTTCTGTAAAATGATGGAAATTAATTGGCTGAGAAAGAAAGGACAGGTAAGACGACCGATGTCCCCCAATCTGGCCCTTATTACGGGAACTATACGTCAGTGGTTTTTGTTATTTTAAGGCCCTAACAACCCCACCTCCATTGCTCAGACCACCCCGCCTATGGCCCCAAAGTAAAACGTCCAAACATCCCCGTTCCTCCAGAATAGTCCCAGTTCTGTACTAGCCGTCCCTGGACATTTTAGAAATAGTTGATGACCTTGTTTTTGAAGATGCATCGCTTAAAACTGATAACGGTTAACAATTGTCTCCAACAAGAAAAAATGTTCAGCTTATGTCCCTCCCCGAACAGATACTTGTGAGCCCATGACAGTAGCACTTCGCCCTTTTTAGCAGTCCTTAAAAAGTGTTAGAAAGACGAGTCTCTACCGGAGAAGCCGGTTAGAATTTTGACAGACCAGGTATTTGATAAATGTCAGACTTCCTACCACGTTTGTAAAGTACAGGAACCCACACCTAGCAGACCCGATGAGGGAAATTTGCAGGAGCATTCGCAAACTTGCATCGCAGCAATGATTTATGAGTTAATAGCATACACCGATGTAAGAGTTGATAGACATCCGCCATAGAGTGACCGATAAACGTTTCTCCAACTACTTGGGATTGGGAGAGAGAATGAAGAATGTAAACGCCTTCCCTACCAGTTCCCTAAAATTTGTTTTTACTTATTCAAAGATAACATGCGGTCATCGGAGGAGAGGGGTCGGACGTGACGCACAGCCTGGCTGCGGATCGTGGAACATCTATGGCCTCGTCCAAGGGGGAGCCACGGAGCAAAGAGATGCGGGACGAGGCACCATTCTCAGCATGGGAAGTGATAGAAAGAGGGGCTATTCAGAAACCTCTACACATTGATCAGTTCGTGCCTGAAGTCCGAACCCGTCGAGCCCGATTGATGGGATCATTGCTAAAAGACTCTGCCCTCCTTGGTCCACTTTTGATCCGATCCCACTCCACCCCCTCTTCCCTCGGCCTCCCAAAGCACGCCCCTACACCCCCCTTTCATATGGGATTTTTGAACTTGACTTAACGAAAGAAGAACAAAATGCGAGTACCCCGTCTAAGGGTACCTACGATAAAATTTGTTAAGGAACAGGACAAAACAGGACTGTGATCCAAGAGCAAAGAGCGGTCACACCCTGCAACGTGAAAAATTGGGGTTGAGCTGGACCTTAGCTCCACTGCCGGTGCTCAACAGCGCCAACGAAAGAAGAAGAACAATGAGAGCCTACCAGTGATGGCTCGCTTTAATAAGGACACTGGAAAGAAGAACTCCCTTTTTGACATTACCCCCCCCCCCTCCCAACCACTTTCATATTGACTATCTCCCAATCTAGCTTTCGAGATATTATATCGGTCACTTCCAACTGTACGCATAACTTTGTATAATGACAATTGTATAACATCAGCCGTGCACCTTAATATACTGTCTAGTTTGATCCACGCGAGGTCTAGGCCTTAAATGATGTACGTAATATCCCTTGTTCTGCCAGAATGTTTTACTATCATGTTTTTATTCAAACAAGTTTCCCTCCTCCTACCTCAAGGTCTGACATATGACGCAGCTGGTGTAATTTGTATGCGCTACCTCCTCGCCTATCACATCAACTACATGTAATTATGTACAATTCTGTCAGATTATTTCTGTCTGTCCTAAGACTCTGTACTGTGAAGAGAGAACGCCTGAAATAATTTACGATGCCGAGGTTAAGAATTTAATGAAGATGGGTGCCGGCTAGACAAGCTGGCTAGATATGTTGAAAAGGGAGGACTGTTAAAACTGGTTTGCGATGTCAACATAATTGGCGCCTCCTTGTCCCCTCTCAGACCCGTACGCTCTAGTAAGCAGTAGCCATTTTTAAAGCACCATAGCCCCTCTGCCCCTCGCCGATCGCCAGTGCGTTCCCCTGGCGCTGCGAACATCCCCCCTCGCACTCTCTGACCACCCCCGCTCTCTCGTATATGGACCATGCACCCCCTCCCAGCACGACCCTACCCCGGAGGCGCATTTCGCCCCCGGACAACACCCCCCGTCCTTTGGTGAACCCCCTTCGTCTGCCCTGCCCTGCTTCCAAGCCACCACCTGGCCCTGCAGCGGCCATTTATTGGCCCCCTTTCCTGTAAGCAGTTGCCACGATTCAAAGGATCTCCGACTAATCAAAGGCCCCCTCACCCCGTACGATCCGATCAGATACACCCGCTCCGGGAATCGACAGAGTATCCTGCTGTGGAATAGTCATCACTTACTGTAGATATGTGTGGGAACGGGCTCAAAGTGGGGATTCCAAGGATGTCTTTCCGTACATCAAAGCCTTAACAAGAATGTGTCACATGTAATAAAGCTATAAACCTGTGTATAAGAGGCCAGGCCTCAGAGATGCAGTTAGAGCACCTCCCGAAGACATTCTGTGTGCGTGTCCGAAATGACTGGCTCTCCTCATGAGAAATAAACCCTGTTCTTGCGTTCCAGCTTCCAGCGCCTGTCTCTTTATTTGGTAACTATTTGCTATGGGAAATTAGAAGCGTCCTTGCGCCAACAGCCTGGGCAATTGACAGTAGCGGGCTGCTTTTCCTCAATGAGGGGAACCTTGGGGACTTTGTACACGGTGCTGGAGAAGACGGTTGCCTTGCTGTCTGCTCCTGTTGGTGGGTGTTTAAGGTGTCTTGTTTTCCTGCAATAAATCTACTTATCAGATCCACTGCTGTCTGCTTCCTCACTACATAAATTTGGCGACGAGTGGGAGAGGGTAAAAAGAAGGCTGCACTCACCAATATTTCAAAGTTGCTTGCGTTGTGCTGAATACCCGTTTTCTTTGTGTAGCTGTTTCCACTCATCCCAGGGTGGTCGGCTCATTGAACAATGTCATCTGACCTCTGGTAGCATTTATATTTTTAGATTGTGCGCTTCCTCTGCCTCTTCACTACACTCTGGTTGATGTACTACACGTGTGTAAGTAGTGTTAGTATGCGTTTATACTAACCAATGCATCTTGGTCCTAGGGAGCGGGACCTCCCAGGCGCAGCTCATACAATCTCCCGGGGTGTGCATCCACGGGACATTTATGTTTGCTATTAGAGGGCGGATGCATGGCTTCCACCCTGTGATAGCAAATCCTTGTTTGACTAGTTGCAGCAAGAGGAGGAAAATCTCATATCGCTTTAATAGAGTGGATCCGGATGGTAAAAATGGAGAAAAAAACAAGCGGGTCTCACTCATTGATTTAAATGAGACTCCTGGTGGCTAATGTTCTGTGGCTAATCATATTATTATATTGCGGGGTCTCTGTAGGACTGGGGATCTTAATGTCACATGTAAATTAGGCTCGGAAGGGCACAGAGACGTTTCGCATCCTAGGGGTTCGCCACCTTCCCGGGTATTGTTTACTAATTGTTCGGGGGGCTTCGAGTCCAACTGAAGTCCGGGGATTCCCACCCTCCGGGATTTTACTTAAATATGCAGGGTGGACCTTGGCAGTCCCTGAAGCCGCGGTGGTCCTAGGCAGTGCCTTATTGGTTTTGTAATCACACGGGCAGTACTCATGGTGTTATAAAGTGATGCACACATAGAACCCTTAGAACCCTTGCAGTTGTAGAATTACACAGGCTTTATTTATGTAATAGTCTGTTGGTTTATATTTAGTAGGTGCACCGCAAAATTATAAATGATTTCCCTCATAACCGCCTAGAAACAGACGATTTTCACAATAAACTACAGACAAGTGTTATCAGAAAGAGAAGACCAAAACACTCACATATTTATTGGGCTCCCGGCTAGGACCCATGTGGGTACCCTTTTTCCTTATCTTATTCACGGTGCCACACCCTCCACACGAGCTGTGCTACTTACCCTTCAGGTGTCCCTACAATCATGGGTCCTGAAGAGACCCTACACTGCACACAGGGTCGAAACGCCGTCAACAGTTTTCACAAACAAACCATTCAGTACCAGCACTGATCAATGTATTAAGCGCTGTTCACTGAATATACATCTGTTAATGGTCATTTATATGAAGCATAGGAAATGTTATATATCTCACGTATATGTCTCTAATTTTCTAGGTTCCATTTTCCACCCGGACACCACCCACCAAGAACAAAATGTTCTTTCTTTCTGGGACACCACCACGCCGAACGGAGCATTGATTACCAATGCCCAGCTTACTAGCGCTATTCAAAATTGTTTAATACTTGTTTTAACTGTTTTTAAAATCGCCGACGGTAACACATTTAGAAGTGCCCCTAGCGGTTTTTAAATAGTCACATTTATCCTGCTTTATGTCACAAATGTAATTTGACTGAATAAATTACTTTGTGCAGTATTAGGCGTGTTCCCCGGTCCACCACTGATCATTCAGACAGTGTGGAGGGATAGATCGCTCACCAGGAAGTGTGAAACTACACTTCCGGTTAGCGCCGAGGTTAGCAGTCTAGCTGCTCACCACCACCGGCATAAAAACCACTGAATCACCCAGCTCGTGGATTCTTTCTGGGACACCACCACGCCAAACGGAGCATTGATTACCAATGCCCAGCTTACTAGCGTTATTCAAAATTGTTTAATACTTGTTTTAACTGTTTTTAAAATCGCCGACGGTAACACATTTAGAAGTGCCCCTAGCGGTTTTTAAATAGTCACATTTATCCTGCTTTATGTCACAAATGTAATTTGACTTAATAAATTACTTTGGCAGTATTAGGCGTGTTCCCCGGTCCACCACTGATCATTCAGACAGTGTGGAGAGATAGATCGCTCACCAGGAAGTGTGAAACTACACTTCCGGTTAGCGCCGAGGTTAGCAGTCTAGCTGCTCACCACCACCGGCATAAAAACCACTGAATCACCCAGCTCGTGGATTCTTTCTGGGACACCACCACGCCAAACGGAGCATTGATTACCAATGCCCAGCTTACTAGCGTTATTCAAAATTGTTTAATACTTGTTTTAACTGTTTTTAAAATCGCCGATGGTAACGCATTTAGAAGTGCCCCTAGCGGTTTTTAAATAGTCACATTTATCGTGCTTTATGTCACAAATGTAATTTGACTGAATAACTTACTTTGTGCAGTATTAGGCGTGTTCCCCGGTCCACCACTGATCATTCAGATAGTGTGGAGGGATAGATCGCCCACCAGGAAGTGTGAAACTACACTTCCGGTTAGCGCCTAGGTTAGCAGTCTAGCTGCTCACCACCACCGGCTAAAAACCGGATGCTTCCTCAGACGCGCAGAGAACGTGCGCAGCGGGCGCGCCGCGGGCGCGAACAAAGGCACGCCTAAGGCAAGCCCGTCTGCGCCCGTCCGTGTCTGTCCCGGGCCCAGGGCCATACCCCCTAGCCCTGAAACCATCTACCTCACCGGCGCCTCTCTGCGATATTCCTCGAAACACCTAAGGGATCTTAATACCGATAAGATCAACCCGTGTTGCAAGACACTGTCACTACTTACGCACAGTATCGCAGCCCCTGAAACCTGCCCGGGTTGCAATTTTAGAATCCCCTCTCCCCCTGCAACCACGAGCCCCTTGACTAAAATCCAGGACTCCAGGCCCCCATACCGCATGGCACTGATCAATGCCCGCTCCCTTCCCAAACACCATCTGGAAATCAGGGAGTGCATCATTGATCAGGAACTCGACATCCTCTTCATCACGGAATCGTGGGGGGATGCGGCCTCTTGTCCTGACTTCTGTGCCGCCATCCCTGATGGTTATTGTGTGGCAAGACTGGACAGAGCTATGGGTAAGGGCGGTTGCTTAGCCATCATTCATAAAGCTACCTATCCTGTTAAAATAGAACCCATACATGGCTCAGAATGTGAGGCCCTGGCTTATTCCATCTCCCTCAATCACAACCAAGCTTTTAAAGGCATCTTGCTATATCGTCCCCCTGGACCACGCGCACGTTTTCTCTCTTCTTTAGACCAACTTACAGAACTTTCATTAGAACCCCTTGACTATACCATTCTGGGCGACTTTAACTTTCATTTAGAAGACACAGGTGACAAGGACACTATTCAGTTAATCACCGATTTGCAGTCAGCTGGACTACAACAACTAGTCACTGGCTCTACCCATCAAGCAGGACACACGCTTGACGGCTTATTCACAAATAACTATAACATCTCGCTATCCACTATTCTCCCTCTAGCATGGTCAGACCACTTCGCAGTCATTTTTACTTTACCAGCCCATAACCCTAACCCTCCACAGGCCAAAGCCAACGTTCCCAAAAGCACGAGAGTCTGGAATAACCTTGATATCCCACTCCTATCCGCCACACTTACAAATTCCCCCTACGAGGCCTCCCCAAACCCAATCCTAGGTTCAAACAGGTACCAGGATTGGATTCAGGAGGCGGTTAACCAGTTAGTCCCGACTAAATGCATCTTTCCCAATCATGCTGCGCCATCCGCGCCATGGTTTACCGAGGACCTTAGACTCCACCAACAGCACTGTAGGAACCTCGAGAGACACTGGCGCAAACACTATAGCCCCGAAAACAAACTAATTTATAAAAATGCCTTAGCAATATACAAAAGAGCTATCATCAAACACAAAAGGGACTACTTCTCATCTCAAATCGACTTGGCTCAGAACTCAGCTAAGAAGCTGTTCCAAGTTGTCAACTCCCTCGCTAATCCCCCAACAGGCCCTCCCATTGAGAAATCTCAAGACCTCTGCAATTCTGTAGCCACGTTTTTCGCAACCAAGGTCACCAACATATACTCTACCTTCACCCCCCCTAATTCTCCAGAAATTTCCTCGTCTCACCTTCACCCCCCTTCCCGTAGACCTACCTTCTCTGCCTTCCACCCGGTCTCTGCTCAACAAATCAGTAAACTCACCACATCTATTAGGTCAGGATCCCCCTTAGACCCATGCCCACCTTCTGTATCTAACTCCATCATGGAGGCTATTACGCCCCCCTTGACAGACATTTGCAATTCCATTTTCCAAACAGGAATCTACCCGGTAATATGGAAAAAAGGCAATTATTAAACCTCTCCTCAAAAAACCATCCCTTGACCCCAGTGAGTCAGCAAATTACAGACCCGTTGCTTGTCTTCCCTTTCCTGCTAAAATCTTTGAATCTCTGATGAACCAACAGCTGTCAGAATTCATTGACACGCACCAACTCCTGGATGACACGCTATTTGGTTTCAGGAAGGGCCACGGAACAGAAACCGCCCTTATAAAGGCCTCTGATGAAATCAGGACCATCTTAGACCACGGTGGGGCGGCGGTCCTCATACTTTTAGATCTGTCCGCCGCCTTCGACACGGTTGATCACTCCATCTTGATCAACCGTGTCGCAGCCTAGGGGGTCAACCATTCGGCCAAAAACTTGCTCACTTCCTTTCTGGCCAACCGCACGCAGGCGCTTAGGTTGGGAGAGTTTTACTCACCCTTTTTCACCTTACCCTGCGGAGTGCCTCAGGGCTCATCATTAAGCCCTACATTATTCAATATATATGTAGCGGATCTGGCGAGAGTCCTAAAAGCGCACGAACTGTCCTTGACCACCTACGCTGATGACACACAGCTGGTGCTGGCGGTACACAGGGACGGACCAGTAGTTGCCTCGAGATTCCAGGAGGGGATGTTAGCCATCTGCTCCTGGATGTCGAGGAACTGCTTGAAACTAAATTCTGATAAAACCGAGGTTATTACCTTTGGCACCCTCTCACCAGACTGGTCCCCCATCTGGTGGCCCAAGCAAATGGGGCCTCCACCAGTCCCGGTGGCCAAGGTCAGAAACCTGGAAGTCATTTTTGATGACAAGCTGTCATTTAAACATCACGTGAACTCAGTGGTCTCTTCCTCCTTTTTAATGCTAAGGAAAATTAAAAAGCTGCTTCCATACCTGCCAGCCTCAGCAGGTAAAACTCTGATTACCACCCTGGTCTTCTCCAAAATAGATTATGGTAACGCGCTATTCCTTAATGCGCAAGAACAAGTCCTAAACAAGCTGCAGTCTATTCAAAACGCGGCAGCCAGAGTCCCGCTCGGCATCCCCAAACACCATTCTACCTCCCTGGCAATACGCCATCTCCATTGGCTAAGAGTCAGGAACCGGATCAAATTTAAGGCACTTTGTATCGCCTATAAAGCCATACATGAGACTGGGCCTCGCTTCCTTAGGAACGCATTCCAGATCTATGCCCCAAAAAGATCTATGCGATCGGCCTCCACTTTCCTACTACCAGTCCCTCGCACCAGAACCTCAACTTGGGGAGACAGACGTTTTTCTGGTGGCGACTCCCAAACTCTGGAACTCTCTGCCCATATCGATCAAAACCAGTCCCACTCTCATCGCCTTCCGAAGATCCCTGAAGACCTGGCTATTTGATCAATGATCCCACCTGCTGGCTCTTGTCCCATGAAGTTCTAATGCGCCGAGACACCCTAGGGTATTTGTTGCGCAATACAAATTTCGTAAACATAAACATAAACAATGTATTACCATGTATGAATTGTTTGTTTCAAGGATTATATAAACAATTGTGAGTTAAGTACAAACCTGAGGTGTATTTGATTCCTTCTCTTTCCAACATCACTATATAACCCATTGCATTGTCATTGTGCATATATACACTGGGATTACTTCATTAAGTGTCCACAGGGCTGGGTAGTAGCACCTCTGTCCAGGTTACACACATGGGCAGGAAATGAATGTTTTGTGGTCCCCAAACATCTTTCATGTGCCTTTAATTTCATCTTTATTAGTGACGAAACCCATTTATTTTTCATTGTGAGCCTAATTCCTACAGGTATTGATGGATATGTTGTCCTATTTTGATCATGGATTAATGAAAAATAAAACACACATTGCTATTCACAATTTATTCTGTCTTTTGTACAGCGGAGTGACTAGCTGGAGTGTATGTACCTTACAGAAAAAATTGTTGCTAATCTGGTCCCTGCGCCTTCTCCCCTCTGCTGCAGCGCTACCATTTCATTGTTGTGTGGCAGGTGGTCCCGTCCATCATCCTCAGATTCTGTGTCAGACACATCCATGGGCAGTCCACCGCTGCAGGCCATGTTGTGCAGCATGGCATATGTTGCCACGATTTTACCGACTGTCTCTGGCGCATACTGCAGAGCTTCACCACTCTATGTAGGCAACTAAAGCACGATTTCAGTATTCCAAAAATACGCGAAATCACTGTCCTTGTGCGCCTGTGTGCAGTGTTGTACCGCCTTTGATGTATGTTGTTGGGAGACAGATACGGTGTGAGGATCCACGGATGCAGAGCATACGCACTGTCACCTGTTCTGAGACATATGATGTTGATGATAAATGCTTACAGACATTCAAGTAAAATAACAATTGTCTGGGGACAGGAGGTATCCATCATCAAAGTCACCTCTTTCTAACCTTTGATATAAACCACTATGCCTGAAAATGAATGCAACATTGGTGCTTCCAGGGTATTTGGCTGCAATATCTGTGATTATGTTTTTAGCGTGACACACTACTTGGATATTGAGAGAATGTGTGCTTTTTCTGTTACGAAAAATGTATTCAATGAGGGATGGTGGACATCTGGGCACATGTGTCCCATCTATGCACCCTATGACCTGTAGGAATCTTGCTAACCTGTAGACACCCATTTTGTTTGGTCTAATTCCTCATTATCACAGGACATGTATATGTGTTGATGTATGTGGTATAGCATGGCGCCTAAGAAATCAAGGACAAAATGTGAAAGCGCACTCTGAGACCAGCCACTGTAATGACATCCTGGTAACCACCAGTGGCCAAGAGATGGAGGGAGATCAACACCTGCACATGTGTGGGAATAGCGTTGCTGCGCATGGTTCTACTCTCAAGTTGTGGCTTAGTGTGACCCTGCTATTTAGCCTGCACTGATCATAAATCTCCTCTTCTGTTTTATCCAACAATGTCAGCCTGACTTTGAATATCCTCACCTGTCCTCTTCTCCTCTGCAATGCTGCCATTATCCGCCTTCTCCTTGCTAACACATACAGGGCAGGCATTGTGGAAAGGTTTGTGATGCATTCTGGGTTTTTATAGGTTGTTCCTGATTACCACCTGTTTCAGCTTAGTGGTAAATTGCATGCACAAATATGCTTTTTTTGTGCGTTCTCGCAATTTGCGACTAGTCTGTACATGCAAATTTGCGAGTTGCAAATTGCGATTCTCAGTTTTGGAAAGGCATAATGCATGAGCTAATTTGCAAGTCAGTATTTACTCACTAATTATTTTAGGTGATTGCGAATGCTTTTTGTACATTGGAAACGGCCTTTTTTGCATGCACAAATCAATTTGCCACCAATTTTGTGCATGCAAAATGGTCGTACATCTGGCCTTAATGTTCTAAACCCATGCCTTGCAGTTTGCAAGAGGCTTGTTAATGCTGGTTTATAGCTCACTTGGCTACGATAGGATTGCAATTTATGTACTACATGTAATAACGGATATTTGTCAGAAGTAGTAAAGCTCTTACCTATATACAAAAAAAATGATTGTGATTTGCATGTTACACCTTGTGCTTTACAGGAGATGCATTAACCCTCTATGCAGGATTATGAGTCAAAACAGGAACTAGATAAAACACAGATCTGTTCAGCAACTGCATTAAGCCCCAGAGTTACTGACCATTACTATTATCCCCTAAAATGTCCTGGGCACACAAATATCTCTGCAGAGGGTGTCTTAATCCCATAAGATATTGTGAAATAACACAAAGCAATTAATGTATTTTGCCTAGATTCAAACCCACTGCATATGCTTTAAAGTCAGCGGCGTTACCGTTGCACCACACCGTCTTTCAAAGCATTTTGTTGGCTCCTAACTTTAATAGAGCCAGCAGCAAGTTTAGAAGCTGTGAGCACTCTAATCTGCAGCGTGTCCGTGGCAGAATAGCGCTCTTCTGTCTGATCTAGAGAAGGAGCTGCCACTGCTCCTTGCATTTTGCCCATGTACATTACATAAGTGGTTGAGGAATGGAGTTTTGGTGTTGTGTGTGCTTTTCAAGTGTATGTGCGTGCTGGAGGAAAGCCTGGTGCGTGCGCACACACCTGCGCATGTTAGCGGGAACTATGGCTGGTAAATAGAAATGCACACTCTTTGCAGAAGAAAGCAAAATGGGAAAGAGCACTTTGGTCTGTATGAGGTCAAAGGTTGGTGGCATGGTTCATGGAGGCTTTAGCTATAGAGAGGATTACAAATGTCAGCATTCCATGCTAGGCAGTCAGTGTGTACAGGATCCACTATAAAGGAAGTTTCAACCAATTTTCTAGCCTCCCTGGAGGAAGTTCTGTGGCTCAGCTGTTGACTTTCAAGGACCAACCGGAGTTTGAATTTCTTTGTGAAGCAGACTGAGGTTGTGCCAGTAGGAGCCTCAAAGATGCTAACAATGTATCTTTGTATTGTGCATCTCACCCTAGTATTTGGAGAGTGTGTGAGGCACCTTCTCAGTTCCTTTAACTATTCTTTTCTTGCAAAGCTGTAGTGCCCATATGGATTCCCAGATGTGCAAGAGAGATTGAGTGACAGATTTTATGAGTCTCCACAAAACTTTCTGAAGATAGAGATGCACAGTGAATCAAATTCTAGATTCTTAGAAGATATAATGTGCTCAGAGTGAAATAACTCTACTCATTCAACTAATTCCAAAGTTAAAAATATTTAAAGCCAGAAAATGTGAAGAGGATATGTTATTTTGTTATGTTATGTGTATTTGTAGAGTTCACTAACACGCAAGAGGCACTGAGCAACAGTATGTGCCTAGACCTTCTTAGGATGGGGGAATACTTTGAAAACCTAGGGCTTCAGCTTCTTACACAACTCCAAAAGCGAGGAGGAGGCTCTGCTCTGAAGTGGGAGGCTGTTCCCCACAGTAGGAGCAATCTAAGAGAAAGCTTGAACTCCGCATCTGTTTCTATGTATGCGTGGAATTTGTGGCAGAGCGGAGGTGTCTTAGGGAATGGTAGATGAAGATGCGATTGTTCAAGTAGGCAGAGCCTATGGTTTGGAGCGCCTTGCAGGTTTTGAATTGTTCTAGTTTGTGTATGGGGAGCTATTGGAGCTAAGAGTGTGTTTGAGTCTAGCTGCCAAGTTCTAGAGGGTTTGAAATCTTCTGGGGAGTTGCTTGCTGATTCCAGTGTTGAGGGTGTTCTCATTTTCCAGCTTGCTCATGCAGGGGGTTTTCTGGTGTTGTTTGGGAACCATTTAAAGAATTCCCTTAGCATCTTTAGGGTGGGGAAGCAGGATATTGTGACTGTATTGCCTTGAATGTTCATGACCAGTCTCTTGTCAGAAACGATTTTGAGGATCCTGGTGTGAGTATCGTGGGTTGGGGTGGGTGCAAGGTCATTCAGCTACCAGGTGGAGTTCCATGGTCATACTCACTCATGAGGGTCTCAAGCCGCTGGGGGAGGAGAGCTGCTTGTCGGACTGGGTAGAGGATCATTCGAAGAGCAAGATCTTGAGGTCCTTCCTGAATTGGGTCAGAGATACGAATTGCCAGAGGTGGAGGGGATGGGTATTCCAAGTCTTGGAGGCGAGGTAGAAGAACAACCTTCCTCCGGTTCTGATCTTGTGGATCCTATGGAACAGAGGCAAGGGTGAGTTGGGAGGATCTGAGTTATCTGGCGAGTTCATGGAATGTGAGTTGGTGCTTCGGGTACGCTGGTCCTTCGTCGTGTAGAGCTTTTTAGGTGTGAGTGAGGAGTTTGAAAGTTATTCTCTTGTTGAGTGGAAGCCAGTGGAAGTGTGATGTGGCTGCAGCATGGGTGTCGAGTACTAGTCTGGCAGCTGTGTTTTGGGTGTTCTGTAGTTTCTTGAGCTGTTTCTGGGTGACGCTGGCATAGAGTGCTTTGCCATAGTCGAATCAGCTGGTGATGAGTGCGTGGGTGACCGTCTTTTGAAGCAGGAAGAGCATGTAGAAGCAGGCTGAGGAAAATGTGTTGCTTTGGCGGTTCATGATGAGCAATGAGTCCAGTATGATGTCGCGGTTGCGTGCATGGTCCATCGGGGTTGGGGAGATCCCACAGTGGCTGGCCACCAGGAGTCAGCTCAAGCTGAAGCGGTGGGTCCCAGGATGAGTACTTCGGTCTTTTCCGAGTTGAGCTTGAGGCAGCTGTCTTTCATCCAGGTAGCAATAGCCTTCATTCCACTGTGGAATTTGGTTCTGTCGGTTGGGGGTTCGTTGGTGAGGGATAGGATCAGCTGGATGTTGTCAAGGTATGAGGGCATATGAGACAATGTTGAGTCCATGGCTTCTGACGATGGCTGCGTGGGGGCAATGTAGATGTTGAAGATGGTGGGGTTCAGGGAAAAACCCTGGGGCACTCCACAGCTGATCTCTGTGAGTTCTGAGAGGAACAGTGTTAGTCTGACGCGCTGAGTCCGACCGGTGAGAAAGGAGTGGATCCAGTCCAGAGCCTTGTCCCAGATGCCGGCATCATGGAATCTCCTGATTAGGACGCCAGTGAAGGGGACCGAGATGTTTAGTAAGATGAGGGCTGCAGCCTCGCCCCTGTCGAGGAGGGAGCGAATGTCGTCGGTGGCAGTGAGGAGTGCGGTCTCCTTGCTGTGGTTGCTTCGGAAGCTTGATTGGGAGGTGTTCAGGACATGGTTTACTTCGATGAACTTGGACAATTGGGCATTGATCGCTTGCGTGATGATCTTGATTGGGAAGGGGAGGAGGGAGATGAATCTGAAGTTCTTGAGGTCTGTCAGGTCTGAAGACAGCTTCTTAAGCAGGGGGTTGATCTCGGCATGTGGCGGTTTCAATGAACCAGTTGATGAGGGCGATGGCAGTGGCCGCTCTGTGGAAGATGTGGTATGGGCAGGGATCCATCAGGCCTCCTGAGTGGATGCTCTTCATGGTCTTGAGCGTGTCCTCTGTTTTGAGCAGGGTCCAGCAGAGCATTCTTTGTTAGGGTGTGGATTGGTTGTTGCGATGGAGGCAGGCGTAGTGGCCGGGTCTAGGGTGACGAAGCTGTTGTAGATCTTCCTGATCTTGTGGTAGAAGAAGGTGTTGAGTTTGTTGCAGAGGTCCTATAAGGGGGAGATGTCTGTGGTCACACTGTTGGGCCTGGCAAACTCCTTGACGATAGTGAAGAATTATTTGCTGTTGTGAGCATTGGGATTGATTCTGTCTTGGAGGGCCGTTTTCTTTATGGTTTTCAGGAGGAGGTGGTATGCGTTGATGACGAATTTGAAGGTTGCGTGAGTTTCTGGAGATTTGGTGTTCCTCCATCTCTTCTTGAGTCGTCTTCAGGAGCGTCTGGACTCATGGAGGGCAGGAATCAGCCAGCTGGCCTTCTTGAAGCGTTGCTTGCCTGGTGTTTTCTTGAGGGGTGCCTTGGTGTCAGCACAGTTGGAGATTTGCATGTAGCTGCCAGAACCCACAAGGCTGAAATATATTCCACGCTCTGCCTTCTCATAAAAATATTATGCCTCTCCAGCAATATACTTGTTTCCTTGTCATATTGTTTTGCCATACGGGCTAAAGCCTGTGATTTGTTTCACCACAAAGTGAATTTCTTTCCATATACGAAGAGGATTTCTGTCAGCGCAGGCAGGTAGGAAGATTTATTGCCTGCACTAATGATGATAGGCACACCTGGCTTTCGGCATCTCTTGCCTGTAGGGCACTGGTCTTCTCTGGGAATTAGGGTGGTAAGCACACCTGGTTTTCGCCTTGTTTTAAGTATAACTATATTATTTGCTTACACTTCTCTTGATTGTTTACAGTGGTGGTATGGCCACAGTACAGCAATTTGCCCAACAGCCTCCCTTTCTGCAGCAGCACAGAAACACAGCATTAAGTTGTGGAAATGGGTGAACATTTTCAAAAAGTACCTAATTGCCTTTGATGCAGTTAAGTTCCCACCTGGAAAGCAGGAGACAATAGTTGTCTTGGTCTTGCAACATAGCAGGTGTTTGAAAATGTACCAACTGTTCCTCCGCCACAAGGCAGCTCTGGTGATAAGGAGAATTGGAATTCCTACAAAGAGGCTTTAGCACATATTGGAAAACAATATAACTAGGAACCAAGTACAATACTGGAGAGGCATAACTTTTTAATGAGAAGGCAAAGTGTTATGGAATATATTTCAGCCTTGTGGGTTCTGGCACCTACATTCAAATTTGAAGAACACACTGACATACACATCAGAGATCAGTTGGTGTTTGCATGTTTCTCAAAAAAATTCAAGAATGACTTCTGCTGGAAACCATTGATATAGCCAAGAATATCAAGTGCTTGATGATTACAACAAGGGCACTTCATTATGAGCCCACAGTCAGTGCTGTAAAGGTTACTGAGGATGTGGTTCCAGATTCTATTAGTGTTGTAAATAAAGCTAAACCTGGAAGACAATCTTTCAAGAAGGGTAGTACTATTTGTTTCAGGTGTGGCTCAAAGACGCACCTCAGGAACAACCCTAGCAGTCCTGCCACTGGTGGGAGGAGCATGCTTTGTATGAAAATGGGTCATTTCCTAGGGGTATGTAGATCAGACGCAAAATCTACACGTGTCAACAGTGATGAGTTATGAGATCCTGTGAAAATATATAGTGAGCAATGTTTTGCTAACAGTTGATGTTTTGCTAAAAGTTGAATGCAGTGCTCATCTTTGAATCCAAAAGGGTTAAGGGTCCTTGGGGCGCCGCTGTAATTGGTGATATTGAAATGCCATATTATAGCTGATTCAGGGTCCTCAATTGCAGAGATTTTTAAAGCTGAAGCCTTTAAAGTTAACTAAGCAAAATCTGAATTTCTTAATCGTGAGCCTTATATAGGAGTGACCTGATGCACTAAAAAGAGATAATACAATTCAGATTGGCAGGTAAATCGATCAACTACTTGAGCAGCCACATTTCAGCAATAGCTTTCTTGAGCACAAGTTAGAAAATGGTTACCCCTTTATTTCTAGTAGTTAGGAGGAATTAATGTTATTAAAATGAATATCTTATCATGGATAATGTATCATCCCTATGACAGAATAAGATGTTGAAACAAGTTCACACTATTTCCTTCTCTGTAAATCCCAATTCATTGCAATCCATCCTTTTCACTGCCACTTCAGCTAGGTCCATTAACAGTTACGAAGAAGATGGATGTTTTATGATATTGAAACTGACGAATAGGAAATAGTCAGCTCCAAGAAAACTATATTTAGCCTACAGGATTCTTTGCAGTGCCTGGGTCAAAAGCCTATAAAGATCCTTCTAGACATATATAAAACAAAGAGCATCCCCATTGTTAGTTCTGGTTATGAGCGTTTTTGGGTATGCTACAATTGCCCCACTTCAGGTAGTTGAAAACACCTTCATGAGTGGCCTTTTAAGTGTTGCACAGGGTACGCCCTCAGAGATCATACACGAAGAGTTGGGCATGGATTATCTTTCAGATTTTATTTGCCTCTGTCCACGTTTACTGTGGCTCTCAGTTCGGCTGAAGAAGGAGCTAGAGTTAAACTGTGTTATCATCCAGGATTCTTTGGGCCAGGTTAAAATGCTACATATTCCCCGCTACCGCCTCCCAGCTGACCTCCCACCCACGGATACAGCGCTCACCTCCTCCTGCGCCGCTGTGACCGCCTGGACTCGAGCCAACACGGTCGCTCCCCCACGCCTCCAGACCTCCTAGCATAGCGCCTACTCTCGAAGCGCTTCCCCTGCTTTCAGCCACTGCAAGATCTGAGATCGAGACCAGACGCTTGGTATCATTACATTCTATCGATTTGATTTATCATTGTGAGCCCCCTCTGCCGGTTCAACAAATTACTCCGCAATATCACATTTAACTGAGCAGTTTGTCAGCGCGACTTCTGTTTACCATTTCGAAAGCCTGCGCTTGCCGTGATTGTTTATTTTGCATCTCTGTTATCAGCCCATCCTAAGTTTCGTTTTTGGGTGCCCCGACCACCATCTTGTGTTGTGCTTCCCTGACCCCGCCTACCCGCCCCGCTACCACCTCCCAGCTGACCTCCCACGCTCCGCCCCCTCCACTATCCATTTAAGACTGATGACCCAATGCGCAGCGGTCTCGCGCAGCGGTCGCGCCAAAGGTAAGCCCGTCTACGCCCGTCCGCGCCTGGACCGCGCCCAGCGCCAGACCCCCTGGTCCCCGCACCACCCACCCCTCCCACATTACATACAACGCCTCCACCCTCCTAGCACTAAACCCCGGCCGACTCCCCAACTGCGCCCAAGCCGCACCTGGACACACCCATGGACCCTTCACATGCAACTCCTGCAAGTATGACGGCACCAAGACCAACTCCACATCCACAAACACCAAACAGAGATCCGACACTAACCACCTAAAATGCATCCTGCTCAACACCCGCTCCGTCCACAGACACGCCATCGACCTATGGAATCTACTAGACACCATTTCTCCGGACGTCGCCTTCCTAACAGAAACCTGTATGAACGCCTCTTCAGCTCCGGACATCACCATAGCCATCCTGGAAGGCTACAAGATCTTCCGAAAGGACCGCACTAACCAAACAGGAGGAGGCATCGCCATTGTCCATAGGAACTCCATCCGCATCTCAACCAGCTCTGACGACAACCTCGCTAGCGCCGAACACCTTCACTTCCAGATCCACACCGACCCCAAGACCACACTCAGAGGCACACTCCTCTACAGGCCACCAGGACCCCGTGCACAATTCAGTGAACACATCACTGGCTTCATCACCCCACATGCCCTCCCCTCCGAGGACTACATTCTACTGGGAGACCTCAATTTTCACCTGGAAAAGAGCAACGACAGCAACACCATCACCCTTCTGGACAATCTCGCCAACCTCGGACTCAAACAACTAGTTAACACCCCCACCCACAACGCAGGACACACACTCGACCCTATCTTCACCTCCAGCAAACACATCTCCTTCAGTCACACTTCAGTTCTCCATTGGACGGACCACAGCTGCGTTCACTTTGTCTACAAAAAGATCACAACCCACAACCATCCTCAACCTACTCTGCAAAGAAACTGGAACAAAATCACCATCGACCAGATCTCCTCATCGCTTCTTCAAAACCCCCCTGCCCACTCATCGAACGCCAACCAAGCAGCCATTAACCTCACTCAATGGCTAACCAACAGCGCCGACAACCTAGCACCTTTGAAAAAACGTCAAATCAAACTAGGCAGCAAAAACGCCCCCTGGTTCAACGATGATCTTAAGAAATCCAAGAAACTCTGTCGCTCCCTTGAGAAAGCCTGGAAAAAAGACCCAAACACCAGCACCAGAGACGCCTTCAAAAACGCCACCCGCATACTCCACCAACTGATCCGAACTGCCAAGAAAGATGCATTCAAAGACCGACTAGACAACAACGCCCACAACAGCAAGGAACTATTCAACATCGTCAAAGAGTTTACCAACCCCACTGCCAACTCCAACGACATCACTCCCTCTCAAACCCTTTGCGACTCCCTAGCTTCGTTCTTCCACGACAAAATCGCAGACATCCACAACAGCTTCGACAACCAACCCAGATACCAACCCACCCAACCTTCTACCGTACCTTCACCCCCTTGAACATCCTTAATGACTGGAACCCAATCTCCACTGAGGACACCATCCGCCTGATGAACTCCATCCACTCAGGATCCCCCACAGACCCATGTCCTCACCACATCTTCAACAAAGCAGACTCCATCATAGCACCCTATCTCCAAGACGTCATCAATTGCTCCTTCAAATCCGCCACCTTCCCGGGACGCTGGAAACACGCCGAACTCAGCGCCCTCCTGAAAAAACCCACAGCGATCCCACCGAACTCAAAAACTACCGCCCCATTTCGCTCCTACCATTCCCGGCCAAAGTGATCGAGAAAGCAGTCAACAACCAGCTTGACACCTTCCTCGAAGCCAACAAATCCCTCGACTCATCACAGTCCGGCTTCCGAGCCAAACACAGCACTGAGACCGCCCTCATCGCAGCAACAGATGACATTCGAACACTACTGGACAATGGAGACACAGTCGCCCTCATCCTCCTTGACCTCTCCGCAGCCTTCGACACTGTCTGCCACAGCACCCTTTTACAACGCCTCAACAACATCGGAATCCAAGGAAAAGCACTGGACTGGAGCACCTCGTTCCTCGCCGGAAGAACTCAGAGAGTCCGCCTTCCACCGTTCAAGTCGGAGGCCACCAAAGTAATCTGCGGCGTGCCACAAGGCTCTTCACTCAGCCCCACCCTCTTCAACATATACATGAGCCCCCTCGCGTCCATCGGACGCCAACACAACCTCAACATCATCTCCTACGCTGATGACACTCAGCTGATCCTCTCCCTCACCAAAGAACCAAACACCGCTAAAACCAACCTACATGAAGGAATGAAAGAAGTAGCCGAGTGGATGAAGCACAGCCGTCTTAAACTGAACTCAGACAAAACAGAAGTCCTCATCTTAGGTACTTCCCCTTCCGCCTGGGACGGTTCTTGGTGGCCAGCTGCCCTAGGAAAAGCACCCATTCCAACGGACCACGCACGGAACCTGGGCGTCATCCTGGACTCCTCTCTCTCGATGACCAGACAAGTCAAGGCAGTTTCTTCATCTTGCTTCAACATCCTCCGCATGCTCAAAAAAACATTTCGCTGGATCCCCACCGAAACTAGAAAAACGGTCACCCACGCACTAGTTACAAGCCGCCTGGACTACGGAAACACCCTATACGCCGGTATCACCGCTAAACTTCAGAGAAAACTCCAACGCATCCAAAACGCATCAGTCAGACTCATACTAGACATCCCGCGTAAAGACCACATTTCCGGTCACCTAAAAGACCTCCACTGGCTCCCTGTCAATAAGAGGATAACGTTCCGCCTCCTCACTCATGCACACATGTGCAAATTAGAGAAATTGATGTACATAAACAGCGTTCATTTCCCCTTTTTCCCGCTCCTCTCCCTGTAAGCACCATGAATACCGTAAAATATTGACCGCATCACTCTGCCAGTAAAGGCCCGTACCCATATATACATGACAGCCATTTTAGGCACCCTGGCCTTTTTGCCTGCTCATTAGAATCACCGGCTTCCCTTCTGCGCGTATCGGAACCCCCCCTCTCTCCCATGCATAGACTATGAAACCCTCTCCCTCTGCGCGACCCTGCCCTGAAAGGCATCCCTCCTGCTTGACCCACGCAAACCCCCCATTTCCTCTCGAAGAGGCATCCTTCGCCTTAGCTGACATAGCCCTCCCCAGCTGCACCTGACTGCCCCCGCTCTCTCACGCATGAGTCATAAGACCTCTCTCTCTGTGCGACTCTGTCCCTGTGCACACCCTGGCTCCCCCTCCCTTCTCTCTCACACGGGCAAGTCATAAACCTTCTTCTTCTGCAAGACCCTGTCCTTGGGAGTCACGGCCGCGCCTGACCAGCACCTCCTTTCCTTTCATGAATACCCACTCTGTTAGTAAACCCTCCCTCCGCGATTGACTGTCCACACATGTCTGAGGTCATCGCCTAAGCCAGGAGATACTGTTTACTGCTTATTGTATGGAATCACTCGTCTTCAAAGGACCCACTATTGATCCTGGCCACCCCACCCCCTGGGCTATGATCAGGCGCACACATCCTAAAAGTTGGCGGAACACTCAGCTGCGTGATTACCCTCCCCTCTTATCAGCAGGTCAAGGGTCCCTATTGTGAACATATGTGGGGTAGGATTGACACGAGGATCATGGGGATGTCTTTTCCGTGTTTCACAATGTCGCGATTGTAATGCTAAGTGTTTTGTAAGGTATAAAAGACGATGTTTCAGCTCACTTGTTAGAGCACCTCCCGAAAGACACTGTGTTTCGTGTCCGAAATGACAGGCTCTCCTCATGAGTAATAAATCCTGTTCTTGTGATTCCTGTTCCCAGCGCCCGTCTCTTTATTTTGGTAACTATTCAGAATGGGAACTAAGAGGCGTCTTGCGCCGGCAGCCCGGGCATTGATAGTAATATGGGCTCACATTCAACAATTGGCGTCCCAACGCGGGGTCCATCAGTGACATGAGGTCCAGTAAGAGAGATCCAGATGATGAGGTGAATATCTAAATGATCGGAGTATACCTGCCTTGAGAGGGCCCTCGTCCGGCTCCCGATTGAATGAACTTCACCGATTCTGAACGGACCTCTCTCGAGTGACCTACTGTCCTGACTGGAATCCCACAGGAATGCTGCATAGAGTAAGAGAACGATCGGGCGCTGGAAGGGGAAGACGAAGAACTATCCGCATGGTCCGGTCCGGGTAAGATTAAGTAGGGTGTTTTTACGCCTGATTGGTAGGGTGGTTCTATCCACCTGATTGATTGATTGATTGTATTGGAATCGGTATTTGAATACTGATATTGTTGTTATTGGTTCATTTAGCTTTGGATGCTACTTGAAATATTGGTTCTCTTCTTGAGAACGAGACATTCTCTGTTTGCAAACAGCGGTGAATAGGAACGTTCGCCCCTCTTTGCAGATAGAGAAGGGTAGGTAATGCAGACTTTTGTCCCCGTTGTAATCCGTCATGCCTACCTTTCTCCCCACTGATTGTTTGAAATCGATTAATAATCGATTGTTGCTCTTTGAGATCTTCCCTGTCTACAAACAGAGACGAATAGAAATATTCTGTCTTCCTTTATAGATAGCGAAGGGCAGGTAATGCAGACATTTGTCCCCGTTGTAATCCGTCATGCCTGTTTTTCTCCCCACTGATTGATTGGTTGCCTGGACATTGTTGTTCCAGGAATTGTTTCGTTTGAGGTATTTTCTATTTGCAAACAACGTGGAATAGAAATATTCTGTCTAGTCTTTGCAAGTAGTAAAGGGTAGGTTATGCCCCTTTGTGAATTCGTCAGTCCTACCCACTCCCCACTGATTGATTGTTTATTTGAGGGGTAGCTCGCCTGGTCCGTCCAGGAGGCTACCCTTATGGAGGACATATGCTCCCCACTCATGGGCCATTTAGTGGAAGTAGGCCATCTGGTCCGTCCAGGAGGCTACCCTAGTAAGTGGAGGTACATCATTTGGTCTGTCCAGGATGATACCCTAATGAAGGAATATATGTTCCCCTTTGATCGATAATCTAGTTCCACCCCGGACCATTTATTGGAGGTAACTCGTCTGGTCCGTCCAGGAGTACCCCTAATGAAAAGGACACATAAAAATATGAAGTGATCACCGTACCCTGTTAACAAGAAACTTTAGCTCGAAACACGCTAAGGAAAAGAAGAATAAAAATAAAAATAAATCAGGCTAAGTCAGTAACCCCCTGATGAGCTTTCGACTTCACTAAAAATAAGAAACATTAGAAACAGTTCGTAATAAGAAATATAAAATGGCGAAAAATTTGACAGCAAGACAGCCACGAGGTAGCTAGGTTACGCTGCCTACTCCTGCTCCAAACATGTCTGCCTCATTGCCCACCACGCCCAAATAACGGTCACATGAAATAGATACAAATCAATAGGTACCTACCCCCATTCCGGAAGCTCCCGAAGTGCAACAGGTCCGCGGTTACGCCCATCCGGAAGGCGAGGCCTCGATGCATGCAGGGCTCGCCTGGCCGCAGTCGGAAGGGGAGGCTGTTGGGCGGACGGCCCAAAAAATCGTAATGACCTCTCCTTCTCCCCTCTTCTGCTGCCCTGCAGGCCACGGGGGGGGGCTGTCTTGCCTCAGCCACCGACCACCCCCCCCTCTCTCTCTCTCGCCTGATCCGGCTCTCATCAAAGGCCGAAGCCAAGGCGAGGACGGCGGCGCTCCTTTGCGCAATAATGGCTGCAACTGCACTCGGCCCGGAAAATTACAGGTAGTCCCGCCACATGTCAAACGCCTGAGAGTGACAGGTAGTCCGGCCACACGGCCACCCCTGGATAGTTTCAGGTAGTCCTGCCACATGTCAAGGGGGGGATGTCTTGCCTCAGCCACCGACCCCCCCCCCCCCTCTTCAATAGCCGGCACGGCCAATACCGAAGCGGTGGAGCCGAGGAACGGCGCGGGGTCGCTGGAAGGGGGAGGCGGCGAGAACGAGCCTCCCCCACCTCCCTCCAGGTGGAGGCTTCCAGCGACGCCCCAGCGCCGAGACACCTACGGGTATTTGCGCGCTTTAAAAGTCGCATAAATAAATAAATAAACGCTCTTGCTTAAAGAGGGTCCACATCGAAAAGCGGTCTTTTGCCCGGGACGAGCACACGCCCCATGCCTTCTCTCCTCAACTTTGAAGATTCTATGAGAGCCGGGGAGCCCCCCGACCCCTCCGCATGGGCGCCCCCGTCCCCCTCACTGGGAACCGCGACATCGACGCACTCCTGCCGGCGCCAGCCTCAGTTTGGAAATGGCTAAAATGCAGCCAAGGTACAGACTTGTTCAGTTCCGGTGGAACACCAGAATGACCCGGTAGGAAAATTGTTGCCGCCCTCCCCACTCTTTGACTGATGGTCCATATTGTTAGACTGTTACCACATTGCGAAAAACTTTTTGAACTACCAACGGAAGGTTCTGGTCCAACCACGAGTCGTTGGAGACATTCTGACTATACTGGAACCTGCCTGACCTCGCCCAAAATGGCGCCGATACACGAAACGAAACTTTCGAACTCCCTGTTCACCCGGATTGCTCGAATCTTGATGCTCTGAGATATGTATGCATTTTTGGACAATGAAAGTCGATAAGATGGATAGTGATTATGTGCTTAGAGAAGAAAGCGATGTAAGACAGATATTGATCATGTGTTTGGACAATGAACTGATTTAGGGTGGGTACTAATTATGATTGGGAGCAATGAATTGGTGTGATTTAGGCACTGAGTGAGCATTTGGATAATGAATTAATGAATTAATTGAAAAACTGAATTCTTGACATGCATCATGCTTGCTCTGTAGGAAAGTTCGATACGATTTTATTACACTGCCGCACTTTATGCAATGAACTGCCACCAGCTTCGTTCTTCTTATGTACAGTTCCAGTCTGCTCCGTGGCCGGTCCACTGGGTTGTAGGCCCGAATTTGTACACCAACACTTTTTATTAAAGGTATTTTGAAAAAGAAAGTATAATTGTAGAGGTTGCATTAATGAGTTTTGAATGTATTACTACTGTGAGCGAAGAAATAAGTATGATGAAGGCTGAAGGTTAAAAAGGACCCGATATTTAGCAGCTACATAATGTGTCACAGGCAGCCGGAAAAGTGTTTTAGACGCCCTTAAAACGACACCACAGAAATGCCACCTGACCGCCACCTTGCACACAACCAAAAGGGGTCCCGACCAAGTAACTCATGTAGATACGCAGATCGTCAATGATTATCTATCTGACACTACTGGTCCCTCTGGGCTTAAACGCCGAGATGGTAAAGAAATGCACTACGTGGAGATGGGTCGAGTATGTGGTAGGTAAAAACATTTTCGGACTACTGCATGCTGATGTGGTTTGGATGCTGCCCCCACCCCCTTCTTTCTCCTCCCTTCTGCAGGTCGCGTCGGAACGACGACTGAAGTGTGGAAGAGCGATGATCGACCAACCGACAAAAAGGGAAGAAGGGGATATGAGCATAGTCCTTATGTCGATAAGTTTTCGAAAGACGTAGACTTAAACATGACTGTTCCTCCTTAGAACGTAGCGACTGGGAGGATGGACTGACATAGAAACTTGACGGGTACTGTATGACGAAAATTGACTCGAAATAACACGTTAGATAATGTAACTAGACGTTTGACTAGATAGGGAAAGGACAAAGAAGAGTGCATGGGTAAGAGTTACCAAGGGACCACCTGTCTGGGAAGTTATGAATGTTGCTGATGTTCAAAATGTACTGCCCCCTTCTCACACTCTTATAGATATAGCCAAGCTGTCTGACTGTTCTCCCGATCAATACTTGCCGTTGCCTCAGCCTGAAGAACTTCCCACCAAAGGAAGAAACTGAAAAATGGTTTAAGATCCAACCATGGGTAAATAGCACGACCAGGTTAATTTCTGATCGACTGACCGAGGTGTAAGTATTGGCAATTGAGAACGCTCGCAGAAATAACAAGCGAGAGGGAAAAGGAGGGAAAGGTCCAAAGAGCTAAGCACGTAGGTAAATAGGATAGTAAAGATACGTAGGATATAAAAATAGATCTTGTTGGCCAACAATTGTTTTCTGTTTCGTTGTGAATGTCTTGTACATATGTAATACATGTACTGTCTTCCTTCGTCTGAGTTTGTGTGTGTGTACTGTAGGGGTTTATGTTCTCCCTCTGTTTGCGTCTCTCCGTTACCTGACCCCCTGCTGTTCTGTGTTGTGAGCGCACTAAATGACCTATTTTCGTGCACGTCTCTCTCTCTCTCTCTCTCTCTCTCTCTCTCTCTCTCTCTCTCTCTCTCCCCCCCTTACCTATCTCTCTCTCTCTCTCTTCCTCTCTCTCTCTCTCTCTCTCTCTCTCTCTACATGTCATACGTGTACCGAATGGCTCGTTTAGATTGCGGACGACTCTCACTCTCTATGAGAGTCTCCCTATTTCCTCTTCCTTTTTATGGTAAAATCGTGCCTCGCTGGCACCAGTCTGATTGGATATTTATTGAACGCGAAGGTGTTCAGCGAAATTGACCAAAACCAAAATGATTGTATCTCGCCATATTACTACCTCTCCTTTCTGCAAAATGAATGAACTCGAATTGGCTGAGAAGGAAAGGACAGGTAAGACGACTAAGGTCCCCCAATCTGGCCTTTTATAGGGGAACTGTATGTCAATGGCACCTTATTTTTTTGTTCATCAGAGACGAACGCCAACGTCTAGATTGACCCCCAATGCCCAGATTGCCCCACCCCCTTTTGCACCCAAGCGCGAACGCTCGAAGCATCCCGCCCCATTTGATAGACCCCAGCTGCTGTCCCGGATATAAACATGATGACCATGAGTAACTGTCGTCCCCCGAGAAAAACCTGTTTTACCCTGACTATCGATGATAGCGCCCCCGCCCTGGTTGAAAAAGGTTAGCCAGCCTTGGAGGGAAATGTTAGGCTGTTAAAGGCTCAGGTTTGAAAGGCAAGTCTCCACTGGAGGTTCCGAAATGTTGAATTTGATGAAATGCGCAGTTGATGGGAGTCTTATTTCTCTCCATTTATATCATGAATAGACGATGAATACACTTGGCATGGACTCAGTAGGAATGCCGACATATGCACTGCTTGATAATAGACCTCTGACTGTGACCGATGAGCGTATCTCCCAAGTGCGTAGGATTAAGGGAGGAATTCACATGCATAAATGTCTTCTTCTGCCAGTTCTCTAAAAGCTTGTTTTGTACCTATTCAAAGATTTACGATCACCGGAGGAGAAGGGTCGGACGTGACGTACAGCCTAGCTGCAGATCTTGAGACACATGTGACCTCGACCAAAGGTGGAGCTGCAGAGCAACAAGATACGGGACGAGACAGCAATTCCAAACGTGGAAAATGAAACTTGACGGGCTGCCCTGAAGCCCTCCGTCTGCTAACCCACGTGTGCCTGGAGTCTCCGTCCCCCTTCTTTGGGCCCGATTGATGGGCCTGCCTGCTTGTTATCCTTTGCTCCCTTGGTCCCTTTTGTGTGTCCCAGGAACTCTGACCCAACTCTGCCCTCTCTCCTATCGACTATTTGAACCACACACACCCTCTTTTCCATGTGACTTCACGCCAAAAGGAAGAACGGCATTCAGGTGGGAATAGGGTGTTGCCACTGAAATATAGGTGCCGAGCATAAGGCGCCACTAAAAGGACTGGTTAGGGAACAGGACTGTGGTCTAACAGCAGAGGACAGACCGCACCTTGCAACGCGAAAGGTTGAATACGAGCTGGACCTATAGCTCCACCGCCGGTGCTCAACAGCGCCAACGAAAGGATACGGACTAGAGCCTACCAGTGATGGCTCACTGTTAAAAAGACACTGTGGCGAAGAGATCTTGTGTATTGAACTGAATTCCGCCGTCAACTACTTGGTCAAAATGTTCATTGGTCACATTTTTTAAGTCAGATACATTTATGCTATGTAGTGCGTTTGAATGTTAGGAACTCGACAAATGCAATTTCCTATGTGCTGCATTCTGCCCATCACATCAACTGTCCATAATTATATGCCAAATGTTAATATTGACAAATGCTAATTCTTCAACCACGCCTGTTTATTTTTGTACCCCCATCAATTACAAAAATGAACTCTGTCATGTAAAAAGGGGCGACTGTGGAAATTAGAGAAATTGATGTACATAAACAGCGTTCATTTCCCCTTTTTCCCGCTCCTCTCCCTGTAAGCACCATGAATACCGTAAAATATTGACCGCATCACTCTGCCAGTAAAGGCCCGTACCCATATATACATGACAGCCATTTTAGGCACCCTGGCCTTTTTGCCTGCTCATTAGAATCACCGGCTTCCCTTCTGCGCGTATCTGAACCCCCCCCTCTCTCACATGCATAGAACATGAAACCCTCTCCCTCTGCGCGACCCTGCCCTGAAAGGCAACCCTCCTGCTTGACCCGCGCAAACCCCCCATTTCCTCTCGAAGAGGCATCCTTCGCCTTAGCTGACATAGCCCTCCCCAGCTGCACCTGACTGCCCCCGCTCTCTCACGCATGAGTCATAAGACCTCTCTCTCTGTGCGACTCTGTCCCTGTGCACACCCTGGCTCCCCCTCCCTTCTCCCTCACACGGGCAAGTCATAAACCTTCTTCTTCTGCAAGACCCTGTCCTTGGGAGTCACGGCCGCGCCTGACCAGCACCTCCTTTCCTTTCATGAATACCCCCTCTGTTAGTAAACCCTCCCTCCGCGATTGACTGTCCACACATGTCTGAGGTCATCGCCTAAGCCAGGAGATACTGTTTACTGCTTATTGTATGGAATCACTCCTCTTCAAAGGACCCACTATTGATCCTGGCCACCCCACCCCCTGGGCTATGATCAGGCGCACACATCCTAAAAGTTGGCGGAACACTCAGCTGCGTGATTACCCTCCCCTCTTATCAGCAGGTCAAGGGTCCCTATTGTGAACATATGTGGGGTAGGATTGACACGAGGATCATGGGGATGTCTTTTCCGTGTTTCACAATGTCGCGATTGTAATGCTAAGTGTTTTGTAAGGTATAAAAGACGATGTTTCAGCTCACTTGTTAGAGCACCTCCCGAAAGACACTGTGTTTCGTGTCCGAAATGACAGGCTCTCCTCATGAGTAATAAATCCTGTTCTTGTGATTCCTGTTCCCAGCGCCCGTCTCTTTATTTTGGTAACTATTCAGAATGGGAACTAAGAGGCGTCTTGCGCCGGCAGCCCGGGCATTGATAGTAATATGGGCTCACATTCAACACACAAAGCACTCTACGAACTTGGACCAGAATGCCTCAACACGCGATTATCCTTCTACTCCCCCTCCCGCCAGCTACGTTCCTCCAACCAAGCCCTCGCTGCGGTTCCACGCATCAACAAATCCACCATGGGGGGAAGATCCTTCTCCTACCTAGCGGCTAAAACATGGAACTCCCTTCCCATTCACCTCCGCCTCACTCAAAACCACCCAGCCTTCAGAAAGCAGCTTAAAACCTGGATTTTCGACAAATAATTCCCCACCCTTCCTCAAGCGCCTTGAGACCCTCTGGGTATGTAGTGCGCTATATAAATTATTTGACTTGACTTGACTTGACTTGACTTAAGTCTAACTTTAAGGGCCTAGGGAAATGAGCTCTTTTCTGACCATGGCTGCATTATTAAGAAAGATTTTGTATGGCTGAATGAGACTTTTTCACTCAATGTGGTTGCAGAGTTTGAGTCCTCTGCCTTAACCAAGTAGTCAGTGAGAAGTATATTAGGTTTACTTCATTACCTGTTATTTAACCGTATCTGCAACTGGGGGTGTCCAATGACTATCGTAGATTGTTGACCTATTTTAGGTTAGGTATTATTCATCAGTTAATGTTTGCTAATGGCATATGGTGTAAAAGCTCAGATTTGCCAGTTTGTGCGTGACAATTCCTCAGTATGTGACACCATGCATATTGTTCTTATTTGTCTGAGATTTCATATTCTCCCTCACAATTTTATCAGGCCCCTTTGACTTGCTATTAATTATAGACAGGTCAGACCTGCATTTTTATATTTGTAGCTTTCTATAATCGACCACTATCTGTTTCTATGTGACACAGTTTTTAGCAGGAGCCTATGTTCCTGCTATGTTTATACCTGATCTGATTTATTTCTAATCACTTTATTGATTGCTTCACTGTATCAGGTTTTTATTATGTGGGTATGTTGTATTTTTTATTGTATATGAATTTGGCTGACTTGCATAATTTTATGATTTTTATTGAACAATCAAATAACGTTTTTTTCTGACTGACTGATATTGAATCTGTTCTTGGGCGGCCAAATCCATTCATTTGAAACCTGAAAGGCAGAGTTTGGATTAGGGAAAGAGGAAAATTTTACTTATACGAAATCACAGGGTGATGGACATGGAGCAGCATCATTTTGGCTCCACACTTACACGACACAAATACTTAATATATACATGCACTTAGCACTACATTCTTTGTGTGTCCTATTGTTGTTTATGAAAAGTGTTGCACTTAAACTCAGTACTGAAGTGCATTCACTGTAGAACTAAACATGCATAAACACTGTGTGCCTTAATCTTATGAAATGAAATGTAGTTTTTGGAGATTGGATAAAACCATCCTCAAACTATTAAAATGAATTTACTTCAAAAACAAGGAAGATTTATGTAAATTTGTGCACTCATGTCTTCATATTTGAAGTTATACTGTAGTTCATTTGTGTTCATGTATTCAGTTACATTACATTTTCTTAAACTGCAACATGAATCTAGTCCTGAATTCGAGTACTGATATTTTTCATTTATTTGAAGTCATTTGTGCACAATTGACACGTATTGATGTGCGCCATTGAATAATATGTGAAAGGTTGACATGAGTAGGCCTGTATCTCTTTCTGCATAAAATGCTGTTCTATTTCTGCTTGCTTGTCTTTTTCCTTGCAGGTATGTTCACATGGTTTGTTGGGTTGAGAATATATGTAGCACTGCACTCGTGATAGAGATCCTGAGAAGGGGACCTTGACAAAGAACATGGAGAGCTAGGGCGTTAATGGATAGTCCCTATTCAGTAATGTATCGAGGAGGTGCCGGTACCCTAAGTTGGTATCGTTCACATGACTAGTCTGGGAGAATGCGCTAATGTTGCAGCTCACAAGGTGAGAATGGAAAGGACAATGGAGCCCCTGATGGTGTGATAACAGGGTGTTACCCAGAGGATTTGTGCGGAATTATCTAGTGCTCTCACTCATTGATGTTGGTCACTTTTCCTTTGGACTTTGAGAGGTACAGACCTCTAGGCTTTCCCCTTTAAGTCTTTGCTGAGTGTGGCTTAGGCTAACACTTCTTTCCCTATCCCTAGAAGACTCTAGACCAAGCTTCTGCAATGCTGACACCGTCCTGAAATTTTCCATTTTTCTGCTTTTCCCCAACTTTTTGAGAATCTTTGAGAGTTAATCTCCCTTGATGGTTTAGGCTGTAAATTGAATAACTTTAGACATTACTCATGTTTAAGCGAGAGGATCGGAGTCTCTTCTCTGAGCACCAGATTCTACAGTTAATTGTATGTATTGCTGAGACTGAACTTCTTGTTTTTCCCATGCTTATGCACCTGTACTTCTTTAGGAGGTTTGGCTATTCTGTTGTTCTCCTGTATCTCTACCACATGGTATTGAGTTTTATTTACATTATCCTGACTGTTAACATGTAATAAAACTATTAGCTTTATCCTGTGATTCCTAGTTCATCTTGTGTAGCTAGATAGGTAACACTATTAAATGGGCGTGTTTGGCTAATGCCAACTCTCTGAACATCTCAGTTGACAAAGAAATTATCTGTCGAACAATCAATAGTAAGAGGTTCACCCAGCGCGAGATCAGACTCTACATAAATAAAGTTGCTATTTGGGATCATATGCCTTTCAAATACTTAATAGCTCGGCTGTAGGATCAAATGGCATTATATCCTGTAACAACAGTATTTTAAGTAGGCTTCTTCATGCATTGTTGGCCTTACAGTGATAAATGGTCATTAAGCCTGTGGAAAGAAAAAAACAAAAGGCCCCATTAGGATGGCGGGGGCGATCCGCCCGCCATCCGTGCCGGAATGACCCCCCGCCATATTATTATGGCTGGGGGGTCCGTGTCGGACGGAAAGACCGTCCGCCGCTTTTCCACCTGGTCGCCTTCCCTATGGTGGCGGTGTCCCACCACAATGTTAAAAATACAGGATGCGCCCTCCACTGTGGCGGCCGCATCCTAATTTCCCCCACGGACTCCCCGCCCTTGTGGCGGGCGGTCCCTTTCCACGATGGGATGGTGGGCGGCCAAAGTCCGCCCGCCATCCTAATGGGGGTTAAAGTTCGGTTGGGGCATGTATGGAAGATTTTAGCAAAGAGTTCTGCAAGTATATATAGGGGAGGGAGACATATTTCAAAGTCTTATTCCATTGGTGCCATTAACGAACTTCACTCTATTACATTAACGCAGAGTCTAGCCCCTTATGTTAGATGGGTTGGGAACTATAAGTCTTCTTCCTACAGATATGGTGGAACTGCACAAATGTCGGACCTTACTGGAAAGGAAATCCTTACAGCAATGAAAACTATTCTGAGGAGCCCCCTGTATGGAAGTGTATTTATTTTGAGGCATAATGAATTTGATGAGGGGTATGAATGTACACGTTTCAGGATGTGTATACGATCCATGTGGGAAAGACTGAGCATGTGTAGGGATTTTTGTCTGTGATGACCATGCATTTTCTTGTAGTTTACATGGCAAACCTGACCCGAAGGTACTGGAGCTCTTTACATGGGCACCAGTTGCCCAAAAGTCACATTCATTTATTTTTAGGCAAATGGAGATACAGTGATTTGAATCACATGATGTGGATCAACAGCTGGGACTTGAGCCTGGTTTCCCAATTCCAAAGTCAGCAGCTCTAGCTGCAACACCCCTCTCCTCTCTCCATTAATGTGCATTAATGATATCGGACCGGTGTGTGAATATGGATGTCTTTCACCACGTGGTCCTTGTGGAATGTCAAGGGTGTGCTGGAGTCTGTGTGGTTAATTCACAAATGCGTTTTGGCCATGAAAATATGTTTACAGCTGGAAATACCTACATTTGTGCCTGTCGAGAGAATCCAAATGAGTTTGTTTACCACTGCAGAGTACTCCACCTCTACTATTTAGAAATGGGCAGCATTAATTTCGAGGCATGGAGGGCAAAGTGTGCGGAGCAAGGCATGGCGAGTTTCTGAATGCGCCAAACGTGTACATGTTTGGTTATTGTCAAACTCCAATCGCATGAGTGCATTAACAGATATGAATGTACCACTTTTTTCGTGAATTGCTCCCCTTTTGTGCCAAGGCATCTGATGCAGTAAAGATGCATTAAAGGATGTGAGCATGTTCTCAAATTATATAAGTCTTCTGGTCAGCCTGTACTGAATTTTATCACACACATCCCTAAATAACATATATATATCTATCAGTGGCGGCTCACCGAGGGAGTGCTGCGGGGCAGGGTGAGGGAGGGGTAGGATGGGGGGTAGTGGACTCGGACAAACGACGAACACAACTCAGAGTAAGTTTTACTCTGAGTTCTGTCAATCGTATGTCCGAGTCCGCTAGACACCCACCCTACCCCTCTCCCGCCACACCGACCCACAGCACTTCTTCATCGAGCCGCCACTGATATCTACTCAGTTTGTATGGTGTACAGATATCATATTTGGAAGAAGTACGGATGTTTGTCTATATGTTTGTTGATTCATCAACAAATTGAGGGAAACATCACTTACAACGCATTCATTACAACGCACTACCATTACAACGCAACCATTACAACGCAAACCATTACAACGCATTGCGCTGGGGGGGCGCTCTAGGATAGGGAATATATTTAATTTACTATCCAACACCTTCCCTACTATCCACGGGGACTGGAGTTGGAATAGTAAATTAAATAATTCACTATCCAGCGCTTAAAAGCACTATGCGTTGTAATGGTATGCGATGTAAAAACCGCGTTGTAACAGCAGGCGTTGTAATAGCCTGCGTTGTAACGTCACCAATCCACAAATTGAATATGGTGGCCAGACCGTCTTCTTTTTTTCTAAATATGTTGTCTTTTTAGTGCATGTGAAGTTCTCTACAAAATGCTCAGGATTACTAATTCAGGCAATTGCAAGACCTTTTCCATGATATGCCTGAATAGGACCAGTAGTTATGTGTATGGCTAGATAAATTCACAATATTTTTTCACAAAACTAGCTGGATTATTTGTAAACATTTTAATAGTACCATTGGTCTGAGTAGGATCCACATGCTTCTCAATTTGATGTGGAGAGAAAGCCATGTACTATTTCTTTTTGTGTGTATTCTTTGAAGGATTCCATGTTCAGAATGCTCACATCATGCCCTCAAAGATCATGTTAGGCGCTTAAACCCTTGAACGATGTTCATCATGTACGGATGTCTGCTCACATGTGAAATCCAGAAAACGGTGTGAAACTTGGCGGACTGCTGAATAACTGTTAAAGTTGTAAGCAAAGTTATGAGCAA
The DNA here is from genome assembly GCF_964263255.1 of Lissotriton vulgaris. Taxonomy (NCBI): domain Eukaryota; kingdom Metazoa; phylum Chordata; class Amphibia; order Caudata; family Salamandridae; genus Lissotriton; species Lissotriton vulgaris. Next base: position 15,794,191 of record NC_141690.1, on the reverse strand, counting down.
ACTTTATTTTTTAAATTCCATTTGGAAAGTGCACTGTCAGCAGGTACCTATTCTCGCGCTATTATGCCTGCACAATACACATGTGATTAAATATATATGTAGTTTAGTTAAATATGTGACCGTGAGAGTTTAACGGCCTTATCACATGAGCTATCTCTCTTACCACTGGATTAAAAAGTAAGTGCATTTATGTGCAGTCTATAACAGTGATTAACTTCAGAGGGTGACCTGCTTTGACCCGCCCTATCATCCCATCTATCAATTATGTTCTTCTGTGGGAATGTGTGCTTAAGAGATGTTTGGTAAGCGAGAACATGCTTTGATGGTACATCTGATAAGATTAAACATTTTCAGGGCAACGCCCAGCACTGCTTGCATTGTCCTGGGCAAATCCAACATACCTAAGAGAAGCAGGTTGGGACACAGACAGAAGCACTCAGTAAACTCAAACTTGACATCCACTGAGGTTTTGAAATGTAGGTTACATCTGATGAACTGCTGCCAGCATTTACCCAATCCTTTTATGATAGCTTTGCAGTTATTCTCTTGCCATAGCTTGCCTCTAGTTCAAGTTTTGGTAAAACTCCTCCCCTGCGCCGCCCGATGCAGCTATTCAGGAAGATAACCCGGTGGGTTACAGCACCTACTGAAAGATGAAATATCTGCAGGCGATGCTGTGGGGCTGAATCAGACACTTACTTTGTTGAGGTTCATAAAATATGTACTGCTGAGTTCCCTTTCTTTGCGAGTGTTAAGCAGTTTCATAATGGTATCAGTGACCTCTGTGCAAAATCATATCCACAGTTTAATAATTTTCCATTTTACAGGCTTGAAAAAAACAAAATGCATTAGCACAATGGAACTGCAAAATGTTCTCAGCAAAGACACTCGAGCAAAAGTTGCTTTAATAAAGTAAAATACTCTTTGTCTGCATGTGGAATTATTCACCCAAAATTCAGTGGCCTGCTCCAACAGATTATCAAGTCCTTCACTCTGGCCATCATTTCCAGTGGGCCAATAACTTCTGTGCCGCAGACATGGGAATTGTCAGTTTTGTTGTAAAGCTCTGTAGCTCAGACCTGCCAATACTTAATGCCAGAACTTGTGAACTTTGGTGAAGTAAGCACCAAAAACATGTGTGAAGTTGATCATAATCAGTCCAAATAAATACTAAACACGATCTTTCTGTTTTTAACAGTGCAATAATTATTCCATATGATAATAGTGAACTCCTAACTACAAGAAAGACAAGCTTAATGCTGAATAGTGTATTTATTATGTCTTGGCACCAAACTATTGAGGCCTAAATATCACCAGACAAAAATGTAGTCTCCTACATATCTTTTCCAAAATCCTCACCTCATAGGAGGTATTAATCGAAAATCTAAAACCACGTAGCATTGAGCATTTTTAAACAATATTTAGGCCACTATATTTATGTCAGATGATGTTTGTGTTATATATTATCTGATATAAATGATTGATACGACATCACACAATGCTAGACATGACAAATTTCAGTTTAAAAAGTATGCTACAGTTGTCAAGATGGCTTGCCAGGATTAAGGCGGATGTGCGGTCTTACCTGCCTCATGTCTCTAGACAAAATGTGGAAATGTCTAAAGGAGTTGGATAGAGTCAGTCTAGGGCAGGCCAGGTTAGCCTTTTTGAAGAGTATACACCCTCCACCCACCTGTATGCTCATGCAGCAGATGGCAGGTACCACCGCAGTTAAAGCAATGCAGGTGAACAAAATTAGGGCTTATGTGGAAATTAACTTCTCTGCACTTGAGGTGCACGAGTGGCATTTTGGGTAACAATAGCAGCTCAGAACTGGCCTGGAAGGATTTGGCAAGGAGAGCAATGACGGTCCGCTTTAAATTGTAAAAATTCTCAATATAGACAAGTGGCAGACAAGAAAGAAATAGAAAGTAAATAAATATTCACCTGACAAAGGGCTGTAAAAGTTGAAGGAAAGCCCAAACAAAGCTGGGACCTAAGGTACTCATTCCGAGTTAAGAGTATGTGTGACAATAAGTGATTTAAGCAGTAGCGCTAAAACGGCATGTGCATTTAGCACATATATTTATGTACAGATAGGATTTTTTCATATGCACTAATACTGCCTTGTGCATGGTTACAACCTTTGGTCACTCAATTTACTAACTTGGGAGGTGGTGGGAGGCTTTCCTATGAACACTGTATCCTATACATTGTCCCTTACTCCTGCATCTTTTTCCCATTCCTGTTCCAATGCTTTCTGTTTGTTGTTGGAGCTGACGAGTCCTCCTTTAATGCTGTCTGAAACTGCTATAGTCCACCTACTTCTGCAGATATCTGAGGCCTGTACCACCTGCCTTGTTTTCTGCTTCCAGTTGATCTTCCCTGCTGTGTTCTGTACAGTGTAAACAATTGCTACCTATCAGTCTACTGTCATACCTGAAAGACTTCCAGATGCAAGTTCTCAATGAAGAACTGTGTTATGATGTAAGTGGAGCTGTATTCTAGATTGTTAGACGTGCGAGATTCTAAAACACCACAGTTGATTCTGCCTCCTTGGAGAAGATCGAGGCCAGGTTGAATTCTCCATTAACGCTTCATTTCTCTCCCTTAACACGGTGTGCAGTGTGAGTTCTTCACAACATTTTCTGGCGATGAGTTGGTTTTGGCTTTCATGAAGACTTCAACGCAACCTGGTGTGTGAGCGTCTGACATTGCGGACAGACCCTAGAGAACAGTGGGGAAAGGTGAAGTGAAGCACAAGAGGAGTTGTAACTTCGGAAGGGACTGCAAGAGTTCATGATAAGTGATTGTGCGAGGTACTGTTACTTTCCCCTGATTTCTGGCACCCAACGTGTAATTTCTTAGACTGCTCGAGCGATGGAGCTGGTAGTAGCGGTGGAAGGTACATGCTGTGGAATCCCTGTGATGCTGGCACATGGCCAGCATCTCCGGAAAGAGTGATAGCTGCAATGTAAGGCGGTCCATTGTACGTCACCTGCGTCGGAGGAGTCAGTGTGAACCGCAGTCCGAGGCACGCCTAAGTGATGCCATTTTGGGAGAAAATTGCATTTTTGGTGACGGTTTAGAGGTTATTACCCACGATTTAGGGGCAATTTGGCGTCTTGCTTCTGCGCATTTCCTGCAGATTGTCGTTCCTTTCGGTGATCTGCACACCACTATGCAGGATCAACGTGATGTCTTCCTACAGTGATGGTACTTCTGGCAAATCAGCGTTTCCTTAGGTGATCTGTGAAGGCTTCATGATCACAGATGTGTGTTGAAGTATAGCCATTAGAAATCTGCGCAACACAGATTGGCTTGTCGGTGATCTGCACACCGCTTCACATCATAAATTTGTTCTTGGTACATTTATTCAGCGAAGGTTGGCTTGGTTTTTAAGGATCTTTTCTCTTAATGTTGTGGTTTGTTGTTATTGCAACATGGAGGTACATAGTAACATTATTGTTCCTCCTTTATTTTTACCACAGCTTGGCATTTCAGAAATTGTGTGGGAGGATTGGATGGGGATGTTGGAAGACTATATTACAGCTTTAGATGGACAGGTTTTCTCTCCAGCTAGAGAAAAGGCATTATTGTTGAGTGCATTGTGGAGCCAAGGACAAAGAGTATTTAAATATCTGCCTGTGGTAATGGGTTCAAATGGTCAGCCCATGGATTATGTTTACAAGGAAGCTGTAAAATGCTTAGAGAATAGGTTTGCGAAAGAAACAAATATAGTGATGTCAAGATATAAATGTTATACTCACCCTCAAGCTGAACATGGATCGATAGATAAGTTCGTAGTTCATGTAAGGGAACTTTCATTCAAGCGTCGTTTTGGAACTATGACTGATGAATTAACTCAGGATCAACTGGTTGTTAAGTGCAGAGAAAAGAAGATACAAGAGAAGATACGGGCAGCAAAATACCCTACTCTTGAGGAGGCACTTGAGATAGCTAAAGTAGTTGAAGAGTCTCAACGATGTATGAGGGAGGTGGGCAGTATAGAGACAAGCAGTGAGGTATCTATAGTGGACATAGAAATGAGGGAGAAGTTTAGTTTGTTTAAATGAAAACAATTGTTTACTTAAAAAAGAAAAAATGGGGTTTCGTCAACCAATACTAAGAGCAGTGGCAGAGAGTGTATTCGTTATAGGAGCATGTTTCACTTGGCAGACTCTAAGCGGTGTTTTGCAGTTAATAACTGTGCATGAAGTGTGGGCACAAGGGCAACTATGCGCATATGTGTAGAGCAAGTAATAAAATGGGCAAGGAACATATGGAATACAGTGAGTGCGGTGGAGGTCCTGGATGATACTAATTCAGGGCTAGGGTACTGGTAATTGATCTGTGTAAAGAAGAGAAAGGGGACAAGAAGGATGATGTGCTCCTTCTCATCCCCCCACTTTTAAAAAAGAAATCCACCCAATCTCTCTACTTCTCCGGTAATGTCCCGAATATCTGGAATGTAAACCTGCAAGACCTGCGCTGTAACCCCTCCTACCTCAGCTTTAAAAAAGGCCATCATCTCTCCTTTGACCTTTCTTTCTGTTAAGCTTGCATTGGTTAACTTCAGTTTTTTCTGACCCTCTCTTCACTCTCCCTTTTTACATACCATCTGCTCTTCTCTGCCCTAAATTGCTACACCCATTTATATTATTTATATGTTTATTACCCACCCTGAATTCCTGCCCCGCTTTTCTTAATGTGAGAAGTACTTACGTGTTTTGTTACCCTGAAAAATTGCTAAAGTTATTTTTGCCCTCTTTTAACTTTTTGTGAGATGTACTTGCTTGTTTTTGTTTACAACTGCTTTTCTTGATTGATTCTGCTCATGTAAAGCGCTCTAATACCCCCAGGTCTAGCTAGCGCTATATAAAACCTTTCAAATAAAATAAATAAAATAAATAAATGATTCAAGTAATAGAGAACAGTTGTCAAGACCCATGTCAGTTTCTAATGGGTGCGTGGACATGACATTGATCTTATGGTTGATTCTGGATCATTATACACTATAATTCCGGAAAGGTTGTTCAACGCACATTGGAAGGGGTGGAGGTATTACCTGAAGATATCAATCCTAGGGGTTAGCAGGGGGAGACTATTGATATATTAGGTTACATGAATGGGTATATGCGTTATGGAGCATGGTGTACTGAGGGAAGGTGTATGTATCAACTGATGAGCCCCCTATCCTTTGGCGGATGCGCCAATTTGATTTATTTATCATGAAAAACCCTAGGGCTCCCAAACAGGATATGGAGGTGGGAGAGGAACTAGTGAGTAATATTTTAGAGGATGCTCAAAGTGCATTTGACAAAACCTTAGGTTGTCTGAAAGGTTAAGTTCACAAAATTGCTTTAAAGGAAGATGCTGTACCTAAACATTCCAAACTCAGGCAGATTCCGCTATCATAGAGGGAAGAAGTCAAAGGTTTGTTGGGAGATATGTTAAAGGATGGGATAATAAAGCCAGTTAAAACCTCTCCTTGGTTTTTCCTGTAGCAGTACCACAGAAAGCAGATGGTCAGCTGAGATTTTGTGTTGACTTAAGGTCATTGAATCAGGATATTCTGGCTGATACATTCCCTTTGTCCAACATTAATGAGTAAATGTTGGAAGGATTGAGTAATGTTGTCTATTTTCAGTATGCTGTTTTGATTTTTGGTGAAAGTGTAGGGCAGCATAATGCTGTTCTGAAAGTGTTTTTCATCAGACGAGATTGAGTATTTGGGGTATACTATATCTGATAAACAATCTTTATTAGCAGCCATAAGTCATTTTTAGGCCTTGTTGAATATTATTTGAAGTTTGTGGAAGGATTTGCCAGCAAAATGTTTGAGAGTGTTGTTGCGCACAGGAAGCACATTTGTGTGGGAGAGTGATCAACAAAAGTGTTTTGAATACATCAAAAAGGAGAATTGTGAGGCTGGAATTCTTGCTGCATTTGACATTAAGCTAAAATCTGTATTAATGGTGGACGCAAGTGCGACTAGATTGGGTGCAGTGTTAACTCAAGTATATGGGAAGAAAGAAAGAACTGTGGCATTTGTTTCATACATGCTCATTCCTGCTGAAAGGAACTCTTCTGTAATAGAACATGAGGCCTTGGTGGCTGCGGAGTATTTTCGTGTGTATTTATGGGGTGTGCAGTTTGCGAACTGATCATAAACCATTAATGAAACTCTAGTCCTCAGGTGATGTGGAAAAAGGTTCAGCAGCATTAGCTAGGCTGGCGGCCAGATTGCAGGAATATCTTTATGCAGTGGAGTTTGTGCAGGGGTGGAACAGTGTTCAAGCTGAATGTTTGCTGAGGATGTCTTTGGATTGGGAGGTTGTGGATGGTTTAGCAGTGAAGTATTTTGAGTCAAAAGGTACAATAGCATCTGAGCAAGAGGTTGTTCACAGTGGAATGGGGGTGTGTACTAGGTGGAATGTGAGCAAGAAAATGAATCTAACGTGGTATTGAGGTAAGTGATGAAATGTTTTGCAGGAGGCTGTGAGGGAGAGTACAGTGTCAATCTTGGTGCGGTCGTCTTTGAAAGTGTTGAGTGAGTTGACGGTGTGTGGAACTAGTGATGCCATGAGAGGTAACCATAATTTTCCCCCTTGTGGTTTGAGACTTAAATTGTTCAATTTGGCAGACTAAGGTCATTTAGGCCAAGGCATGACGAGCATACGGATTAAGAGTGAGTTTTGGTGCCCTGATCTGGATGTTCTGACCAAGCATTGGGTGGAAGCTTGTAGTGTTTGTAGGGAGTGTGAGATGGGGTTAAGAGTGGGAGGCAGAAGTGAGGGGGTCCCATTGAACATCCTTGTAAACCTTGGCAAACGGTGTGCCTAGATGTTACTGGAGTTGTTGCAATGGTTGAGATTTTCTGCTGTGTTGGTGGATGTGAAGGCCAAATGGTTGGTGGTCAGGTTTATGAGGGATATCCCTACTGGGAGTACTAGTGTTGTGTTGAAGGAGATTTTTTGAGTAGGAGGGGATCCCTTCTGTTCTCATTACAGACAATGGCACACAATTAAAGTCCGATAATATGGTCAACCTTTTGGAGCAATGTGATATTAAACATTCTCGCACATCTTTATATAATTCCCAAGGAAATGGTATGGCAGAAAGAGCTAGTAGACTTGTGCAAGGGACAATTCAATTAGCAGTGGCTAGTCATTGTAATGTAAAACAGATGATCAGGGATATGATATGGGCATATTGCACGACTTCACACGAAGGGTTGCAGAGTTCTCCTTTTCAACAGATGCAGGGGCATTTACCTGGATCCAAGTTAGTTCCGTCCTGGTTGAAAAAGTGGATTGTTTCAGCGGAAAAGAGTGCTGTGAGACCTGTGGAAAATAGTGAGACCAATGTTAAAGTTGGCGATTGGTCAAGATAAAGACAGGGAGAGTGAAAGGTGGTCTCTCCAAATTCAGAGGCCATTTTCGTGTAGTGAAAGTGGGTACATTATATGTGGTGGTGGAGGGAGGAGATAGATGGAATTTCAGAAGGGTAGAATTGTACTAGAGAGGTGGTGAATGTAAGAGAGAAGAGGAAAAGGGATTTTTAGGTATGATGTTCATATGTGGTAATGGGAGCAGGGATGGAGAAAGGACATATGAGGAGAGTGGTGATGATGTCTCTGTTGGTGAGGGGAGTGTCAGATTTCAAAGGCAATCTTGAGAGGCAAGAGTTTGTAAATGACTTGTGTACTTCAAGGGTTATGTGATGTCTTAAGTCCTTTCTATGACATGTGAGGCCTCAAATTATGCTTTATTGTTTCTTGTTCTTTCTTACTTTTTCATTGGGTATTAGCATTCTGAGTGGTTGTGGGTTTAGTGTTTCTCCTGTTTTTGTTTATTGTGGGGGTTTGTAAATTTGCATTATAATTTAGTGGAAGTTTGATATAATTTGGAAAGGAAAGAGGATGTGTTATGATGTAATTGGTTTTGTATTCTAGCTTGTTAGGCGTGCAAGATTCTAAGAGGCGGCATTTGATTCTGCCTCCTTGGAGAAGATCGAAGCCAAGTTGCATTCTCCATTAAAACTTAATTTCTATACCTTCACACAGTGTACAGTGTGAATTTTTTTTACAACAAACTGATGGGCCCTAGTAAAGGAAATAGAAAAGAACACAGAAGCTTTTTTGGCTATAGAATGGCAAAGATCAAGTGCAAGTATGTCCAGAGATCAGAGATGCAAACTGCTTCCTGATTAATACTAACCCAGTGCTAGTGAATTCTGGTTCAGTTACTTTCAACTCCTGTTACAAGGGTGCCTTTTGATGCTGATGACTAAAGCCTATCTTGAGTGAATTGATGATCTGAGGAAGAGCACCCAAGCTTGTAGACAAGGGTAAAATTAAGGTACCTCAAACTTTGGGGCTTAGACTAGTGCCTTGTGACTTCAAAGGCTATACGGCAATGGTAACACAGTATGCAGGTATTTCTGATCTGGTCAGCAAGGGCTTACCTTGTCCTAAGTTAAGATCTGCAGACCAGTACATATGAGACCTTTGCCTCTTGGTTAGTTGTAGAATGCTATAAGCTCCTTTTGAAAGTCTTCAGGCAGAGGGGAATTCTGTTAAATTATCGGCAAATATGGAGAAATTGGCTAAAATACTCTCTAATACTACCTTGAATAATATAAGGGCCTTTACCTAGGCTCTTGAAGGTGGTGGCAGCCCATCATAATATTCATTCTGTGCACTCAATAGTGCATAATAACCAGAGAGCTCTCTCATGAGAATGCCTTCTCAGAGTTAGATATTTTGTACTTCAGCTGTAGGCAGTGCCTCACACACCATTTAAACATCAGATTTGCACAAAACCTTTTCAACACATCCCTAAGACATCGAAGAAGGTGGAGCATTTTTATTGCTGCCACCATGCCAGGAAGTACGAGCCAGCCTGTTGCCAAGAGTGCTTTCAGTTCAAAGTCACTGAGTTCAGGTTCTGGCAAGTGCATGCCTTACCCTCTGGGTAAGGAGGAACATCAGCACTGCTCAGGCCTACTTCCAGAGGCACGAGTTACCTGTGGGGACTTCCTCAACTACTATCTTCAGAACTAGGAAGAGTCCGCTTCAGATGTCTGAGTCAGAGAAATCAAGTGCCTTGTTTTACAATGTTCTACCTCTTTCTACCCTCATTCCATCTCATTGCCACAGGATATGACCTAGCGATGAGCCCAGAAGTAAAGCATTATATTAATTGAAAAGAAAGAGCAGAGCAATAGAAAGGGGCTGACAAAACTGTATCCCTGATCCTGAAGTTAACTGAAGATTAGAGACTAATAATATACTTATTTAGACTTGTTGGAATTTTGTCCATCTCCTGCACTGTCAAATTGAGGGGTAAATTTATTCGAATCTATTGCAGCGCAACAACTAAATATGTGTGTGAGAGAGCAGAAAAGCACCATATCCAGAGACATGGCACTATCCTGCTCTCTCCCCAGCACAGATGCACATTTAGACTACCATCGTCATGCATTCACCTTTACTCCTTACTGCAAGGGTGTGTGTGTGATGTCTGGCATAGGTTTTGTGATGAAAGAGTAGCCTTCATGTGCAAAATACTATGATTGGATGAACTTTTAAAGTACAGTGTTCACACACCCAAAGTCAAAGAAGATTGCAAAAGTTAAAGAATTGTTTCTCAATAACGTCAACTTTAAAATAGCTTTATATTGTGATGCAAAACTCTGTGTAATTTTTTGGAAGATAGGGGTTTGTGTAAAAAAACATGAGTGGTTGCATGGGAATGCCCATGTACCACCCATGGAATGCACCCCTTGATACTAAGGGGCCAATGTATATATTGGCAGTATAGATATTCAATATTCAGTTGCAATGCCGATGGAATATTTATACCACCAAGATGAGGGTCGGCATGCCAAATGAATAAGCAGACATACATTAGGTGTAATCACAGCAGAGACTACTGATTCTCTGCTGTTATTAAAGTATAGGCAGTCGGAGGCAGACTTCTAATCCCGCCCACCTAAATTAGATGGGCGGAATTGGATCTCAGTTTTCACTGCCTGTCACCACCAGGAAAACCCTGGTGGTAAGGGGTAGTGGGAGGAAATTCCCATGGCGAGGCAAGCATTTCCTTTTTTCAAAAAGAAAAGTCCACTTCAGGATTTTCATTTTGGATAATAAAAGGAAACAGTTTGGCACACGGATCCGTCATGTTGACGGAGCCGTTCACCAAACTGTAAACAGCAATGACAGGAATTGCCTTGACAGTGGGTCCTGCCAATGCTTTAAAAATTACCACAAGCTTGGTGGTCATTTCTAAATTTGGCCGGTGGCACCTCTGTCAAGGCGATGGAGTAATTTCCTCCATCTCTCTGACGGAGAAACGGGAGGCCCTCCACAAAATTAATCAGTCCCTGAGAATTACTTTGCATTACTTTCAGATGACTTTCCAGCACAAAACAACTTTTGCACTGAAAAGTAAATATATATTTTCCTCAATTTACCCGCTGCAAAGTGTTAGTAATTATAACTAAGGCTCCCGGTTTTCCGTTTTTACGGATTTTTACAGATAAATACAGACAGAAAACAATGTGTTTTCGGTCTGCATTTATTTTTAAAAAGGGGATAAATACAGAAAATTGGGCTTCTTTTAAGTGACTCTGTGCTGTCGTTCATGAATTATAAGCCAACAGCTGAGCAGATGAATAGCATGGGAAATTTAAAAAAACAGGATGCAATTCCATTAAGTAATGCCACGTATCAACAAACATTTGTGGTACAATGCTAATATTTACTAGTGGATGGTTTGTTATATAATATTTGGCAGCTGAAATAGCTAAAACAGACAGACATCAAAGTATGAGTGCGTGTCTATCAGTTAAATAAATATGGAATTGAACAGTTTTACAACTTCATATATCTGAAAATACAAAATAAATATGGATAAATATGAATAAAGTGGGCAAAAAATAAATATGGATAAATACAGACTGAAATGCTAATAAACATAAATACCATAAAACCGGGAGCTCTAATTATAACCTAGAGCCTCCTTGAAGGGTCAACTGCTAAAAACAGGGAAAACTCACATTTGCTCTAAAAGTCTCTCCTTAAGTGGTTAGGATAGTATATGCCAGAACGAGGGTGTAGTAAAGCTCTGTTATCTCAGTCTGAGTGGAATGTGAGGTCTGGGGCATGATAAAATAATTTTGTATGGGAGGTCACTAGGCAGAAGCCAAAATTAAGTACTGAATGAAAAATTAGACAATCATATAAATGTGGAGTGTGGGGGGTGAAGGGTTGCCACAGAAACCAAACAGGTTGACAGAGATAAAGAGAATTTTCAAAATGGTAAATAAAATATAAGTGAGAGGCAAATAGAGTCAACCAAAGTGAAAGAAAAAAAGAAATAATATTGCAAAGTAGGATAGAAAAGTGTAAAGAACGAAATGAAGCAGGATTGAAAGAAGAATGTAAAGCAGAAACAAGGTACGGAGAAGGAAACCAAACTAAAGAAAAGAAAGTAAGCAATAAAGAAGGAGAAAAATAATGAGTAAAAGAGACAAGTCCAGAAAGAAGGAAGGATGAAAAGAAGGAAAATAACAAGAAAAGAAGGAAGGAGCAAATCCATAAAACATAGACAACTAAGAAGAAAGGAAAGTAAAAATAGGATGAACTATTGCACAGAATGAAAGAAATATCAAAAGAAGAAATGAAGCAGAAATAAGGAAGCAAGGGTGATAAGGAATGAAAGGAGATCAGACAGATAAAAATAATTAAAAAACAGGGCTAAGAAAGATGAATTAAAGAAGGATTATAATAAATTAAATCAAATAACAATTCAAAGAACAGTTAGAAAGAATAAGAGTTGAAATGAAAGAAGAGGTAGAAAGAGATAGAAAGAAGGAATAAAACAGAATGGAAAGAAGGAAGAACAAAATAATATAAACCACGAAAGAAAAAAAGATGAAAAAAAGAAGGGAAATGGAATGACAGAGAGAAGGAAAGAAAGGAGGTATCAATGGTTGAGAATAAAAGGAAAGAAAGACAATGGAAAGATGGAAGGAAAGAATAAATACAAAATATCGAAGAAAGAAGGAAAGACTGGTGAACGTGTAGCTATTGATCAAGCTTTTATAAACATTTGTGCTTAAAAAAGAGTGATTTTGTCTCTTTTTTTGTTCTTTAATGGGGGCAACAATTCCAGTGGACCTTTATAGAACGTATTTGGATCGCTCACTTTGCTTGTTCACCCCCCGACATATAGCTCAAAGTGAAGGATATTTTATTTTTCTGGCTACTCCTTTATCACAACTCCAGCAAAAGTTGATGTAGAATGCTGTGCTGGAGAAAATCACCACACATGTCAGTGGTCTCGAGTGGTGGGTTATTTTGGTTTGTCTCCTTGGCTCAAGGACTCGGTGGGCTTAAAGAGCGCCAGCCTTCTGCTAATTGGAGAGAATAAGCAGTAGGACGTAGAGCATTAGCAGATTTTTTCACAGAGATCAGGCAGTACTAATCCGGATGGCATCAGTGTTAGAACTGTTGGCAGACCAGGCCAATATTCTCCCTATGCGTGTCCTCCCACCAATGCCACAGTTCACAGACATGTTGCTCAAATCCTCCTGGAAAATGTCAAGTCTACCTGGTTCTTCCCTGGTGGCCTTAAGAGGGCAGCTATTGGCCAAAGCTCCTGGCGGGGTCACCAGTGATTCCCCTGAATCCATATTAACCATTCTCTCTTTCATCCCAGATCAGCATGGCACGGGCTCTTTGCGTAGACATTAAGGGCTCCATTATGATATCGGGCGGATCGCCACCCTTTTCCCCCCGCCATTGTAATGCCATTGTAATGGCGGGGGGGACCGTAGCGGAGGCAAACACCGCCCGCCTCTTTTCCGCCCCGGTCGCCTTGCGGCCGGGGCGGAAAAGGGTTCATATGGTGGCGGTGTCTATCAGACACCGCCAGCCATATTAGCATGCGTGAGTATAGGTGCCTTTCCGCGGCGGCGATCCCGCCACGGAAAGGCATGCGGTCGTTGCTATTGGGGGCCCCTGCGGGCCCCCATGGTGAAGGCCGAGGTGGGGGTGCACAGGGGGGGTAATGCTAAAATGCTAAAAATGAAGGATGTGCCCGCCACTGTGGCGGGCACATCCTAATTCCCCCAACGGGACCCCCGCCCTTATGGCGGGCGGTCCAGAATACCGATAGGGTGGCGGGCGGACAAAGTCCGCCCGTCATCCTAATGGGGCCCTAAGTGAGCAGGCATCTAGGGATCATGTGACTACTGATCAGTGGCCTTGACAATCTAAGCTTTCTGAATACTGTTAAAGCATGCAACCTTCAGTAGAAAGTAGGGTGAAGGATGAAATCTAACTTCGCTGGAATCTGAGTGCCATTAATCTGGCAGATTCTTTTTTCAGGAAGGTTTATTTGGGTCTATCGTTTGTTGAATGAGCAGCTATCTGCATTCAACGGTGTCCAGAGTTTTTGTTTCAATGGAGGATTTAGAAAGCACATTGTTTCAGGGTCTTTCCTTGCTATTCTGCGGCTCTGACGCTTTTGCTCATCTTTGAGATGGTCTGCTCGATTGTCTCTGTTTGTACCCTCTTGCTTTCCTTCATTTGAACCCCTGGAGGAAACTGGTTAAATTCTTTACAGTGGCAGTCTTACTGCTGGTAGACATCACTATTACTAGGTACTTGGGAGACTTGGGGGCTCTCACTTTTGGTACTGCTACCTATTTGCAAGCCTTTTGGAACAGGATGGTTCTGAGGTTCAGGTTCTGAGGTTGGGTCACAGGATTATTCTTAAAGGAGGTGGTTTTGTTATCCTTTTCTTCAAAACCTGATTCTGAAACAGAAAATTGTTAGCAGTTATGTTATGTTATGTTATGTTATGTTAAAATGGGACTTTTATAGCGCAACGGCTACTCCAAAGGAGTGTCCCGGCGCTTTGTGCTCCAGACCAAAGAAAGAGCTGGAAAACATAACAGTAAAAGAACAGGGGCCTAAAAGAGGAGACGGACTATCCCGAGAACAGCCAAGTTTTTAAGTCTTTCCTGAAGACAAGCAGGTTCGCGGTATTCCGTAAGGACACCGGTAAGGAATTCCATAGCTGAGGAGCAAGGAATCTAAAGGACCGGCCGCCTAGCCGAGCCCTTTTGATACGTGGCACCCGAGCCAAAGCCAATGTTTCTGACCTGAGGGATCGTGTGGGTCGGTAGAAATCCAACCTCTTCTGAAGATATTTGGCACCATTGCCATGCAAGGCCTTATGGGCAAGGGTCATGGCCTTGAACAGTATCCTCTTCCGCACCGGAAGCCAGTGAAGGGATACAAGGAGGTTAGAGGCACTGGTGCGGCGGTGCAGGCCAAAAATTGCACGAGCAGCAGCATTCTGGGTAACCAGTTCTGGTCTATACGGAACAGCAACTCAAGCCTCGTCTCCACATTTGGGTCCATTTACAGTTTTAATGAAGTGGTGGGAAGAGATCACGTCTCATACCAGCAATACTATATGCGTTACTGCTTCACTGTGTCTGTTGTTTTCTTACCAGTTCTATTATAATTTGTGCTGCTACTTTGATTACATTTTTCATTGTGTTTTTGTTCTAAGAATCAGAGATCGCAAACAAAGGTATTTTACTTTTGAATATCTGCACATTCTTAAATGAAAAGACAGAGATGAAGCAGTAACGCTTGTATTTCTTACCAGTAATCTCCATTTCTTTGCTTATCACTTACTCGTCCCAGTACATATCTCTACACCTTCCTGCTTTCACTATCTTTGTCTTCAATCGTATATATCTTTTGGGTACATTCTTCATGGAAAAGGTCTAGAGCCAGTTGTAGGGAAATATAATTTACCAATTCTAAAATACAGAATTTTACCGATTCAGTATTTTAGAATCAGTAAATGATATGTAGCTAATGATTCAGTAAATGTTACCGAATCGGTAAAATTCGGTAAATACCGATTCAGTATTTACCGATTTGGTATTTCCCATTCTTTCCTAATGAATGATAATTAACGATTCGGTAAATACCGAATCGGTAATAGAGGATAGACTTACAAGGGTAGCAGGGTGTCACATTGACACCCTGTTGCACCACTGAATAGTGCATAGGTACACATGTGGCACACATACATGCCGTCTGCCACATGGAACTGTTAAAAAAGCACAAAATTGCTATTTCTTACGGTTTTTGTTATTTACCACCAACTTGTAGTTGGTGGTAAATAACGAATCCTTACAAGAGAAAAGCACTCACTTGAGTGCTTCCTACATTAAGGATTCAGTAATGTACCGAATCAGTATTTAAGAATTCGCTAATTTACCGATTCCTTAAATTACTGATTCGGGAAATTAAATTAGGCCCCTACATCTCAAATGCCTAATACCGGTCGGTAGCGGTCGGTAACGGCCGAAATTCGGTAATTTCGGCCGTTACCGACCGGTACTAGGCTTCCTACTTCTGGCCCCTAGTTGTTACACTTTTTTATGTTCCAGTGGTGTTTTGACAAAAAAAGGTACCAAAAAGATTGTGGGACAAATATCGAAGATAAAAATATTGTGAAGATAGATTTCTATAGTAATGTTTTACTATACATAACTCCACATATGCGTAGGTTTGCACTTACTACTCAATACTTTGGTCCTCTATATTTGTGACACAATATTCTGTCCACACAAAATCTTTGGTTCCGATATTCTGTCAGTGATCTGGTCCCGTCTGTGGAGGTGGGTGGAGGTGAGGATAGTTCCAAAGTTGTGCTTGCCTTTAGAAGGTAGAGACGGTCTCACCTACCTAAGTACTGGGACGAGGAAGGAAGACTGAGAACAACATGGGTGACTGGCATGTAACTCAATGTTCTTTATTGACCATCCATTTACTTACAAATCGACCTAAATGTATGTGCCAATAGAATGTGTTCAAGACCTTAGAAAAAATTCCTTTACTCTCTGGAGATGTTTAAATCTTCAACTTGCCTTATTACAAAGGCCTGCCTAATTCCAATAAAGCTGACAACTGGAGTTACAAGCCCACCATAATGCTGGCTGAAAGCATGTGGCCTCTCTGGGTGAAATATGGGGGACAAGTGAGGAAGAGACTGATAACTCAGGACTGGAATTACCTTCATTGCTCAGGAAACCTTCAAGATCCCACCTATAATTGCCCTTTTTCCCCGTACTGGTAACTAAGGGAGAGGGCTATTACCAGCTGTAGGTCTTGTTTCACAGCCTCCCCACATAAACGTGTAGATGATACCCATAAGTACAACAACTTCATGTCTGCATCAGAAACACGAGGCGGCTCTTAAACAATGGATTCATTATGTACCCTGCTTCGCACATAAACCAGGGTTACTACATTTACTGGAGCTGTGGTTGTATTGCTGATCACTCATCATGTGAGCCATTCTTACCGGCACTGTTTAAATAGTCTGACAAGCTGCTTATTGTCTCCCATTTCTTGGCTGCATGTATGATTTGAACAAGTTGATTATTAGGTTTTGCACATCTGTTTTCACATTCAGACAATGGGAATAAAGAACTTTGTGTTTGGGAACAACCTCTTAATATTATCTGCTTTTGTTTCATATGAAAATGAAGATGCAGTCCCACTCGCGTGATTATTAATAATTTTGTATACATTTATTTACAACTTAATTATCACACCCGCATAGATATTTGTGATTAACATTCTTATTAGTGGAAACTCAATTGCACAAATTATATACGATCCTGAGAAAAATACATTATCGTGGAAAGCTTGTTGTGTTTTTAGGGGAATGAGATGCGAATGATCCCTCTTTTTATTATGAGGTTTGTTGTTGTTTTTTTTTTTTATCAGGGGAAGTTTATTTTTACTTTTTATTCTAGTTAAGACTTGCATTTTTTGTTGTGTTTGTTATTTTTGCTGGTCTTTTATTGTGTTTTGTCACTTTTTGCAGCGTGGGAGCTTTCTATTGTCACATTTTGAGTGATGGCTTTTTATTTTATCTTACTTTTCTCCGTCTACATTTACTTACATTTCTTTGTCATTTTCTTGTTTTGAGTTATTTTTCGATATTTGTGGCACACCATTCGGCTCCATTTTATTTAAGGGCATGGCTCACACTAGAGAGTGGAGGAGGGGAAGAGGTAAGGAGGAAGAGAATGTTAGGAGAAAGTAATTCTTTCTGCCCTGATCTCCCCCCAGCTGACTCTGATTGTGTCCTGGGCTTTTCTAACCAGACCCAGGGCCAATGCTCTGTGTAAAAGGTATATGGTAATTATGTATAATAACAATTGGTATGACAACCTACCTGTAAGCCGCAAGTACATGGTAGGGCGTGTAGGTTTAGAGTCCTAGCAGATTTAATGCACTTAAGTGTACACTGCTGTGTTGTGTTAGATGTATTATAACTAGCACAGAAAACAAGTTACAGAACTTGGGGGCATATTTACAAGCCTCTATCGCCTCAGGAACATCACTTTTTACGTTCATGGCGCGATACGAGCTTCGCCTTATTAAAAAAGCAGTATTAAGCCACTTACATTGGCTTAACCTTGTCTTGTAAATAAGACACCCTTTCACGTTATACTTAGCATGAAAGGGGTAGCGTGAAAGAGGTTGGCAATGGGTGCTGCAGTGGGCGTTCTGCCGCAGCACCCATTGATTTTGACGTTGCCCCATATTTACAAAGGTGGCATAAATATGGGGCAGCGCCAAAATTGAGGCCAAAAAAACATAGTCTTAAAATGGAGCAATGAGGAGAAATGCTTTATTTTTCCTTGTTTTTGCTGTTTCTACAACACTCATAAAAACAGCACATAAACAATCAATTTAAAAATGACGAGTTGCAACTTCTATGTGTGCTTCACAAAGCAGCACACATAGAAGTTACAAATCGCCATTTAAGATTGTTTATGTGCAAGAAGGGACACCTGCCCATAAACAATAATTACCCCCAAAGCAGGCACTCTTGCACTACGACACTAGCAGCTGTAATTACAGCCAGCGCAGGGTGAAACATGGGGCTGCACCATATTGTTGTAAATACGGTGCAGCCCTGCGTTTCAGAAGTGACGCTTTTTGGTGTTAAGTCAAGAAGGCTTGCGCCGCACTCTGTCACTTTTATGTAAATTTGCTGCTTGCTTTTCTGCTGTGCTAAAATCCAGCCTTCCAGAAGCTTCTCCTGATTGGCCTGCCTTTGGCAGGCTGAGCCAAACTGCTCTGATGAGGTGTGAAGTGACCTACATCTTCTGGGAGGAGATCTGCAAGCTGCAGAGCAAAAGGCAGGATGGGGGCTGGGTATCCCAACTGGTCAGTTAGGGGGGAATAGATCACTTGTCCTGTGCAACCAGGGTCTTTGCTTATTTTGTTACCTTAGTAAAAACCATCATATACGTACACCGGTGTAGGGCGATATATCTTGGTTGTCCGCCTCAGTGTACTGTATCAGTATTATCATTGCGTCTTCATTGTTGTAAGTATTCTGTGCCTCCACCTGGAGATAGACCAGCTGGTTTCCCAGTAGTGTCCAGAGATGAAAACAAGAGGGCGTTTCTGTGCTCAAGTGCTGTAAGTTAAAATTCCTTACATCACTCAAAAGCTAGTGATTAAATGGAAAAAAATGTGATGTAGGAAGTTAAAACAAATGTGGTGCGTGTGTGGATAGAGCTACTAATCCACCGCACTGGTGTTGGTCAACATGTTTCACCACTGTGAGATTCTAGAGGCTTTCGTCAGGACCGGGTAGTGTGTAGGAGCGCCTTATGGCCCCTTGTTAAATGGTTAACTTACCACTCGTGTGTAGGGAGGTCAGAACGGTTGTATCTATACCTCATGTGTCATTGTGGGCTTCCTCGTAATGCCGTTAAGCAAATAGAGGCCAAATGAAATTTCTCTAAGCCACTTGCTTGTTCTTGCTCTGTGTACGTATATGAGGGTTTTTATGGAGGTAACAAAATAAGTAAAGACCCTGATTGCACAGGACAAGTGATCCATTCCCCCCTCCCTGATTTTGTACTAACCATTGGAAGCTGAATGTATCAGAACTTCTTTCTCCCTCCCCATTGATAAAGATATATCCAAATTGGTCTTCAAAGAAGGAATGCCAGGACAGCACACAGGCTCAACCTCACTTACTGCACCCTTAGCCGGACAGAAGCCCAGAGAATTTAATTAGCAGAGGGACTGAAAGGGGAGCGTTAGGGAGACTTAGCCATGAATGTTGGCTGGATTAGCCAGATCCTAACCCTCATGGAGAAAGTCTCTCCATTTGGATTTGAAAGGAAAAGTGCTTTCTGGGACAAAAATATGCAATACTTTGGAGGAAGTTGTCATACTTCTGGATGTTACCCTGTATCCCATTGGTCAGGGGTGCCCCCTGTTTGTCACCCAAAAACACTGGATAAATATGGGAGAGCTGCCCAACAACTCATATCACTGCCTGAAACTACAAGAAGAAGAAGGACTGCCCTGCAGGGACCCTGACCTGCACCCCAAAGGATTGCACTTTGTACGAACCTGGAATAAAGTTGACAGAAAGGAATTATCAGCGATTTTAGAACAGTCTTACCTAATTGTAACAGGCGAAGCAAATTAAACTGCAGCCAACTTTTCCACCTGGATTAAGGAGGCAGCCAATAAATTGGCCCCACTTAAAGTATCCAAAATTCATAGAACAAACCATACAGCTGGTTGGTATTCACCAACGCTTAAGGAATTAAAAAGAAGCTGTCGGGGACAGGAAGAAATTTGGAGGAGCATCTACTCACCAGCTGAAAAGACTAAGTATAATCATCTTATGTTAGGCTATGAAATTGGAGATAAAAGCTGAACAAATTAAATGAGCAAGTAATTCCTCTAAGGAGCTTTTTAGAACAGTCCAGCTGCTCTCATGCCCTCCTAATGATAAATACCTTAGTCCCTAAGCAAAATGTATATGATAGCCTAGCTAAATTATTTTAAGAACAAAGTGGAGGCAGTCTACTAGGACTTCAAGATCAATCATGGGGATGACCCCTCATTCCCTGGTGTTACCTCGTCGGATGAGTCCCCATTCCCTGGTGTTACCTCCTCGGAAGACAGCCGCCCAACTCTTTGTAACTTTCCGCCTCTCACAATAGAAAATGTTGATGGAGTTGATAAAACTGACTAAGTCTGGGGCTCCATCAGATCTCTGACCTGAGAAAATCTTTCAGGGCCTAGCTGGCACATTAGCTACTCCCTCTGCAACATTATTAAATAATATCTTAAATGTTGGTAACTTTCCCCTTAGATTGGAAAAAAGCATCAATTATTTCCCTACTTAAAAGGCCCGCCCTAAATCTAAATGTAAAAAAGAACTATCACCCCCATCTCTAGAATTCAAGTACCAGCTAAAATTCTGGGGAGACACCTGAACTCAGTTCTCTCAGAATTTCTGGAGCAGAATAACATCTTAGATGGAACACAATTTGGTTTTAGGAAAGCACAAAGCCCATGATCTGCATTGCTGGTGGCTACTGAGGAGATCAGTGCCATCATGGATAACAGGGGAAAGGCTGCAGGGGTCCCTTTGGACCTATCCGGAGTCTTTGACATGGTTAGCCATAAGGTCCTGAACCAGCATTTAGTGGGGTTTGGTATTGGAGGTGCAGCCTTTAATCTATTGATGTATTTTCTTAGTAACAGAGTGCAGTCAGTCTCCTTTGGATAATTTACCTCCAGTTCCTGCTCCTTGCCGTGTGGGGTCCCACAAAGGTCCTCTCTGAGCCCTACATTGTTCACCATTTATGTGGCTCCGCTGGCTGAATTGATTAGATCATTTGGCTTTATTACAATATTGCATGGGGATCTCACCTGTAACACATCAGAGGTAGCTATCGGGTTTAATAACTGTATTGGAGTGATTGTTAACTGAAGGAATAGCTAATGCTTAAAACTGAACTCTGATAAGACGGATGTATGACGTTACAACGCATACTTTTACCACGCATGCCTTTACAACGCGGTTTTTACATCGCATGCCTTTACAACGCATAGTGCTTTGAGGCGCTGGATAGTGAATAGTTTAATTTACTATTCCAACTCCAGTCCCCGTGGATAGTAGGGAAGGTGTTGGATAGTAAATTAAACCTATTCCCTATCCTAGAGCGCCCCCAAGCGCAATGCGTTGTAATGGTTTGCATTGTAAAAGTTGCTTCGTAAAGGCACTGCATTGTAAAAGTTGCGTTGTAAAGGTTGTTTACCGATAAGACTTAGGTACTACTCTTTGATTCCGAATGGTCATTCTGGAATTCCTCCTGATGGTCTTCGATGCTCGGCCCTTTACCAATTCCAGTCACTAAAATAAAACATTTAGGAGTAGTGTTTTAATCCAGACTTTTGTTTCCAGATTAGACAAATCAGCTTATTTCATCCTGCTTTTATCTCTTAAAGATATTGAAAAAGGTTTTGCCTTTTATTTCATCTGGTGTTCAGACAACTGGGGTCATCTCTCTAGTATTATCACTGATAGCTTACTGCAATGCTGTATATTTGAGTATGCAGCAAGGTTTATTAAAGAAATTTCAGAGGCTGCAGTTTGCAGCAGTCCCTCTTTTGAAAAAACATTCAAAAATATGAATCCACTTCCTATGGGTTAAGGGAGCTTCATTGGCTTCCTGTAAGAAACAAGCAGCTTTTAAGGCACTCTGTATTGCAAATAAGGCCTTGCATGGAATTGGCCTAGAGTACCAGAAGAAAGGAATATGCCATGGTACTCTCCTAGAAGATGTCTAAGGAATAGCATATGTTACCACACACGCCGAAACCACACATGGCTTAACATAGCAATCAATACCGCAACTATATCGTTAGCACGATTTCCATTACAACCAAGTCATTACAACGAATATCTTTAGAGAAGCGCTGGACTTTGGAATTGTTTAAATTACTATTCCAACTCCAGGCGGTGTATCAGTAGGGAAGGTGTTGGACCTAAAATCCAACACTGCACTCCCTACAGCAAGTCGTTGTAATGACTTGTGTTGCAATGGAACTTGTGGTAACATCGCAGTCATAGTACTGACTGCGTTATAAACGCACTGCAATGTAATGCCTGTATTGTAATAGATGTTTCCCATGTCTACCATCAGCTAGGCCCAATTCTATGCAGATTCCTAAGATTTTTAAAACCTCTTTGGGTGGCAGGAGTTTTGTTCATGCTACCTCTTTGTTGTAGAATCAAATGCTGCTGCCTTCAAGATCTCAATCTAATTTTATTACTTTCAGAAAACATCTAAAAACCTACCTTTTTTCTTTATTTTTGTAATGTTTACGGTTTGGTGTTGCTTTTATCAGTCTTGTCCTGACAGACGTTAGCACCACGATGCCTTCGGGCATTCGTCGCACTCTACAAATACTGATCAAATATAACTGTAACTGCAAGACACTTTGGAAGTACAGCCCTAAAGGACTTGGCCTTGCTTAAAGAAGAGAAGGAGTGGACTCCCTGAAAGCAGCAGGTTAAAAGAACTCAACCTGTATCATCTCGCCCAAGAAGAACCCAGCTGACTAGCATCCAGGCAGCAGCAGTACGTGCAGTTAAGCGAAATGGGGCAGGGTGGGAGAGGGGGAAGTCGACAACCGACAGAATATGTTATGTTAATGGGTGACTTATATAGCGCACGGCTACTCCAAGGAGTGTCCCGGCGCTTTCTGACCCATTACTGAAAAAAGAGAAGGATAACAGACATAACAGTATTATTGATTAAAAAGCCACGTTTTCAGGGCCTTTCTAAAGGCAAACAAATTGGGGATGTGGCGGAGATCAACGGGAAGGGAGTTCCATAGTTTGGGGGCAAGATGTTTAAAGGAACGTCCACCAATTCTGGCTTTCTTAATGGGAGGCACCATTGCCAAGCCGAGATTTTCGGACCGGAGAGATCTGGTGGGCTTGTAAAAGGAAAGCCGTTTCCGAATGTAGGAGGCCCCTACCAGATGGAGTGCCTTATGGGCCAGTGTAAGAGCTTTGAATGTGATTCGCTTTTTAATCGGAAGCCAGTGCAGGGAGGCGAGCAACTAAGATGCTCTGGCATGCCGGGGTAGGCCGAAGATGGCTCTAGCCGCAGAGTTTTGAACAACCTGGAGCTTGTGCAAGAGGTAATCCGGCAAGCCCAGGTAGAGGATATTTGAATAATCAAGCCTGGAGCAAATCAGAGCTTGTACTGTCATCTTCCTATGGGCAACAGGGAGCATAGGAAGGAATTTACGAATCATTTTTAGCAGACCAAAACAGGTACCTGTGAGACCTGTGATCTGTGTTTTCAAAGCGAGGGTGTTATCAATTTTGACCCCCAAGTTTTTAGCGACCGAAGAAGAGGAGGAAGGGGGGACATGCTCACTGGCCACCATTCCTGCCAGGGCGGCTCTGCCTGACATCCGAAGAAGAGCACCTCAGATTTATCAGGGTTGCATTTGAGGCTGCTTCGCTGAAACCAGTTGAAGACAGCCCCAAGGCAACCACGGATGCTCTCCCCGTCAAACTCCATGCCCTTCTTGCAGGTGAAGAGTAGCTGGGTGTCATCAGCGTATGATATGATCTGGGCACCCATTGACTCCGCCAGCACCGCCAATGGAGTCATGAAGATGTTAAAAAGGGTCGGGCTCAGCACCGACCCTTGTGGAACTCCGACATCCATGGGCGGAACTTCGGCGGAGTACGGGGGGGCCCAGACCACTTGTCGGCGACCCGCTAGGAAAGATCTCAGCCAACTCAACACCGTCCCTCTGAGACCGATCTCGTGAAGTCTTCTCAAGAGGGCCTCATGCGGGACGGTGTCGAAGGCCGCCGACAAGTCCAACATCACCAGCATTGCTCTTCCGCCTGCGTCGAGAACTTCCTTAATGGCTTCGCTAACTTCCAAAAGAGCGGTCTCAGTACTCAAATTGGAGCGGAAGCCAGATTGGGTAGAGTGGAGTAACCCATGGTCTTCAAGGAAGGAAGACAGCACAAGGTGAACGTGCTTCTCGACGATCTTAGCCAGAGTGGGCAGGAGAGATATGGGCCTATAGTTAGCATGTATCTCTGGATCGAGGCCTGGTTTTTTTAAAAGGGGAACGACCATTGCCTTCTTCCAGGCTGGTGGAACCGTGCCGCAGGACAAAGAAAGGTTCAGAACGGGAAAGATTATGGGATTCAGAGTCATGGCATTCCTGGCTAAAAAGCTCGCCGGACAAGGGTCAAGCGGGGAGCCAGATTTAATTTTGAGTAAAAGATCCAGAGAATTAGATTCCAGTAAAGGAGGAAACTCCGATAGAGTAGGGCAGGAATCAGGAGATAAGGACGTCAAATTGGATTCAAGCATTAATGCAATTGGGGCAGCAGGTGGAAAGGATTCTTGAATCAATTTGATTTTAGTGTTAAAGAACATGGCCATCTCCTTAACCCAGAGTTCGGAGAACTTATGCTGGACTATGCTAGATTTAGGAGAGGTAAATTCTTTGACAATGGTAAAAATTTCTTTACTGGAATTTGCCGCAGACTCGATTCTATCTGAAAAATAGTTATTTTTGGCCTCAAGAATATCAGAGTGGTAAGATTTAATAGCTAGTTTATAGGCAGACTTAGTTTCTTGATCATAATGCTTCCGCCAGAGTCTTTCGGCTACCTTACAGTTACGCCGTGTTAGAGCAAGTGATTTAGAAAACCAAGGGGCCGAGCTACGCTTGACGGATGAAGAAGGGGAGGAAAGAGGCGCGAGATCATCAAGCCTATCCGTTAACCATTCCTGGAAGGTTTCAAGGTCCCTCTCCAGATGGCCGGATAGGGTACAGGGATAATCCTGAAGCGTTTGAGCCAGATTCTCAGGAGTAATTTTATGTAGGGGTCTTCTGGGGTGCCTGAGGTGGTCTGAGTTAGTATATGTAGTTTTACTTCTGCCCTGGATCAAAAAACTGATCAAAGTGTGGTCAGACCAGAGAACAGGGGTGGGCTGGGACATAATAAGGGGAAAAGTGGAGAACACTTGATCAAGCGTGTGACCCTTGTTATGCGTTGCACTAGAGATGTAAGGAATTAAACCAAGAGGAGCAGTAATGTCCTTGATTTTTACCGCTTCACTGTCCAACTCAACGTCCATATGGATGTTAAAATCCCCTAACATTATGCAATTTTCCACCTTCAAGCAAAGAGAAGTGATAACAGATTGAAGGTCCTCAAAGAAGGAACCCAGCAAACCCGGAGGTCTATAAACAAGAAGCCCGGTAAAAGATTGATGCGGGGAGAGTGCAATGGAAAAGGCGAGGGATTCGCAGCCAGGAATAGGCAGAGATGGAATTATTGAGCAGGCAAAAGATCTTAGAACTGCAAGAGCAACACCACCACCTTTTCCCACTGTCCTATCCTGTCTGTAAACAGTATAATCTGGCGGAAAGGCTGCCGCGATGTCAGGATTAGACGATTCGCAGAGCCATGTTTCTGTGAGCAAGAGACAGAGTGGTTTCTCAGAGGTAAGTAGCTCAAAGATGTCCAAAGCGTGCCTATGCAATGAACGGGTGTTAAGTAGTAAGCACTTAAACTGTTTAGACGGGGATGGACGGGAACCCTCAGAAGCCCGGTAAATGTTAGGATACCAACCGCATCCTGGGCAGCAGCATTTACCTTTAAATCGGCCAGGAAAAACATACCGACAAGTAGCGGTATTAAGGTTAAAGGAGAGTAGATCCTCAGCAGAGTAAATAAGCCTGTGTCCAGAGCCTGCCGCCATGCCGACCGCTGCCGTGTCGCGGACGGGCGCAGACGGGCAGGACTCTGGCACGACTCCGGCACAGATCCGGCGCGCCCGCTGATCGCGTCCGCTGCGCGGAGTCATCCCTGCCCGTTTTTATGACGCCGCAAATCGCGTCAGAAAGCCCAACCCTACCCAAGATGGCGGCCAGAAACCGGAGCCTGCCCTCGGCGTCAACACTCAGCCGAGAGCAGGTCCGGTGCTAGAAGGTAGAGGGTGAGAAGGGGGCTAAAGCGCTACAAGCGCAGGGGGGTCACTGCACAGAAATAACACAGTGATAATACCACCTTTAAAGCACAATTAAAACGCAGTGCAAAAAAGCGAGTAACAGTATTTAAAAACGAGTACAATAAAGGGGAAAGGCAAGAGACCTCCCGGCTTCCGCCTCAGGAGGGGGAAAAGCGTGCAGAGTCGGAAATTACCTGCACTCGCCCTCTCGTCCCTTTTATGACGCCGCAAATCGCGTCAGAAAGCCCAACCCTACCCAAGATGGCGGCCAGAAACCGGAGCCTGCCCTCGGCGTCAACACTCAGCCGAGAGCAGGTCCGGTGCTAGAAGGTAGAGGGTGAGAAGGGGGCTAAAGCGCTACAAGCGCAGGGGGGTCACTGCACAGAAATAACACAGTGATAATACCACCTTTAAAGCACAATTAAAACGCAGTGCAAAAAAGCGAGTAACAGTATTTAAAAACGAGTACAATAAAGGGGAAAGGCAAGAGACCTCCCGGCTTCCGCCTCAGGAGGGGGAAAAGCGTGCAGAGTCGGAAATTACCTGCACTCGCCCTCTCGTCCCTTTTATGACGCCGCAAATCGCGTCAGAAAGCCCAACCCTACCCAAGATGGCGGCCAGAAACCGGAGCCTGCCCTCGGCGTCAACACTCAGCCGAGAGCAGGTCCGGTGCTAGAAGGTAGAGGGTGAGAAGGGGGCTAAAGCGCCACAAGCGCAGGGGGGTCACTGCACAGAAATAACACAGTGATAATACCACCTTTAAAGCACAATTAAAACGCAGTGCAAAAAAGCGAGTAACAGTATTTAAAAACGAGTACAATAAAGGGGAAAGGCAAGAGACCTCCCGGCTTCCGCCTCAGGAGGGGGAAAAGCGTGCAGAGTCGGAAATTACCTGCACTCGCCCTCTCGTCCCTTTTATGACGCCGCAAATCGCGTCAGAAAGCCCAACCCTACCCAAGATGGCGGCCAGAAACCGGAGCCTGCCCTCGGCGTCAACACTCAGCCGAGAGCAGGTCCGGTGCTAGAAGGTAGAGGGTGAGAAGGGGGCTAAAGCGCTACAAGCGCAGGGGGGTCACTGCACAGAAATAACACAGTGATAATACCACCTTTAAAGCACAATTAAAACGCAGTGCAAAAAAGCGAGTAACAGTATTTAAAAACGAGTACAATAAAGGGGAAAGGCAAGAGACCTCCCGGCTTCCGCCTCAGGAGGGGGAAAAGCGTGCAGAGTCGGAAATTACCTGCACTCGCCCTCTCGTCCCTTTTATGACGCCGCAAATCGCGTCAGAAAGCCCAACCCTACCCAAGATGGCGGCCAGAAACCGGAGCCTGCCCTCGGCGTCAACACTCAGCCGAGAGCAGGTCCGGTGCTAGAAGGTAGAGGGTGAGAAGGGGGCTAAAGCGCTACAAGCGCAGGGGGGTCACTGCACAGAAATAACACAGTGATAATACCACCTTTAAAGCACAATTAAAACGCAGTGCAAAAAAGCGAGTAACAGTATTTAAAAACGAGTACAATAAAGGGGAAAGGCAAGAGACCTCCCGGCTTCCGCCTCAGGAGGGGGAAAAGCGTGCAGAGTCGGAAATTACCTGCACTCGCCCTCTCGTCCCTTTTATGACGCCGCAAATCGCGTCAGAAAGCCCAACCCTACCCAAGATGGCGGCCAGAAACCGGAGCCTGCCCTCGGCGTCAACACTCAGCCGAGAGCAGGTCCGGTGCTAGAAGGTAGAGGGTGAGAAGGGGGCTAAAGCGCTACAAGCGCAGGGGGGTCACTGCACAGAAATAACACAGTGATAATACCACCTTTAAAGCACAATTAAAACGCAGTGCAAAAAAGCGAGTAACAGTATTTAAAAACGAGTACAATAAAGGGGAAAGGCAAGAGACCTCCCGGCTTCCGCCTCAGGAGGGGGAAAAGCGTGCAGAGTCGGAAATTACCTGCACTCGCCCTCTCGTCCCTTTTATGACGCCGCAAATCGCGTCAGAAAGCCCAACCCTACCCAAGATGGCGGCCAGAAACCGGAGCCTGCCCTCGGCGTCAACACTCAGCCGAGAGCAGGTCCGGTGCTAGAAGGTAGAGGGTGAGAAGGGGGCTAAAGCGCTACAAGCGCAGGGGGGTCACTGCACAGAAATAACACAGTGATAATACCACCTTTAAAGCACAATTAAAACGCAGTGCAAAAAAGCGAGTAACAGTATTTAAAAACGAGTACAATAAAGGGGAAAGGCAAGAGACCTCCCGGCTTCCGCCTCAGGAGGGGGAAAAGCGTGCAGAGTCGGAAATTAATAGGGGAATAGGGAAAATAGGGAAAATTAAATCAATAAATGAATCATTTTTTGTCATCTGTCATTATCCCCCCTCTCCCCGCCCCACCGCACTTACCTGCACGGACCGCTGCTGCATCAAGGGGTCTTTTAAGGATTAGGCCAGGTGCATTCTGGGAGATATAATGCCAACATCCCAAGGACCATCTCAGAACTTTTAGTCCCTTGGATTGCTGTTGTGGAAACTTTGAAACCTATAAAGGACCTTCTGGAAGAAAATTCAGAAGTTTGGAGAATTTTTGTCAAAAAGCTCCATAAGTTGACCGACCCGTCATCGAGAGTCAAGCAGCTGACGTCGAACCGCAACCCCTCTTGGATTTCAGGTTTGTCCTGCTGAATGTTCCAGAGCTCAAGCCTTCCAGGATGTCCCTGAGGCCTCGTACTGAACCAAGTCGCCATCACCGACTTCATACCCGGCCTAACGAGATGCCTCGCTCAACGAGAGAAAAAGCTCCAGAAAAAAAACCAAGTCTGACTGTAAAAACTTGACTTGGGCCTACCGCTCAGTTCCCCCAACCCAAGCTCCATCAAGGTCGGCCTCAAACTTTGACTTAGTCCCGGTCAGGCGCAACCAGGTGTCCCAAGTTGATGCTTTTCCTATTTAGCCCCTAAAATGTATTTGATATGTAACACCATATCTCTAGTTCCCTACATTGTATCCTATTTGTATAAATTAGTTTTGGATTTTTATTGTGGGTGGTGTCTGAATTTCACCTATTCACACAATCTCTCAAACTAAGATTCCCACCCACTTTCACTCTCAATGATATTCTCAATGCACTCTCACACAATCTCATTCACTCTCAATCTCTCACAAACACGTACACACACATGCCCAGAGAGACAACATTTACTTTACTTTGCTGACAATACTGAAGCTGCATGGCTGTAAAGACAAGGAATCTAGTACTGGACATTGGAACCAGTAAGCCCTTGCGGGGAATGAGATTTTGATCTCTTTTATGCTTAATCTGATGACTTATCTCATTCAACTATTTTTGGACCGTTGGTATCTGTCATTGAGTAAAAGACAACCCTCATTCAGGTAAAATAAACCCCATCTACGGACACCACTCTGAAGAATCACTTACAACTGTTAAAGTTTAAAAGGTTTAATATAAAATTAATAAAAGTTGTATATACAATCCTCTCAGGATCAAATTCATCAAATATATCGGAACCAATAGGAACATATATTCCCTAAAGAACCTCAGTCTACAAACAAATACAATTAAAGTCAGTTCCAAAATCAACAAATTAAAAAGCATCGATATGAAGTGGTTCTTCTGCGTCATCTACAGAAAGAGAAAAATAATCAAGTTAAATCTGTCCCTACTCTATGCTAGGTGACATCCTTACTTCGCAAGTTTCTAGTACCCTAAAAAAGGTGTCAGCAGTTGACTCCCTAAGAAGTTCAACTCTCTTAGCCTCTAAAGGTAACTTAAGTTTAAGAAGCAGTACCCTCTCTGCCTACCCATTCGTTCTTCTAAGGGTCCTCGGCCTACTGCTCCCTTGCGCTCTGATCTCTCTCAGCTCATCTGCTCAAGTCATCTGCTCTTTCTAACTTGCCTCTCTCTGTTCTCGCTGAGCTCTTGCCTTCGCCTTCGCTATCTTCTCCCCGGGGTGCTGTCCCTAAAATACACAATCACAGTGTGGGTGGAACGCCCCTTGACGCCCACCACGGACTTTCCCGATGATGTCAGTTTCTGGCTCTTTCCATTGCTTCATCTCTTTGCGTCGTCCGTTAAGTTGACCCTTCTCCTTACATGTCATCTTCGTCTTCTTGCTGGTAACTTCATTCAATTTTACCTTTGACACTTTTGGAGTAAAATCTATCAACTTATCAGAACTTTCATACTTTACAGCTGTACTTTAACCTCATTTGGTCCTGTGAATGGTCATTTCAAAACAAGACTCAAATTCCAATCGTCTCCTCTCATGTTTAGGTAATAAACCTCGTTCGACATTTGTCACCTTAAATCTAACAAGAACTAGACTCTTCGGCTCGCACATTCAAGTGAAGGCTATTCACGACTCCTGTGAGCCCACTAAATTACCAACAGCGGACTACACTCCTGTGAACCCTTGGTCAGTCAGGTTATAATCACAAATGACCTAAACTCTTCTAACATTCCTACAAACTTCTTCTACACAGTATAACCTTTAGCATACATTTATATATGAACGCATTTTAGCATAGAATACAATTACGTAGAATATGAACCTTAATATATAGAATATAAAGTTATATTCTCATTGGTTACATCGTTATGTGTATGCTCTCTGCACATTTCTCCATGTTACATTTCTCGCCGTTTCTGCATTTAAAATTACACACGTACATGAATTCTACTTTGCACGTTCTTCTGTTCATGAGTTTTTCTACATTAGCCCACTACGTATACGGACCTTCTAAATCTAATACATTCTAAAGTGAATACAGTTACATTTCCTATATTACTTTGGTTACGTCTGTTAACTTTATGCTATAAGCGTCAACTTCACGTTCAATATATATTTCATTCCTACGTTTACATGATATGCTCCTAAATATGACTCGGATATACATTTTATTCAAATTGCGCTCTCTCAGTTCCCCCCTTTGATGACTTTTAGGAGTCATCACTAAATGCAATTTGAATAACACCTTTAAACAGAACTAGTTACATCATTTCCTCTTTTCATCATTTCAAGTGCTCTCAAGCTTTTATACTGTTGATCTTGTAAAGCAGCTAGTCTCCTTTCTTGCTCTCTCATTGTTCTTTGTAACCGGTTCGACCTATACCATTTATAAAATTTTACTAAACCTAACAATGTGATTATGCAAATTAATACTATTAATACAGGTTTTAATATATACCATACTATGCTTTTACCAAGGTTGGCAAACCAACTCCCAACCTTTCCTACTCCATGACCTACTTTTTCCCAAACGTTTATTTTTGATAAATCTTCGATTTCTTTATGTATCTGTGTAATGTTCTGTATGACTTTCTCAAGTGGTTTTGAATTGTCAGGAATGTAAGTACAACATTCTTGGACCTTCAAAGCCTTGCAAACTCCGCCTTCTTTTGCTAATAGCACATCAAGAGCAAGTCGATTCTGAAGAACCATTGCTCTAATCGATTGCATCTCACCCTCTATTAGCATTAGTGACCTTGCAGTACTTGCAGATAATCTATCTACGACTGTAGCTAGTCTCCTGATCTTAACATCGTTAAGTATTAAACCTAACATAGGAAACATCGCTCCAAATACGTCTCCTACTACTTCTGCATCTCCTACTTCTCTTTTCATTCTTGTCGAAGCCTTTCCTTCTATGATCGCTAAATCCTTTGCATGGTATATTTTGGGGAAGACAATTGCCAAGTAACACGAACCATACCAATTGTCAGGCAGTTTTACATAGGCATTTCTCCCGCATACAAAATATACATTAGGAATCACTTGCATCTCCTTCATGAAATCTTTCGTGTAGTATTCCAATCGAAAAGCATGTTCGCAATTAACTTCATCTACAAATACGTTCTCATAATATGTCTTGCTTCGAGTTAAACATAACTTTCCTTTCTGCGTTCTATCCAATGCTATTGGACCATTGCTACCTTTCTTTTTATGTGCCTTCTCTTCTTCGGTCCAATCCGTTTTCCACTGTCCTGACATTTTTAGAATCTTCTGCCTTCTGTATCGGTCATCTACTTGTGCTATAAACTTTTTCTCAATCTCTGACACTTTGCAAGTCAAATTATTTCTACGTGCATATGAAGTATCTAGTGTATCCCAAGGAAGGAAGAATTTAGCTAGTCTATCCTCCTTTTTGTAATAGTCCCACTTATTCATTTGCTTATAATTCGGAACTTCAGGCAGTACCGAATCATAATTTGAAAAGTAGTACTCAAATCCTTCTCTACCATAAAATATACTAAGCAGAAAACTACATGTTATCCCATAAGTCAGTGGGAGATGATGATATCGGATGCCCTCATCTACAGAAGCCGGCAATTGCATACAAACGTAGCAATCTTTGGCCTCCATGGCATCGATATACTCGTACAACAGTTTAGCATATGCGTTTGACCTAAAGTTTCCCTGTGACTCGTCTACATGTAATCTACGAGCTTCGTTTACCAGTAACGCTTTTTCACGAATAACATTGCTCTCCTCCTTCTTCCCATCAAGAGCAGGTTTCAAAGTCGTTACAGGCTTTACATCTGCTATTTCTTTATCTGTTTCATGTCCTATTATGTATGATATTGTCACTACTGTAATTATGAGAAATATTACCACTGCTATAAGTGTACCTATTATACATCTAGCTTTTCTGTTTGGGTTGCCGTTCTCCATGTTGTCAAAAACAGCGTAACTCTTTCCTTTGCGAAAAAGTTTTTCAGTTCAGTCTTTGGGTTGCTTTATTTTCTTCTCAGTTTGTAAAGTGCTCTTTATCAACAAAGTCTCTTTTTCTCAACAATGTCTCTTTATTTTTAACAACAGACAACCCTAACCCTTCTCCGTCCTCTAAATGTATTCCCTAATTTTATTCTTCTTTCCACTCGGCGCTAGGTTATCTTCTTCCTTATAACTTATATACAACAGTCTTTATACATCAACAATTATTCTTGTACCTGCAGCTCTTGCAACAAGTTCCAACAATTCAAAACGAATGACTTTTTCTTCTTCTTCCGGAATTTGATGACCAAATGTTGGAAATTGTAATCTGTTTAGCACTAAATCTTTAATCTGACTCAAGTATGGGGGTATGGGAAGTGTGAAAGTCAGTAACCCCTCAGTCTCGAGTCCAGGCGTCAACATCCGTATCTCCACTGCCACAAATGGATCGAGATCGATTACTTTCACGTTCTTCACTCTCCCAGATTTCTGTCCCCAAGACATCTGCTAGATAAGTCCACTCTGGGGTGGCGTACCTTCTGCAGGGCACACGTACCCTCCTCGATCTTCTTGGACTCTCAGTTCCTGAGTCTGTAGTTTCCTCTTCTTGGTCTGATTCTTCGGAGATTGGGACAAGAGTTTTCTCCGGTTGTGCTTTCAAGCTTGGCCTCCTTCTTCTCTCCGGCCAACTGGCTTCGTCACTCCTTGTCCTCCTGCTCCTTGTTCTTGGACCCGTCTCCTTGTCACTCTCAGCTTGTTCAGTATCCGATTCAGTCTCCCAGTTACTTTCTTCTCCTGAGGCGACTTCGGTCTCACTAGCGTCCTGACCTTCGTCGTCCTGTTCCAACACAGTCTCAGCCTCTTCGATCACCTCTACAGCTTGACTTTCCCCCTCTATGGCTTCTCCGCTTTCCGCCGGATTCTCATCCGAGAGAGGAGCTGTTTCTTCTAGAGGTGTTGGCACTCTTCGAGTGTGTGAGGCATGTATCCAATTTGGCAGGCCTCCACACTTCACTGCAGTGTTCGTGACAAGTATGACTTGAAATGGTCCTCACCAACGCACGTCTAAGCAGTTCTTCCTGATGTGCTTTTTCACCAAAACCCAGTCCCCCGGACTCAGGTCATGGCACAAGTCTTGTGCTGATGGAACCTCTGCAGCCTGGACCTGGAGGGACACAGAATTTATGGCATCAGATAGTCCCTTGCAGTAGTCTAAGATCAAGTCGTCTGTGATGTTCAATAACGCTGCAGTCGGAACCGATGGCAATCTCATAGCTCTCCCCATTATCACTTCATGTGGAGAGAGACCTGTTTTTCTATCTGGTGTGCTACGTATGCTCATAAGAACCACTGGTAGTGCGTCTGGCCAACTCAGGGATGTTGATGAACAAACTTTAGCAAGTCTGGACTTAATTGTGCTGTTGATTTGCTCTACAATCCCTGAAGCTTCTGGTCGATAACTGCAATGGAGCTTCTGATCGATACTCAAGGCTGAGCATAGCATCTTCACTATTTCGCTGTTGAAATGAGTTCCTCTGTCCGATTCCAAAGAGGATGGCACCCCAAACCTCGGTATTAACTCTCTAAGTAACAGTTTTGCTACTGTAAGTGTATCGCATCTACGTGTAGGGTAAGCTTCAACCCATCTAGAAAATATACAGACAATCACAAGAACGTATCTGAGTCTGTTGCATTTAGGCATTTCTATAAAATCAAGCTGCATTCTATTGAAAGGCCCCCCAGACCTTCCTATGTGACTCAATGTGACTGGTGTTCTCTTACCCACGTTTAGTTGCTGACAGATCGCACATCGCTGACATACTGCTTCTGCCGCTACTCTAAACTTAGGATTAAACCACGTTTGTCTGAATACTCTCACCATGGCATCTCTACCTATGTGTGCTGATCCATGCAATTTCCTTGCCATTGGACTAACAAGTCATTTGGTAAAACTGCTCTCCCATCGGCGGAGACCCAACAATTCATCTCGCTTTTCATACACCCAGCTGTTTCCCAGCCCTTTTTCTCATCTTCTGGTGCATCCTCCTGAACGCATTTCAGTTCATCCCACGTATCTACAGTATCTAACAACATTGTCAATTCAGTCCTTTCTTGGATTCCCCCCACTTTTGCATCAGTGTGAGAATATCCCTGCTCCGCGCAATAACGCGCTACTTCATCCGCATAGCGGTTGCCTTGGGACACAAAATCGACATTTTTTGTATGCGCAGCACATTTAACAACTGCAATGGCTGCGGGACCTTGCAATGCCTCTAACAATAATCTCACAAATTCTCCATTCCTAATGGGAGAACCCGAGGAGGTCATGTAACCTCTTTGAGACCATAACTGCCCGTAATCGTGAACTACCCCGAAACCATACTGGCTATCGGTGTATATGGTGACTCGAATTTTGTTACCTGCTAAACAGGCACGCGTCAAAGCAACAATTTCAGCTACCTGAGCGGAGTGTACTCCTTCCAGGCAAGCGGCTTCTACAACTCTGGTAATTGTACAAACTGCATAAGCTGCTCTCAGCTGACCAATATCGTCTCTTACGCATGAACCATCAACAAAGAAAATTTCATCGGGGTCAGTCAATGGCTCATCTACGATATCGGGTCTCGGTTTGGTGCATAGTTCAGTCACATCAAGGCAATCATGATCTGTACAAATTTCATCATCCACCTCATTTGGAAGTGGCATCAACGTTGCAGGATTCAAGACGGAGCATCTTTTCAGGGTCACATTCTCGGCAGCCAGTATGACTTGCTCGTAGCGTGTGAGCCTGCTATTCGTCAGATGCTGAGTCTTAGTCCTGGTCATTAACAATTCTACAGAATGCGGTACGTACACCACTAACTGATGACCCATTACCACGCTTTCAGAACGTTCAATGCTGACACCCGTTGCAGCTTCGGATTTGAGACATCCGGGCAACGCTGCGGCTACTGGATCTAATGTAGCCGAAAAATACGCTACTGGTCTACGCGCATCTCCATGTATCTGGGCCAAAACTGCTAACGCGCATCCCTCTCTTTCGCAGCAGTAAAGCAAAAATGGTTTTGTGTAATCAGGCATTCCTAAAGCCGGGGCACGACATAAGTCCTCCCTCAGCTGCAAAAACGCCATCAAACAATCTTTGTCCCATGGTACCGGATCACTCACTCCTTTGTGCGTCAGCTGTAATAACGGTTTCGCCTTCAGTGAAAAGTTAGCTATCCACTGCCGACAATAACCGACCATGCCTAGAAACATCCTGACTTCTCTTTGTGTTGTAGGCGCGTTCATTTTCATAATCGCCTCTATTCTGTCTGGAGACACCTTCCGTTTTCCCTTTTCAATCCTATGGCCCAAGTATTGCACTTCAGTCTTACAATATTGCAATTTACTTGGAGACACCTTGTGCCCGTTCTCGGCCAAGTGATTTAACAAAGTTATGGTGTCTTCTCTGCAAGCTTCCTCAGTTTCTGACGCAACTAGGAGGTCGTCTATGTACTGGACCAGAACTGAATTCTTGGGCAGTACTAGACTTTCAAGATTTCTCTTTGAAAGCTGGTAAAAAATCGACGGGCTTTCTGTATACCCCTGAGGGATACGACACCATGTTAAAACGCGATCTTCCAGCTTAAAAGCGAAAAGATACTGGCTCTCTTCATCTAAAGGAATCGAAAAGAAAGCCTGGCACAAATCTATCACGGTGAACCATTCAGCTTGGAACGGTATCTGAAATAATATCACTGATGGATTCGGTACCACTGGACAACATGAGACAACAATATTATTAATCTTCCGAAGATCCTGTACTATTCTGTATTTTCCACTAGGCTTCTGCAAACCCATAATCAGTGAGTTACATGGGCTACCCACGATCTCCTTCAGTATTCCCTGTTTAATCATGGATTCGATCACAGGCTTTATTCCTGCAATCGTCTCTGGTGTCAACTTGTATTGTGGTGTTCTTGGATACTCAGCATTGGGTCTTACCATGATCTTTACTGGTTCCACTCCCTTGATTAATCCTATTTCTTCTCCAGTAAAATCCCACACCTCAGCTGACACTTTCTCCCTCAAATCCTGTGGAAGCTCCTCCACTGTTAAGGTAGGATATAATTCCACGCATTCCTGCGAGTTTACAACTTTGAAATCGGCATCTTCATCGTTGGTCTGCACTTCTACTCCTTCAGGTGTGCAATGTATTGTGCAATTCAGTTTACACAACAGATCTCTTCCTAGCAAACACACCGGGCTAGAATCACAGATCACAAACTGATGTTCGTCACTGTAATTCCCTATCTTCACTGATACTGGTTCTGTCAGAGGATTCGTCATCCTCTTGTTTGCGACTCCTACCACCTGAATCATCTCTCCTGATATCGGCAGACCTGGGACTACCGCTGATCTCAACGTGGATCTAGTGGCTCCCGTATCCACCAAAAAGGTCGTAGGACATCCAGCTACTTCAGCTTCTACGTATGGTCCTCTCTGGTCTACTTCCAGGGCTGCTCCTAGAGTACAGTCTTCTTCCCTATTCACTCGTTGCCCTGTAAGAGGATCAACGTAGTAGCATTCTTCTCCTCCTACGAACAATGGCATTTGTCTATAGGTTTTCCCTCCATTCGTAATGCGAGGCGGTTGAGGAAACGGGGCTCGAGGAGTCTGAGTCCCCCCTTTGATAAACTTTCCCTTCGGGACTGTCGCTCCCTTAACCACGTTATTCTGTACCTCTTCCTCCTCCTGCTCTAATTCCCCTGTCTCAATATTGTAAGGACACTCGCGTCTCCAATGTCCCACCTCATTACACTGATGACACCTGGTTGTCTTTTTCAGTGTTGCGATATCCATTCTCGGTCTCGGTCTTTCTTCCTCTTCTCTGCTCTGATTATTCTGTTTCTTTGCTTGCGTTCCTGTTCCCTGCTGCCGCTGTCCACCCTTTCCAGCTGCTTGCATTTGTACCAGCATTAATTTTTCCTTGAGTTTCTTTGCCTTTGAATCTATTTCATCGCTACAATACCTTGCATATCTCAGAATCTCATCTAAGGGTTTGTTCTGCCAACAAATCAGATGTTGTTGTATCATCAGGCTTATGTCTGGTCTCAATCCTAAAACAAACTTTGACACAAACTGTCCTATGTCCTTAGGATCCATTACGTCTAGCCCACTGTACTGCTTAAATGCTTTCAGTAATCTCTCATAGAACTCGTGGACGGTCTCTTTAGGCTCCTGAGTTGTTCGATCTATCTTAACCCAGTCTATGTCCTGCACCGGCACCTTCTCTTTTAGCCATGTTATTACTCTCTCGTATTTTTCCATGACTCTGTCTGATGGACCACCTGTCTGTGTATCTCTCTGAGGCTCACAGGTGGGCCATTCAATACTAAGTTTGCATGCCGTCCACAAATCTCCGGGTACTACGATATCGAACAATGTTTTCAAATCGATCCACAGTACCTTAGAGATCTTCACGAATCTCTCTACCTGCTTGTACCACTCTACGGGATTTTCTCTCAGCTTCGGGAAGGAATTAGTGAATGCCGCTAAATCCCCCCTACTCCATGGTACATGCACGTAGTTTCCGTTCGCGATTTCTCGCAAAGGGAAAGCTTCCATTCGCATTAAGTCTGTATCCTGAGACTTCACAAGTGTACTTCGTCTGACAGATCCCTTCTTGGACCATCTTTCCTCCCATCTATCCAGATCTCTCCATATCCTAATACACATGACCAATTCCCTTATGTGTACTCTTAGCCCGATCGTTCTGCGCTCATCTAGATCTAGATCCGTGCAATTCAGCCTATGATTGGCCTGTAAAGCCTTAGTTCGTGATATGTCTATCATGTACTTTTCTGCCAATTCAGATAACTTTTCATGAGCTGCTCTCGCTTTTCGAGTAACGTCTTTAGACAAAAACAGTATTTCATCTGGTGCGTACAACTCTAATCTCTCTATTGCCACTGTGCCATCAATTATTTCATCTAAGTCTGATTTTAAACTCATTACATCTATCCGTCTTGCTTTTATTTCAGCTTTCAGTACGTCAGTCCTAGGTTGTTCTCTCATATCCCTCTCTCCTCCACTATGCGCCCTACGCCTAAGCACAGGTGAGTTATGAGGAATTTTTCTTCCATCTCTTTGTTCCCACCTCTCTAGATCCCAAGCCTTTCCATCTTCCCTTGGGGTGTGGTGGAACAATGCTCCATCTCTTAACCCTACATTCCGTCTTTTCGACTCGGTTTCTCCAGATACGAGATAAGATCCTCCGTGCTGTTCTGAACCACTGTAACTCGCTTGCTGTCTGGTATCACTCAACAAACGATAAGGTCCTTCATGGCTCTCCATGCTCCCGCGATCTCGTTCGTGATCACCGGATGTATGGCGAGACGTTTCGCGACTCCCTATATTCTCATGACTTCGTTCTTGATCACCGGAGGCATGTCGAGACGTTTCACGACTCTCCATGTTCCCGTGATTCCAATGTTGCACATTTTCATCCGGAGTATGGTGTGTGCATCTGAAAGTA
The DNA here is from genome assembly GCF_964263255.1 of Lissotriton vulgaris. Lineage (NCBI taxonomy): Eukaryota > Metazoa > Chordata > Amphibia > Caudata > Salamandridae > Lissotriton > Lissotriton vulgaris. The sequence goes on along the minus strand of NC_141690.1, from coordinate 15,755,006 downwards.
TTTCGATACTCCTGCGTCCTTCGTTCTCCCTCACTAAAGGTGACGCGAGGCACTTCCCCACACCCTGCACTCCTGTCGTTGCACGTTTGCCGATTGCCACTAGTAGTAGGGCAAGTATCTCCCCTGCTTCCTTGACTCCCTCTCTCCCACTCCGGGCTGCTTTCGCCAGCTCCACAATGAGAGAGAATCCTATTATCTTGGTCTCTCCATTCAGCTCCTGTTTCTAAACTTTTATTCCGAGCTTCTTCGGCCGTATCCCATTCTCTTAGATATTCCCTTAATTCCTTATAGGATTTTGGTTTCGGTCCCCTCAAATCCATTGATCCTCTTTGACCCCCTTGTTCTATCCAGGGACCCGTTGCGGAATCTAATGGGGTACTCCGACTCATCGGTGCTAAAGTCTGCCTCTGAGTATTCATTACGGCATTCCTGTTCTCTATTTCTGCTCTTTCCCTGTCCCATCGTGCCTGTTCCTCCTGCTGGACCCCCTCTGGGTTGTAGATTGACACTATAGGGCCTATGGTGACAGGTACTTGTAAAGCGTCTGGCATTTGGTACGACCTTGCACATTGCGTCTCTGGCACCTTCTGGACCATGAATCTTCCCACTACTCTCTGTTCGGAACTAGCTTGGGGTATTTCCTCACTCTTGTTGGGGTCCCACTCTGTTACTGGGATCGATTTATATTCTCCCCATCTAGCTCCGTCCCCTTGCTGTAATATGGGACTTGCGGTTTCACCGCTATACGGAGGTGGTCTATCTGTTAACAGCCTATCTATTAGATCCTCCTCCGTCTCGCTTTCCTCATCTTCCTCCTCTGGAGGTTTCTTTTCTCCCGTAGCTTCTATCATGGTGAACAGTTTGTCTGCTTCTATCTTTTGCACTCTCCACTTCTTAGCTTCTTCATCCCATTTGGCATCCTGCACTGCCTTTACTGATCGTCTCACTCTTTCTTGGCGCCTCTTTACGCTCTTTTCGTGTGCTGCTCTAAACCATGCACTAAGTGCTTCGAATTGTGTTGGCCTCGGTAGAGGTCTCGTTGCAAGCATTACTGCTTTCAGTTGGTTCAACACGTCTAGCTTAAATGTTCCGAATCTCGGAAACATCAGTTCCTTTTCCCCTTCCGTTAGCCTATTCCACTCGGAGATCCACATTATCGAGTGTAAGCCTACATTTACTGCCATATGATAAGCTGGTGTGCCTTCTGGTGGAGCTTCTTCTCCAGCATATAAATTTCTTCTATTCCTCCTAAAGATTTTTCTTAAACCCTTAAAGCACTTCATTTTCGTTACTCTACTATTTTCCTCTTTCTCTTCCTTGTTTACGTCCCGATGACAAACCAACCAATCCCTACGCGGCTCTCGCTAATCGGCCTATCTCAGCGCGACTCTTCGCTGACGTCTAACAAACTAACCAATCTCAGCGCGGTTCTATGCTGACGTCACTCGTTTCCTCTGCAGCAGTCCTCTTTCTTTCTCAACTCATCTCACGATTTCGCATGCGTTTTCATTCATACACTGAAAAATGACTACTTCCGTCCAAGCGATCACTTTTCTCTGACTGTACGGCCACAGTCTAACTGTAATTGCTACCTCAACTGGCGAAACGTCTTCCTCTTACGGTCAGACGTTCACCTTAACTGATAGGTTACTTACACACAGTAAACGTACGACCAGCATGCGTTTACTCATACACTCACTCAAACGCTCCCCCTATCATCGGTCTGTCGGGCGATCAATGGTACCTCATGACCCCCTTTAAATGGTAGACAAATTACTCTGGGTGTTCGATACACCCGAACCACTTAACCCCTCTCTGGACATAAGATTTTATCCGGTTGCGCGCGCTCACAACCTTCCCTCAATCACACTACAGGCATTCAACTCCGCTTGACATTACAACACAGGAACAACATAAAACACCGCAATCTTACAACGCATGACCCTTATACTCACTCTCGACCGATTCTGCTGCTTTTCTCTCGACGCACCGTCAGCACCGTCTTCGGCAGGGATTCTTCTTCTGGTCGACGATGACTAGGGACCTTGGGGTAAACTAAACCTGGCCTAGGTCGTCTTCCTCAAGAAGATAACCATCCTCTGCTACCAACTGCGGGGAATGAGATTTTGATCTCTTTTATGCTTAATCTGATGACTTATCTCATTCAACTATTTTTGGACCGTTGGTATCTGTCATTGAGTAAAAGACAACCCTCATTCAGGTAAAATAAACCCCATCTACGGACACCACTCTGAAGAATCACTTACAACTGTTAAAGTTTAAAAGGTTTAATATAAAATTAATAAAAGTTGTATATACAATCCTCTCAGGATCAAATTCATCAAATATATCGGAACCAATAGGAACATATATTCCCTAAAGAACCTCAGTCTACAAACGAATACAATTAAAGTCAGTTCCAAAATCAACAAATTAAAAAGCATCGATATGAAGTGGTTCTTCTGCGTCATCTACAGAAAGAGAAAAATAATCAAGTTAAATCTGTCCCTACTCTATGCTAGGTGACATCCTTACTTCGCAAGTTTCTAGTACCCTAAAAAAGGTGTCAGCAGTTGACTCCCTAAGAAGTTCAACTCTCTTAGCCTCTAAAGGTAACTTAAGTTTAAGAAGCAGTACCCTCTCTGCCTACCCATTCGTTCTTCTAAGGGTCCTCGGCCTACTGCTCCCTTGCGCTCTGATCTCTCTCAGCTCATCTGCTCAAGTCATCTGCTCTTTCTAACTTGCCTCTCTCTGTTCTCGCTGAGCTCTTGCCTTCGCCTTCGCTATCTTCTCCCCGGGGTGCTGTCCCTAAAATACACAATCACAGTGTGGGTGGAACGCCCCTTGACGCCCACCACGGACTTTCCCCGATGATGTCAGTTTCTGGCTCTTTCCATTGCTTCATCTCTTTGCGTCGTCCGTTAAGTTGACCCTTCCCCTTACATGTCATCTTCGTCTTCTTGCTGGTAACTTCATTCAATTTTACCTTTGACACTTTTGGAGTAAAATCTATCAACTTATCAGAACTTTCATACTTTACAGCTGTACTTTAACCTCATTTGGTCCTGTGAATGGTCATTTCAAAACAAGACTCAAATTCCAATCGTCTCCTCTCATGTTTAGGTAATAAACCTCGTTCGACATTTGTCACCTTAAATCTAACAAGAACTAGACTCTTCGGCTCGCACATTCAAGTGAAGGCTATTCACGACTCCTGTGAGCCCACTAAATTACCAACAGCGGACTACACTCCTGTGAACCCTTGGTCAGTCAGGTTATAATCACAAATGACCTAAACTCTTCTAACATTCCTACAAACTTCTTCTACACAGTATAACCTTTAGCATACATTTATATATGAACGCATTTTAGCATAGAATACAATTACGTAGAATATGAACCTTAATACATAGAATATAAAGTTATATTCTCATTGGTTACATCGTTATGTGTATGCTCTCTGCACATTTCTCCATGTTACATTTCTCGCCGTTTCTGCATTTAAAATTACACACGTACATGAATTCTACTTTGCACGTTCTTCTGTTCATGAGCTTTTCTACATTAGCCCACTACGTATACGGACCTTCTAAATCTAATACATTCTAAAGTGAATACAGTTACATTTCCTATATTACTTTGGTTACGTCTGTTAACTTTATGCTATAAGCGTCAACTTCACGTTCAATATATATTTCATTCCTACGTTTATATGATATGCTCCTAAATATGACTCGGATATACATTTTATTCAAATTGCGCTCTCTCACCCTGATTCCCAAGAGCAGCAAGGCCAGTCTTGAAAAATGGGAAGACCTACCTCAGTCCCTCTCCCAGCTTCTTAATAGGACTGGAAGCACATCCCTATAAAAAGCTGGGACAGTGCTTAGGAGTCTGCTCCTCCAGCCCTTTTTGACTTCTCAATGGCCTTAGGGATGTACTGATGTGTGTTCTAACAGCTACATTTTAGCTTAGCAGATATTATCTGCTGCCTGAAGCATGTGCAGTGTTTCTGCACAAAAATGGATTATGCTTGTGTGAGGGGATCTGATTTGAACAATACCCGTCAGACATGTGCAATCCATACACCACCCTATAGAGTACTGTGTTTTTAAACCTCCTCCTCCTGTCATCAGGAGCCTGGAAAAAAACCAAGAGAGCTGACCTGTGTGCTAGCAGTGCTAATAGCAACACAAAAGTCATATTTTCATGAACACTGTTAGCAGTTGTGGCAAGGGGCAGTAAGCAGCTGCTGGTAAACCTCTGTTAAGGAGCTGCCACTGTCCTCAAGAAGTGTTCGATCATTCCTCCATAGTTTATTTATTTATTTTAAGCACTGTAGCTTGTGGAATGATTTTCATAAACATATTCAAAAATTATTTGTCATACCTGCTCTAGCGAAAATATGGTATCTGTCCTTCATAATGGATTGTTCTATAGGAAGTGGTTATTCATCCCTCCGCAGGACAAATAATATCAAATCTCTGCTGTTTATTCGGCACCAGCGAAAATTGTACAGTTTCAGCTATTTAGTAGCAGAAAAAAACACGTTTCAAGTGAGTGCTAGCTAATTAGTAGAGATATGTATTATTAGACTGGTGACCAGATAAATATTGGAGGTCTCGTTTTTTGTCGGCTGGGTTATTGCCTTTAAAAGTACCAAAATAAACAAGCTTTGGCAAAGCCAACAGGCCCGGCTTTGGGTACAGAGCTATTGGCTTTGCCAATGCTTATCTCCCTTAGTATCGTTTATCATTAGTTTTTTTTTTACTTTATTTTTTACTATGTAGTACTCTCGGTGATACACAATATATAATCACACATTTCTCAAGTACCTTTACAATACAAACATCATGTTCATCCGCATATCTGGAATCACCTCAGTTCAATCAGAGTACCCCTAATGGGAAATTGTGGCAGTATGGCACCGTCCTGGACCAGTGACGAGTCTAGCTGATCCTTGTTACCCACAGCCCACCACGGCAGAATCTGCACCTAGTTATGTAAGACCAATATCTTGTATCCTCACTGGGATCCCTCTTCAGGGTTTGTTGATCATAAATAGTTCGATAGAGGTTGCCAGATATCTTTAGGTCTAGATGGGGTGGGGGGGGGGGCAGCTCCGTAGCATAAATTTCAGTATTAATACCACAATACATAAAACTGTTAATCCACTGTCCCAGTGTTGGAGTGCATTTTTGTCCCCAATCTACAGCCAGTTTCCTCTTCGCCAGGAGCACGGCAATCACAACAAACCTACGTGCCACCTTGGGGATATCTTTAATGTAGCCTAGCAGCGCCAGAAGGGGGGATAGTTTGATCTATAATTGTGTTATTCATTCCAATTCAACAAATGTTTGTCTCCAGTAATCTGCTATCTTACTACATGTCCAGGTGGTCAGATGTCAAATGTCCGCAGCAGGGTTCTGGCATTGTGAGGAGCGGGATTGATCTTTGTGAGCCACTGCTGTAGGTGTAATTCAGATTCTACATAGACATTTGTAGTGAATCAGTTTGGCCAGTGGTTGGATACATATGGGAGAGCTGCCCAACAACTTAGATCACTGCCTGAAACTACAAGAAGAAGAAGGACTGCCCTGCAGGGACTCTGACCTGCACCTCAAAGGATTGCTCTTTGTACAAACCTGGAATAAAGTTGACAGAAAGGAATTATCAGCGATTTTAGAACAGTCTAACCTAATTGTAACAGGCGAAGCAAATTAAACTGCAGCCAACTTTTCCACCTGGATTAAGGAGCTAGCCAATAAATTGCCCCACTTAAAGTAGCCAAAATTCATAGAACAAACCATACAGCTGGTTGGTATTCACCAACGCTTAAGGAATTAAAAAGAAGCTGTCGGGGACAGGAAGAAATTTGGAGGAGCATCTACTCACCAGCTGAAAAGACTAAGTATAAACATCTTATGTTAGGCTATGAAATTGGAGATAAAAGCTGAACAAATTAAATGAGCAAGTAATTCCTCTAAGGAGCTTTTTAGAACAGTCCAGCTGCTCTCATGCCCTCCTAATGATAAATACCTTAGTCCCTAAGCAAAATGTATATGATAGCCTAGCTAAATTATTTTAAGAACAAAGTGGAGGCAGTCTACTGGGACTTCAAGTTAAATCATGGGGATTACCCCTCATTCCCTGGTGTTACCTCGTTGGATGTGTCCCATTCCCTGGTGTTACCTCCTCGGAAGACAGCCGCCCAACTCTTTGAAACTTTCCGCCTCTCACAATAGAAAATGTGGTGGAGTTGATAAAACTGACTAAGTCTGGGGCTCCATCAGATCTCTGACCTGAGAAAATCTTTCAGGGCCTAGCTGGCACATTAGCTACTCCCTCTGCAACATTATTGAATAATATCTTAAATGTTGGTAACTTTCCCCTTAGATTGGAAAAAAGCATCAATTCTTTCCCTACTTAAAAGGCCAGCCCTAAATCCAAATGTAGAAAAGAACTATCACCCCATCTCTAAAATTCAAGTACCAGCTAAAATTCTGGAGAGACACCTGAACTCAGTTCTCTCAGAATTTCTGGAGCAGAATAACATCTTAGATGGAACACAATTTGGTTTTAGGAAAGCACAAAGCACATGATCTGCATGCTGGTGACTACTGAGGAGATCAGTGTCATCATGGATAACAGGGGAAAGGCTGCAGGGGTCCCTTTGGACCTATCCGGAGTCTTTGACACGGTTAGCCATAAGGTCCTGAACCAGCGTTTAGTGGGGTTTGGTATTGGAGGTGCAGCCTTTAATCTATTGATGTATTTTCTTAGTAACAGAGTGCAGTTTGGATAATTTACCTCCAGTTCCTGCTCTTTGCCGTGTGGGGTCCCACAAAGATCCTCTCTGAGCCCTACATTGTCCACTATTTATGTGGCTCCGCTGGCTGAATTGATTAGATCATTTGGCTTTATTACAATATTGCATGGGGATCTCACCAGTAACACAGAAGAGGTAGCTATCAGGTTTAATAACTGTATGAGAGCGATTGTTAACTGAAGGAATAGCTAATGCTTAAAACTGAACTCTGATAAGACTTAGGTACTACTCCTTGATTCCGACTGGTCATTCTGGAATTCCTCCTGATGGTCTTCGATGCTCGGCCCTTTACCAATTCCAGTCACTAAAGTAAAACATTTAGGAGTAGTGTTTTAATCCAGACTTTTGTTTGCAGATTAGACAAATAAGTTTATTTCCTCCTGCTTTTATCTCTAAGATATTGAAAAAGGTTTTGGCTTTTATTTCATCTGGTGTTCAGACAACTGTGGTCATCTCTCTAGTGTTATCACTGATAGCTTACTGCAATGCTGTATATTTGAGTATGCAGCAAGGTTTATTAAAGAAATTTCAGAGGCTGCAGTTTGCAGCAGTCCCTCTTTTGAAAAAACATTCAAAAATATGAATCCACTTCCTATGGGCTAAGGGAGCTTCATTGGCTTCCTGTAAGAAACAAGCAGCTTTTAAGGCACACTGTATTGCAAATAAGACCTTGCATGGAATAGGCCTAGAGTACCTGAAGAAAGAAATATGCCATGGTACTCTCCTAGAAGATGTCTACGGAATAGCATATGTTACCACACACGCCGAAACCACATGTGGCTTAACTTAGCAATCAGTACCGCAACTATGTTGTTACCACGATTTCCATTACAACCAAGTCATTACAACGAATTGCTTTAGAGAAGCGCTGGACTTTGGAATTGTTTAAATTACTATTCCAACTCCAGGCGGTGTATCAGTAGGGAAGGTGTTGGACCTAAAATCCGACACTGCACTCCCTACAGCACGTCGTTGTAATGACTTGTGTTGCAATGGAACTTGTGGTAACGTCGCAGTCATAGTACTGACTGTGTTATAAAGGCACTGCAATGTAATGCCTGTATTGTAATAGATGTTTCCCATGTCTACGATCAGCTAGGCCCAATACTATGCAGATTCCTAAGATTATTTAAACCTTTTTGGGTGGCAGGAGTTTTGTTCATGCTACCTCTTTGTTGTAGAATCAAATGCTGCTGCCTTCAAGATCTCAATCTAATTTTATTACTTTCAGAAAACATCTAAAAACCTACCTTTTTTCTTTATTTTTGTAATGTTTACGGTTTGGTGTTGCTTTTATCAGTCTTGTCCTGACAGACGTTAGTGCCACGATGCCTTCGGGCATTCGTCGCACTCTACAAATACTGATCAAATATAACTGTAACTGCAAGACACTTTGGAAGTACAGCCCTAAAGACTTGGCCTTGCTTAAAGAAGAGAAGGAGTGGACTCCCTGAAAGCAGCAGGTTAAAAGAGCTCAACCTGTATCATCTCGCCCAAGAAGAACCCAGCTGACTAGCATCCAGGCAGCTGCAGTACGTGCAGTTAAGCGAAATGGGGTAGGGTGGGAGAGGGGGAAGTCGACAACCGACTGAATAGGGAAAATTAAATAAATAAATGAATCATTTTCTGTCATCAGTCATTATCCCCCCCTCTCCCCGCCCTACCTCACTTACCTGCACGGACCGCTGCTGCATCAAGGGGACTTTTAAGGATTAGACCAGGTGCAATCTGGGAGATATAATGCCAACATCCCAAGGACCATCTCAGAACTTCTAGACCCTTGGATTGCTGCTATGGAAACTTTGAAACCTAAAAAGGACCTTCTGGAAGAAGATTCAGAAGTTTGGAGAATTTTTGTCAAAAAGCTCCATAAGTTGACCGACCCGTCATCGAGAGTCAAGCAGTTGACGTCGAACCGCAACCCCTCTTGGATTTCAGGTGTGTCCTGCTGAATGTTCCAGAGCTCAAGCCTTCCAGGATGTCCCTGAGGCCTCGTACTGAACCAAGTCGCCATCACCGACTTCATACCCGGCCTAACGAGATGCCTCGCTCAACGAGAGAAAAAGCTCCAGAAAAAAAAACTAAGTCTGACTGTAAAAACATGACTTGGGCCTACCGCTCAGTTCCCCCAACCCAAGCTCCATCAAGGTCGGCCTCAAACTTTGACTTTGACCCGGTCAGGCGCAACCAGGTGTCCCAAATCGATGCTTTTCGTTTTTAGCCCCTAACATTTATTTGATATGTAAAACCATATCTCTAGTTCCCTACATTGTATCCTATTTGTATAAATTAGTTTTGGATTTTTATTGTGGGTGGTGTCTGAATTTCACCTATTCACACAATCTCTCAAACTAAGATTCCCTCCCACTTTCACTCTCAGTGATATTCTCAATGCACTCTCACACAATCTCATTCACTCTCAATCTCTCACAAACACGTACACACACATGCCCAGAGAGACAGCATTTACTTTACTTTGCTGACAACACTGAAGCTGCATGGCTGTAAAGACAAGGAATCTAGTACTGGACATTGGAACCAGCAAGCCCTGATTCCCAATGAGAAACCAGACAGAGCAGTAAGGCCAGGCTTGAAAAATGGGAAGACCTACCTCAGTCCCTCTCCCAGCTTCTTAATAGGACTGGAAGCACATCCCTATAAAAAGCTGGGGCAGTGCTTAGGAGTCTGCTCCTCCAGCCCTTTTTGACTTCTCAATGGCCTTAGGGATGTACTGATGTGTGTTCTAACAGCTACATTTTAGCTTAGCAGATATTATCTGCTGCCTGAAGCATGTGCAGTGTTTCTGCATAAAAATGGATTATGCCTGTGTGAGGGGATCTGATTTGAACAATACCAGTCAGACATGTGCAATCCATACACCACCCTATAGAGTACTGTGTTTTTAAACCTCCTCCTCCTGTCATCAGGAGCCTGGAAAAAAACCAAGAGAGCTGACCTGTGTGCTAGCAGTGCTAATAGCAACACAAAAGTCATATTTTCATGAACACTGTTAGCAGTTGTGGTAAGGGGCAGTAAGCAGCTGCTGTTAAACCTCTGTTAAGGAGCTGCCACTGTCTTCAAGAAGTGTTCGATCATTCCTCCCTAGTTTATTTATTTATTTTAAGCACTGTAGCTTGTGGAATGATTTACATAAACATATTCAAAAAGGATTTGTCATACCTGCTCTAGCGAAAATATGGTATCTGTCCTTCATAATGGATTTTTCTATAGGAAGTGGTTATTCATCCCTCCGCAGGACAAATAATATCAAACCTCTGCTGTTTATTCGGCACCAGCCAAAATTGTACAGTTTCAGCTATTTAGTAGCAGAAAAAAACACGTTTCAAGTGAGTGCTAGCTAATTAGTAGAGATATGTATTATTAGACTGGTGACCAGATAAATATTGGAGGTCTCCTTTATTGTTTGCTGGGTTATTGCCTTTAAAAGTACCAAAATAAACAAGCTTTGGCAAAGCCAACAGGCCCGGCTTTGGGTACAGTTTCGTTTGTCATTAGTTTATTTTTTTACTTTATTTTTTACTATGTAGTACTCTCGGTGATACACAATATATAATCACACATTTCCCAAGTACCTGTACAATACAAACATCATGTCCATCCGCATATCTGGAATCACCTCAGTTCAACCAGAGTACCCCTAATGGGAAATTGTGGCAGTATGGCTCCGCCCTGCACCAGTGACGAGTCTAGCTGATCCTTGTTACCCACAGCCCACCACGGCAGAATCTGCACCTAGTTATGTAAGACCAATATCTTGTATCATCACTGGGATGCCTCTTCAGGGTTTGTTGATCATAAATAGTTCGATAGAGGTTGCAAGATATCTTTAGGTCTAGATGTGGGGGGGGGGCATCTCCGTAGCATAAATTTCAGTATTAATACCGCAATACATAAAACTATTAATCCACTGTCCCAGTGTCGGAGTGCATTTGTGTCCCCAATCTACAGCCAGTTTCCTCTTCGCCAGGAGCAGGGCAATCACAACAAACCTACGTGCCACCTTGGGGATATCTTTAATGTAGCCTAGCAGCGCCAGAAGGGGGGATAGTTTGATCTATAATTGTGTTATTCATTCCAATTCAACGAATGTTTGTCTCCAGTAATCTGCTATCTTACTACATGTCCAGGTCATATGACAAAAGTCCGCAGCAGGGTTCTGGCATTGTGAGGAGCGGGATTGATCTGTGCGAGCCACTGCTGTAGGTGTAATTCAGATTCTACATAGACATTTGTAGTGAATCAGTTTGGTCAGTGGTTGCAGGACACGAAGGGAGTCTGTTCACAGCAATCATACCAAGTTTTGTCTGTGATTGGGGGCCCCCAGTGGGCCTCCCATGACGTTCTCAGCTTGGTATCTCGTGTAGGCAGTAGTTCCCCACTTCTTTGATACAATTTGGAGACCAGCCGATCTCCCTCCCCATCCGTAATAACCAGCGTGAGCGGTGTAAGGGTATTTAGCTCCATGGGTTTGTCGATATTGTACTTCTTTGCCCATTCTGGAGTCGAGTCAATACAAAGTGGGGAATGTATTTGGCATCTGTAAAATGGGCATCTTCGGTGCTCAAGAAAATGTGGCCTCCAGGAAAGCTGTCCCCAAACATGGATTGTGTATTACCTAAGGGTGCGATTCACTAGCAGTGCTTTTCTGATTGCCATCCATTGGTTGTCTATTAGGGAAAATGCTGTTGAGTACAGTACTGTGCCCTCTGTCATCCATGCCAGTCTCTTCCAGGCCCAGCATGTGGTTGACACAGTTTGGATATCAATTCTGTCCAACAGGGCACACAACGGCACCGGGGTCTCCAGGTCTATCTCAGGTTTGGAGTTTGGTATACGTGCATCCTGATGATACTAGTGATGCGCATAGCTACATTGTGCTACTAAGTAGTATAACTGTATATTCAGGACCCCAAAGCCTCCCTTTTCAAATGGAAGAACCAGGGTGCTTCAGCCAATACATGGCTGCCCCCCAACCCAAATGAGACACTTGAATTGTGTATGCATTTGGGAAAAAATGCATTTCTTAGGGGAATAGGGATATTATTAAATAGATAAAGCAACTGTGGTAGGACCAAAATTTTAATAATGGCTATACGGCCAGTTATGGATAGTGGAAGTTTAATCCACCGTCTATTTTGGTACTCAGTTTGTCCATTATTGTCCCATAGTTGAGCCGTAGTATCTGCTCTTTGTTCCTATGCAGGGTGACCCCCAAATATTGTGTGTCTGATTCACACTATATCAGTGGAAATTTCCCACAAATATGGTCTTTGACCTACGTGAGTGGTAACACCTCAGATTTTTCCCAGTTAATATGTAGCCCAGACATCATCCAAAAGCGCGTGATCTTGGGTCCATTGCTATAATAAAAAAGAGTGGTAACAGCGGACTGCCCTGCCGAGTACTCAACCTTCAAACTCGCACACCCTCACTCACCTTCACACCCTCACAACACTCACCCTCACTCACCCTCAAACTCTCACCCTCACTCACCCACACCTGTCACACACCCTAACACTCCATTAGCCTCACCCCCTCATGTTCACACACCCTCACCCCTTCACCCTCACACACCCTCACCCCTTCACCCTCACAACCCTCACACCCCCACTCATACTCACTCTGTCACCCTCACTCACCCTCACACACCATCACACACCCCCACACCCCCTGACCCTCACATCCACTCACACTTACACCGTCCAAGTCCACCCCCCATTAGCCTCACCCCCTCATGTTCACACACCCTCACCCCTTCACCCTCACAACCCTCACTCATACTCACACCGTCACCCTCACTCACCCTCACACCCCCTGACCCTCACATCCACTCACCCTCACACTCACACCGTCCAAGTCCACCCTCACACCCTCACTCATACTCACACAGTCACACTCACTCACCCTCACACACCATCACACACCCTCACACCCCCTGACCCTCACATCCACTCACCCTCACACTCACACCGTCCAAGTCCACCCTCACAACCCTCACACCCTCACTCATACTCACACCGTCACCCTCACTCACCCTCACACACCATCACACACCCTCACACCCCCTGACCCTACATCCACTCACACTCACACCGTCCAACTCCACCCTCCAACTCCACCCTACAACACCACCCTACAACTCCACCCGCCAATATGACTGCGCATCTATGTTAATGCAAGCAAAGCTTTTGCTGTGCAAATTGATGTGTACCTTACCAAAAAAAAGAAAACTTTTTACATGGATAATATAAAAAAAGTTTATGATGTCTTTGTTTTTGGATTCAGCGCTAACAACATCATCAATCAACATTACATAGGTCTCTATTAGCTTCTGAAACAACGCTTCACTACATTAATACATTTGAAGTGTCCAATATTCACAGAGAAAAAAAGAACACTTATAGGCATCATCACAACAACTCACACTCACACCCACACCCACACCCACCCTCACCCTCACTCATCCTCACCCTCCCTCACACCCTCACACACCATCAATCACCAACACACCCTCACCCACAACCTCAACACCCTCACCCTCACACACCCTCAATCACCCTCACCAACTCACCATCACACACCATCACTCAACATCACCCCATCACCCCCTCACCCTCACACCCCTCACCCCCTCACCCTCACCCACAGTCACACACTCAACCTTCAAACTCGCACACCCTCACTCACCTTCACAACATCACAACACTCACCCTCAAACTCTCACCTTCACTCACCCACACCTATCATCACACACTCTCACATCCCATTAACCTCACCCCCTCATCTTCACACACAATCACCCCCTCACCCTCACACCCACACTCATACTCACACCGTCACCCTCACTCACCCTCACACACCATCACACAGCCTCACACCCCCTGAACCTTACATCCACTCAACCTCACACTGTCCAAGTACACCCTCACAACCCTCACACCCTCACTCATACTCACACCGTCATCCTCACTCCCCCTCACACACCATCACACACCCTCACACCACCTGACCCTCACATCCACTCACACCGTCCAAGTCCACCCTCCAACTACACCCTATAACTACAATACCACCCTACAACTCCACCCTCCAACTCCACACATAAATAGCGTTAGGCAACATTTATTTTAATACGTAAAAATCGGATTACACACTTGTAGCTATTCATAAATTTAAACTTAATGCAACGCAAGGACAGTGCAGCAATTAATACACAAAAATGAAGAAAGGGATTGTAAAATAAAACTTCTTTCACAAAGATCATAAATGCACACAAAATAGGCAAACATCTGAATACACAGCAAATAATACAACAATTTAAAAGTGGACAAAGCGAGCTAAAGGAAACAAATTCACAACATAAAGCACTTACTAAAGTAAGGGAAAATAAACCATTAAACAATGCCAGAAAAAAATCAAAAACACAAACAAAGTGCGTAATCACAAAAGCACGAGACTTCACAGCCTAATTGCAATTCCTCCAAAAATACAACAAAGTATTTCACTCAAAGTAACAAAAGAAATCTAAACAATGCATTTAAGTATTCAAAAAAATAAAGAAAATAAACAGCAGAGCTAACAACAGCATCAATCAACATTACATAGGTCTCTTAGCTTCTGAAACAACGCTTCACAACATTAATACATTTGAAGTGTACAATATTCACAGAGAAAAAATGAACACTTATAGGCATCATCACAACAACTCTCACTCAAACCCTCACCCACCCTCACCCTCAGCCTCACACACCCTCACTCATCCTCACCCTCCCTCACACCATCACTCACCAACACACCCTCACCTTCAACACCCTCACCCTCACACACCCTCACTCACCCTCACCCCCTCACCCACTCACCCTCACACACCATCACTCAACATCACCCCCTCACCCTCACACCCCCTCACACACCCTCACCCTCACACACCCTCACCCACAGTCACACACTCAACCTTCAAACTCGCACACCCTCACTCACCTTCACACACTCACACCCTCACAACACTCACCCTCACTCACCCTCAAACTCTCACCCTCACTAACCTACACCTATCATCACACACACTCACACCCCATTACCCTCACCCCCTCATATTCAGACACCCTCACCCCCTCACCCTCACACCCTCACTCATACTCACACAGTCACCCTCACTCACCCTTACACACCATCACACACCCTCACACCCCTTGACCCTCACATCCACTCACCCTCACACTCACACCGTCCAAGTCCACCCTCCAACTACACCCTACAACACCACCCTACAACACCACCCTACAACACCACCCTACAACTACTACTCCACCCTCCAACTACTAATCCACCCTTCAACTCCAAACGTAAATAGCATTAGGCAACATTTAATTCAATAAAAAAACATCGGATTACACACTTGTAGGTATTCAGAAATGAAAACTTAATGCATCGCGAGGACAGTGCACCAATTAATACATAAAAACGCAGAAAAGGATTGTTAAATATAACATTTTTTACGGAAAAAAAAAGAAAATAGGGAAACATCTGAATACACAGCGAGTAATACACCAATTTAAAAGGGGACACAGACATCTAAAGGACACAAATTCACAACATAAAGCAGCTACTAAAGTAAGGGAAAATAAATAAACCATTAAACAATGGTGGAAAGAATCCACAAAACAAACAAAGTGCGTAATCACAAGAGCACGAGACCTCACATCCTAATTGCAATTCTTCCATAAGTACAATTAAGGATTCCACTCAAAGTACACAACAAAAACAATACAATTTTTAAAGGTGGCTTCATACTTATTCTTTGCCACAATTAATGCGCATCTGTAGTCGGAAATTTAAAAGGAGGTAAACATTGTCTCTAATGAGCAAACACAGACAAAATCACTGCGCATCTATGTTAATGCAAGCCAAGCTTTTGCAGTGTGAATTGATGTGTACCTTACAAAAAAAGGTAACTTTTTACATGCATTATATAAAAAACTTTACTGATGTGTTTGTTTTTTGATTCAGCGTTAACAGCATCAATCAACATTACATAGATCTTGATTAGCTTCTAAAACAACGCTTCACAACATTAATACATTTGAAGTGTACAATAATCACGGAAAAAAATGATCACTTATAGGCATCATCACAACCACTCACACCCTCACCCTCAGCCTCACACACCCTCACTCATCCTCACCCTACATCACACTCTCACAACCTCACACCCTCAATCACACTCATACCCTCACACACCATCACTCACCAACACACGCTCAGTCTCACTCACAACCTCAAACTCCCAGACACTCACATCCACTCACCCTCACACTCACACCGTCCGAGTCCACCCTCCAACTACACCCTAAAACTACAATACCACACTACAACTCTACCCTCCAAATACAACTCCAGCCTCCAACTGTACACATAAATAGCGTTAAGCAACTATTTGATATATACGTTAACCGCGGATTACACACTTGCAGCTATTCCAAAATGCAAACTTAAAGCAACGCAAGGAGAGTGCAGCTATTAATACACAAATATGCAAACAGGGATTGGAAAATAAAATTTTTTTCACAAAACGCATAAAATACACACATTACATCACTGTGCATCCTCTTAACACATTGATAGGGAAAATAAATACAGCAAATACAAAAACTTTCCTTTAATACATCGATAAGCTCAATAACATATAATCCGGCTACTTCAGCATCACAGGAAAAAAACAATGCAAACACAACATACATAAATATAATAGAAACTAAATAGTACTTCAAAGTTCAAACAACAGCTCTTGTACGTCAAATAACAAACACCAGCTAAAAATACATTACATTACAGTTTTCGAAAACATATACATTACATATCGACGAATAAAAACAAGATTTTAATTTACATTACATAATAAACATTTACAAATATTACGATCGAAAACAAACAATGTCAACAGTTATAAAAATACACTCCTATTCATTTGTTAAGTTAAACATACTATAGATACTACATTACATTACATAAAAAAACACTTTGGAATAAATTCTTACCTGTCAAACGACGCAGCAACAGCACAGGAACAAGAACACACCTTCCGCGCACCAACATTCTCGATCTTCTGGGGAATTCCACTGTTGACGTAAGCAAATCTGAACGCAACGTCAAAAACGTCGCGCTCCGATTGGCTACAAATAAACGTCAAGGAAATGTAAACACTCACAACACAAAAAAAATAGAACGCTAACGTAGGGAACGTCAAGGTGACGCATTGCGTCGGCCATTTTTAAATTAATACAATTAATACGGGACTCCACAGACACCAAAAACACACATAACACCACACATTAATTAAAACACACACACACTTAAATTACATAAAAAAATACACATAAGGCAGGACAATTATAAAGGGAAGCTCTATCACGTTTTTTTTTACACGACACATATTAAAAAGAAAAACAAAAAAAATATTATTAACATACACACACTCATAACATCACCCTCACACACCAAAACTCTCAAACACCTTAACACATCCTCAATCACCCTCACACAACGTCACGCTCACACACCATCACACACCTTCAGCCTCACACCCACTCACTCACCCTCACCCTCACACACACTCACACCCAATCACACTCACACACACTCACACACCCTCACTCCCCTCAAAGACTCACACCCCTCACAACAATCTCACACTCCCTACACCGGACAGCCTCACCCTCACACACTCACCCCCCTCACACTCTCACCCCCCTCACACTCTTTCACCATCAACACCCCTCAGCCTCACACACCCTTACCCTCATCCCCTCACCCTCACACACCCTCAATCACCCTCACACCATCACCCTCACACACCCTAACTCTCACCCTCAACCGCTCACACACACTCACACTCCCTCGCTCACCCTCACCCTCACACACCCTCACACCCCCTCACCCTCACACCCCATCACCCTCGCACACCCTCACTCCCCTCACACCCTCACACCCCTCACAACACTCTCACACTCACTACACCTCACACACTCACCCTCAAACACCCTCACACACACTCACCCACCCTCAGCCTTGCAAAATCTCAACATCAACACCCCTCACCCTCACACATCCTTACCCTCATCCCCTCAACCACATTCACCCTCAGTCACCCTCAAACACCCTAACTCTCAAATTCACCCACTCACACACCCTCACACTCCGTAACTCACCCTCGCACATCCTCACCCTCACACCATCACACACCCACACACTCACACTCAATCATTCACCATCAAACACACACACTCACCCTCACACACCGTCACACAACCTCATCCTCACACCACCTCACTCACCCTCACCCACACTCACACCCCCTCACCCTCACAGCCCCTCACACACACTCGCTACACTCACAACTTCACACCCCTCACAACAATCTCACTCACTACACCACACACCCTCACCCTCACAGACTCGCTCCACTCACCCTCTCTCAACATCAACCCCCTCAGACTCACACACCCTTACACTCATTCTGTCACCCTCACACACACTCAGTCACCCTCACACCCTCACCCTCACACACCCTCACTCCCACCCTCACCCACTCACACAACCTCACACTCCCTCACACTCCCTCACTCACCCTCAAACACACTCACACTCACACAAAGTCACACAACCCCACCCTCACACTCCCTCACTCACACTCACTCACAATGACTCACACTCACCCTCACACACCCTCACCCTCACACACCGTCACACACCCTCTGCCTAACAACACCTCTCTCACCCTCACACACACTCACACTCACACACCGTCACACACCCGAAGCCTCACACCCCCTCACTCACCCTCACACTCACACACACACCCCCTCACCCTCAAACACCTTACACTCACACACCCACGCTCCCCTCACACCCATAACAACACTCTCACACTCACTACACCTCACACACTCTCAGCCACAAACAACCTCACTCACCCTCACCCTCACACACTCACACACCCTCACCCTCACACCCCATCACCCTCACACACGCTCACTCCCCTCACACCCTCACATGCCTCACAACACTCTCACACTCACTACACCTCACACCCTCACCATCAAACACCCTCCCACACACTCACCCACCCTCAGCTTTGCAACTTGTCACAATCAACACGCCTCACCCTCACACACCCTTACCATCATCCCCTCACCCTCATTCACACTCAATCAACATCACAACACCTAACTCTCAGACTCACCCACTCACACACAATCACACTCCCTAGCTCACCCTCACACCGTCACACACCCACACACTCACACTCCCTCAATCAACATCAAACAACCTCACTCACCCTCACACACCCTCACCAACACACACCGTCACACACACTCAGCCTCACAAACACTCACTCAACTTCACTATCACACACACTCACACCCCCTCACACTCACACTCCCTCACACTCACAACGCTCACACCCCTCACCCTCACATCCCTCACCCTCACATCCCTCACCCTCACACCCCTCACCCTCACACCACTCAAGCCACAGATGGGTGTGCGATGGGAGGACGTTCAGCTTGCAGGGCTGTGCTTCTATCCCCTGCTGCACTCTCCTGCTCTCTAGAAATGTGGCATAACAACATAAGCTGCCATCAAAGTCACGTCAATACAAATCATGTGGCATTCCAAATGCTATAGGTGTCACATTCACAAAAATTAAAACTATTGGCATTGTAAATGACAAATCTATCAATGTAGCTATTTGGAAAAACTACACAAAAAAAAATCATTTACAAGACCTATAACTCCTACTTTTCTAATGCGAGACCTATTGCATTTCCAATGCTTGTTTATGTTTCTTCACCTCCACCCGGCTTCCAGCAACTGTGGCTCCCAGTAGGCTTCAGAGCTGGCCACTCCCGCCTCTCAGCAGCTCACCGTCTCTGCGAGGCCTAAGGCCAGTCAGTACTCTGGTCCCCACAGAGATTGGCCCTTCTCCTCGCCGCTAGCGGTAGCAGGGCTCGTCCTTCAGGAGAAGCAGAGCCGCCATGGTTCGAGCTCCGTATGGGGCACCCGCTCGAACAGCTCTCCTCCATAGCATGCCTGAGGGACTCTAATCTCAGATGCAGCACAGGTTAGGCTGGTAGTCGGTCCCTTCTTTCCACTCTGGTTTCTTTGGTTGTGCCACCGTTTCCTCTCTCCACAGTCATCATATGTTTTGCTGGGGGCATAGAAGCGACAATTGTTGCTTATTTAGGTGGGTAATCAGCCTCTCAAGCCCACATGGGCACAGATTCGCAGGGATACCGACGAAGCTTGAGCTCCGCGTGTCCATCACGGTCGGTGGCTTGGCCACGCCCCCATTCCTCTATAGTTCAGCTGGCAATCTACCAATGTATATCAATATTTCTCATTAGCTCACAATACACTTTCTCTCCCATAAAATAGTTTACCATTAATTTATGTTTGTGCACTGATTCCTTCATGTAGTTAACCAAATCCAATCTTTTTTCACTGGAACATTTTGGCAGGTGTTACTTGTCAAAAGGTGCACTAGAAGGAACAAACAGCAATGTGATTTAAACACATATCTTGTCATTGCAATGCGGGCACAATTCTAACCACACGACCATGATAAGCAGCGGAAATTTACATTGGGCTAGTGTTACTAAGGGCTTCTGTTGCCCTTGCATGACACAAGTCATTGCAAGGCAATGCAAGCTCTTTAGTGGGTTTAACTAAGCCACACAAAGCCGCCTAGTGGTTTAGTGAATCCAAAGTAATGCAAGGCAGCACATATCACTGCCTTGATTACCTTACAACATGGAGGCTTTTCATGGGTGTGGTATGGGCGTTCCCACGCTTGCCCCCATGGTTTTTGACACAATTCCAGATTTACAAAGGTCTGTAAACCTGTGAATGCACCAAAATGGTGCACCTCTCTGACCTAGGTGTAAAGAGGAGAAATGTTTTTATTTCTCCTTATGACTTCCTCTCAAGGCAAGTTGTCTTGCTGTGCTGCATTGTGTGAAAGAATAGTAAATATGGCCCTCAGTGTGTTAGTTGTAGTCTTCAAAGTTTTGCTTCACAAGACTAGAAATGGTGCATGAAAATCTGTCTAAGACAGCATTGCGCTAATACTGAAGCAGTTGGTGTTTCCGTCATATTCTTAGCAAACTACCAAGGCGTATCTCCTTCGCAAACATCAGAAACTCTAACACTCCTCAAAAGTAGTGGAGAAATGTTGTGAAGTTTAAATGAAACCAATATAATGCTTGGCACTCAAGAGCAGAAACAGGCAGTGTTTTCTCAAATTTGGTTTGTTGCATAAATCCACCTTACATCCACCTACAAACTCCAGACATGGTAAAACTCATTCAAAGCAGTGGTGAAATATCAGCCAATTGAGAGATAGCTAGTGTGACAATTTAATGTTTTGTAGTATAAAAAAGGATAGAATGTTTAACTAAATCAATATATACGACTGTACATACGATGTGCTATCTTATATTCTCTGTCCAAATGAGCACCAATATTATTTTAAAATTGCTGGTAGCTAGACTGCTAACCAGTCTAAAGACGCACTTCAGGAATAGACATGTGGGCTCAATCTACTTAACGCTGAATATACTAGCTAAATACTGAATTCTGCACAAAGTAAAAAGCTTGAAAGTCACTTTCATTCAAAACAATATATTAGCATCTGGTGAAATATAATTTCTTTGTCATACATCCTTTGCAATGCATCTGTTTCCAAAATGAAATGAATTCCAAACATTCAAATAACCCAATGAAGTTTGGGTCAACAAGACCCTTCATCAGGGGTAACTAAAATAAACCAAAATAGCCATTTATTTCTGCATGGTTGTGGGACCCAGTGCACCCCACCTTGTCAAATGATATATGTAAATGTGATAAGTCACTTAAAAAAGAAAAGTTTAACTGTGTGCAGATATGCCCATATTAATTCTCAAAAACAATATTGTTCCACTCGTTATGTACTTCAACACCTGTGTGGTTATCCAACAACATGTTAAATGACAATCATGCCACATATTGCTTAACAAATAAACCTGTTATGTGAGATCAGGATAGGCTCAACCGTGTTCTGTGTATAAGAGAAGTTAATCAAATGAAAAAAATAAACCAATGAGTAAAACCAAATAGTTAATTCATCGACACCAAAATGATAAAAAACCAAGTATACGTGCTGTCTAACAATCTCACTCCCCGCACACCAGCGGTGTAGTTTGTTAAATTATTCATTCTATGTCAGGACCGGAGATGAGGATTATGCATAACTTTCTTCACTTTTTATTATTCAGCAGATTCAAAGCTAAACAGAAAAAAACATCAAACACTACAAATCACATGAGTCCAGGGAAGAGTTCCCATGACAACTATTAGCCAATAGTAGTTGAGTCCCTCATTCAATTTAATGACTCTTGGTGGATACCCGCCCCACAATGGTGATCATAGCACTACTGGTGCTAATAATTATGACAACTTTAGTCACAGATGACTGCATGTTCATGGTTTAGAAATGAGGGGTACCAACCACCCTATGGTTGCCTGACTCTAAGATGGTTGCCTGACTCTAAGATGGCGGCACCTCAAGTCTATTTACACATGACGAGCGTCCCTGGTTCTCAGACAAATTGGCTGTATTGTCCTAAAACAAAGAATTAATATGTCAGAAGGCAGGTGAGCCCTAACCCTAGGGACATCTTTGTTAAAAAAAATCTACTTTACTATAATCTGATAAAAACATGCAGTCTCGAACAACAAGCATGCCTGACCCTAAGATGGCGGCTACCGACTTAGTTTACTCTTGAAGAGCCTCCACAAACAAATGCTTGTGGAGTGATACCTGATCACCTCACACCACAATAAGGTGAAAGGACCTATGGTCACTATCTCGACCTGAGCTCTACTGTGAGAAAGACTTGAGATCCTGATAACTTGGTAGCCTGCCACCTAGGTGTACTCTCATTAAGTCGCAATCGCCTGACCCTAAGATGGGAGATCTTCAAGCCTAATCACCTCCACCGCGAATCCCCTAACAACTGCAGGTGGAGCGGTCACCTGCACATTTTTAAAACTCTCCTACAACGAGCGGAACTGTGATCAGTCATATCTGTTGAACCCTAACTTCAGGAATACCTGTCACTTAGGTGACAGCGGAAGCCTCCCGTGGAACTCGACAGGTTTCTAATGGAGCAACGGCACCACAACGCAAAGACAACACTCAGCTCGACCTCTCCTGAGCAACAAACCTATACTTGAGAGGGTAATCGCTCAATGCACTCACCCATTGGATTAATACAAAGGCCTAACTACCGTCACTAGCTCAATTACCAAGAGAAGAGCAAGATCCAACCATGCCCCCTAGCCCAACTCGCTAAGACCAACAGTCTGCATTTGGCCCGAGTGGTAAACCACAGCCAACGAGGATAAAATTATTACTGACACATCAACCTCCCTCCACGCCCCAACGAATTACATGAAACCCCACAACCAAAACTCCTTCTCCATCATCTTATCCCCCAATCTATCACTCAAAGCCAAATTATATTTCAAACACAGGCTGATTAGACAGCACCCTGAAACACTATTCGCTGATATTAATCACTGCTCCACCAAAGGCCTGCAGAAAATGGATCTCATTTTCCACACCCTGAGCCCTGCAGATAGAAATACCATTGTGAGAACACACCTCCACACATCCAAAACAACCAGCACCCGTCTCAGCTGCAAACTGACGATATCAACCTCTAACTGTCTGAAACACTGTGGCAACACCTCAGTGACCATTTACAGCAATGGTACAGTACTGATCCAAGCCGACAATGGCAATCTAGACCCATTTGACACCCTCTTCCCCATGCTACGCAATGCCTTCACCCATCTCTGACATGACTCAAACAACCCCCTGACCACCAACAGACTTACCGCCATCACCAACCCCAACTTACTCCCCCCATTGCCACCTTCCCCCCACAACAAGCAGCTAACGTAATCAACCCTCAGTCATTGACTCCCATCCCTCACCTATCTCCGACTCTCAAGAAGTTGACACTTGAACCACAATAGGTGACTCCACGCCACACATCCCCGACCACCCTCAAGGGCAATTCAGCAAACTCCGGTTCTGTGGGACACTCTCTCACTAGCAAGCTCTCCCCTTCCCTGGATAGCCCTGCTTGGGACTCCAAAAACCTGAACTCCACCACCCCCTCTGCTTTGATCATGACTCAGAGACTGACCATATTGGAAAACAAATTGAAGATTGCAATACTGGGCATCAACAATATCCTATCGCACCTTTGTTCATGTCTGGAGCCTTCTCTATGCCCTCACCTTATTCCCACAATTACCAACACTAAACTCACACAACCCCCCAGTGCTCAAGGGCACAACTGGCCCACTAGCCCCTCCCTGAACAAACATCTAAGACCCAAAAGAACAACTGCAGCAATGTCCATGAATGAGGCAATTGATCTTGCCAACTCCTACGACGCTTCTTCAACGGTCAACCCCTGCTCCAAAATCAAGGTTATCAATAGACTTGGAAGAGAACGTCCCCACCTAGAACACCGAGGCCTCCAACCGTCCTCACTAATGTCCCCATGATTCCCACAATGAAGATATTCAACAGCAAGGAGACAACCAAATGCATGCTCATTAATTGCAGATCGGCCAACAAACATGCCACTGAACTGGAAGAAACCATCCTCACCAATGACATAGACCTCTCATTCATTACTGAAACCTGGTTAAATGAGTCCTACTCCTCAATCATGGACAAGCTCGTCCCTACGGGGTTCTCAATCATCAATAAAGATAGAACGAAACACCGAGGTGGGGAATTGCAATTATCCACAAGAGCAACATTTCCGTAGCGGAATCTGACTCCTTCAAATATAACTCATTTGAACACCTAAGCATCACATTTAAGACGAGCGTCAACAAAACACTAGACTGCCATCTCCCCTACCATCCACCAGGTAATACGCCTGCTTTCGGAGAACACCTTTCAGACCTGATAACCCACTGCTCTCTCTAAGACTCCAACAACATAAAACTAGGTGACCTCAACCTACATTGGAATGAGGAAAATAACTCTCTGTCCCAAACCCTGAATGAACTTCTTCTCAACAACATTCTCACCCATCACTGCACTGAAAGAACCCATAACAGCGGTGGAACTCTCAATGCCATAATTCCCACGAAGACCCAATCACGATAGACCACATCCTTCCTGTCGACTGGTCAGATCACTATATCATTCTATTCTGCATCAATCAGACTTGCCACTGCCTACCCCGCACACAGGAATCCTTCCACTGGGTGAGAAATCTTAGATAAATCCCCCAAACCGACCTGGAAGAAAGGATTAGCTCACTCCTTCCCATCACAGCATGAGAACCTTCGACAACCGAACTCACTGCACAATACAATACAACAATGACCTCCATTCTCGACCAGATTGCCCTCCTGAAACTAAAAAAGAACAGTACCATTTCTTCTAGATCCTGGTTCAACACAGATCTAAACTTGGAAAGAAAACAACTAAGAGCTGCAGAAAGATTCTGGAGAAACAACCCGTCAACAATCCACCTAGACCTACTCAAATCCAAACGCAGGGAATTTAAAAAACACATCAAGAATGAGAAAACCTCTTTCTTCTGTGATGCACTAAACAATGCCAAAAATCGACCCAAAGAACTCTTTAATATCATCAGACAACTAACCTCCAAGCCCCTCTCACCCGCTATGACGGCCTCCACAGAACCATGCAACAACTTTGCCACCTTCTTCAAAGAGAAAATCAACAAGAATGAGCTCTCCTTGGACAAGAAGCTCCAAGCACCCAATGTAAGCCCTCCCCCTTTTGAAGAAGACCTCAACCCACCCAGCCCCCCCCAACAACTCGAAATCCTTTGCCTCATCTCAGAATCAGAGATCTCTAAATTAATTACCAGCTCCAAACCCTCGTCTCACTTCTCAGACCCTATCCCAGCGCAACTAGCTAAGAAACTCAATCTCATCCTAGCCCCGCTTTGGAACAAGATTATAAATAGTTCCCTAAGAGTCATGCCAGACTGTCTCAAAATGGGTCAAGTCTCACAACTTCTAAAAAAAAAAGGCTCTGACCCCAACGATCTCAACAACTTCAGGCCTGTATCTAATCTCCCCTTTCTAGCAAAAATCAGGGAAAGATGTGTCCTCTTGCAATGAACACAACACATCGAAAGCAACAACTTCCTAGGCCCTCAGCAATCAGGCTTCAGAAAAGGTTGCAGCACTGAGACAGCAATTCTGAATGTCATAAATGACATTCACAATTCACTTGACAATGAGCGATGCTGCCTACTTATCCTCCTAGACCTATCTGCAGCATTCAATATGGATAACCACAAACTGCTCATTATTGTACTGCGGGAAAGGGTTGGAGCAGACGAGGTGGTACTACAGTGGTTTTCTTCCTTCCTGCAGACCCGTACCCAAAGAATAAAAATTAAAAACAGCACATCAGACCTACTGCCCGTAAACAGGGGGGTTCAGCAAGGATCAGTTCTCTCCCCGCCAAACTCAATATCTACATGGAGCCCCTCACCAAGATACTCAATAAAGGCAACATCCCCTTCCACCTATATGCAGACGATACCCAGATCTACCTTGAAACGTCCTCTATTGATGACATGCAAAGACTAAACCTCACTCTGAAAGAAATCCAACACTGGCTATCCCTCAACCACCTGAAACTAAACTAGGACAAGACTGAAATACTCATCATATCCAACAAAGCACAGACCACTCAAGTCACAGAATGGCTACAAACCATTGATGCTCTAAACTGCAGCCTCATCCCAGCAGACACTGTAAAGTCACTGGGAATCACTCTAGACCCTAACTTAGACATGGTCAAACACATCAAAAACTACTGCCGAGAGCGCTTTCATCAACCTAAAACTGCTCAACAAAATAAAGCCATTCATCTCTCCCAATGACCTCAAACAAGCCACCCAATCCCTGGTTTTGCCCAGATTGGACTAAGGGAACGCAACCCTCACAAGCACAGCAAAATCCCACTTAGCCCCCCTCAGAGCAACCCTAAATGCAGCAGCCAAGATGGTCATTGGAGTAAAGAAATATGAACACATCACGCCTGCTCTAAGAGAGCTAAAATGGATACCAACCGAAATGCCCGCTAGCTTCAGAACAGCCTGTCTCACTCACAAAGCCCTGCATACCGGTAAACCCGCATACCTTGCCAAGAAACTCAACAAAGCTGGTCAGTCAATGAACCTAAGACTCTACTTCTCATCCCGCCATAAACTCGCAAACATAAAACCTCATCACGCGCCTTCTCTGGAAATGCACCCAAAATTTGGAACTCCATCCCAGTTCATATCAGGACCAACCCCTCCTTTCTAAAATTCAAAAGCCAGCTCAAAGACCTTATCCTCAACCGAACTCTTCCAAATAGAATACTCTACAGCGAATCCCGCACACTGCAGTATACAAAGACTCTGTTGAGAGGAGTGATACCTCTTTTACCTCTCGTCTCTCTCTGGTGCTCCCCTTCACCGTTCTGGATTTGTCACGAATCATGGAGTTTATTGGCTACTCGTTGTGTTTGAACTGTACTCGCCACGTATCCTTATGTTCTATTTGCTACTCTTTGTGTTTGAACTTTACTCGTCACGAACCACTGTGTTCTACTTTTATCACTTCTTATGTTTGATTGCACCTTTGATACATGTTGTAAAGCGCTCTGATACCCTCGGGCCTGGCTAGCACTATATAAAACTCCTAAATAAATGGATGTTACAAATTTGAATCAAGGAATGTGATGGGTTTATCGACCAAGTTGGGCACCATTGAGTGGTCCGGTCCGATCTCTGGTATTGATGTCATTTGCATTCAAGAAACATGGTGTGTGAACCCAAATGCATGTTAAGGGGTACTCTTTGTTTTTCCTGGGTGCCATTCCTTCCTCTCCTGGGGAGGCTAAAAGAGGGTTGCGTACCCTTATTTCTAATAAAAACATTGTAACTGTTAAAAGGACGTGTTCAGTATGACCACACTCTCAGATGCTGTGGTTAACTATCAAGGGGGGAAGTTGTGATTTGGTGCTGATCAACTTCTACGATAGTGTGTTCGGCCCCCTGCATAGTAAGCTTGATCTTGGTTTGCGAAGCCTTCTAACCCCTATCTTTAATATTATGGGCAGGAGATTTTAATATGCAGTCTTACTCTCTAGCAGCAAACTGTGTGTTGATATTCTAACCAGGATGGGATGGACACCATAAATTTCTGTCATAATGAACTCAATCATTACCAAGTTTGACTTACAGCTGCTGACTTGTGAACACAGTGTTAATGAGAAATCTATCCCAACTTTTACAGGTAGAAATGACGCCATGGTTATTGATCACGCATTGGTGTCTGCTTCTGCTAGTCACATGTGTGGTACCCCTAGAATTGTCTGGGCCACAATAAGTGACCATGACCCCATCATGTTGCTGTTTCTTTTTTGGGGCAGAAAAAGTGAAGTATTCCTTGTAATTGGTAATATTGTTCCTACTGGGTCCAGGGGTGTGAGAATCAAATGACCAGTATCAATCCCAAAAGCTCACTGCATGACATTGTAACTAGAAACCTCCCATATATTAACTACTGCTTAAAGGATGGGGTGAATTCCAACAGGTTATTGGATAATTTTAATCTCATTACCTATTCTATTAATTCATTATTGACTGGTAAACCAAAACTCTCCCAAGTTATATATAAGGGCTGGCTCGACCGTTCTTGAACTCAGACCTCTCAGCGTCTGAGGGTGGCTCTACATAGTTCCCCACGGAACCATATGCTAATTAAGTCCCTCCGACTGGAGTACAAATAGGCCATCATTGTAAGGAAGAAGGCTCTGCAGGAAGAAGTGTGGTCAAAGTTGACATTAGCTGCTAAATCCAAAAATAGAAGCTATTCTGGAATTCAGTTAACAACCCCTTTTGAAAAAATTATGTTACTCCTGAGTTTAATTCACTTGTTTCCTGTGAAGCATGATTGGCACACTTTTCCAATATTTTTCAACACAATCCAGAGGAAAGTGATGTTGAGGTTTGTAAGGTGGAGTGTAGGCAAACCCTCTACCCTTAGATATTTCCATTGATGAGCTCTGCATGACAGTGCTGGAGGAAGGACTCTGGAGCCCGATGGGGTGCCAGTGGATGTATTTAAATCTGATAAAGATCTATGGGGCCTATTTTAACCAGAGTGCTTAATGCTGCTGCAGTTTGTGAGATACCATCTTCCTGGGGTGTCTCCATTGTATCTATTTTTAAAAAGGTTGACAAATCAGATACAAAATCCTTTCACCCTATATTGCTCCTGGACTCCTCAGTAAAAGTGATGAGCAGGATTTAATGAAAAGATTGGAGGACTGGGCACAGGAACACTAGGGAGGATAGAGGAATGCATTAACTTGGATCTGCTGATCGGAAAATATACTTCAGCTAAATCTGGTTCACTATATCTTTGCTTTGCAGATCTAAGTAGCACATTTGACCTTGTTGATCTTACGATCTTTTGGCCAACACTACTTTCACTTGGCGCCAATAGGGCAATTATTATCTTCCTTGCACGCATGTATGAGAATTTATCTAGGAGAGTCCGTTATGGCCCCCAGGGCGAATTTTTGCCCACTTTTAACGTGGACAGAGGCCTTCGACAGCGCTGTGTTCTGGCCCCGCTATTGTTTTCACTTTTCATCAATGGGGTTGGCAATCTTTTTCAGGCCTTATCAACAGATGCTCCTTGTGCTGCCAGGCATTCCATACCGGTGTTATTATACGCTGATGATGCTAGTTTGATATCCAGGACCCTGGTTGGCCTCCAGAGATTAGTGAGTGTTTTTGGGGAGTTTATGGCATCAAAAGGCAAAGTGATCAACAAATCCAAGACCTTTACAATGACTCGTGCACAAAGACCAAAAAACTGCAGATCCTTTTTAATTGATAAGACTTGTATTACCAGACTTAATTCTTTTTGCTATCTGGGAGTCCTATCTAGAAGTAATGGTTGTTAGGCTCAACAGATCCTCAATCCCAAATCTAAACTCATTAGAATAATGTTTTTTTAGATATTAAGCAAAATTGGGCAACCAGCCGATTAAAGAAATGGTGGAGATATATAAGGTCAGAGGGGTAGTTCCTGCCGCTTATAGGGCCTGAGTGTGGGGCTATACCTCCAGTAAGTCACTGCAACAAGAGGAAAATAGTTTTTTAAAGCACCTACTTCGCTTACAAGCCTCTGCTTTGACCTTTATTGCCCACCGCAAGTATGGCCTACAATATTTGGAGGACCTGCTTTTGGTTAGACCTTTGCTCCTCTGGCTTTCCATATGATCAAAAGATGAAATCAGCTTCACCAAATCAATCATTTCAGATTGATTGACCATGGATAATCCCTCTCGTATCCCTTGGCTGACGTATATAAACTCCTCGTAAAGTAACCTGTTAAACTTTCAGTTTGGGTAGACCTCCTCAAGGTCCTATCGCTGTCAAAGAGATCAATCAAAAACACTTTTTCTAAGCACCGGTCTGAAGGCTGAATGAGTTCCAAACAGTTGAAATCGACGGATGTATTTTATATGTCTTTTCTCTTGAAGGAGGGTCACCAAAAAATGTTATCCGGTGTTGCCAATAATCAACATCAATACGTTTTGACTAGGTTCCATTTTGGTATTGTACACCACTTGGTAGACTTTCCTACTATGGAGATATATCCAGCTGCTTCTACCCCTTGCGAAGATGGAGTAAACAGAGCACTTTGCACTTTATGTTGTTTTGTAATTTGTAATCAAACTGTAGGTGTTAGTATCTTAAACCTATTTTTGTTGCTCAGAATATTGGAAACCTTCAGTTGCACTGAATTTCCTGCTTGCTTCAAGTCACAATTTTGTGTGTTTTAATGTTGCTCTTTTAATCGTGAGGGCTATTCTGAGGAAAAGTATTGTGTATTAGAAAGAATTATAGTTATGTCAATGAATGGCTATATAACGTGAGTTATTTGGATTTATGTATTCTAGTACTCCCTTGAATGTGCCTTCTGGAAATGTTTTATTGTTTCACTGTTTTATCTAATGTTTTATGTACTTTTATGGCTGTTTTTAACTTGCCGAATAAAGTTTTGAACCAAACCGACTCTTGGTGTTGTATGTTGTTCTGGGGATATTGAGCAAATAGACTGTGATATAACGGTGTTTTGACTCTGCTGATAGTTTGCTAGAGCACTCTCCCCAAGGCGTGGCAAGCTTCGGCCTGAGTGCATTCTTGTACCGCACGGGTCTGGTTGGGGTGCTGTTTTGTGCCATCTGCAGTCACCATTAGGCGAATCACAGCCTGAGCTTCAGTGTGCTGTGTTTACCTGCGCTTCTTAGGCACGAGTCACGAGCTACGGAGTGTGTGTCGGTCTCCTTGGGGGGGAAATCAAGTGCCAATTGCTGGGGGTTCTTACCCCGCCCCTACCAACTCTCGCAGCAATAAGAACTGACGGCCCTTCTTGGCCGATTCTCATAACATTTCTGGTCTTTCCAGACTGCTGGCATTAAGCACCAGAGAAGGGGCTGCCCTTTGAATTCTTTACAGGGTGCATAATAAGTGTATTTTTTGGTACTCACACCTCCTGTTCAAATAACATTCTTCAGAGACCACAAATATTTACTCGAACTAGTCTCTGAAGAGGAGTGGCCCCCACAACGTTGCTTTCCTGCAGGGTGGACAGGCTCCTTGCCCAAACCATAGTTAGTGCGCTGGCACCGCTGCAGAAAGGTATGGACAAATTGACTTTCCAGGTCTTGAGTGGCTCCGGGATCCTCTGGGCCATGGGAGCAAGGCCTAGAGGACTCCACGCAACTAACACTCTGATGGCCCAAAAGCATGACACAGGATATCTGGAAGGCTTCAATTGCCTGAGAGAGCCCTTCTGTAAGAGTGTGCGTACTTTAAAAACTTACCCTACCTGGAGGAAGACTTACCCAGGGAAATTGGTGATGCTGTTGTACTAAACTTCGACCCCGAAGAAGGGATCCCTGATATACGGAGGGGTGGACACAGATGATGAAGGGTCCTCTGACGATGGACAAAATTCCAGGAAGCCTTGGTGCCCCAACTCGAATGCCTCCGGATCCTTTGAAGGGGATCACTGTCCGACAGAAATGTTTGAATCGGATGGGATCTACAATTTGAAGTCCTTGGAGTGGCTCCCAGACCAGAACTTGGTGGACTATGAAGCCAGAAAAAAACACCAGCACCTAGACACAGAAGTTCAAGGCCCCCTTCAAGGGGAGTGCCCTAGACCAGCTTTGGGAGGAAAAGTGGCAGTCACCCCGACATAGATCCTAAATTTGGCATGTTCTTTGCAAAGTATATGGAAGACCTCAAGAAGGATATTGATTGCTCATGGACAGCGTGTCAGGACACATTACTTGATGTGGTAGGCGCACTGATGCAAAAAATAGAACTGGCAGAACAGTTGAGACAGTCAGGGCCCACCCTCTCTACAGACACAGTGGCAGGCTGGTCTCAGAGGGCGATGTCCCTGTAGGGCAAACCAACTGTACCTTGTCAGCGTAGAGACAACATTCCCTACTAATCAAAGTAAATCCTAAACTGGGGAGCTGTCCTCATCAGAAGCGGAAGAAGTGGCTAAAGGCAATTTATTTGGCGAATCCGTCATAAAAGTTCATTGCCACCTGCTAGACAAAGCGTAGTGATTA
Organism: Lissotriton vulgaris; assembly: GCF_964263255.1. Lineage (NCBI taxonomy): Eukaryota > Metazoa > Chordata > Amphibia > Caudata > Salamandridae > Lissotriton > Lissotriton vulgaris. Next base: position 15,722,379 of record NC_141690.1, on the reverse strand, counting down.
ATATGGAATTTTTTCAGGAAAGGATTTCACTGGTGCCGTAAGAGGCAGGGGTCGCTCCTCCGGCTGCTCTTTGCAACCAGGACTCTGCTACAATGGGTGGAACAATGGTAGGCGGGGGACCTTTTACGCAGAAAGGGCTGAGCCAACCATGCCCTTTCTTTCCCTCAAAGGATAGTGGGGAGGTTGAGACTCTTTGCACACAGGTGGAGAGAAATCACTATGGATCAGTGGGTCCTACAGACGGTACAGGGACACCACATAGAGTTCTACGAACTCCGGTTCAAGTGGCCAGACCACACTCCCTATTTTTTTCACAACATGATATTGGACTGATAGATGCGGAGGCACAGGATCTGCTCACCAAAGGAGCAGTCTAGAGGTCAGTATTGCACCCTTGGGGTTTTCTCAGCAATCTCTTTTTAGTAGAGAAGAAAGACAAAGTCTTACACCCCGTGATAAACCTAAGAAGTTTCAACTAGTGGCTGGTATACTATCACTTCTCACTTCAAGATGGAGGGCATTCACCTCCTGAGAGATCTCTTACTGCAGCATGACTGGATGGTGCATCTATATCTCAAGGATTCGTACCTCACAGTTACTATTTTTCCCTATCATCGCTGTTTTCTTCTATTTGAGTGGAGGGGACAGATTTTCGAATTCCAATATCTCCCTTTATGTCTGTTCTCAGCACCTTGGTGCTTCACAAAACTCCCCAGGCCAGTGGTGGAGACACTGAGTACAAAGGGCATCAGGCTGATTATATACCTTGATGACATCCTTCTGATTGACCAGTCACACTTGCATCTGGTGTCACATTTGAATACGACTATTGCGCTCCTTCAGTATCTGGGGTTCCTCAGCAACTCTCAGAAATCAGAATTAACGCCATTGCAGAACATTCATTTCCTAAGGTTTCTCATAGACACCACCACAGCCACATTGAGCCTACCGATATTGAAAGTCCACAAGACCAAGAAGGAATTGGCCTAGGTACTGAGATAGGACAGTATCTACCTCAGGCAATTGGCCAGGGTAGTTGGTTTAATATATTCATCGATTCAAGCCATCTGCCTGGACTCACTACAGTATGGAACATTAAAACATTTGAAAGTGGCTCACCTCTGTAAGGGCCTCGCCTACTCGGATCTCGTGACCTGAAGAGTGATCCTTCCTGGACATGGTAATAGAGTTGGATGCCAGCCTGCAGAGCTGGGGTGCCAGATGTGGTTCAATCACCATGGGAAGATGGTGGACAGAGAAAGAGTTGAGATTACAGATCAACTGCCTGGAGCTGCTGTCGAATTTCTTTTGCGATCCAATCAATGACTAAGGATAAGGTACCATGTTATGTCCTCCTTCGGATGGATAATACAACAGCGATCCAATATATCAAACTGTTGGGCAGTGCCCGATTGAAAGCATAAGCAGAACTGCCTTCAACATCAGATTTCGGTGATGGCAGAGTATCTTCCAAGATCTCTGAACTCAGTGGCGGACTGGAACTCCAGGCATTTCATGGATTACAGCGACTGTCAATTAGTCCAGTCGACCTTACAGGCACTGATGAACCAATGGGGTCCCTGCTGTGTGGACCTGTTTACATACCAGACTGAATGCCGGACCCGGGTGCATTGACGGTAGACACCTTCCTACAGAACTTGACAACAGGTCAAGCATTTGCGTTTCTGCCATTCTTTTGATTCCCAGATTTCAGAGTAAAGAGCTATGATGGCACCCAGCCGTGTGTTCGGGGTCCCCTATGTTTGCAGTTTCTTCCAATGAATATTCCTATTAACAAAGTCAAAAATCTGCGGAATAATTTACAAATCAAGTAAAAAGTGAATCCTGTTATGGGTGAGTAGCTTGCTCAACTAGATAGGTCATTGCCAGAATGTTGTCTATTGTCGACGCCCCATCCCTGAAACCACTGATTACTGTATTGCTCTTGTTGTGGGTTCTTAATACAAAGGTATATACTTATTGGTTATCCCCCAGATTCATCAAAGTGCCGTTTTGCGAGTCCTTAATAGGGATTTTTAAGGAATCGCTATTAAAGACTCGCAAAACGGGATGCATGTAGAAATCACAATATTTTTTGTGATTTCTACTGCTTCCTTATTTGCGATTCGGTAATTGCTAATCGCAAATAAGGAATGGCTTTCCCATTCATTCCTATGGGCCTAAAGGCCCATAGGAATGAATGGGGAGTTATTCCTTATTTGCGATTAGCAATTAGCGAATCGCAAATAAGGAAGCGATTTCAAGGGTGTCAGGGTGTCCAAAGGACACCCTGTAGCACCCCAGAAATGCAAATGTACACTGGTGTTGCGCACACACATGTCCAAAGGACATGTGTGTGTAACATACAACTTAGAAAAATGCACTAAAGTGCATTTTTCTAGGGGGGGCGCTAGAGGGCGCACGAGCGGAATGGCTGCTTGAACGCGCAGCTCCCGCACCTTGGTCAATGATCCTGCTGTTATCTGCTGCCACGGAGTGCCTAATCTCCTGATTTTCACGTCGCCTGCAGAAGGTGTCACACCCTACAATCGACCCAAGTTTGGTGGTGCTCTATCGCTCGCACCTCGAGATACGGACGCTTGAAGATCCAGCGGAGATCACACTGGAGCTGACGGATCGCGGTGGCCGGCTGCAGCGGTCTACGCAACACCGGGGTTGACCACGAGGATCTGGGCCGCGTGACGGGACTGATGGCGGCCTGCTACTGAGACCTCGTGTGCGGACCTGGCCGGGCGGTAAGAGGCTGTCACCCCACCCGTGCAGAGCCCCCCCCCATCTACCACTACTGCCCTCGCTCCTGGGGCTTTGGACTGACCCGCTACTGGCTGCTGGCGGGGGCTGCGGCGCGGCCCGTGTCCTGGGTCCGTGTGGGGGCCCACGACTGCCTGGAGCTCTTGGCGGTGCGGCGGGTCCCTGCAGCATACCGGATCTGTGGCTGCGTGTTGCGCCTGGCCCCCGCAGTGCACGGTGCTGCCACGTTTCATGCCCGGAGCGTCCATTGCGCTGCTGCCCCACCTCTGGACCCTGGGTGGCCCTGCGGACTGCTGCGCCGCCGACTGCTGTCACGGAAGGGACCCTGCTCCTCTCCCGACTCTGCTGTGGCCTCGCACCTCCTCTGGGGACCCCGGCACACGAGAGACTCACGCTGCACCTTCCCTAGGGGGCTCCTCTTCTGCCACCTCGCTCCACCGGTGCCCTGCCGCTCTCTGAGTCTACCCGCCTGGGCCATTGGCGCCTCCACTGACCTGCGCACAGAGGCCCGGAGCCTCCCCTGCCTCGACGCCTCCTTCTGCTCAGCCTCACGGCGCTTCGGATCCACACAGGTCTCCTGTACCCCTGAGCCCGCCTTTGTATTGGCCCTTGCTGTCCCACTGTGGCACCTGCGAAATCACTACCCTGCTACAGTCGCCTCCCACTGGGGTACCCTGACACGCCGCCACGCTCCACGGCGCACAGGTGCGAGGATAGCTAACCACCATGGTGCGGCCTGAAAATCGGCAGGCGAAGCTTAGCTTTGAAGGCGCAAAAAAAGGAGCGAAATCGGTACAAGCGGATCCTGTACCTAGTGCATCGTCCCCACAAGCTACCGGCTCGGCTACTGCGGGCGTTGATCTGACCAACCTAATACAGGAGATGCGGCAGGGGTTTGCCACGGTGGTTGAGAAGGTGGATGGGGTCACTGCTCGACTGGACGCGCTAGTGCACAAAGTTGATCGTCATGAAGAGCGCATCACAACTGCGGAGCAACGTATATCCGACACTTCAGACATTACCGCGACCCACACGACGCAACTGAGCAGGATGGACAACTTGCTTAGGGTCATAGCGGCTAAAAATGAGGACTTGGAAGCTCGCAGCCGCCGGAATAACATACGGGTCACCAATGTGCCGGAATCCACAGACACGGGCAGGATGGAGCTATACATCGAGAAGTTGCTCAGAGGTTCGATCGGCGAGGATGCCTTCTCGCCACAATTTATCGTTGAAAGGGCCCACCGCTCCCTGGCACCTGTGCCCAAGCCTGGGCTCCCACCGAGGCCCATAATAGCTCGTCTCTTGAATTACCGTGACCGGGATACTGCGCTTCGGGCGGCCCGGACTCAGAGGTCGCTGCATTACAATGGTGTGACGTTCTCCATTTACCCAGACTTCACGCCCATGGTTCAGGAGGAGCGACGCAAATTCCTTCCGGTAAAGAAAAAGTTGCGAGAGGCCCAGATAGACTATGCGCTCTTGTATCCTGCGAAACTCCGAGTCACGCACCAGGGCACACAAAGATTCTTCACTAATCCGCAAAAGGTTGAAGACTTCCTGAAATCGCTTCGAAGGTCCCAGCGGGATGGTCGAGCTGATGATGAAGGTCATGAAGAGGCAGACTAATCCTCATCACCCTGGAACGGCTAACTGAAGCCTTGTGCTGCTCCGTACGCCTTATCTACTCTGGATGGTTTTCTTTACACGGACTGCTGCACGGACACTGGGTGGATTGCGGATGATGGACTTGCGCTGAACCTGCACCCCTGTGGTAACGTAAAACCAAGGTCCACTTTTCTGACCCTAGTCTCCCCCGAGGGCGGCACAGTGATGGAGCTCAGGGTCAGGGAGTGGCTGTGCGCACTCTATGTGTTACCCCTATTGGGTGATCCCCTTTACCTTGCTAATGTTTGAGTTTTTGCTGTTGCGGGACTTGGGTGGGGAGGGATGGGGGAAGGGCTGTTGGGTGGGAGAGATCGGCTTCTGGCATGATTGGGATGCTGGGGTGGGTGGGGGGTGGGGATGTTTCAAGAGGCAATCATTGACTAGACTTTCCACGTGGGCATTATTCTGGTGTGTGCACCGTTGCTGGCTGGGCGGGGGTGGCTATGTTATGCTGCCTGTCTTGGCGCCGCTATGTTATCTTACTGATCTATCCATGGCGGCTCTATCTGCATGTGTTCTGCTAACCTGCTTGTCCAGTAATGCATGGGGGCTGTACAAACTGTGTATATTTCCGATACCTGGGCTACACTCTGGCACTGTCAGGGAGGGGGAGGTTGCACTTTGCGGCCCTCTGGGGCCCTCCTTTACTCATCGTTGTTTTGCCCATGGCTGATTTAAATGCGAATGCGCAATTGACATGTTTATCCTGGAATGTCTGCGGACTGAATAATGCTAGGAAATGCCGTAATGTTATTGCCTACCTCGATAGACATCATGTGCAGCTGGCCATGTTACAAGAGACACATCTGCCCGCACGAGGTGGCGCCACTTTTGCAAAGAAATGGGCTGTACACCGTATCTTTTCCTCTTATTCGACTTATGCCAGGGGGGTGGCAATTCTTGTTGCCCGCAATGTGCCTTTCCAACCATGTGGGGACATGTCGGACAGAGAGGGCCGTTATGCTCTATTATGGGGCAGAATAGGCCGTGACCTGTATCTGTTTGTGTCCGTATATGCACCTAATATTGATTCACCTGCCTTTTTCACCACTCTGTGGGGTCAGATTGTGGCTGTTGGGGCGCGACACATAGTATGGGGTGGTGATTTCAACCTGGCATTGATACCCATGTTAGACAGAGCGGATGGGGTTGGCTCCTATAAGCCGAGGGCCAGGGAGGCACTGGGGGGAGTTATCGAGGAGGGTGGACTTCTAGATATATGGAGACACTCACATCCTAATGGAAGGGAGGGTACACATTTCACCTCTCATACTGGGACGTGGGCACGCCTGGATTACTTCTTAGTCACTAGGATGGTCGCTGCGGACTTAGTGGGGGCTACTCACCTGCCTAGAACCTACTCTGATCACAGCCCTGTACTTTTACGATTCCGTATCCCTGGGTGGGATGCTCCCCGGCCGCAGTGGCGGTTACGCCCTGCTGTACTTCTTGACAACCTGTTTTGCACTGAACTGGGGGAAGAGATAGCGGACTTCTTTTCCAGAAACAAGGGGACGGTTGACTCGGTTGAGGCCATTTGGGAGGCGTTTAAGGTCACTGTCAGGGGGTACTGCATATCTAAGAGCCACGGGGTACTACGTGATATTCTGCACTCCATTACCACACTGGAGAAGGAACTACGGTCCCTGGAACTCCGCATGACATCAGACACTGACCCCGGCCTGCATGCCGCCTTTAGGGAGTCACTATCAAGGTATGAGGAGGAGGCTGCCAGGGAAGCGAAATACCGGGGCAAGCATTGGACAGCCCGTAAATACTGTGAAGGCGATAGGCCCGGGAAGGTACTGGCCACACTCACGCAACCCTCACATATACACCACACCATATTAGAAATCACCGACGCCGCCGGTACCATTGTGCGTGACTCTGATGCAATATTACACACATTCGCAACGCACTACTCCTCACTATACACCTCCACGGCGGAGGCGGATGCGCCCTATGCATCATACCTCAACGATGTGGCGTTATGCTGGCTCAGCGATGGGGACAGGGAGTTTCTGGCTGCGCCTTTCGAGCTCGAAGAGGTGCGTGAGGCCATTATGTCCCTCAGGAATGGCAAGGCCCCGGGCCTTGATGGCATACCTGCCGAATTTTATAAAGCCTATATTGATGTTATGGCGCCAGTGCTTCGAGAGGTGTTTACGGAATCCCTTGCTGATGGTATTCTTCCCCGCTCTATGCGCGAGGTGGTGATCACCTCCCTCCTAAAGCCAGATAAAGACCCCACATCATGCGATTCTTACCGCCCGCTCTCCCTCCTAAACTGTGACGTCAAGATCCTTGCTAAGGTGCTAGCCACTCGACTATCGCTCCTTATGACCAGACTTGTATTGCCTGATCAGTCTGGCTTTGTGGCGGGCAGATCTACGTCCCACAATCTTCGCACCCTCTTCTCCTTGCTCCGCACAGTTCACCCTGACACCCCAGTGGCAGCTGTATTCCTTGATGCCACCAAGGCTTTCGATTCTATTGAATGGCCTTACCTATTTTCGGTACTTGCTAGCATGGGATTCCCTAAGCTATTCCTGTCTTGGGTCCGCCTCCTGTACACGGATCCCACGGCCAGGGTGCTGATTAACGGACGCCTGTCGCAGGCCATCGCGCTCACGAGGGGCACTCGGCAGGGATGCCCGCTCTCTCCCCTATTATTCGCCATCGCGGTTGAGCCTCTTGCCTGTCGCCTACGGCAACTGAATCGAACTGGTGCTGTGCAATGCCTGCAGCGGCAAATTGACGTATCGCTCTATGCGGATGACATCACGCTGTACGTCAAGCATCCTGAGACACATCTGAATCCCCTACTTCGGGAATTTATTTTATTCGGCGGTATGTCTGGAGTCCACATAAACTGGACCAAGTCGCAATTTTTCCCACTAACGGATGCGGTGTGCGACTTCCCCCTTGATTACCCGTTGGAGTGGTGTAGTACGGATCTCCGCTATCTGGGAATCCGCATCTCTCGTGACAAGGACGAGACACTGCGTTCCAATTATGGAGTTGCCATGACCAACTTAACTGCCTCCATCGACAGATGGATCACGTTACCACTCTCTATGGCCGGGAGGGCCTCGCTCATAAAAATGGTGGTCCTACCCCGCTTTCTGTACCTTTTCCTCAATGTCCCTTACTTCCCTGGGGCTTTCTTTTTCAAAACTCTTCGGACGGAGTTACGCAGGCTTTTCTGGGGAGGCAAGAGCCCCCGGTTAAAATGGTTGACGCTGATCCTTCCCTATGAAAAAGGAGGTTTTGATGTCCCTGATTTTGAGGCATACTACCAGTGCACACAGGCGCAATTCGCCTACCACTGGATGGCTCCTACCCCCTTTATGCCACACATAGCGGTCGAAGACTGGATCGTGCACCCAATCCCACTCAATGGGCTGCTGCACTGTCCTGAGGCGTCCATAACCACGCCGAATACCTCGGTTTCCTGCACTCTGGACGCGTGGCGCCGCATGGCTAAAAGCTTATCATGCCCATTGATCTACTCGCCCAGGTTACCGCTTGCCTACCACCCGGAGCTCACACTGTTATCGGAAACGGGTTTCCGACGTCTTTGTGATACACTACGTGTCACCTGCTGGGGCGATCTGTTTCATGAGGGTCGTTTCAAGTCAGTTGACCTGTTTTTCAAAACGCATGAGCGCACCCCCCTCGAGCTCTTCTATTACATTCGCTTGCGTGCAGGGATGAAAGATATTTTACCTGATTATCCTATTGAGCCCGAGACCCTCCCTCCGCTGCACTTCTTATTAGGGTCACAGGACGGTGCACATCTGGTCTCTGGACTCTACCGTCAGCTCCGCAGTGCTGCCCCTGATCCGGAATCCGCTGCTCGAACGCGCTGGTCTGCTGAGCTTGCGACTGAGGTGTCGGACGACCAATGGCACTATTGCTGCGCGCTCACTTCCCGTATATCTGCCAGTAGCAGGTTGAAAATTATCCACTATAAATTTCTTCAACGAGTGTACTACACGCCGGTGCGGAAACTTAGGTTCGGACTGGCGGATAATGACCGATGCGAGCGCTGTCGTGCTGACCATGCTGATTTTCTCCATCTGGCATGGGAGTGTCCCCAGGTGGCTCACTACTGGCGACAAGTGCTGGAAGCTCTTGCCGAAATGACAGAGGAGATGGTTCCTGTGGACCCCCTGATGGCCCTCCTAGGGTATACGATGCAGATGCCTAGAGGCTGCAGGAAATTCATCGACACTGCCTTACTCTTGGCCAGGCGGCGGGTCGCGTGCCGGTGGGGCAGAGGAAGGGCGCCTAAATTCAAAGACTGGCTCAAGGACTTGATATACTGCCAAGACCAGCATGCTACCTTTGCTGAACTGCTGCCCCTCTCGTGTCGTCCCAGAGACATCTGGGAGCCGCTTGTGCACTATCTGCTCGCACGCCCGGATGACGGCGTTTGCCCGGAAGGGCAGCCTGACTTCACTTAAGAACCCGGACTATGCTCTAGACCCAGCCTGACGTCCCGTCTGGGCTGGCTTGATTTCCTTGCCCGAGCCCCCGTGTACCCCTGAACAGTCATTGACCTTGTGGGCTGTCCTGCCTTGGCCTGCTCACCGCCCCTCCCTCTCTGCACGTGTAAACTCTACACTACACTCACTGCATGCTCTTACACCTTCAGCGGATGATGCTCCAGGGTTCCCTACACCTTTCCACGACCGACCCCTGTTGGTCCCTCTTGTATCGGGTCATGCATTCTGAACACGAGATCTCACACTCACCTCTGCCTGCCTGGATCGCCACGCCAGAACTCTATCACTGATCCTATTATACGGTCATGCATTGCCTTTTCGTTGTTACCTAGTTGGGATGTTTTTGTGTTACTGTTTATGACTTTCAACAAAATGGAGAGAACCTTCTCTCGCAAAAAACCCTGTTCAGCTGCTGCTCATCCTTGCTAGTCCCACGCCACCAACTGCCGAACAAGATTACCGTATATGTATGTTTGCCGCCGGGCCCCCGGGATGCCGGCTGTATGGCTGTGTACAGACCTCTCCATTCTGCTGCCGGCCTCCGGGTTGTGGGCGAAGCAAGCTGTGTACTGTACTTTTTCTCATACAATAAAGCAGATTTGAACCCCAAAAAAAAAAAAAAAAAAAAGTGCATTTTTCTAAGTTTTTCGCTATTTACCACAAAGTTACACTTCACGGTAAATAGCTGTCCCATATTGCGAATTCACAATTTTAAAAAGGTTCATGAATAGCATTTAAGGAATCTCTAATTGAGATTCCTTAAATGCGATTTTTCACAATTTAGCGATTTCTTTAATTGCGATTTTTGCATTTGGGATGATGAATCCCAAATGCAAAAATAGGGCCCGCAAAGGGCCAGATTCTCAGAATCTGGCCCTTTGCGAGCCGATTTCAGCTTGATGAATCTGGCTGTATGTTTCATGATTTGATTCCAAGGCGGATTGATGCTGCTTGAACTTAACTTCCTATCAGTGAAGAAGAGGAAGGACTGCGTGATATTTACAGACAGTGCTACGATAGGTTATTGGTTGTCATGGATGGATTTGTAGTGTTGGATGTTTTTTCTGTTTAACTTTAAATCTGTTGAATAATAAAAAGTGAAGAACAATATGCATAATCCTCACCTCTGCGTCCTTAATAGAACTGAAACTTTGCTTTATGTGAGCTAGGAAGGTTTTCAGTTACCTGGAATCATCATGCCCGTGAACAAAGTGGAACCCCGTACAGATTCTGGCATCCACATGTTGTGAATTCAGACAGATTTTAGCGATAAAGACTACACTGAGACCCCAGTTATCACACACCTCGCTTCTCAAAACACTAAGAATAAATATGAAAAACATGAAAAAATGAAACCAGGGAGAGCAAGAAGAGAAAAATGCTGAAGTGTTTAAACTGAAATGAACTCGGAAGTGAGTGGCCGTGTTGAAGTGAGTGTCCGTGTTGAGTTCACTGACAATTTTGCATTTCACTGAAACTAAAATCCCAATAACGTCCTATTCCCTAACACATAATGACAAAACAAACCTAACCATCAAAAAATAAAACAGCTGAAAATAAAACAGTTAGCTACTACAGTTGCCATCTTGGAAAAGGTGAATAAATAGACACAATACTAAACAATTGGATCCTATTGTGTGAATAGTGATGAATATGACATATAATGCACAAATAATGCATCACTGTCTGTCATGAATATTAATAAGGTACCGTCTTGGAAATAATAAATTAAATAAACACAATGCTAGACACTACAACATATTTAAAGCAAACAATACATCCTAATCGAAATGATCAAGATAATGTGTTCAAAGAAAACAAGACAATTTGCCATTCATGCCATTTGGCTGTAAAGTACCCAGTTTCTAAATCCAAAATATTTCTCTTTAAACAAGTTTCTTATGATTGTCTATGTCATGTTGGGGTTTAACTAATTTTAAGATTTGAAAACGAGCTTCGGTGATGTTATAACCTTGTTCAGTCTAATGTACCACTACGCTGGAATTCTTATTCTTATTTATTTATTTATTTTTGAGATTTATACAGCGCGTACAATTGCCCGTAGGCGTCTCGGCGCTAGAAACTTTGAATGTATTCCCGAGGTTAGGCCGGTAACTATTCTTGATCAAACAGCCAGGTCTTTATCTTTCTGCAGAAATGCATCAGGGATGGGCTGTCTTTGATGGAAGCTGGCAGGGAGTTCCATAACCTGGGAGCTGCCACAAGGAAGCGTTTATCGCCCCAGTTAACTGTTTTTGTTCGTGGTATTTGAAGGATTTTAAGGTTGTTAGATCGGAGCGATCTTATGGAGGACTGGTATCTGAGATGGGATTTCAGGAAATGTGGACCACAGTTGTGCAGTGCTTTATAGAGTATGCACAGCGCTTTAAACGTGATCCTGTTTCGAATCTTGAGCCAATGCAGGTCTCTTATAGTCTCAGAGATTGGTGAGAACTTTGGGATTCCAGACAAGAGGCGGGCTGCAGCATTCTGGATGGTCTGCATTTTGTTGGTCACTCTTGCTTGGGCGTTGATGAATAAGCCGTTACAATAGTCAAGAGATGACAGCACGAGGGCGCTTACCAGCGTCTTACCTGCTGAGGTTGGTAGAAATGGCATGATTTTCTTGATCAGCCTAAGTTTGTGATGGGCTGTTGCTGCTATTTTATTTGAGTGGGCCATAAAATTTAATTTATCGTCAAAAATCACCCCCAGATTTCTGACGGTGATGGCTGGTGTAGGTGGTGTTCCGTGCGTAGGGGGCCACCAGGTGTTTGACCATCCGGGGGAGAGATGTCCAAATATGATGACCTCCGTTTTTTCAGCATTTAACTTTAGGCAGTTAGAGCCCATCCACTCACTGATCGCCCGCATGCCCTATTGGAAGTTTTTAGCTACCTTGTCTCCATTCCCGTTGATGGCCAACACAAGCTGGGTGTCATCCGCGTACGAGGTAAGGCTCATCCCATAGGCCTTGATGACAGAGGCCAGGTCCGACACGTAGATATTAAATAGTGTCGGACTAAGGGATGAGCCTTGGGGAACCCCACACGGTAGTGACAGCTTGTGCGATTGGAAGGGCCCCAGTGTGACCACCTGTGATCTACCGGCCAAGAAGGAGGAGAGCAGATTTCTAGCCATGTGGCGGATGCCCAGGTTTTCGGCACGGTCGACCAGGATCTTGTGGTCGACCGTGTCGAAGGCCGCCGACAGATCGAGCAGTACGAGTATTGCTGTACCTCCCTGGTCCCGGATCACTCTTATGTCCTCTGTAGCTTTTATTAAGGCAGTTTCTGTTCCGTGGAACTTGCGGAAACCAAATTGGATGTTTTTCTATGAACTCTGAGAGTTGTGAGTTCATAGCCTTTTTCACTACCTTGGCTAAAAAGGGGAGACTGGCTATGGGGCGGTAGTTTTTTAGTTGGTCCTTGTCCAGATTAGCTTTCTTAAGTAGGGGTTTGACCAAGGTGTTTTTAAGGGA